>NC_059377.1:10432864-11887864 GCF_019703515.2 Myxocyprinus asiaticus | reverse complement strand
ACTATTTTGATCTGCAAGGCTTACTCAATGCATTTTGTGACAAAGCAATTATAAATGACTATAGTCATGTGAACAAATGACCTAACATTCATATAGTTAGTCATATAGTTTGACGAAGTTTAATAGTCATTCGACAATTGTGCCAAAGTGATTGAGAAAAACTGTAATCAGAGGAAGAATCATTTCAACCAAACTTGTAAACATTGTAGCAAAAATGTTGAAAGCAAAATACTGTAAAATAAACCGTCCACTCTGTTTTCACTAATAAACACAAGGAAGACTGATATTTGTTTTTATATTCATTTACATGCACCAATATAACAGTACATAGTAGTAAATAACAATAAATATCTACATATGCATTTACTAAAACATTTTACTAAATCAAAAACACCATGTAGGGTCTTAAGTGCATTTCTGAGTGAATGAATAATTTAATCAGAGTTCTGAATTGATTAATTGAAATGGACAATTTGAATGAATTCACGTACATGAATTTAACTTATCAACTCTAACACCATTTTTGCTACTGAGGTTTAAATCAGAGACACAATTTTTTTGTTTTTGTTTGTGATCAGCTGTTTTTTATTGGTTTTATATAAAGGAGGTCAATTACAGATTGCCCAGATTCTTCACATGAAACATAACAAAAAACCGACCCTCCATTCCCCCCCACCTTCCACTCCACAGCGGTCCCCCTAGTCCAAGCCACTGATCCTTACAAAAAAATCAGAGACGCTATTGAAACATGTCCTAACGCTCTCATACTTATGAGTCATAAAACAAGACAGGATTATGAAACTAGTGTGATCAAACCCATTTTACTGGCTGGAGACGCGGTGTTGCGTAGCACCATGTAGACTTTGGCCTCCACCTCCCAGGATACCATGGCCACCACATGAGTGGAGGGTCGAATGGTATCCGGTGGGACAGTGGAGGTCTCGACTTCAAAACATCGAGAGAGAGAGTCAGGCTTGATGTTTTTAGAGTCCAGACAAAAGGGTGGAGCGAAGAGTGTAATCCTCCGCTGGGTCCATGTTGTGGCCAGATTATTCTGTAACGTGTAGGTGCTGGACAGAATGACCCAGGAGCAGAGGTAACAGTTCCAAAAATATTTATTAATAAATCAATAATCTGACACCACGCAGAGTAGAGAGTATTGTGTTCATCAGTGGAGTGTGTGCATCGTGGAAGTCAGGAGGATCTTGGCAGAATGCTCCGTAGAAGCTTGGTGATGAGAGAGATATCCAGCGGACAGTGGGATCAACAGAAGTGTTGATCCCCGGAACGCGGGCATAGAGCTGAATTCCTTTGAGGATTGCAATGCTGAACTCAGCAAAAACTGGAAGGCAAACCACAACCTGAACAACGCGGGCAAACCAACAGAGTGACAAGACAGAACCAGCTAGACAAGGAGAGTGAGGTTAGTAGTCAATTTAGCATAATAATCTGGCAAAGAAACAGAGAAACATGAAGGCATATGTAGGGAGTGCAATCAGGCTGGAACAGGTGTTGCTCGACAAGCAATCAGTGGCATGATCAGCGCCGCCCAGAGAACAATGAACGTTCCCATGGAAACGCCGATCATGCAAGTCGAGTGCACCTGCGAAACACGAGGGAGAGAAAATAGCAAAACAAACAAAACAAACCTGCGGGCTTATCAGAACCGTGACATAAGGACTTTGGTCTGTTTCTCACCCAAAGCGATCGTATCGCTTCAGAAGACATGGATTAAAATTTTGAATTGTATGGAATACTTTTATGCTGCCTTTATGTCCTTTTTGGAGCTTGAAAGTTTTGGATTTACATTGTGTGGGCTAAAACACCTTATTTGGTCCTTTGTTTTGTATTGCTAGCAAAATTACTGTGAATATTCTATATATTGTCCATCACCTCTACTTCTGCTGCCTTTGTTCTGTTCTTCATTTGGCCTTCTCCCGCAGTGTCTCATCTTGCGCTTTACTCAGCAGCTGACAAACAACTTCCAGATCAATACAGCACAGGGCGGACCTCGGCTGCTGGCTTCCCGTACATAGAGCGAGCCGGGAAAGACGTGCTGCGCGCCAGCCATGCACCTCCCAGTTATGGCTGGTCGTAAATAAGTGGTTGATGGCTGATATATTGTGAACTACTTTCCCTTTCCAAGCCTGCATGAGGACCAGTGTTTTGTTACTTTCAAACTTCTTCCAATTCCCTTGTGATGCAGCTGACCAACTGCCCTTCCATTCATTTACTGACTGCCCATTCTGCTTATCCGGAGCCTTTTGTACCTTTGACCTCATCCGGTCAACACACACACACACACACACACACACACACACACACACGCACACACACGCACACACACACACACACATGTTGGTGCAGCTGTCATTATGAGGACTCTCCACAGACATAATGATTTTTATGCAGTACGAACAATAGCTTCTATCCCCTAACCCTAACCCTACCCTAAACCTAACCCTCACAAAAAACATTGTTTAGTATGTTTTTTTAAGCAATTTGAATTATGGGCACACTAGAAATGTCCTCATAAACCACATTTATAGCATAATACCCTTATAATTACCAGTTTGTAACCTAAAAAAAAGTCCTCGTAAACCACTTAAACCTGCCCACACACACACACACACACACACACACACACACACATACACACATACACAAACACACATTTAAACTTGTTTTTATATCATTGTGGGGACTCTCCATAGACTTCCATGCATTTTATGGATTTTATACAGATCTAATGATAATTTCTATCACCTAACCCTAATCCTAACCTAACCCTCACAGAAACATTTTTGCATTTTTACGTTTTCAAAAAAACATTGTTTAGTATGTTTAATAAGCCATTTCCCTCGTGGGGACCGCAAGGTAGGTGATCTCAGGTTTTACTATCCTTGTGGGGACATTTGGTCCCCACAATGTAGTATAAACATGTACACACACACACACACACACACACAGTGAGAGAGAGAGAGAGAGAGAGAAAGAGAAAGAGAAAGAGAGAGAGAGACTTAAAAAAAAATTATTACTACTACAGTTTCCAAAACAGGATATGTCGGATATGCACCCAGTCTCTCTCTGTCACTCTCTCTCTCTTTCTTTCCATTTTGCTCTAGCAATGTTCGGAGTAGCACACTACCATACTACGACCAAAAGTAAGCTACTCTTATTTTTCTGCAGCATATAATATGTAAACTATGTATATTATGCAAATTTTTGTATGCATGAAATCCATAGACAACCTATTATTTTTGCCAAAATGTGCAGTATACAACAGAGCACACAGCATGGGATACTGTATCTCACAATGCAATGTACTTAATTTTAACCTTTCATTTTTATGTGACATATGAACCAAAAGTAATATCAGCTGTATCTTTGATTGGACAAAACAGTTAACTGTTTAGGTAAGCTCAGATTTTAGGCTTTGGTTCTGCGTCAGTGAAATGCCAGCACACGTCTTGTTTCCATTCGGCTGCGAGAAAGAATTAACAAAATCACTGTGCAGTGTAAAGGTGGTTATAAATGGTTTGATATATGCAAGGAAGAGAAGACCAATCACAATTCAGTACGCAAATATTATGACTTCATCATTATTGTTACATTTGTTACATGCTGTACATTCTAGTCACTCAAGTCAATTAGGAGATTTTCAAACTTTTTTCTTACATATAGTGTTATATAGGGGTTATATAGTGTTAGTGTTATCGGTTATATAGTGCTTCCTTGCAAGCACTGTAATAACCATTTTTAATAGATGATAAGTGGATGCCACTTGCAGAATTAAACATACTTAAAAAGGATATACTGTATAACAAACACTAATAAGGTCATGTGACATCTTTGTAGCATAACGGGCTGTTCAGACCCAAAATCTAGACACAGTGCAATGAATGTAACAGAAAGGGGTGTCTCGAGAGTCGAGATGTGATTTTAAAAGTTGAAGTTCATTTAACTTGACACAGCATCTTAAGATGCCCGTCTTGCGCATATTCACAAAGTAAAACAATTTATAAAACAGCGCAGATGGACGCAAAAGCACATTCTGTGTGAACGCCTCCTGATACTTTTTTAAATGTTTTTGCATAATGCATTCTCTTTCACACACTACTTTTAAAAATAGTAGGCAGTACTGAGTGTATGCTGCGTAGTATGCAGTAAGCTGGTATTCCATTCTGAACATAGCCCAACTCTTTTTAGCATCTCCCGGTTGTTATTACTGGTAACCTCCTGTCATCATAAACATGTATACACACACACACACACACACACACACACACACACACACACACACACACACACACACACTACACACACACACAGTCACACACACATGTTGGTGCAGCTATCATTATGAGGACTCTCCATAGACATAATGACTTTTATACTGTACAAACTATAGATTCTATACCCTAACCCTAACCCTACCCCTAAACCTAACCCTCACAAAAAACTTTCTGCATTTTTACATTTTCAATAAAACATCGTTTAGTATGTTTTTTAAGCTATTTGAATTATGAGGACACTAGAAATGTCCTCATAAACCACATTTATAGCATAATACCCTTGTAATTACCAGTTTGTAACCTAAAAAAAATGTCCTCATAAACCACCCAAACCTGCCCACACACACACACACACACACACACACACACACAACAAAACAGCCTACACATGTACTGTTCTTGCTTATTTGGTTTTGGTCAAAGTTCTTCCACGGCCTAATAAAAATGCTGTTTGATGTTTGGGCTGATCTTTTGTCTTTTTTGTGGTGTCTGGTCACTGCCCTCTCAACCTCACAATAGAGCACAAGGAGGCCCGGAATCATGGTCCGGAAATAAACAAGGAGGACGAGTCTTTATGTGTAAGTGTATGTCAAGTGTCTTGTTCTTAATAGCTGTGTAAACATTTCATTTGTATCCCATCTCTCATCTGGATGGAAAACTGGTCTGTTTACCTCAGCACAGATAAGTCAGCCACACTAATGACGCATTGCATCTGCTCAGCAGTAATTTCCTGCGTATGTATGTGGGCGGAAGCTCTCCCTCTTCCTTTCTATTTCCTCACAAGCCACTTTTACTTAGTTTCCTGTCTAATATCTAAAGACCCCATGAAATGGCTTGATGATTGCAGTTTTCCCAAACTGATCACACTGTGAATTTGGTGACAAAAGATGGAAAGTTCTTCTGCCGAAATTAGACTGTGGTTATCGATTTCGAACCACTGCCCACAATGGCCGAAATTGGAAGTGTTGTAGTTATAGTTTTAGTTGAAAATGATAGTCAATAGGAATGCATATTTTATTAACTCTACTGCCTAACCCAAAAACCAAACCCTAAAACAAACCGTGAGTAAAAATGTCATTTTGGAGTGAAAACGCAACCTCAGAATCACATTTACCATTGTTAATATAACATGATGGCTTCCTGGTTTTCACAGGACCGGGACTCATGCCTCAGAGTGAATGCAATTATTTCCTGGTTTCCATGGGACCAGTGCCTGTGTCTCAGATTGCTCGTGCAACTAATCAGTAGCATCACAGGGAAAGGTGAACATGTTCGAATTGATGCCAACATTTCTAATGGGGAATGGTACTTGTCAATAATATGGGTGTCAAATAGGGTCGATTTCAGGGTACATGAAACTTCCAAAGCAGCATGTCGATTTCCTGTGTGTTCATGCTGGTTTTCTGTCATGTGTTGACACATTTCCTATTGAAACAAGAAGTTTGGATGGGACATATCGAAGGGGGACATATCGAAGAGCTTGAGTCAATTAGAATATAATAGAATTCGGGTGTGGAATGACATGACTTGTGGAATTTTTAGGTGAACTATTACTTTAAGTAATATCATGGCATGATGATTTTGCAATCTGTGCAATACGCATTTTCTCTCAAGCTCTGTCGGTTTTACAATACAGATTTGGTGTCATCTTGTGGGCTAACCATCATTTTCACACATTTTATTGCTGCTGTGGAGATCATTAGGCAGAAATGGTGCATACTTTGGGTAGAGATATCAGCAGATCTTAGTATAGTCTGAATCACAGTACATATACACAAAAATAACCTGTGGCCTCTCTAACAGCACAAGTCCTACTCATACTCAAGTTTCCCATGGCAACCAGTATTGGGCAGTTGCCTTGTAACCAGAAGTCTTCAGGTTTAAACACACGCGCTACAGACATATGTCAAAATAATAAAAAAACAACTATTATATCTAGATTTTTACATTTTCTAAACAGTTCTAAAGAGAAAGTTTAATGGGTTTTATTAAATCCTTCTGTACATTATCCTATAAAGGCAAGTGTTAGGTACTATAACTGGCATAATGTTCTTAAGCAACAAGTGGAGCAATTATCAATGTTTAAAACTCATGAATCATGGAAAGATCATGGTCACCATTGTTTTCACTTCAAGCTTAATTTTAAGAATTTATTTTCTTGTCATCTGACTTCAGGAAATTCATTTAATTTATGTTGAATAGAAATGCAACTAATTCTTTGTGACCAGAATATCCACTTTATATTTTGCTACAGATATAAATTAACTGCATGAACGTGTTACAGCTGATCTTGATCAATCCTAATTTGTAGAAGAGGCATGCACACAGCAAATGAAAGTGAAACTTCTTAGCATGAATTTCTGTGAAACAAAAATGATTAATGCATATGAAGTTTGTAAATGGCATGATCACTAATTGCAATACTCCAGTTTTAAGAACCAAGTCAAAATGATTCAGAGAAACCACTTCATTTCGCCGTATATAACCTCTATGACCCACATATCTTCTCTATTAGTGGAAATACTAGAAGGCAAGTGAGATATCTCTTATCGGTGAGAATGTCTGACTACCATTTTACCTCAAAGAAGATATTGGACATGGGCTTCCATCATCCATGCTTTACTATTTAACTGTCAGCTGCTGGCAATTATCCACCAGTATCATTGCTCAAGAAATCAGTAAAATCAGTGTGGTGTAAACAGTCTATAATACTGTCATGTGTATTTTGTTGATTCTTGTATTTCATGTCTTTTATTTTGAAAATTCTAGTTCCTGTTTCATGTCATGTGGTTCCCTTGTCATGTGATTTCATGTTTTCCCTCCATGTTCATGTGTCTTGTTTTCATTGGTTTATTGTTTAATTATCTTGTTTAGAATTCTGTTGTTCATTGGTTTGTTCTCCCATGTCCATGAATTTAAACCCTCATGTTTTCCATTGTCCTTTGTCAAGTATTGTTTGTGTTTGGTAACGTTGTCATGTTAGGTCAAGTCATTGTTTAAAGTCCAGTCCAGTCCAGTCCAGTCCAGTCCAGTCCAGTAAAGTCAAGTCAAAAGTTTATGTTCATGTTAGTTGTTCATGTTTATAGTTAGGGTTTATTGGTTCTCACTTTATGTAAATAAATTGCACTGGGGTTCTTCATTTCATCGTCGTCGTCAGTGCCAGACAACGTTACAAATACCTGGAGAGAGCTGTTCATTAGCATTCCTGTTTATCTCAATGGCAGTTGTTCAGCTGGTGCATTTTTTCAGCTGGTGCAACACGGCTCCTTTAGAATGACCGTTAATGGAGAAATATGTTTTTTTCTGAATAACGATGAAGTTACAGCATATACCAACAGGGTTTAACTGCCCATGTTAACCAGCCAAACCTTGAACCCTTGGGTGTAACCAACATGCAGGAAGCAGGAAACTATAAAACAGGAAATTATATCACAGAGAGGACCCAAAAAAGGAATCAAATCAGCAACCTTTTGCTTACTAGTTCTGTGCTTTAACCCACAACGCCCCCACCACTCCTCAAAATATCCAACAGGGGCACATATGAACCCCTTGTCCACTGTCCAGTAAATATACAGAACAATTATATATATATATATATATATATATATATATATATATATATATATATATATATATATATATATATATTTAGGTCACAAAAAGTTAATCAATAAAATAAAGCAAATAAATAAATAAAAAAACATTATTCAATTTAGCAATTGATAATATGAAAATTATTATCACATTAACAATAGTTATTATTAATATATGATAACAGATTGATTGATTGAGTGTTTAATAACAACTTTTATTGACAGCAAAAGTATGTATAAATGACTTGTCATTTTAAGCTCATGAAATATGTAAATATGTAAATCAATCAAAGCTGCGATCTCCCAAATTCTCTCCTAAATTCAACCTCACACAAAAGATCATCAAATTAATTTTCATTATTATCTATATTGTTTTCCAAAGTGTGGGCACATCTTACCAGGGGTCCCTCAGTTCCTTGAAAAATTATAGTGATTATTTTGAAAGACAGTGAAATTTGATTAAAGGCTACATGTGTTTTCTATTTTCTAAACAGAAAAAAATTCAAAACAATATTTTCAAAATAATTATTTTAAATGGAATAGGATGCCAAGGGAATAGGTTGCCAAGCCATCCGGTGGGCTATTGGGAAATTGTATACATTTTCAGAGAGTAAAATGTACAAACGGCTGCTTTGACGACAAAAAAATCAACCAGTGGTTGATCAATGGGTGTGTAATCAGCAAGTGCACCATAAGAAACACATGAAGATGGCACAGAAAGGTCTATAAGTACTGTATAGTAGTGAATAACGGTCCTTTGGATTTACGAGTGTTGTATCTGAGGACAGCTAATGAAGCTTTCAAACTACCAAACAGCATCAACATTTAGAAAACAAGCTTTGTCTTTATTTGTGACTGGAGAAGAAATTACGAAATCAGTAACAGCCTCTTATGAAGATTCAAAACTAATGGCAAAACCTGGCAAGTCACATGCAATCGAGAAGGATGTAACTTTACCTGCTGACAAAGCTATGGTCAGTGTCATGCTGGAAGAAAAGGCAGTTACACAACTGAAGTTGATTTCTCTGACAAATAGCACAATCATTGACATGAGAGAGAGTGTGTTCCAGCAGCTTATAAACAATTATGGCAAGACGGCTTCATTCTCTGCTAAACTTACTTGCATTCATTCGTTATGACTGTGATGGCTAAATCGAATTTGTTTTGGCAAACCTTTATCTACTCATGCAACAGCTGAAGCTATTTTTGATATTTTGAACAAATATGTTGTTTCCAATAGTATTGCTTGGACAAAATGTGTGGGACTTACGCTATGCTTGGGCAACTAAAAGAAGACTATGTCTACTCCTGGTATTAACATTTCAGGTCTCGGATGATCCAATCTCAAGTGGTCAGCTCTAAATAAAGTTGTTAACGGGATCCAAACATTTTTGTAATCCGATCACTCAAACCAGACTCGGAGGTGGACAAAAATGCACATGACCACAACACATTTGATGTGTAAATGGTAATTCATCCTAATGCATTCCGGACAGAAGCGAAAGACCACTTCCTCACCTGTTAATCATCCATTGCACTAAATCAAAAGAAGTCAAGAGAACTTCTTTAGTGATATAAACATGAAGTGACACAGATGATGAAAAGCATGGTCTTTCAAAGTTCATTTAATACAGGGACTCAAAAATTATGGAGAATTCCACTAAAAAAATCTAGTTTGTGGTGAGATTATAGTGTACAGTGGCAGAGAAAAAGTATGTGAACCTTTATTTTATTTTTTTTATAAATTTGTCTTAAAATCTGGTTTGATCTTCATCTAAGTTACAGTAATGAACAAACACAATCTGTTTTAACAAATAACACACAAATAATTTTGACTTAAATATTGACCTGTTTCTCACCACACCTATCATATCTCTTCTGAAGACATGGATTTAACCACTGGAGTCTTATGTATTACCTTTATGCTGCCTTTATATGATTTTTGGACCTTCAAAGGCCTGATCACCATTCACTTGTATTGTATGGACCTACAGAGCTGAAATATTCTTCTAAATATCTTTGTTTGTGTTCTTCAGACGAAAGAAAGTCATACACATCTGGGATGGCATGAGGTTGAGTAAATGATGAGAGAATTTCCATTTTTGGGTGAACTATTGCTTTAACCCTCCTTGAATGGTTGTTCCCAGTAAGTGTTGTCTGCGTCACATCCTTCAGTATTGTCAGGGTTAGTGTTAGGGTTAGGGTTAGGGTTAGCCTAACCCTAATCTCCAAATCCAATGTTTCCTTAACACCCTGTCTACTAAGATGTCTTCATCTAATCAGTTTTTAAAGGCAGCATAAATCCAAACTATCATGGTGATACTGGGGGGTAAATACTCGTACTTGGTAATGGTATCAGTGTCAACATTTCATTTTTCCTAGTACGAGTACATTAACATATTGTCGTGGTTGCACATGCTGTGTATGCCACTTCTAGACCAGTCTGAAAACATGAGAAACATTTGTGTTAAAAACATTTAAATTTAGAATATCAGTTTCATTTTATCAATCATTACCTGATATATATATGGCACTTCTCTCACGTGCGCTCTCTTTCTCTCTCTCTTTCTCTCCCTCTGCGCATAATTCTGTGTCAGCGAGAGATCGCTTTCTCAAGACTAGTGCTTGTCAGTCTTCCATGATTTTGTAATGGATAATACCAAGTGTTTTCCATAATTTTGACAAGTTAAAAAAAGCAAGAAAATAAAGAAAGAACAAAAATATCACGGATATCACGGCACCTTACCACATCCTCCACAGTTTTAGCAATAAATGTGTTAAGAGTTATTGATAATAACATTTTTATTTCCTTTCTTATATGCTAAAATGAGAACTTTCCTGACTCATGAAAAATACATCTTTTATATATAAAAAAATATATATATTTGTTATTTATTTATAGATTATAGATTATCTTCTTTATCTTATTTATATATACAGTACATTTTGGTTGGTTATATTTTTTTAATCATTTTTATTTATTTAATTTATAATGTTTTTCCTTTATCTGTTCTTTTAGTCTCTATGACTCGATCTTTGTCATTTTGTACATCTTATTGAACATTTATATAGAACAAAAATCCACAGTTTTAGCATAATGTGTGGACTTTTGAGATGGTCCCTTATCACACCCTCCACAGTATTGGCACATTTTAGCTCAATGTGTGGACTTTTCAGACAGTTCCTTACCCACCGTAAGCAAAATTTCCAATATATATCAATGTTAAATTAGCGATCTGACCAGCTTAAATGCGGGACACATCGCGTCCCTTATTAATTCGATAAGGGATGCGTCATTTCATCGTTTTTTTTTTCCACCCAATTTGGAATGCCTAATTCCCAGTTCGCTTTTAAGTCCTCGTGGTCGCATAGTGATTCGCCTCAATCCGGGTGGCAGAGGATGAATCCCAGTTGCCTCCACATCTGAGACCATCAACCTGTGCATCTTATCACGTGGCTTGTTGAGTGCGTTGCCACAGAGACATAGCACGTGTGGAGGCTTCACGCCATCCACCGCGGCATCTGCGCTCAACTCACCATGTGCCCCACCGAGAACGAACCACATTATAGCGACCACAAGGAGGTTACCCCATGTGACTCTACCCTCCCTAGCTACTGGGCCAATTTGGTTGCTTAGGAGACCTGGCTGGAGTCACTCAGCATGCCCTGGGATTTGAACTAGCGAACTCCAGGGGTGGTAACCAGCGTCTTTTACCACTGAGCTACCCAGGCCCCGTGTCATTTCATCTTTAAAAACGGGATGATCCTAAATTTTACAGGAGGGTGGCAACCCTAACTTACAATGACACCAAGGGGCTTGGATGCAGTATCATTTAAAATCAATAGTTTTCAGTTTCAGATGGCATTGTAGAAATGTAGTATTCACAGTCAAGCCATGATTACTTTAATCAATGAGTGAAAGTGTCAAATAACAGGACGGTTACTGAGATTAGACGAGTAGTATTTGGCTGGTCATGTGATCCTAACATGGCATCCCCCATGTGCGGACCCTCTCCATGTAGAATAAAACAGCTTTTATAAGGTTACTGATATGACTGGAGTTTTAATTTTAATGTGAGTGATCATGATTTCCAACTGTAACGGGTTAATGATGGGCAAGGAGGAGGCGGGAACCAGCAGAACATTCAACATAACTTAAATTACATAAAAGAACTGAAACATAACATAAAACACATTGACGCACACACACAGTGGCCACGTTTGTCTCTCTCTCTCTCTCTCTCTCTCTCGAACTGGCGCCCCTGGCTCATCTTTATCCCCCTCCTGGCTGATTAGGTGACTCAGTGCCGACCGTGCATCCTCACGGCCCGGCCATGCCCTCCTCCTCGTCACACTCCTACACCACCTGACTCAGGCTGGGGAAACCTCCGGCATGACGTACTCCCCTCCCCTCCCTTCTGCCGGAAGGTCTTCCCTGACTCTCTGGAGCCCTGGAAGTGACAAGGGGAGGGAGAGGGGAGAGGGAAAGAGCGAGGGGGAGAGACAGATAGAGAGAGAGAGAGGAGAGAGAGAAAAACTCGCTCGCCGGCCCCTGGACATGCCGTCGCCTGGTCCTCAGCCACTCCTCCACCCTCTGGCAAATGACAGCCTCCCCTTCCTGGTGGATGGCAGCGGTACCTCTGACTCCCGGCAACTGGCAGTGACTCCTCCATCCTCTGGCAGACGGCCGCGGCTCCTCCCCTGGCGGACGGCAGCGGCGAGTACTCCACGACAACGCATCCCTCCTCCTTCCCGGGTTTCAGCACCAGTGTAATGGGTTCATGATGGGCAAGGAGGAGGCAGAAACTGGCAGAACAGTCAACATAACTTTAATGACATAAAATAACTCTCTCTCTCTCAAACTGGCACCCCTGGCTGATTAGGTGACTCAGCACTGGCCATGCAACTTACGACCCGGCCACGCCATCCTCCTCATCACACCTACATATATTGCAAAATTGCAATTCATGTCTTTAGGAGTTAAATTTTTTGAATGAGGAAAAAATTACTGAGTGCACCTTTAAAGGTATGGTAAGCTACACCATGGTAAAACAGTCCTGAATTGTCATTTTTAATTCCTAAAAATGCTAATATAGACAGCTGGATGGCCGTTTGGAGTGACACCGTGCGGTGGCACTGTACCCACTCCGCCGTCTTTCTTGGAAGCTGAGCAATAAACTGCTCCAGTACTACCAGTTAAATCACAGCCCCAATGTCACATTGCTCAGCCAGCAACCACCGCTGGCAGGCATCCCGGAGCTGTTGGGCGAAGGCGAAAGGCCGGCTTCGTCCGCCCAGGGTCAACGAGCAGAAGCGTTGGGACTGTTGTTCTGGTGTCTGGCTGACACGTTGCAGGATGGCTTTCTTTTTTTGTAATTAACATTTTTGATTAAATCTTACAATAATAAAGAAAAGCAAAACATATATATATATATACATGTTTTGCTTTTAAACCCCACAACCCCCCCTCCCCCTCCCCAACCCCCAACCCCGCCCCCCCAGAAAACAACCCTGTGGTCACACATAAGTAAATATATAGAAAAAAACAAAACAAACAAACAGACACACACAAAAAAACAAAAAACAAAAAAACAGAAACACACACACACAAAATCATATGTATATATATATATAATAATCATACTCACTTAAAACTATACTACACTACTCTCTCCACACCCCACCCGGGAGCCCTCCAAAAATTCCAAATACTTGCCCCATTTCCGGACAAACAAATCTAAGTCACCCCATCTTCCCAATGACACCTCCACATAAGCCGCCACCCTCCCAATCTCCGTGCACCACTCCGGATATGGGGGGCGCCAGCTGACCTCCAACCCCTCAAAATAACCTGCCTGGCGATCATCATACAGGTCAGAACCCAATTCTCTATATGACTATCCCCCACATCGACGACTGCCCCATCGCCCATAACACAAAGTCTGAGGCAAAACGAAGGTACCATGTCACACACAAAATTCTGAACCTTCAACCAGAATTTCTGGATCTCAACACACCACCAAACACCTTACCTACAGGCAAGGCTCCGGGGCCAGATGGTTTTGCCATCAAAGTAATGACATCTCTTATACATATAGATCAGGTAGGGTTTATTCGGGGCCGTAGCTCTTCTGATAACATTAGGCGTTTCATCAATATCATGTGGTCAGTGGCAAATGATCAGTCTCCGGTCGCTGCCATCTCACTTGATGCCACAAAGGCGTTTGATATGGTAGAATGGAATTATCTTTTTAAGATTTTGGAAATGTATGGGTTTGGGAGTACATTTATTGGTTGGATTAAGTTACTTTATAGACACCCTGTAGCAGCGGTACAAACAAATGGATTAATTTCAGATTATTTTACTCTGGATAGGGGCACTCGGCAGGGCCCTCTTTCTCCATTATTGTTCTGTTAAATTACACCCCATTATTTCGCATTTACACTCGGTATGGACAAAAGTGTCCAGAATGTTTAAATCGGACATTTATTCAATGTTGCCTCGAGCATATGGCAGAACCCAAGATTGAGTATTGGTAAGTCCCCTTTCTGCTGGTCAGAGTGGATTGTGAGGGAGGTTACTACACTCGGTGACCTATATGAGAGTGGAGTGTTGAGATTGTTTGAAAATTTGGATCAACATTTTGGGATCCCCAGATCTCCATTTATAGTACTGCGCCACCTGCTTTGTACTGTTTTTGGGAGTAGCACCCCCCCCCCCCCCCCCCCAAAGCGGCAGATACTCTGGGAGAGGTGATTACTGCTTTTGGAAAAGGTCATGAGGCATCAGTGTATTACTCCCTGTTAATTCAGAGTCTGGGGGATGGAGCTTTAACTTCTCTCAAGAGAGTATGGGAGAAAGATTTAAACTTGGTATTAGAGGAGGAAGTGTGGGCTAGGATTCTTAAAAACGTTAAGTCCTGCATCTAGAGATGCAAGGGTGCGTCTTATGCAATTCAAAATTTTGCATAGATTTTATTGGACCCCCTCTAGATTGTATAGGCTTGGTCTTAAAGGCATTATTAATATCAATGGCCGAGGTAAAGATTTCACCACCAGCAGATTTCACTGAGGGAATGGTAGAAAAAGACTCTCTCTGCTTTATATATCTAGCCAAAAGCTTCCCTACTTTGTCCCCCGACTCAAAGTATGACTGTCTTGCCCTGAGTAATCAAAACTCCACTTTCCGTGACAAAATAGTATTATATCTGTATTTCAATCGGGTAAATTCTCTGAGGCCATCAGACAACATTCGGCGCTTCAGCTCTGCCTCGGCACTTTTAATATTCCCTTCCAACTCCACGAGTTCTCGTGCTTTAGATTTTTTGATGAATGAGGCATACTGTATGATCTGACCCCTAATAACTGCCTTAAGTGCCTCCCAAGCCATGCCCACAGAATATACTGAAGACCAGTTGGTCTTCGTATAAATATTGATTTCAGTCTTTAATATTTGTTGCAAAAAACAGGATTTTGCAAAAGGGATACAATAAAGTGACAACTATATGATTTCTTTTTCTCCGTATGTGGCAACACTTCTAAACTCACCAGGGCGTGATCTGAGACTAAGATGTTTCCAATTGAGCAATCCACTACAGACGAAATAAGCGACTTAGATATATATAAAAAAATCTATTCTAGAATAAATCTTATGGACTGATGCATAAAATGTGTAGTCCCTACCAGATGAGTTCAAAAGTCGCCAAATATCTGCAAGACCAAGATTTTTACACATCCTGTGAAGCGTCAATGTTGCTCTAGGGGGCTAACACACTTTTGATTCACTATGATCAAGGACTGAGTCCATCAAAAGATTAAAGTCTCCTCCCAATATTATATCATAAGTGGTGCCAGCGGCTCCAAAAAAGCCCCGATCATCAACGTTAGGTGCGTAAATATTAGCCAAAACCAAAATTTGCCCCTGAATTTCTGCTAAAACAATAATGATTATCCCTAATATATCTTTAATCTGTTTGAGACATTTGAATTGTAGATGTTTACTTATCAATGTAATGACTCCCCTGCTCTTATTTGAGCCAGCACTAAAGAAAACATGTCCACCCCATATCTTCCCAAATATTTCAGCTTCCTGCGGGGAAAGATGTGTTTCTTCAAGAAACACTATATCACATTTCTTACGCTTAAGAAAAGAAATAACCTTCCTTCTTTTTATGGGGTGCCCCAACCCATTCACATTCCACATGGAGAAAGATAACCCACTCATATTAACATCTGACATATACAGACCACATTCCAACATCAGTGCAACAATCAAACCCCGAACCAAACAAACAGAAAAAAGAAAAATGTGTGCATTAACCCCGCACACGACAGCACCAGCTGGCATCAATCCCTCTAAACTCAAAAGGTCCATGTACGCCCACGACAAATTTGCCATCGCATTGCTCAAGTCTGGTGCTTCTGCACAAATTTTGTAAGGCAAAATTACATAACAGAAAATTCTTTGCAAAACAAACCCCAGTCAATAGGCAGAATAAACACAAAGAACATGCAGATTCATTCACAGAACTGTCTCGAAGGTGTGATCCTCCACAAAACAAATTCCAACCGATATAAAGCCGTTCAGTTCCCTCGGATAGACAAACAAGTGTTCAGTCAGCCGGCTGTTTATGAGTGCAGCAGATGACGTAATCATTCCAATGTCTCGCAAAAATACTCAACAAAACAAACTCCAGCCAACAGGAGGCATAAGCTCAAGGAACGAATAGATTCATCCTCAACTGTCCCAAAGCAGTGTTATTCCACAAAACAAACTCAAGCCGCTAGGTGGAATCAACACAAAAAGAAACAAAACAGGCGTCCGAGCCAAATTCACTTGGAGGCCGCATTAAAAAAAATACACCATGACTTACTCAGTCCGTCAACTTTATAAATGACATCCTTTGTGTGGGCATGTAAATATTTTGCAAAAGTTTCTTGAAGGAGAAGTGATATTCCACAAAACAAACTCCAGCCGCTAGGCAGAACCAACACAAACAGAAACAAAAATGGTGCCCAGCTTCCTCAGACAATCGAGTGTATGTTCAGCAAGTCAATCCACTCACATGAGAAACACCAAATGGCTTACTCACTCCAATGTATTTATGAAGGACAGTGCTTGCTTGGGACACTTAAATACTTTGCGGCCATCCTTTGCATCTATTCTCAGTTTGGCCAGAACATCAGTGCAACAGCGATCTTCCGTTGATGCAAGAGTTTCTTACACTCCTTGAATCGATCACGTTTCTCTCATGTCGAATTGTCGAGCAGACTCGGGAAGAGCTCGTCTAGGAATTTCACCATATCTCTGCCTTCTTCATGCTCAGGAATTCCAACAATCCGTACGTTATTTCTTCGGCTCCTATTTTCGAGATTTTCCAGTTTTTCCAAAATGTTTAACAGGTCTATTTTGCGAGCGGATTAGCGGATAATTTCCTTTCCGATGACTCCAGATAATCGATCCGTTTCTCAAAATCTGCCACTCTTGTAACCAACTCAGAGAATTTTGTTTCCATCGCCGTAATCGATCAACGTATTACAGCGAGACCTTCGTCAGCATCACAAACATGTTGGACAGTTGACGCTGGATTTCTTCTCCCGCCACGCCATCCAAATCGAGTCCCCGGTCCGCAGGCCCGTCAGAGGTTTCAGCTTGAACACATAAGTGTCTTTTAATATCTCCAGAGCCCGAGGATTTTGACTACTTTGCCATGTTTACCTCAAAGAACAAATATGTAACTGGGTGTATCGAATATCACCGGATTATAACATGAAAATAATAAAGAAACTAGCAAAGTGCACAGAGCTCGTCACTCACACGTCTGCTCCTTGCATGGCATCACGTCTCATCCACAGGATGGCTTTCTTGAGATCGGCATACACCAGGAGGTTCTCTGCTGGCAACTGCTGTGCTGCGAGTTGGGCCTCCCCGGACAATAGTGGTAACAAGCGGACTGCCCACTGGCTGCTTGGCCAACAGCATGCCCCCGCCGTCCACTCAAAGAGTTCCAAGAAAGCCTCTGGATCATCCTGGGGGCCCATCTTGACCAGGGGAACATTGGGTGGGGCAGACGTGGGGTCTGGGGTTGCAGCGGCAGCCCCTTTCTGGTGTAGCAAACTCCGGTGCACCTGCCGGTCCTCCACCTAGGCCTGGAGGAGCGTGACAAACCGCTGCTCCTGCTCTGTGTGCAGCTGGAGGAGGGCCCGATGCTGCGACTGGTGGATGCTGGCGAGGGTCTTAAACATTTCCTCCAGAGTTGAGGCCTCCATGGCGGTGTTCTTCCTCCTTCAACTCCCGGGTTTTAGCACCAGTATAACAAAGTTCGTGATGGGGTGCAAGGAGGAAGCAGGAGACGGTGAAAATCAACTCAAAAAGGTAATTTATTGGTATAAACAACACAAAACTCGCCGACACTCAACCACTCCCCCACCACCACAAACTGTTTGCGTCCATTTGACCAAAGTAAGTTAACTGTTGTTGCTTTCTTCTCCAATTATGACATATTATGTTTGTATGGCTTTATATATACATAAATTGCGTTATTTAGCCCCAAAAAATTTAACCAAGAATAGAACACAGCCTAAATAAATGTGAATGAGTGAAATCACTTACTCGTTCACTCACTCTCTTTGTAGTGCATTATATAGGGAATACTGAGCAAAGTCAGACTGTACTAACCGGTTAAAGCAACACACTGGTTGATTAAAGTTACCTCTGATTGGTCAATGACAGGGGCAGCCGCAAAAAGATAAAACATTCTCGTGAATGTACTTGACAAGAGGAGCTGCCTACTTCATGCCGCTTCTCCCTTTAAAATTTATTAGGGAACTTGTAGGTACAACATACCGTGCTAAACCGCCTTTATACGCTACTAATAGATAGTTCTTAATTTTATGATCCTGTTTGATTTAAACATGGGCCTTATCAATCTGCACAAGGCATATTTCATTTATAGCCTAATTATTGGTGCAATAAATGTTCACGTGTCTGTTTGTGTGTGTTTGCATCAAGACATTATGTTGCATTATGTTATCCTTTATTCATATCAGATCTATAATGCATATAACGTTATTTTTACATGCAGCCACACATAATATAAGCCAAACCTCCTTAATGTATCTGTGACACTAGTGCTCAAGTCTGGTGCAAGTCTGTGCTGTCTAAATTGAGAACATTCAGTCTAAACTTTGAACCTTTTTTCTGCATATTTTTGAATAATTATGATTTTTTTTTTAAAATAATTTAACCAAATTGGATCGCATCGAATCTAATTGTGACCAAATTTCAGATTTCACCATGCATCGTAATCGTAATGTAAAGAATCGTAATCGAACGCCCCTAATAATCATGCATGAAAACATAAAGAACTATGTCTTTTTCTTACCATATGATATTAAGTAGCAGAATATATACCAATAAGACAAAGAATAACCTGCATGAAAAGCAGATGGGAGAAAAGATATAACAATTTTGAAATCATTTGTGATAAGAAAATCAGTGGGCTTTAAAAAGAATGTGTGAAGTGGGGGAATGGGCTGCTGGAAACAGCTGGCTGTCCAGAGCAAATTTATCTCTCTGCCTTTGATCAGGCCTCTGTGGAGGCACGACCTGAGACAACAGTGCTACACAAGCTCTCTTTTTTACCAATAGAAAACGGAACATTTTAGAGGGAGCATCTGCTGAAAGTGACCAATAAAATTCTTTGTTATTCCTGAAGAATGGTTGTTCATTATTAAATATACACAAGCAGGGGTCTGACCGCTGGTCGATACAATACATCTCCATTCAATTAGTATTGTTTTGAGCCGTTTACAGCAGTGTTTCTCAACTGGTAAATCACAACCTAAAAATGGGTGCAGGTCTGTTCTGATAGGGCCGTGGACGGCAGGGAAAACAATTAATGTTAAATAATTTTTAGAGATACTAAAATAAACGCACACCTTAAATTCAGAGGTGCAAATTATGTCAAAAATTTAAAGAGGAAAAAATACAACTGCAGAACTCAGAATACAGGCTCAGCCTCTCTCAAGGTACCTTGAGTAAATAAATGAGCCTGTATTTTGAGTTGTGCAGTTATATTTTTTCCTCTAAATTTTAAATAATAAAATGCAACTAACCATAATTGTGCATATTTGGGATAGAAAAATAAATAGAGAAAACACTTCCATATTTTTGTTTTTGGGGTCAAATCAAACTCAACAGGATTGTGCTGCAAATTCATCTGTTATTTGGTAGCCAAATTAGGCAGATGACAACATGGAATATGAGTTAACTTGCAATTATTATAAAAATGGTGATTTATTGGCTGCAGAGAGCATGAAACAATTGAAATAAATGAGACATTCAGAAACTATAAAGTGTAAGTAAAGAATAATTGATGACGGACTGTTGAATTATTGAAAAATAATGCACACCCGAGGTGGTAATGCGGTCACGATGTGAAGCAAATTATTTTTCAATAATTCAACAGGCTGTAATCAATTATTTTGCTTATACCACAGTTACCACACTTCAAGACATCTTTAATTGTTTTTGTCCTTAAAACACTCTTGTGAGTGGAACTACTTTCTTATGCCATGGATTCAGAGTCTTGCTTTGATACAGCCCAAGCCTTCATTGCCAGTTTGAAAATGTCACTTTAGAACTAGTAACGGAGGCTTGGGCTGCTCTAAAGCACTTATTGGAGCAACAATTTATTGTGTGTTTGTGTGTGTGTGTGTGTGTGTGTGTGTGAGAGAGAGAGAGAGCTTGTGCCTGTGTGAGATTACCTATGTCTGCTGCAGCTCTCTTCATCTGTAACATCGCTTCAAATTGCAAAGTTGTTAGTTACTACACTTCTCAGTAACAGGGTGGGAGTGTAGCCATTTTTGGAGCGGAGCTTTTCAGTTGCTAAACGTTCAGTCTGCTAAACTGCAGGGGTGCGTTGACATCAAGGCTCTGTGTGTTGCTCGCTCGCGAGTGTCTTTGTGTGTATGTATGTATGATTGTCAGTGTGTGAAAGTGTGGGTGAGAGCGAGAAAGAGAACAAGGGTGCTTTTCACAGATATTAAAAAATATTAAGATATGATAGACATTGTTTGTCAAATATCTTTGTTTTATTTGGTTATTTTGCTGTGGTTGCCTGTCAGGCATGCAGTCAAGACCTGAAACTACTTTATAGCCATGCGTTAACTGAAAAATAATAGAGTGTAACAGTTCCCACCCACTTTTCAGCCAACCTTAACACTAATTTTTGCCATGGTTCTCTGATTGGTGAAGCTTTCTCTGCTGGACCACGGGTAATGTAGTTGTTTACCAGGAATTCCACTTTCAAACATGATTTTAAACAATGAAGTTGAAATAATGCAGACTGATAATGGAAGCATATGCCATCGATGAACAACCACGGAGCTCAAGGTATGTCTTTCTTTAAAGGTTTATAAGATGTAGTTTAAAACAAATTTGTTTATGGAAGAAATTAATGGAATTTTTACTTCCGGAACCAGACTGTTTAGCTCTATTGCACACCGTAGAACGTCTGTCAACCAATCAAAGCCCTGTGGTATAAAGTACTATAATAAACTATTAAGTATAAACTTTAAAGACAAATTTTAAAACAAAAATGTCAATCTTCCTATTCAGTTTATGTCATGTTGCTAATTTTGCTTATTGGTGGGCCTTTGCAGTTCATGGTAATATTAATCAATTTAATGGATTTTAAATGTGCACTCAGTAACTTTTGTCTTTGTGTCATCTTGGACTTACACTGACAGCTAGTGGCTTGGATGCAGCATCATTGAAAATCAATAGTTCCCTATCTGTCACTCACTCGACGTTGGTGTCGATGTAGTGACACTAGGGGTCACTCTTGGGAGCCCGAGACACCTCTGGTCTTTGATAAAAGGCCAATGAAAATTGGCGAGTGGTATTTGCATGCCACTTCCCCGGACATACGGGTATAAAACAAGCTGGTATGCAACCACTCATTCAGATTTTCTCTTCGGAGCCAAACGGTCATGCTCATTGAGCTGAATACTACTGTTCATTCACCTCTGCTGGATCTGACGGTGCATTTCAGCAGCTTCTCCCTCCTCTGCACTGGTGCACTGCAGAGAACGCCCCTGGGCGCTTCGGCAGAAAAACTAGAGTATATTTTCTGAAAGAGCATTTTCCCCTCTAAAAGAGTATATATTTCTCTAAAAGAGCGCACACACGGAACGTCTTTTTAAAGACGCGTCTTTTTAAAGATGCTTTTCCGATTGTGTGTTATTCCTGGTTGCACTCGTTATCTCTCACCTTCTGACGGTCACGATCACTGTCTTTTGTGTCTGGGCACTGCTCACGCAGAGACAGCGTTCGTGGATGGTCATGAGGCTCCCGCCTCGGTCCTTTTACCCACGGGTATGAGGCCAGCGTGGCTAGCACTGGGGCCGATTTGGGGACCCCAATGGGACCGCCTCCGCCGGGTATCCCCCCGCGGACCTCCCATTCCCCAGCACACTCGCCTGCCCCGATCGGGCTTCCGGGTGAGTCCGCCGGCTCGTCACACGGCGAGTTCGACCTCTTATTCGGGGCCCGTGAAAGTGATGAGCTCTCGAGCGCAGCATCGGAGAGCGGGTTCGTCCAGTCGGAAGCCTCAGCTGGGCTCCTCCCTTCGGGGTCGATTGCCCAGTCACAGGCTGACGCGGAGACGACAACATGCTTTCCCAGGCAGCCACGAGCGTCGGCTAGAGTGGATCTCACTGCTCTTCCCTAAATCCTCGCGGCTCGGTGATTGGTTCCTGGGCTCGCGGCACCGCTCAAAGCCACGCCCCGCCCCCGTTCCTTTCTTCCCGGAAGTGCATGAAGAGCTGACAAGGTTGCAGGAGGCACTTTTTACTGCCCGGTCCCGATCTTTTCAGCTTCCCCGCCCTCACTACCCTCGATGGTGGGGTGGCCAAGGGCTATTCGGCAATCCCCCAGTGGATAAAGGCACTCGCGGTGCACCTATGCCCGCAGAGCACCACCACCTGGCATGGGTGCCCAAAGCCCCCGTCCAAGGCCTGTAGGTTTACGTCGTCTCTGACGGCCAAGGCCTACGGTGCCGCTGGACAAGCCACCTCCGCCCTGCATGTCATGGCTCTCCTGCAAGTCCGCCAAGGCGCTAAAGGAACTTCACGAGGGTAGTTCCGCCCTGGGATTGATGCAGGAACTATGCTCGGTGACCGACCTCACTCTCCGAGCGACGGAGGTCACGGCACGGTCTCTCGGGTGGACGATGGCCACACTAGTGGTCCAGGAGCGCCACCTTTGGCTCAACCTGGTCGAGATGGGTGAGGCCGACAAGACACGATTCCTTGCTGCCCCCATTTCCCAGGCAGGCCTATTCGGTGACACCGTCAAGGACTTTGCCCAGCAGTTTTCGATGGTAGCGCAGTAGATGGATGCTAGCCAGCATATCCTGCCCCGGCATGACTCAAGATCCTGCACCCCGTCTACTCATCGCCAAGGGCGTCCCCCTGCGGTGACTGCACCGGCTCTGCCGCAGCCCGCCCCTTCGGCCCGGCCCTGGCATGGAGCCCACCGCAGGAAGCAGACGCCACCCGTCTCGCGGCCGCCCAGAACCCGTGAAAAGCTTCAAAGCGCCCTTGAGACGGGCGATCCAGGGACAACGAAACCCGCTGCTCTGGAGCTGGTAAGCAGATCTCCATCTTTTTGTTACCTTCTTGCATTTAATTGCGCTGCATTCCCAAGTGGCTGCAGTACTCAAGAGCTCAGCAAGAGCGGTTTCCTTGTTCCCTGGGTCACGTATCCGGTGTGTACGGCCGTCATCTCGACCACCGTCCACCACTCTATTTGGCAGGTTTGGCGCTCCAGCAGCGGTCTCCCGCCCCTGAGTGCCCAGCTGTAGCACAAATCCACCCCCGATGTGACAGTCTCCACGGGTCACGAGGACAGGCCTCTTCTTCCCCCATCCCAGGCTGTTCCGGGGGTGGTCACAAGGAGCCAGGTAAGTGCTTCGATGTCCTTAGACTCAGCACGGCCACGAAGTGGTGTGGCACCTCGAGCTCTGCCCCGCCGCGAGGCCCCACCTGCCAGTATGTCCGATGATGTTGTCCCTTTGGTCCCCCTTGCGTGGAACTTGGACGCATGGCTTGCGCTTTCCAATCCGTTGCGAGGGCTGGTCCGGACCGTCCGACTCGGCTGCATGATTCACTTCGCCGGGCATCCGCCCAGGTTCAGCGGTGTCCACTTCACCTTGGTGAAAGACGAAAACACTGCTACCTTGCGCGGAGATCGCTACCCTCTTACGGAAGGGCGCGATAGAACCTGTCCCTCCAGCCGAGATGAAGAAGGGATTTTTCAGCCCATACTTCATCGTACCAAAAAAAGGCGGTGGGTTGAGGCCAATCTTGGACTTGTGAGTTCTGAACTAGGCTTTATACAGACTCCCGTTCAAGATGCTGACGCAAAAACGCATTCTGGTGAGCGTCCGGCATCAAGATTGGTTCGCGGCGGTAGACCTGAAGGATGCATATTTCTATGCCTCGATCCTTCCTCGACACAGACCCTTCCTGCGGTTCACGTTCGAGGGTCAGGCGTATCAGTACAAAGTCCTCCCTTTCAGCCTGTCCCTGTCTCCTCGCATCTTTACGAAGGTCGCAGAGGCTGCCCTTGCCCTGTTAAGGGAGGTGGGCATTCGCGTTCTCAACTATCTCGACGACTGGCTAATCCTAGCTCACTCTCGAGACATGTTGTGCGCACACAGGGACCTGGTGCTCTCACACCTCAGCCAACTAGGGCTTTGGGTCAACTGGGAAAAGAGCAAGCTCCTCCCGGTTCAGAGCATCTTGCTTGTTGGACTCGCACGAACGAGCGCGCCCAGTCGGTGCTGGCCTGTTTGAAGGCGTTCAAACAGGGAACAGCGGTTCCACTGAAACTTTTTCAGAGGCTCCTGGGGCATATGGCATCCTCGGCGGTGGCCACCCCGCTTGGATTGATGCAGATGAGGCCGCTTCAGCACTGGCTCCAGACTCGAGTCCCGAGACGGGCATGGCACCACGGGACACACCGCGTGGCCATTACGTCGGTCTGTCACCATCTTTTCAGCCCTTGGACCGACCTCTCATTCCTACGGGCAGGTGTTCCTCTAGAACTGGTCCCCAGGCACGTCGTGGTCATGACAGACGCCTCCAAAATGGGCTGGGGCGCTGTTTGCAACGGGCATGCAGCCGCCGGCCTCTGGATGGGTCTGCGACTGCATTGGCACATCAACTGCCTCAAGTTGTTGGCAATTCTGCTCGCCCTGCGGAGGTTTCGGCCGTTGATCCAGGGCAAGCACGTGTTAGTTCAGACAGACAACACGACAACGGTAGCATATGTCAACCGCCAAGGTGCACTCTCGTTGTATGTCACAACTCACCCGCCGTCTCCTCCTCTGGAGTCAGCAGCACTTCAAGTCGCTGCAAGCCACTCACATTCCGGGCAACCTCAACACTACAGTGGACGCTCTGTCACAACAGGTTACCCTCAGGGGAGAGTGGAGACTCCACCTTCAGGTGGTCCAGCTGATTTGGAGTCGATTCGACAGGCACAGGTGCACCTGTTCGCCTCCCAAGAATCCTCCCCACTGCCTGCTCTGGTACGCCCTGACCGAGGCCCCCCTCGGCACAGACGCGCTGGCACACAGCTGGCCCCCTGGCATGCGCAAATATGCGTTTCCCCCAGTGAGCCTGCTTGCACAGACCATGTGCAAGGTCAGGGAGGACGAGGAGCAGGTCGTCCTGGTAGCACCCTACTGGCCCGCCCAGACATGGTGCTCGGACCTCATGCTCCTCACGACAGCTCCCCCCTGGCGAATTCCCCTGAGGAAGGACCTTCTTTCTCAGGGAAGGGGCACTATCTGGCACCCGCGCCCAGACCTCTGGAATCTCCATGTCTGGCCCCTGGACGGGATGCGGAAGACCTAAGCTGTCTCCCACCTGCGGCGGTAGACACGATCACTCAGTCTAGGGCCCCCTCTACGAGGTGCCTGTATGCCTTTTAAGTGGCGTCTGTTCGCTAAGTGGTGTTCTTCCCGTTGGGAAGACCCCCAGAGATGCGCAGTCGGATCAGTGCTTTCCTTCCTGCAAGAGAGGTTGGAAGGGAGGCTGTCCCCTTCCACCTTGAAGGTGTACGTTGCTGCCATAGCAGCACACCACGACGCAGTCGACGGTAAGTCCTTAGGGAAGCACGACCTGATCATCAGGTTCCTAAGAGGCGCCAGGAGGCTGAATCCCTCCAGACCACACCTCATTCCCTCATCGGACCTCTGTAGTTCTTCAGGGTCTACAGAGAGCCCCCTTTGAGCATTTGCAGTCAGCCGAGCTTAAGGCACTCTCCTTGAAGACTGCCCTCCTGACTGCGCTCACTTCCATCAAGAGGGTAGGTGACCTGCTAGCATTCTCTGTCAGCGAAATGTGCCTGGAGTTCGGTCCAGGTTACTCTCACGTGATCCTGAGACCCTGACCGGGCTATGTGCCCAAGGTTCCCACCACCCCTTTAGGGACCAAGTGGTGAACCTGCAAGCGCTGCCCCAGGAGGAGGCAGACCCAGCCCTGTCGTCGCTGTGTCCAGTGCGCACTTTACGCACCTATTTGGATCGCACGCAGAGCTTTAGAATCTCTGAGCAGCTTTTTGTCTGCTTTGGTGCACAGTGGAAAGGAAGCACTGTCTCCAAGCAGAGGATCGCCCACTGGCTTATTGACGCCATAACTATGGCATATGTCGCCTAGGACATGCCGCCCCTAGTAGGGCTACCAGCCCATTCTACCAGGGGTGTAACGGCTCCCTGGGACCTGGCCAGGGGTGCCTCTCTAACAGACATTTGCAGAGCAGCGGGCTGGGCAACACCCAACACCTGTGCAAGGTTCTACAACCTCCGGGTGGAACCGGTTTCATCCCAAGTAGTGGCACGCAACATAAGTGGATAAGCCCGGGATAGCTGGCCGGGTGTATCGCTTGCATATAGCGCCTTCCACCTCCCTTGGAGCTAAAGACATGCGCCATTAATTCCCAGTAGTGTTCACAAACTTTGTTCCCTGGTTGACTTCCTCCGAGCCCTGTGGCAGTCGAGTTTATGGAGAGACTCGCTGCCAGCCCAGTACACACGCTAACTAAGAGCCCTGTTCTGGGGTAGGTGCTCCGCATGTGGCGGTTCCCTGTAAGGCTAACCCCATGTGATCTATATCTTCTGCTAGTTCGTTTCCCTGCTGTCAAACTGCGTCTTCCTTGGGCAGAGCCCCCTGCCCCAGTCTCCATGTTTGTAGTAACTCCTCCCCCATTGGGCAAGATCTACCTTGAAGGCTCTCCACATGGTTGGAAAGACCATGTGACATATTCTTCCACTTAAATACCCCCCCCTCTGTTTGGGCGAGGTGTGGTCTCCGCGGTGTCTTCCCCTTGGGAGTGACACCCCCCGACTAGACCTGGCAGCCCAGTCGGATAATCCCCCTTCTTTTTTAGGGAGTGGAAAAAGAGAAGGGGAAAAGAGGCCACGACTGGGTTAAGCCTGTCTCTATCTTTGGGTAGTCGACTTGTCCCCAAAAAGGCCGTTCGACACTCATAACTGTGTTGGGGGAGGTTACGTGTCGACCTGGTGTGCTGAGCTATGAGGCACACAGCAAGTCTGCCCACCACACACCGCCAGTTCACGTAACACAGTTCAGCCTTGTGTCGTTTTGTATAGGGACCCCTAGTGTCACTACATCAACACCAACATCGAGTGAGTGACAGATAGGGAATGTCATGGTTACTGGTGTAACCTCCGTTCCCTGATGGAGGGAACGAGACGTTGTGTCCCTCCTGCCACAACGCTGAACTACCCGCTGAAATGGCCGGACCTTATATCGGCTCCTCAGCATAAAACTTGAATGAGTGGTTGCATACCAGCTCCTTTTATACCCATATGTCCGGAGGAGTGGCATGCAAATACCACTCGCCAATTTTCATTGGCCTTTTATCAAAGACCAGAGGTGTCTCGGGCTCCCAGGAGTGACCCCTAGTGTCACTACATTGACACCAACGTCTTGTTCCCTCCATCAGGGAATGGAGGTTACACCAGTAACCATGACGTTTTCAGTTTCAGATGCTATTGTAGAAATGTAGTATTCACAGTCAGCCATGATTACTTTAATCATAATAAGCAGGTAGTATTCAGCTGGTCATGTGATTCAAACATGGCAGCCCTCATGTGCAGACCCTCTCCATGTAGAATAAAACTGCTTTTAAATGTGAGTGGTCATGATTTCCTACATATATTGCAAAATTACAATTAATGTCTTTAGGAGTTAAACTTTTTTAATGAGGAAAAAATTACTGAGTGCACCTTTAAGTGATATTAAAGGCATTTTCCTTACTTTTGCACAATAAGCAATTTATTACTGTGTTGGGTCACCACTTGATGTCTAGTGTAAAATCCTGAAGAGTCCTGAAGCAAAATAATTTAAGAACTACTCGTTTACAGTATATATAATATTAGTATACAGTTTAGTATACAGTACGTTTAGTATAGTATACACTGTTTTCACCCTCATGGCTCATTCCAGCCTCCTAGGGAGTTGGTAAATTTATATTGGCCTTAAAGTAACCTTATAAGGGTTTCTCACTCTCTAGGGATAAAAAGTTGCTTGAAACAATGCAACATTGTTGACTGTCAACATTGCAGACTGTCTCTGTGTTACCATTCTGAGCAAGCTTATGAGCTTCCAGCTGATGGCAGTTAAAGTTATAATTTGCCAGTCAGATTAGACAACCCTCCACACATACACAGACAAACACAAGAAAGCGTGGGCACAGTGTAATCACTTGTTTGCCCAGTGTGATTCCCGGCATGTGGTTCTGCTAAAGATCCATCCGACTTCGTGATTTGTGTTTTGATTCAGATTTTGTCTGGACTCGTTTTTAAACCTAAATATAATAAAAGGCAGTCCATGCATACAATGTGTAAAGGCTCTATGTAGTAGTGCTTGCTAAGGTAAGCATGACTATTACTATTGCTCATACTTTTTCAAATCCCTAACCCTATGTTTTAAAATTAGGCACATAATTCGTCCCACAACATTAGAGCTCTTTATGTACCCTGCAAAAAAACAAAAAACAAAAACAAAAAAACTGGTAAATTACTGACAAATTACCCCATCAGTCATTTTTGCATCAATTTAAATGTTTTCACCTTCTCCAGTGGTGTAACTGAAACATGGGTCTGGTCTTATGGAAACCAGGAAGTAATTACATTCACATAATTAATGACGAGCGTGATTCGGAGGATGAATTTTCACTCAGGGCTGGTTCTAGACATTAAGAGGCCCTAGGACAAATTTGTGTTCTCTAAGAAATATGCTCAATTCAGTGTTTCTGAATCAAAGCTCACCATCTTTAAGATCGTTATCTATAAGTGAAGCATCTAGATACTCACAGAACTGCGGGCAAACAAAATAATATCTCACTTTTAATTTGATTCCTTCTCAATTTCTGCTGCTCATGTTTTTTGCGTGCAGTGCATAAAATTTTGGTTCGCTGCTCTGGAGCTCGAACTTAATAATATTAATACATAATAATTTGTAATCGCAATTGAGAGTGACAATTTTTCGCACTGTACAACCTAACTACCAAGTTCACATGTCTTTTGGAGTGCGGAGGTCCTAGGCAATTGCCTAGTCTGCCTATGGTTAAGTTAAGGGTTAGGGTTTGAGTTAGGGGCTAGAGTTAATAAAATATGCATTCCGGGAGCCTGGGTAGCTCAGCAGGTATTGACGCTGACAACCACCCTTGAAGTCACGAGTTTGAATCCAGGGTGTGCTGAGCGACTCCAGCCAGGTCTCCAAAACAACCATATTGGCCCGGTAGAGTCACATGGGGTAACCTCCTTTTGGTCGCGATTAGTTGTTCTCACTCTCAATGGGGTGTGTGGTAAGTTGTGTGTTGTTCACAGAGAGTAGCATGAGCCTCCACATGCGGAGTCTCCGCGGTGTCTTGCACGATGAGCCACGTGATAAAATGTGTGGATTGACGGTCTCAGAAGTGGAGGCAACTGAGACTTGTCCTCCACCATACGGATTGAGGTGAGTAACCACGCCACCACGAGGACATACTAAGTAGTGGGAATTGGGCATTCCAAATTGGGAGAAAAGGGGATAAAATAAATAAAATACAATACAACTTACTTTTGGCGCCACCCTGTGGACATTTGACACTGGAAACACTTCCAGCTTTGGCCACTGGGGGAACAAAGATTTCAGCAGCAGAACTTTCAACCTGCTGTTGCAGAGTTCAGTGTGATCAGTCTGGCTACAAACATGAATAACACCCTTAAAAAAGTGGCTTGTTGAGGAAAGGTTCTTTCCAAGAAATCAGACTTAAAATTTTCATATGGTTGACGATAAAACAGCAAATGTAAAGATCTAGTCTTGTATAAGCTGTAGTTTTTGCATCTGTTGATGGAAGGGGGGAAGGTATGATATGAAAAGGACAGAATATTTGGAAGAATTATTGGCAATGTGGTCAGTAAGACATGACCATATAGACTATCAATAGCAAACAGCTTTCCACAGTGCACAATAGAGCTCCATCCCTGTGCTGCCCCTTTACTAACATCCACCAACAGCTGGTTTGATTATCTACAAAAATGTTGAAAAAAGATGCTCAGCCAACTAAAGAGGAGGTGCAACCAAAATTTTAAAATGCCATACTTTCAAAAGAAGGAGGTGCAACACTCACTCTTTAAGCAAAAATAGATCAGCAATTTTATTTGATTAAAAATACATGACATTTCAGACACCCTCAGGGACTTCATCAGACATCAGGAAGAGCTTGAACAAACAACATATAAAAACCTACCCCAATTACAAACAGGTTTATTCCTCTAATTGGAGGAGTGGCTTTGAAATAGCTGGATAATCCACTCTCCCACTCCATCTAGTGACCAACAAACACAAAGTTATTAGTACGAAAACAAACATATACAGAGTCTTGAGTACAATAACAGAACATCAATAAAGTATATTATAATCAATTTCTTGATTCATTCCACTTGGAAACAATGTATTCAAGTGGAATATCCAAAAGGTTTTCCTAGATTTATGATGCATATCGATATTTTTAATTACAATTAATAGTACTACTTCTACATATGTTCTTGCCAGTTCTGGGGTGGGTGAAACATTTCAACATCCTTGTGGCATTAAGTACAATTGCCACACTTGTAGTTACCAGGTGGAATCACTATAGATAGAAGTCTGTTTTTTTTTTAAACTTACATCTGCCCTGACAAGAGTATTCTTCAGATTTTTCCCTCTGGAATGACATGGTTGGCGGGACCTCAAATGTTTTAGCTAAGGCTGGATCTGATTTTAGAATTTACCAATGTTTGTGTATTATACTTCGATGTTCTGGGCTTTGGGGAGTATATTTGGTAATATTTTGAATTGGAGGACGCTTTGTAGGAACTCTAGTTGATCTTCAGCTGCTAAGCAACTGTTCCTTTTGTACATATTTTAGTTTCTCTTCAGTTCTATCTAGCCAGCTATTATTATAATTTGAACTACTTCAAATTTGACAATGAATTCTTTCTACAGCAGTGTGGAACAGTCATGGGTACTCGGATGGCTCCTAATTTTGCAAATTTACAACTTGGGTATGTCGAAAAATTTCAGATTTTAGACAGAGCCAATAATCCTTTTTAATTATTTTTGATTTTTTGACCAATTATTGATGTATGAGCATTATATTGATGACATTTTTGTCTTGTTTCAAGGAGATTTAGAATCCCTGAACTGCTTTCACCAGTTTTTGAATTCTGTAACTGAACATTTACAATTTACCATGACTTTCAATGGAGACACTTTGGACTTTGTGGATGTACATGTAACTAAGTTAGGAAATTCATTGTTCACCGATCTTTTTAAGAAAAAACAAAACAAAAAACAGACAGAAATCATTTCCTACATGCCCACAGCTGTCATCCACCTTCTCTTAAGAGAAGCCTTCCAGTGAGCCAGTTACACATAATAAAGCACATTTGTTCAAGTGAGAATTCTTTTAATTTGAGAAAAAATTACATTTGTCAAAAATGTTGAGAGAACAGCTGGCTAGATAGAGCTGGAGAGAAACTAAACGATATACAAAGGGAACAGTTGCTTAGCACCTCAAGATCAAATATAGTTCCTATAAAGAGTCCTCCAGTTCAATTTATTACCAAATATACACCCCAAAGCCCAGAACTTCGTAGTATAATACACAAACATTGTTATATTTTAAAATCAGATCCAGCCTTAGCTAAAACATTGATATGCTTTGTAAATCTAGGGAAACCATTTGGATATTCCACTTGGATACGTTGTATCCAAGGGGAATGAATCAAGAAATTGATTATGGTATGTTTTGTTGACGTTCTGTTATTGTACTTAACACTCTGGTTTGATCATCTGCAATTACAGCTGGTCATTTAGAAACTTTGATGTATACAATCTAGTTCTGGCACTGATATGTGGACAAACACATTTAAAGGTAAAAACAGAAATGGCTCTATGTGACTCATTTTGTTAAGTTCATATAATATAATTACCCCTGCTGTGCTTCAGTGTCTGTGCTGGGACCTGCTGCCATTCAGATTGGGCTGTGTTTATAATGAAAATACCTGGAGGATGATATCATGGAAAAGATCTGCTATATCAGTTTATTATACATCCAAAGGACATGTTGGTCATTTCAATATATGCAGTATTTTCATGTCCCCATCATACTGTACATATTAGATAATATATTAAACTCAACTTTAAAGATGGAAATCATATTAGTACTTGTCTTTTGTCACAATATCACAATTAAATGGACACACTAGGGGTGAATTTTAATCAATTATACTGTTTTAATTTGAGTGGATGACATCAGTAAGTATTAGCAATGGATTTGATGAATTCTGTGTTTTGTGGTATTAGTTTATCCGACTCTAAAACATTGCATCCAATTTGATAAAATCAAAGATATCAGTATAATAATATAAACAATTTGAGAGATGGTTAAAATAAGAAATAAGTGATAAAGTTTAAGTGTCTGATCTTGAAGAGCATACTTCTAAAATTCTGGTAAACCCTTTTAAAGAAATACTTAGTATACAAACATATTTAAAGGGTTGCAAAGGTACTTAACAAAATAAATGACCCATGTGACTTAATATCCACAACCATACATAGCCTAAATCTTCCATAGCTCCCAGTTGTATAATTCCATATGCCTAGCAACACAAATCCAAGTCTTGCAGTGGAAACACTTTTTCTAGTGGAGTCGTAGCTCCAAAATCAGTTCCACTTAGACAATGAAGCTAAATCTCTTCTTTTAAAAAAAATATCTGTCACATTTAACTGCAGCAGCGTTTGACGGAACACAACGTGAGCAGCTTGTAGGCTAGCAGGAGAACTTAAGTATTTTTTTGTAATAAAGTGAAAATAATTGCCCACCACCTACAGAGAAAATAACTTTCATAGGCAATCAGTCACAGACAACAGAATACATGCTGCACTTCAGTCAGGGTTTCTATACCGGTTGACCATTAATGTAGCTCTCTTAAAACTAAAGAACTGTGTAACATAAGTCAAAATCAAAAGCCTTCACAACTTCCTTAATCAAGATCTAAATAGTGATCTTTTAATAGCATAATGGCTAATAACTGTTTTTTAATGATTTATTATGTGTATTTAATTAAGGTTGTTTTTACAAAAGCCAAAGCCATCACTTCATATTTAGAGATCTGACATGGTTTTATTTGTTGTTAGAATTACATATAAGGCCACCCCAACCATATCCAATGATTCTTGCAAAATTATGAGAAATAAATCAAAAAAGATTTTGCATGCTAATTTCAATTGTATTCTATTTTAGGGGATTATGTGTCATGTGGAGCTACTTTAAGCCCTATCGGTTTCCAGAGAATCCTTCATTGTCTCATTGATCCAAAAACCTGCTCCACTGTATATTAAACATCAATATATAATATTCAGTATATGTGCTCTGATTGGCTGTGACTGCATTGTTCAACATTTCTGCTTTCATTATATATATATTGTAACTTTCTTTACTTATTATTATTTTATTACTGTGAGCTCTGTGTTAATCTATGGTACATGTTTCTGTTAAAGCCATGGTTTTGTGTTATTTCAACTTAAACATAAAAACAAAAATGTGTTTAAAAGTAGAATTCCTGGTAAATTACTACACTACCCATGATCCTGAGGAGAGATCCACCAATCGGAGAATCGCAACAAACAAATCACGACAAAAGATGTGTAAGTGTGCTGCGATGTAAACTAAAGCCTCTTGGCTATATATATAAAAAAGGGGGACAAGCTATGCAACATGTCCCACCCCTTCCTGTTTCAGTAGCAAGTATATCAAAACACCAAATAGAACTGCGCTCATCAAGGCACTTCACTGCGACTTTAAGTATACCATCTTGAACCCTTGTCTTTTTGTCTGATTTTCAAATGCTTTTTTGCTTTAAATCAATGTGTTTAATCTTGTGATGCACATCAGAGCTGGTTGGTTTGATTCAAGGCTTAGAACTCTTTTATGAAGGATTTTATGGAATCCCAGTGGAATTAGTTGTTGGGTAGAATCTGGTTAATACAAGGTTCTGGCGTCACTTCAAACACACTGCAAAACATGAAATTGTATGGCTTGGAAATGTAATATGTTAATTTTGTTAATTAATACTTGACAAGCGTTTAAAAAAAAAAAAAAAAAAAAAAAACAATAATGGTATTAATGCAGTATCAGTTTTTTTGCACTTCCTGAAACTTCACTAATGTTTTCCCCCACTTACATGCTTCACACGGCTGCACATACTAACACAGAAACTGATTGTGTGGAGCAGTGCATGCTTAGTTATTAATTACGAGTGACACATATTCCGGGCATAATAAACACAGAAGAAGATTTACTGTACAGAGAACAGAGACTTCACCTGCAAGCAGTGAGCCAGGTGTGGGAGAGATACGGGCAAGCTGCCATATCTCTTTGCATTGTCTGAAAACACTCACTCACTGTCATCTGAACCAGTGTCAAAAGCAAAACCCGAGAGACCCGATAGAGATTGAACAGCAACCAGAGAAAATAATAGTTTTGAGATTTTAAACTTCAGCAAATTAAACTTCAGCATTAAATGTTTTTAATGTCGGTATGTATAGTTTCTAATAATGCATTGGCAATGTAGACTGAAGTTTATCTTGCCAATAAAGCTTGATATATATTGAATCTGACCATTTCATCCTATTATTAATAAAGTTCACTGTAAAACAACACAATTTTGCCCAACATTTTATTACAGCATGTCCACTGATTTTATGGAAAATAAATGATGACTAACCATTTTCTTGCAAGTTCTTAGAGACAATGTAAAAAAATATATTTACGATTATATGTTGATGTTTGTTTTAATGTACGATATATCATGATTAAGTCAAGTCGTTTTTATTTGTATAGTGCCTTTCACAACACACATTGTTTCAAAGCAGCTTTACAGAAAGTCATGCATTAACAGAAAATGAAACTGTAATATCTATAATGTCTTGAATCATCATTGTGTAGTTTGATCAAATACGATTGTGAATTGTGTTTAAAAATAAGTCATTAAATAATAATTGTATTTACAACCCCAGTGAGCAAGCCGAAGGCGACTGTGACAAGGAACTCAAAACTCCATAAGATGTTGGTTAATGGAGAAAAATAACCTTGGGAGAAACCAGGCTCACTGTGGGGGTCAGTTCCCCTCTGGCTAACATCATGAATATAATGCCAGTATTAGTTAATGTGCAGTGCAAGTCATGGTTTAAAATTATTAAACTAAGTGAGTGTTAAGAGTCAGTGTTTAAACAAAGATTTTGTATAAAATTTAATATTAATAACTAATGTCTTTGAAGTTCATCCTGGATTTACTGCAAAAGTTCACATAGATTTATTGTCCTTGTTGGTTGGCTGATGAAGGCTTTTGTTGGCAATGAATCGATAGTCTATGTATTCCATTATAAGAGTGTAGGCCATCATTAGACCGAGGTGATGCAGGCAGAGATCAGTGAGTTGCATCACAGTTCAACCGGCCGGTAATTTCGGTGAGGTCTATCAAGGTTCAGGCAATGGAATATGATGTATCCCATGACTTATGGTTGGAGTTGGCATCAGTTCATCCTCTGAAGTCCATCATAACAGACTGAAGTGATGTTTGGTTGGCACCGGCTGCTATTAGTCGTCATCACTCAGACACGTAGCAGTGGAGTCCAACACAAAGCAGAAATGGAGCTGGATCCAGCCGGTTCTGGTGACCTCAGGATAGGGATCGCGAGGTTGAGACAGGGAAACAAATAGAATAATATTAGTATAGATGCCATTCAATTTATTGCAGAGTTACAGATCATGATCAGTGTTTCTGGTTTCTGGTTCCGGCAGACCTAACTAAAGCAGCCTAATTGTGAGTTGAAGGATAAATTAGGTGTATGCCTGGCTAAATAGATGAGTCTTTAGTCTAGACTTAAACTGAGTGAGTGTGTCTGCATCTCGAACAGTGTTAGGGAGACTATTCCATAGTTTAGGAGCCAAATATGAAAAGGATCTACCTCCTTTTGTGGATTTTGATATTCTAGGAAACATTAACAGGCCAGAATTTTGCGACCATAATGAACGTGATGGAATATGTTGTGGTAGAAGGTCACTCAAGTACTGCGGAGCTAGACCATTCAAAGCTTTGTACGTATTTAAATGGGGCTAATATGATCATATTTCTTGGTTCTAGTCAGCACTCTGGCTGCTGCATTTTGAACCAATTGAAGTTTATTTATTGATCTTGCTGGACATCCTCCCAGTAATGCATTACATTAATCTAGTCATGAATGCATGAATTAGTTTTTTGGCATCAGCAACAGAAAGCATATGTCATAAGTTAGCAATATTTCTTAGGTGCAAGAATGCTGTTCTTCAAACATTGGTAATTTGATTTTCAAAGATTGGTATCAAATATAACACCTAAGTTCTTTGCTGTTGAAGACGATGTAACAGTACATACATCAATAGTCAAATTATATTTTAATGGCTTGTTTTTAGAGGTTTTTGGTCCAATAATTAGTACCTCTGTTTTGTCGGAATTTAGTAGAAGGAAATTTCTGGCCATTGATCTTTTATTTCATTGATACACTCTAGTAATTTGGAGAATTGTGAAATTTCATCAGGTTTTGAAGAAATATAAAGTTGGGTATCATCAGCATAACAGGGGAAACTTATTCCACGATTCCTGATAATATCAGTGGAAGCATATACAAGGAGAAAAGCAGAGGTCCTAAAACTGATCCCTGTGGCACTCCATACTTTACTTTTGTTTGGTTTGACAATTCCTCATTTACATAGACAAAGTGGTAGCGGTCTGCTAAATAGGACCTAAACCATGCTAATGCAAGTCCACAAATGCCAACATAATTCTCTAGCCTATTCAAGAGAATATCGTGATCTACCGTGTCAAATGCAGCACTAAGATCTAAAAGCAATAGAAGTGAAATGCAGCCGCGATCATTTGTAACTCTGATAAGGGCACTCTCTGTACTGTGATGGGGCCTAAATCCTGACTGAAATTGTTCATAGAATACTATTTCTCTGTAGAAATGAACATAGTTGGGAGGATACTAATTAATTAATCTTGATTAATCACAGGAAACTGTGCGATTACTTAGTTAAAATAATTTAATCGATTCACAGCCCTAATTAAAGCATTAGCCTGTAGCCAGCCACCTTCAACATTCTGTTTGATCACAAATATGGCTGAATCCTTAAAGAGCTTCATATTATTACTCTGTTTCCCTGGTTTGAAATCCATCCGTGTTCTCACATTGAAAGCAAATGTACTTTTTTTTAAAAAAGTACTTTGGCTAGAGGGAGCCCATCTGCTCAGCCACAGGAGGATAATTGGACTGATCTGGTCTTGTAAACACTGTGGATAAGACCAACATAAATGTCTGCTTAGAGGCCATTCAGGTCCGAGCAGGCACATTTTATGTTTATGGCGCCTCTGCAGATGCACTTTATTGAATCAAATGTTTTTTTTTTTTTTTGTTTTTTTTTTAAGTGTTACCCATCCATGTTATTGTGAGCTTAAGCAGAAAGAGCTCTACTGAGTTCACTAATACAAGGTCAAACACAGTTCCCTTCTAGATATACATTTACCTGCTATACATGTAGGCCATGATCATGACACTCTATCAGACTGTAGTCAATTTAATTGATCTCCCTTATAAAAAGTAGTGACGGTATAATTATTTAGTGATGTTATCAGATAGTAATACCATGGTACTTCGATATACATACACCATGGTACTAAATGTTTACCATATTTATCTACCATGGTGTTTACATTCTACTTCGAAGAATAACATGACATTTATACATATAGGGTTGGGCGATCTTCTCCATCGTCAGCCTGTGAGATTGCCAAATATTGTCTTGACATCGTCAAAGGCATCAGCTATTGTCGATCACTCTGACCATCGTCGATCCCCGAGATCATCGTCTATCGGCACAACCTTAATATATACAGGTGCATCTCAATAAATTAGAATGTCGTGGAAAAGTTCATTTATTTCAGTAATTCAACTCAAATTGTGAAACTCGTGTATTAAATAAATTCAATGCACACAGACTGAAGTAGTTTAAGTCTTTGGTTCTTTTAATTGTGATGATTTTGGCTCACATTTAACAAAAACCCATCAATTCACTATCTCAAAAAATTAGAATATGGTGACATGCCAATCAGCTAATCAACTCAAAACACCTGCAAAGGTTTCCTGAGCCTTCAAAATGGTCTATCAGTTTTGTTCACTAGGCTACACAATCATGGGGAAGACTGCTGATCTGACAGTTGTCCAGAAGACAATCATTGACACCCTTCACAAGGAGGGTAAGCCACAAACATTCATTGCCAAAGAAGCTGGCTGTTCACAGAGTGCTGTATCCAAGCATGTTAACAGAAAGTTGAGTGGAAGGAAAAAGTGTGGAAGAAAAAGATGCACAACCAACCGAGAGAACCTCAGCCTTATGAGGATTGTCAAGCAAAATCGATTCAAGAATTTGGGTGAACTTCACAAGGAATGGACTGAGGCTGGGGTCAAGGCATCAAGAGCCACCACACACAGACGTGTCAAGGAATTTGGCTACAGTTGTTGTATTCCTCTTGTTAAGCCACTCCTGAACCACAGACAACGTCAGATGCGTCTTACCTGGGCTAAGGAGAAGAAGAACTGGACTGTTGCCCAGTGGTCCAAAGTCCTCTTTTCAGATGAGAGCAAGTTTTGTATTTCATTTGGAAACCAAGGTCCTAGAGTCTGGAGGAAGGGTGGAGAAGCTCATAGCCCAAGTTGCTTGAAGTCCAGTGTTAAGTTTCCACAGTCTGTGATGATTTGGGGTGCAATGTCATCTGCTGGTGTTGGTCCATTGTGTTTTTTGAAAACCAAAGTCACTGCACCCGTTTACCAAGAAATTTTGGAGCACTTCATGCTTCCTTCTGCTGACCAGCTTTTTAAAGATGCTGATTTCATTTTCCAGCAGGATTTGGCACCTGCCCACACTGCCAAAAGCACCAAAAGTTGGTTAAATGACCATGGTGTTGGTGTGCTTGACTGGCCAGCAAACTCACCAGACCTGAACCCCATAGAGAATCTATGGGGTATTGTCAAGAGGAAAATGAGAAACAAGAGACCAAAAAATGCAGATGAGCTGAAGGCCACTGTCAAAGAAACCTGGGCTTCTATACCACCTCAGCAGTGCCACAAACTGATCACCTCCATGCCACGCCGAATTGAGGCAGTAATTAAAGCAAAAGGAGCCCCTACCAAGTATTGAGTACATATACAGTAAATGAACATACTTTCCAGAAGGCCAACAATTCACTAAAAATGTTTTTTTTTATTGGTCTTATGATGTATTCTAATTTTTTGAGATAGTGAATTGGTGGGTTTTTGTTAAATGTGAGCCAAAATCATCACAATTAAAAGAACCAAAGACTTAAACTACTTCAGTCTGTGTGCATTGAATTTATTCAGTACACGAGTTTCACAATTTGAGTTGAATTACTGAAATAAATGAACTTTTCCACGACATTCTAATTTATTGAGATGCACCTGTATATATATATATATATATATATATATATATATATATATATATATATATCTTGCCTGTTTGATTTAAGGGATATGAATCAATAGATCATAACCACAGAGACTAAGATGTCTATGCTCTATTGATTCATATCCCTTAAATCAAACAGGCAAGATGGAAACAAAACCATTATCGATAATAACTTGCACACACCAAGGTGATTTTGGAGCACTGGTGCCCTCTTCTGTCTAAAGTGATTTTACAAATTTGTTAAAAATATCCTAGAAGACGTGCATACATGTCGTATACTGCATAAATAGTAAAACTGCTATGCTATATTATTCTGAGCATAGTCAGTGTCTGAATTCTTGATTCGGTAGATTATTTACAAGTGTATTTCTTTTTAACCTTAAATGTAACTTCTGTTTTTATCAGTTTTGTCAAGCACCTCATCATCTCATTTACTTTCACATCACTGCACCAGTTAAATCAGAGCTCTTCTAGACTGTAAGAACCAAATCTTGACCAAATAGCTTTCATGAGTAAATTATTCAGAAAGTATTCAATGATTTTGTAGGTATGGTGGGTCTTACTTTACTTGCTTGGACATTATGAATGGAATCAAATGTCAGCATATCATTGGCACATTCACTGTGGAATATGGTCTTTAAATATGAACCTATTTAGAAATCTGAAATCACATTTAGCTTTAAGTCTCGTTAGTTTCAATAGCGGCTAGCCAATTTTGACAGCAACATTGATCTGAACCGCTAGAGGGTGCTGTCAGACTGTAAGTAGGCATCGATACCCAGGCTCAGCCCTTTGATTTAATATATTTATTGAATATCTCTGTAGGTGTACAATTTTATGTAGCAAATCTTGACAATAAATAGTTCTGATACACCAGTCCATGCTGATAAATTAACAGCCATGACAAGAGTTAAGGGAAATAAATTGTCTTCGTTTGCAAACTGGAAAACATACTTCTGTTTGACACTCAAATTAGAGTTAACTAATAGGTGTTTCTGGAGAGCGGAAGTAGACGCATAGCAGGGTAAACATGAATGGAGGCGAATGGGGGACCGCAGGCAAATTTGTGCATACCCGTTTGCTCCAACAGCAAAAAACAAAAAACAACAAAAAAAAGCGATTACACTTTCATCGCTTTGAAAAAGAAGATAAAAAATAAAGAGCGCTGGATAACAGCAATAAGAAGTGAGAAACGGTAAATTTTCTGTCACTCCCTCAGCAGCTGTGCAGTGGCGTATCCAGGACATTTTTACTGGGGTGGCCAAGATGGGGCACAGACCAAGTGTGGGGTGGCGATACCGGGAGAACCTTTATGAATGGCACATGATCAAAATGTGTAAATATCGCATTGCTTTGCTTCAACATCTACACATGTAGAATAAATGAATTCTTAAACTCATGTTAGCATTCACTGAATTGTTTGTATTCAATATCAGACTGTTGTTTTGACATTTGACAGTTTTCTATTTCAACCTATTACAGTTTCTGGGAATCTCTGGTTATTTTAACATAACATCCATTTTTAAATCAGCAATTGTTTAGGAAAAGTCAGTTACACATTTTTAAGAGCTATTCTCATTGTAGAGAATTAATCTGCGTATAACATCAGGTATAGTGTGTAATCATAAAAAGATACAAGTACAGGTGATAACTGATTGAGGCGCAATTCAATCAATCATTCAATCGATTATTCATTCATTTATTAGCTATAACTGCACTGTCCAGCAGAAATATTGTTATATTGGTTACAAATCAGTGTGAGAAATTGGCTACGAGGGCTTATAGGTGTCTGTCTGGAAACCCCAAAATTGCAGATTGAGCTCTGAATACAGTAAAAAATAAAACTCTATTTACAGTGTCTACTCAGGTTTATTTTCCACATGTTCTGATAGCTTCAATTACTTTGAATATTACCAAATAAAATAGTTAGTCAAATCATTTGCAGCATTTAAGTGCAATTTGCCCTGCCTCTGCATATTTAAAATGTCAAATAAGGTATAAAAACTTTGAAGATTTTATTGGTCTGACTGACCAATAATACACATAAAGAGCTCATAAATAACTCATGTAAAGATTTAAAGTTCAGTCACAGCACAAACCCTTCCATTTCACACACAGGTTAGCCACATATATATAACTTTAGCTATTGAACATATACATCTGTAAAACGCTTTACACACCTCCGTCATTAAATCAGAAAACATGGCATTTCATATTTCATGTCAATGTAAAGATAACATGCTGAATGTGGTGTAGGGTCTAGCTTACTCTTTAACCTAGCTACTAAAACAATGAAAAAATGTTTTCACATGGAAATTCGGGATAAATTAAACATACCTCTCAAATAACAGCTTTCTTTTTGACCACAAATTGACATCGTCAACTCATTGGAAGCTGGAGGTAGACGCTAGCTTGTGTCAGCTTCGTGCTTCTGACCGACCATTATACTCCAGACCTGGCGCCCGCTGCCCGCGACCTGCGGCACCTGCCTGGCCAGCCGCGGCCTGCCCCTCCCCCCACTGAGCAAAGATCAGCTCACACAGCTTCAGTCCCACCACTACTATAATGGTCAGAAATATAAAACTGACCCTGGGTCAGTGTGGCTCTAAATCAATAAATGACCTGAGATGTCATCTTTGATTGACAGGTGTTTCTATTGGTTCTTCGTTCTTGTGTTGATGAACATGATGAACTAACAATCAGTTCTGGGGTGGCCACAGAGTGGCCAATGAGATTTCAGGGGTGGCCCAGGCCACCACAGGCCACCCCCTAAAATCGCCACTGCAGCTGTGGTATCTTGATTTAAAAAAAAAAAAAAAAACGTATTAATAAACGTATTCATATAATACAAAGTACAATGTTATAAATTTACACTAAATATTTTTTTTTAAATAGGTAATATAAAAAAAGTTTGCTACATTTACATCATTAAAGAAGGCAGAAACGCACCTTAACAGGTCTGTGAAAAGTGACCCATGACTTATAAAAAAATACATAATTTATATGTTACAAATATATTTATTTTTATTGTTTCTATTATTTGTCTTCTGTATCTTATGTATACATTTTGGTTGGTTTATACTTTTTTTTTTTTTCAATAATTTGTATTTATTTTATTTGTAATTTTTTTCCTACACATGTACTTGTCTTTATGATTGTATTCATACATTGTTTGATCTTATTGAACATTTATATAGAAAAAAACTCCACAGTTTTACCACCATTTGTGGACTTTCCAGACGGTCCCTTACAACACCCTCCACAGTATTAGCTCGTTTTAGCACAATGTTTGGACTTTTCAGACGATCCCTTACGCACCCTAGGCAAATTTTCCAACTTATATCAGTGTTAAATTGGCGATCTGGAACGATTTCACCGTGACGCCATCTGACCAGCTTAAATAGGGGACAAATCGCGTCACGTATTGCATCATTTTATCTTTAAATACGGGGCGATACCGTATCATACGGGACGGGTGGCAACCCTAAAAGGGTCCATTGCAAGTAGACGCACAATTTAAAGAGGTAAAGCACACGACCATAACTTTCAAAGTTACATTTTCTCTAAGTAGGCTAGTCATTATATGGTTGTTTTGCAGCAACCTCACTTAATTTAATATGAAAGACATAGGATGTGACTTGGCATGGCAGCCTACATACAGGATGTCATGTGGGTCAAAGCTGTTTGCCCCAAAAGCAGAAGTATGGTAAACAAAGGGAGATCTACTGTGGCCTTCATGAACAAGCTGCTATAGACACGTGCTATTTACAGTATATTTGTTCAGTGACACATCTTACTGCATATTAGCTTATCCTCAGATTCATAAAGGAAATAAATATGTGAAGATGACTTATCTTTTAAAAATCTAGATTAAAATGCATGCATCAAGTTCTTAAAAATGAAATATTTGTATTCTGTTTCACACATATTTTCCTTTCATTTTCAACAAAAGTTTTGATTTGATGCTTTTAATTAATATAAACGTAAAAGTAAAAAAGTAATTAAATCTTTTCCGAACACTGAATGAACATTTAACATCACAACCATTATTTAAGTCATACATTTGTGACATTCTTCTTGGTGTTTTATCATTTGACACCCTGAACTAATCTTGCTACTGTATGTCATAAATTGTAATCCATATGCCTAGTGGTTAAATCATTTAAATAATAAAATTAACCACTTTCACTTTCTACTTTTGTTTTTGTGTTCTTTGTGCATATCGCCACCTACTGGGCAGTGAGGAGAATTTATAGTACAAAAGGACTTAAATATTGTTCTGTTTCTCACCCACACCTATCGCCTCTGAAGATGCAAGTTTAACCACTTGCGTCGTATGGATTACTTTTATGCTGCATTTATGTGCTTTTTGGATCTTCACTATTTTGGCATCCATTCACTTGTATTGTATGGACCTACAGAGCTGAAATATTCTTCTATAAATCTTAATTTTGTTCTGCAGAAGAAAGAAAATCATACACATCTGCGATGAATGAGTAAATTATTTAATTTTTATTTTTGGGTGAACCATCCCTTTAAGCCCTCCAAAGCTCTCACCGTGGATAGTAAAGTCTTCAAAAGGGAATAGGAATGATCAATTCTGAATGGAACACACAGTCATGGGGTTCTAGGGGTCCTCTGTGAGATCATTTCCTGATTTATGGTTTTCTTGTCAAATGACATCAAAATGACTTGTATGTTGATTATACCACACTGACTTAGATTTGGCTGACAAAAGTCTTCAGATATTAACATTTTAAACAAAACTGCCTCGCCATGTATTAAAATAAACGTATAGCATAAGCTGTGCAGTACACAGCACGTAGTATTTCACACTGAGCACAGCCCAAGTATGGTCTCGCAGTGCCAAAGGTCATCTACTGACCTGTTTGTTTTTTTACTTTGGGTTTATAATAAACTGGAGTAAATTTGTCACCAATAAATTGACACCTTCTCATTTTAACAAAAAGCAGGTAACTAGGACAGTTATACAATAACATGATCATGCACACAACTAAAACACAAAAGCAAGGCAGGTTAAAAAAAACCCAGCTTTATTAATACCGCTCATTCAAAGAAATATAAAAGTTCGAGTTATTTCTCTATTTACAGCGCATAGTTTTTGCTTCAAACAAACAGAAACAAATCCTACATGTACAAATTGAAGAAAAAAAACATCCCCTGCTGTGCCGGTTCGATATCGTGTCGGCAGTAAAGAAAATAGTTCTCTTCATTTTTCAATAATAGTCTGTGCAAAGAAAGAATGCATGTCAAACACACGGTGTTGCTGCTACATTAAGGCAAACCCCTAGGAACAAAACACTTAGGAAACTCCTTAGTAAAGTGACAGTGGCGATAAGTCTTATTTTTACTTTCCTACAGATAAATTCCATACAAAAAAAAAAAAGTTAAAATCTCTTAAGGTTAGCATTGTACTGATATGATAATTCAGTACCCTTTAAATTCAAAGCAAATCACATGTTGACCATAATAGTGAAATAAAAGCTTTAGAAAGCAACACAATCCACTAACGCCCATTCAGGGTTTGGAGTGTTGGTTATAGAAGCAGTGAATCAACATGTAAACGGAGGATCACTAGTTGGACAACATCCTCTCTGCTCAAAGTGCTGCGAGGGTTGGCGCCCCTCATCATAAATACCTTGTCATTGGCATGGAAACCACGAAGACCTAAAAAAAAAAAAAACTCACTCAAATCCCCTGCAAAAGGAACATACTGAAAAGTGGATATTGCATATTAAAAAAGCACAAATGTAAAACTCAATTAAATTAGGAAAACAAAAGCTACCATCTAAACAATATAATTCCTTGTCACTTAAAACAGATTTGTGCAGGTTATGAGGCAAATGTTTGCAGCATGCTATGGAGTACTGAAAAGTAAATAAAAAAAAATAAAAAAAAGTAGAAACAAATATTTATCAGATCAACTGATATAATTAATTAAAAAAGTCACATGACACACAAATATTAAAGACTAGGGTCCGTCAATGGTTCCAAAAACAACATTTCTCATTGACTCAACCATAATGATGTGTGGACACTTAGTCGGCAACCAAGTCAAATTAAATAAAAGTCCCATGGAAGGCAAGCTTAGTTTTGGTAGATCTTCTCACTGGTGGAGTATTCGTTGGTAGTGCAGGTGTGGGCGGCCATTCCACGGTGGATGGGTTCGGGGCTATTGCCACCAGTGATGGTCAGGTTGAGCAAACTGGTGCATGTAGGCAAGTAGACATGCTGGACGTGTTCCACCTCTGACCGACACACTGGACATGACTGCAAAGAAAACACATTTAACTTGGTAAACAAATTGAAATGGGTCAGTTGCTTAATTACAAATGCCAGGAATATTGTTATATTGCCCTCATATAATGATATAAAGCGGGGGCATAGTCACTTTGGCATTTAGCATTGTTACGTAAACTATGTATGAATAGAAAAAAAAAAAAACCACGGTAGATATAGAAAGTCATGATGCGATTGCAAAACAATTCTCGTTGCATCTTAGCAACAGCATACTGAGCAAGTCTTTGGCGACTTGCTAAATTCAGTATAAATATTCTGCTCTGATTCAGTACTGGAAATAAAACAAACAAGTATCATAACCTCAGCCACATCCACACAAATTATTTTTCACCACATCTGGACATCATTTCAGAGCGGCATCATCAAGTGTCTGAACAGGAGTAAAAATAAATAAACAAATAAACCTGTTTTCTACATAGTGTGTTTAATGACAAACTATACATGTGCAATATTTGGGGCAGCAGTGACTTGTTGAATCGTTAATCTCTCCAGGTTTATGTAAATGACCGCAAGTAAGAGGCTGCAGTTCTCTGACGTCAATTATTAGCTGTCCAATCACAATAATCCATCAATGCTACGAATCGCTCTTTTTGTAGCATTGCATGCGCTAGCTCTATGCCTTACCGTGCTATTCTCAATGCAATCAATCTCTGGAAAAAAATACATCCTTTTGTAAAAAGAAAACATGTATAGTAGGCAATTCAGAAACTCCTTTTACTTCGTAGACAGCAAAATGTGTACGCAAGGACAACCCAGAATAGACTGACAACAGCAAGCTTATCTGCTTCACTACGAGTCGCCCTTTCCCCAATTTCACAGCATTTGGACATCATTTCAGAGCGGCTGCCTCAAGTGTTGCATTAACGTTTTCTACATAGTGTTTAATGACTAAAATGTTTGTGTATTCATGAAATTACTCAAGCTACAAATAATGGGCTGTAAATGTAAGACCACTATAATAAGCATATAAAAATATATACATCAATTAAGTACCTATTAACCACCCCCTCACCCCCCATGATGGGTCATGGATGACTAGCATTCGAAAAAAGTGGGTTGCAGTGGGCAAAAGTTTGAGAAACCCTATATTAAAGTATGCAATAGTAAAATATTTCTGTCCAGATTTCTACACTTTCACACGTTATTTTAAGGCTCTCCGATTAAACCCACGAACCCTTATTTTACATGAAGAAAGACCTTTGAGATTCTGCGTTTCTTCATTCTAACATCTCAGGAGTGACACAGGGCTCTTCTGGTCACTGAATGAACACACAACAACAAATAACATTTGACATTACATGACACGTTTACTAAAATCCTCGTTTATATTTTCGCAGGAGTGCTTGAAGCCTGGTTCAGAAGTGGTTAATGTTTACGCTCTCCTCAGAGTCCATGATGTGGTTGGAGTTCAATTGAATGAGACACTGAAATGCACAGTTAATTCCCTTATTTGGACAGTAAAATGTGATTGGAATTTAAAGGGCACAATAACCGCGATCAGACGATTATGTAATAATCACGACAGGCCTAATCGCAATGCATTGGTGAATAAATGTCTCACACAGTATGACTGCATTTATTAGACACAGTGTCAAGTTAAAAAGAACTTATTTTTATAAACTTGAGACACCTGCTTTAGGTTTCATTTGTTGAGCTGCGATTAGTTTTTTTAGCACAGGTGTCACCAAGATCCAATGTCCTTAAGTTGTTTAGGTCACAAAGAGGACTTCATGTGACTGTTACACATGATTCCACATTGTTCTTCACCCAGAAAAGTTCCAGCATTTGATAAAGGGTAAGCCAATGTTTTTTGCTTTTGCTCTGGTGTGCTGAGGGGCCGCCGTGCCCAATTAGAAATGTGGATGTTTACCGTTACTATACGGTTACGAATGTTGCCTGTGATGCTTGAATAAAATACAGCATATTGCAACAAATTTACTTGCTTGGAGAAGAAATCATAATGGACAGTGAGCGATTTCGGGTTCTGACTTAAAATTTGACGATACCGTTCGAGTCACTTGTTCTCTAGAATCGTGCTTCAACTTAAGGCCTGTGCAGATCTCTACGCCATTGATACAAAAGTTATATTGTACACAGTTGCAGAGCAAAACGTCCCTTTGACATGAATGTTCCCTTACCTGCAGCTGTGCAGCACAGTTTTGGCAGCAGACCATGTGACCGCAGGGGCAAAACGCGGCGTCAATCTCCTCTTCGCAGCACAGCATACACAGCAGTGCCTCCCGCAGTTTCTGCAGCTTCTCCTGCAGCAGGCGGCTCTGCTGGCAGCCCCCGCAGTCCAGCACCCCCTCCTGGTCATGTGAGGGCGAGCGCGATGAAGGGGTGCGCTCGCCTGGCCTCGACATCATGTCCACGATACCAGCATTGTAGAGCGCACGCCTGGCATAGTCGTAAACTTCCTTGGAGGTGCGGCGGATGTCGAATACGTACTTCTTGCCCAGGTTGATATTCTCATTAAGGAAGAGTGAAGCCAGATGACCCTTGAAATCTCGGCTATATTGCATCATGACTGCATTGGTCACCGTGTCACATCTGTGGAAAAGAAACAACATTACCGGTTAGCGCATTACACGTTAGCAAATTATCTGCTCAGTGACAGACACAAAACAGCTCAAGTGATCCATGATCCATTATACATATGGGCCACAGGTGCTGTTGTTGTGGAAATGAAAAGATGGCACCATTTGCTAGAAGTTCAAGAGCACTAGATGACTGGGTTCTCCAATGACTGGGCAATTGAAGCTTTTATCCAGGACTGAAGTATGATGTTAACAGCACCATGAATGTACACACCAACACATTAAATAGGTGAAAGGCAACAGAGTCAAGCATGCCATTTTATGACGAGGGTTATGTAACGCTGTCACTCCGGTCTAGGTTGATTAATGGGAACGTGTTGCTACAGTGCAAATTCGATCACTGGTACCCATCTGCTTTTTCACACAAATTCTTTAGAATTTAAAAGGAATATTCTGTGTTCAAAAGTTATGCTCAGTTAACAGCATTTGTGGCATAACGTTGATTACAACAAAATAATTTTGACTTCATAACTGAAAGCAGTTACAGTAAGAGACTTAAAATGTAGTGAATGGCTAATTTATAAACACTAAAATACGGTTTCAAAAGTACAGCAACAATACATAAACTACTAACCTTACCTGTGTAAAGCTATACTTCTGAAACTGTATTTTAGGGTTTATGGACAGATCTCATTCACTTCCATTTTAAGTGCCTTACTGTGAAATTTTGTGTGTTAAATCAACATTATGCCACAAATGCTGTAAACTGAGCTCAACTTGTATTGAACCCAGAATATTCCTTTAATTCTTAGATTTTTGGTACAGATATTTTGTTCTTGGTTACTTTGTAACATCTTAACAGCGTAAGGTGCTCTTCCTACTAAGTGTACCATGTACAGAGAAAGTCCAAAACAAGCGTATAATCCGGTACTTTTCTAAACAACCAAACAAGGACAAAACTCATGCTTTCTCAGCTTACAATATAACAATTCAAACTGCTGACACAGTTGGTTTCTACTAAGAAACAACACTTCAACAAGAGAGTTTTACCAACAATAACTAGGGCAAAAAGAGAATACTTGTCTGTGATAATGTCTATAATTAGATTTTTTGAGTGGTTCAGACTATGTCAGGAGGCTAACAGATAAGCTAAACCAGGATAGACACTGTTCCAAAACTGTTTGAAAATGTTCAGTATATTAAAGCTGATGTAACTTTTTCCAGTGTTAAAATACTTCTATCCCAGATTCGCAGAGACAACTATAAGTAAGCCATTCATAGGTACATTTTCTTGAAGACTGTAAATACAGTGTCTCTGTAGCCCTGCGTTTGTTTGGAGCGACCCGCTTTGACCCGCCCCAACAATGTCCACCATTTTGGATGAACACTGGTATTAGCATGTTACTAATCTAACAACGCAGAATTTAAATAAGCATAAAATACCATAACACACCATTTTTATTGAACATTCAGTATTCAATCAAGTATATTTAATTATATTTGTATATTCTGTAATTCTTGTGAATCGTCTGCCATTATGGATGAACATATTCATAAATCTGCATTCAGGTATTGCCTTCTCTATGAAAGACAAGCTATGCTGCCTAGAATTTGGCAAAATGAGGTATAGGGCAGCATAATGCTGCAGCCAATCTTTTGGAACAGCCATCAAGTCAAGAGTGTGCCTATGATTAAAATGCAGCCTAAGGTAGGCAGCTCACAAGGTTTTAGAATAGAGTTTAAAGTAACAGTCCTGTGCACAAGGCTTGTAGTGGTGAGACTGGTGAATAAGTGACAACTCCTGCCTAAAGGAATGTTAAGGTGGAACAAATAACAACTAAGAACCATTTAATAAATGTAATGATGCATCATTTTGCTCACTCAAGGGTTTTAATGATGGTTCCACCTCTGAATGTGCCTGTTTTAATTCATCTCACCTGTAAAAGGCATGCGTCTCTGTGATCGACCGGTACAGTCCACTGGCTGCCCGATTACTGATCAACTTGAACAGCAGGACCACACTGTCACTGGTTTCCTTGGTGACTGTTAAGTACACACTTTTCCCTGATTGTGTGGCAATTTGTATTATGGGATAAGATATCCTGCAATAAAGGGACAATGAGATATTATGCAAAGGCAGTGACAGCCCAAATAGATAGATTTTTTTTTTTTTTTTTTTTGCAGTGCTGCTCTTTGGCTTTGCTAAAACAGGTACCCAATATTCGATTTGGGGTATCAGGACTCAAATTTATTAAACCATTTATCCTCTAAACCAGTAATTCCCAACCAGGGGTACGCAAGTAGGTTCTAGGGGGTATGCAAATAGAACTAGATTTTGCTACGTTGAACCTAATAAAAAAAATAAATCTTAAAAAAAAAAAAAAAAAAAAATCACATGAATGGCTTAAAATAAAAAAATTAGGGAAGGGTAAAAATATTGATTTTCCAATTAATCAAGATCTTTATTTGACCCCGATATCGATCTTTTACTCTATGCGAAGTCCTTTTCACTGCATGTTAAGAGTAAAAGTTTGGTTTGACATCCTGTGTAATGTGTCCAAAGACAAGATCCACGCAATCCGTTTGTTACTGAATAATGTCTCTTTCATACCCTTTCTGTTCTTTAAAGTTTGTTGATCAAAAACAAAAAAGAAACATTAATTTTAATCAAACATGGCAGGGATGCGCTAAAGAAAGTGTGCATACTCTCTCGTTAATATGCGCTCACTGGCAGAACTGCTGGTAGTCTTAAAGAAACAGTAGCTCTTGTTCTATCTTGTATCAATCTTAATACTTGTAATTAGTTCAAATTATGCACGTAAACAATAAACCCAATAAAACATATTTATGCAATATAATATATTCAATTTCAAGATATTATATTGATAGAATACATGGAATTTGTACATTTTAAAAGAGCTCATTTGACCAAAATTATGAAAAACTAATGCTAAAATAAAATTTGGTAAAATTAATATTTCGTAATGTACCAAGTTAGAACTAACAAGTTACTAACCCTGTATAATTAACAGCATTAGCTCAGAGAAACTTTAATTTGTAAGCAAAATATACATAACTAAAAAAATACCCGAAATATAATTAATTATTATCATTAAAAATAATAAATTTTAAATGATAATGTTAAATTATAGTCTTTAGTACATATTTTTGGTTTTGTGTCGATGAAAGGGTACTTCAGCCTTACTGATGGCACTTTGGGAGTACTGATGGCAAAAAAGGTTCTGAAACACTGTTCTAAACAACATGAATTATTTTTACAAACTCAATTCAAACCACATCCACATGTATTTTGAAATTGAATTAAAAATCGGATTTTAGGAAATGTGCTCGGTTTTACACTAGCTAGTTTTTCACTTGCAAAATGAGAGTGTGGACAATCAGTTAAAAAAAGATCTGATTTAAAATCATATCGTATTTGGGTGCAGTCTGAACAAAGCCTTTGTGTACCCTGTACTATATAATATAATATTTATGACAGTGTCATGTACTATGAGATTTGATTGTGCTTTTGGCTTCGTGACTGTTCTTTTTACATAATCAGCACATTAAGGTTGTCATCACACTGTTTTCTAACCTGTTAACCAAGGTGAAGTCTTCTCGGCAAATAGCGATACCCTCTGGCCCCACTCCGATCGCCAACCTCTGTCCCTCTGCGTCCCGCACCCAGTGCCACTCTACTCCATAGTGATCCAGTGATGCAACCAGCTGCAGGGCCTGGTACTCCACAGAGCCCTGACTCAGACCCTCCAGGGCCTTGTGCTTGGCTATGATACTGCCAAAAAACAACAGAGACACTTTGAGCCTGGGATGAAGATGACAGGCACAGAGGCTGAAAGACTGATCAAATGAAAAGAGGGGGAGAAGTGGAGTTAAATGTAGAAAGTAGGGGGGCATGATATAACCGCAGCCAATACCTAATTGACAGATAAATAAAAAACAAAAAACAAAAGTGGAATTACTACAGATATTTTCACCGATAATTTGTCAATTAATTAATAGTTGTATCTAACATTAATATCTAGCATGTCAGCCACCAACAAAGTCAATCTCTAAGTGTTGCCATTTACAAAGCTCCTGTTTTTTTCCTTCTATACTTCAGTCTTGCGGAGTCTTTGATTTTAAAGCAAGTTAAAATATGATGATTAATCACTGCAGACAGGTTTGTTTAACTCACTATGATTGCATTTGATTAGGCCGTCCATTATCTAACCAAAACAAGCTAAGTTTGTTTACACGTGCACACCCCTGGATTAGATGTGTTTGCATACAGATTAGAAATGTTACAGTTCATGCATGTCTTAAAGAAGTCAATATATGAATGTGTCCTCTGCAGAAGCACAAACATACAATCCATTTATTTGCAAAGCTTAGTGGTAAAATGCATATCCTCGTTAAGTGTCTTATTGTTCAGTTTCCAAGTTTATCAAGGTAGTCTTAAACATACTTTGAGACTCTTGTGTGTAAACTAAATATCTGCAACCCATTTAAAATCAGTTGTGAAGAGAGAAAAAAAAATAATAATAATAATTAGCAATGTTTGCTAAGACAAGCCTTACTATTGCTCATACTCAGAGTTAAGGATATAGTCAGCTGTTAGCTCTCTATTGAAGAGTAGACCAAGTAATTGAGGGTGAAATTACACCCCTTTTGCCACTAGTGTGAATTATAAGAAATACTGTGGAAAGTAAGGACTCGGTTAGCTTCTTTTAGGTTGCAGTTTATAGGATCTGCAATTTTATTTTAACAGAAGCTGTAGGTTTTACTTCCATTTCTGTACACAATGATTTCATTTGTGTTCATATAAAGGCATGTTTACATGCATGTTAGGCTTGCTTTTTTCATCCACTATATGACTATTTACATATTTAATTATAGACCAATATCTGACTAAATACAAAAGTGCAAATGGCTAGACAAACATTAAGGTCATCTGATGTGGAGTAATTTCTTTATCGATTTATAACTTGGGCGACCTGAATGCATTATAGGATCTTAAATCTGTCATAAAAACACAAAGTTGAAAGTCTGAGAGATAAATGTGACTGGCATGTAGGCTCACCTGTTGATGGTTGCTTGGTTGGGCTCTTGGCCACACAATTCAGTGTACCAATACTTGGCTGTGTTCTGGTTGTAGTCACCAAACTCTGCCTGGGCGAGAAGGGCGCTGAGCTCTTCGGCTTGTTCAGAGCACATCCGCAGATGTCCACGATGAAGATCCTCTTTCACATGCATAAAAAACAGGTGTCTGCAGAACAGAAGAGAGACAAAGAAAGTGAAAGAGTGTAAGTAATTGACAGAGGCAGGTGACTGGTCATAATGTGGAATGTGAGGGCGACACATGGAAGGAAGAATTCGACAGGTGGTGCGACAGGAAAGTGAGCGTGCGTGCAGACTGGAGCAAGTGACAGGGAACTTGGATTACAAACACATGCCTTTCACATGCTCTCACATTTGTTCCATCTAACTAACTTAGAAATAAAATTTTAAAATGTAACCTTCACTTAACCAAAAATAAAAAAACTGTAAAAATTTTATCTTTGAAGAACCAACCATCTACTGTATATGAGCCATAAAACGATACCATACGACGACAACACAAACACAGTATTAAAGAGGAAAAGCACAAACTAGAACTGCCTAACAATCAATTGAAATAACTGATGGTCACTTTCACTTTAAAAACAAACCTGAAAACTTTTAACTCCTGTGTGTTCTTGCATGTATGTGTGAAGCTGTTTGACTTTCACTCCTGTCTCATTGACCTGTGTCTCTTATCTGGCAGTGAAACGACCCTAGCGGCTATACAGTCCCTAATGCACAACCCCGCCAGCGTATTGCAAAATAAGCCTGCATCCTCCCAAAAAACATGAACGTCGCACTCGCTACACACAGCTGACAAGTACTAACATAAGCTGACAGAAATACCTATAGCTGTAATTCAGAAGTGCTAATGAGTTTTTGTGAGGACAAGTCTCTTTTTAGCTGTCTGTGGGATTGTCAGTATTTGTCCTTTGATCAATGAATGGGGAGGTGTCAGGGTTAAACCTTGACATTAAAGTCACATAAACCAGGGTCCCCCCCCCACAGGTTTTCATTGATTTATTTATCTTTATTAATTAACTCTCTCTCTCTCTCTCTCTCTCTCTGGGAATGTTTGTTTTTCACATTTTAAGAGTCTGACTACTTCCTGCTCTGTGGCAAATGAAGAATACTGTAGACAGATTCCATTGTAATGACTGAATGAGCCTGTATTTTGCAGATGAAGTTATTTCCTGGTTCAACAGTCACTAAATGCTGATTAGAAGATTGTAGAGCCGAGGAGGGCGGGGCCAGGCTGGAATGACGCACGCCCGGTCCCCAATCAGCCTGATGGGGCGCGCGAGGGATAAAGGCGGCCGGGGACGACATTTCGAGAGAGAATTACAGGCAGCTGCCCTGTGTGTGGTTATGTTTGTGTGTTTTTGGTTAAATTGTACATTAAACTATTATTTAAGTTGTCAAGCTGGTTCTCGCCGCCTCCTTTCCCTCTATCCCCCTTTCAAAGATCTTGAGAGAGACCTGAAAATCTGGAGAAAACAAAACTATAAACCCAAAAGGTAAATAAAAATGGCTACCAAAAAAATAAATGGAAACAAAAACAAAGAACGGCAAAACCAAAATGTAATAATAAAAAATAAATAAATAAATAAAAACCCAGAACAAAATAAAAATACTAAAACAAAAACAAACAATAAAACACAAATGTAAACAAAAAACCAAACGAACCATAAAATGTAAAGAAAAACAAAAAATTAAAAAACCAAAACTAACCAAGACAACAATTTCAATAAAACAAATGAAAAAAATAAATGTTGTGCGTTTAGGTGTTTGCATTATAGTTCAATTCAGGGGAAAACAAGCTATATCAAAATACACATGCACACGTCACAAGCTGTATCAGCTGCTCATCTGCTCCAGTGGTTTTCTTTACAAACCTGTCAAACAGCTTGACGGGTGATATACTGTCTAAACTTCCTTACTGCTCTCTATTCTTCCTGCAGTGTAAAAGTTAAAACCAACTTAAGTTCGATTACATAAATCTGACCCCAAGCACTTGTGTCCCCATACCCTTATGTGCAACTTCACAAATGTCAAATTAAGCATGTCCCCTGAGATTAAGTTTAGACCAAACAGGACTGATGTTTTCCCCCAGCATGCCTCTTTCCCCAACGGCCAACAGAGGAGCATGGGAACTCTGAAAACAAGCTGGGATATATTCCTGCACGCAGGCGATGGATCTTTATGAAAAACAAACACCAGCGTATCAGTTCGCACAATGTTGCCGACAAAACCCCCTACTGATAAACATTGCGTTTGGATGAAAAAGAGTCCATTAAAAGAATTGTTGGAGTAAAAGATGGAGGTGGATTCATAGGCTAGACAAATAAACAAGACCTGCAGTTTGACAAAGGGAGTCTCGCCCGGCCTGACGAGGCACTTCCCTGGTGACATCACACTCATGTGATGAATTACCTGGCAGGTAAAACAAAGGCAGCTTATAGGGGACAGGGGGGAGGAGGGCATGGAAAGGTTACTAGCGGTCAAACACAGTTGTCTAGGATGAAACATGCAGTGCCGGTTCAGTCAAGCTTTTTACACTGCTAATCTTAGAAACACGCAACTGTGCTGATGCAGTTAGTCACCACCAACAAACCCTGGCACACTATGTGCTCTTCAACAGCTTACACTGTATGCAGGTCTATTAAGCTGGTGTGAACATACAACTGAAATAAAACAGATGATACATCTTATGAAAAGATATAATAAAGGTCTGCAGTTAAAGACCCATTTTGATCGACCACTAATAACAACAAATCACAATAAACCACCAAGTAATATAGTTCATTAGCCTAATGTTTTGTAGTTGTAACTATAAGTAAACCATCTGTTTTACTAATTAAACGTTTTCAATTGTTACAGATGCTCGTGTACATCAAACAAGGCACCTGGTATTGCAATATGTCAACCACAAAGCTCTTGTCTGTGAGAAAACAAAAAGCATCTGGCTGTTGTCAAGTCTGGTATCTTTATACTATCAGATCAGATTAGTGGGGTTAAAGGGGGTCTGGAGGGAACAGGTGTCGCCCAACTCTCTCTTACCCTCTATCTAAAGAGCCTCCACCTGTTGAATCCTATTGGTCCTTTCAACAAGAAGGGATTGAGGCCTGGGGCTTTCATGTTAGAGTTTAAACAGACATCATTAAGCTTATCCATAACCTTTATCAGCAATGACAACATCTGCCAGGGGCCTTAAACAATAGGGGAGCACAAAACAGAGTCCATTTTTCCATTCAGCTCTGCATGCGTGCATGTACATACACTGCCTAGAAAAAAAATTTCCACACCCCATTTTATTGCGTTTACTTTCAGATCATGGAGGTTTTTAACCGAAAAGTTTGGCCACACCTCAACGAATACTCAATTACTTCAAAGTGAAACTAGGGCAATTACAGACAAACTAATAAAATGAAAATAAAATAATTGAATGCATACAGTATATATTTAGCCCCTTGCTTTGACCATCCTGCACTAACCTAGAATTTACAAACTCTCCTTTGCTTTTCACAAAGCATATGATTTCAGAATAAAAATACACTATCACATCCCCACAAAAAGAAACAAATCTTCAATTTGCAGCTAAATTTCTTAGCACTAGATTATGTAACTGGAAGAATTCAATTAGAAATGCCTGCATCATTTAACTGACAAGAAATGGGTCACTGTGTGAGATGAAAGAGAGCTTGAGGGAAAGTTTATAGAATCATCTAAAGTTTATCAAATTATTCAGTTTAGCAAATCGTCAGTCTTTTTATCAGCCCAATTTTTGGTTTCAAACAGAAGCCAAGCAGAATTTCACATCAAAAATAGCTGGTGGTTGGTTTGTCAGACATTAAATGGGCTTAAATATAAAAGGCTGGACATGGGCAGTATTTAAATACGTTTTTTTAGCGAAAGCTACAGAACATTTTACATTTTTGAGTAACCAATGTTGAAGACCAACTTAAACTGAGAAAATGTTGCAAGACTCTATCCAGTTAATCTTTGGATTCTGGACAAAAACTAACCAAAATAAATAAAATGATTTGTATAAAATAAAAAATGTATATGTATATACATATATACATACATACATACATACATACATATATACATATATACATATATACACACACACACACACACACACACACACACACACACACACACACACACACACACACACACACACACACACACACACACACACACACACACACGATACAAAAAAATATATTAAAAGGCAGTTTAGTTAACTTTAGTTCTCGGTCTACTTAACCAAAAATAAACACTTTAATAAAACTAATGACAAAAATTATTAAAAATAAATTAAATAAAATTATACATTATATAAATACACTTGAATTAGCTATATAAAAAAAAAGTATTTATTTATTTATATATAAAAAAGGAAATACTCCTGTGCGCTCGCGCACACACACACACACACACACACACAAATAAATAAATGGTTTTAAGCTTTGAAGTTAATTGTTGGAAGATTAAGTTCTCGAAATTCTAGATTTTGAAATTGTTTTTATAAAATTGAATTTAATTAATATAAAATTACATTTAAATAGAAAATATAATACAAATGTTATATAAAATGCTGTTCAACTAAAAAAACAAAAAACAACAAAAAAAAACAACAATTTAGTCTAGTGATTAGTCTACGTTCCCTCTCTCTCTCTCTGCTTAACCTTACAGGATTCTGGCCACTATTTTTGAGTCACTGTGCCAGACCCCCAAACATCTGGCCCCCAAAAGAACAAAACATTCCTCTGAAATGAAACGAGAAGCTTCTGCCCAGAGACTACAACAACGAGGCCAATCCGAACAGGACTTTCATTCTTTTCAGGCGCCCTTTAAAACAATGTGGTTTCAGAGTTAGTCAAATAACATTGCTCTGAGCCATGCAGCGGGGGTTACTTGCAGTCAACAAACTATAGTAAACCCTGCCATCATTCCGTGCATCACAGGTAAACACTTCCTCGATAAAACAGTGTTAATCACTCGTCCAAACTTGAAATCCAAATTTAGAGAAGTATTCAACCAACAACCGGTATTCAAACAAAAATATGTTTTGAGTAAATGCCTCTGGTAAAGCAAGTGTTCCGCAAACAGCAATCAATGTGGGCGAAAAATAAAATACCCACAAAATTTAATTGACAACACAACCTCATACCTGAATGATACACACTCAAGAAAGGTGGAGGTTACTATAGTTCATCCACATGGGTGGTTAAACTGGTTCTGACGTCTTTGGAGCGCATGTCATCCTCAGCAATGTACAGGGCTCCAGACTAAAAATATAACTTAGGAGCCAAATGGCTGTTTTTAGTTTAGATTTAGATTGCTGTTCAGAAACAAGATAGAAAACCAAAGAAAAGGAAGTCTGCTGATAACCCATTCACTAAAGGTTTAATAAACAGTATATTTAGTTGAGAAGATAAGTTTGCATTTCCTTTTGTCTCAATGTCCACACCCCTTTCATAATTTATACAAATAAAAGAGATAAGATCTTTTTTTTATTATTATTTAGTACTGCTCTTCAGAATCTACATTACAGATATTTACATAAAGTATTGTTTGCATATAGTAGTGTGTTGTCTTCTTGAGCATCAATGAATGTTTGCACCTTGTGTAATAGTTGTGTACAAGTCCCTCAATTGTCCCAAGTGTCAAAAGCTTGATCATCACACACACACAAAAATTATTATAGTTTTAAAATATTGCCTTACTCTTTCTTTACTGTTACCGGATGGCCCCAGAAACAGAGACTACAAGAGTGCAAACTGAATGAAATCCCAGATGCTGTTTATTGTGCTACTCCAAACCCAATCACTAATTACCAGAAGAAAAGTGGTACACAATACGAGACTTTTAATTATAAAGAAGCCCGAAATACACAAGGGACTCTTATTTTGAAATGTCACTCTAAGCTCACTGACGGCTGAGAAAGTGAATCTGATTCAAACTGCTAACCTGAGCTCCTGAGTTCAAACCTTCAGTTCTTTTCAGGTGATTCATGAAAAAGATCCGGTTCAAAATAGTCATTTGGTCACGACTCTCGTGCGCTGGGTGTTGTTGTTGCGTGTGGTGCAGCAAGCTCGTCAGAAACAGATGGGTGAAAAGTGGCGCGAGACACACTTGTGCGCGCTCTAAAAATATATTCAATAACTCACAAGGTGATATCTGACAAAACCGCATATGAACATACACAACCCGACTGTCGCCAATGGCGACTAGATTTTAAATTATTGTCGCAATCAATTATTTTTGGTCGCATTTGCAGTCTGGAGCCCTGAATGTAGTAACTCAGCAAGACACAAACCGCTCTAGTAGAGAGTGAAATACACATTTCCTTACACAACTACAAATGTAATCAAGATTTTTTTTTTTTTTTAAATGGATGAGTTGGATCAGATAGTGAAAGAAAAGCAGCCAACGAGTATCAAACATTTGAACATGACAGCGAAGCATGTGAAATTTAATCCTGTTATGCAAACATGTAAATTTAACCTAATATCACCACATTTATTTAGCAATATACATGTGTTTGGTGCAAAGGAAGCAGTTTAGTAATTATGTAATTGGTTCAAAATTTAGTCAGAAATAGATATTTCTGGCTTTTGGAACAGCACACATTCACCTTTGCATTGGTGATGGTAATTTTCCCCCCATTTTGGCCTTTGGGCCTCCATATTTGGGGAGAATAGAGATGAGAATAGAGAGAATAAAAGGAAATGATGGGAAAGAGAGAGGGGAAATTTCATCTCCTGTAAATGAAGAGAGCTGGATTCGAATTCATGTTTTCAGCAAAAGTTTCAAAGCATTTGCAGCAACCGCTAGGCCACGGCTCCAGCACATACCGTGTTCTTTGTGTATGATACGCACAGCTTAGGAAGGGTCTTGTAAGTCACTGTCCTCAGGGTTTTCAAGAGATGTCCTGTGTTAAGGAGGTAATCAGGAGCTTACAGGGATTGCTGGTGACCTGTTTGCTGGGATTGGACGTGGGGTGAGAGTGGCGAGGTTTGTTTCGGCAGTTGTCTGTTTAGATTCATGTTGACCCTGAATAACACCCGAGTTCCAGTTCCTGATGACAACACCCAGGGCCATGACTGTGAACATAAGCCATGAGATCATGGAGGCGTGTTTTGCATATTTGGAGGCGTAAAAAAACCAGTGGTTGCAGCACGTATGAGAACAGTGTAGATGTTTTCATGTTTTTGAAGAGGAACCAAGAAGCCAGGGTCAGAGTATGTGCGCACAATTTAATATTTTTAGCATTATTTGCTCCCCTTCCTGAGAGCCTGCTGTTAAATCTGTGGACCGATTAATGTTTTAAAGAGTCTTTTATTTAAAGTGTACTGTGCCTCTAACGGCACCAAGCTGGTGCTCAACTGGTTTAGCTGGGAGGCTAGCTGGTCTGAACAACTAAAAGGTGTTCAAAACTAGTCTAAATCCAGCCAACTGTCTAACCGGACCATGCTGGTCGACCAGCTAAGACCAGCTTAGGCTAGTTTTAGGTGTTTTTCTTTTTTCTCAGCAGGGCATTTATACTTATCAGTAAAGCACTACCTGATTTGTTACAACTGGGTTTAGGGGAAGGGTTAGGATTGGGTTATAGTTTCTCTGACCAATGAGGTAGCATTTTCCTCATGGATATAAACGACTCTTGCCCTGCCATTCTACATTTCAGAAATTCGTTGACTCAAGGGTTTGTGATAGTCTGTGATGCAACTTAAAGTTAAGAACATTTTGCTGAAACACAATTTAACAGACAAATGAGAATTTCAGAGAGGCTAGTCCAGTTGTGCTTTCAAAATTCCAATTCGCTGCATTCACGCTTAATTTCAAACCGACACGGCTCTTTTCACGCCCTAAAAAAAAAGGCTATTATGCATTCGCTATATCACATGAAGCTGCGTTTGTATCGGAATCCAAGGTTGCGTGCAGGCCTGCAAGACAGTGTTTTAGAAAGCAGTCAAAGTGAAAATAGAGCAGGGCAGATTAAGAGGCGTTTAGGAAGTGGGAATTTTTTTAACACATGGTGAGAGCAAGAGGGTGAGTGTTTGTGGTGAAGAGGAGGGGTGGGGCTGCCCTGATCCTCAAAGGATCGAGTAATGCTCCAAGCAGGATTAAGCCCTCAAGGCTGGCGGTTATCCTTAAACTATGCCTCGTTTAAGGATTTTATCCAACCTGAAATTAAAAACAGAAAATGTGGATGTCCAGGGACTGTAAACGCAACCATTTCTGCAGGGTGCCTTTTCCATACTAGTAAATATTTCTAAATATGTCTGGCAATCATCCACCAGCACTCTGCACTGAGGAAGTATAAGGATCTATTTTTGGAAGATGCACTTAGTCTAATGAACATGAGGGACTGTCATAATAATGGACTACAGAAGCTAGTTTTTCATTCAGCCCGCTCCAGGTCTTACATAAGCAGCTTGCCGGTATTCCGAGGACTGTGCACAGTTTAGTGCATCTTACATAAGAGTGGACAGAGATAGAAAGGAACTGGAGAGAGTGTGAAAGCCTGAATAAGGTTCCAGCCCTGGAGAGGAGCTGAATGCAACAAGGCTCCGTGCTCGGCCCTCTCTTGTTTCCACATTACCGACATAGTCTCTTCATTATATTGGATTAAAACGTAATAATTTTTGACTATGAAATAACTTTAGTTTTTGGCTGATGTTACCAAGTCCTCTTATTTTAAAACCCCTCCCCTCAAAGCACCTGGTTCTGTTCTTGTGAGCAACACACACACTTTTTATAATCCAATAATTTCGCCATCCTTTTTTTTTTTTTTTGTTGCACGGAATATCACGTTTCACTTGGAAATGCATCACATTACGAAAGTAAAATGGGTTGTGAAGGCTCTTTGACTTTAAAAGTTATATATTGTCACAATACATTTTGACAGTGACAGATCACTGTCCAATCAGCCCCTCTCATGCTTGGCACAGTATTTTCCTGATGCACATGTGCATACACTACTGCACTCTCTTTCAGTTGTAAATCAGAGCGTTTGGTCCTCTGGAACAGTTATGGGGACTCTAGTTTCCCCAAAGGCTGCAAGACGTTGACTCTTTTCCAGAGCTAACAAAACAGAGCAAAAGTGTCCACAATGTGAACACAGAGACAGACCTGATGTTTATGCATGATTCTACTTACATTTTCTGTAGGGAAAACTATGTGGCTGCAGGCTGTGTTTGTATGAGCATGTAGTGAATACATGCCAGAGCTCACTCGCGGTCAATGCGATGCATACTGGCACACAGTGTCAAAGTAGGACAGAGGTCATTGCACAAAGAAGGTTAGAAAACATGACCCTGGTGGCTGGAGGCAGGGGTGCATAATGCATGCATGTGCACACACACGCTCACACACAAACAGTCGACAACAGTGCCAGAGGGTGAACAAAGGGCTGTTTTAATGGAACAGCAATCTGTGTTACACTCAGAAATTCCCGGCAGACATCTAATAATCAAGAAAGTTACGCACATGGCCGATTGAGTGTTTGAGACTGACTGTACTAAAGAGTTCACAAAGCAGCTATAGTGTGCTCGAACGTGTCCGTATGACCTCACGTTCAAAAGAGTATACTTTGAAAGCTCTTTTTTAATAAGGCGAGGTCATGTCTCATCACAACATATTCGCTCATATCGCAATACATATGTCATGATTCAATTAATCATGATGCATCACAATATCATAACTGGAATGTGACTGAAACTGTGCTGTAGTCAACCTACTTCATTATTGAACTGTTAGACATGATAGGAACAAATGGATTACTAAAAATATAGACAGTGGGATCTAAATATGTATCTACAATTAATCTAGCAGTGTTCATTTTCATACAACGTTAACATGCTTCCTCTATTAAACACTGAATCAAAAAGCTGATCAAAGCTTTGCTCTCATATTGATGTCAGCTAAGAAACAGTCTCAATCCTTGCCATCTCAAATTCACCCAACACGTCAGCTTTCACACACTGCAAGCTGTTTTCATTGCCAATTGGAAACCCAACCAGGGTGCCATAACAGCTTTAATGATCTTTAATGTGGTGTTTCGGGGGGGGGGGGGGGGGTTCACGTCCCTCCACCCTGCATCAAGAAGTCCTCCAAAATGAAGCGCAACACGTGTAACTTTTAATTAGCAGTCCAAGCCCCCCCCAACATCCTTCAATCCAGCCCGCCCACCATCTGTCAGTGAACCCCGCTAATCTCCATCAGGTCACCAGAAGACCAAGCAATCATCCTCTAAATGCAAAAAAAATTGGCTTCTGAAGCACAAAGCCTCACAAAAAGGACACTGTCCAGGAACCAGGAAACGGAAGCAAGCGTACACCACATGCTACTCTGCCAGAGTCATTCTGCCGAGAGGGCACATGGCTGTGGGAATGCCTGCAGGAGCTGGCAAACAAACCGGTTTTAGTTTAATGAAAAGAAACCAGCTGAGCTTTGAGTGCACGGAACGTCGGACTTCAAAATGGGGCGAATATTAAATAATGGCACCCAGCAGATACCAGTGGCGCAGAGAGTTCACTCTAGGGGTGGGAACCTTAAAATTACACAATTGCTTTGAGTCAGGGAATCATGATTGGTTTCCAAAACTAAATTTTTCGGCAATAGCATAGGGGCAAGAATCTTTGCCTATATAAAATTCCAATCATGGATTTTTGTGGATCAATCTAGTATCATTTTGAGAATGAACTGTGATGTATCAGAGTAAGCTGCAGGTAAACTTACTCCACTGGAAAGCAAAGCCACACACAATCTGATGCTAATGAACTATGTATGTGCAGTTCATGGGAGAACCTATTTATAACATCAAAGAAAGAGTGGAAAAACGCTGGTTAACACTTGTTTCTGCCTCTTTGTCAGACACAAACATTTCTGGGACTGACATCTTGACAGAAAGCAGAGTTCATTTACATGACAAGCATTGTAACTACCCAGTAAAATTATACTCAGACTCTTTAGGGAGTTGGCTGCTACAGTGCAGGAACGAGTCATTATGTCACAGATAAAGTCAAAATGTCAAAGTTGTGTTGAAGCCGGAACACGGCCTCACAAAAAGTCCCTAGTTAAAAAAAACAAAAAAAACAAGCACACATCATTTTCAATAAAAGAGCACAAGGGTAGGTGACACTGCCAGCTCAGTCTCTGTGGGTATGAGTCTGTGAGCTGGGGGGGGAATCATATTTCCTGCTACCGCTCACAGCACAACGACCTACAGTAACCCACAGGGAGCAGGGTTACTACAGGGCAATTCACTGTACTGGGAAAAAAAACAAAACAAAAAACTTTACAGGCTACTGTGCAAAGTAGCCTCTCTTTCGCCCTGCCCAAGACACATGACCGTAGTTGATGTGTATCTGAAAAAAACGCTTCTAAAACCAGCATTGTGAAATGAATTTTTAATATGTAACATGCCCTAGATTTTTGCAGTTATATCTTAACACAGGCATGCTCCAAAAACAAGATACAGCTAGAGTCAGGCATGGAATTCACATTAGACACAAGAGAAATAAGTTTTCTTTCTTCTGGTTGTTCATCTTCAAACTCTTTTTTCACACGGTACTGGAACGGATGTTTTAAAAAAAAAAAAAAAAAAAAAAGTGTCTACCCACAAATTATGCTGAAATGTTCATTCTCACAGCTTCCTCAAACAATGCCCATTTTGATCATTGTAATGTGCATGTTGCTTATACGCATGCGTGTTTATATACCTCGTCTGTTCCTGCAAAATAAGATGAGGCTCCACGAAGAACTTCACTCGGAGTCGTAGTCTGCAGGGTGTGAGATTGTCCATCTGCTGAGAGATTCTGTTCCTCAGGTTCAGCCACAGGTTCTCTCCCTTGCTGCCAGAAAACTGCAGCCCGAAGTAATCAATTTCTATGATTCCCAACTTCTGACATACCTTTCGGGAAAGAGAGGATTATATTTAACATCACTAGGCAAGATTAGGCAGCAAAGAGTATTCCAGAACTCTATTTGCATACCTGGCAACCAATCCTATTCTAAAGCATTAGCATATAGTTATCTAAACATCCTTGTAAAACAACTTAAAGGGCCAGTTTACCCAAAGATTTAAGTCCTTTTTTTTTTACTATAAAGTGGATGTAAAATATGAAAGTGGAGATTTACAGTAAGAAAGGACTTAAATACTGATCCGTTTCTCACCCACACCTATCATATCTCTTCTGAAGACATGGATTTAACCACTGAAGTCTTATGAATTACTCTGAAGCTCCAAAAATCACATAAAGGCACCATAAAAGTTCTGGCCACCATTCACTTGCATTGTATGGACCTACAGAGTGGAGATATTTTTCTAAAAATCTTCATTTGTGTTCAGCAGAAGAAAGGAAGTCATACACATCTGGGATGGCATGAGGGTGAGTAAATGGAGACAATTTGTATTTTTGGGTGAACTATCCCTTTAAGTTTAACATCTCTTAAGACATGTTTTCAGCGAAAGAACCTTGAATCATCGTTGATCACACCCAACCCATATGATTTTGTTTTCTTCGGTGTAACACAGGAGATATTTTGAAGGCTGCATCGAAAAAAAGCAACATTTATAATTAAAGCACAAAAAAAAAAAAATAATTACTAGCGGTTGTCAAAATAGTGCAAAACGCATTATAAAAGTAGTCCATACGTCCACTGAAGTAAGTAATGCAGGTTTGGAATGACATGAAGTGGAGTAAACATGACAAGTTTTCATATGGGGGTAAACGGTTCCTTCAAGCCACACTAAATTACATTTTTTATTTTTAACAGAAATTTTGTAGTGCAAGCATGTATTGTTCATCTGGAAGTTTCATTGGTAAAATGCTGCAGTTTACTGTAACAAAACAAGTAACAAGCTAACAAATTAAGCTATTAGTGCACTGTTGTATGGATAGAAAGTACTCCGCAAAGTTAATGAAGATAGACTGCAATGACACGCTGAGAGAAACGGAATAATTCATAAATCCGATTAAAGCCACGTTCCGGAAGCATTCTGTGTACACAAATGTCACCTCGCGCAAATGTGATTTCTTTGTTTTCCAAATTGCGATCAGACTAAAACGTTTGATTAGGTTCTCTTTTGTAGAGCATTAATTTTTAAGATCACACATCTTTAAATGTCTCTAAAAAAAAAAAGTTATATTAAGGTGTCAAATCTCTCACTTTATTAATTTATGTTTAAAAAGTTCAATGCACGAGACACCTCTGCGCTGCAGCAAATGAACTTTAGTAACCTCGAGCATGCATCAGATCACACATGCAAAGAGCACGCTTTTGTTTAGAGTAGCTCTAACTCAATCGTTTTCGCTATAATAATCAACTATAATAAGTTTAAATTAGAACACTTGTGTCCGTTAATAATCACGGCAACTTAGTTTCTTTGTTTAGATATTTGTATGTACACATGTACCATAATATGTGATTATTAGACTGATTGATGTATGGGCAAACTATGAATGTGACAACTAAAAAATACATACATACACACACACACATACATATATATATATATATATATATTAACGTGCAAAATACGATCTCACACTTTTACCCAAATAAACATGCAACCAAAGAGATAAACAACATTAAGTTTCTATTGTGTCTCACATCAACTCATTCATTTGTTGTTCACTACAGGTATTTTTGTTGTTGGTTGTTCGTTTCTATTTCTATATGGAATAAAGCATCAGTGTGCGCATTTCATATCGTAACAAAAATTCCCATTTGTTTCACATTGAGATTTCCAAGCTTTATCTTACCTTGTTCAGACAGTCTTCTCCGTTTGCCTTCGCGTCCACTTCAATCTCCATTACCACCGAATCCGGTCGAGTTACATGGCAAAGCATTTTGGAGAGGTGTTTTGTCTTTGGTCTCTACTCGTCCTCTGTGAAAAACACTAAAAACAGCTCTCACTGTTCTGTTCTCCTCTCTGAGAACCCTACATCAGCCCTTCGGTCACTTTCCTAAAGCCTTCAGTTTCTTTCTGAGTTCAGCTTTGCCCTGCTCTATATTAAACAAGCTAGATTTAAGCTCCGCCTACATCCACAACAACCAATCAGATTATGCGTATCACAGCCTGGAGCGAAAGCTCTGACAGCAACAGCAAGTTATGCGCACTAAGTGAGCTATGTTAACTTATCAGTTACAGTTTTTCTCAATCGCTTTGGCTCAATTCTCGAATGAGAATTATTTTTGTCAAAACAATAAGTTTTAAGCAAATTGCACGTGTTTTGCCACATGTGTGCAAAAAAGTACAATTGTCTACATTTTGCACAATAACTATATGCACATGGCTTGCTGAGTTAATTCTCAGTGAAACTGTCATACTCTTCACAACTTCTAAACATTCTTTCATCATGTGAGCCATCACATGCAAAATGATCCATTCAAAAATCAAAATCTGTCAGACATACGTACATATATATTCCATACATATCTATGACATGGAATGTTTGTGATGTCTGCTAAATCTTTGTCCAGACCAACAAGAGTGACAGGATGTCCACCAAGAAGATGGAAACTTGTAGTGTTACGTACTGTGAGGAGGTACAATTTATTGTTTGTTTACAGAACTACTGCAGGCTTATTCATTGTTTTTATTTTTTTGCATGGATGTAATTTTGTGGCAATTTTCTGTTCACTAAATATGACTTTACGTGTAAGAAATGTGTAAAAATTGACATGCAAATGTGAATTTTCTGTTTACATGTAGCACATTGTTACAAAAATAAATTTACTGTATACATAGAAATGTGCATATCCTTTTTCTATGTACTACAGTATTGTACAGTATTGACTTTTCCAGTAAACTTTTACCTACTGTTGAAATCAGGATCTAAAAAGCTCAGTGTGATACACAATAGCATTCAGCTAGACAAAACTGACATTCTTGTATAGTAAAGTAAGGACTCACTGTCAACAAAAAAAAGTAGAACAAAAATGAATTTTGTATATAACAAACATTTCCAGGGTTGATTGCCATGGTGAAAAAACATCTAAACATTTTGACCAGTACAGCTCACACGATGACAAAAAAAACTTTAATTTTGGTGGCACTGGCCAATTTACTGACACATTAACTAGGTTTTGAAGCATGAATTAAATGTGTTGGGTGAGTTACCACATTTTGCAGACATGCAATAGAGTTGTGATGTCCCATAAAACAGTTGTGACAATTGCACTTACAGTTTAGAGAATGTTAAGACTGTTTAAAAAAATTAGCCAAAGTGACTGAGATCCTCTACTGTTGCGTATTCTACGTATTATACGAGTAGAATTTAAAGGAGTCATGACATGAGGAATCAAATTTTCCTTGATATTTGACATTTTATGAGGTCATTGTACTATAAAAACACACTGTAAGTCTAAGAATAATAATAATAATAATAATAATAATAATAAAAGCCTAAGAACTCAACACTACCCCCTCTGAGCTGTCGGGTTTTTTTGTGGCCGAACTCTCACAGAGGTGACTCGCTGCCTGTTGCATGCATCGTGTGGTGTTTGCCTCGCGATGTACGCTCAGGCTTTGTCTAGGTTATGCTGAGTGATGGAGTGTACGCTGGCGTGTCTGACTACCCCTGCTCCACTTTTAAATGAGTTCTGGTCTGGTCTTTGTTCAGTTTCACGCGGCATTTATATTATATTTCGGAGCAACCCTATTTGGATGATCAGCTGCTAGTCACGGGGAGTGCCTGAACTACCTGCCTGCTTTCATCCACTTAAACTCCAGCTTACCTCGGGTGAGGTTCGGCACTCGCTTGCTTGTGTTTGATGGACTCGTGGCGGCCTAGGATCGACCGCTCTTGGCTGGATGATCAGCTGCTAGTCTCGGGGAGCGCCTGAACGACCTGCCGCCTGCCTACCTGCCTGCCTTTCATCCACTAAAACATCGGCTTACCTCGGGTGAGGCTTGGCACTCGCTGCCTTGTGTTTGGATGGACTGGACTGGACTTGCAGTGGCCTGGGATCAACTGCTCTCGGCTGACAGCTGTACTGCTGCGTGCTTGTTTGCGGGCGTGTTGGCACACGTGGACATTAAGGACATTAAGACCATTAAGACAAAGACCTAGTTGTGGTGGTGTTACAAAGAATGAAGTCCCTTCTGCTCACTGCTCTGGTATGTTACAGCTGTATTAATGCTCTTAGCCCTCTCTACCTTGCTGCTTCGGCTCTTTGATATTATATTTGTCTAGTTATGGCTCTCTTCTATTCATCTCTGGATTTGCATAATCTGAACTCTTCATATCGTCTTCCCGTGGACATATATAATCACTGTGCTTCCTTGGAAATTCTATGCCGTCCTCGATATGTCCACCGAGGATCTCGGCACAGTTTCTGTAAAGGCACACAGTTCGCTTCCTTGGTTAGCGATTACATTCCAGTAATTTCATCCCGTCGTTCCTCTTCAAAGTCGGGCGCAGAGTTACGGTCTGTAAATCTGTTAAATCTCTGTTCAATTAAGTTTTCATCTCCAAATGCTGAAAAAGCTGAGCCGCTGACAGTGAGGATGGCCTTGATAAATGCGAGGTTAATATCTAACAAATAATTCATTTTAAATTACTTTTTCATCACGAATTCGCTTGACTTTTTATTTGTGACTGAAACATGGCTGAAACTGGATGAATTATCATCTCTTGGTGAACTTTCTCCACCGGATTGTGCTTTTGTTTAGCACTCCAAGACTTTCTGGTCAGGGTGGGGGTGTTGCTACTGTTTTTAAAAACAATTTTAAAAACAAAAAATTACATACAGATGTGTATTCCAGTTTTGAATTACAGTTAATGAGAATCGACATAGGGGGTCCTGTATTATGTGCACTGGTTTACAGGCCTCTGAAATTTAACAAGGACTTCATTCAGCAATTCTCTGAGTTCCTCTCTAATATTGTGTCTCGCTGTGATAGACTGTTGATTGTAGGAGACTTTAATATTCACCTTTGCTGTCCGTCTAAACCTTTGGTGAAAGAGTTTTATGCCTCATTGAATCTTTAAATCTGTCACAATTAGTTTTTAGTCCTACTCATAATTTGGGGCACACATTGGACCTGGTGTTGTCACATTGTTTTCCTGTAACTAATCTGAGAGTGATTGATGCTGCTATTTCAGACCATTGGCCAATTTTGTTTGAATCTGTCTGTGTTTCTCCCACCTCCACTTGCTCTCAGTCTGTAAGTTATTCTCGTTTCATTCAACTTTCCACTACCAGTTTATTTTCAGAGTACTACCAAGCTAACTTTGCGGATGCTGTCTTCTTTGACAAATTAAACACTGAAGAAATGGTGGAGGTTTATACTAAATCCTGCTCCGTTTCTATAGACTCTGTTGCTCCCCTTAAGCCCAGGAAAGCTAAGGGAAAAGGCAATGCTCAGCCTTGGTTAAATGATAACACCCGTTCTCTTAGACAAGAGTGTCGTAAAGCAGAGCGAAAGTGGAAAAGAGACAAACTTCAAGTCTCATATGAATGTTTAACTGCATGCTTAACTAGTTACCAAAAGTCAGTAAAAGAGGCTAAGTCTAAATTCCTCTCCAAACTCATCAATGAAAATGCCAACTGACCGAGAATGCTGTTTAAGACAATTGATTCAGTGCTAAATCCCTTACCAGCCCCTTCTCTTGTTCCATCTAGGGAAACCTATGAGAACTTTTTTTGGGGGGGGATTTTTCCCCTTTTTCACCCAATTTGGAATGCCCAGTTCCCAGTGCGCTTTTAAGTCCTCGTGGTCACGTAGTGATTCGCCTCAATCCAGGTGGCGGAGGATGAATCCCAGTTGCCTCCATGTCTGAGACCATCAACCCACGCATCTTATCACATGGCTTGTTGAGCGCGTTGCCACGGAGACATAGCACGTGTGAAGGCTTCATGCCATCCACCGCGGCATCTGCACTCAACTCACCACACGCCCCACCGAGAACGAACCACATTATAGAGACCATGAGGAGGTTACCCCATGTGACTCTACCGTCCCTAGCAACCGGGCCAATTTGGTTGCTTAGGAGACCTGGCTGGAGTCACTCAGCACGCCCTGGGATTTGAACTAGCGAACTCCAGGGGTGGTAGCCAGCATCTTTTACCACTGAGCTACCCAGGCCCACCTGTGAGAACTTTTTAAAAATTTTTGATAAAGTCTTGGAGATCAAGGCTTCCATTATGCCATCAACATATGATCCCCCTTTGATTTGTTCACCAACAGATTCGCTAACTTGTTTTCATCCAGTTACCTCTGCTTAGCTAGCTAATATTGTTTCAAAGGCTAAATGCTCCAGCTGTGAGTCCGATGTAATTTCAACTCGTCTTTTCAAAGAAGTGTTTGTAACCTTGAGCCCGGCTGTAACAGCCATTATTAACAGTTCTCTAGCAAATGGAGTTGTACCTGTTAGTTGTAAACATGCTGTGGTTCACCCTCTGCTTAAGAAACCCCATCTTGACCCATCTATCCTTAGCAATTTCAGACCTATCTCCAAATTGCCTTTTATTTCAAAGCTCTAAGAGAGAGTTGTGTATCATCAGTTGAGTTCTTATATCAGTATGTCCAATATTTTAGATACTTTTCAGTCGGGTTTTAGATCAATGAACAGTACGGAAACCGCACTGTTGAAGGTCAGCAATGACCTGTTCCAATTTCTCGATACTGGTTCATATGCGGTGCTTGTCTTGTTGGATTTAAGCGCTGCATTCGATACAATCGATCATAGTATTCTGTTACATCGGTTGGAAAAGGTGGTGGGTATTCAGTGTGTTGCCCTGCAGTGGTTGGCCTCTTACCTCAAAGATAAAACCTTCTCAGTGAGCACTGGGAAGTTTTCTTCTTCGTCTGTTCCCCTATTATGCGGTGTGCCCCAAGGGTCCATTTTAGGCTCTCTTCTCTTTTCACTTTATAGGCTCCCCTTGGGTGCCATTTTTAAGAAATATAAGATCTCCTACCACTACTATGCTGACGATACACAATTTTATCTACCAGCTAAAACTGACAGTCGTTATCCTTTTGACGTGCTTTGCGACTGTTTTGAGGAGATCAAATGTTGGATGGCTAATAATGTTTTGCAATTAAATGAAAGCAAAAGCAAAATTCTGATTTTAGTCCCCTCCAGGTCTCCATCTGCTTTTAATTTAGGTTCTCTTTCTGCCAGTGTTCAACCTCATGTAAGAAATCTTGGGGTTACATTTGATTCGTCACTAAATTTTGAGAAACAAATCAGTACAGTGGTAAAGGGCAGTTTCTTTCATCTGAGATCGGTTGTGAAATTAAAACAGTTTCTACCCCCGAAAGATTTGGAGACTGTAATCCATGCTCTCATAACATCACGCCTGGACTACTGTAATTCCCTATACTGTGGCCTGCCTCAAATTGCGATCTCTCGCCTGCAAATTGTCCAAAATGCTACAGTGAGACTTCTTACCGGAACAAAAAAGAGGGATCACATTTCTCCCATTTTAGCGACTTTACATTGGCTTCCTGTAAAGTTTAGAATCGATTTTAAAATTGCTGTTTTTGTGTACATGGCTTTAACTGGTGTCGCACCAAAATACATTAGTGACCTTCTGATTCCTTACTCTCCCCAAAGAGCACTTAGGTCTAGTAATCAGCTTCCCTTAACCATCCCACGTTGTCGCTGTAAAACTAAGGGTGGTTGGGCCTTCTCTGCTGCAGCACCTAAACTTTGGAACAGTCTGCCCGTAAATGTGAGGTTTGCTCCTTCACTAGCTAGTTTTAAGTCGGCTCTTAAATCTTATTTGTTCTCTCTGGCTTTTGATTAAGATTAGTTTAAGGGTTTTATGTTGAAGTTTTCTGATTGGATTTTATTTAATGTGTTTTTATTTTGTACGCTGCATGTTTTCCTTTAATGCTTTCTTTTTATATGTTCAACGTTTTATTGTATAGCACTTTGGCGCAACTCTGTTGCTTTTAAATGTGGTATAGAAATAAATTTTGACTTGACTTGACACCCTTACTGCAAAAAGAGCATTTGTTTAAACCAAGCTGCCAAAATGACATATTCAACACTTCCTCCAAATAGTGATGTCACAATATGGTAGACATCTGACCACCTCCACAATAACACATCAACGCCAAATTTACCTTATCACTTTCGCAGCCGGCCAGCAGTGTTGAGAAGTGAGATGGCAAGGTGAGAGCAGGTCAGTAATGGGCAAAGAGCCAATCATAACAGTGGGCATTTACTGTCAAATCTTAAAGGAGAAGCAACACCAAAACCCTCATTTTGACAGATGGTCAGAATGAGGGTGGAAAAATATATGTGCAGGAAACTTTACTAATATTATAAGCGAACCTCAAGGAACATATAAAAATAATAAAAAAGACATGTCATGACCCCGTAAAGTCCCTCTCACTGGTTTAACCCCTAAAAACGTATCTTTGTTAATCAAAATTACATATTTAAAAAATAAATTCCATGAAAATAATCCCTTCATGCCTTAAAATGGCTTAGATATAACTTTACACCTTTGCCTCATTTAGAATGCACGGATCTTTGAATATGCAAATTAGTCCCCGCCTCCATCTCCACTCACCCCTGCACTGCTCACCTGCAGCTCGAGATACCTGCTCACCTTCAACTCTGTTCACTGTAAAAGTATTAACACTACACAATGGCAAGTGGTAATATTGGAGTAATTCAGCCATATATGTTCGAACCATAAACTGATTCTGATTCTGAAGAAAAGCGAATTGTTCGTCAACATCCCCAAGCCATATAAAATTTCCTGTCAGCATTTGACATGAATCATCATGTAACTTGGCATGCTAATGTTGGCTAACTTTATCTAGCACACTGCAGATTTGTTGGACGCAGTCAACGGATAAAACACAAGAAAAAGAAACTTATCGGTTGATCAACATGTTGACTCGTACTCGCTGTGTCCCCAGGATAAACTGATGGAACCGCATTGGGCTTCAATATAAGTTTAGGGGCAAAACCCATCTGTTTTTGGGTACAATTTTCAAAACAGTTCTCTGGAAAATGACTACTGCAAACCTGAGTTTTCTCTGGAAGTTTTACTGGGACATTACGATTTTTCCAAATAAACTGGACCCTTTTATCTCAGATTTTCAGATCCTTTGGTAATACATGAAGGCTCACCATTTGTCCTTTCACAACTTTGCATCCGAAAACAGAACATGCCTTGAAAAATACCGATACATAGCTACACCTGGCTTCTCCTGATACCCTCCTTGCTTCACCGTAGCGTATGCTATTGATATGGAAAGCCCCATCCCGCAAGTTGACGGGATTGGTTCCTTAGGTTTGTGACGTATGAAACTCTGGCTGTCTGAATCCGTGTTTTTGAGACTGACTTTGGTAAACTGCAGTGAAAATGCTCAGCCATGGCATTGACTGCTAATTTCACTCATGGTATGTCTTCCAGCATATAAAAAACACCATATGGACATGTAAACAAGGTTAAAAACTTGATTTTCACTGGAGGGGGTCTTTAAAATGTAGATAGATTGATGGGTGGAGAGATGGATGATAGATGGATAGAAAGACAGATAGATGGAAGGATGAATGGATGGATGGATGAATCATAGGGAGAAGAGTGACCAGATAGAAGATAGATGGATGGATGAATGGATGGATCATTATAGGGAAAAGAGTGACTGGATAGAAGGATGAATGGATGGATGGATGAATCATTATAGGGAAAAGAGTGACCAGACAGACAGATGGATGAATGAATGGATTGATCATTTTAGGGAAAAGAGAGACTAGATAGATTGATGGATGGATGAATCATGATAGGGAAATGAGTGACCAATTAGAAAGATGGATAGATGGATGAATGGATGGATCATTTTAGGGAAAAGAGTGACCAGATAGATAGATGATGGATGGATGGATCATTATAGGGAAAAGAGTGACCAGATAGATAGATGATGGATGGATGGATGGATTATTATAAGGAAAAGTGTAACCAGATAGATAGTTGGATGGATAGATCATTATAGGGAAAATAGTGACTGGATGAATGGATAGATGGATGAATCATTATAGGGAAAAGTGTGACCAGATGGATGGGTTGATGGATGATTATAGGGAAAAGGATGACCAGATAGAAAGATAGATAGATGGATGGATGAATGGATGGATTATTTTAGGGAAAATAGGGACCATATATATAGATGGATGGATGGATCATTATAGGGAAAAGAGTGACTGAATGGATGAATGGATGGATCATTTTAGGGAAAAGTGTGACCAGATAGATAGATGGATGGATGGATGGATAGATGGAGGGATCATTATAGGGAAAAGAGTGACTGGATAGATGAATGGATGGATGAATCATTATAGGGAAAAGAGTGACCAGATAGAAAGATAGATAGATGGATGGATGGATGAATGGATGGATGATTTTAGGGAAAAGTGTGACCAGATAGATGGATGGATAGATAGATGGAGGGATCATTATAGGGAAAAGAGTGACCAGATAGAGATATAGATAGATGGAAGGATGGATTGATTGATGGATGAATCCTTATAGGGAAATGAATGACCATATAGAAAGATAGATAGATGGATAGATGAATGGATGGATGGATAATTTTAGGGAAAAGGGTGACCAGATATTTGGATGGATGTATGGATCATTATAGGGAAAAGAGTGACCAGGTAGATAGATGGATTGATGGATGGATGAATCATTATAGGGAAAAGAGTGACCAGATAGATAAATGGATGGATGGATGGATGCATGAATCCTTATAGGGAAAATAGTGATCAGATAGAAAGATAAATAGATGGATGGATGGATGGATGGATCATTTTAGGGAAAAGAGTGACCATATAGTTAGATGGATGAATGGATCATTATAGGGAAAAGAGTGACCAGATAGATAGATAGATGGATTGATGGATGGATGAATCATTATAGGGAAAAGAGTGACCAGATAGAAAGATGGATGGATGGATGGATTGATCATTTTAGGGGAAAAAGTGACTAGATAGATTGATTGATGGATGAATCCTTATAGGGAAATGAATGACCAGATAGAAAGATAGATAGATGGATAGATGAATGGATGGATGGATAATTTTAGAGAAAAGGGTGACCAGATATTTGGATGGATCATTATAGGGAAAAGATTGACCAGATAGATAGATGGATTGATGAATGGATGAATCATTATAGGGAAAGAGTGACCATATAGAAAGATGGATGGATGGATTGATCATTTTAGGGAAAAGAGTGACAAGATAGATTGATGGATGGATGAATCATTATAGGGAAATGAATGACCAGTTAGAAAGATAGATAGATAGATGGATGGATGAATGGATGGATAATTTTAGGGAGAAAGTGACCAGCTAGATAGATGATGGATGGATCATTATAGGGAAAAGAGTGACCAGATGGATTGATGGATGGATGGATCATTATAAGGAAAAGAGTAACCAGATAGATAGATGGATGGATGGATGGATGGATCATTATAGGGAAAAGAGTAACTGGATGAATGGATAGATGGATGAATCATTATAGGGATAAGAGTGACCAGATGGATGGATGGATGTATTATATATAGAAAAGTATGACCAGATAGAAAGATAGATAGATGGATGGATGAATGGATGGATTATTTTAGGGAAAATAGGGACCAGATATATAGATGGATGGATGGATGGATCATTATAGGGAAAAGAGTGACTGGATGAATGGATGGATGGATGAATCATTATAGGGAAAAGAGTGACCAGATAGATGGATGGATGGATGGATGGATGGATCATTACAGGGAAAAGAGTGAATGGATGGATGAATCATTATAGGGAAAAGAGTGACCAGATAGAGATATGGATAGATGGATGGATAGATGGATAGATGAATCATTATAGGGAAATTAGTAACCAGATAGAAAGATAGATATATGGATGGATCATTTTAGGGAAAAGAGTGACCAGATATTTGGATGGATGGATGGATCATTACAGGGAAAAGAGTGAATGGATGGCTGAATCATTATAGGGAAAAGAGTGACCAGATAGAGATATGGATAGGTGGATGGATAGATGGATGGATGAATCATTATAGGGAAATTAGTAACCAGATAGAAAGATAGATATATGGATGGATCATTACAGGGAAAAGAGTGAATGGATGGATGAATCATTATAGGGAAAAGAGTGACCAGATAGAGATATGGATAGATGGATGGATAGATGGATGGATGAATCATTATAGGGAAATTAGTAACCAGATAGAAAGATAGATATATGGATGGATCATTTTAGGGAAAAGAGTGACCAGATATTTGGATGGATGGATGGATCATTATAGGGAAAAGAATTACAAGATAGATAGATGGATGGATGAATCATTATAGGGAAAAGAGTGACCAGATAGATAGATGTTTGGATGGATGGATGAATCATTATAGGGAAAATAGTGACCAGATAGAAAGATAAATAGATGGATGGATGAATGGATGGATTATTGTAGGGAAAAGTGTGACCAGATGGATGGATGATTATAGTGAAAAGAGTGACCAGATAGATGGATGGATGGATAGATGGATCATTATAGGGAAAAGAATGACCAGATAGATAAATAGATGGATTGATGGATGAATGGATCATTATAGGGAAAAGAGTATCTGGATGGATGACTCATTATAAGGAAACAAGTGACCAGATAGAGGTATGGATGGATGGATGGATGGATCATTATAGCAAAAAGAGTGACCAGATAGATATATGGACAGATAGATAGATAGATGGATGGAAGGATGGATCAATGGACCATTATAGGGAAAAGAGTGACTGGATGGATGAATGAATGAATGGATGGTTCCTGATTGAGAGTCCCTTGAGGATATGATCACATTTAAACATCAGCAACCCCTAGCGTATATCTTTTGAGTGAGAAAGTGGCCCTGCACTAAAGCCTTCTATCTTGTCCAGTGCCAGAGGACAGCTAAAGTGAGTGCCAGCATGCTACCAACTTGAGATTACACTGAACATGTATTATGCATGTTTGCCTGAAACACTACCTTGAGGAGAGTTTTGACACTGTGAGTGAGACATCACCCAAAAAGCTTATGATAATGAATATTTAAGTTGCAGGAAGAAAACAGGCAAAAAATAAATAAAATAAGAAATAAAAAAATTATATTTTGAGAGACAGCATCTATGTACCTTCCATTCTAATGTTCTGCATGTCATGACAGAGCATATACAGTCCACAGGGATGTGTCTATATTTTATAGACCTCAGAATAACCTTGTAGTAGAGCTGTGCAAGACAGCCCCGGGACAGTCACCCATTGGTCCAGCACCTGTTCCCAAACACCGCGTACTGTTCCCTGAACATCACATCAGGAAAGGCAGAGCACTTGAGGCTGCTTGGAGAGGAAAACAACAAACAAGAGATGCCAAGATGGATATTTTCTGCTCACCGTAGCCTGCCCACACATTGCCAGTTCAGAACTCTCTCTCCATGCAATTTCACAGCCAAAGATGACAACAGTCTGGCTAAATTTGGCTGCACAGACAGTATGTTTCCCTTAAGTTAAATTGTTGTTGCAAGATACTAGAATTTGTGTAGGGTTCTGTAGGTGTTCTCTATATCACTGGTTTTCAACTGGCGGGACCCAAATATGGATTGCAGGACTGTTCTGATGGGGTCACGAACAGCAGGAAAAAAACATGCTAAACGCAAATAATACAATGCACCTAACTATATCCTTTTGCATAGTTAGGATAAACTTTTTAAAAGGGAAGAGAAAACATTTTCCATTATCTTTTTTTTTTTTTTTTTAGTTCAAAGGCTGTCTGTCCACTACAGTATTTTTGAACAGATTCATCTAAACTAGTCAAATTAGGCAGATGCCAACATGGACAAGTTGTGTGTCATGCCCTCATCTGCAATACCATGAACAAAACCACGCAAGGTAAAAGTTACAACACAAACTACATTATGTACAGGTTCACTTGCACTAAGGATAATCATGGCTTGTGCCTGAGACTGTTTAGCACAAGACTGTTTAGCCGGAGACGGAGCACTTGTATTAAAATGAATGGGAGAAATTGGAAAAAAGTGGCGGGTGTAGAAAAGGAAGCCCCGTCTTACAGGTTAAAGAGCCAATTACCTTTTACAGTTGAAGTCAGAAGTTAACATACACCTTAGCCAAATGCATTTAAACTCAGTTTTTCACAATTCCTGACATTTAATCATAGAAAACATTCCCTGTCTTAGGTCAGTTAGGATCACTACTTTTTTTAAAAAATGTGAAATGTCAGAATAATAGTAGAGAGAATTATTTATTTCAGCTTTTATTTCTTTCATCACATTCCCAGTGGGTCAGAAGTTTACATACACTTTGTTATTATTTGGTAGCATTGCCTTTAAATTGTTTAACTTGGGTCAAACATTTTGGGTAGTGTTCAACAAGCTTCTCACAACAAGTTGCTGGAATTTTGGCCCATTCCTCCAGACAGAACTGGTATAACAGAGTCAGGTTTGTAGGCCTCCTTGATCGCACACACTTTTTCAGTTCTGCCCACAAATTTTCTTTCGGACTGAGGTCAGGGCTTTGTGATAGCCACTCCAATACCATGACTTTGTTGTCCTTAATCCATTTTGCCACAAATTTGGAGGTATGCTTGGGGTCATAGTCCATTTGGAAGACCCATTTGCAACCAAGCTTTAACTTCCTGGCTGATGTCTTGAGATGTTGCTTCAATAGATCCACATAATTTTCCTTCCTCATGATGCCATCTATTTTGTGAAGTGCACCAGTCCCTTCACGGTTGGGATAGTGTCCTTCGGCTTGCAAGCCTCACCCTTTTTCCTCCAAACATAACGATGTTAATTATGGCCAAACAGTTCAATTTTTGTTTCATCAGACCAGAGGACATTTCTCCAAAAAGTAAGATCTTTGTCCCCATGTGCAAACTGTAATCTGGCTTTTTTCTGGTGGTTTTGGAGCAGTGGCTTCTTCCTTGTTGAGCAGCCTTTCAGGTTATGTCGATATAGGACTCGTTTTACTGTGGATATAGATACTTGTCTACCTGTTTCCTCCGGCATCTTCACAAGGTCCTTTGCTGTTCTGGGATTCATTTGCACTTTTCACACCAAACAACGTTCATCTTTAGGAGACAGAATGTGTCTTCTTCCTGAGCAGTATGATGGCTGTGTGGTCCCATGGTGTTTATACTTGCAACTATTGTTTGTACAGATGAACGTGCTACCTTCAGGCGTTTGGAAATTGCTCCCAAGGATGAACCAGACTTGTGGAGGTCCATGATTTTTTTCTGTGATCTTGGCTGATTTATTTTGATTTTCCCATGATGTCAAGCAAAGAGGCACTGAGTTTGAAGGTAGGCCTTAAAATACATCCACAGATACACCTCCAATTGACTACAGTTAGCCAATTAGCCTATCAGAAGCTAATTGGCTAAAGGTTTGACATAATTTTCCAAGCTGCTTAAAGGCACAGTTAACTTAGTGTATGTAAACTTCTGACCCACTGGAATTGTGATATAGTCAATTAAAAGTGAAACAATCTGTCTGTAAACAACTGTTGGAAAAATTCGAAGGCTCGCTAAAAGACACGGAGACAGAAAACTGAGTAAAACTAGAGTAGACATTGGCGTTGCATTTGGAAGACACACACACCACCAATGATGAGATCGCTCTGGCAAACAGGAGTGCCAATAACTAATAAGTCACTAATTCACACTGCCTCTCCCTGTCAACAACAGAAATCTCGCCTAGGGCACCAAAATGGTCAGAAATGGCTTTGTCATTACACTTACTAGATACCAGAAGAACCATCCTACCTCATGTGCTGGATCCCCCACACAACCATCTGCCGTTCAATCCGGTGATGCTATCGGACGACCAGATTCCACGGACACTCTTTCTGTCTGGTGTGTATGTGTTATAGTGGTCTTGTTCATTCTGATGTTAAATGTTTATCACCTTTTATTTAGTATAGCCTATTTATTCATAGGGAATCAGAAAGTGCGAAAGGGCATGATTAGTCTAAGGGGTGTTGGCAAAGCTTGTTTGAAAACATACTTGATTTTTGTAATTCGGTGTTTGGTGCCACTAATAGTGCAGAAATTACACACTTCAATTTAAACTCAAGAACGCACATTAGCTGCACCAGCCTGAAAAAATAAATTTTTTAAGTGTGATCTGAGCTAAAGAAGCACAATTTATTATACTATTGCTTATACCATTGATTTTAATGCTGATTTGAAATATGTTCTTTGATCGTAATATTGACCAACCATTTTGAAGATTTCAGTCTTTCCCTATTCAAGCAGATTGGAGCTGTAATTTTATGCCACTTGAGCCCCTTTCACACAGAGATCCCGATATTAATCCCAGGAAAAGTCGTTTTGGCAACTGTTCTGGGACTGCAAAATTTGTTCATTCACACTGTAAGAGCTTTCCCATAATCTGTGCTCACATTCACACACATCCCGGAACAATCGTGAAAACCAGTGACATCACGGTGAGATGTCTAATGTATAGTGTCTTGAGTTTACTGATAACCGCGTCTTTCATCATCTTGCAAACAAATAAATTGCATATGGTAAAACTAATCTGACGGTTAATTTAATCATCTGCAAGGATGGTGTGTATCTCCCTGACCCCTGTAAGAGATCTGCATCAAAGCCAATTTTATTTATTTTATTCCGGCAGTTAGGCCTACTTTTACAAATAGCTCATAAGATAATTTTTGTTTTGTTCGATGTTAATTTTTTTTGTGTTATTGGCTACTGTCTACCAACTGAAATGCCTCCCAAGGACAATAAAGATTGAAAGTGAAAGTGATAACTGTCAAAACAACAAAAACAAAACAAACAAAAAAATCACGGTATTAAGGTACATTGTAATTAATATTAAATAATAGAAAAATTATATTTTAAAAAACGAATAATTTTCAATGATACTACCCTGCAACAGTTAAGCTGTGCATTCGATTCAGTAATTGCGTTTGTAATTTAGTTTGATTTTAAATGGGCTTACCTTCCTAAAAATAAAGAAAATTAACTTCACCGACAAGGTGAAGCATCTCTGGTTACACATGTAACCTCGGTTCCCTGAGATGAAGGGGCCATGCCTCTAGTTGAATGCGCTTTCACACCAATAGTATATTTTGCGCACTTTGAATTATAGGCGAGGCCGATTGCATCAATGGTCCAGTGAGCCTTTGCTTAGATACAGACATGCCGTTTGTGCTTCTTCCATAACAAACAAAGAGCTGATCTGACAGCCTAAACTGGCAGCTGCGCTTCACATTTGTGTGTAATGCCTGCACAGGGCTTAATAAATGCGCTTACTGCTCCTCATCCGAATTAAACGGTGGGGGAGAGAAAGCTTGTAGGTGAACTACTTGAGCCCTAAATGCCGTGGAAAGCACCATAGGCACATTGCCTTTTTTGGGTTTGAAGGTGGCCTTTGAAAGCCCCAGTCCAAATAGACATGAACTGTCAATTGACAGTGCCTGTATCACCCACCCATTTAACTGAGGCCAGAGCCAAAAGAAGTGCGGTCTTTAGAGAAAGAACACACAACTCAATGGATTCTAATGGTTTCAATGGCTTGTGAACATCCTCAGCACCAGATCTAATTCCCACATTGGAACTGTAGCAGGGCGAGGGGGGTTCATGCGCCTCACTCCCCTAAGGAACTTTATGATCAGATCATGTCTGCATATAGAGGAGCCAGCCTCTAGGGCGTGAAATGCCAAGATAATCATAGACCTTAAGCGTTGACAGAGTAAGACCTGTGTCCAGCTGCTCTTGAAAGAATGTAAGAATTTCCGCTATGGAGCAATTCACTGGGTCCTTGCCACGTGAGGCACACCAATCTGCAAACACGTACCATTTTAGTGCATAGAGGCATCTTGTGGATGGTGCTCTAGCTTGCAAAATGGTGTTTATTAAGGACTGAGACAATTCTGGCTCGTTCGCTGTGCTCCGTTCAGGGACCATGCATGTAGGTTCCACAGCTCCAGCTGGGGATGCCAAATCATGCCCTGCGCATGAGAGAGGAGATCCCTCCTCAGCTGTATTTCCCATGGAGGGCCGTCTAATATCTCCATTATTTCCTGAAACCAGGACTGGTTGGGCCATTTCGGCATGACCAACAGAACCGCTTCCTTGTCCTCTTGGACTTTGCAGATGACAGAGCGAAGGAGACTTACCGGGGGAAATGCGTATTTGCGTTTCACTGGCAACTTATGAGCCAAGGCCTCCACCCCCAGTGGGGCTTGGGTCATGGAATACCAAAGAGGGCAGTGGGCGGTCTCCGCAGAGGCGAATAGGTCAATTTCCGCTTTGCTGAATACTTCCCATATCCTCAGAACCATCTGAGGATGAAGTCTCTATTCCCCCGCCATCAGTCCCTGGCACGACAGCATGTATGCTTCACAGATCAAGTGGCCCGGGACATGTGTCGCTCACAGGAAAAGGAGATGGTGCTTGCTCCACATGCTGAGGCATTGTGCCAGGCATATCATTGGTAGAGATCGAGTTCCACTCTGGTGATTTATGTACGCCACTACTGACATGTTGCCCGACCAGATCAGAACGTGATGATTCACTGTGTCAGAATAAAAAGCCTTCATGGCTAAGAAGACAGCCAGAAGTTCCAGGCAGTTTATGTGCCACACCTGTTTTGCACCTGTCCAGGTGCCGAAAGCCAGACATCCATTGCACAGCCCGCCCCAGCCTGTGTTGGACGTATCCGTGCTCACCACTTTTTGCCTGAAAACCTGACCCAGCATAATACCCTGCTGATAAAAGTTTGTAGCTGTCCATGGTGCTAGAGCAGCCAGACATCAGCGAGTCACAGTGACGCACATGCGCCCTTGGCGCCAGGCGTACCGTGGTACGTGATGTTTGAGCCAGCACTGGAGAGGTCTCATATAAAAGACCTAATGTTATGACCGCGGATGCTACCATCATAAAACCCAGCATTCTCTGAAATGACTTCAGTGGAAATGCTTTCCCTAGTTTGAACTGAGACAGACACTGATGAATGGTCTGAACGCACTCGCTTGTTAGGTGCGCGTGCATACTCACGGAATCGAGTTGAATTCCCAAAAGGAGATTTATTGGCTGGGAGAAAGTGTGCTTTTTGCCTAGCTGATATTGAGACCTAGGCTGTTCAAATGGTGAAGTATCAAGTCTCTTTGCTTACATAACAAAGCCTCTGATCGGGCAATTAATAGCCAATCATTGAGGTAATTTAGAATACGCGTGTCAGGTCTAAAATGGGTCGAAGCCTGCCATCTTTTTTTGGAATGAGAAAATAGGGTCTGTAAAACCCTTTGTGGGCATGGCATTTCGTAACAATCTCTATATTTTTTTTTGCGAGGAGATTGTGAATTTCTGCCGGTAACAGTGGCGCGTCTCGTGACGGAACCCTGGATGGTAGAATGCCTTTGAAGCGAGGTGGCAGGCATGCAAACTGGATCGCATAACCATGTTCGATTGTTTTTTGCACCCAATTTGATACCCCTGAGAGCTCACCACGTGTCCATGTAATGAGACAGTGGGTGCATCAGTTCGCACATTATAGGAGATAAAGTGGCGCTCACCATAGTGAAGCAGTTGTGCATAGTGTGTGGGGTATGAGAAGCGTGAAGAGAAATTGAACCCTTTCTTTGAGAATGTATGTGCATCTCGTACAGCCGCAACGAGCGCTTTACTCTTTTCTTTTGAAAGCATTTTTTATTTGTACACAACGTACAGAAACAACATTTTGCATAACATCCCGAACCGGGCTTTCTTCGGATCTGGGCCGAGTAGAACAGCAGGCTCCAGATTCCTCTTCATGGCGTTGAGCCGGTCAGGAACACTCCACAGCATTGCTGAAAAGGCTGTCAGGTGACACCGGAGTGCTGAGGAGGGCGTGTTTTTCCAAGTCACGCATCTCTGCAAGCATTAACCAGACATGCTGGTCCAAAACCACCAGATTACTCATTGCTTTTCCGATGATCTGCGCAGTGATTTTTGTAGCACGCAGCGACAAGTCTGTGGCGGTGTGGGGCTCCTTAAACACTTCAGGGTTCAGGCCTTGCTCATCTATATCTTTAAGAAGCTTGGCCTTGAAGACTTGAAGCACCGCCATGCTAAGAAGTGCAGAGCCAGCCTGGCCCGCAACTTTATAAGCTAGTCCAGCCAGTGCAGACGTCAGTCGACAGGGCTTGGAGGGGTGGGCAGGGCGGGACTTCCATCCCATAGCGGTAGTTGGGCAAAGATGGGCTGCAACCGCCTCTTCAATAGGGGGAAGCTTCAAATATCCCTTCTCCTCTGCATGGTCCACTTTTGGTAGAAATGCAGCTCCTCTGGTCTGGACACAAGATGAGTAGGGCACATGCCAGGTCTTCATGGGCTCTGTGTGGACCTCCGGAAAAAGTGGTGCAGTTTTCCGGGCCGCATTCTGCTGGTGACAGCCGGCCTGCAGGAACCACTCGTCCAGACGGGATTTTACCGGCTCCTCTGGAGGGGACCACTCGATAATGAGATCCTCAACTGCCCGTGTGAGGACGCGAAGGAACTGTCAGTGGCCTGTGCACGTTCCTTGCCCTCGCTGGGGGAAGGGGCGGCAACATCCTCTGTGGACCATTCACCCATGTCTGATGCTGCGAGGGACATGGCATCATCTCCACCTTCAGAACCGCTGAATGTGACCAGACCGTGCTGTCCAATAGAGGGCCGGAGTTCATCACGTGCGTACTGCACTGGCGAGGATGCTGCATGGGAAGATCGAGGGGCTCGTGGGGCTTGCGCCGGTGCGAGATCCTCCCTGGATTCTTCCGTCTCTACCTTGTGACCCGCCGTGTCTCCTCATGTGGTCCCTCAGAATTTAAAACGGAGGAGGCGGATGGGAGGGCGCGGGAGGCAGAATCGTCCCTCAGAATGAGGGCGACCCTTGAGTGGAGCGTCTGGAGACTCAAGCTCTTACAGTGAGGGCAGTCTGTCCCCATGAGAGCTGCTTTGACATGGGTGCAGCCCAGAAAGCTGATCTGGCAGAGCGATGTGTCGCTTGCATGCAGAACACTTACGGAACGACATCTTGAGAAAGACGCAAACACGAAAGCGGATCTTTTTTTTAGAACTTTTAACATCCCGTGAATGGATTTATATATAGAGGATACATCTCCTGCCGGAACACTGCGGGAAGCAGCCAATCGCTGTTGTCAAGGCAACAAGCGTCTGAAGCAAAAAAAACCTTGCCTTTGGCAAGGTGGAGAAAATCTTTGCTTGCACACTGCAGGGGCGGGTATGTTTTTCACCGCAGGTGCAGAAAGTCAGGTGATGAATCGTCTTGTTGCATTTACAGGGAAGTCCCGTCTGCTGAAGGGTGTATGTCAACGGTGAAGAGGGCTTTTCAAGACGAGATGTAGTCGTAGTCAAGATGAGATGATGTTGGTCTTGAAGGAAGAAAATTCTGAAGAAATGGTGATTGAGCACCCGCTTATATAGGCCAACTGCACACCTAAAGGTGCGGGCTCAAACACCATTGCCAATCATAGGATTGGTGTTAGTATACAAGGGCTTCAACTAGGTCGTCGGAGAAGGAATTCCACAAAAGCATTTACCGCAATGTTGAGTGAACCATAATAGAAAGGGAACTATACATTTTTTCTTCAGACATTTGCATTTATTACAATCAAAAATTATTATTCATTTGCTGTTTATTTGTTGGTGTTTTTCTTTTTCTTTTCTTTTTTGGACTAACACTGCCATTTTTTTTCTGTATGCCTTGAGCACTTTTTAAACTTTACAAATAAAACGTATTAGTAATATACACATTGTATGCTAACTGTTGCACTGCAATTAAGCACTGAGAAGCATCGAGGCAAATGTCATCTTTTCTACAAGCTGTAAAATTGAAAAGAAAAGCTCTTTTTGGAGAAAAACAGAAATGTACATGTTGGAAAATAGCAATAAATACATTTTCTGTATCGTTATGTTCTTGCCTTTTATAGGGTTAAGAAAATAAATATATGAACAAACAGTTGGCCTGTCGTAAGGTTTCAAGCGCTGTGGCAAGCTAGTCACCTAAAAAGCTATATTGAGTCTTTTCAAAATTGGAAAAAGTGCACTCTGCTGGTTGTGTTTCTTATGTAAGGGGGTCTTTAGCCTACCTACCGTATTTTCACTTAGCCTACATTCGTCTTCGCAAATTCTGTGGAATGATGTTCACGGAGGTTGTGGGGGACAGTGGGCACAAACTTCACAAATTTTGGTTTTCTTACGTTTGTGTAAATACACTTGGGGTTCAAAGGATTTTTCTTTTTTCACATTCATTTTACACATGTCTGGTACAAATATGTGGTCTTGTTTTATGAATACAGCGTGTACTTTTATCGCTGTCTAGCTGGAAAAAAGGAAAGTGAAATGTTACAATTTGCCCACCTACGAGTTAGGTTGTAACAGGTGCGGGCACATTGTAACACGACCATATTACAGCACAAAATCCCCCTTTAACAACTTGTCTAATGTAATTAAAATAAATAGAAGGTAAACTAAAATATTATGTCAATAAAAGTAATTTATAAACTTTGTCATGTATAATATAGCAGTAATTTTGACACTTGACAGTTAATTCACTGCTTCGGGTTTGGAGTGTTCCCTGCAAGAGACGGCACTTTTTTCATCACAATTTGCAAACTGGGTAAACGTTATTTTTAATTACCCAATGTAGGCCTATTCTTACATCGTGGACTTCAGCCGCACCACATATGAGGGGGAAATAAAGTTCCAACATTCGGTGTGCTGCATCCTGAATGAAAAATTTATTTATTTTATCAGGTCAGGTTGGTGAAGCTGTAAATGTAGCTGATTCTTTTTTTAATTTAACTAATACTGGGGCCTGGGTAGCTCAGCAAGTATTGACGCTGACTACCAGCCCTGGAGTTGTGAGTTCGAATCCAGGGCATGCTGAGTGACTCCAGCCAGGTCTCCTAAGCAACCAAATTGGCCCGGTTGCTAGGGAGGGTAGAGTCACAAGGGGTAACCTCCTCGTGGTCCCTATAATGTGAGGTTCTCGCTCTCGGTGGGGCACGTGGTGTGTTGTGCGTGGAAACCTCCACACGTGCTACATCTCCGCGGTAATGTGCTCAACAAGCCACGTGATAAGATGTGTGGATTGACGGTCTCAGACGTGGAGGCAACTGAGATTCGTCCTCCACCACCTGGATTGAGGCGAGTCACTACACCACCATGAGGACTTAGAGCGCATTGGGAACTGGGCATTCCAAATTGGGGAGAAAAAAGGTAGAAAAATAAATAAAATAATTAATATTTACAATGAAAACATTAACCTCTCACAATGTCGTGAATGAAAAATAAATGGCAACAGTTTATGACAGCCATATGTTTTCAAACCTATATATTACCTCTATATTCTTCACACAAACATTCTCCCTCGCATGATAAATTCATCATCACTATGACACACACCCTTCCCGGTATCGGCTCTGCTTTTGTTCACACAGACACGTCCCAGGATTGATCCCGGCAATGTTACTAGGCTCTGATCCCGGGATCAAATTTTCGGGTGTTCTGGCCCCAGCTTGCATTCACACAGAAGGCTCCCCGGCAGTGATCCTGCCAATATCCCAGGATCACAGCCCATTGTGGATTAGGTTTCTTATTAATAGAAAATAGCTGCCCAGGACCATTACCAAGATAGCTGCCAAGTGGCCTGACTTGCCTTGAAAGAGACTTTGCTTGCACTGACCAAATTGTGTTTTGTGCAGTGAATTGCTGATGGAAGCATGAAACCATCGAAATTCAAACATTTAGAAACCGAAATTGTCAATTTTCCTTTTCAGTCATGTTAATAATATTGCATATTGGTGGGCTTATGCAGTTCATAGTAACATGCATATACTTCAGTGTTTGATTTTAAGTAGGTCTACATTTTTCTTTACTTTTGTACGAATACAATAAAAAAAAAGTTTTTATTACTGTTTTGGGTCACCCCTTGGACCCTGTTTAAACCTGGTATTAAGATGCGTTTCAGGTGCTAAATACAGGAAGTAAACAGGGGCCGAAACGGTTTGTGATTGGATCACAAAAACCACATATGGAGGTAGTGAAAAATGCATATGACCCCATCGCATCTGAGGTGTAAAGTCTAATCAGTCCTGAATGCGTGGACAGCAGCAAAGCACCACCCCTAACCTGTCAAACAACTGCTGCTCTAAAACAAGAGTTTAAATTTTGCTGGTTATGTGCGGCATATAAGGAAATAATCGTCTGATTCCAAAAATTTGAAAAAGTGAATACATGTACAAGCATGAGAATTCACAGATCTTCTTCATTGTGTCTGATATCAACATGCAGCGAGACCAATGAGAAGCACCGATGCGTTTGTGCTTAGAGTGAATTTCAACTGCATCTGTGCTAACTTTGTCTTTTATGAATTTGTGTAGATTTGTATCATGCAGTAACACATTGACGTAGTGACTGAAGTATGATGGCATTAAATCAGAGACCTCCCCTTGAAATCCGAAAACAAGTGTTCACAGAAGACACATTTGGGCAACCAGGTGTAAACAGCCATGTATCTCCCCTGACCACATGTGATCGAAACATCTGAGATGCATCTTAATACCAGGTGTTAATGGGGTCTAGATGTCCAGTGTAAAATCCTGAATCAAAACATTTGAGAATCACTTCTCTGAATTTTCAAGGTTTGCTCTACATAAAATAGCACTAAAAGCCATTCAACAATAAAAACTAACTTTAAAATACTGTGTTGATGCAGGGGTGGTTCTAGAGCGGGGGCAGCAGGCCCTTCTGACAGAAGCCTGCCCCGCCCCCCCATAAATAAGAGCATACCTCTCTTCAAGAAGCAACTCGATTTGCTCATGATTCGATGTTGTGAATGCTTACCTTAGCAAACATGGCTAAACATCAACACAAAAAATTTGAGATTTGAGTTTTGATGAGCTGTATGGTTGCTGATAATCGTCCATCTGTGTTTTCCATGGATTTTGAGCTGAACCTGCATTACCTCTCTCTGTGGGACTGGGCAGAGGAGAATGAAGGACATTTCAATGATGTCATAGAGAAGCATGTGACATTCCAGATCTGAACCAAAGAATGCAAACTGATAAATTCAGGGCTCGAAATAATTGCATAACCAGTGTATTATTAATTCTAGGAGCCACAAAAAAGTATTTGTCAGGATGCTGGGTACGCTGGTACAACATCCTTATGCCAATGTTGGGGATTTGGCATTATTTTATCTTTTATAGCCAAATAGCTTTCCAAAAACAGTTGCAATTGGCAAATTATCAAATGGGAAAGAGCTCTGAAAGTCACAGAATGTCCAGTCCTCAATGGTTATGTTGCTTTAAATACACAAATAGGACATGTTCCTTGTAGGTCCTGGAACAACATTTCATATTCCTATCAACCAATCAGATTTTAAGGGGTTAGGTTTAGGGCTGGCAACAGGGACTTGAACAACAATATTTCTTTTCAATCTATCATTTCCCTCTGATTTTAGTGTAGGTTAGGGTTAAGGCCACGATACACTCACAGTAAAGTTCTTTACCATTCTTTGCTCAGAGCTAAAAAAGAAGGCCGAAATAGCTGAGCAATACTGTTTGCAAACATTCAGACTCTGGCCATGCTGCTGGGGGAGGCATTTAGAAGAGCATTTTAAAATGAGACGCATGCTGTCCTGACAAAAGACATGTGAAACATGAAGTGACATTAAAATATGTTATCAATAACTACATACCTCATTTAATGAATATAATCCACATAAGATCAGTAAATGAAGCTGTTTTAACCACTCGATGACGATCATGTTTACATTCTGAATTCATGAAGCTAATGCTAACATGCTATACGTGGTCATAATATGCACTGGTATTGTATTTTGATAAATGTTGGTAAAAGAATACACAAGATTATGAAAACATTTTTTAAAGGAAGACATTGATACTACAACAAAGATGGTTTTATAAAATGGCACTCCAGTGTGTTCACTTTTACTGATCTCAACTGAGTGAAGCAATTAACTGGAAAAAGATGTTGATGCAGCAAACTCAAAAACACCTTCTTATTGTCAAGATTTTGTTCAAAATGACGTCACACCAGTTCTTTCTTCAGTTTCGCTAGAAGTATATTGCTGCCCTTAGGGTTGAGTTAGGATAAGGTGTATTAATGTTTGATGGAAATGTCGTTCACATTATCACAGTGGTTAGCTTTCCCAACAAAGATAAGCCTGTAGCAACTCTATACTGAAATGCACTTTATTAGGTACACATGTACACCTACAGTACTTAGTCATGCGATTATCTAATCAGCAAATCATGTGGCAGCAGTGCAGTACATAAAATCATGCAGATACGGGTCAGAAGCTTCAGTTCATTTTCACATCAACCATCAGAATGGGGAAACAAATTTTATCTCAGTGATTTCGACCGTGGCATGATTGTTGGTACCAGACGGGCTGGTTTGAGTATTTCTGTAACTGCTGATCTTCTGGGATTTTCACGCACAACAGTCTCTAGAGCAGGGGTCGACAACCTTTTTGACATGGAGTGCCATTTTTTCTTTTCCTGGTCAATGGCTATGCCAACCCCCCAACCCCCCCCCCCCAAAAGAAAACTACAACAAACAAACAAATCGCATGCATGTGATTTTCCAAAGTTTGAGTCCACACATATTTCTATTTTGCATTTTTCCTAATTAAATTGTTTATTTTTCATTACAATTTATAATATCAGCATAACAGTTTGAGTGAAAAATTTGAGCAAAACCCGATGATTATGATATAATTATGATCCTGCATATTAATTTTCACAGAGCATCTTGTGAAAGTGCTTTAATGAAAGAAAACCTGTCCTTTTGTACAAAATGAGTTAGCACAGTTAATGTCACAAATTTACTTGTTTGATTACTGATCACGAAATTGTGTGGAATGTTTAATATTTCTTATATTATGTCATACATTTTTCAAAATCGCGCAGAAGGGTACTTACTAGCATGGCTATTTTACTATTTTACTTATATGAAGTTTTTCGCACCTGCATTCCAGTCTACATCTTGATGTAATCCTTCCTCATGATCACGCAGCGTGTTTTCATCAGATGAATGGGAAACTAAACACTATTAAAGTGTGATGAGACTCACGCTGCGTGTGCAAGCCATTCATGCATCATAAGCCGATCAGCTATTTAGCCCTTTTTGGTGAATCGCACCTGCAAAAACGTTATTTCCAGGTTTAATTTATTATAATAACCATTCAGCTCATGAAAACACGCTGCGTGATTATGAGGAAGGATTACATCGAGATGTAGATTGGAATGCAGGTGCAGAATTTATATAAATAAAATAGTCTACTCCTCTCTCACTGTTGCTGGCATGCTAGTGATTACCCCTCCGCATGCCAGTGCTGGCACGCGTGCCATAGGTTGTCGACCCCTGCTGTAGAGTTTACTCAGAATGGTGCCAAAAACAAAAAACATCTAGTGAGTGGCAGTTCTGCAGATGGAAACACCTTGTTGATGAGAGAGGTCAATGGAAAATGGCCAGACTGGTTCAAGCTGACAGAAGGGCAACAGTAACTCAGATAATCACTCTGTACAATTGTAGAGAACAGAATAGCATCTCAGAATGCACAACACGTTGAACCTTGAGGCGGATTGGCTACAATAGCAAAAGACCACGTTGGGCACTTTTTTTTTTAGGACCATCTCTGATCTTTCTACCTATCTACCATATTTTATATTTAAGTATATTCATCTGCAATCTAATTTATATCGCCTCTTAAGGGCTTGACACTATGCAGCCATACAAAAGATTCTGTGAGATACAACCGAGTCAATTAATAGTAGAGTGATCTTTCAAGAAGACAGTTACAGAAGTAATAATCTCAGTGAAAACAAGATGAACAAAAATATCACAACAGTTACAGAATCTAGCAGTGAGCGAGATAGAGAGATGTGTGAGATATTGCACCCCCAGGTGTAATCTGGTTCTAATCATGTTATTTTGACAGGGATGTGGCTCATCTTGACACAACATCATATTTATCTGGAAGAGACACTTCTATCCCCACATTTGCAAATTAGGCCACCGTTACTACCTTCCACATCAACATGAAGCTCTGAGGAATTTAGCTGGATTTCTTACTCTCCCACTGGCTCCACTCGTCCTGTGTGTGAATAAAATGTCAATGACAAAAAATTTAGTTTTATCTCATTCAGCATAACTGAGGCCATAAGCAGTTTAGACAGTGTACTAAATTATTAATTACAAAACCAAATAGATAATACCACAAGAAGGTAACCTTTGTTAAAGGTGCAAAAGATTAAAATGTTTCACTAGTACTTTCATTCAGTTGACAAAAAACTCCAGACAACATGAGTTGTGGAAAATCAGATGTGATCTAGGAGATTTTTACAGTTTTATACAGTGCGTGCCATTGAAGTGATGGTAAGACTAACCCTCACAGCCTTGTTGTCATTCCCATTAAAAATCAAAGAATCAAGGAAAAATTACTGAGTACACCTTTAAATAATAAAAAAGCCTCTGCATACTTATTTTATGTCAACTCCTATATTAGAATAACAGATTAAACTAATTTACAGTAAAATAAAACAAGCAGTAACCATTTCAAACTGAAAACATAAGTTTAAAAAGGGTTCATTATACCAATTAAAGGCTTTTATAAACAGAACCAAAGTTTTTTGTTTACAGAAACAGAGTGTGTTGCAGTTGCAGCTGGTTACATTTACTTAACACTTGGCAAACCTGCATATTTATGATGTATGGTCCGCTTCGGTCTGCTTGGGAACGAAGTGTCCATCAGTTGAACCCTATGGAAATGGTTGTTTGAAGGACCCTTCAAAGCAGCCATTTATTAGCACTTTGATTTGGAACGACCTTTCAACATGGCGGCCATGACTGTTCCCCCATTAAAGGGCCCTTCAGAGGCTGATTTATCCCATTTGGAAAGTAAGGCTGGTGTCAGGGTGAAATGTCCACAGAGTGGCACCAAAAGAGATTTTTTATTTTATTTTTTATTTTTTTTATAATGTCAACAGGAATACACATTTTATTAACTCTCCTCCTTAACCAAAATCCAACCCTAAACCTAACCATCAGTTGAGTAAATATTTATTTTTAGATTGAAAATGCAACCTCTGAATTGCGCTCACCATTGTTTATGTGTATATGATTATTTCCTGTTAATTACTTGCGGTTACCTATTATACATTAATTATGGGTGATATACAGTATATACACCTGCAAATAGGGGTTTTACTTTCTACAAGGACATCAGAAAATGAAAACTTTTGTAATGATGCATCCACACCATTAGATGACAATATAAAGTCCAAAGCCATTACTGAATGACCCAGCACAACATAGAAGAACAATTTTTTAGAAGCAGAAATACAATTAATGTGCAACCCTGATCTTGCTCTTCTTCACTCAGCATTTTGTATTTTATACTCACCTTTTATATGTATTGTTTTGCAATAATAACCATGTTAAACATTTTTCTGAAGTAGATTTCGGGTAAAGTGTGGAGGGTACACTGAAAAAAAAAAAGATTTTGTGGTGAAGTAAACATAGCAGAAACTATGAAGTACTTCCTGCATTGAATAAGTTAAAGCGTGAACTTAAAAATATTAAGTAAGTTCTACATAAATTCTACAATTCTACAAATTCTCATACTTGAATTCAAACATGTAAAAATGTATGCTGGAGCTTATTAGTAAATATTATTCATGATCTTTACAATGGTCATCATGTATCAGTCTTAAAGTAGAAAACCATGTCATATTTGCTTATTAGAGTAAATTTCACAGGTAAATAAAATAAGTACATTTAACTTAACTTTTCAAAGCTGTTGTTTCCAGCATGCTCACATGCTGAGCTTGCATTGTTTCACTGTTTGCAAGTTTATTTATATCATTTTTATTGTTGATTTTTCTGTTGCATTTGGTAACTTATTATTTTGTGAAGTCTGAAGTTAATTTTCTACTCAAAATTGCCTGTTCATGATAAAAAAAAATAACCCTTTGATTGTTACCGTTATTGTGTTTTGCGCACCAGGTGTTGAGTTCTACGGGCACAGCCCTGTATCTTCATTGTATTGCCTGTAATGCAAGTTGATGTTGTCCGATACACTACATAGCATGCATAAAGCTCTCCTGTGGAAGGCTTCAGTATGTCATGTGGTATAAGTTGCTGTATTAACTGACTCACTAACTTTAATCAATATTATGTAATGAAGTTAAGTGGATTTTACTACATATTTATATCAATAAAATTTACTTAGAAAAGCTGTGTGCAAAACTTACATAATAAAAATTAAGTTATTAATTAATTAACTATTTTTTTCAGTGTACTCCATTTAGTAACTTATTTTATTCCTTTATTTTGATGTTTCGATACTAAAAGCTTGTTTGTAATTGACTTATTCAAGTTCTGCGCATCTTGAACAACCACATGTGCCATTCAACATGTGACATCACTTCCTCAGATAACAATCATACAAGAAACTGCGCGTGAAGTATCTGACACCTAATTTTCAGAAGAGATGTGTTATTTTTGTCAAAACTTATGCAGTCATCCCTGTAGAATACAACACTATCCTTCTTAAAAGCCCACATTTTGCTGTGTCAACCGTCTTCTCAGAGCACCTTACTCTGGATTATCCTTGAAATTCTAAGGATTATAGAATTGAATGCAAGAAGATAAGAATCCAAACTGGACAGGAATGATGAAAAGACACCAAAACAGCATCTAAGGGGGCTTTAATACCCTTTTTCTATCTCTTTTTCTTTTAGATAAATCTATTGAGACTCTAATATGTGTGTAGGTATACTGGCTGATAATGTTTTACTGGGTAAGTTCATCCAGTCATGTTCTGTGTTCCATACAGCATGGGCTCATGCAGGCATTGTGTTTGGGTACTCTATACTCTAGCATGCTGGAGTACCCAAACAGTCATAGGTGAATGTCTTTGGTGGTCTTCTTTCTCTTTTAGGCCATTTAAATCCCTGCTCAGACTCACCGTTACCTTCGTCTGGGACTGTGTGTACATCTGCTGTCTCATCAGTTACTTCTGCAGGTTGTCCTTTATAAATTTCACTCTCTTCCTGTTGTGGTGCATTTTCCTGTTAATTCTTTAGGTGCTCTGTGATGATTTCAAGTTCAACATTGTCAGTTATTATCTCTTGATCAAGCTCATTTTCTTTTATATGTTCGCTGGGCTGAAAAATGGGTAAGTCTATGTGATCTAACCCATTGTTTTCTTCCACAGGTTGCTGAGGCTGGATGATAGGTAAGTAGTAGTACCCATAGTCTTCATCCTCTTCTTCTTCTGGACTTGAGTCACTTTTGTTTACATTCCCCTTCTGTCACTCACTCGACGTTGTGTTGATGTAGTGACACTAGGGGTCGCTCCTGGGAGCCCCAAACACCTCTAATCTTTGAGAAAAGGCCAATGAGAATTGGCGAGTGGAATTTGCATGCCACTCCCCCGGACATACGGGTATAAAAGGAGCTGGCTCGCAACCACTCATTCAGATTTTTTCTTCGGAACTGAGCGGTTGTGTGTCAGCGAGCTGAATTCCACTGCCGGTCCATTCACCTAAGATAGAAGCGTATGCTGTTATATATATGCTGCATTTCAGTGGCTTTCTCTCCTTCTGCACGCTAAGTGCAGACTATGCCCCTGGGCGCTTCGACAGCAGTACTGAGAGAGTATATATTTCTGTAAAGAGTATATTTTCCTCTATCAGAGCAACACATTGATGTGAACGTCTTTTTAAAGATGCGTCTTTTTAAAGATGCCTTTCTGTCTTTGTGTGATTTCTGGATGCGGTCGTTATTTCTCCGCCGCCGACGGCCACGGGCGCTGCCTCACGTGTCTGGGCTGCGCTCACACTGAGGCAGCGTTCGTGGATGGTTCGTGTTCTCATTGCAAGAACATGACCTTGGCAACATTGCAGTCGTGGCTTTCCTTCCTCCGAGGGAAAGCCATTCCAGCCGCCCCCGCGCTGCACCTTCTACCTATGGGTACGAGGCCAGCCCGGCTGGCGCTGGAGGCGATTTGGAGATTTCAATGGGCGTGGTCTCACTGGGTAATTCCCCGCGAACCTCCCGTTCCCCAGCATGCTCGTCTGCCCCCGTCGAGGTCCGAGATGAGACCAGCTCACCTCACAGCCAGCCTAACATCTCTCGGGGCTTGTGAGCAGGATGAGTCTTTGATCACTGCATCATAGAGCACACTGGTGATGTCGGATTCTGAGGACTCGACTGGGCTACCACCTTCGGGTCTGCCCGCCCAGTCTGAGGCCGACGCAGAGCTGACCGCCATGCTTGCCCGGGCTGTTGGGTTGGACTGGAGCTCTCCAACCTCCCCTGAGCCCTTGTGGCTAGATGACTGGTTCCTGGGCTCGGGGTGCCACTCACAGCCATGCCCCCCCCCCCCCCCACCGGTCCCCTTCTTCCCGGAAGTGCACGACGAGTTGACGAGGTCCTAGAGGGCACCTTTTTCAGCTCGTCCGCTCTCACTACCCTCGACGGCGGGGCAGCCCATGGGTACGCAGAGATCCCTCAGGTGGATAAGGCAGTTGCGGTGCATCTCTGCCCGCAAAACGCCGCCACCCGGCGGGATCGTCCGGCGCTCCCCTCCAGGGCCTGTAGGACTACGTCATCTCTGGCAACTAAAGCCTACAGTGCCGCTGGACAGGCCACCTCTGACATGCATGCCATGGCCCTGCTTCAAGTACACCAGGCCAAGGCACTGAAAGAGCTGCATGTGGGTAGTCCTGATCCCGATGTGTTGCAGGAGCTGCGCTCAGTGACCGATCTCACCCTCTGGGCAATGAAGGTCACGGTCCACCTTGGTGGTCCAGGAGCACCACCTGTGGCTGAATCTGGTCGAGATGAGGGACGCCGACAATGCTCGCTTTCTCAACGTTCCCATCTCCCAGATCAGTCGAGGACTTTGCCCAGCAGTTCTCAGCGGTGAAGAAGCAGACTGAGGCAATACAGCACGTCTTGCCCCGCCGCGGCTCAAGATCCCGTACCCCGTCTGCTCGCCGAGGGCGTCCCACTGCGGCGGCGAAACCCCAGGTGGCTCCGCCACAGCCCGAGTCCAGTTCTCAGCCCCAGCGTAGAGCCCCTGAAAGAAGCCGACGCCCCCCGCCTCACGACCAGGTGGCTAAAGGACCCAGAAGGCTGCTAAGCACCCCTGAGACGGACGACCCAGGGAGGGAGATGTCCGCTGCTTCCATGGAGCTGGTATCCAGACCTCTCCGTCCCCGGAGGGCCGGGAGGTAAATCTTGTGTTCCCTTTTTGTTTTGTGTTCGCCGCACCCCGAACAGGCTGCGGTACCCACATTTTCAAAAACAAAGAATGGTTTCCTCACTCCTTGGGTCACACAGTCGGTGTTTACGACCGCCGTTATCACGGGCCCCCCGCCTTCGCGCACCTGACTGCACCACACTGACACCCACGGCCAGGAGGTTGTGATGAGTTACGAGGATGGTCAAAAAGTCCCTCCTCCCCTGTCACTGACCTCCCACGATGCCGGGTACATGGAGCAAGGTAAGTGCTTCGAGGGCCCCCTCAGCACAGCCACGAGTTCGAGACGAAGCAAGACTCCTCGATGTGGTGTCCCCTGCTCCCCCCCACCGTGAGGCTCCACCCACAGGTACGTTAGACACAATTGTCCCCTTAGTGCCCCTTGCCCGGAGCTTGGACACGTGGTTAGCACTTTCCAACCCGTCGCGACAGCTGGTCAGGACCATCTGACTCGACTACGCGATTCAGTTCGCCAGGCGCCCACCCCGGTTCAACGCCGCAGGGCAAGAATGCTGCCACCCTGCATGCGGTGATCGTGACCCTTCTGTGCAAGGGCGCGACAGAGCCTGTCCCTCCAGCCGAGATGAGGAAAGGGTTTTACAGACCTTACTTCATCGTGCCAAAGAAAGGTGGTGGGTTGCGGCCAATCTTGGACCTGCGAGTTTTGAACCGGGCCTTACACAGACTCCTGTTCAAGATGCTGATGCAGAAGTGCATTTTTTGGCATGCGTCCGGCATCAATATTGGTTCGCGGCGGTAGACCTGAAGGATGCATATTTTCACGTCTCGGTTTTACCTCCTCACAGACCCTTCCTACGGTTTGCTTTTGATGGCCGGGCCAAGGCGGCTTATGTCCGAGTCGCATGCCACAACTCACCCACCGTCTCCTCCTCCGGAGTCAGACTGAGGTCGCTGCGGAGCACTCACATCCCAGGCAGCCCGAACCATACAGCAGACGCGCTGTCGCGGCGGGTGACGCTCAGGGGAGAGTCGAGACTCCACCCCAGGTGAGCCAGCTGTTTTGGAGTCGATTCGGCGAAGCACAGGTAGACCTGTTTGCTTCCCGGAAATCCTCCCACTGCCCGCTCTGGTATTCTCCGATGGGGGCTCCCCTCGGCACAGACGCGCTGGCACACAGATGGCCCCGGGGGCTGCGCAAATGTGCGCCCCCCCAGTAAGCTGGCTTGCACAGTCTTTGTGCAAGGTCAGGGAGGACGAGGAATAAGTCACCCTCGTGGCACCGTAATGGCCCACCCAGACTTGGTTCTCAGATCCCATGCTCCTCATGACAGCCCCTCCCTGGCAGATTCCCCTGAGGCAGGACCTCCTCTCTCAAGGACGGGGCACCATCTGGCACCCGCGCCCAGACCTCTGGAATCTCCATGTCTGGCAAGCCCTGGACGGGATGCGGAAGACTTTAAGTGGCTTACCACTGGCAGTGGTAGACACGGTCACTCAGGTCAAGGCTTCCTCTATGAGGTAGCTATTCGCCCTGAAGTGGCGTTCATTCGTAAATTGGTGTTCTTCCCGAGGCGAAGACCCCAAGATATGCGCAGACGGTCAGTGCTTCCCTCCCTGCAGGAGAGGCTGGAGGGGCAGCTGTCCCACTCCACCTTGAAGGTGTATGTGGCCGCCATAGAGGCACACCACGACGTGCCAGACGGTAAGTCCTTGGGGAAGCACGACCTGATTATCAGGTTCCTGAAAGGCACCAGGAGGCTGAATCCTCCTAGGCTATGCCTCTTTCCCTCAGAATCTCTCTGTGGTCCTTTTGGGCCTTTGGAGGGCCCCACTTGAGCCACTAGAGTCAGTCAAGCTGAAAGCCCTCTCTTTGAAGACGGCCCTCCTGGCTGCGCTCACGAAATCCATCAAGAGGGTTCGGGACCTACAGGTGTCCTCTGGCAGCGACACCTGCCTGGAGTTCGGTCCGGAGTGTTCTCATGTGGTCTTGAGACCCTGACCGGGCTATGTGCCCAAGGTTCCCATGACCCCTTAGGGGTCAGGTGGTGAGCCTGCAAGCAAAGCTTCCCCGGGAGGAGGCAGACCCAGCCTTATCATTGCTGTGTCCGTTGCATGCTTTGCACATCTATTTGGATCGCACGCAGAGCTCTAGATGCTCTGAGCAGCTCTTTGTCTGCTTCGGCGGGCAGCGGAAAGGGAACGCTCTCTCCAAACAGAGGCTTGCCCACTGGATCGTGGATGCCATCGCTCTGGCATACTAGGCCCAGGCCATGCCCGCCCCTTTGGGAATACAAGCACACTCTACAAGGAGTCTGGCATCCTCGTGGGCACTGGCCAATGGCACTTCTCTAGCAGACATCTGTAGAGCAGCGGGCTGGGCAACACCCAATACCTTTGCGATATATTACAATCTCCAGGTTGAGCCGGTTTCTTCCTGTGTTTTGTCAGGTACGAACAGATAAGTTGGATAATTCGGTATCGCTTGCGTATAGCGCCTTTTCCCTCCATGAGGCGAAGATGTGCGCTTCTTCTCCCATGCAAGTTCACGAACCGTGAACCCTGGATGTCCTTCCTCCCTAGCCCTGTGGCTCACGAATTCGGCGGAGAAATTTGCAGCGGGACCCACTACGGGTACTAATATGCCCTGTACTGGGATAGGTGCTCCACAGGTGCCAGTTACTCCGGTAACCCCCTGTGGTGTATTTTTGCGGTACGGTCTCCCTGTCGGCAGACCCGCGTATCTCTTGGGCAGAGCCCTCTCTGCCCCCGGTAGCTGTGTTTGTAGAGCTCCTCCCCTTCCAGGCAGGACCTACCACCGCGCCTCTTTCATGTGTGGCTAGTGAGCCCACGTGATGTTTTGCCAAATGTTACCTCTCTTCCGGGCAGGATATGGTCTCCGCGGGGTCTTTTCCCCCTGAAAGAATAGGAAAGGAAAAGAACACCTTCCCCAGCACATGTAATAGCATTAGATGGCCCCAGCCGAATTTAATACTCTGTGGAGAGAAACCACAGAGAGAAAAGGCCGCAGCTGGCGTGGCCTGCTCCCATGCTAGTTCCGTCGCTTCCCCCCCCTCTGGGATGTGGGGAACTACATGACGTCTTGTGGGGTGTTGGGGGAGGTTACGTGCGGACTGATGCACCTGCTATTACGCATGCAGCGGCCTGCTTGCACCTGCATCGGCAGTTCACGTAACACGGTCCAGCTGTTGTGGCGTTTTTCTAAAGGGAACCCTAGTGTCACTACATCGACACAACGTCGAGTGAGTGACAGAAGGGGAACATCTTGGTTACTGTTGTAACATCCGTTCCCTGATGGAGGGAATGAGATGTTGTGTCCCTCTTGCCACAACGCTGTACTATCCGCTGAAATGGCCATGACCTTGTCTCGGCTCCTCAGCACAAAACCTGAATGAGTGGTTGTGAGCCAGCTCCTTTTCTCATTGGCCTTTTCTCAAAGATTAGAGGTGTTTGGGGCTCCCAGGAGTGACCCCTAGTGTCACTACATTGACACAACATCTCGTTCCCTCCATCAGGGAACGGAGGTTACAACAGTAACCAAGATGTTTGTTGGTTTCCCTCCTTTTCTCTTTGTTCTCTTTGTCCTGAGTTCAACTTCAGATGGCAGGTAATCACAAGGCAACAAGAGATTGCGGTGCAGAACTCTGTTCAGGTTTTACTTTGTAAATCGGGCCATTCTCTCACACTTGGCGGACTATGGTGTGTATGACATGTTCCCAGTGATTGCTAAGCTTCCCTGTTCCACTTCTGGGTGTTAAGTTCCTCACAAGGACACGGTCTCCTGGATACAACACTGAGCTCCTCACTTTTCCATCATAATTTCTCTTATTTCTCTCAGCTGACTTCTTTGCATTCTCTCTGGTGATTTCATAGGCTTCCTGCATTTCTTGCCTCCATTTTTTAACATACACTTGGTGGTCATTGGCTCCTGTTTCTGGAGTCAAACCAAACAGCAGGTCAACAGGTAACCTTATTGGTCTTCCAAACATAAGATAGAATGGTGAAATTCCTGTGACTTCACATCGTGTGCTGTTGTATGCAAAGGCAAGTTTATTTAGTGACTCTTTCCAATTGGTTTTCTGTCTTTCGGTCAATGTCCTTAACATCTGAAGTAAAGTTCGATTGAAACGTTCAACTTTTCGTTTCCTTGGGGGTGGTACGGAGTAGTTCTTGATCCAGCAATACCACAACTCTTCTTCTATTGGGCAAACAGTTGGTTTTCAAACTCTGCTCCCTGATCATGGTGAATTCTTTGGGGAAATCCAAATATGAGTGCATAGTCATTGAATATACGATCAGCGACTGTTTTGGCAGATTTTGAAGTAGTGGCATAGACGTGCAAATCTCATGAAGTGGTCAACTATGACTAAGATATATTTGTACCCTCCTTTACATTTATCTAGATGTAAGAAGTCAAACGAGACAAGTTCGAACAGGTGAGTGGTGACAATGTTTGTGAGTGGTGCTCTGGTTTCTTTGCTTGGTTTCTTTTGTTTTAGACAATTGCAACTCTTTGTTATGTAATGCTCAATTTCACGTTGCATTTGTGGCCAGAAAAATCAGTCTCTGATCAATGACGTAGTCCGATCCACACTTTGATGTCCCATTTCATTGTATAACTCTTTTAAGACACACTGTTTGTATTTTTCAGGCAACACAAGTTGTTCTGGCGACGGTCTTTCTGCGAATAATCCCATCTTCTTCTAGACAAAGCCTGTCCCAGTTGTGCAGGAAACATTTACTCTGCGCACTGAATGTCTTTAATAGGTGACCGGTAGGTTTTGTGTCTGTCAGCTTGCATTGTACTACTGTTGTACAATGTGAGCATCATCTCTCTGTGCTTGTCGTATCTCTTCCATAGTAAGTGACTTGCATGACTTTGCACTTGCTGTTAATTCATAGAGAGAGATCATTACTGTCCATGACACACTTTGAGTCTTGAACTTCAACAGCCTGGATGGTTGCTTCTACACAATCAGATGGCAGTTCTTCTGTACATTCCTCCATCATTGTCTCGATGTCCAATGGCATTCTGGATAGACTGTCTGCATCCACATTTTCTTTACCAGGGAAGTTTTTGATGGTGAAATTAAAGTCCCTAGTTCCGCTACCCATCTACATCCAGTTGCGTTGAGCTTGGCACTTGTCAAGATGTAGGTGAGTGGGTTGTTGTCACTGTATACAGTGAATGTAGGTGCGTAGTACAGATAATCACAAAATCTTTCTGTGACAGCCCATTTCAAGGCTAAAAATTCTAATTTCCCTGAGTGGAGATGATAATTCTTTTTAGAAGCTGTCAGTGTTCGAGAACTGATTACTCTGAGCTTCCCATCCTGTTTCTGGTACAACACAGCGCCAAATCCCTGGTTTGATGCATCGGTGTGGAGTATAAATGGGTGTGAGAAATCTGGGAACCCAAGTACTGGTGGATTGACCTGGCAGTCTATCAGTATCTCCAATATCTTTTGGTGCTTGTCTGTCCATTCAATGGGCTTGTGAGACAGCACTCCTTTATTCTTTCCTTTAGCATGCTTGGTTTTAGTCTCCATGCATCTTTCTTTGTCTATCTCAGCTGTCCCTTTCAGCAGGTTATAAAGCAGACCAGCAATATGAGAGAAATCTTTGATGTATTGTAGGTAGCATCTTAACAGGCTGAGGATTGCTCTCAACTGTCCAACAGTGTTTGGTCTTTCAGTGCTCTCACTGCAGCGGTATCAGCAGGATCTATTTTATTTCCTTCATCAGATACAATCCTTCCCAGGTAACAGACTTCATGTTTAAACATTTCACATTTACTTGGTTTCAGTTTGATTCTGTATTGTCTCAGATGTTGCAGGACCTTCCTTACATCCTTGACATGATCCTCAAAAGACTTGCTGAAGATCAGTTTGTCATCCAGGTATGGGACACAGCTGTTATCTCTGAGATCTTCCAGGCACTCTTTCATGCAGCGTTGGAAGGCTGCGGAGGCGTTCATCAATCCAAAGGTTACGCAAATCCACTCGCATAATCCTCATGGCATTACAAAGGCTGTTAGAGGTCTGCTCTCTGGCCATAAAACCCTGATGGTATGCCTTTCCCTGGTCAAGGAGTGAGAACCAGGAGTTTCCTCCAAAACTGTCCATAATATCTTGTGTATTACGGTTTAAATCTCTGTAGTCGATGTACAGACGTAAGCTGCCATCCTTTTTACGGACGCATACCACAGGTGAGGCATAAGGTGTGTTTGACTTTTGTACCCATCATTGTGCAATGAGATCATGCAAATAGTCCTTCATCTCTTTGTAAAGTGGTTTAGGTACTGACTGGTAAGTGCATGCAACAGGAATGGTGTCTTTCAGTGAAATAGCCAACTGCAGTTTTTCTATGCAACCAATGTAGTCATCAGATTTGGAAAATGAAGCTGCTTCCTCTTTTAACATTTTCTGCACAAATTATTTTTCAGGCTCACTGAGATGGCTCAAGTTGACTGGTGGATCTAATGCTGTGTCTGACGTTTGGCTGGTTTCATTTGTAACTTTGAACTTTGAACTGGTTTCATTTGAACTTTGTAAACTTAAATTGTCTATTTAAAGACATTTTTTTCCTTTTATTATTTAAATTTTATGACTACCACAGAGGCAGACAGCCAGACTTCAATATCAGATCTGAATCAGCACTTGCAGTCAAATCTGGCAGCCTCTTTGCCACTGCACCGCTGTTTGTGTCGATTTCTGAGCACTAAACAGAGTAAAGACCACATTATTACATAGAGGACAGTCCAGTCATAAAGGACTCTTGCTCAGCCACCATCTCAGTCTCTGCAGTTGGCAGCCCGCTGATCACTGACTCCCCCAATGATAAAGTATACTTTTAAAGACACAGGATCGAAGGCCGGCAGGTAATGGCTTCTGTCATGTTTTTTGTGGAAATGTGGCCAATGGAGGAGACCAAACTCCTCAATTGGATTTTGCCCTATGGGAGATTGACAGGTTGCTGAGAGTGGAACTGTGGGATGATTTATTAACACTCTTTCATTAAACATTGGTATACGTGAAATCAAAAAGCATCTAGATATTTCAATGAGTAAAACAAATGTGCCTAAAGGGTGAAAAACTAGTCAAAAACTAACATTATACTACTCAAGTTGGAAGACAATGATAACATGCATGTATTTTTTTATTTTAAGAGAATTGTTATATGGGACATTCGGAATAGGGGTTGGATGGTTTCTGTCTCAAGGTACAAATAATGGTGCAGTCGAGTCATGCCCCTACTTTCTGAGTTGGGTGGCGTGTCGATTAATCATTAATCAAGGCAGAAGCAAATCAGTATTGGTTATAATTCAGTTTTACTTGTAGGTTATTATAATTTATTTGATTTATTTATTTTTTTCACATTTTAGAATAATAGTAAAGTCATCAAAACTATGGAATACATTAATGGAACTATGGGAATTATGTTGTGACTAAACAAAATCCAAAATAAATCAAAACTGTTTTATATTTTAGCATCTTCAAAGTAGTCACCCTTTGCCTAGAATTTGCAGAAATGTACTCTTGACATTTTCTCAACCAACTTCTTGAGGTATCACCCTGGGATGCTTTTTAAACAGTTCTGAAGGAGTTCCCATCTATGTTGGGCACTTCTTGGCTGCTTTTCTTTATTATTTGGTCCAAGTCATCAATTTCAAAAACTTTTTTTTTTTTTTTATTACATTTTAGTTTTATAATTAAATAAATTAATATGGTGGCACAATTATATTTTTGTCTACAAAACTAATTTCAAACATTTAAGCATCCGCCTTCAGATCAAAAGATTTTTAAGATCATGAGAAACATTTCAGTCAAGTGTTTCAAAACTTTTGACTGGTAGTGTATGTGCAAGAACGTGTGCTCTTTTTTCAATTTCAGGTACTAAACACCTCACAAAAAGACAAAGCTGAGGCAAATAGCCCAAACTCTCATAAAGCTTATATTCATAAAGCTTAATATTTTTTTGCCATACCAAACAGGTTTTATTCCGCTGGAGAGGATTATCAATGGAGATGGAGGCTATTAGGAAAATTGTATATTTCAGATGTATTTTATAAGCTGCTCTTGGTGTGTGACAGGGTGTAAAGCATATAATTCACCAGCCCTGAATCTGCCAGAGGGATCAAATTAGCTGCAGGTTGTGGATCAAAGGAGGAAAGCAGCAAAAAGACAGGGAGGGAAAAGAGAGAACCGCCTGCTGACAACACAACCACACAGTATCAAATGTTTTCTGATCAACTCTGTCAAAGTGTGAGCCATCTCAAAAGGACATTTTATTGCTTCATGGAGGTCTCAGTGACCTTTAATTTCAGTATCAACTTTGTCTCAGATGTTTCTCCAAACATTCCTTAATAAAAAATAAAAAGAGTCACAAATGAGACGATGTTTGGCGTACAGTAAGAGTATAGAGCTATAAAATGAATGAGGATAGCATAGCTCAGATAAATTGGTCTTGGAAGACTGTGAAGAGAAATATTTCAGTTCAGTTTGAAATCTTTTGATTGCAGATGTTGGTATCTTGGCACATCTAAGTACAGTTTGGAATTCTTTCTTTCTTTCTTTCTTTCTTTTTTTAAATATATTGTACCAGAATCTACCTTTGTGAGAAGTGTTCTGGCTTGTGCATTTTGGTTGTTTATTTGTTTAGAAAGTGTAATAAGGGCAAAAATGTATTTAATGGGGGTTAGACCCCGTGTCCACATGCGTGGACATTACATTTTTTTGGGGGGGGGACAGCAAAAAAAAAACTACATCTGGTAAGAAACATCAAGTTTTTACATTAAAACCTGTTTGAGTCAAAAGAGTAGAGTCTTTAATTTCATCTGATATGCCATTTTAAAAATTTAATCGATTTATCGCGAAACGGCACACTGTTAAAAACAATGACATGGGCTATAGGCTAATTTTCCTTAAAATATCCTATATTCACTTTGCATTATCACATTTAGAATCAATGGATGCATCCAAAAGCTGGAAAATGTTGCTTTCAGAGGGTGTATACAGAGTTAGGATGAAAATAAAGTGCATTTTAAACTGTCCTCAGACAGAGAGTATTCTGTAATTAGGGAGCAATGTAGCTTTCCAATGCAGCCAAGTAGTGTTGGGTTCGGGTCCACCTTAGTCAAGTCCGAGTCCAAAAGGGGCAGGGTCAGACTCAAGACTGAGTCCATAACAGGCAGAGTCCGAGTCGAGTCAGAGTCCGAATGAATCTGTTCATGAATCTGAATTAAAATTGTAACTGTAAACTCAACATCAATATTTTAAGCTTTTTTTAAACTTCACAACCAAGAAAAACAGTTTGTCAATATAAATGTAACAAAAACTGTTGCATTACATATTCATATTTTATTATTAGTATCCTGCTGAACAGACTTCAAAGTGGTTTCAGAATGAAAGCATATGCTTTAGGTGTATGAAGACAAAACTGTCCTTCAACACAATTCTTATTGCGTTCTGTTGACATTTTAATTATTTGTTGCTTTTTCTCTTCCACTCAAACATAGACTAAAGAAAGTGAACGCTGCGTTAGTCATTACAACCAAGGTTATTATGTTTAGAATTTGAATTTAGTTTTTATTTCTACTTCATTTTCAATTTGTCAGTTCAATTTAATTTTATTTAAAATTATCCCTATCTAAAGAAATAGTAGTCTATACTGAGATTTCTTTCTGAATCTTTTTTCTCTATCTGCTGACTGATTTGGGAAAATACAGTACATACAAATGAGTCAACAAAGTAGTAATAAGCACTAGCTGAGAAGTTACGTCTCACGATTTGACTGCAAATGTTACATCTAAAAACACTGGAAAGGCCCAATGATAATATTAGGGCCATGCTGTCACAGACATGATTTTCTAGTTAATTTGCTGGAAACCGCACAATGCAGGGCAGTTCTGAGTGTTGCTCGTGTACATAAATCTCTGATGCATCCATGTGCATCTCACAGCAGCTGCAGCAGAAGATTAAAAAAATATATATATTTGCTTGAGCGGCAGCCGTGTAGGTCTGCAATCAGTCTGAAATCTTTAAATACCAACCAAAGAAAATTTCATTGAGCAAAAACATGGAGAATAATAATTTTGATTAATCAATTTAACAGAATTGTCCTTCAAAAGTGTCAGAGATATAGGCAATTAAAAAAAGTACCCGGTGGTTTACAATAAAAATAAAATAAACCTTTAAAATAAAAATGTCATAACCAACTAAATTCATCTCGTAAAACACAGTGAAACAACTCTGGTTACGTCTACAATTTCAGTGGCTAATACAGCTGCATGCAGACAGAGAAGCGTTCATTAATTTCTGTTTTGTTATTTTTTTTTCATTGCATCACAAAGTCATGGACTCAGAAAAAAGTCTGAGTCCCAAAGGCTCGAATCTGAGTCGTCACTTTTTTTTTTTTTTTTTTTTTGCATGTTTCTTAGGAACTACTAATTATGAATCAAAAAGGGAAATGGAAAATGCACACAGCATTCATAATCGGGTCTCTGGAGGATAATGTATGTAGATGATCCTGCTCTGTTGTAAAAAATATCTGCTGTGGTTTAGAGCAATCAACACTCTGAGGCTACGTCTACATGAATCCAGATACATCCAAAAATGGCATTTCATTTTTGAAACCCTCTCCGTTCACACTGTCGTTTTCAAGCATTTTACAAAAGTTTCTTGTCCACACTGAAACAAATGAAAATGCTTAAATCATCTTACTGCACATGTGAAAAATCACCGTTCCATGTACGGTCTAAAATGCAATTCTCCTTGTGGTTCATTGCCGGACAGATATTCAGAGTAAACTTCTTTTGAAGGTATGCAATGTGAAGGTTGTACATAGTAACATTTATCTTTAACAATGCTATCAAAGTGGGTAGCAGGCACAACAGCGTTGCTAAACCATGGGCCACCCTCTTGATTGTTTTGGGTTTAATGTATCACATGACTGCGTTACATGACAACAAATGTCATTGTTTTTAGATATCTCCATTTCCCCTGTCCACACTACAATGTGAAGACTGTGTTTTCAAATTTATCCACTTGGGAGAGCATTTTCAAAAAGCTCAGTTTTAACTGTCAAAAACGTTGTCTCAGTCTGGAAGGCCAAAATATAGAAAATATAATATTACGATGTCACTGCAGAGTGTAATAGTGGTGGAAATCCAAGAACGAGTCTAGAATATGCAAAATTTTCATTCAATTTGTCCAAACAAGTGCTCAGTTTAAGTTATTTAATATGTGGTTGCATGTTGATAAATGAAAGTACATGCATAAGTAGCAGATTTTGCATGCGAGTCATGATCTTTGTTTGATGGTAAGTCTCATGCACACACACACAAATGCTTAAAAAATGACCAACTTTCACTCAGATGAGATATGAACCTTAACCTTGCTAAGTAACCCTACTGCACTGATTAACCTCCGTATTGCTTATCACAGCAGTCTACTAGACGGCTTAAACAGCTTCCAGTAATTATTCATTTAGCAGTCCATATAGATTAGAGATAAACAGTATCTGTCTCACTATGAGGGGACCTCTGGTGTAATAAGCACTGATAGTACTCACACTCCAGCATGACACGGTAGAGTTCGGTTTTAACATGGTAGATGAAAATGCTGGACTGGTGTCTCATCTCAAGGTGAGGTATGGCACATCATCTGTCTTTCTAAATCTCCCTGACCCTCCTCCCAGGAAGCTCACAAAGGTATTCACACCAGCTCTCTTTCTCTTTGAGAGGTAATGACACAGAAAAACAAGGAGCAGATTTCAGGGCCACTTCCACAGCTGTGCATCAGTCAGAACATGCACATTAGAGGAGAGAAAGCATAGTGACCTGAATGATCAGGCACACGCAACATCAAATCATGGCTAAAACACATCGTTACTATCCCAGTACAATGAGGGTTAGGGAACCAACTGCATGAGCCATAAATGTCACCCTGCCTGACCAAAAGTCAATTGCAGTGGGGCTGAAAGATTTAGACCACTAGTCTAAATGCTTATAGTTAGTATTTTTTAAATTACAAATTAGATAATCAGCACAACAATTTCAGTGAAAAATCCTCAAGAACAAAAATTCTTAGTCAAAAACCCTAAAGAAATGTGCAGACAATGATAATTCAGAACCAACAAACTTAATGGATTTTAATGTGATCAAATATGAATACTCACTGAAAATCCTATTTTTCACTTTATTTTTTCACAATTTATCCAATTGGATTTTGTTTACTTCTTCGTTGATTATTTGACCCCATTGGGATCCTTTAGGATTGTCGGTTCTAAATTATTATAGAAACTCCATGAGCAATCCTGTACATTGCTTTAAGTTCCCTATCTGTCACTCACTCGATGTTGTGTTGATGTAGTGACACTAGGGGTCACTCTTGGGAGCCTGAAACACCTCTGGTCTTTGATAAAAGGCCAATGAAAATTGGCGAGTGTTATTTGCATACTACTCCCCTGGACATACGGATATAAAAGGAGCTGGTATGCAACCACTCATTCAGATTTTCTCTTCGGAGCCAAACGGTCGATGCTCACTGAGCTGAATTCCCACGGCTGTTCATTCACCTCTGCTGGATCTGATGGCGCATTTCAGCGGCTTCTCCCCCCTCTGCACTGGTGCACTGCAGAGAACGCCACTGGGTGCTTCAGCAGAAATAAAAGAGTATATTCTAAAAAAAGAGTATATTTCTCTAAAAGAGCAGCACACACGCAACGTCTTTTTAAAGACACGTCTTTTTAAAGATGCCTTTCCGTTTGTGTGTTATTCCTGGTTGCGGTCGTTATCTCTCGCCTTCTGACAGTCTGGCGCTGCCCACACGGAGACAGCATTCATGGATGGGTCGTGTACTCATTGTGAGAACATGATCATGGCAACGATGCGGTTGCGGCTTGCCTTCGTAAGAAAGCAAGTCACCCCAGAGGCTCCCCGCCTTGGTCCTTCTACCCCAGGTATGAGGCCAGCGCGGCTAGCACTCGGGGCGATTTGGGGACCCCAATGGGACCACCTCCACCGGGTATCCCCCCAATGGACCTCCCCTTACCCAGCACGTTCGTCTGCCCCAATCGGGCTTCCAGATGAGTCCGCCGGCTCGTCTCACAGCGAGTTCGACCTCTTATTCGGAGCCCGCGAAGGTGATGAGCTCTCGAGCGCAGCATCGGAGAGCGGGCTCGTCCAGTCGGACATGGAAGCCTCAGCTGGGCTCCTCCCTTCGGGTGCGGTCGCCCAGTCACAGGCTGATGCGGAGATGACAGACATGCTTTCCCGGGCAGCCGCGAGCATCGGGCTAGAGTGGAACCCTCCGCTCTCCCCTGAACCCTCGCGGCTTGATGATTGGTTCATGAAACCCGCCGTCTCCTCCTCTGGAGTCAGCAGCACCTCAAGTCGCTGCAAGCCACTCACATCCCGGGCGACCTCAACACTGCAGTGGACGCGCTGTCACGGCAGTTTACCCTCAGGGGAGAGTGGGGACTCCACCCTCAGGTGGTCCAGCTGATTTGGAGTCGATTCGGGCAGGCACAGATAGACCTGTTCGCCTCCTAAGAATCCTCCCACTGCCCGATCTGGTACACCCTGACCAAGGCACCTCTCGGTATAGATGCACTGGTGCACAGCTGGCCCCCTGGACTTCGCAAATATGTATTTCCTCCATTGAGCCTACTTGCATAGACTCTGTGCAAGGTCAGGGAGGACGAGGAGCAGGTCATCCTGGTAGCACCCTACTGGCCCACCCAGACATGGTTCTTGGACCTCACGCTCCTCGCGACAGCCCCCCCCCCCCCCCGGCAAATTCCCCTGAGGAAGGACCTTCTTTCTCAGGGATGGGGCACCATCTGGCACCCGCTACCAGACCTCTGGAATCTCCATGTCTGGCCCTTGGACGGGACGCGGAAGACTTAAGCGGCCTAACACCAGCGTTGGTTGACACGATCACTCAGGCTAGGGCCCCCTCTACGAGGCACCTGTATGCCTTTAAGTGGCATCTGTTCGCTAAGTGGTGTTCTTCCCGACACGAAGACCCCCAGAGATGCACAGTCGGATCAGTGCTTTCCTTCCTGCAGGAAAGGTTGGAAGGGCGGCTGTCCCCCTCCACCTTGAAGGTGTATGTAGCCACTATAGCGGCACACCACGACACAGTGGACAGTAAGTCCTTAGGGAAGCACGACCTGATCATCAGGTTCCTGAGGACTCTCTTTGAAGACTGCCCTCCTGACTGCGCTCACTTCCATCAAGAGGGTAGGAGACTGCAAGCATTCTCTGTCAGCGAAACTTGCCTGGAGTTTGGTCTGGGCTACTCTCACGTGATCCTGAGATCCCGACCGGGCTATGTGCCCAAGGTTCCAATGACCCCTTTTAGGGACCAGGTGGTGAACCTGCAAGCGCTGCCCCAGGAGGAGGCAGACCCAGCCCTGACGTTGCTGTGTCCAGTGTGCGCTTTACGCATCTATTTGGATCGCATGCAGAGCTTTAGAATCTCTGAGCAGCTCTTTGTCTGCTTTGGTGGACAGCGGAAAGGAAGCGCTGTCTCCAAACAGAGGATTGCCCACTGGCTTATTGATGCCATAACAATGGCATATCATGCCCAGGACATACCGCCCCCAGCAGGGCTACGATCCCACTCTACCAGGGGTGTAGCGGCCTCCTGGGCCTTGACCAGTGGCGCCTCTCTAACAGACATTTGCAGAGCAGTGGGCTGGGCAACACCCAACACCTTTGCAAGGTTCTACAATCTCCGGGTGGAACCGGTTTCGTCCCGTGTAGTGGCACGCACAAGCAGGTAAGTCCGGGACAGCTGGCCGGGTGTATCACTTACGCATAGCGCCTTTCACCTCCCCTGAGCTGAAGACGTGCGCTGTTGACTCCCAGTAGTGTTCACAAACTGTGTTCCCTGGATGATTTCCTCCGAGACCTGTGGCAGACGAGTTCGCGGAGAAACTCGCTGCCGGCTCAGTACGTGTGCTAATTAAGCCCTGTACTTGGGTAGGTGCTCCGCATGTGGTGGTTCCCCATAGGTAACCCCATGCGACGTATATCTTCCGCTAATTCGTTTCCCTGTTGGTAAACTGCGTCTTCCTTGGGCAGAGGCCCCTCTGCCCCAGTCACCATGTTTGTAGAAACTCCTCCCCCGTAGGGTAGGACCTACCATGGGACTTCTCCACATGACATACTTCCGGCAAAGTTCGGCAAGACCATGTGATGTATTTCCACTCAAAATACCCCCCCCCCCTTTCTGGGCAGGGTGTGGTCTCTGCAGTGTCTTCCCCTTGGGAGGGATATCCCCCCAGACGTAGACCTGGTGGTCCCAATCGGTTAATTCCTTTTTTTGGGGGGGAGAGGAAAAAAAAGAGGATAAGAGGCCACGACTGGGCTAGCCTGTCTCTATCTTTTGGGCAGTCGACTTGTCCCCAAAAGGCCGTTCGACACTCATAACAGCATTGGGGGAGGTTACGTGTCGGCCTGGTGTGCTGGCTATGAGGCACACAGTGGTCTGCCCGTCACACACTGCCAGTTCACATAACACGGTTCAGCCAGTTGCGGCATTTCGTATAGGGACCCCTAGTGTCACTACATCGACACAACGTCGAGTGAGTTTCAGATAGGGAACGTCCTGGTTACTTGTGTAACCTCCGTTCCCTGATGGAGGGAACGAGACGTTGTGTCCCTCCTGCCACAACGCTGAACTACCCGCTGAAATAGCCGGGACCTTGTCTCGGCTCCTCAGCACAAAACCTGAATGAGTGGTTGCATACCAGCTTCTTTTATACCCGTATGTCCGGTGGAGTGGTATACCACTCGCCAATTTTCATTGGCCTTTTATCAAAGACCAGAGGTGTTTCGGGCTCCCAAGAGTGACCCCTAGTGTCACTACATCGACACAACGTCTCGTTCCCTCCATCAGGGAACGGAGGTTACGCAAGTAACCAGGACGATTTTTAAACTCAGACATTTTAATGCATATTCAGAACACACATATAATAATCCAAACATTGCATGTATTGTATTATGCTGGGAGGTTTTACCATCTTGGGGGGTGACAAAAATCACCTTTTTAAAGAGTGTGGGAGATGTGTTATACCTATGTTTCAAAATTACTATTAATTTCTAATTAAGGAGTAAGACTTTTTTAATGAGGAAAAAATTACTGAGTGCACCTTTAAGTCCTTTTTTTACTGTCTATTCTCCTTCCTGCCCAGTAGGTGGCGATATGCACGAAGAATGCGAATTGCCAAACAAAAAAGAAGAATGTGAAGGTGGAGACTGATCGTTTCTTTACACCCCATGAACCATGATTTAATACTTGCTTGGTGGCAGGTGTATAGAGAGATGGACATTTTCTTTCTAGAGAGCATTTGATTGGACATAAATCTGTGTAGTGCAAAATGAGTCATCAGTATTTTTGGTCCGTTTTCCTGGAAGAAAACACAGTAAATTTTAAAGTGTATATTTGCTAAAAGTACATTTGTCATCTTTTAGGAGTATACAAGCATATAGAAGACCTCAAAGCATTTTGATTTCTCTGGGTCTTGAATGATTTGTAGTTAAAGGTGTACTCAGTAACTTTTGTCTTTGTGTCTTCTTGGATTTACACTGACACCTAGGGCTTGGATGCAGCATCATTTAAAATCAATAGATGCCATTGTAGAAATGTAGTATTCAGTCAGCCATGATTACTTTAATCAATGAGTGAAAGTGTCAAATAACAGGACAGTTACTGAGATTAAGCTTTAATAAGGTTACTGGAGTCTTCATTTTAATGTGAATGGTCATGATTTCTTACATATATTCCAAAATTACAATTCATGTCTTTAGGAGTTAAACTTTTTTTAATAATAAAAAAATAAATAAAAAATACTGAGTGCATCTTTATGTAGAACTGCTTTCCTAATTTTCTTATTTAATGTCTGTCATATGTCATCAACTGCAAAGTGAAATTCCTCATAAGAGCAATCTTACCTGACCAATAAAACCTGTATAAGCAGAAGTGGCAAGCCTTGAACAGGCAGTGCTTTCTGGAAAAGCGTTTCAGTCAATAACCCTCCTTAATTTGCAGCTGAGGCCCCTCTGGACATCATGGCAATTTGCCTCTCTGTGAAACTCATATTGGAGTCTCACTAACTTAACTCCAAGTTGCCTGGAATAAAAACTAGAATAGCAAATGCTGTAATAGCATGGAGATATGACTTTTGATTGATCTTCCCTTATACCATAGCTCTAGAATGTTATTTGAGCTTGCATTCAATTCAAAAGTTCAGTTTCTTACACAAAGATATCATATGGTTTAAGAAGACTTGGAATAAAGTGCACTAGTGGTATGAATTACTTTTATGGTGCTTTTTAGCCATTCTTCATAATCCCAGCCCGCATTCATTTTCATTGTATGGAAAAGAGCAGCTTAGACATTCTGTCAATTTTCCATACAGACTTGAAACAACATGATGGTAAGTAAATGATCACTTTTGGGTGAACCATTCCTCTTACGGATTGTAATTTTCAAAGTAAAAAAAAAAGTAACATTTCTGTTTTCAAAGAAGAATCTCCACAAAAGGGGCCATTATGGAACAGCAATGTAGAGCCATTAGGATCAAGTAATTAAAATTTAATTCTACTGTCAAACGCACCAGATAAGATTCTGTTATAACAGTGAAACAGAATTCAAGGATTACTGGAGTACTTTGATGCACAGTTGATTTCAGTTTTTTGAGGCAGCGGGGAGTGCTCATAATTAGCCTGTTAATCAGCATTTTTGCATGTGAGAAATTAAAGCTGTTCAGCATAAAAGAATCAGCCGCTGAATCCCAGCAGCAAGTATGGAGGAGAATGCATCACTGAAGAAGGCACGCAGCATGCTCCCTGCTGCCTTGACATACTCACAGACAGAAAGAGCTGGAAACAGCTGTTCTATGTGATTAGCTCACTAAACTGAACAATTAACAAATGTGTATTAAAGGGATAGTTCATCCAAAAAGGAGAACTCACTCTCATGTACCACTTTTTTTTTTACATTTATTTCATAGATGTTTTCCCCCCTAAGTGACTTACAGTGCATTCAAGCCATATTTTCTCAGTAAGTGATAAGTGATTCTCATTACCTGAGAAACTAACCCATGACCTATTGATCTACAGGAACAGGAGACCTCATGAAAAGTTAAACATCTAGTTAATGAGGCACAGCAGTAATAAAGTAAAGTCTGCCAAATGAATAAAAAATAAAGTACGTTTCCCACTGTGAGTGAGAGCATGAGGGTAAGTGTCCAGTGTTCCCTCTTTTGAGACTAATAAACACTAATGATTACCTCATTAAAATTGTTACAGCAGGAGACATACAGTAAAAACACGGTACTTGGATGGCATAAATCTGATTCATCTTTCTTCTACATATGTGGTAGACACAATATCTAACATATCAAACATCCATAATCATCTTTTCTGTCTCAGAATGTTGCTGAGCAAACATTTGTTGTCTATATCTCAAATTGTGAGGCTTGTTGAGGTGAGATGTCTCTTTTTAGACCTGTAAGCAACCACCTAGAAGCCAATCAGAACATCCTTGCAATGTGTCAAAATGCATAGCAACACCCTGGCAACCATTCCAGACTGATCACATTCAGGGAATTTGGCAACAGGAGGTGGAAACTTCTGCTTCTGAAATCGGTTTGTGCTTACCAAAATTCAAACTACTGATCAGTTGCTGAAGTTGGAAGTGTAACTAACCAATTTCCAGTTGAAATGTTCACAGAATGGCACCAAATGCAAGATTTTGTTGTTGTTGTTGTAAATGATGTAATACAGTCAACAGGAATGCATATTTCATTAACTCTACCTCCTTAACCAAACCCAAACCCCAACCCTAAACCTTACCGTCAGTAGAGCAAAAACGAGAGCTGTCAATGTTAACGTGTTAACACATGCGATTAAAGGTGCACTCAGTAACTTTTTTGTTGATGCCATCTTGGTCAGACAGTGACACCTAGCGGCCTGGATGTAGCAATCATGAGATAAGCGAGTAGTATATAACTCGTCATGTGATTTCAACATGGCAGCCCCCATGAGGAGGCCCTCTCTATGTTGAATAAAACAGCTTTTATAAGGTTACTGATATGACTGGATTCCTCATATCATTGGTCATTATCTTATTCATATGTTTTATATGTATTATAATTAATTTCTTTAGGAGTAAAACTTTTTTAATGAGGAAAACAGTGCTGGGTAGTAACTGATTACGTGTCATCTGGATTACATAATCATATTACTAAAACCAAGTACTTGTAATTGGATTAAATTACATTTTTAAAATACTCATAGTTGGACTACAGTTATTTTTTATAGATTACATGATTACATATTAACAAGGCAACTGCATTAAATTGTTAATAATTTATTGATAATTTTCATATCAATATCATCATACTCATACTCTGAAGCGCAAAAGTCTCACAGATGAGTCTCACAGTTTTATGTACTTAAAATAAATTTGATGTCTCAGTGTTCTGAATTATAAACTTTGGCACTGTCATTGCTGTTAGATTTATTGTTATTTCATTAATGTAATGTTTAATGCACTTTTTAAAAATGTCAAAAGGAGCTCTTTTTGTGAGGCTCTTTTTGTAAGTAATAAAGAATGGAATACATTTGATTCCTCCTTATACTTTTATGTTAATATGATAATCCTACTCAAATGCATGTGTCATAAAATAAAACAGAATTAGGTTGAAAGTAATCCAAAAGTAATCAGATTAGATTACCCCAAAAATGTAATCTATGAGATTACATTACTGATTGCATTTTTTGTCATGTAATTTGTAATTAGTACCTGATTACAATTCACAAGTACTCCACCCAGCACTGGAGGAAAAAATGATTGTGTCACAGTCTAGGCTGGACAGTCCCCTCTGTCTGTCTTGTCGTATGTAGGTGTGTGTGTCTGTGTTTCCCTCTCTCTCCCTCTTGTATTTTGCAGGTGCCACGTGGAGAAAGTCAGCTCTGGTGCCATGACGACTGATTGTTTCTCCACCCAGCTCGTCACCAGCAGCACCTGCCTCCAGTTAACAGCTCCTATATATTCTCTCCTTTGTTCTGTCTTTGTTGGATTGTTTTGCTGTGTTGCAACTCTGTCAGCATGTTCTGGTGTGTTCCCTGTTTCCAGTTTCAGTCGGTCTGGTTTTGGTTTTGTTTTCGGTTGTTTATTCTTCTCCCTCGTGAAAGTTTTGATTTGTATTTTGTATTTTATTTGTTTATTTAAATAAAAGCCCTGTTCTGCCTTCCTGCATTGGGGTCCTTCCTTACGTAACATGACAGAACAATCCAACCAATTCTGGACCCAGCAGAGGCATAAAGGGTTTCTTCCTTTTTCCATCTCCCCTCACTGACTTTTCAATCAGTCAGCACATGATTCAGCTCGTCCACCTTTGCAATGTCCGTCAGAGGGGAACTGTCGTGAGGGACTTCGCATGTGGGTTTTTGATTGCAGTGGACGAGCTGGACTATGAGGAGACGGATCTTAAACAGGTTTATATCATCTGCCTCGATCAACCTCTCAGTCAGGGGGAGATGGAGAAGCTGGGGCATTTGGGACTTTGTTTATCACCTTTATGAGTGCAGGGAGTTTGCACTCCCCCAAGGAGGGATTTCCCCAGGCAGACCATACCATCGTCCCACCCTCAAAAAGCCCAATCCCCTGTCCTCCTATGAACTGTAAATGGAGGAGGATGAACAGGTCAGCTGCAGCGTCCCTGCTCAAGGGTGCTGCTGACCACAAGGAGGCGGAGGATGCCGCTGTTGACCGCCTGGAGGCGGCGGCCGATCCTACTGCAGTGATTCCGACCGTCTGGAGGAGAAGAAAGCAGAGTGAGTCATCTGTTCCCCAGTCGCTGCCAGCGCTCCCGGCCACGGAGGCTGTTTCCCAGTCGCTGCCAGTGCTCCCGGCCACGGAGGCAGTTTCCCAGTCGCTGCCAGCGCTCCTGGCCACGGAGGCCATTTCCCAGCCACTGCTATTGCTCCCAGACACAGAGGCCATTCCCCAGTCTCTGCCTGTTCCCTCGGCCATGCAGGTTGTTCCCCTGCTGCTGTCAGTGTTCTCAGCTACAGAGGCCATTTCCCAGTCATTGTCAGCACGCCCGACCACGGCAGTCTCCGCACAGCTTGTCCAGTTCCCAGTGGTCATTGAGCCTGTCCAGTTCCCTGAGGCTGTCGACAAGCCTGTCCAGTTCCCTGAGGCTGTCGACAAGCCTGTCCAGTTCCCCGTGGCTGTCAACTATCCTTTTTAGTCCCTAGCGGCTGTCGACCAGCCTGTTGCTCAGCCCAGTAAACAGCACCTGTCAGAAACCAGCTACCAGTCTTTTGCATGTGTCCAGTAATCAGCACCCATCAGACACCAGTTGCTCAGTCTGTTCAGTGCCCAATGGCCGCCCACGTCCAGTCTAACCACAGGCTACTCCTTTGCCTGCGGCCGCAGCCCAGTCTGATCCCAGTCCTGTGGCCATGTCTGATCTCACCCTCTGTTCTGTGGCCATGTATATCCTCTGTCCTGTGGCCATATCTGAGCTCATTATCTGTCCTGCGGCTATCTGCCCAGTAGCTGTCACTGATATCTCCTGCTACCCAGCTACCACCCAGGCTCATCCTGTCTTTATCACCCTCATTACCACCCTCATCCTCTCCCAAGTTCCCACTTGCCCTGCCACTTTCCCTGACCTAAGCCCCATTCTAGTTCCGTCCTGCACCAAACTCCTTTCTGGTCCCTTCCTCATCCCTCCATTGTCATTTCTCATTCCCTCACCCAGTCTGCCCTGGTTCCCTGGCCAACCGCCTGACCTATCCAGTCTGCCCTGGCCACCTTCCTAGTGCCCCCACCTTCCCACCCTTGGTCATTCCATCCTGTCCTGTCCTGCCCAGTTTGGACGCCATTAGGCATCCATAGGGGGAGGGGTACTGTCACATTCTGGGCTGGACAGTACTTTCTGACTCTGTGTCTGTTTTCCTCTCTCTCCCTCTTGTGTTGTACAGGTGCCACATGGAGAACATCAGCTCTGGTGCCAGGACGACTGATTGTTTCTCCACTCAGCTCTTCACCAGTGGCACCTGCCTCCAATTACCAGCTCCTATATATTCTCTCCTTTGTTCTGTCTTTGTTGGATTGTTTTACTGTGTTGCAACTCTGTCAGCGTGTTCTGGTCTGTTCCATGTCTCCAGTTTCAGTCGGTCTAGTTTCTGTATTGTTTTCGGTTATTTATTCTTCTCCCTTGTGAATTTTGATTTGTATTTTATTTGTTTATTTAAATAAAAGCCCTGTTCTGCCTTCCTGCATTTGGGTCCTTCCTTACGCACCTTGACAGATTGAGTGCATCTTTATTTTAAAATGTTTAACACGTTAATTTCTTAATCGCAATTAATGCAACTACTATTATTAAAGCACAAACCAGAATATACACCAGTCAGAGGAGGATGGAATCTTTGCGATGTGTCTGCCCGGAGACATTACTCTGACGCACACACCACAAACACACACACAACAGTCGTGTCAGTGATCAAATGATGGGAAATTGACCCCTTAACGCTATTTGTTGTAAAAACAAGCCCAAGACTTGTTAAAGATATAAAGTATTTTTCAGCCTCTGTAAGGCACAATTAAATACCACAGAAGCAGGTCAAGTCTTAACCAATACCAATAAAATGCAGAACTAGACTTAGTTTGCAAACACTTTTCCTGTGGAGTTTAAAGCGACGCTTGATGCTGGCACTGATGCCCTGAAGCGAATCATGAATGCAGCTGCATGATAGTCACAGTCTGCCGGCTGATTAATATTGTGGAGGATGAGAGTTTAAGAGATTTAATGCACATTGCAATGAATATGCAGTGTGGGGACTAGTGCTTTCAATTAGTCAACCTCCCAATTGTCTTTGGGAAACGTTTAATGTTACCTGAATTGGTGCTATTTTAGTGCATCTCTATCTTTATACAGTGGAAGACTTTTTTGAAAATGTTAATAAAGAATTATATTGTTTCATATTGTTTTGTTTTCTTTCCTAAGTTGGAAATAAATGCATTTTGACAGGAAAAGTTGTGTGTGTGTGTGTGTGTGTGTGTGTATATATATATATATATATATATATATATATATATATATATATATATATATATATATATATATATAGTAAAATTTAAGCACTTTAAAAAAATCTGTGATTAATCGTGATTAACTACGAAAAATTATCCGATTTATCATGATTAAAAATGACTGGCAGGACAATACAATTTTTATTTTAGAATCAAAAATGAAACCTTCGAATCATGTTCACCACTGTTTGTATGAACACAATTACTTCCTGGTTTCCATGGGACCAGAACCCCTATCTCAGAGACCCTGTTTACACCTGGTATTAAAATGCATTTTGGATGATCCAATTACAAGTGGATAGCTCTAAATACAGGTGTAAATGGGGTCTAAAACATTTTGTGATTGGAAACCACATACGAATGTAGTCAAAAATGCATGTGACCACATCGCATTTGAGGTGTAAACACTAATCCATCCTGATGCGTCCCAGACAGCAGTGAAGTGCCACCCCTCACCTGTCAATCAACCACTGCACTAAAACAAGTGTTTAAACTTTGCTGTTACGTTCGCTCTTCAAAAGAATTAACCGTTTAATCAGAAAATTTGAAAAAGCACACACATATAGGAATACTGTATACAAAAGAACTTCACGGAACTTCTTCAGTGTGTCTGATATCAATATGCAGTGAGACAGATGAGAAGAACAAACATCTGAAGCTCAGGTTAATACAGGTAATCCACTAAAATTATTGAGAATTCTGATAGAAATGTTGGGTTTGTGCTTAAATTCAATTTCAACTGCATCTTTGAAAAACAGTGCAGCATTTTTTTTTTTTCTTTATCTTTTATTATTTTTTTGGTGGTTTACAGTAACACAAAGACATAGTAATTGATGTATGTCATCATGAAATCAGAAGCCCTCCCCTTGAAATCTGAACACAAATGGTCACAGGAGATTAATTTGAGCAACCAGGTGTAAACATCCATGTGTCTCACCTGACCACATGTGATTGGATCACCCGAGATGCCAGGGTCAGAGGTTGCTTGCACATTACTCTATCAGTAGCACCACAGGGAGAGGTGAATGTGTTTGAATTGATGCAAAAATGTCTCATGGCCCTGCTTAAAAGACCAGCTTTGCTGGTCACCAGCTTATGTTGTGTTTTGGGTGCTAATCCCCCAGCATGGGATGCTTGTGTGCTGGTATCGCCACCAGGCTTTAAACATACTTATCCAGCTAACATAAATATATAAATCATTTGAAATTATATTGCTTTTACTAGTGGCGTAGAAATGACACACTCGACCTTTAATGCCTTAAAGGAACAAACAAACAGTTTAATATTTTAGGATTAATGAAAGAACCAAAGTGGTTTGTTGAAGGGATTTGTGGTGGAGGGTTCCCAAAAATCTATTTCACAGTGAGAAATATGATTAGCTTGTTGGTTGTGTTAACTTTTAATGGAACAATAATTGGATTAAATTGTTTACCTCTGATGGCTTGTGCACACTGAGTCTAGTTCAAATGGGTTTCTGCGGTGAAGGGACTATATGCTGGAATTCATCCTGGTCACATTAGAGAATTCATTTTGATGAACTATCCATAGCTTTCCTTTGTCCTTGGGACAGCTCCCTAAGGCAAGGAACTCATTAAGTTAAATCTTGGGAAAAAGAACTGCATGACTATAGAGGCATAATTATGAAAAAAATCAGTGATGAACTCTTACAAAAAAGGTAGCACTTTGATATTTACCATTATACCATGTGTCGCTTCACAGCAAGAGGGTCCCGGGTTCGAGTCCCGGCTCAACCGGGGCTTTCTGTGCGGAGTTTGCATGTTCTCCCTGTGTTTGAATGGGATTCCGCCTGGTGCTCTGGTTTCCCCCACAGGTGTTGGAGGAGGAACGTTCGCACTCAGTCACCATGCGCTACACGGACGGGTTTAACCATTGCACACCTTCTCTGTGTTTACATCAGCGTCTCCCGCTGAATGTGTTTACATGCGCACCTTCCCAAGGAACGTCGACGGGGGAGAATACAGTGGAGGATGCCGTGACTGGGCCACCCTGGGAGTTTGGCCCCCACCACAGGCCCCGGGGTTTAAGCCTCGGTAAGCCTGTGAGTTAATACAGCCCTGGTTGCCCTGTGATGGTCTGGCCATCTGTCCAGGGTGTTTCCATGCCTTCGGCCCGAGACAACTGGGATAGTCTCCAGCACTACCTGCATAGGATAAACGGCTATAGAAAATGGATGGATGGATGGATGTACCAGGGTATTTACATGGTACTCCAAGGATGACAATAAAATCTGAAGAGAGCTATCCATTAGCATTGTAATGTACATACAACAATGTCATTGATGTAATCAGTAAAAACTATTGTGATTTTACATGCCTGCCCATTACAATCAAAAGAATATTATGTGTTCAATACAAGTTAAGCACAATTGTCAGCATTTATGACATAATGTTGATAAGCACAAAACATGATTTTGACTCGTCCCTTGTTTTTATTTTTATTTTTAAAAGAAAGAGCATAAATCGTGGTTACAGTGAGGCCTTTACAATGGATTTGAGTGGGACCAATCCAAAACATCAAAATATACATGGTTTCAAATGTATAGCCACAAGACGTAAACATTATACATGTTTACATAATTTTAGTGTGATAAAATTCGCTTACACGAAATTGTAATATTGGATACAACTTTAAGGTTAAACAAAAGGTTCATTAGCAATTTTATCACACTAAAATCATATTGAAATGTAGAATTTGTATGTTTTTAGGCTTCAAAAATGATGTATATTTTAACATTTATGAACTGGCCCCATTCACTTACATTGTAATTTCCTCACTGTTACCACGATTGTTGCTTTTTTTTCTTCTTTTTTTTTTCAATATTACACTACAAATGCTGTTGATTGAGCTTAAAGGTGCACTTAGAAACTATTGTCTTTGTGTCATCTTGGACTTACAGTGACACCTAGCGGCTTGGATGCAGCATCATTTAAAATCAATAGTTTTCAGTTTCAGATGCTATTGTAGAAATTTTGTATTCACAGTCAGCCATGATTATTTTAATCAATGATTGAAGGTGTCAAATAACAGTACAATTACTGAGATTAAGCAAGTAGTATTCGGCTAGTCATGTGATTCTAACATGGCAGCCCCCATGTGCGGCCCCTCTCCATGTGGAATAAAACAACTTTTATAAGGTTACTGATATGACTGGAATCTTTTAATGTGAGTGGTCATGATTTCCTACATATATTGCAAAATCAAAATTCATGTCTTTAGGAGTTAAACTTTTTTAATGAGGTAAAAATTACTGAGTGCACCTTTAACTTGTATTGAACCTGAATGGTGTATATCGAAGTGGCTTACATTGGCTTACTGACACCTATTGGCCTGGATGCAGCATCATTCAAAAACATTCGTTTTCAGTTACCAAAGCCATTGTTGAAATTATTTTTCAAAATTACTATTCATTTATTTAGAAGATGTTTTAAATGAGGAAAAAAATGACTGCTTTAACCTTTATTGCTATAAAAACAAAATGTTAATTTCATGATTTTATTCTACTGAAATCTATTTTTAGACAATTTCCCCATGGGAGTAAGATTGCTATTACCAAAAAAAAAAAAAAAAAAATTTTTTTTTGTCAAAACATATACAATATACTATATAGTCAAGTCATTTTTATTTGTATAGTGCCTTTCACAAAACACATTGCTTCAAAGCAGCTTTATAGAAAATCATGCATTAACAGAAAATGAAACCGTAATATCTATAAATTCTTAAGAGTCATCATTGTGTAGTTTGATTAAATTCAATTATGAAGTGTGTATAAAAATAAGTAATTAAATAATAATTGTATTTAGAAACCCAGTGAGCAAGCCGAAGGCGACTGTGACAAGGAACGCAAAACTCCATAAGATGTTGGTTAATGGAGAAAAATAACCTTGGGAGAAACCAGGCTCACTGTGGGGGCCAGTTCTCCTCTGACTAACATCATGAATATAATGCCAATATTACTTATTTATGTGCAGTGCAAGTCATGGTTTAAAATGACTAAACTAAGTAAGTGTTAAGGGCCAGTGTTTAAACAAAGATTTTGTAAGAACTGTAAGATTAATGACTAATGTCTTTGAAGTTCATCCTGGATTAACTGCAGAAGTTCATAGAGATGAATTGTCCTTTGTTAGTTGGCTGATGAAGGCTTTTGTTGGCAATTTATTGATAGTCTATATATTCCATTTTAAGAGTGTAGTCCATCATTAGACCAAGGTGATGCAGGCAGAGATCAGTGAGATGCTTCGCAGTTCAACTGGCCGGTAATATCGGTGAGGTCTATCCTAAGTCCAAGGTTCAGGCAATGGCATATGAAGTATCCCATGACTTATGGTTGAAGTTGGCATCAGTTCATCCTCTGAGGTCCATCGTAATAGACTGAAGTGATGTCTGGCTGGCACCGGCTGCATTTAGTCATCATCATTCAGAGACATGTAGCAGTGGAGTCCGATACCAAGCAGGAATGGAGCTGGATCCAGCTGGTTCTGGTGACCTTGGGATAGGAGTCCCGAGGTTGAGACATGGAAACAAATAGAATAATATTAGCATAGATGCCATTCAGTTTTTTTTTGCAGAGTTATAGATCATGATCATTGTTTCAGGCTCCAGCAGACCTAACTAAAGCAGCCTAATTGTGTGGTGAAGAATAAATTAGGTGTATGCCTGGCTAAATAGAGGAGTCTTTAGTCTTTAGACTTAAACTCAGTGAATGTGTCTGCGTCTCGAACAGTGTTAGGGAGACTATTCCATAGTTTAGGAGTCAAATAGGAAAAGGATCTACCTCCTTTTGTGGATTTTGATATTCTAGGAACTATTAACAGGCCAGAATTTTGTGATCTTAATGAACGTGATGGAATATAGCGTATCAGAAGGTCAATTAAGTACTGTGGAGCTAGACCATTCAAAGCTTTATATGTATTTAACAGAATTTTTAAATTAATACGAAATTTAACAGGTAGCCATTGTAACGACGATAAAATGGGGCTAATATGATCATATTTCTTGGTTCTAGTCAGCACTCTGGCTGCTGCATTTTGAACCAATTGAAGTTTATTTACTGAACTTGCTGGACATCCTCCCAGAAATGCATTACAATAATCTTGTCTTGAGGTCATGAACTCATGAATTAGTTTTTCGGCATCAGTAACAGAGAGCATGTGTTGTAACTTAGCAATATTTCTTGGGTGGAAGAATGCTGTTCTACAAACACTGGAAATTTTGACATATTGGTATCAACTATAACACCCAAGTTCTTCGCTGTTGAAGACGATGTAACAGTATTTCCATCGAGAGTCAATTTATATTTTAGTGGCTTATTTTTAGAGGTTTTTGGTCCAATAACCAGTACCTCTGTTTTGTTGGAATTGAGTTGAAGGAAATTTCTGGCCTTCCAATCTTTGATTTCATTGATACACTCTAATTTGGAGAATTATGAAATTTTGTCGGGTTTCGAAGAAATAAGAAGTTGGGTATCGTTGGCATAACAGTGGAAACTTATTTCATGATTCCTGATCATATCTCCCAGGGGAAGCATATATAAGGAGAAAAGCAGAGGCCCTAAAACTGATCCCTGTGGCACTCCATACTTAACTTTTGTTTGATTTAACAATTCCTTGTTTACACAGACAAAGTGGTAGCGGTCTGCTAAATAGGACCTAAACCATGCTAATGCAAGTCCACAAATGCCAACATAATTCTCTAGCCTACTCAAGAGAATATCGTGATCTACCGTGTGGAAGGCAGCACTAAGATCTAAAAGCACTGGAAAAGAAATGCAGCCGCGATCAGATGATAAGAGCAAGTCATTAGTAACTCTGATAAGTGAAGTCTCTGTACTGTGATGTGGCCTAAATCCTGACTGAAATTGTTCATATATACTATTTCTCTGTAGAAGTGAACATAATTGTTTGGACACAACTTTTTCTAGTATTTTCGACATAAACGGGAGATTTGAAATCGGTCTATAATTAGGCAATTCTCCAGGATCAAGTTGTGGCTTCTTAATAAGCAGTTTGATAACTGCCATTTTAAAGTTTCTTGGGACATGTCCTAAGGATAGTGAGGAGTTAATAATATTAAGAAGAGGTTCTGAGATTACAGGGAATACCTCTTTTAAGAGCTTAGTTGGTATTGGATCTAACATACATGTTGTGGCTTTTGATGTTTCGATAAATTTTGTTAGCTCTTCATGACCTATAGCAGCGAAGGATTGAAGTTGCATGTAAGGAAAATTATGAGACACTTTTTTCTGAGGTACTATGACAGATGATTGCATAATTCCAATTTTATTTCTGATTATTTCAATTTTATCAGTAAAGACGGAATATCTGGTTCAGTGGAGGCTTTATTCCTAACCAATTTTGCCACAGTACTGAAAAAACACCTAGCATTGTTGTGGTTATTTTCTATGAGTTTACTAAATTATGCTGACTAGGCAGCTTTTAGTGCCTGTCTGTAGCTACAGACACTATCCTTCCATGCACCGAAAAATACCTCTAATTTTGTATTCTTCCACTTGCGCTCCATTTTCTGAGCTGCTCTCTTAAAAGCATGAGTGTGATCATTGTACCATGAGTGTGATCATTGTTTTTTCTTTAATTTTCTTTAATCGAACAGGGGCGACACTTTCAAGAGTGCTAGAGAAGACTGTATTTATATTTTCTGTTATTTCTTCAAGTTCTTCTAGACTTTGGGGCTTCCTGAGTGTATAAGATAAATCTGGAAGATTATTAGTGAAGCTATCTTTAGCGGTTGAAAGAATTGTTGTACTGGAACAATAGCGTGGTGTAGATTGAGTAACATTAGCTGATCGCAACATACAAGAGACGAGGTAATGATCTGAGATGTCATCGCTCTGCGGTATAATTTCTATAGTATCAATATCAACTCCATATTACAGAATTAAATCTAGCATATGATAATGGCGATGAGTTGGTCCTGTCACATTTTGTCTGACTCCAAGCGAGTTGAGAATATCAACCCAATGTGTCATTTTCATTATCTATGTGAATGTTGAAATCACCAACAATTAAAGGTCTATCTACTAGATCTGATAGAAAATTCGCAAATTCACCAAGGAAATCAGAATAAGGCCCAAGTGATCTATATACTGTAGTAAGGGCAAAAGATGACAGAGATTTTTTATTTATATCTGATGGTGTTACATTAAGCATTACTAGTTCAAAAGACTTAAATTTATAACCTGTCCTCTGAGTAACACCAAAAACATCACTGTAAATTGTAGCAACACCTCCTCCTCGACCCTTCAGATGAGGCTCATTTTTATAACAATAATCTGGGGGAGTAGATTCATTTAAACTAATATATTCATCCGGTTTAAGCCAGGTTTCAGTCAAACAGACCACATACAAACTATGATCTGTAATAATTTCATTTACAATTAGTGATTTGGTTGAAAGAGATCGAATGTTTAGTAGCCCTATCTTTAAATGATGTTAATCTTCAATATTTGTATTTTTTTAAAGTATGACCTCAATCAAATTTTTTCTAAATGATTTAGTGAGGGGTTTGTGTTTGGTAGTTCGGGAAACAGAAACAGTCTCTATATGATATCTAGATGATACAGTCTCTATGTGTTGTAGTTTATGCGACCTGTGTGACGTCTCAAGGCAGCTAGCAGACATTCGGATTTGCCAGTTTTTCTGCTTCCTGACCTGAGCCCCAGTTAGTCAAATACTATCACTATTAAGGCTATGAGACAAATTACTAGGGAGGAGATTGGCTCCTTCCCTGGAGGGATGGAGTCCGTCTCTCTTTAAGCAGGTCAGGTCTACCCCAAAAACTCTTCCAACTGTCTATAAATCCTATGCTATTCTCCGGACACCACTCAGGCATCCAGCTGTTCAGTGACACTAATCTACTATAACCTCGTCACCACATATTACAGTATCTGACAAAGTTTTTTCAAGTTCACACACCTCTTTAACATTATCTCTAGTAATCTCCGACTGGCGAAGCCAGACATCTAAATCTACGTTTAGCATTAGCCAGCACTTGTAAATTTGATCTGATGTCAGATGCTCTGGCATACAAAATGCATTTAACGATGGTGGCTGGAGTCTCTATTTCCATGTTCCTTACAACAGAATGACCAAGGCTCTTTCAAAATTATTCTCAGTGGGTGCATCACTGAGTGGGGAGAATCAATTGGAAACCCTAATAGGAACAGGAGAGTGGTGTCACTTTGCTGACCGAGTATGCCGCCGAGATGTCACCCAAACGCCCTGCGGTGGGGGCTCTTTAGCCGGAAAAAAAGTGTGTGTGTTGCTCACTGTACTACCCACATCCGAAACAGTATCTACAGGCTTCTCTTTCTCACTGACCTCCACTAGCGTTCGGATGCAGGTCTCTAACTTATTAACCTTCTCTGTCAGCCTGACTAATTCCTTACATTTATCTCATGTGAATCCCTCACTGCTGACGGAAGAAGCTATAATAAACATGTGGCATGTAATACAGGAAGCAATAATATGAGCGGATGCTATGACTTACTGCAGTTGTTTGTTATTGTTGGTTGTTCCCGAGCAGCAAGGGTTTGAGATCGATGTGAATCCCTCACTCAATTGTTTGTTGTTATGTTTGTTCTTGATAAGCGGTGCTTTGAGATCAATGCAATAATCCGTGTAACACAGAGGAGAAAACGGGTGCGTGCTGTAAAATGCACGCAGTTTAATCGCGATAAAAATAGAAAGTGGATGCACGCGGAAAAATGCACATGGTTGAATCGCGATAAGAGAATAATGCGGGGGAAAACCTGATTCGCGCTGAAAAATGATAAGCAATGCTAAAAAAGCTAGCAGGCTACAAACACAGACTCGAGCTAGGTGCCATAAGCTGTATTGTAATCTTGAATAGCCGTCAATGGATAAGGATGCATTTTGCTGCCAGAATGAAGTAGATACAATATATACCAGCAGGGGGCTAACTGGCCCATGCTAACTAACTAAACATTGACCTTTCTACCACAGAACTTTTTTGGTACTTTTGTGATAGTCAAATGTTAGACCACCAAAAAATAGAAAGAAACCCTATTTGTTATAAAACCCACTATGCCTATTCTCTTGTTTTGATTTGTGATCATTGAAAAACAAGGGCATAGTTCTCCACTGTGTCCAGCTTTATATTGAAAATGCATGGTATAATTACCCTGAACACTGATATGGAAAATAATGTCTAGAGAATGTAAATGTTCAGTATTGAGTCACAGCATTCTCCTGTTAGGTTATTGTGTGCATATAAAACAAATACATCTTGCATGATCTTAACTTCATAGTGTCTAACATTCTTAAAGCAAAAGCAAACTGTTCGTTCTAGATCCCATTTCTGAACAAACAGTGTGTGTGTAGTGTGTTTGAGCGTGATGTTTCTTGTCTGTGTGCTTGTAAATCAATGTACTTTAATGTACTTGGGCCTGGTGGCTGAGAAGCAAGATCATTTACTATGTCTAATAAAAAACAGCTTAAGTGTTGGCAGTGTGAAGAGAAACCACGTTCTGGAAAGTTTTAGGCACACACACACACATACACACACACACACACTTCCTGCTTATAGACAGCACGCTTCCTTTGTCTATAGACAATAAACTGCTCCACCAGACACACACACATGCACACACAGACTCATACATTCAGATACAACTTCTGTCATTTGAACTGTTTGATCCCTCCTAATGTACATACGTGACGTTATAATCAAGCATATAAATTACACGCAGGCTCCCTTCTCAATTCTCCTGTCTGGAAGGTCAGAGATGACTCATGCTCATACTAACATCTGGACGAGTGGAGGAGGTCACATTGATTAAAGTCTTGTTAATAGTTACGGGGGAAATTACACACAACATACTGCTTCTCTTTGGATTACAGGGTTAGGTTAATGAGATGACATTAAATAAAAAACGTCAATTCAGTTCAGCATCAGATGTTAAAGGAATAGGTCAGCCAAAATGAAAATTCCCTCATGTCATTCCAAACAGACTTTTTTCAGGAGATGTTCTATTAAATATCACTTATGTGTCATATTCCAAGTCTTCTGAAGGCATACGAAATCTAACATTTTTGTAATTTTTCAGCGAAAATCTTGACGTCTGTTGCACAGAGAAGCTTGTTCACATTGGCTCGCTTGTTCAAGAACTTGTGTTGTTAAAAAGAGTACATTGCAATGTGCTTAAATTGTCCTTCTGTACTCATTTTACAAATAAACCAACGATATTAACTGTGATTTGTAATATCTTTTTACTGACTCATTATTTGATCAGACTACCAAGAGTCCATTTTTACACAAACTTTGATAACTTGATATTTGTTTTGAATGTCATTGTCTGTTCTATTCTATTGTCATTGGCCATGTCACTGTCAATATAGCTTCTCTATTGGTTATGACGTATTTTAAATTTGTGCTGTTGTATTTTATCTTCTTAAATGCCTTTGGTCTTGGGACCGAAATGTTGCAATAATTATACGGAAGTGTCACGAATTGGTGTAATCCGAATGATGTGGAAAATGCCGTCTTTCCATGGGACATGGGAGTTAAGTGGATCTGCCGATATCCCTTTGTTAAATCCAGTGTCAAAATAAAAGCGAGCCACGCCTAACCGATCTAGCAGTTCATCAATCTGAGGCATTGGGTACACATCAAATTTAGACACCGCATTGACTTTTCTATAATCCACACAGAACCGGACTGAGCCATCACTCTTTGGGACCAGCACCACCGGGCTGGCCCGGTCACTGTGGGATTCTTCTATTACTCCCATATCTAGCATGGCCTTTAATTCTTCCTGAACCACTTCTTTTTTGTGCTCGGATAATCGGTAGGGACGACTGCGTACCACTACCCCTGGGGTCGTCTCAATATGGTGCTCTATGAGATTCATATGACCGGAAGAGGCGAGAACACGTCAGAGAATTCTCCTTGCAACCTGGCAACCTCCGTGATTTGTGACGGTGAGAGGTGGACTCTGCAAGTGACTGGGGTGACTCGATTGGTGGCTTTTAAGTTTACCTCCGGTCCAAGCTCCTCCCTCTCCGGAATCACCATCTCCAACGTCATGGGGGATCGCCTCTCTCCATGTTTTTAGGAGATTGAGGGGTAAATCTGATGTGCTCCGCCTCTATCCATTCATTTAACCTCATAATCTATTTTCCCGACTCGCCGTGTGACCTCAAAGGGCCCTTGCAAGTAATATAAAGCTTGATGTGGGGAGTAATACAAGGACTTTATCTCCTGGTGCAAATTCCTGTAGCCAAGTACCCCTATTATACAGCCGGCTTTGACATTCTTGAGCCTGGAGCAAATTCTCCTGTGTTAATTCCCCAGTGTGTGGAGTTTTGCTCTCAGGTCAAGAATTTATTGAATTTCATTTTTGCTGTTTGATGGTCCCTCCTCCCAATTTTCCTGTAGGACGTCAAGCACGCTATACGGTCGATGCCCGTACAATAATTCAAATGGGGAGAACTCCGTGGAGGCTTGCAGGACCTCCTGTACTGCAAATAATAGGGGCTTGAGCCACTTGTCCAAATTTAGAGCGTCTTCATGCACAAACGTACGAATCATATTCTTTTGATTAAATCGTTCGACCAAGCCATCTGTTTCGGGGTGGTAAACACTGGTCCGAATCGATTTAATCCCCAATAATTTGTACAGTTCGTGTAGTGTACATGATATAAACGTAGTTCCCTGATCAGTGAGGATTTCTTTCGGAATCCCCACTCGGGAGATTATTCTGAAGAGTGCCTCCGTGACACTATGGGTTGAGCAGAAGCACTGCTCCCAGATATCGCGTTGCGTAGTCCACCCGAACCAACACAAAGTGATGCCCGCATGCTGTCCACTCTAATGGCACGACGAGGTCCATGCTATTTTTTTCGAAGGGGACCTCGATCAATGGAAGGGGCATAATGGCACTCTTGGGGTGGCTGGCGGATTCACCAACTGACATTCACGGCATGCCGCACACCACCTGCGAACATCCCCATGAATGCCCGGCCAATAGAAACGGGCCATGAGACGGTTTAGTGTTTTTTCTTACCCTAAGTGACCCGCCATCAGATTATGATAAGCCGTCTGGAATAGTATTTTCTGATGGCTCTTTGGTATTAACAAATAGGTTTTATCCTCCCTTGTCTGAGCATCCTGCGTCACTCAATATAACCAATCTTTAATAATCAAAAAATAAAGATATGCTAGTGCAATGTCTGGCTGGAGGCATTGACCATCAATCACTTTCACTTGGTCAAAGGCGTGCCTAAGGGTCTCGTCTCGCATCAGAATCCTCTAAGGGTGGAGGAAGCCATGGCACCCCTTCCCTTGTATCATCCTGATGTGGAGCTGACATAGATAGCCCCGGCACCGCCTCCCCAGCCAGCGAATCACACCCCACACACCAAAACACTTTGTAACAGGACCCATCCACACAAATTCCCCTCAATAAAGTTGTAAATTCTGGCCAATTCATACCCAAAATTAGTGGATGGGTGAGGTGGGGAGTAACCACTGCCTCTATTCTATGCTTTTGCACTTTGAATTGAATATTGACGGGCACTAAAGGGTAATCGTGAATATCCCCATGCACACACCTTACTTTCACCTGCTAGCTTGTATCCAAAGCCTCAGATTAAACCAAGCTTTGGTGAATGGAGGTTTGATTACAACCTGAATCCACCAAGGCTTGATATGTACCCTCCCTTAATACTCACAAGTATCCAGTACACTCCTGCTCGATCAGGGGTGGCCAGTGGCACGTCGGAGACCCGGACCAATGTCTCCATCTCCATTGTAGGACATCGGAAATGTCTTAGGTTCCCCACAGTTCCAGTAGACCAGCCCAGACTTCACGGCCACAACCGTGGTAGCGGATTCACCAGCCTGTGGGGGAGAGTGGAGAGGGTTAGGGGAAACCGACAGGATGAACGGCCCATGGGACTGGGAACCGGGTTTGGGGTAGGAATTCCCCGTTTCCGGGGAACAGGAACAGGATGAGGGGAGGGGGAGGGAAGAGAGAGAGAGAGAAGAAGTGGACTTGCCGGCCCAAGAATATGCCGCCATATGGTCATCAGCAAGCTGGACCGCCCCATCCAGCAACGCTGGTTGGTGGCACTGGACCCACTCTGCTGTCCCTTTCGGGAGTCGGGCAAGTAACTGCTCCAGTACCACCAGTATCTCCGGGTGTCGCGATCTTCAGCCAGCATCCACCTTCGGCAGGCGTCACGGAGCTGTCGGGAGAAGGCGAATGGGTGGCCGTGCTCACCAAGCATCAGTGACTGGAAGTGCTGGCGATGCTGCTCTGGGCTACGGCCAACCCGCTCCAAGATGGCTCTTTTCAGATCCTCATACACCAGGAGGTTGTTGACCGGAGGTTGATGGGCCACGAGTTGGGCTTCCCCAGTCAGCAGCGGCAGTAGGCAGACTGCCCACTGTGAGTTCAGCCACTTCCATGCATCAGCCGTCCGCTCAAACATCTCGATGTAAGCCTTTGGGTCATCTTGCGGTCCCATCTTAGTGAGCATGGCTGTAGTCACTGCTGGGTTCGTAGTGGAAGATCCCTCCTGGAGTACTAAGCTCCATAACAACTGCCGGTCCTTTGCTTGAGCCTGGAACAGTGCCTGGAATCACCGCTCCTGTTCCCTGGGTAGCTCAAGCTGATGTTGAGCCTGGTTGATGCCGGCGAGGGTCTTGAAGATTTCAGCCAGTGGCAAGGACTCCATGACGAAGTATCCTTCCTCTAAACAATCCCGGGTTTCAGCACCACTGTGACAAGTTCTTTAACTCTCTTCTTGAAGAAGGAAGTGGGAGCCGGGTAAACAATCCAACGTGAGTTTTTATTTTCACACTTTTCAGCGTTAACAACTTGCTTTTAAACACAACATACAATTTATGGAGGCACAGCCAGCATCGTGCGTCTCTCTCTCCCCTCTGGCAGTCTGGACACCCTTTTTATTCCCCTCCAGCACTCACTGGAACACAGAACAGCTGTTAGAGATAATTTCCCACAGGTGTCAATCCTTACCGTTCTCTTTCTCCCTTGCTCAGCCACGCCCACATCACCACACTATGTAATGGGCTTAGAAATAAATCTGGTTTCTGGACATACTGCTTATGTCAAATTCAAAAGGCCTTACAACTCATGAACCACTCTTATATATCTGCCCTCTTGTGATTGTGTTTGTGCTTGTTCTTTAAACCCTGATAGTGAAAGACCACACAACATTTAATATTTACTGACCTTGAAACTTGGATGTTTTGAAAGTGCATTCAACAATTTTTGTAAAAAAAAGAAAAAAAAAATATAGGCATGTAAACGTGCCTGAGTGAGATGTTTGTGTTTGTGTGTAGGGCATGTATAAGCAGAACAGCGACAGCAGAACAAATAGCAGCATGTTAGAGCAGATCAATTCAGGTGTTAGGCAGGAGCAGGTCCTCAAGGGCAGACGAAAGTTCAGCCACAGGCAAGTCAAAGCACCTGCAAACACATACAGTACACACATGCAGTCTTGTCCCCTCCACACAGTAATCAGGTAGATCCACTCTTACAGGCAGCAGAGGGCAAGTTCAGGCAAACTCACACAAGCCAAAACATGCACTAAACAGCACTGGCACAGTGACACAATTCTTTTCAGAATCAGAATCAGAATCAGAATCAGAATCAGAATGAGCTTTATTGCCAAGTATGCTTACACATACAAGGAATTTGTCTTGGTGACAGGAGCTTCCAGTACACAACAATACAAATACAGCAACAAGACTTTTAAAAAATAATTAAAATTGAATAAAAAATAGATAAATATTGAAAAGAAAAAAGTATATATAGAATACACAATAGACTAATATATATATATATATATATACAGGTGCATCTCAATAAATTAGAATGTCGTGGAAAAGTTCATTTATTTCAGTAATTCAACTCAAATTGTGAAACTCGTGTATTAAATAAATTCAATGCACACAGACTGAAGTAGTTTAAGTCTTTGGTTCTTTTAATTGTGATGAGTTTGGCTCACATTTAACAAAAACCCACCAATTCACTATCTCAAAAAATTAGAATATGGTGACATGCCAATCAACTAATCAACTCAAAACACCTGCAAAGGTTTCCTGAGCCTTCAAAATGGTCTCTCAGTTTGGTTCACTAGGCTACACAATCATGGGGAAGACTGCTGATCTGACAGTTGTCCAGAAGGCAATCACTGACACCCTTCACAAGGAGGGTAAGCCACAAACATTCATTGCCAAAGAAGCTGGCTGTTCACAGAGTGCTGTATCCAAGCATGTTAACAGAAAGTTGAGTGGAAGGAAAAAATGTGGAAGAAAAAGATGCACAACCAACCAAGAGAACCGCAGCCTTATGATTGTCAAGCAAAATCGATTCAAGAATTTGGGTGAACTTCACAAGGAATGGACTGAGGCTGGGGTCAAGGCATCAAGAGTCACCACACACAGACACTACAGTTGTCGTATTCCTCTTGTTAAGCCACTCCTGAACCACAGACAACGTCAGAGGCATCTTACCTGGGCTAAGGAGAAGAAGAACTGGACTGTTGCCCAGTGTTCCAAAGTCCTCTTTTCAGATGAGAGCAAGTTTTGAATTTCATTTGGAAACCAAGGTCCTAGAGTCTGGAGGAAGGGTGGAGAAGCTCATAGCCCAAGTTGCTTGAAGTCCAGTGTTAAGTTTCCACAGTCTGTGATGATTTGGGGTGCAATGTCATCTGCTGGTGTTGGTCCATTGTGTTTTTTGAAAACCAAAGTCACTGCACCCGTTTACCAAGAAATTTTGGAGCACTTCATGCTTCCTTCTGCTGACCAGCTTTTTAAAGATGCTGATTTCATTTTCCAGCAGGATTTGGCACCTGCCCACACTGCCAAAAGCACCAAAAGTTGGTTAAATGACCATGGTGTTGGTGTGCTTGACTGGCCAGCAAACTCACCAGACCTGAACCCCATAGAGAATCTATGGGGTATTGTCAAGAGGAAAATGAGAAACAAGAGACCAAAAAATGCAGATGAGCTGAAGGCCACTGTCAAAGAAACCTGGGCTTCCATACCACCTCAGCAGTGCCACAAACTGATCACCTCCATGCCACGCCGAATTGAGGCAGTAATTAAAGCAAAAAGAGCCCCTAGCAAGTATTGAGTACATATACAGTAAATGAACATACTTTCCAGAAGGCCAACAATTCACTAAAAATGTTTTTTTATTGGTCTTATGATGTATTCTAATTTTTTGAGATAGTGAATTGGTGGGTTTTTGTTAAATGTGAGCCAAAATCATCACAATTAAAAGAACCAAAGACTTAAACTACTTCAGTCTGTGTGCATTGAATTTATTTAATACACGAGTTTCACAATTTGAGTTGAATTACTGAAATAAATGAACTTTTCCACGACATTCTAATTTATTGAGATGCACCTGTGTATATATATATATATATATATACACACACATACATATATGCATATATATATATATATATACACACACACACACACATACATACACATATACATACATATACACACACACACACACACACACACACATATATATATATATATATATATATATATACATACATATACACACACATACATACACACATACATATACATACATACATACATACATACACACACACATACACATACGTAGTGCAAATCTAAATACAAATCGGTTATGTACAGTGCAAGGGAATGTAATGGCAGATTTTAAACACATTAATGAGAACAGGCTGTCTAATCGATCAGCAATGTGATTTTTCATTTAAGGTTTCATTAGACATCTGAGGAAATTATTTAGCACAGTTTCCATCTTAAATAGTGCTTGAATTGACATGTGAATCACTCTTTCCACTCTTTCTCAGCACTACTCATTATTGCAATGACAAACATTTTAAACATGACCTTGTTTCATTGAATGTTTTCAGAAAGTACCATCCAGTTTGCATCTCTGAAATAAAATTTTTAGTTTTGAATATTTATCCAAGTTTATTTAAAGAAAAAAACGAAAAGAAAAAAATCCCACACACTACCATAGCTTACAAAAGCAATCAGTATTTATGGGAAATTATCTCTAACATCTGTTCTGTGTTTCAGTGAGAGCTGGAGGGGGATAAAAAGGGTAACCAGACTGCCGGAGAGGGGAGAGAGAGACGCACAACGCTGGTGGTGTCTCCATACATTTTATGTTGTGCTGAAAAGCAAGTTGTTAACACTTAAAAGTGTGTAAATTAAAACTCACGTTGGATTGTTTACCCAGCTCCCACTTCCTCCTCAAGAAGAGAGTTAAAGAACTTGTCACACATAGTAATTTATCCAATCATTAAAAATCTTATCTGGTGGGAAACACTCAAGCTGAAGAATTGGTCAAATTGGTCATTTTTGGTTGTGTAATTTTACTCAAAATGTGAACTAGTTGCTAATGTATCAAATATTTCATTTGATTTTATTTCTGTGTCATAGTTAATGTGATTCTCTGTCTGCAGATGGTGGAACTAGGTTGCCTATGCTTTGCATCATATGTTTATTTAATTTAATAAAAAAAAAATTTTTATTATTATATTTTATTTTATTTTTCCATGTTATAATTATTGATTCTCTATGTGTCAGTGGTGAATTTTGGTGATGTCCACATTAATACCTAAACTAAATTGCCAATGGATCAAAATTTAATAAAAAAAATAATTATATATATATATATATATATATTTCGGTGTCATAGTTAAAGTGATTCTCTGTCTGTGGATGGTGATTTATGGTAAAATCCACATTAATCCCAAAACTAGATTGTCAATGCATCATAATTAAATTGAATTAAAAAATATATATTTAGGGGGCCTGGGTAGCTCAGTGAGTATTTACACTGACTACCACCCCTGGCTCTGTAACACTTTCACGCTGACAGTCATATGTACCGCCCAACAAGAAGTTGGCCATTTAGGATTTTTGAAAAATGCATGCTTTGGAATTTGAAATACTCCTCCTAGGGATTTCATGTTACAGGTACCAAATGTGGGCGATATCACGCCAAGATATTGATGATGCTAAATTGCAAACAGATTTTTGATATATCGAATGGTGTTGCCATGGTGATGCGATAAATAATGTCAAACAATGGGAAAAGAAAGTGTCTCATATCTTCTGCATGCATCGTGTGATTTAAATCAAAATTGAGCCAAATGTTTGGCCTTGCGGGCTGATTACACTGATGGGGCTATTGTAAGTCATGGTCGTAGTGCCACCAACTGGCAGAAGGAAGTGTGTCACTTTTAACAGACTTTGAAATATCCCTCTTATGTTTACCTGAATTGCTTAAACATTTTTTAGAATAATGTCAAGACAGTGCAGATTTAAAATTCTGAAGGGATTCTTGAAATCTTAAACAGTGTTGCCATGGCAACACATTAAATGTCATTATTCCTTTTTATGTATATTCACATGTTTTTGAGGTACTTGGCATGCTTGAATTTTCATGATATTTTTCACACACATCAGAGTTGTCGGCCATTAGACCTGGGCAATAGTTAACGCATGGGCATGAGCTCTGTAGCACCACCATTTGACAAAAGTGGGGCAAATGTTGCAGGGGGAGGTGTGCGGGGGTGGGGGGGGGGGGGGGTTGAACGGTGTCGCCATGGTGCAGCAATACAATTATGGCTAAAATTTTATGGCTTTTATCTTCTGTGTGCATTGTATTATTTTGATGAAAATTCAGCTGTATGCTTGGTAATGGGGGCTGATCACATTGACGAGGCAATTATGGGTCACGGTCATAGCGCCACCAACTGGCAGCAGGAAGTATGGCACATTAAACAGAATTTGAAATAGCCCTCTTGTGTTTACATGAATTGCTTCAAAATTCTTTGGAATAATGTCAAGACACTGCTGATGTAAAATTGTAAAGGGATATTTGATACCTTAAATACTGTTGCCACTTTATGTTTAGTCTCTGGGGCTTATCACATGGATGTGACTATTTTGGGTCATGGTCATAGCGCCACCACCTGGCAGCAGGAAGTGTGGCTCTTACAACAGACTTTAAAATAGTCCTCTTATAGTTACGCAAATTGCTTCAAAATTGTTTAGAATAATATCAAATAACAAATGCATGTGTCCACCTTGACAAAAAATAAAAAAATATATATTTTTTTTTTTTTTTGGTGCAACTAAAACAATACCTCTCTCTAAATTAAAAATTGCAAAAGCAAATATTTGGTGCATAAGCAACCTAATTTCATTTCTAAATGTGATTAGGTTGATTATAGAGTTCTGTCCCTTGATAATATTCATGCTTCATGCACTGTTTGCAGAATATGAATGTACTGGGAGGCTGTGTGCTAAATTAGACCAATTAGTTTTAAATTACTGTGCAATTTCAAACAGAGTCTTAAAGACAACTTATATACCTAATCAGAATACAACAGCTTGATCAAACATAAATGAGTGAATTTGTGATGTAGGGTAATAAGTCTATGTCTGTTAAGTGCTAAAAAAGCAAGAAAAATGAAATCTATGTAAAAACATTGCCATTAATTGTAAATAATTATACAGTGCATCCGGAAAGTATTCACAGCGCTTCACTTTTTCCACATTTTGTTATGTTACAGCCTTATTCCAAAATGGATTAAATTCATTATTTTCCTCAAAATTCTACAAACAATACCCCATAATGACAACATGAAAGAAGTTTGTTTGAAATCTTTGCAAATTTATAAAAAAAATCACATGTACATAAGTATTCACAGCCTTTGCCATGACACTCAAAATTGAGCTCAGGTGCATCCTGTTTCCACTGATCATCCTTGAGATGTTTCTACAACTTGATTGGAGTCCACCTGTGGTAAATTCAGTTGATTGGACATGATTTGGAAAGGCACACACCTGTCTATATAAGGTCCCACAGTTAACAGTGCATGTCAGAGCACAAACCAAGCCATGAAGTCCAAGGAATTGTCTGTAGACCTCCGAGACAGGATTGTATCGAGGCACAGATCTGGGGAAGGGTACAGAAAAATTTCTGCAGCATTGAAGGTCCCAATGAGCACAGTGGCCTCCATCATCCGTAAATGGAAGAAGTTTGGAACCACCAGGACTCTTCCTGGAGCTGGCCGCCCGGCCAAACTGCGCGATCGGGGGAGAAGGACCTTAGTCAAGGAGGTGACCAAGAACCCGATGGTCACTCTGACAGAGCTCCAGCATTTCTCTGTGGAGAGAGGAGAACCTTCCAGAAGAACAACCATCTCTGCAGCACTCCACCAATCTGGCCTGTATGATAGAGTGGCCAGACGGAAGCCACTCCTCAATAAAAGGCACATGACAGCCCACCTGGAGTTTGCCAAAAGGCACCTGAAGGACTCTCAGACCATGAGAAACAAAGATTGAACTCTTTGGCCTGAATGGCAAGCATCATGTCTGGAGGAAACCAGGCACCGCTCATCACCTGGCCAATACCATCCCTACAGTGAAGCATGGTGGTGGCAGCATCATGCTGTGGAGATGTTTTTCAGCGGCAGGAACTGGGAGACTAGTCAGGATCGAGGGAAAGATGAATGCAGCAATGTACAGAGACATCCTTGATGAAAACCTGCTCCAGAGCGCTCTGGACCTCAGACTGGGGCGAAGGTTCATCTTCCAACAGGACAAAGACCCTAAGCACACAGCCAAGATAACAAAGGAGTGGCTCTGGGACAACTCTGTGAATGTCCTTGAGTGGCCCAGCCAGAGCCCAGACTTGAACCCAATTGAACATCTCTGGAGAGATCTGAAAATGGCTGTGCACCGACGCTCCCAGTCCAACCTGATGGAGCTTGAGAGGTCCTGCAAAGAAGAATGGGAGAAACTGCCCAAAAATAGGTGTGCCAAGCTTGTAGCATCATACTCAAAAAAACTTGAGGCTATAATTGGTGCCAAAGGTGCTTCAACAAAGTATTGAGCAAAGGCTGTGAATACTTGTGTACATGTGATTTTTTTTTTTTTTTTTTTTTTTGCTTTTTATTTTTAATAAATTTGCAAAGATTTCAAACAAACTTCTTTTACGTTGTCATTATGGGGTATTATTTGTAGAATTTTGAGGAAAATAATTAATTTAATCCATTTTGGAATAAGGCTGTAACACAACAAAATGGGGAAAAAGTGAAGCACTGTGAATACTTTCCAGATGCACTGTATATAAAAAAAATTGGAATTCAAAAAAGCTGAATGTGGAAAAATCTATGGAAATATGGAAAATAAATCATCAAGGCCGATTTAAGCTATGAACAATAAACTGTATGTGTCATGACATTTGATGGCATATTTGCATTTGTCTGTTGACAAAATAAAACATTTGGCACGTTTCTGTAGATTCTCTTACTTAGCTTTAAAATGTAGTCATCAAACTGTATAAACGAAATATAAATACACTGTAAATAGGACAGAAGATAAAACATTTACACGAGGACTGGAATAAATGTATTACTACTGTCTCTAAACTGAAATTAATTAAGGCTCATTTTCAAGATTTGCTTTCAATTCAGTGTCACAGTAAAACATTTCTAAACAGCTCTTGAGGCAAGACATGATTTGACTTTGCCAACCCTAATCAAGAAACTGTTAACCCTAATCAACTGAAAATTCAGATTTATCCAGTAATAACATTCTGGTTTTCTCCTTTGTGCGTATATTTATAATAAAAAGGAGCAACAGTCACAACAAACATGTCAATTGACCCTCACTGCAGCTCAGTTGTGACATCTTTTTGTGGTGGCTGGTTGTTTCCTGAATTGTCTCTTTTTTTTTTTTTTTTGGCTTGCAACTCAAGAGGAGCCACTGAAGGGCATAGTCAAGGATGAGTCTTTGATTTCACATAACTTATTGATAGAAGTGATGTAACTCTTTCCGTTCATTTACATTTAATGATGTTCAGATGTATCTGATCCTGAATAAATGCATTGATATTGGCATCATTTCTTTACCAACCTATTGTACTGAATATGCTGGAGCCAAAATAAAAGCTTTTTACCGTATAATGTGCTTTTTTTCTTTTTGGAATGCTAGACAGATCAAATAAATCCTTCAGAAAACCATTCAGTCAATCAAATAATAATTGCTCCACATAAAATGCACTATCCAGACCGCTCTCTGGTGGTTTTCTTACGGACCAGTCTGAATAGTGCACTGAGGGAACTCATGCCTCCGGCTGATCCTCACTGGACGCTCGGCGATTATGTGGAGAAGACTCTGGAACTTAGCGGTTCCCCTTATACAATGGATTATGGTGGGAACCCCTGTCTTGAAGCCTTCCACGGCCCCTGTCTCCAAGTTTTATGATCTGCCACTGATGTCGGTGCGTAGGTCCATGAAGACCCTACCTCAAAAATTGTCTGCGCCCACGTCTGTCATGGTCAACGAGCCAACGCCCACGCCTGCCATGGCCAATGAGTTGCCAGCCTCATCCATCCCAGAGCCAGCGTTGCCAGCCTCGTCCGTCCCAGAGCCAGCGTTGCCAGCCTCGTCCGTCCCAGAGCCAACGTTGCCAACTTCGGCCATCCAGAGGAGGAGGAGGAGGAGGAAGAGAACATGACCACGGGGATCGTTCCCAAGTCTCTGCCCATGCCTGGGATGACGGAGGTCGTTCCCGAGTCTCTGCCCATGCCCCCGATGATGGAGGTCCTTCACGAGTCTCTGCCCATGCCCCCGACGACAGAGGTCATTCACGAGTCTCTGCCCATGTTTTCAAAAGTCTGCATTTTCAGGGCCTAAATTAGGTCTAAAGATAAATCAAAATTTACATAATACAGTATGATGTTTTATTGACCTTATTTGATAATCATAACTATGATAGCAATAGAAAGATTATCTTATTAAACAGATTTCTTTAGACATATGTGAGCCTGCAGTTTAAAACTTAAATAAATCGGCCTAAATAAATAAATAAAAATACGTTTATCAAAGGAGGTTAGAGTGAGCATGCAATGAGAGATTCCCTTCATTCTGTTTAGAAAGGTCTATGAGTAGATCAATACTGATGTCTGTCATTTTTATCCTGTTCTTCGTGCATCTGTTCAGTTTCCAGACAAAGAAACAACACAGGTTACGTGAGATCCCCTTATTATGATCATATGATGTGATGCTCTTCGGGTACATTCACGTTACATGCATTCCTTGTGTCACTTTTATTAATCTCTATTAGCTGAGCAAACATCTAAAACCCTGTCTTACCAAAGCCATAATTATTTATTTAATTGAATTCTGTAATAGTTAATCAATTCTGTCGTCTCAACAAGGTTACAAACAACTTCCATGTTTGTTAGTATTTCCACATTATTTTCATTTTGAGAAGACAAACACCTGGACATATTTGCCAAAGTGATCAGCACCTTTGGACCGGACAGCTCCCGTAACAAAGCACTTAAGTTCAACTTTATAACAAGCAATCTACGCACTGGTTTGGGAAACAGGCATTACTCCATCGTAAAATAACGAACAACGTCAGTTAAGATGATTGTAAAGGCTTCAGTTGCAACGTTATCGGGAAACCCAGCGTTGGCTATTTCCCCAAAGATTGAATCTTTAAAATCTGACAGCTCCACTTTGGCTTACGTTCTGGGCTTTGTGGAGCTTCTGCAATGTCGCAAAATATTTCTTTTGATTAGTAGTCTATGTAAAATAAGAGGTCTGATGAAAAATGGGAGTGAATCAAATGTTAAATTTAGAAGCTGTTCTATAGAGTTGGGGAATGTTACATTCAAATGGAGGCTAAAGAGTAGACAAGCACAGAAGAGAAACTTCTTGTTCAAGAACCATATCTGAGGTTGTAGCTACTGAATTATGACACATATGACAATTCACCTGTCGTCCCAATGTCCTTGCATCCTGAGATCATATTCAGCGTTCTCCTAGATGTCAATATTCCTGCAAATTGTTCCCAGATTACAAACAGGGAAGAAATAATGAGAACTCATCATATGCGTGTGTTCCACGAGACACCAACGTGCCAATAAACCTCTAAACACAGCGAATCAGTCACGCGCATCGTTGGCTTCTCTTTTGTCTGTTTTCCAAAATATGATCAAGTGTGCTTCTTCAAATGCGTGTATTTGTGTCTAACAGCGTTTCTTGTCATTTGTCACTCAGAAAAGTCTTAAAGGTCGCCTGCCACACAGTTGCGGGTAGATGACGAGCAAAATTACCCACTAATTTCATACCCTGCCATGTCAATTACAGAAACATCTACCACACTCCCACGTAAATTTATAATAACAATAATATTAAATTAAGTGAGACAAAGTTGGATACATTTTCTTGGTGCCAAGCGCGGTAAGCGGATCTGTTTACAGGCATGACTGTAGAGCAGTAGCGTTTCTAGCTTGTATGGCACCCTGGGCGAAACCCGCTTCAACACGCCCCCAAAGTTGTTGCCCGGGGAGGGGGTCTGTGTGGGTGCCTCGTGCTGCCCCCCCACAAGATGCCGCCCTGGGCAACTGCCCATGTCGTCCATGCCTAAATCCGCCACTGCTGTAGAGAGCTGCACAGTGCAGAGTAAATGAGCGACTCGGTAAGGAGCACGCTGCAACCCATTTCAGTTCACCATAATCATATCAAGCTTTTTATTTGAAATAGAAACACATCTTTCTAACTATATTTATTACAGGAATATGATGATTATCTTGCATGTGAGCTATTTTGTGTTTCTTTTTATTTGCAAACTGTTCTTATATTTATGCCGTTTTGATTGGGTGGACTAGTGCCACCCTGGCCCTTATGTGTCCTATATAATTACATGGAAAATTTGGTTTAGTAGATAAAAAAAAAAAATAAAAAAAATTAAGAATGATGTATTTATACTTTTTATAAAAATCAGATGACAGCTGAGACAAGTTACCTTCTTGCCCGTTGGAAGTCATCTTATAAAACCGGCTAAATTTATATCTAATGTTACAATTTAAAAGTAAATGCACATTGTTCTTAACGGGGGAAACAAACACCTTCTGCACGACTACCTTTTACTCAAACTGTTATTCTGATAATATTACTGGTAATGAAAACATTTGTTTTAAATTATAATAGTTTAAAATCCTTCACTGCCTCATAAAGAAGCGTTTTCACTAGTGAATCCCAATGTATATTTGCTAGAAAAAAATTCCTAAAGAAAAAAAAAACACAAAAGAAAAATAAATGCTGAATCAACAAAAATGGAGTACACATTAATATACAGATAACAGTGAAACCTTTTACAGTGTGTTGGTCGAGTGGTCTTTTTTTCTCAAGTTGTAGCTATTTTGATCTGATGTCGTTTTGGTTGATTCCTGATTCAAAACCCCTTCGGGTGTTCAGCTTTTTAACAAAACTAAGCAAATTGCTACTGCATATAAGTGGATCTAAGAAACGTGTGAGCAGTTGATTCCATATTACGTGATTTCTATGAATCAGAGATCGGACCACAGCACGATACAGAAGCGGAACGTGCATCTATGCGGGGGCGTGGGGTCTGGTGCCACTCTCATAGTTGCTGCCTCTACCAGCATCCACAACTGACTAGAGTAAAGCATAATGAGCTTGAAATATTTCTGAACAAGTAGAGATGGAATGTGTCAAGGGAATCAAACAAAAACTGCATCGGAGAAGACAATAAATGGGATGGATTGACAAACAGGCTTTTTTTCCTTTTTGGAATCGAAGGTGTCGGAAATGCCATTCTGGACCGTACCGACCCAATTTAACCTCTGCATACAACAAGCCATATTATAGCTCGGTGCAGAACAGACCGAAATTCTCTTTTCAGTTTTCAATATTCTCTGAAAATCTTGCCCTCCGCTCTAGCACTCAAGACTCATTCGTGTGCGTATTCATTTAAAGAGCCTATATTATGCTAATTTACAGGTTCATGATTTTATTTTGGAGGTCTACTAGAATAGGTTTACATGCTTTAATGTTCCAAAAACACATACTGTTTCTCATACTGTACATTTCTGCTAAACCTATTTTTCATCCTCTGTCTCAAACGCTTTGATTTAGGTCCTGTCTCTTTAAAGCCCCCCTTTCCGAAAAGCCCAGTCTCCTCTGATTTGTCAGCTAGCCTAGTCTGTTGTGATTGGTCAACCACGTGTGTCAAAAATGTAATGCCCCTTACCATTTGGAAGGCTGCACGTGTCCTTTGAAGGCTGCAGTATACCAAGTGTCCTCCTTTAAACAAGCCTCGTTTAAACAAGACGGCCTTCATAAGACAAACGGAAACGTAACGTAACATGGTTGCTATGACAGCACGCCACTCTTTAACAAGCACAAGCGCTTTGAGTGAGAAGGGAACAAAGTCCCTTTGGAAGGGAATGTATGAGGTACATTTTAGGAGAGTTATGACGATGTAAAGAGAAAAGAAAATAGATTTTACAGGTGTAATTTTAGTCTAATACTTTATTTTAATTATATATTAATATAATTATACATATTATATACTCTGCACCCATCTACTGAGGTACTTCAACTTGGGAATTAACATTCCTTGCGTTTGAACATCACATTTACGGGCAAATTGAATTTTTTTTAGACATTTCCATTGAAGCAAAGAATTGTGGGTTGTGAGTGCCCACAAAGGATACACCTCATGCATCCTGAAAGAAGGTCACATTCGAAGGCTGCATTCGAAGTGTCCTACTCGCTTTTCTGGAATGAGACAGCCTCGATGACGTATGCGGCTGACAAATGCAACCTCCGAAGGACGCATCCTTCCAAACGAGACACAGCCTGAGTTTCATCTCCCGAGTCTTCCTGAGCAGCTGTAAACACTATTGTAACTATGGTAACAGTGGCGTCGGTTTTGCCGTACCAGTTTGAGCCCGATAATGAAAGTTTGGAAGAACAAGCTGATTGACCCGAACCACCTTCACAATCACGACTTGAGCAGGACGTTTCACAGTGGTAAGTTTTAATTTGTAGCTTTCTTACAAGTACACTGTTAATTATTGTGAACCTAACAAAGCTTCAAGTAAAAGACACATAGTGCATCTAAGTTAGTCATCTTTTGCTGGAATGGGTGTAGCCGAAATTTTTTCACCCAAGATATGAATGGAGAACAGAGGCTTACTCCCGGTTAGTGAGCAAGTTAGCCGTGGACTACCGTGGATAGTGGCCGTAACAGCTTGTAATTATATAATTATATGAGATTCTTGAGATCGACCATTTTGTTACACAGTTTTAGGTAAAAACCGTCCCACAGCTGAATAATACACCCTTACCAAAACAATAACGTTACATACCAAGTTAGCCGAACACTACCGTGGATTGCAGATGTAAAATTACCGTTTGTAAAAATAAATCCATCTCCACACTTGATCACTATTCATGATAGTAAGAACGACAAACAATCTGCATAATTCTACACAACTGTAGGTAAAAGTGGGCCCGCAGTTGATTAGCAAAACTATTTCAACACAATAACATTAGCTAGAGGCCTACAGCTGTGCACTGGGTGTACACCATAGCTACAACACAAAACTCTGCATTTGAACTCTCGGTAGCAGATAAATCCACAAATAATCAAGCATACTTACAGGTTGTGATCCTGAAGCGCCAGATTGTCCCAACAAAGTGGGAACTGCACCATCTTCAGGAGTTACCGACTTGAAAATCCAGCATTGGTTGTGGTTGTACTGCTAAATAATTAAAATAAATTTGAACAACTGATTCTTCAATTCGTCTGCCTTTGGAAGTCCAAACAAAGAGATTTTGCTTTTGCAGTGAAGAAAACAGCATCTTCTTGACATGGCGACAACACTAACCCAACTCATCCTAGCCTCTGCTATAACTACATTTGTTTGAGGGTTGGCCAAAGTAGCCCTTAGGCAGGCATTATGAAAATGTGTTACATAGTGACTTAGATACTTTACGGAAGAAATTGTTGGACTACAATCCAGCCGTTTTCTGTAGTTCTTGAGCAGTGTTGTCTGTGGGAGAGAATAACTCCCTTTTGCATGGACTTTGTGCTTTGTAACTTTGCATACCTTTTACATGCACAAACAGCTATATTACACACTAAAGGAAAGGTAAAATCCCAAAAAGCATAATAAGGCCTCTTTAAAATAAATAAATAAATAAATAAATAAATACAAATGCACTTTGACATAAGGGTTAGCAAATGATGACAGAATTGTAATTTTTGGGAGAACTGTTCCTTTAAGATTCACAGGCATGCCCTAAAGGAATTAATTTGCTAAATAAACAGGCTCTCACAAGTACATTTGGTTTTGCTTTTGTATTTGGCTTGTGCTTATTTATAATTGTTTACCTCTTGAAGAGTGATTGTCACACACTCTATGCTGTAAACCCTAATGTTGACATTACTGGTAAAATAAAGTTGTCTTAATTAAACATTATTTGAAATGTCAAGTTTTGGGCTCATTAATGAAATATCTATGCTCCTTGAACTTATCTTAAAAATCCATAGACTTAAGATTGTAAGTGTTAATAACTCAATTGAGTCTATGGGGAATACCCATAATGCCTTGCACTTGAATGTTTTAATTATGTTTCCTTGGTCAAAGGGAAATTATGGAGGCATTTAAATAGTTGTCATTAACCCTTTAAGCTCTAAAGGGTGTTTTTAAAGATGTCCTGTTTCAGTGGCATACCCAAAATTAAAGGCTTATAACTAAAAAAAAAAAAAAAAAAAAAAATTTAAAGAAAACTTTTTTCTTATTTTTCTAAATTTACATTATATACCTCAGGGTGTAAATAAGGTGACTCCAAATAGGTGCTTTTGTTCTGTTCCCAATCATGTCACCTGTAACTGAGTAAAATTTTGTTTTGATATGACAAAGCAATCAAATGTACAGATATATATACACACATTATTAAAAATGTATATTTTTTTATTATTATAATTTACAGCTGCATTTAGAGTAGAAATAAATATATGTATTTTTTCTCCCTGGAACATAATTCGGTTCTGAACGGGATATTTCTAATCCCCTGTGTGTTCGCCTGGGATTTCTTCCCTTCTCGCACACAATGTGTAATGTCTCTTAAACATTCAGGCAAACAATTATTCGCCAACACATACCCGCACAAGCACTGCTGGGCCTCATGCTGAACATGGCTGGTGTGGGCTGCTCTGTGCCAGTGCTGCTGCTGTGGTGGGCACACAGGAAGAGACCAGGCTGCTGGGATTTGGACGTCTCCTCTCCTGTCTTCCAAGCGTGCATATATGTGTAATGCACCTCTGCAGAAATATTTATTTCAAGCTGTGACCGGCTAGCCATGCATACCTCTTTCCTTCTATTTCCCCCCTCTCTCTCTCCCCAGTGGTATCGACTAATTTTTTCGAAGATTTAGGATATAATCCGGCATTTAGCTGAGCTTGCGACCAGACAAAAAACGGATACGGAACAGCTCATGCATGGCCAAGAGCAGCTGGCAGCCAGCCAAGAACGGACTGCGCGTGAGTTAATCCAGCTGCGTATGGAAACAACCGGGCGTACGTCAATCACAGAGCACAGTCCGGTTCTACTCACTACATTGACAAACCAGGACGATGTGGAACCCTATCTGCACGCCTTTGAGGTAATCGCCGTCCGGGAACGGTGGGAGCAGGACGACTATGCCCGTATAATCGCAACATACTGTATCTCACGGGTGAAGCTCAACGGGCTTACTCTGTCCTTCCAGATGCTGCCATCAACAATTACCCAACGTTAAAGAAAGATATTTTAGCCCGGGTGGGATTATCGCCAACAGAGGTGCCATCACATGCCACAAAGTAGTATTGCCAAATGGAAGGGGATAATAAAAGTGTCATTTTTTTTTCACTGTCTACTGCGTTTTGTTTTAAGGTGTTTTTAGGTTTAATGATTCTAATAATCACTTAACTTACTTGTTTTGAACATTTACATCACTTAACTTATTAAACTATTTACTAACCTGTTCAAACTCTCACTGCTGGGTGATGAGATACCAGGCAGCTGTCTCCTTTTGCTGCTCATATCTGTTTACAAAAACACCGGTTACTCATATATAGTTACTGTCATGGACCTAACATGTTTACTCACTAGGTTTAATGATTTTTAGCATCACTTAACTTACTTGTTTTGGACATTTACTTCATCTATCTTACTAAACTATTTACCAACCTGTTCAAACTCTCACTGCTGGTTGATGAGATACAAGCTGTCTCCTATTGCTGCTCATGTCTGTTTACAAAAACACCACTTACTCATTTGGTCCTGACATCTTACTGCACTCATTAAGTTTGATGTATGTAATTGTCAGTTTTAGGGGTGGGCGATATAAGCAAATATTGTACTGTGAAATTCTTAACACTTTTGGTTAACCATATATCACGCTATACAAATTTTGTATGGAAAGTGATAAAACTTCTGAAAGAAAGTTCCTTTTTGATTTAAAACAATATCCAGAGTAATGGTAGAAGTTCCATATCCACTATGTCCAATGAAAGGACTTAATTAAAATATAGTTTTTTAATAATTCATTTGCAAGCTCTTTGTTTCAATATTTACAAAACAAATGTAAATATTGCTGAATAAAATACTATCAATGTCTGCTTTCATTTTTACATTTCAGTCAGTTTTCATTTTAAGTATCTTTAGGTGTCTTCACTCTCCCCGCGCTGTATGCCGAAAAAAGTGCACATTTAAATGAAAAATAACGCACAACCAACTAACGATGGCTAAAAATTCACATTCCCTACCAAACGATGGCACTTTGCTAAAAAAAAAAAAAAAAAAAGCTCAAAAGATAATCGACAGGCAACATTTGCCAAGCAAGCAAATTAAACATACAAGCAATTTACATAACGCTAAATATGACAGTCTACATTTTGTTTTATTACTCCTGACATATTTTCATTGGTTATCAAGTTAAATGTGAGTATGTTGGCTACTACACTCAGCCATGCTGTACACATGTACGGTTAAATGTTAAGTCTTTTAGAATAATACAATGTTAAAAATTAAATGGTAAATGTCTAAATCTATAATACGCTATAAACAAATAATCAATATTTATTACAGAGACGGTAGCTACTTTATCATCTCACATTCGTTGCTCATGCTTCTCATCTTCTCCGGGCAGGAAATACTGCTGCTCTGAAGCAGCACATTCAGTTAAGCAGCAGGGCAGGGCAACCAATTGATGTTGACCAATCACAACATGAAAGGTAAAGTCAGGACTGGATCACATATGTGGATGCAGGTTAATGAAGCTGAAATAACAGAAAAAAGTAGTATTGCCGGGCAAAACTGGCAGTACTGGTGGCGGCGGCCATGACCTCTAGTATGTGCTGCCAAGCAGTTCCAGGAGTAGACTTACGACTCTCACACGACAGTCCGGGTCCTAGCGAAAAGTGGCAGATATGACCAACCCCGCCACATTGGTTGGTGGAGGCGGCTGAGCTGGCTGACAGACCCGAATCAGCTGGGGAGAGAGCAAATATGTTTCCTCGGAGGGCACCCACAGAGGGGAACACCGTGCCGGGCTCAGTGGGCTATGGGAGGGAGCAATGACGATGGACCCGAATCTTCCAGTTGAATGAGCTTGGATGGCTGGATGCGTTTTACACCGCTCTAAACCCCCAAACGCTCCAATAAGGGAAGTTCAGCAGAATGGAAAACGGATACAAGCAGTATTTGACTCCGGCAGCTCCATCAGTCTCGCCCAGCCATGCCTGGTGTTTCCGAATAAACCCAGCAAAGATGTCATTCCGGTAACGTGCATCCACAGAGACACCAGGTATGTCCCCTCTACTAAAGCTGTTATTTACGCAGATCCAGGGGCCTGGATGGTAGACCTGGGACTACTTCCAGACCTTTCTGTTCCTCTACTGCTGGGTCGAGACTGGCCGGGGTTCGATCATCTGTTAGGTGCTACAGTGCCCCCCAGTGGCCCGGAGAGGCCCATGAACACACTATAGAAGGCCCCGAGTGCGACTGGTGATGTTGGCCACAGAAAGTGAGCGGGAAGGTGAGTCTCAAAATCGAACAGTGTTTTCTGATCTGTTTCAACAGATACAATAAGAAGGTTCATTTATTAAAGAACAAAGAGAGGATGACAGACTAGCACTGCTGGGCTCAAGTGAAAATCATCAATGGAGTCCCACAACAAGATGGACATCTCCCTTCCCCTCACTTTATCATTGACCAGGATCTTTTATTCAGTGTGGATAACAGGACAGGTGAAGAGAAGCGGCTGTTGGTGGTTCCCTGGTCAAAAACAGAGGCCATCATCACTTTAGCATACTCACATCCAATGGCTGGACATTTGGGAGCACAGAATATGGCACAGCAGATTCAAATCTGTTTCCATTGGCCGGGGCCGGAGAGCGACGTGAAAAGGTACTGTCAGCGTTGTGAAACTTGCCAACACATCACACCACAATGGCCGCCACCAAGCCCCCTCATTCCCCTGCCCATCATCGAGGTGCCCTTCGAACGCATTGGCATGAACATTATAGGACCGTTGCCAAAGTCTGCCTGGGGCCATGAGTACATCCTGGTGATAGTAGACTGTGCCACCCAGTATCCTGAAGCAGTACCGCTAAGGAAAGCAGCCTCCTCTACTCATCACCAGGGTGGGGGTTCCGAAGGAAATCCTCACTGACCAGGGCACCCCTTTTTTATCCAAGCTGATGGCCGACCTTTGTAAACTCCTAAGGATTTACCACTTCCGAATCTCAGTGTATCACCCCCATATGGACGGTCTAGTAGAACGCTTTAACCAGACCCTGATAAGGGTGCTCAGGCCGGTGGTCACTGAGGATGGGCGTGATTGGGACCTCATGCTCCTGTATGTCCTGTTTGGAGTTCAAGAAGTACCTTAGGCCTCCACAGGATTCACCCCCTTTGAGCTCTTGTTCGGCCGGCAACCACGAGGACTACTTGATGTGGCCAAGGAGGCCTGGGAACAACAACACTCTCCTCATTGCTCTGTCATAGAGCATGTACAGGACATGCAGAATCAGATTGATAGGGTCATGCTGCTCATCAGTGAACATCTCCTAGAAGCCCAGGGTGCCCAGCAGAGAGTTTACAATCGCCCCACTCAGACACAGTTTGACTTGTCTTAATTCCATCTGCTAATGCAAAGTTTTTGGCATCTTGGCAGGGACCTTATACCATTGTCAAATGGGTAGGACCTGTGACATACAAAGTATGACAGCCTGGTTGAAGGAAAACAGAGAAACTGTATTATGTCAACCTGCTGAAGCGGTGGCTGGAACCCAAAGCTCGCCTGGCTGTGGCTGGAACCCAAAGCTCGCCTGGCTGCCCTCATCAGTGATGGACCCCCAGTGGTAGAGGTAGGTGAGCAACTGTCACCCACACAGAGGAACGAGTTGCACTTACTCATCCACGATTTTAAGGATGTCTTTTCAGAAAGCCCTGGACAGACTCATTGAGGAATCCAACTGCCCTTGGTCCAGCCCGACTGTCTTAGTCCCTAAACCTGATTGCACCTTCCAGTTCTGTAACAACTTCCGGAAGCTCAATGAAGTATCCACATTCGACTGGTACCCCATGCCCCAAATGGATGAGCTGAATGAGTGGTTGGAAAGAGGCTACTGGCAGATACCGCTAATTCCATCAGCTAAAGAAATGATGGCTTTTAGCACCCCCAGTGGCCATTGGCAGTACCGGGTCCTTTCCTTTGGCCTGCATGGGGTGCCTGCTACATTTCAGCGAATGATGGACATCATCCTGAAACCACATAAGACATACACAGCTGCCTACCTCGACGATGTGGTCATCCACACTGGCCTGGGAAGACTGTTTTACCCGTCTCCGTAAGGTGCTTGTTGCACTTACCTCCTGTCTTGTGTGTTGGTGTTCACTCATCTCATGGCACAGCATTACCAGCGTCAGCATCTCCCCTGTTAATTGTTGCCTTTTCTTTGTATGCATTCTACATTCTCATGGTTTTATGTTATGAACAATGACTTCAGTTATGGTTTGTTCATCACACCAAAACTAATATATGGCTCCAGATGACTTTATCCTATTGTGTTCCATGGAATCAAAAATACATGATGATTATTGCACCTTTCATGTGAAAACCTATGGATAGTTTTATAAAGTAATTTAAAAAAAAATTTCCCCCAAATTAAACTGCCATAAGAATACATACTGACCCCCTCCAGTCGAGTGTTGTTCTAAGAGAATCAAATTGCATTCTCAAAGTGTGCATGTTTCTAGATCAGTGAAACATCCATCCGAGCTGAATAAAATACTTATGTTCATCTGCCTGGATGAGCAGGTCACATGTTCTTACTTTTTAGGTCAGTGTCCTGCTGAAAGACATCTCTGTTTATCTTAATTTCTTCACTTTCTTCTAATTTATCAGAAGCAATCATTTGGGCCCCGGAGCCCCCTGGTCTTTTGTTCAGGCCCTGATTCAAATATTAAATTAGGGCCAATGCTTATTATCTGTGACCAGACAAGAACATGGGGTCAAGCTCATGATACAGACCCATGCAAAACAGTTCAGGCAGATGGCATAATTTACACTTCAATTAAGTGTCTAATCAGAATCCTGATTATAAATCTGTTGTTGGAAAAAGGCAGGGTATAATTGAATTAGTTCTCTCAGTGCATTCATTTGGAATTTTATTAAGCAGATTAAAAGTTTAGCACAGATACAATTTGAAGAACTCTCGAAAAGGCAAATCTATATTCTTAGACTGTAGGCTTTCAGAAAAAAAGGCATGATGGTGTAAATCCTGTATTCAGTGTTTTTGTTGTTTCATGAATTTTGTCCCTTCCCATGAATTAAAAAGTACTTGGTTGGAAGAAGTGTAGTAGTACCATGACATTTGGGGCTATCAATAGTTATTTTTGTTAAAACTTCATGAATTGATTTTGTTAATTGTTCAATTGGCGGTGATTGTGAATTTGTATAATTAGCTAGCACAATAAATGCAACAATGCTGTATAGGCTGTCAATAATATTTTGACTGAATGCAGTATGCACTACATTGTTCTTACTGAATAACAGGGAAAGAAGAAAACTCATACTGAAGCACTATAAAAGTAATAGTTTACTACTACGAAAAGAACGAGCTTTTTACTGTGGTGGCGGTACTGTACCTTACAAGAACATCTTTGCACGTTCAGTGGTATTTGTTCAAGCGAAAAAGCTTACCTTTTTTTTTTTTTTTTTTTTTTTTTTTTTGAGTGTATGCTGCCCTCACCAGGCGAACATCATGTAGTATTATTTCTTCAAACCTCTTCATTTCAGCACAAAAATCGGTATTTGTCGAGCAGTAATGGACTTATGGAATCTAATTATCATGCGAAATAGAACGAAACGTTGCAAACATTTCCACAAATTAACTCCTCAGTGAAGCCAAATAAACAGAGAGTCTCTGGTTTAAAACTTAAAATAATAATAATAATAATAATAATAATAATAATAATAATAATACAAATAATAATAATAATAAATAAATAAATAAATAAAATTGACGACTGATGATTCCCTTGCAACTTTGTGCATGTGCTTCCTTAAATGGCAGCTACATATTTTCTTGCATAAAGACCCATGTATACTGTGTAAGAAAACATTAAGTGCATAAAGGTGGTATTGTCAACACTACTCATATTAATTAATTTGCCGAACTTTTATTAAGCCAACTAGAAATGTATGATGCACCCCCCCCCCCCCCCCCCCCCCACACACACACACACACAATTGTTTTTTCACAATGTCACAATGTTACCACAAAAAAATTATTTCGACTCATATTTCACAAAAAGCATTTGCTTGGAAACACCTCTTCTATAATGAACATGTTTTCAATTTCTGAGTTCAAACACATTTTGAATTTTTTTTTTTTTTTTTTTTTCTGGGCTTTAAGTCAAAATTGTCATGTGGTGTAACAATCTTGACACAGTAAAATGAAAAATAAAAGTCTCATTAAAAGCTGAAATTCCTGAAATAGAAATGTTGGCATGAGCAGTGCAGAGCAATGTGTTTTAAAATATGATCAATATTTGAAAATCATTCGTTCAACAAATAATATTAATGTGGTTTAACCAACATGTGGTAAGCCATTTTGTTGTTTATGTTTACAAAAACATAAAGCAGAGATCACCCCTTTAAACCCTCATGACTGTGTGTGAAGTTTAAAAAAAAAAAAACATTTTTATGAAAAAGCAGTTTTCTGTTCAGGTCATGCGGTGTAACCATCTTGAAAACTTCAGTGAAAGCTTCTTGATATTCATGGCTTAAAAATTCATGATATTTTTTAAAATATCTTTTTACCTTGAAATAATAATTACATTGTGTACACTCTCGTGTATTCAGGGTGCAAGGAAAGTATTTTAATACCTTTTAATTGTTGCTACACCATATGAAAATTTTAAAGTCACTATAGAGAGAGAGAGAGAGAGAGAGAGAGAGAGAGAGAGAGAGAGAGAGAGAGAGAGAGAGAGAGAGAGAGAGAGAGAGAGAGAGAGAGAGAGAGAGAGTGGCATGCACAAGTTTGGGCACCCCTGATCAAAATTTCTGTTGCTGTGAATAGCTAAGCGAGCAAAATATGGCCTAATTTCCAAAAGGCTTAAAGTTAAAGATGACACATTTCTTTAATATTTTAAGCAATTTTACTTTTTTATATTCATCTTTTACAGTTTCAAAATAACAAAAAAGTAAAAAGGCCAGAAGCAAAAGTTTGGGCACCCTGCATGGTCAGTACTTAGTAACACCCCCTGGTAAGTATCACAGCTTGTAAAAGCTTTTTGTAGCCAGCTAAGTGTCTTTCAATTTTTGTTTGGGGGATTTTCGCCCATTCTTCCTTGCAAAAGGCTTCTAGTTCTGTGAGATTCTTGGGCCGTCTTGCATGCACTGCTCTTCTGAGGTCTATCCACAGATTTTCGATGATGTTTAGGTCAGGGGACTGTGAGGATCATGGCAAAACCTTCAGCTTGTGCCTCTTGAGGTAGTCCATTGTGGATTTTGAGGTGTGTTTAGGATCATTATCCTGTTGTAGAAGCAATCCTCTTTTCATCTTCAGCTTTTTTACAGATGGTGTGATGTTTGCTTCCAGAATTTGCTGGTATTTAATTTAATCCATTCTTTCCTCTACCAGTGAAATGTTCCCCTGTGCCACTGGCATCAACACAAGCCCAAAGCATGATCGATCCACGCCCGTGCTTAACAGTTGGAGAGGTGTTCTTTTCATTAAATTCTGCACCCTTTTTTCTCCAAACATACCTTTGCTCATTGTGACCAAAAAGTTCTATTTTAACTTTATCAGTCTGCAGGACTTGTTTCCAAAATGCATCAGGCTTATTCAGATGTTCATTTGCAAACTTCTGACGCTGAAATTTGTGGTGATGATACAGGAAAGGTTTTCTTCTCATGACTCTTCCATGAAGGTCATATTTGTGCAGGTGTCGCTGCACAGTAGAACAGTGCACCACTACTGCAGAGTCTGCTAAATCTTCCTTAAGGTCTTTTGCAGTCAAACAGGGGTGCTGATTTGCCTTTCTAGCAATCCTATGAGGAGTTCTCTCTGAAAGGTTTCTTGGTCTTACAGACCTCAACTTGAACTCCACCATTCCTGTTAACTGCCATTTCTTATTTACATTATGAACTGAGGAAACGGCTACCTGAAAACGCTTTGCTGTCTTCTTATAGCCTTCTCCTGCTTTGTGGGCATCAATTATTTTAATTTTCCAGAGTGCTAGGCAGCTGCTTAGAGGAGCCCATGGCTGCTGATTGTTGGGACAAGATTTGAGGAGTCAGAGTATGTATAAAGCTTTGAAATTTGCATCATTTGGCCTTTCCAAATGATGATTGTGAACCAGCCATAGCCCTAACAATCTAATTAAGGTCTGAGACCTTGGTAAAAGTTATCTGAGAGCTCAAATCTCTTGGGGCGCCCAAACTTTTGCATGGTGCTCCTTTCCCTTTTCTCTCTCTCTCTCTCTCTCTCTCTCTCTCTCTCTCTCTCTCTCTCTCTCTCTCTCTCTCTCTCTCTATATATATATATATATATATATTAAGGACCATACTGAGGTCCATAAGTAAATCAGCTTTATAGGCTAGATCCACTTAATAATCAAGTTTAATTTTACTCTTATGGAATACCATTGGGATAGAAGCAATGGGACATACACTATATTGCCAAAAGTATTCGCTCACCCATCCAAATAATTGAATTCAGGTGTTCCAATCACTTCCATGGCCACAGGTGTATAAAATGAAGCACCTAGGCATGCAGACTGCTTCTACAAACATTTGTGAAAGAATGGGCCGCTCTCAGGAGCTCAGTGAATACCAGCGTGGTACTGTGATAGCATGCCACCTATGCAACAAGTCCAGTCATGAAATTTTCTCGCTACTAAATATTCCACAGTCAACTGTCAGTGGTATTATAACAAAGTGGAAGCGATTGGGAATGACAGCAACTCAGCCACGAAGTGGTAGGCCACGTAAAATTACAGAGCGGGGTCAGCGGATGCTGAGGCGCATAGTGCGCAGAGGTCGCCAACTTTCTGCAGAGTCAATTGCTACAGACCTCCAAAGTTCATGTGGCCTTCAGATTAGCTCAAGAACAGTGCATAGAGAGCTTCATGGAATGGGTTTCCATGGCCGAGCAGCTGCATCCAAGCCATACATCACCAAGTGCAATGCAAAGCGTTGGATGCAGTGGTGTAAAGCACGCCACCACTGGACTCTAGAGCAGTGGAGACGCGTTCTCTGGAGTGACGAATCACGCTTCTCCATCTGGCAATCTGATGGACGAGTCTGGGTTTGGCGGTTGCCAGGAGAACGGTACTTGTCTGACTGCATTGTGCCAACTGTGAAGTTTGGTGGAGGGGGGATTATGGTGTGGGGTTGTTTTTCAGGAGCTGGGCTTGGCCCCTTAGTTCCAGTGAAAGGAACTCTGAATGCTTCAGCATACCAAGAGATTTTGGACAATTCCATGCTCCCAACTTTGTGGGAACAGTTTGGGGATGGCCCCTTCCTGTTCCAACACGACTGCGCACCAGTGCACAAAGCAAGGTCCATAAAGACATGGATGAGCGAGTTTGGTGTGGAAGAACTTGACTGGCCTGCACAGAGTCCTGACCTCAACCCAATAGAGCACCTTTGGGATGAATTAGAGCGAAGACTGCGAGCCAGGCCTTCTCGTCCAACAACAGTGTCTGACCTCACAAATGCGCTTCTGGAAGAATGGTCAAAAATTCCCATAAACGCACTCCTAAACCTTGTGGAAAGCCTTCCCAGAAGAGTTGAAGCTGTTATAGCTGCAAAGGGTGGCCTGACGTCATATTAAACCCTATGGATTAAGAATGGGATGTCACTTAAGTTCATATACGTCTAAAGGCAGATGAGCGAATACTTTTGGCAATATAGTGTATCTGGGGGCAATCAGTGACCGGTCTCTATGTAATCACATTAAAACCCCCATTTGTTATCATTTCCCCATCATCTCAGAAGACTAAAGATACATTAAGCGGTGGGCATGGCATGATTGACAGTAGTCTGGATTTAAAAAGGACCATAGAGACAAAAGATAGAAGAGAGCCTCTTTAACTCTCATCTGCCAAGTCAGTTTTTTTTTGTGTTGTCGTTGTGATTATAGTAGAGGATGAGGGGGCTTCATGAATGAGATGTTCAGAAGAACATCTTCACAGACCTATGGGTTTGAATTAATCTGTGAAAGTGGGTGGCAGGTGGGAGAATCATGTCTTCAGTGCATGTGTTACAAAGCAGATTTGTAAATTGAAATCAGGTGTCATCTAGACAAAAGACACAGTATGATATATATATATATATATATATATATATATATATATATATATATATATATATATATATATATATATATATATATATGTATATAAATATATATACATACACATACAATATATATAATTTTTTATTATTATTTATTTTATTTTTTTGCTTGGGTCATCAAGCCTCAGAAAATATTGTTATATTATTGTATAATTTATACCCTTACAATAAAATTACCAGGGTAACCATAGTATCTTTCAAAATAGTCTCTTTGTTGTGGAATCACTTGTTTCTTCATGACAAATGTCATTAATTTAATATTTTAAGTAATTTAATTTAGACTTTTAAATTTATGTTTTAATGGGTAACCATTAAAAAAAATATTTAATTTCGGATATAACAGAATAATTCATAATTTTTACATGATGATCTGTGTATTTTACTACATTTCACCACTAGGTGGCGCAAAAGGCTGATAATTGAGTTCTTTACCCTGATTCAGACATTCTCTATCAGCAGATGTGCTGAACTTTAATGTATTATAGCTGTAGTAGTAGTAGTAGTAGTAGTAGTAGTATCTGGCATTTAAATTGATAATCAACTGTTAAAGTCACAGTATGCTGCATTAACAAAGTGGTCAAATGCCCATCTAACCCCTTGCTTTCAGTACAGCCCCAGATGCAAAAAGTCAGACTAAATGTAATGAACAGAAGCATAAGCATTGAACTAAATAGAGAACAACTAAATCAACATGAAAGGATGACATAGTATTTTTACTTCAATTTTCTATTTAAAAAATGTCCCTTTTGTGTCTTTGATACAGTATTAAGCTGGAAGATATCAGGCAATTAAGTAAGTAAGTTGGGTGTATACAAATCCACTATGTGTGGGCTCACAGTTAAATAGTTGTCAGAGCATGTGTAAGGGATTTGGTGATCAGGGCCATCATATTTGTACTGCATTTTTGTCTCACAAAGGCATGCTATTAAAGACAATCATGTGAGTGTTTATGGAAAAATACTGCACAGCAAAATCCCCGGTGTTAAATTAAAACTAACACTGAACAGAGTTGAAACTGCTCTGTGTTGTGTTAATGTTGAATTGACCAAACAGTTAATGAGATCAAGTAGATACACTCTCTGAGTGATGATTGATCATTAGTGATGACACGTGCTGTTAACAAGCAGAGTCTACTGAAGGAAAGAGGAACAAAAAGAACAGGATACCATGTAGCCACAGTACTTTTATGCAAGGAATCCTTTTAAGAAAACAAAAACTTCATATGTGTAAATAGAATAGGAACATGTATGAGGAAAGTGAATGGTGAATTATTGGTCATGAAGCTCTTGCTCTCTGGACAGTCATTCTGTATGACGTATGTGTGTGCAGAGGCAAAACTAATCTGCCTCTAATCCTCTAATTGAGTCAGTTTAGTCTCTGCTGCTTCAGCCAGACTGCTGAGTCTCTGTCCCTCACACACACACACACACACACACACACACACACACACACACACACACACACACACACACACACACACATTTTTAGAGACAGTCACTTTATAATACGGTGTGCAGTCATCTGCATCTCTCTGTCTCTCTGATATAGTCACTGTTCTGCATGCACTCTCTAACCTGCTTTCACCCAAAATCCCCCCTGCACCTTCTTATTTTCTCTCAACCGTTTCCTCTTTCAGTTGTTTTAGTCCCTATCCACTCTCACTGTCTGCTTCCTTCACTTTTACCCTCCCTTGACCAGTCATAACATTCCTTTTCTTCTGCCTCCTGCGCCACTGTCCAGATTTGTTCTTGCTCTTACTGTAAAGGAACAACAAGAACAAATTTAAAACAGCTCCCAAAAATTAAAATTCTGTTGTCTTTTTTTTCTTTCCATGGATCACAAAAAGAGATATTTTGCAGAAAGTCCTGGCTGCTCTTTTCCATACAATGAAAGTGAATGGTGACTGGGGCTGTCAAGCTATAATAATGACAACAAAGCACCATAAAACTAGTCCATATAACTCATGTGCTATATTCCAAGTCTTCTGAAGCCATACAATAGCTTTGTATGAGAAACAGACAGAAATTTAAGTCATTGTTTACAGAAAATCTTCCCTGTTGCATTTGTACTTGCATTTAATTCAAATATTGCACATCAAGATGCGTCATACCAGGTTTGACATCAAAATTTTGTCTCGCAGGAACAAACGATAGGTTTTGAATGACATGTGGATAAGTAAATTATGACAGAATTTTCATTTTTGGGGGAACTGTGCCTTTAAACATGTTCATTCCTTTAAGTATGTGTATATGTATGGGGGCCTGGGTAGCTCAGCGAGTAAAGACGCTGACTACCACCCCTGGAGTCACAAGTTCGAATCCAGGGCATGCTTAGTGACTCCAACCAGGTCTCCTAAGCAACCAAATTGGCCCAGTTGCTAGGGAGGGTAGAGTCACATGGGATAACCTCCTCGTGGTCGTTATAATGTGGTTCGCTCTCGGTGGGGCACGTGATGAGTTGTGCGTGGATGCCGCGGAGAATAGCATGAAGCCTCCACACACACTATGTCTCCACGGTAACACACTCAACAAGCCACATGATAAGATGCACAGATTGATGGTCTCAGAAGCAGAGGCAACTGAGATACGTCCTCTGCCACCCAGATTGAATTGGGCATTCCAAATTGGGGAGAAAAAGGGGAGAAAAAAAAAAGTATATGTATATATATCACATTTTTTATTTTTGCAGCATTTCAATTCTTCTTCCTCACTCATTCTTGCCATGGAGAATCATCAAGGACCATTAAAGGGATAGTTGAAAATTGAAAAACCCCAAAATGAAAATTCTCTCATAATTTACTCACCCTTATGCCATCTCAGATGTTTGACTTTCTTTCTTCTGCTGAACACAAATGAAGATTTTTAGAAGAATATTTCAGCTCTGTAGGGCCATACAATGCAATTGAATGGTGTCCAGGATGCTGAAGGTCCAAAAAGCACATAAAGGCTGCATAAAAGTAATCCATATCCAGTGGTCAATCCAGTGGTTAAATCCATATTATCAGAAGTGATATGATAGGTGTGGGTGAGAAACAGATAAATATTTAAGTCCTTTTTTACCATAAATCTCCATTTTCACTTCCACAGTCGTCTTCTTTTGTTTTTGGGTGGATGGCGTTGTTCGTGCATATCACCACCTACTGGTTGGGGCTGGCCAAAGGTGGAGATCTATAGTACAAAAGGACTCACCTATTATATCGCTTTTGAAGACATGGATTTAACCATTGAAGTTGTATGGATTACTTTTATGCTGCCTTTATGTACTTTTTGGACCTTCAGAGTTCTGGCCACCATTCACGTGCATTGTATGGACATACAGAGCGGAGATATTCTTTTAAAAATCAAAAGAAAGAAAGCCATACACATCTGGGATGTCATGAGGGTGAGTAAATGATGATAGAATTTACATTTTTGGGTGAACTATCCCTTTAAATGACAGTGTTTTATGATATTTCATTTCAAGGCTGTATTTTGAGTGTGTTGATTCAGGTGAGCCCCTTCAGATGTGCGAGAGCCGTGGTTTGAACCCTGCTTGAGCAATCCAGTTACAGGCTGTAATTTGATCATGGCTGGCCATCAAAGCTCAGGCCATGTTCTGAACGCTGTGTGCTTCTGATTGGCTGCTGCTCCTGTAGATCCATATCTCTGTCATCATTACCACACACATCTCCACTCTGCTGTTTAACAAAAGCTCTTATTAATAATGGCAGATGTGCACATGCTAACCACTGTTACCAAGGCCACTGAGCAGATGAATGCTCAACCAAAAACTCATTGTGCATATCATAAGTAAATAATTTTTGTGGCCATTGCCTTCCTGTTGTACAATTTGGACCTTATTCAAACAACAACAACACTTACAACAACATTAAAGGAATAGTTCACCCAAAAATTAAAATGTTATCTTTATTTACTAACCAATTATACTTTCTTTCTTCAGTGGAACACAAAAGGTGAATTTTGAAAAATACTTCACAGGGTTTATTTGCGGAGTAATGCAAGTGAATAGTGAGCTCGAAAAAACAAAACAACATGTACTATATTCCAAGTCTTCTGAAGCAATGCGATCAACAGATCAGATAAATCAAATATGGCAGCAACGTCGGTATCATCAAACCTCATTGGTTCTCATCGTGTCTTGTGACCAAACATGCTACTTGACGTCATGATGTTTGGTCACGAAACATGATGGGAACCAATGAGTTTTGATGCTATCTAAGTAGCTTAAATCATATAAAAGTGCTTTACTTATTAATATGATTTGATCAGAGGTGGGTAGTAACGTGCTACATTTACTCCGTTACATTTACTTGAGTAACTTTTTGGAAAAATATTTACTTTTAGAGTAGGTTTAAAACTGGGTACTTTTTACTCTCACTCAAGTTAATTTCTAATGACATTTTTTACTTTTACTTCATTACAATGGGCAGCGTTCCTGTCGTTACATTACTGGGTTTAATTTTAATTAATGTGCCATTTATTGAGAGATTACTGAATGGGACTTTTACGACAGCGGAAGTTCACACAGCTGCGTTCACTGTCACAGACTGTCACTCAAGCCGAGTCCATCACTGCTGCAGCATCATGCTCTTCAAACTAAGTGAAACACTTTCTTCATTCCGCACAGTGAATAAATAATAGTTTCGTGCCTTCATTTAACACCAAGACAAGCTGATATTTCAAGATTAGCAGCTACTTCGGGCAGATTAACTTTATAAATCCATGTAAAAATCCAAGTTAAGCGTAAATGCCTTTTGCTCTACCGAACATGTGACTGACAACTGGAGCGTGAACAGATAGCATACTGTATCTGCAGGAGAGGTGTTTTATTACTTTTCTAAGTGATTGGACTTATATTTTTTGCCTGTTAGACGATAAAATGGGTATAATGGGCACACAATTCCAGTGAAGGAGGGACTGAAGCCAAATCTAGATACTAGATTTTGACTTGGGCCAGTAAGCAAACACCTTGAATATTTTAGCAATCATCTAGGAATGGCCTAGCAACGACCCAGAACACCCTAGTCACCACCTAATAATAATGCTCTAGCAACCCCCTAGAACACTCTAGCAACAACATAGCATCTGACAACTACCCTGACAACTACCCTAGCATTGTGGTGGCATTTTGCAAGCAAATAAAAACTAGTAAAGTAATGTAGTATAATAAAGGTATAATAAAGATTTATGTCTGTATGGCAAGAAATGCATATGCTGTCATAGCAGAAGCCCAATGTTGGAGAGACAACTTCCAGAAATTCAGACCATAAGTAGACCTAATTGGTTATGCAGCACTAAATGATATTGCACACTTGAATATAAACATCAAGACTTACTGAATAATTTCTTACATAGAACACTTAAAAGGCTTTTACTGGCTGCTATTATCTGCACAAATGACCACTCTAAATCTCCCTAATAGTAATTTGAAAAGTATGAACTGTAAAGAATAGAAGAAAAAAAAAAATTACAAGGGTTTCAGTGCGATACACATCAGAGTATAAATAAAAGAGGGTTCTGTTACAGGCCATCAGAGGATAATTTAAGTGTGGTAATTCTCCTTAATGGTTTCCCTTACAGTTCCTATGAATTCCTGTCCTTGTTTTCTTTTATTTATTTATTTATTTATTTTAAGTAGTATTTTATGATTTCATGAAAGAATTAAATGCTTAACTAGATTAAATGCCACGTAGCACAATGTCCATGGCACAAACTGTGTGGGACACATTTCAGTATGCAATTAAGTTTAATAGTTAGGATTAAGGGCTTGTTGAAATCTCTTCCTCTAAGTATGAGCAATAGTAATAGTGATATTTCCTTAGCAAACAACATTAATTAGTATTTCTGATCATTTTGGAGACATTATGCTACCAGTAAGTAGCCATAACTTGGTAATTACAATATGTCCTATAACTGTCACAATAAAATGCAGAATGTTTTATCAAATCTGGCTCATACAATAACAATACATTTGTACTGCTTAGAAAATGAGGCTTCCAAAATTTGCCTTCCAACTCACTGAAACACTGATGATTGTAGGTGGCATATTGCATCCTTGAAAGGCAGAAATCCATGTTTCTTTAAGAGGACTGTGGAATGAACAGATGGTCTGCAAGAGATATAGCAACAACTTTCTATGAGTGTGTGTGTGTGTGTGTGTGTGTGTGTGTGTGTGTGTGTGTGTGTGTGTGAATGTGAGTGTGCTTCTCGTTTCATGACAAGAACACCTGCTGGGGAGTGTTTGACACAGGTCTGAACTAAATCTACTGCCTGCTGCTGTGGACAAGTACATGTTTTCTGTATTTATGCTCGACTGCTGTCATTTAACAGATGGGTGCAAAATGTACTGACTTTTGAAAAGAACACACCTGCCAGAGTGACAGAAAACCTGCCAGAACAAGAATACTCAGTATTAATGAAACAGTAGAAGAACAATACTTGGATGAAATATTGCATTTTGGTCATAACAGTTTTGACTAAATCAGTAGTTACTGCATTTTGCCTTTGCTTGGCAGCAGAGGTTAAAGCACACATGCACACATGGGTCAAAGAACAATGTCAACATGGTGGATGTATTATGTCTGGGTATTAGTATTACTAGACTACATACCTGCATACCTGAAGAACATACAGTACTTCATCAATGGTCGCAAAGTAAGTTTGCGTACATGCCATAAAATTGTAGTAATTCGGACACTGTCTCTGACTGCACATTCCCATCCTTATACCTGCGGCCAACCTGTCCTTTCATCTCTTTCACAGTCACTTATTTTTAGTTGAAGTCCCTGTTACCCTATTTCTGTTGCCACTGCTATCAGTGCAATATTTTTAAATGTATCAGTTTCTCCTTTGGCTTTTACTCTAAGCCCCAGTACAAACACTTGCTTGCCTCTGATTTGGAGGAGAAGACATAGGGAGCTATGATTCAAAATTTGAAAGTTGCCCTGAGCATACTGTCGCCTAGCAACCGCCTCTCACCTTCATAGTAATGTAGCTGGTAGCAGACTTCCAGAACTCCAGGCCTGTATACTTGTGAAGTCAGTTGGGACGCTCATCCACTCATGCCTCAGAGCCTTCATTTTCACTGTTTTTCATTTTTTTTGTTCCCCTATTTCACTTCAAAATGTGCTCTGTAAGCATTAGATTCGGTTTAAGACTGTATATGATAATCAGAATCACATACACATGAAGCCATTTCCAAGTTATGCTGCAAACAGATCCCACCAGGGGTCTCCATGTTCTGGGCAACAAATATTACACAAATATTACACAAAGAGCATCTATTATTACACAAATATTACAAAAAGAGCATGGATTATTATTACACAGATATTATCAAAACATATGCATCATTATTACACATATATTACAAAAAGAGCATGCATTAATATTACACAAATATTACAAAAAGAAAATTCATTATTACACATATCTTAAACAAAGACCATTCATTATTAAACAATTATTACATATATAGCATTGGTTATTACACAAGAATTACAAAAAAAGCATTCATTTTTAAACAAATAAAAAGAGCATGTGTTGTTTAACAAATATTACATAAGGAGGATGTATTATTAAACACCTACTAATAAAAGGGCAAGAATTTGCATGATTACACAAATAGGACAAAAAGAGCATGCATTGTTAAACAAATATAACATAAGGAAGATGTATTGTTACACACCCACTAAACAAAGAGCATACAATATTAGTATTAGTACACACCTATTAAACAAAGAACGCGCATTTTCTCACATATATTGCACAGAGCATGCACACAATATGCTTTATTGCACGCATATTACAGGAGCATGCACTATTACACGCATACTCACTATTACACACATGTTAAACAAAGAGAATGCATGTATTACATATATATTAATCAAAGAGCATGCATTACATTTACGTTTAGTCATTTAGCAGGTGCTTTTATCCAAAGTGACTCACACATGAGGAACATAACAATCAATGTGTCATACGAAAGCCAAGAATAAAGAGCATGTATTATTGCACACTTACTAAACAAAGAGCATGTATTTTTACACACATACAGTGTTGGGCAAGCTACTCAAAAAATGCAGAGAGCATACTGTCATAGACAAAGTATCTATAAGACTTATTCACATGATATTATCAAAGCCTGGGTACAGTATATTACAGTTTAGTGCAATACAGTATACAAGTATACAGTGCAATATGTACAGGTATGTGCACATAAAAATAAATAAAAATAAAATAAAAATAAAAAAATAAAACATGTAAATTCATATTTAGACATAATACTTATACAAACCCTTGTGTTCAATATATGAGTCACTATTCTTACATTTTTTATTTTTCATATTTATACTACTACCTTTACAAACACGTGTTCAATATGTAAAATCACTATTTTTACATTTTATTTTTCAGATTTAGACTACAACCTCTACAAACCCATACCCATTTAAACAATTTAATTTGCACATTTCTGCATAAAAATTCTATTCATCTATATATTCATCTATACAATACAGAAATACAGCAGCAAGACACAGAATTACAGGATATATCATCAGAGGCCAACTTTCTTGTGTATGTGTATGTGTATGTGTGTGTGTGTGTGTGTGTGTGTGTGTGTGTGTGTGTGTGTGTGTGTGTGTGTGTGTGTGAGAGAGAGAGAGAGAGAGAGAGAGAGAGCACTTCTGGGCAATAAAAATGTGATTTCTGATTGTATCAGATGGTAATACCATGGTGCTTTGATATATGATTACCATATTCATATAGCCTACCATTGTATTAACATAGTGCGTCCAGGTAATGGTACACTTCCAAAAAACATGGTAATCCCATGGTACTTTTTTATGTGTTTAATGTGTAGGCTAATACGTGTTTTGATACTCTTTTGGTTGGAAAATTTATTTACCTGCAGAAGTCGTTCACAAGCTGCAAACGTGTTGAACTTTATAAAGACCTTCTTCATCATTGGCAAACGATAGGACACATTTGCAGGTTCAGTTTCCATTGATTGTAGATCCACTGCAACCAACGTTATCTTTATTTTCCATGTTATAAAATACTCTGTGAGCTTATTGGCAAGTGAGAGCGTGCACAAATGATTCAGCAGCTCGAGCGCAAGCTTTCTGAGGCATTCAGATTGAATCACAAACCGATTCAGACTGCTTTCCTATAACGTGTGACCAATTCATTTTAAAGAACCGACTCAGATGAGCGATTGATTTGTGATCGGACATCTTTAGTTTCGATACGAAACTGCCGATAGTATACACCGGGTACAAGCCATGATGTAGCGGTGTAGCTTTTCTCAACGCTACGACACTACCTAGTCAACATATAGCTTTTCTACTGAAAAGCTACTTGTAAGCGTATTTTTAGCGAAGCTACTGCCCATCACTGCACACATGTTAAAAAACATGTGTTATTACACACCTATTAAACAAAGAACATGCAATACTACAAACACATTTATCAGAGAACTTGCATTATTACACAGATATTGTACAAAAGCATGCAGATTACACAGATATTACACAAAAGCATGCATTATTAAGCATATATTATACAGGTCATGCATTACTGCACACATATTACACAAAGAGCATGTATTATTAGGCACATATTCATTATTGCACATATTAAACAAAGGGAATGTATTGATACAAATAAACAAAGAGATTATAGACATTATAGGCCTACACTATTGACACATTAACAAAGATCATGCAGTATTACCCAAATATTTTATGAAAACATGCATTGTTAGGCTATTACTACAAAAATACAACAGAAACAACATGCATTAAATATTCAACAAAGAGCATGCATTATTACACATATATTAAAGACTCGAATAAGAGCATACAAATAGAGTGATTCAAACAAATCAAGATTCACAGACAGCTTTTGGCTGCCATGTTCTGTACTGGTCCAAATTGAAATAATTAGTGCTGTGTAGAAAATTTAAATTTCCCTATAACCCCTGTTTGAACTTCATGTATAAGCCTAAATCAGATTTGAATGCTAATCTATATGTGTACAGGTAACATTTTTTGACATCAAAAATACCCATAGGTCTTTACTGTTGAACCTAGCCCTTAAATTACACAGTCAAATGCAAAGCGCACAACTTTTCTCTTTCATAATCTTACTTGTGAGGAAATGTAGGAGAAATAGATATGCAATTCAGTCCAGAGACTATTAACTCTTCTCTGTGATGAAGTGTGCTATTGTTAAAATTAGCTCCTTTGATCTACAGTACTGAATGAATTCAGGTCACAGCCTGAGTAAACGGATGAATTGTAATGAAAGCTTGCTCAAATAACTGTGATGGAGTTCATTTCAACACGCATATAGGTATCATGTAAATGGATTGGAGGAAGTGAATGAGTCAATTACTCTGTTGAAAAACTGTGTATGTTCAGCGGAGAGCTCTAAGGTTCATTTCCCTTGGTGAAATTTTCCAAGACAAACAGTATTATGCTTCATTAGATACAGAATGTACACTTGTCAGCTCTCATTTTAATGAGAAAAGAAAAAAAAGAATCCAGTTTGCTGATGTGTGTAGACCTGCAGAATGAGTTACTAGGCAGAACTGCACATATAGAGCAGAATACTGACAAAGCGCTACACCTCAAAGATAAGGATTTTGCTGTGAGTTTTATTTTATTTATTTTTTATTTTTATTTTTTCCTGGAGTGTTTTTCAAATTCAATCTGTTCTGTATTTTTAATTTTTTTTTAGGCACAAATCAAACATGATCCCTCACACACAGCACAACACAAGAGTTTTGTGATGTAGCTGTCAAAGGGTTGTGGTGTGACTTCAGTATATAAGAGAACAATGACAGACTTGTGCTTTAATTATTTCATTTGTTAATCTCTCAGTTTCAGTTTATCAGTTTTAAGGGGTGGTCACACTAGGCTTTGAGCACACAAATTTTTTTCGGACAATGCTACAAACCAGGATATGATGTCACGCGGGAGGGCTTCTGGTGTAAGTAAATAATAAATCACAAAAAACAAATACTATTATATTAAAATTGTTAAAATATACTGCCTACTCACTTTCGTGCAACAATTAATCTTGGATCTTTAAAATTTGTATACTTTGAGCCAAAAGGTCAGCATGTGATGTTTCGTTCTCCTACTGGTCACGTGTCTTCTTGTCGTACGAATTCACGGTTCAGAGTTCACCAAGCTTGAACTTTGGTAAGCAGCATAGTATGAAATTTCTTCGCATGAGCTTGCGTTTACGGTCTGCTGCGGATGTGTTTGAATGGAAGTGAATGTAGCGCAAAATATAGTGTTACCGCCCCTTTAAGAAGCTTTATTGGCATGACAAATATACAGTATGTACATTCGTATTACCAAAGCATTCACAGCTGAGCTGCATACTAATAAAACATATATAAAATACTAATAAAAAGTGCAAAACAAAGACATCAACTTACATACTATAATACTCTCTCTCTCTCTCTCTCTCTCTCTCTCTCTCTCTCTCTCTCTCTCTCTCTCTCTCCACACACACACACACACACACACACAAATACATTTAGTTACCGTGTTTCTAAAATGGTGAGACAGTCTGTTTCCTGTAAGATACATTGGTCACACAATTGCATATACATGTAGTACTGTACAATAACTACATAAAAAATGAATGATTTTAATAACTTATCTGGGTGACCCGATTGCAATTCTTATATTTTTAATTGATGTTTTAACATGAATTTTATGGTTGTTTTGTTTTTCTAATTCATTTTCCCATGTAAAATTCACCTAATATTGTATTCACTTAAATTCATTCATTAATTAAATTTGCTTTTTGATGCATATTTATTAGGTAAATATTAATAATTTAAATAAAGGTGCTTCACACATTTTGTATTCCAAATTCTGTTATTATAAACCAAACATGTAACCAAAAGGTGTTGTATTTTATGTATTTATTTTTCAGAAAAAAAAAAAAAAAAAGGAATGAAAATGTTTTATTGATGGTATAAATTGGAAATGATTTTTCTCTAGAAGTGGCAAAAGAATGATGATTAAAATTAAGATTTCATTGTCAAAATGAATGCAAAATATTTCAAAGTATGGTATTCTGTATTATTTAATAACAATAATAATAATAAAAAAATATATATTATAAATAAATAAATTAAGCAGTATACTTGATGATTGGAACTATGGAACTATGTTTATTTATATTTACAGTATATACACTACCGGTCAAAAGTTTTAAACACTTACTCATTCTTTATTTTATATATATATATATATTTCACATTTTAGAATAATGGTAAAGCCATCAAAACTATGGAATAATAGAAATGGAACTATGGGAATTATGTTGTGACTAAACAAAATCCAAAATAAATCAAAACTGTGTTATATTTTAGCATCTTCAAAGTAGTCACCCTTTGCCTAGAATTTGCAGAAATGTACTCTTGACATTTTCTCAACCAACTTCTTGAGGTATCACCCTGGGATGATTTTTAAACAGTATTGAAGGAGTTCCCATCTATGTTGGGCACTTATTGGCTGCTTTTCTTTATTATTTGGTCCAAGTCATCAATTTCAAAAACTTTTTTTCAATTTTTTTTTTATTACATTTTAGTTTTATAATGAAATAAATTAATATGATGGCACAATTATATTTTTGTTTTACAAAACTAATTTAAAATATTTAAGCATATATATACTGTATGTTTCCTTTTCACAATTTTGTAAGATGTGCGATCAAATAATCTAGAAAAACACAACAACATTAGGTTCAAATACAAAATGCTCTATTGTTATACTTTTATAAGCATTGAAGAGTATGTGCAATGCAACTATACAATCTATGAATAATAGATCTAGCCATAATGTGTAAGCTGTACAAATGTACACATGGGGGGCATACTGGGGTGTAGTTTGAGGTTCTGTTTGGGCAGACAGAGTTTGTCAATATCCATCCTTAGGCTGAATGTCTTTGAACCAACCAGACTGGGGCTTCCAGCTCCTCTCTCCAGAGACACAGTGAGGTTGATCGTTCATCTTTGCTCTCCATGGAACAGACAGCAAAATGGAATAAACAAAAATCAAGTTATTTGTGTGAGAGATGGATGCCTGCTGCAGAAACAGCAGTGCAAAGGCTATCGAATGGTCAATCAAAAACCAGCCATAGCATCTGATTGAATTAACACAGCATTTTATGCATTTCAGAGAGCAACACTTGCCAGGAAATGTTTAGCCACATTTGAAATCTGGAAAACAATTTTGAAAATGAGCCATTTGTCTTATAACACAATTTCGGTGTTCTCAAATGGTTTTGATGGAGGACCCGGATATTACATCGGACATTAGTGACAACAACCATGTTTATCCTCATTGCAAGTTAACCAAAATTGAATGTGGTCTGGATTGTATTTTACCTTGCATTCATGGTTTTCGAGGATGATGGCATGACACGATACCTGTACATTTTGACATCTGCCTAATTTGACTAATTTGCCTACTTAGTGACACAAAGATTTATGCTTTGATTTATGCTTTGATATCCATGAAAAGTTGTTAAGCCTATTTATTTTGCTTTTATAACTATACATGCTTTTATGGTTTGTTGCAGTTTATATTTACATTTAGGAATTTTTTCCCTGCTGCTCGTGACCATATCAGAACAGACTTGCGACCCATCAGTTGAGAAACACTGTTTTAAATTACTTCATACACCAAATCATTATAGCATGTAATTTTTCATGTTAACATACATGAAATATTAAGCAACCCACAAACCTTTGCAGAGATGATTTAAATACTGTAAATGGCCCAGATGCTTCTGAGATGAGCAGTAGTTACAATCCTATTGATGCAAGCACTGCAGTCTGTAATGTAGGCTGTACCTAAAGGTGATTGAGAATCATAACTGAGGTCACTATTGATGTTATAGTGATTGAGAGCCATTGGTTTTGCCTGGAGTGCAGGATTCTTGCAGACGTGATCATTTTCCACAGCTGCAGGGATTAGTATGAGTGAATCTTTTTTTTTTTTTTTTTTCTGTGCTTCTGACAAATCATGCTTCCTTACTAAAATTCTATTTGATCTCTTAGGTGATTTAGGGGCATTTTAAGAATGTATTTTTAAGTCTATGTAAGTGCTTTTGGGCATGTCCTTGTTATAAAATATGTTAATAATCATAATTCCCTCAAAAAATTACTCAACCTCATGTCATTCCAAACCCATATGACTTTACTATGGCAGTGGATAGTGATGCACTTTAAAGCTTAAAAAAGGACCCAAAAGTATCATAAAGGTAGTCCATGTGACTTGTGCATCATATTCCAAGTCTTCTGAGAGCATGTTCGTTAGTTTTCCCCTAACATCTCAATCTATACATATACTGTCAGATATACTGTAAAATGTAAGCATATATGTTTTCTGTTGTACGCTTCGTGTACAGAACAGTCTGTTTTAACAGCTGATTTGTGTTTAGCTGCGCTAATCTAATCTTCTGCTTATTGAGCTCTCAATGATTCACTCTGGTATGGCGCTACAGTTGGCGTCCAATCTTTTGGAGAGGCAATTAAGAGGAGATGTGGCTCCCTGCCTCTCAAACCAATTACAAGTATTCGTGATGATATCGCATTAGTTTTATATTGACTGCTGGGGTGCATCATTCATGCTGGATGAAAAATAATAGCTGATCCATCTAGCATTGGCAGCTGTCATTTTTCATGCTGTGATGCTATTGTTAATTGGTTAATGTGGTGACATTCTTTTGTTCCCTTGACAAATGAATCTTACAGTTGAATATGAGCATGAATGATTTACAGGCAACAGGTGATTTAGAGAAGACTGTGTAGGAATTTGATCAAGGTCATAATCAGGGTAAAATTTGTGGGGTGAGGGAACCCTAAGCCACATGCAACAAAATTACCTATGTTAAAACCATTTTGTGGTAGTAGACTATACATAGTTCTGCTCAAAAAAAAAAAAAACCAGAATAAAGTTAACATATTTATACAACAGGTAGTTCCGGTTCTCAAATCTAATTAGACGAGAGGTGTTCAAGAGTGCTGATAGCTCACTCAATCAGCACTGGGATGCTTTACTGTTTGTGTCACTCCACTTGTGTTCATGGCATTCCAAACTAATGTGTAAGAGCAGTGCAGATGTGTAAGAGCTGCTAGTTGTGTGAATTTTCATTCATCCCTATGACATTAAAGATCTGAGCCAGCAGGTGGCAACAAAATACTTTCTTGTGTGTACTATGAGTGAGTTGAGCTGATGTTGACAAACTGTGTTGTCAGTCAGTGCTCAGATTTCTTTGAAGTCATCTGGATTTGGCTCTCACTCTATGATCGCTCGGATTACTACTACTTTATAGCTGAGAAATAGAGTTGAACTAACAGCTTCAGCATTACTGCCAATCACAGCTGAGAGTCGCGACAGATGGAGGAATCAAATACGCCTACCTGATAAAGTTTCCCATTCGAGAGAAGACGTAAACTTTCAACATGGTGGAGGAGAGAATGCTTTCTGTGTCGGTGTCAAAATAAGAGTTCCTCAAGAAATATACAAGAATGAAACTGGCGTCTTCTATGTTTTCTCTACAACAACAAAACGCTCAAACGTGAGTGAAATATCCTTAGGATAATTCTGATAGCACGTATGGCAGCGATCATATCAGATTACTATCACACTACAGCTGAGGAATAGAGTTAAAGTAACAGCTGCAGCATTATTGTTCATCACTATAACAGACGCAGGTAATCACATACTCAGTCACTCTCTCTGTGTCTCTCTCTCTCTCTCTCTCTCTCACACACACACACACATCGTTGATTCTCCAAATACTTGTTAGAAACAGCCCAAGCTGTCGTTACTAGTTCTAAAGTGTGATTTTTTAATTAGTAATGGAGGCTTGGGTGCATATGATAATATTCTGTTGGTCCTCAGCGTGCCGCCAAAACAACACAGATCCGCCGAGGCATGGACTCACCTGAAGGTGTTCTGTTGTATCTGGCACCAAGATATTAGCTGCAGATCCTTCAAGTCCTGTAAGTTGCGAGGTGAAGCCCACAGAATTTGGAGGTCAGGGAAACACCTTTAACTCTACATCATGTTCCTCAAACCATTCCCGAAAAAGGTGTGCAGTTTGTCAGGGCGCATTATCCTGCTGAAAGAGGTCATTGCCATGAAGGGGTGTACCTGGTCTGCACTGATGTTTAGGTAGGTGGTACATGTCAAATTGATGTCCACATGAATGATCAGACCCAGGGTTTCCCAGCAGAACATTGCCCAGAGCATCACACTCCCTCCAAAGGCTTGTCATTTTCCCACAGTGCATCCTGGTGCCATCATCATGGGCACTCTGACCAGTCTGCGGCTACGAAGCCCCATACGCAGCAGGGTGTGATGCACTGTGTGTTGTGACACATTACTCAGGTAACCATCATTAAAATGTTCTGTGACTTGTGCCACAGTAGACCTTCTGTCGGTTCGGACCAGACAGGATAACCTTTTTTGCCCTTGCACATCGATGAGCCTTGGGCACCCAATACCCTGGTTTGTGGTTGTCCCTCCTCTGGTTGACTACTGTCGGTAGGTACTCATTGCTGCTGAGAACCCCACAAGCCTTGATGTTTCAGAGATGCACTGACCCAGTCGGCCACAACAATTTGGCCCTTGTTGTCAAAGTCACTAAAGTCTTTACTTCTGCCCATTTCTCCTGCATTCAACAGGTTGACTACGAGAACTGACTATTCGCTTACCATCTAATTTACCCAGACCTTGACATGTGGCCTTGTTAGGAGATGATCAATGTTAATTACTTCACCTGTGAGTGATCATAATGTTTTGTCTCATCGATGTGTGTGTGTGTGTGTGTGTGTGTGTGAATGTATATATATATATATATATATATATATATATATATATATATATATATAGTATGTTCTAATGGTTATGTATAATAATGAGATCAGGCTGGAATATGTCCATTGAAGTCAGTGGAAACACGGTCCATAGAGTGTTACAGAAGCTGTGCTTGGATGTGTGTCTATGGCAGATACCAGTACCATACATTTGGCCATATAGTGTATGTAGGGTTTGTTCAAATCCTAACCCTATGTATAAGCAATAGTAATAGTTACACTTTCCTTAACAAACTCCATTAAAAGTGTGATATTCGTATTAACATTCAAGAGGTTGATTTATGGTCATACTAACATGTATTGGCTTTTGGGGTGAGCAACTGTGGTAAACGTGCATGTGTTTGTATAGTTAATATGATGAGCGTTAACTACAGTATACAGCCACATATAACAAAACTCAGTGCTTTAACAAATGTGAAGGGTTATTACATAGATTTTTTTGTTACAGGGCAGGAAAGTATGTGGTTATGTCATACTTCAAGCACACTCTCCCTTTCTTCTCCTACCCCTTCTAATGATCCTTTCCCTGCCCTGTCAATGCAATTTTCCCCTTTAGTCTCTCTTTGAACCCCTCCTGAGATGCTGAGTGGTACGTTCCTATCTACTACACACTGCTGTTCTGCCTCCCAGACTGTCAGACAGCCGAGCGCTTTGTGCACGCTGCCTCTCCTCCACACATCACACTGAAGCATCACTATACTGTATACTGTAGGTGTGTGCAAGTGAGTGTTGTGGTGTGTTACAGCAAGATTGTGTGTAGACTGGATGTGTAGGAAGTGGTCTTTGCTGTGAACGGACCTCTCCCTCTCCCACCCCACCCCCTGCCCACTCTGGCACTCCCACTGCAAGACTCCTGGACAGAGCCAGCAGCAGCTCCGGGATGTCTTCCCCAGGATCAGCCAGTGGCAGCAAAAGGAATTCCTGTAAGTGGCGACTCTCTCATGGTTTGTTTTATTGATGGTTGTTGAAGTATGTTCGAGCAACATTGACCCGCAGTGCTTCTGTGCCTCCGCGTGGGTTGTTTACAAATGAGTGTGCTGGAACGGCAGCTTTTGATCAGGATTTCATACAGTGGTTCTGTAGTGGACTTGGCTTGTTTTATTCCTTTTTGGAGGCTGAAAATCATGGATAAAGTGCTGAAATGCCTCATTTTTTATGTTCTGATGTTTACATATAACTAAGACTGTCAATTTAATGCATACTTTTAGTACAATTAAAGGTGCACTCAGAATTTGTTTTTTATGTTTTGCTGGCTTATATGGCATTCGTTTTGGACTTATACTGACACCGAGTGGTGTGGATGCAGCAACGATGCAGATCGTTATGGGAGGCATTGAAGAAATGCACTATTCGCAGTTAGCCACTATTAATTTATTCCACAAACAAAAGTGTCTGATACCAGGGGGATTACTTAGATAAAGTTAAAAGTATGCAGCTTCACACAGGACCAGTGTAATCTGGTTAGAAAGTAAGTAGTTACAGTAATCTAAGTAAATTTAAGTCAAAAGTAGACTAATGCATTACATTTTAAATTTGTGTAATCAAATTACAGTTATTGCCTTTCAATTAATTGCTTTTATGTTCATTACTTGGGTTACACATATTTCTAAAGTAATATTTATGTAGAATACATGTAAAACATAAATTATATTCATATGTACGTGTTTGCCTTTGTGTGACAACCGCAGAGTCACTAACGAGTCATTTTAAAGGACAAACATGTGGTACAGAGTTAATGACTTGAGTTCAATAATCTGTAAAAAGTATTTTAGAAAGTAACTTAAAAATAAAGTAATTAGTAATGTATAATGTGATTACTTTTTCCATTAAGTACTGAGTTGTGTAATCTGATTACAATTTTAAAAGAAGTAATTATTAATTTGTAGTGGATTAATTTTTGAGTAACTTACCCAACACTTCTTGCATTCAAAAACAGTGGGATGGAGTGCAACAGAATGGAAGAGACCCCATTGCAAAATGGATTGCAATTCAATTCAATTCAAGTTTTTTTTACAAAGCACAGTTTAAAACAACAAGCGTTGACCAATGCACTATACAGCAGCCAATTTACAGACAGGAAACATAATAAAGTATTATTTAAAAGACATTAGATACAAAATACAACTTCTAAGGTTGGTTAAAAGCAGGAAGAAAAGGTACGTCTTCAACTTGGTTTTAAAATCATGTATTGTTGAAACAGTTCTAATGTAAATAGGTAGACTGTTCCACAGTTTTGGGGCAGCTACCGCAAAAGCATGGCCACCCCTCAGCTTTAGTTCAGATCTAGGAATTGTCAATAGCCTCTGATCTGAGGATCTAAGTGATCTCAGGGGATTGTGTGTATGTAAAAAGTCGGAAAGATACAAGATTAAAGGATTTAAAAATAAATAATAATAATTTATAATCAATTCTATAACGAACCAGAAGCCAGTGAAGAGAGCTTAAGATCGGGGTAATATGTTCACACTTATGTACACCCGTCAGCATTCTGGCTGCAGCATTCTGGACCATTTGCAATCGAGCAAGGGATGCATGGCTAATTCCTATATAAAGGGAATTTCAATAGTCTAGTCAGGCAAAGATAAAGACACGAATCACCTTTTCAAAATCCTTCAATGACAAAAAAGGCTTGACTTTAGATAAAAACTTTAGATGAAAATTTACAACAAAATGTATTCGAATTATTTGTCAAACTTAAGGGCACTGTCAAAAACAAAACCAAGATTTTTTTACTGACGATTTATGGAAAGGAGCCAGGTGGCCCAGATTAAGATCAGGGGGACCAGAACTATCAGATGGCCCAATCATAATTATTTCAGATTTACTATCATTAAGGCTTAAACAATTTTGTGATATCCATGATTTCAGATCATTTAGACAGGCCAGCAGGGGTTTTAGTGCATATCTGTCATTTATTTTCAGTGGTAAATAAATTTGGGTATCATCTGCGTAACAGTGAAATGATACCCCATGTTTACTTCCTAATGGAAGCATATAGAGAGAAAACAGGACAGGGGTCAAGATAGAGCCCTGAGGAACGCCACAGGTAAGAGGAGCTGACACAGATGAGAAATCCCCAAGACAAACTGAGACATAATTGCAGTGAACATTCCGTTCAATAAATATGGAAATAAAACAATATGTTGAGTTCTAACGTCACTTTTAGAAATATCTATTCAATTATTTACTCTTCTGCCATATTAAAAATTTAAAGTCTTTGAATTATCAATAACACTTTACATTAATAATCCCTTTGTTAAAGGTCTATTAAGGTGTTCGTTATTGACTAATAATTAATTTACAAATGCATTGTAAATCATTTATATGCAGTAATGACAACATGTATAAAAAGGGCAACTGTTATGCAATACTTGCCAAATAGTTAGCCATTTTACCTGTTACCATGTTATTAATGTTAATAACATGTAATCAGCATTAGTAACCTATGAAATTTCAGTACAGTTTAATGGTCATCATGCTTTATTCTATGATATATGTTGTGAATGAGTATGAAGAGCAGAAAGATGTTGTTGTAGAGGACTAGAAAGTGACAATGCACGTGAGTCAAGACATTACAGTAATGAATATAAAAACAAGGCAGATTGGAGCAAAATGACATAATCATGCCTTTTCATTTCACTATAATAGTCTGTTCTTGCTACTTTGTGACTACATAAATCAAGAATTAGGGCATTTTGTGTTTTTATAAATAGAAGTGTATTTATTAAGCATTTATAACATGTAAGTAAAAATGCTCACTAAAAAGTGTAAAGTGTTACCAAATTATCTTGATTTGGGGCTTTTCTCAGCATATATTGTTGATATATGTAACAATTTGTGATTAATCATCCTATCGTGTTATAAAACATTTTCAATCAGAATTATTCTTTATTATTCAAGAATGCCAAAAATGACCACACCTGGAGTCGCAAGTTTGAATCCAGGGCGTGCTGAGTGACTCCAGTCAGGCTTCCTAAGCAACCAACTGGCCTGTTTGCTAGGGTGGGTAGAGTCACGTTGGGTTAACCTCCTCGTGGTCGCTATAATGTGGTTCTCGCTCTCGGTGGGGCACGTGGTGAGTTGTGCGTGGATGCCTCAGAGAATAGTGTGAAGCCCCACACACGCTAGGTCTCTACGGTAACGCTCTCAACAAGCCACGTGATAAGATGCGCGGATTGACGTCTCAGACACGGAGGCAACTGAGATTCGTCCTCCATCACCCGGATTGTCACTACACTACCATGAGGACTTAGAGCACATTGGGAATTGGGCATTCCAAATAAAAAAATAAAAAAAAAGAATGCCAAAAATGAGAAATCTAGAGAAAAAACACCTCTTTGATGTCTGTCTTTTCTGTGCTCAGCACATTTGTCTTTTAGCTCTAGAGTCACTGTTGCTACTGTCTCCAGCTGCAGCTTTCAAGCTGTGTCCAGTGCTGTATCTCACAAGAAAAACTTTTGTTAATATTTCATTACGAGTGAAGATTTTGGTGCACCGGCGAATGGAATTATAGCAGCATTTATGAGTCAGTGTGGAAGCTGTGTGTGAGAGAGCAAATCCTCAGGGGACAAAATTGAGTACTTAGTTTTGATGGAGCACAGAGATTGTGATCACACACACACACACATACATAAAGAACAACTTGCATCTCTACATGTGAACATGGCATGCAGGTTTTCCTGTGTGTTTGACTCTGTTTGGCTTTGCACATTGATTAGTACTGCTGAAGAGCTCTTGAAGTCTTGCTCTTGTGATTATGAAAACCCCACCCTTCCCCCCATCCATCTCCCCCTCCTACTTGATGCAGGATGTGATTTACGGTCAAGTCTTCAGCGCTCAGAGCCAGTAAATATCATCCCAGCACACCTTTAATTTTCCAACCCACCCGCTCTATACAACCCTCAAACCACTCTGCTATTAAAACCCTGTCACAGTGATGGCTTGTTATTTTGTCTCTACAATGTTTGAACACATAGGGGTTTTGCTATTACATCATGGAGTTGATCCGTTCATTTTTCTTTAAGGATCTTAACAACATCATGAAAGGGTTTGACACAAGCAAATTTTCTTTCCTGTCTTGACGTATTTCTTATTGAAACAGGAAGTTATTTTGTTAATGCTAGTATGTTATATTGCTATTGCTAGTCATGGCATTTGTGGTATCATGGGGAGGGACATTCTCTGACTGACATATCACACTGTGAATTTGGCAACAGTAAGTCAATAGTTTTGCTGTTGATATCGGTTTGTGCTTACCAAAATTCAAACCACTGCCCCCAGTGGCAAAAGCTGGAGGTGTTGTTGAACGTACAGTATAGCAACATGTGATCTCCAGTTTTCGAGTACATTGTCCTCAGTGTGGCGCCAAAAGTGAGTTGTATTTTTAGTAGTAAATGATGTACAGTAATACAGTCAACAGGAATGCATATTTAATTTATTTACTACCCAACCCTAAACCTAACCGTCAGTGGAGTAAAATTTTTATTTCAGAGCGACAAAAACAGCCTCTGAGTCATACTCGATGTCGATGTCGAAGCACCGTGTCGATATGCTGTGTGATCATGTTGCATTCTCATTCAAGAGAGCATTTTATTGGACAATTATTTGTATGTGCCCCTGTAAACAATAGGGATCATCAGTAATTTTAGTCTATTTGCTCAAAAACAATATATATATATAGTCAAATAGACTAAATTTGTATTTAATGTTGACTTAAAACTGTTTACTGTATATCTGCTAAGTACTTTTATCTTCTTAGATCTACAGTAGCACGTAGAAACCATATAGCTCACAAAGCTAACAGACAGATGCTAAATGCCAGACCACTGCAATTCTGATTTCACTGGGTCTTTAATAGGCTTCAAGAGACACCCTTTTGTTGCTAAGTGAGAACTCTTGCTGTATAATCCTGTGTTGGATTTACACACAGCAGTTTTTGCTGACAGCTAAATGCCAGTCAGTCAGTGACATGACATAGTGCTACTGAACAGAACTGAGCAGAGAGCACTATTCTAATATCAGAGCGTCTTTACTCTCCTTTCAGCCTGATCTCTCCGTTTCACTTGCTTTCATACGTGTGTGCCAGGATCACTTGTTTTTAGATTAAACATTCATTTTATTTAAATCAGCATGTGACAGGAATGATTAGTGTCTTTGTATTGGGTTAATTTGGTCTCTCTCTCTCTCTCTCTCTCTCTCTCTCTCTCTCTCTTACTGGCATTCCTGGTGTGTTCAGACACTGCAATTATTTCATAAGTTTGACAGTTGGAGACATGGACTGGATTTGGAGCCTTGTGTGTGTGTGTGTGTGTGTGTGTGTGTGTGTGTGTGTGTGTTTCCCCACTATATAGGAAACTACACCCCAACTGTCCCCTTAAAGGAATAGTTCACCCAAAAATGAACATTCTCTCATCATTTACTCACACTCATGCCATCCCAGATGTATTTGACTTTCTTTGTTCTGAAGAACACAAATTAAGATTTGTAGAAAAATATTTCAGCTCTGTAGGTCCATACAGTGCAAGTGAATGGTGACCAGAACTTTGAAGTTCCAAAAAGCATATAAAGGCAGCATAAAGGTAATCCATAAGACTTCTGTGTTTAAATATATATATATATATTCAGAAGCGATATGATAAGTGTGGGTGAGAAACAGGTCAATATTATGTATTTTTATTTCACAAAGAATGTGAACTGCCAAAAACAATAGAGGAAGAATGTGAAAGTGAAAGTGAAGATTGATAGTAAAAAAGACATAAATATTGATCTGTTTCTCACCCACACCAATCATATCGCTTCTAAAGATATGGATTAAACCACTGGAGCGGATTACTTTTATGCTGCCTTTATTTGCTTTTTAGAGCTTCAAAGATTTGGTACCCATTCACTTGCATTTTATACAGAGTTAAAATATTTTTCTAAAAATCTTTGTTTGTGTTCAGCAGAAGAAAGAAAGTCATAAAAATCTGGGATGGCATGAGGGTGAGTTAATGAAGAGAACTATTTATTTTATTCATATGGCTTATTAAATGAACTAAATAATGATTTAAAAAGAATATTTCTAGCTCAATATAAAAACAATAGAAGTCAAACAGAGGCTAACTACTTGTACTCATGTGTGGAACTGAGTATTGTGTGTCATGCTGCATTATACACAGTGCTGGGCGGATTACTTATGAATTGTAATTAGGTACTGATTTCAAATTACATGAAAAAAATGCAATAAATAACATAATCTCAAAGATTACATTTTTGGGGTAATCTAATAAAATTACTTTTGGATTAATTTTGGATTACTTTCAACCTAATTCTATTTTATTTGATGTCACATGCATTTGAGTAGGATAATCATTTAAACATAAAAGAAAAAGTGAAAAAAAAATTATTACATTCTTTATTACTAACAAAAAGTGCCTCACATAAAGAGCTCATGACATTTTTATGAATGACATAAACATTCAATCTTAAAGCAATGACAGTGCATGGCCAAAGTTATAATTCAAAACACTGAGACGACAAGTTCATTTTGAGTGCGTAAAACAATAGCAACATTACTAATATTAATGACCATAAAATCAACATAAAATATGAATTAATATAAATTAACAAAAATTACTGACCATAAAATCAACAGCAACGACGTTGCCTAGGTCAAAGTTTTCATCTAAAAACACTGAAACGCTTACTGCCTACTGATAGTCCATCAGCTATTACAAAGCTGAGGAGCAAGTTATTATCTTTTAAACAGTAAGAATATTCTAAAAGAGCAGAATATTTTAAAACATGTAGTTATTAGCCCTGTTCACACATACAACCAGGTAAATTACAGGAAAATAATTGGGTTGCCTTTACTGGTAAATGTACCAAATGTGCTGTTCACTCATACCATCAGTAAGGAAATGTATGGGTAATGATACAACTTTGCATTAAGGAAAATGGACAGAGCAAAATTTAACAGTATTTTCAAAAGGGTCATGTTCACATTTGACCTCTAAACTGGAAATTGTAGGAAATTATTAACAATTTACTGCCATTGCCTTGTTAATATGTAATCATGTAATCTATAAAAAATTAATGGTAGTCTGATTACGAGTATTTTAAAATGTAATTTAACCAATTACAAGTGCTTGATTTTTGTAATCTGATTACATTATCCAGATTACATTTAATCAATTACTACCCAGCACTGATTACACCATGTACAGTACAGGTAGGTTCACAGCAGCACACTCACAGTTGGAGAGCACCTGGTCAAACAGGTGCTCCTATGGAAAAAAAGCTTGTGCTGCTTAAACTACTTAACCTCAGTGAGCAGTGAAGTGTGCAGGGTAGGGTTGCACCAGCTGTGCGTAAGGTCTCATGTAAGTTAGGACGTAAAGTTCACACTAAAGGCTTAGTAACTACTAGTTAGTTTGTAACTCATTCAGTGCTTAATTTGCTTGCACCACCTGTTCTTAAGGCAAGACTTAACTAGTAGGTCATAATATGACATTTACCTGTATTTATCCAATAAGCAGCCTTCAAATTTATACACAGCAGTGTTAAAAAGCCATGAATTTCAGTTTTATCTTGTTAAGGTTGATGTTCAAACCTTGTTTGCTCACGTAACTGTCAGCTGTAATAAATTACATCCCCATTAAAATACGATATGTAATAAAAGTTGATTTGATAAATATTATATTTGCCCTGTGTAAATAACAATATATAGGAACTTTATCTAAAATAAATAAGGGGTGATAAATAAATACTAATACAACAGGCTGGAAAAATAGACATTTATTCATTTTAATATCATATATACACTACCAGTCAAAAGTTTTGAAACACTTGACTGAAATGTTTCTCATGATCTTAAAAATCTTTTGATCTGAAGGCGTATTCTTAAATGTTTGAAATTAGTTTTGTAGACAAAAATATAATTGTGCCACCATATTAATTTATTTCATTATAAAACTCAAATTTAATAAAAAAAAAAAAGTTTTTGAAATTGATGACAGACCAAATAATACAGAAAAGCAGCCAATAAGTGCCCAGCATATAGATGGGAACTCCTTCAATACTGTTTAAAAATCATCCCAGGGTGATACCTCAAGAAGTTGGTTGAGAAAATGTCAAGAGTACATTTCTGCAAATTCTAGGCAAAGGGTGACTACTTTGAAGATGCTAAAATATAACACAGTTTTGATTTATTTGGGATTTTGTTTAGTCACAACATAATTCCCATAGTTCCATTTATGTTATTCCATAGTTTTAATGACTTCACTATTATTCTAAAATGTGAAAAAAAAATTTATAATAAAGAATGAGTGTGTTTCAAAACTTTTGACCGGTAGTGTATATTTTGAATGTGTTGAAACTTGACACATTCAAAACTGCACAGTTTAATCATGCTGAAGAGCCACTTAAAAAAGTACGTTTTGTTCTCTCTCGTAAATGTAAACGAGTGTAAATGTTAACATCGTAATGTATGTTGAAAGGATTGAAGCCTGTCACGCAAAACATGAGCTCATTGATGTCATAAAATATCAGTCTGCATAAGTTTAATGGTGCAACGCTCAAATATTTAGTAGTGCGTAAATTGTGACTTAGTGCCCATTTACGCCAAAACTAGGCTAAGTTGTAACATACGTATAGCTGGTGCAACCGTCCCCTGGGGGCTGAAGGGGTATGTAAACATTTGTAAATAATGGACATGGCTGCTCAGAAAGAAAGCTTGAAATAAAGAAGGCAAAAGAGAAGGATTTTGATGGAAGATCTCTGCTGCTACTAATTGGCAGGCAGTGCGTATGGCTGATAGAGCAAAAGGACTCAGTGTGGTGGGAGGGTGGGGGTAGAGCATGGGAGAGAATATTTAATTCCATTTCTGTTGGACCCACATAGATGTCTATATATAACTGTGAGATATAACTGGTGAGTTATATCTGGTCAGGACTGGTTGTTATTTCATAACAAATTTTTTTCAGTGACATTTTAAGGGGAGGAGACGGACTATTCGTGTAAATGAATGGGAGAAATTAAAAGAGCCAATTGCCAAGATTCACAATTGCAAAGAGGCATTGCAAAACACTCAATATGATGGTTGTTGGAAGTCCCGCCTTACAGTTAAAAGAGCCAATAGCATGTTTGTTTACTTTAGAATGTTCAAACACATTAGCTAGTTTCTGTTTGTTGTCAGATTTTATTCCTGATTTGAAATATGTTATTTGAACATAATCTTGACAAACAGTTTTTCCCCATTCAAGTAGAAGCTGTACTTGCATGACTGAAAATAGCTGCCCGTAAGCATTGTCTACATGGCTGCTGAGTGATCTGACTTGCTTTAAAGGGACATTGCTTCATAAATAAAGTGGAACTGCAATCTTGACATAAATGAAAATAGAGCAATGGAACAATCTGAGCTTTTAGAAGACCTGTGTCCAGCATAAATGTAGTCATTATTTTGTCATGCCTAAATTCTTTGGCCAGAAACATACAGTATTCTATGCAAGTACGCAGACGTAAATGCCTAGCCAACACATTGCAAGTGTGCGGCCATGTTGTACATACTTAATATGTGTTCTTGTTTCACTGTTGCATTAACAAACCTCAGTTCTCAAAAGGGTGATACATTTTGTACTATTCAACCAGATGTGTTATTATTCAGGTAGCTATAAACTTGGCAATATTCTCTTCAAACTGTTGCTGCTGTAAACTACATTAGAGTAGTTGACCTGAAAGAGAAAACTGACCATAGAAGCAGACAGTTTACTTGGTTTACAGACAGTTTATAATGCCCACTATGGCACCGCTTATGGTAATGCTGAGAATGCAATGCACACTGGAGTTATTGTAAAGGAATTCATTGTTGGGTGAAAGGAGGAAATGGGAAACGTGAGCTTCAACTCAAAATGTTGCACTTCAATGATATGTCACTAAAAAAAAATTGCTTTTCAGCTTCCACACAAACAAACAACTTCTGCGGTTGAAACGTGACTCTCTCTCCTCACCTCTGGCATGGTTCCTCCTTATATCGCTTTCCACAGTGCTTACTGCAATCAGAAAGAGGTGTTAAATATTATAGCATTCAGGTGTGTGCACCCTTACCGCTTTCTCTCCTAATGAATGTTCGACCACACTTCTGCCACCACAGTTATGAATTGTGTTCTGACTAATTTTGGAATGCAATGATGTGTGAAATTGCGCTTACAAAGGTAGAAGCATTTGCTTTCATTTACTTCTGTAGAATATTTGGGACTTTAGCCTCTAAATCTTGAGTCAAGTAATAATGGAAAAGATCAACTTAGTCTCATAGAATGAACGTTACAATAACTACATTTTTGCAAATACCGCTTTCTACATTTTGCTTAGTTTTATGTTTAGTTTCCTGGTGAAATGAACAGTAGATGCGCTACAACAACTGTGCGTTTTATTAACTTTCACACAAATCACTGGTACTATGGCTGTTTATGTCTTAATAAACACTTATTTTTCGCTCTATTACTCACACCCTGCTATGCTATAGTATCAAAACACATTTACTCTAACACATCATTTAAAAAACTATACATACAGACCCACCTACATTTACACAGATATTCTAACATGATCAGCTTGCGCAGTAGCTCACCTGATACAGTGTTGGACTTCAGACTCAGAGACCAATCCTTGAGCCCAGCCAAGGATGCTCAGAGTGAAAGAGAAGCGAAAGTGCCACAGAAGTGACACGAAATGATGTGTTTGCTCCAGTAAATGTGTTTTTCATGTTGAATTTGCTTTTCAAATACTATTGGTTAGGTTTAGGTGCTGGTTTAGGGTAAGGATGTCTGTTTTGTTCACCTCTCATTTATCTTTTTGAACACTATTGGTTAGATTTAGGTTAAAGTTTTAGGTTAGGGAGGTACGTTTTACTCGTTTAAACATCCATCTAATATTTACCTAAAAACCTCTTCTGATTACAACATAATTTCACTCACCTTTGGCGCCCCCTGCTGGACATTTCACTGGGAAACTGTAGCCAAAGTGTACTGAAGCACATAAATTTAGTTTGCAGAAATGTTGCCACTGTTACGTACATTTCATGAGATCAGGCTGGAAAAGACTTGTCAAATCTCAAGTTACAAGGTTTAAGTCAAGTTGTGAAGTCAGGCCTCCAAGTCTTGCTAATAAATTATACTAGAAACATAAATCCTGACATTAGCATTTTTATGATTGTATCTTATATTATGGACATTAAGAAGGTACAACTAAACATACCAGTGTTATGTCGACTACCATATTTTAGACAAATATGTATTTATGGATTAATGTGTTCCATGATTATGATTTGTAAAATAAAAGAATATGCAATGAAATATTCAAGGTGTAATGTGAAAAACAACATTAAATGTTTAACAGTTGCAGTTATTGTGGAATAAAAATCTGTTTTTCATATTTCCTATCAAACATACCCAGACACAATTAACTTGCTTGCTAGAATAATGCTTGTAAACTTAATTCTTAAAAGTTGTTTTTGAATGACATTTCAGGCTAAACAAAATTACAACTTCATGTAACAGTTTTGTTGTTTTCTTGTCTTTTATTTTATCATTTTACCATGTCCAAGTTCTTGCTTCGTGGTCTTTGTTCATTCAGTCCCTCTTTGTTTTAACTGCCTTGTCATTGGTAGCTGTCTTGCACATTCTTGCTTCACAGTCTTTGTTCATTCAATCCCTCTTTGTTTTTAGATGTGTCTTGTCATTGGTGGTTGTAGATTATGCCTGTTACATCATTAAGCCCTCATGTTTGTCTTTGTTGTGTCTTGAATGTATCTTTTGTTCTTTGCTGGTCGTCTTTTTATTAGTTCCTGTTCATAGTTAATTTCAAGTCAAGCTCTCTCAAGATCATTTCTCTCAAGATTTTCTTCACTTACACAGTACATACTGCACTTGGATTCTCAGCCTCAACTCACCCGAGCCTTAACTGAAAAATGTGGTAACCTGCTGCAATTCCCTGATAGCACAGGTACATCACTTAGATGTCTGTTTGATGTGTGTGTTTACATCTGGAAGATGTACTTTTTAGGTTGTTTGCTCATCTGCAATATGTCTATTAGCTGTGTCAAAAGGACATTCCTGCAGCAGATGTTTTTGAGATGTTTATAATTTAGAATGTATGTAAATCTAATGCACTTTTAGGAATTGCGGTCTGATACATTTCAGAGTGCATCAACAAGCAAAATTAAGCTGATGTTGCTATAAGAGTCTGCATTTATGTACTTGCGTAGAGTGTTTCAGAAGAGTTTTTACAGTTCTAGCAGTGTATAAAGTAGCACACCTCGCTTTCAGTCAAGCAGCTCTGCAGGATTTTAATTTACTAACCTGTAAAAATGAAATATGAGATGTGATGGCACCTTAGCCCATTCAACCCATATCATACGGCACACAAAAGACTCCGACAGCCACAGGGAAGAGCTAGAGTATTGTAAAGGGCCACAATAAAAAGAAACGTCAATAAAGGGGTAAGGGACGATTGCTCAGGCCTGCTTTTCACAGCCAGCGGATGAGCTACAATCACTTTCCCTCCAGTAAACAACAGAACCATATCAGTTTCTCTAAATAATTTAACTATGGCTAGAGCTAAAGCACATTGGTTTGACTCCTGTCTGAGAGAAAAAGAGACCATACAGGTCTCAAGACAAGAAAAAGGACTAGGGATCCTTTAATTACTTTTTTAGCTGACAAATTACAGAATCACTTAATTATTTTGTTTTAAATTTGTGCAATGCCAAAAATAGAAAACAAGTGATCAATAGAATGTACCGTCGCTCGCCACTGCTGGTAAGGACAAACACTCTGATTACCGTAGAAAATATACCTTTTATCACATCTCGTTTGCCGTCATGTTAGGACACGGTGTGACTTGGTCTGCCTGTAGCCTCCTCTATGTTTCTGTTTGATTTCAGAGTACTCCGTTCAAAAAAATAAGGCTGGCCATAGAAATGCATCAATTCTTCGACTACAAACTCTTCAGACATGTTTAGTAACTGTTCTCTTGTTTATGTGCAGCTGTGTTGTGTTCTGTTGTCGCTAACGATGTGGAGGACCTATTTTAGTTCTCGTTGAATTTGATAACATTTTTGTCGCAGGAAGGAGCTTTGCCACAACGCAAAGCTGCTCATTTCAAATCCTTGCACTGATATAGCAGAGAGTTATTTTTAAAGACTTTTCAGAACAGTAATAGCCTACCTTAATGCAATGTTACTTGCATTTTAATAGGCTGCGGTGTTTACATTCTTATTGTCATTGGCTTGAAGGGATTATGGGTTCAACTCGTAATGCCTCTCCAATTAGAGGCCACTCAAAGAGATCTGTGCCAAACTGCAGCGCTCTGTGTTGTGGTCCCTCCAGATGCGTCAAAACCCCTGTCAACCCAGTTACAAATCCAGACTGGTTGCCAACACCTCCCTAAGCCTGTCATTCTCTCTCAGACATGCTTGTATTCTCATTTCTGACATGTTCCTCCATCAGCTAGCCCAATAACACTACAGCTAATGGAACAAGACATGAGCACATTTGCTGCAGGAAAGCAAGATGCCGTTTTACAGAGATTAAATACATTTTCATTATGTATATACTACTGTTAGTCAATATTTAAGTAAGCAAAGTCTTCAGGGTCATTTTGATTTATTAGAGATTTATACAAAATCACTAGTTTCATTTACAAAAGTCAAAGCCAGAAAAATGCTGTGGTTTCATTTGAGAGTAAACTCAGTTCTAAAGTATGAAATTAAATCAGTTTTTAAGTATGACATAAATTAAAACCTCATTCTCTTACAAAAATGTGCGATTGTAACCATAATTTACTCCGAAATACCATAGTTACTACATTTATTTATATTATACTAAAATCATAATAAATGTAATATGTGATCTCCTTCAAACTGTGTAAGAAGCTTTCAGAATATTTTAGATATTTTTTTAATAATTATAGAATTATATATAAATATTATATTTTATTATATTAGATTATATTAGATTATTAGATACATATTATAACATGGTAATTTTTAAAGGTTTCTTCATTTAAACACAAATTTACCCTGAAAACTTTTGTTCATCATTTGATGTTGTGATTAATATTTTAGTTAAATAGATAACTTTTTTCCTGTAATCTTTTTAGTGATTCACAACAATAATTATAAAAAAGCTTCTAGCTGCTTTCAAATGATCAAAGGCTTAATTTGTTATTTTCCTTTGTGGAAACCCTAAGAGCATATAATAGTACAGCTTATTGCCAATATAAGCTGGTCTCCTAGGACACAGACTAACATCCTGTTATCTGCTGTTAGAGCAGTATCTGTGTGGTGATGTCAGAGAATGACACCCTCTGGGTCACATCCTTCAGCATAGATGAAGAGGTCAGAGATCACTGCTGAACATTCCTTACAGTTAGTGTCATGTCGTATCATGAGAGAAATGCATGTAGGGCTGAGTGCTAGAATGTATTGAGCTGTGTGAGCTGAAATTGAAATTTCATTGACCCCATCTGAGACAATACTGTTTTTTGAAGAGGACTATTTGTAAAAAAAAAAAATAATAATAACAATAAATCTCTTGATTTCTCGCTCTTAAAATAGATCTCAGTAGTTGGGTTCTGGAAGTTCAAATCCCATTCATTTTCTCCATAGAGAAACAGATTTTTAGTAATATTGTATTAACCTTTCAGCACAGACCTACCATGAACTCCAAGAGTGTTAGGTGATAATATATGCTTCTGTAGAAGCCATTAAGTCAGTGTAATTTAAATTTTTAAAATGTAATTAAATAATAGACAAATTTAAAAATGTAATACATTTTATTTTGAGATGAACTGCACTACCCATAATCCTGAAGAGAGCTCCACCAATCAGTTAAGGGAATAGTTCACCCAAAATGAAAATTCTGTCATAATTTACTCACCACGTGTGAGACTTTCTTTCTTATGCTAAAAAAAAGTGTATTAAATATTCTGGTCCATCTTCTTAATACAGTTGCCAAAGTGTTCACATGAGAACCTGCATTGTTTAGCGCAAAAAAATATTGCAAGTATTGGCACGAACATGCAACCCACTGTGAACAAGCTTCTCTCATAGTGCTCATGAACCAGACTGATCTCACAGTGAAATCAGAAACAGTAGGTTTACTTTTCCTTAGCTAAAATCCGTCTGGGCATTCCGAAATTAGAAACATTGCCCCCAGTGGCCAAAGTGGTAAGTGTTGTTGGGCGTATGGGCAATGTGAGCTCCATTTTCTGGGTGAAATGTCCACAGAGGGGTGCCAAAACAAGTTGTTTTCAGCTGTACAGGCTGCAATACAGTGAGAAATGCATATTTTACTATACCCCCAACCCAAACCCCTATCCTAACCATCAGTGGAGTAAAATTGTAATGTTAGAGGGGAAAATGCAACCTCCGAATCATGCTCGTCACTGATTATGCAAACACCATTACTTCCTGGTTTCAGCACGGGATCTGAACATGGGTCTCCCACGCTGCTGATGCCACTCTCGGAAACAACATGCTGAATTCATGAACATGCAATGGATGGCAGATATTCACAAAAAAAAAATATGTACATTTCGGGTTGTTTCTCACCAAAACATATGACTTCAGAAGACTTGGAATATGACACACAAGTCACAATATGTGACTACTGCTATGATATTTTTGGGTGCTTTTTTAAAGCTTTAAAGTGAGGCATGATCCATTGCCACTGTATTGAGAGGACAGACCAGGTTATTCATTTTACTTTAATTTGTTTCCTTTTGTGTTCCACAGAAGAAAGTCATATGGGTTTGGAATGACATACGGTGAGTAAATGATGACAAATTTTAAATTTTGTGTAAACTATTCCTATTAGTTTACAGCATTGTAATTTTTTTCTTAGTTTTTTACATTGATTTTTTTTATTTATTTTTTTTTATTTTGTGCTTCAGTTAAAATTTGTACTGTTGTGATTCATCTCATTAATCTTGAAAATTAATGGGGGAAAAATCTTAGGGAACAAGGTCGCTAAAGTAAATTAGGATACTGTTGCATTCTGTTGCATCATGGATTTGACCCCTTTTCTTTCTTGAAAAGACTTGCAGTTCTTCCACTTGTGTGCACAATTATATAGCCTTTCCTATCTAGCCGGCCTCATTAATAAGGCAGCCACTAACAGTAATATGTTCAAATGGCCAGCACTGGGACTTTAATTAACATTGTGGATTACACTGGCCATTCTCATTCTTTTCCTTATTGTTTCCATTTCAATGGCAGTTTTTTGACTGAGTGAGCACTAATGGATTCCTGCTGACAGTTACATTTGTTATCTGCTAGGCGTATGTAATGTTATGGCCCTGGACTTTATAGATTTAATAAATAGTCCCATTTACAGTGGACAGTAGGACTGTACGGAGTCTTATTCTTCAGGAAGGGAGGAACAACTGCCATAGGGTTCAAAACATTTTCATTTTCACACTTGCCTTTGGTTAGTGTTCATTCTGAAAACTCATGGACATGATGTGTGTACATGATTGGCAGTATTTTTCTGGCTAAACTATTTCTTTAAAGAGTGTTTCCATATGTACCAGCCCTGCTGTTTTATGGTCAAAAGCACTCTGATGTGCTCAGAACTGGAGAAAATGACAGAAAGAGGCCATCTGATCAACTCAAGGGAAGACTCCCCTATGTTTAGAGCCCTCTTATCTAATCATCTCCTTGTCAGGCTGCCTAGTCCTTTCAGACAGGCTATCATTGCACCATCAGACTACTTCACAGCTATCGTATCATATTCCTGGGTTAAAGTGGTATTTATAGCTTTATCGATACTAAGACAGAATGAAGAATGAAGACAATAGTAACTGATACCCACTGCCGGACGTGCATGTGTTTAGCCAGTGGTTGTGCTAGTTAGCTTCATTCCAAAAACTTCTTGCCAGAACATCCAAAAATATGCTAGCAATGTTTATTAAAGACAGCATTGAATCTGCATTTTAGTGGCTTTTAGACCAAAATATGTTGCACTATACATAATACATTTCAGTTTGAATTTTGTTAACTTTAAACCATTGAAATAGAAAGTGGTTTCACTGCTCCCGAATTACTTAAAAAAGATGCATTAGTGCTTGAGTATGAAATTTCTGTATTCATTCGCAAATTAAAACTTTACTTAAGGAGAAACCACAGCACAAAAGCATCATTCAGTATTTGCATACCACTCCCCCAAACATACGGGTATAAAAGGAGCTGGTATGCAACCACTCATTCAGATTTTCTCTTCTGAGCCGAACGGATGATGCTCACTGACGGCTGTTCATTCACCTCTGCTGGATCTGACGGCGCATTTCAGCAGCTTCTCCCCCTCTGCACTGGTGCACTGCAGAGAACGCCCCTGGGCGCTTCGGCAGAAATAAAAGAGAATATTCTGAAAAAAAGAGTATATTTCTCTAAAAGAGTGGCTCACATGGAACGTCTTTTTAAAGATGCCTTTCCGTTTGTGTATTATTCCTGGTTGCGGTCGTTATCTCTCGCCTTCTGACGGTCACGATCGCTGTCTTTCGTGTCTGGGCACTACCCACGTGGAGACAGCATTCATGGATGGGTCATGTACTCATTGCGAGAACATGACCATGGCAACATTGCGGTCGCGGCTTGCCTTTGTAAGAAAGCAAGCCACCCCAGCAGCTCTCCGCCTCGGTCCTTCTACCTACGGGTATGAGGCCAGCGCGGCTAGCACTGCGGGCGATTTGGGGACCTCAATGGGACAACCTCCGCCGGGTATCCCCCCACGGACCTCCCATTCCCCAGCATGCTTGTCTGCCCCGATCGGGCTTCCGGATGAGTCCGCCGGCTCGTCTCACGGCGAGTTCGACCTCTTGTTCGGAGCCCACGAAGGTGATGAGCTCTTGAGTGCCGCATCGGAGAGCGGGCTCGTCCAGTCAGACGCAGAAGCCTCAGCTCGTTTCCCCCCCTCGGTTACGGTCGCCCAGTCACAGGCTGACACGGAGATGACGTACATGCTTTCCCGGGCAGCCGCGAGCGTCGGGCTAGAGTGGAACCCTCCGCTCTCCCCTGAACCCTCGCGGCTCGATGATTGGTTCCTGGGCTCGTGGCGCCGCTCACAGCCACGTCCCGCCCCAGTTCCTTTCTTCCCGGAAGTGCACGAGGAGCTGACAAGGTCGTGGGAGGCACCTTTTACTGCCCGGTCCCAATCTTTCAGCTCCCCCACCCTCGCTACCCTCGATGGTGGGGCGGCCAAGGCATATTCAGCGATCCCCCCGGTGGATAAGGCGCTCGTGGTGCACCTATGCCCGCAGAGTGCCGCCACCTGGCACGGGCGCCCGAAGCTCCCGTCCAAGGCCTGTAGGTTTACGTCGTCCCTGACGGCCAAGGCCTATGGTGTCGCTGGACAAGCTGCCTCCACCCTGCATGCCATGGCTCTCCTGCAAGTCCACCAAGCCAAGGCACTAAAGGAACTGCACGAGGGTATTTCCGTCCCGGGATTGATGCAGGAGCTGCGCTCAGTGACCGACCTCGCCCTCCGGGTGACAAAGGTCACAGTGCGGTCTCTCGGGTGGGCGATGTCCACCTTGGTGGTCTAGGAGCGCCACTTTTGGCTCAACCTGGTCGAGATGGGAGAGACCGATAAGGCACGGTTCATTGGCACCCCCATTTCCCAGGTTGGCCTGTTCGGCAACACCATCGAGGACTTTGCCCAGCAGATGGAAGCTATCCAACACATCCTGCCCCGGCGCAGCTCAAGATCCCACACCCCGTCTGCTCGTCGCCAAGGGCGTCCTCCTGCAGTGACTGCACCAGCTCCGCCGCAACCCACCCCTGCGGCCCGGCCCCGGCATGGAGCCCACCACAGGAAGCAGACACCACCCATCTCACGGCCGGCCGCCAAGAACCCGAAAAAGGCTTCGAAGTGCCCCTGAGATGGGCGACCCAGGGACGAGGAAACCCGCTGCTCTGGAGCTGGTAAGCAGACCACTCTATCCCCTGGTGGAGGGCTGGGAGGAGAATCTTTTGTTACCTTTTCATTTAATTTCGCCGCATGCCCAAGTGGCTGTGGTACCCAAGAAGTTCAGCAAAAGAGCGGTTTCCTTGTTCCCTGGGTCACATACCCGGTGTGCACGGCCGTCATCATGACCACCGTCCACCATTCCATTTCGGCAGGTTTGGCGCTCCAGCGGAAGTCTCCCCACCCCTGCGTGCCCAGCTGTGGCACAAATTTGCCCCCGATGTGATGGTCTCCACGGGTCACGAGGACAAGACTCTTCCTCCCCCATCCCAAGCTGTTTCAGGGGTGGTCATAAGGAGCCAGGTAAGTGCTTTGATGTCCCTGAACTCAGCACGGCCACGGCACGACGTGGCACCTCAGGTTCTGCCCCGCCACGAGGCCCCACCCGCCGGTACGTCTGACAAGATTGTCCCCTTGGTCCCCCTCGCCCTGAGCTTGGACGCGTGGCTTGCGCTTTCCAACCTGTTGCGATGGCTGGTATAGACACGCTGGCAAACAGCTGGCCCCATGGACTACACAAATATGCGTTTCCCCCAGTGAGCCTACTTGCACAGGCCTTGTGCAAGGTCAGGGAGGACGAGGAGCAGGTCATCCTGGTAGCACCCTACTGGCCCACCCAGACGTGGTTCTCGGACCTCACGCTCCTCGCAACAGGAAGGACCTTCTTTAGGCACCTGTATGCCTTGAAGTGGCGTCTGTTTGCTAAGTGGTGTTCTTCCCAACGTGAAGACCCCCAGAGATGTGCAGTCGTGTCGGTGCTTTCCTTCCTGCAGGAGAGGTTGGAAGGGCGGCTGTCCCCCTCCACCTTGAAGCTGTATGTAGCCACTATAGAGGCACACCATGACACAGTGGACGGTAAGTCCTTAGGGAAGCACGACCTGATCATCAGGTTCCTGAGGGGTGCCAGGAGGTTGAATTCCTCCAGACCGCGCCTCATTCCCTCATGGGACCTCTCTGTAGTTTTTCAGGGTCTACAGGGAGCCCCCTTTGAGCCCCTTCAGTCAGCTGAGCTGAACCCCTCTGCCCCAGTCACCATGTTTGTAGAAACTCCTCCCCCATAGTGTAGGACCTACCAAGGGGTCTTCTCCACATGACATACTTCCGACAAGGCTCGGCAAGACCATGTGACGTATTTCCACTCAAAATACCCCCCCCCCCCCGCCTCTGGGCGGGGTGTGGTCTCTGCTGTGTCTTCCCCTTGGGAGTGACAACCCCCCCGACGTAGATCTGGTGGCTCCAGCCGGTTAACAAATTTCACTCTTTTTTTGGGGAGAGGAAAAAAAGAGGATAAGGGGCCACGACTGGGCTAGCCTGTCTCTATCTTTTGGGCAGTCAACTTGTTCCCGAAGGGCCGTTCGACACTCGTAACAGCGTTGGGGAAGGTTACGTGTCGGCCTGGTGCGCTGGCTACGAGGCACACAGTGGTCTGCCCGTCACACACCGCCAGTTCATATAACACAGTTCAGCTAGTTGTGGGGTTTCTTATAGGGACCCCTAGTGTCACTACATCGACACAACGTCGAGTGAGTGACAGATAGGGAACGTCCTGTTTACTTTCGTAACCTCCGTTCCCTGATGGAGGGAACGAGACATTGTGTCCCTCCTGCCACAATGCTGGACTACCCGCTGAAATGGCCGGGTCCTTGTCTCGGCTCCTCAGCACAAAACCTGAATGAGTGGTTGCATACCAGCTCCTTTTATACCCGTATGTTTTTTCAAAGACCAGAGGTATTTCGGGCTCCCAAGAGTGACCCCTAGTGTCACTACATTGACACAACGTCTCGTTCCCTCCATCAGGGAATGGAGGTTACGAAAGTAACCAGGACATTTCCTCTCCAGAACACATCTCACAATCTCTCTGGGAAATACGTGGGTTGGCATGATGAGGGTGGCACACATTTACCATGGCTGCATTTTGCCGCTATTAAAGGGCAAATCTCCTCTACAAGCCCATCTAATCAATTCAAATCAACGTTGACAAATCCAAAGGGGTAAAGAAACAAAACCCTGAAGCAGACACTTACATAAACCTTAGAATCTATTTTTGTCCTAGTGTCTTCCATCCCCCCTCTCATTCTAGTGGCCAAAGACTTGTCTTCTCATGCATAAGGTTGGCCTTTATTTAGCATACATCTTTGCTTGCTTTGAAAAAATAAACACAGAGACAAACATTCAGGCAAATGTCCGCAAGCAAATAAGCAAACAAAAAGATTACCTTCTCTAGAGATATGCTCAAGATTAGCATTAGTGAAATTAATGCTCATTAATCTCAAGTTTATGGGTACTGTTAATGTCTCTCGAAAGCTTTTCAAAAGATTTGCTTTAAACAAAAGAGTTTCAGAGCCCATTTGTGCAGCAGTATAGGAGATACAGTAAATGTTTAGCCCTGCAGCCAATGTCAATGGATAAAAATGAAAGACAGTTCCTTCCGGAAACTACAGTGCAGCATGTAGACATAAAGACAACAATAAATACTGACAATAAATACAGACAATAATACCACAACAAGTACACAGAATTAAACAAGTCATATATAAATAGGAAATATATATATAGTGTAGCAGCAATGGGAAGATGATGATATGTGCAACTGTAAATTATGAACATTGTATAAGTACTAAGTCAATATATTATAACACACTTATTTCACATAGTAATGTAATAATACTGCACTTGTTGTGAGTGAGGTAGAGTGATACTGTTGTTCAGTCTTAGTTGGTAGGTCAGTATGGAAGTATACTATTCTGCAGTATATACTTCAGAAATAGTAAAAGTTGTATAGTAGTATGCTATTCTGCATTATATACTGCAGAAATAGAGTTGTATTTTAGTATGCCATATGGTACAGAGTCACATGGTAGTATGCTATTGTGCATTAGTTCCTGCACAAATAGTAAGAGGCGTTTGGCAGTATGATATTCTATATTACATACTGCAGAAATAGAGTCATATGGTAGTATGCTATTCTGCAGTATATGCTTCAGAAATAGTAACTGTTGTTTGGTAGAATGCTTTTCTACAGTATATATTTCAGAAATAGTGAGAGTCGTATGGAAGTATATTATTCTGAATTATATACTGCAGAAATAGTCATATGGTAGTATGCTATTCTGCAGTATATACTTCAGAAATAGTAAGAGTCATATGGTAGTATGCTATTCTGCAGTAAATACTTCAGAAATAGTAAGAGTCGTATGGTAGTATGCTATTCTGCAGTATATACTTCAGAAATAGTAAGAGTCGTATGGTAGTATGCTATTCTGCAGTAAATACTTCAGAAATAGTAAGAGTTGTATGGTAGTATGCTATTCTGCAGTATATGCTTCAGAAATAGTAATTGTTGTTTGGTAGAATGCTTTTCTACAGTATATACTTCAGAAATAGTGAGAGTTGTATGGAAGTATACTTTTCTGCATTATATACTGAAGAAATAGTTGTATTGTAGTATGCTATTCAGCAGTATATACTTCAGAAATAGTAAGAGTCATATGGTAGTATGTTATTCTGAATTATATACTGCAGAAATAGTCATATTGTAGTATGCTATTCTGCTTTAGAAATAGTCATTGTTGTGTGGTAGAATGCTTTTCTACAGTATATACTTCAGAAATAGTGAGAGTCGTATGGAAGTATACTATTCTGCATTATATACTGAAGAAGTAGTCGTATTGTAGTATGCTATTCTGCAGTATATACTTTAGAAATAGTAAGAGTCATATGGTAGTATGCTATTCTGCAGTATATACTTCAGAAATAGTAAGAGTCGTATGGTAGTATGCTATTCTGCAGTATATACTTCAGAAATAGTAAGAGTCGTATGGTAGTATGCTATTCTGCAGTAAATACTTCAGAAATAGTAAGAGTCGTATGGTAGTATGCTATTCTGCAGTATATACTTCAGAAATAGTAAGAGTTGTATGGTAGTATGCTATTCTGCATTATATACTGCAGAAATAGTCATATTGTAGTATGCTATTCTGCAGTATAAAAAGCAGAAATAGAGTCATTTGGTGGTAAGCTATTGAACTGTTTCAGTGACGTCACTTTTTCCTGCAGCCGCCTTATTTGTGACCATCAGTGGGAGGGAACAATGGCAGTGAATGGAAAAAAACCTGTGAAATGATATCAAGAAAAGTCTCAGAAATACTTTTGATCCATGCCAAGTCCCAGGAAAGGTGTTTACAGATCTGAGGTCAGCACAAATATTGCCAAATTATGACTTTCGTGGACATTTAAGTATATTTTATCCATGATTTACCTCAGTACGGCAGCGAGCCTGATGTGTGACCAGTGAGTACACACACGCCTACCGGTGAATCACCTTAAACATCTCTCATTCAGAAGTCATAAATGTTTGTGTAGTTTTCTGCTCTGATTTGATCTAAATATTACAAAACGTCTGTGATTATTCTGTCTGTATGAATGTAAGAACTGCTTTTAACTCATGAAAAATAGAAAGCAACTGAGGTATATTTGTGTGTAAGACAGATGTTTACATTGTAGTCTGGAGGTATGAATAAAGTCTGTGTTTCATAATATTATGATGTGTTGTTTATTGACTAACATTAGTGTATACACACTAAATATATACTTTATGTTCACATTATAGTGCTTTTTTATTTATTACAATTAATATTTCAGAAAAAGTAAGAGTTGTATGGAAGTATGCTATTTTGAAGTATATACTTCAGAAATAATAATAATTGTGTAGTAGTTTGCCACTCTGCAGTCTATTTTGCTAAAAAAGTAAGTGCCATATGGTAGTATGCTATTCTGTAGAATGTACTGCATAAATGTAAAGAGTCGTATGGTACTATGCTATACTGCAGACAAGGTAGTATGCTTTATCCTGCAGAAATAGTAGCCGCTGTTTGGCAATATGTTTTTCCGAACATTATTTTTGAAATTTGGTTTGGAGATGCTAGTGACAAAGAAATGACACAATTCAGTTTTAATGACACACTTGGCTCACACTGGTAATCAGTGTTGAACGTCAAAGTGTCTTTGTGGTAAAGGAACATAATTTGGTTTGTCACTGTTGTTAATTTTCCAAATTAAATGAAATGAGTATACATTTGGGAAACAAATTTTAACATCTGCAGATAAATGACATTGTGTGTTAAACTTCTGTGTAACATCATAAAAAATTAATGTTTGGGAATACATCCGCTCAGTGCACTATTAAAAAATGTTCAATTGCTGTCAAATATCGTTGGCTTGATGTATTAAAAAACACCCCCGTGCTTTAGTTAGTATGGTCTAATCCTATTGGTCTGGCCAGAGCTGACACCCCTGATTTTTCCCATGTGAGAGGATTAGGAGCTCCACTGACTCTCAATAATGCACATGATTGATTGACAGCCTAATGTCATTATCACAATATTACACTACTGATGCCAATGGATTTTCCCTGAGCACACTCAGCACATTCACTTCTGATGGCTGTTAATGTGAGTACTTATAGTTTATACAGACATATCTGGTCAATTCATGTTTTGAGGAAACCCCTATAATGGGCTATTTAAAAATATCTCAAATATAAGTTAGCTGTATATTATAATCATTATGAGATATTTTTACATTTAATACAACAGTTAGTTCCAGTCCTCTAATCTAATTGGACAAGCAGTGTTCCAAGAGTGCTGATATTTAGCATCACAGCACTGGGACACTCTTTGTATTATACTTCTTTTCTTTGCTCACTATATAGAATACTTATTTTGGGTCTATTTTCATAATATAACATAGTCTAAAATGTCACTTCTTTCATTTACATTTACATTTAGTCATTTAGCAGACACTTTTATCCAAAGCTACATACAAGTGGAACATATCAAGCAATTTGTCGTACAAAAGTCAACAATATCTGCAGTATCGCACTGCCAAGTTCTCAAAGTGTCTGGAGTAGTATATAAGCTAGCGTAGAAGAAAGAGACAGAAAAGTTTTTTGTTTTTTATATTGTTAAATATTAAGTAAGTGCATTTAGTGTGGATTAGTTGTGTTCTCGGAACAGATGTGTTTTCAGCTGGTTCTTGAATGTTGAGATGGTTTCAGCAGATTGTGTGGAGGTTGGAAGCTCATTCCACCACAAAGGAACAGAGAGAGTGAATGATCATGAAATTGACTTTGTGCCTCTGTGCAACGGAACCATAAGGCACCATTTGTTCATTGACTGCAGAGAGCAAGTCGGGACATAGACCTGGAAGAGTGCACTGAAGTAAGAGGGTGCTATGTCATTGGCTGTCCAGAAGGCCAGAGTCAAAGATTTAAATTTGATTCGGGCAGTTACAGGTAACCAGTAGAGTGAAATCAAGAGTGGGGTGTTGTGAGCCCTCTTTGACTGATTGAAGACCAGATGTGCTGCTGCATTCTGGACCAACTGCGATGGCTTAATCATTCTAGCTGGGAGGCCCACCAACAGAGCATTACAGTAGTCCAGTCTTGAAATGACCAGAGCTTGGACCAGGAGCTGTACAGCATATTTAGACAGGAAAGGTCTAATTTTAGTGATGTTGTAAAGCGTGAACATGCAAGACCTGGCGGTTGATGAGATGTGGGCAGTGAATTTAAGCTGGTCATCTACCACCACTCCCAGGTTTCCGAGCTGTCCTGGTTGGCGTTAGTGTAGTTGAAACAAGATTTATAGTGAGGTTGTGGTCAACAGATGGGTTGGCTGGGATTACGAGGAGTTCAGTCTTGGCAAGGTTGAGCTGAAAGTGACGTTCCTTCATCCAGGACAAGATATCCAAGAAGCAGGCAGAGATACGAGTTTAGACGGTGGGATCGTCAGGCTGGAAGGACAGGTAGAACTGCATATCATCTGTGTAACAGTGGTAGGAGAAACCATGTGCCTTAATTATCAGTCCAAGTGATGTAGTGTAGATTGAGAAGAGGAGGGGTCCGAGCACTGATCCCTGAGGAACACCAGTGGTCAGCTGGTGTGACTTAGAAACCTCTCCTCTCCAGGTGACCTTGAATGATCTGTCTGTGAGAGATGACTCAAATCATCCAAGCACAGTTCCTGTGATGCCCAGGTCAGAGAGAGTGGACAGGAGAATCTAGTAGTTCACTGTCAAAAGCAGCAGACAAGTCATGGAGGATGAGGACAGATGATTTGGAGTCAACTCACACCAGTCGCAGGGTTTTAGCCACTGACAAGAGGGCAGTCTCTGTCGAGTGTCCTTTTTTGAAGCCAGTCTGATGTCTGTCGTGTAAGTCGAGTCGAGTTCTTTCGATATTGAAACTCTGAAAACATCATGAACCTCTGAATCATATTTTCATAATATATATTCATTTAATCTCCATCAAATACTGATATGTTAAGGCATTGCATATTTTTGTTAATAACACATGAATGAAAGTGTTTTGGAAAGGGTTACCTATAATCAGCAATGTATAAACAATTAAACACTAAATATAAGTAATATATATTTAGAACCTCACAAAAAGTATTGTGGTGGTACCACGGTAAAGTGATGGTAATACCATGGTCCTTTAAAATATACCACTGTAATGAATGATACCATATTCATACCATGGTATTTACATGATACTCCAATGTACTTCAAAGAACATACATGTGACACATAATAAACATTTAATGTCCATTTATTTATTTATTCAGTAAGTAACCATGTAGTAAGTGGAATAATGTACAGTACCCCGTCATTATCACAAAATAAACCCTGACAGGGTGATTAGTACCCCGATATGAGGTGTATACTTCTATACCACATTTGACAAGGCAGCTGAAACTGTTCAGAGCAGCCGTCAGTGATCTTCATGTATTTGAGTATTCAGTCAATTGTGTGTAACAGAGATGCGGTGCTCTTCAAACAAGCTCAATAGGATATGATGAAGTGGGCGAGAAAGGAGCAGCTCATGGCTGCTGTGTTTTGTTGTTTGCTCGTTGCTTGGTTACCTGTTGAACATCATGCAGTGTCATTGCTTTGCCTCTCTCCCACTCAAACCTACAGAATGCTCAAACAGCCTGGAATGCAATCAAACGAACACAATCACCTTCAGTCATGGCAACAGATACACTGCATGAGTTACTGTAACATAATGCAGTTAACAGATGTAGAATCAGTAAAAAAATGTACCATGGTACGACCATTGTTTTTTGGACATGAACAATAGTAGTACCATGGTATCCCTTGAAGTAAGTGTACAATTATTTTCTACATACTTTGACAACAAGAAGTTTGAAAGTAGCTTTTGTCTTCATTTTGAATAGTATGTATTTTTTTATCATTTAAAAACTTTTATCTGTTAAATGTTTTGCTCGAAAAGTGAGCCGTATTTCTTTAAAATAAATGCCACATTCTTTGATATTTTGATGTCTAAATAAATTATATTCTTACATTTTATATACATCTATATATACACTGTATAGACCACTTCCCTACTGTAGTACCATGTTTTTATACCATTGTAATACCATGGTGTTCTTTGAGGTACCATGTAAATGCCATGGTAATGATTATAATAATCATTCAGTACCATTTTAAATATTAAAGTACCATGGTAGTACCATCTGATACTATCACTGTACCATGGTACAGCCACATTAGTAAGTAAATTCATGAAAAGTTTAATGGTTGTGCTCAAGATATTTTGTATGACTTTGTACTGTCCAAGCAGCTCGTAAAGTCGAAGCCTCATAATGAAAAATATAACACCCGTTAGCTTTGAGGGTAGGAATGATGTAATTTCAAATCTCAGCAAAAGGATTTGTTTTGTACTGCCTCTTTCTGTTTCTCCGGAGCAGCCTAACACCCTCTATCTCTGGGGTGGGCATCATGGGTCCATTACATATTAAGACATAACATGCACACAGTTCGTGCAGCACGGATCTCTCTGACAGAAATGTGAAGTAATAGTCTGAGGCAGTACTTTGATCCTGGGTGGAGACATCTACTGCTGTAGAGCATGGATAATACATTCTTTCAGAAAGGCACATTAAATAACGCTGATCGAAGTGCAAGGTTGTTAAATTTTTATACTACATACTGAGGTGGGGTTTAAGGGGTTTAACTGAGAGCTAGTTAAGATGTCATAAGATGACTTCAGAGTGCTGCTTTTTTCTTATTAACCCTACTAAAGCAATTCTAAGAAAGGTGTTAGAATTCTCTGGTGATGTGGCAAGCGTACTTGTCCTTTGAGTGTTGGATTAGATGAGGCTGTAATAGATAGATTGATCCACCAGTAAATTAGCAGCTCAAAAGGACATAAAATATTGTTGGCAGTAAATTGTGAGGGGGGTCAAATTCTTTTTAACAAAAAGTGGCTGAGTATTCTTGAAGTGAATTAATAGCCTACAACCTATTGCTCAGCTCTTTATGGAGATCGGTAATGACAGGAGCAGTGTGACTCAGTCTGCACTCGGAGCTTCACACTCCTACGCTACTTCACCGGAGAGTGCTGGCATGAAGGAATGCTGGGACACAAGAGCACACTCATCAAACTAAATGAACAATGGCAAGACGAGAGAATAGCTTGTGGACTTCTGTATGTGTGTGCACGTCCAATTGTGTCCAATAGTATGTTTCTGGAAGTAAAAATCTCATTCATTTTCTCCATAAAGAAAGTGATTTTTAGTGATTATTTAAAACACGGACCTAACAAGAGCTCCAAGACTGTTAAGTGATGATATACGCTTCAGTAGATGGCACAAGTCAGTGTGATTCCAATTTGTTAAAGTTTGTTTTTAAGAAAAAAAATTTTTAAACATGTTTAATTGCCAAATAAAGAACTACACTTGAAAACTGAAGAAAGTTCCACCAAACAGAGAAGTCGCAATTGCCATGGAAAGTGAAATTGTGGCAAAAGAGCTCATAAGCGACTATCCACTTCCATTAAGCATTGCGGAAAAATGTAATAGAGTCAGTCGTCCTACACTATCAAAATTCTTAGGGGGTCAAAATTTATTTCAGTTTTCCATGTGCCAGCATGCGCCTGCTGTTGACTGTACTAAGGAGTATCACAAAGCAGTCATAGTGCCCATGCGTCAAATGTGTCCGCATGTGCTCGTGGTCAAGAGTATTGGAAGGCTGAGCGTTTGACTGCGTGCAAGATGGAATATCTCTCGGAAAAACAAAATATACCCGAGCCATTAGGTTATATATTCCTAAACACCAGGATTTTCTGCAATAAACTTATATAAGATATTGTTTTATGGTTATAATCAAAGACTATGAAAGTCAATAGTTTTATTGGAAAAATAGTTACAAAATGTTTTTGTAGTTATTGTAAAGTAATTTATGATTCGATTACGTCATTTGCAAAGCTTCATGGGATTCTAGTTCATTGACTCACAAAAGATGTTAAGTATATACAGTAGTCTTATACATTTGCCTTTTTCTCCAATTTTCTTATAATTTTTGCTTCAAATCAAAGTTTGTAATGTTGTGATTCATCTCAGAGCTGGCTGGTTTGGTTCATGGGTTAAAACTCTTTATTGATGCTTTTTTTTTTTTTTTTTTTTTTTTTATCGATATGGAGAAAATTAACAGGAAAAATACTTCCAGAATCAAGATGGCTGAAAAAAGTGGGCGGTCAGTGTTGACCTCTATAAAACGTGTAAAAAGTGTATGTTTGCAGGACTCTCATTGGTAAAGACCTCCCCCTGTTTCTCACTCCATGACTTAGGAAAACTTTGGCATATAGGATTCACTGCTGAGTCCAAATTAAATTTGGTATATTGATGTATGAAAAATCCAGTCACACTCATAACACGTGCATAAAAATTGCTGGCCAGATTCAGACAGAAAATCAGTACTGTTCTTCAGCTCTCTTTGGAGCAATTCAATCAAACTGACTCTGTAAAGTTTTCATTTCTTAAACATCTTGTTAACACTTTACATTAACCTTCCCATTGTAAAGCGTTTATAAAGGGGTTAATTCATGATTAATAACTAATTTACAAATGCATTATAAATCATTTATGTGTAGTTATAACAACATGAATAAAAGGGCGACTTTCATGCAATACTTGCCAAATAGTGAGCCAGTTTTAACTCACAAGTTACAAATGCTTAATAAAGGTACTTGTTCATACTTATTTTAATAAAAATGATTTATGTAATGACTATGACACTTTCCTTGTAATATTAATGTAAAAAGAATGGTGGTACTCAGAGTGGTGTCTTACACAGTCCTCTGCAGGTCTTCATGCTCACACACAGCATTGTTTGATAATTCTAATTTCTTTATTGTTTATAAAAATAAAAATAAAATGTTCATGAATCTTTCATTTTATTGTCTATTTATGAACTAACTTTAATCATATCTTACAAAGCTTTAAGATGAATATATCAACCTTGTAACCTCAGAATGGTTACCTTAATGCAAAATGGACACCTATGTTGTTTATTCATGAGTAAACCATGAACCATTTATTATCAACATTATAAACCTATGAAAATGTACATTATACATAAATAAGTTACAAATATTAGTAAGCTAAAAGTGTACCTTAATATAAAGTGAACAACCATTTATTAATGAGTTACAAATGTTAGTAAATGAAAATGTGTAGTTTAATGTAAAGTGAATACATGTGAACCATTTATTAATGAGTTACAAACGTTAGTAAATGAAAATATGTACCTTAATGTAAACCAACCACCTATGAGCAATTTATTAATGACTTTCCAACATTAGTAACCTCTGAGAGTAAAACTTATTGTAACACCACAATTTGCAGATTTGCAGATGACACCACGGTCATCGGCCTCATCCATCTGTTTATTTGCTCTATGTATAGTTCAGAATTGCTTAATGTTCATCAGACTATATTATGTGATGTATGTTCATTTATGAATGGAATAATATGTAAGATAATTTATGTAATCTTGAAGCATTAAAAGTCACTCATTAATAAATGGAGTGCATGAGTTGGAATCTAGTTTAATAAAGGTTTCTTTATTGTGCAATTTACAATAAGTTTTACTCTTAGAGGTTACTAATGTTGGAAAGTCATTAATAAATGGCAAACCAGTGGTCACTTTACATTAAGGTACACAGTTTCATTTACTAATGTTTGTAACTCATTAATAAATGGTTCACAGGCATGCACTTTACATTAAACTACACATTTTCATTCACTAATGTTTGTGACTCATTAAGAAATGGTTAACAGGTGTTCACTTTACATTAAAGTACACATTTTCATTTACTAACTTTTGTAACTCATTTATAAATGGTTCACAGGCGTGCACTTTACATTAAATTACACATTTTCATTCACTAATGTTTGTGACTAATTAATAAATGGTTCACAGGTGTTCACTTTACGTTAAACTACACATTTTAATTTACATTTACATTTATTAATTTAGCAGATACTTTTATCCAAAGCAACTTTCAAATGAGGAGAACAATAGAAGCGATTCATTCAACAAAAGGGGCAACAATATAGTAAGTGCTGTAAAACAAATCTCACATAGCTTAGAGCTGTACACATAGCAAATAAAGGTTTTTATTTTATTTATTTTTTATTAAAGAACATGAAGGTAGTGCGTTAGTATGAATGGATTATGAGCTAGTTGAAGACCATTCTCACTGCCACATTCAGGATCAATTGCAGAGGTTTGACAGTACATGCTGGAAGGCCGTCCAGAAGAACATTGCAATAGTCCAGCCTGGATAGAACAAGAGCTTGGACGAGGAGTTATGTAGCATGCTCCAATAGGAAAGGCCTGATCTTCCTAATGTTGTACAAGGCAAATCTGCATGATTGGGCAGTCCTTGCGATGTGGTCTGTGAAGTTCAACTGATCATCAAACACAACTCCAAGATTTCTGGCTGTCCTGGATGGTGTAATGTTTGTCGAGTCTAGCTGAAAGGTGAAGTTGTGACGAATTGCTGGGCTCGTTGGAAGCACGAGCAGCTCTGTCTTAGCAAGGTTGAGTTGGAGGTGGTGATCTTTCATCCAACACGAAATGTCTGCTAGGCAGGCTGAGATCTGGGCCACTACCATCAGATCATCAGGATGGAATGAGAGGTAGAGTTGTGTGTCTTCAGCATAGCAGTGATAGGAAAAGCCATGTGCCTGAATGACGGATCCTAATGATGATATGTATATTGAGAAGAGGAGCGATCCAAGCACTGAACCCTGAGGCACCCCGGTAGCTAGTTGGTGAGACTTAGACTCCTCTTCCCTCCAAGACACCCTGAAAGACCTACCTGTGAGTTAAGACTTGAACCAGTGGAGCGCGGTTCATGTGATGCCCTTTGTCGTAAGGATTGACAGGAGAATCTGGTAGTTTACTGTGTAGAAAGCAGCAGACAGATCCAGCAGGATGAGTACACTTTGGATGCTGCTCTCTCCAGTCTCAGAGCTTCAGTAACTTAAGAAGCAGGTTGTCCTGTGTAAGAATAGATGAGACTTGGTTGAACACAAATCATTCAAGTGTTTTAGCGATGAATGGGAGGAGGGATACTGGTCTGTAGTTTTCTAAAAGTGCAGGGTTTAGGGTGGGTTTCTTAAGCAGTGGGTTTACCTGAGCCTGCTTCAATGCGGTGGGAAAGGTACCAGTGAGAAGAGCTGTATTAATGATGTGAGTGAGTGCAGGCAAGTTTGAAGGAGAAATGGCTTGAAGTAGGTGGGAGGGGATAGGATCAAGGGGGCAGGTAGTAGGATGGCTGGAAAGGAGAAGTTTGGAGACTTCTGCTTCCAAGAGGGCGGAGAAAGAAGGAAGAGTGAGTGTGTGTGATGTTAATGTGTGTTCGTGGGTTTGTGGTGTGGAGAATTGACTGCTGATGGTTGTTATTTTATCTATGAAAAATGTGGTAAAGTCATCAGCTGTTAGAGATGATATGAGAGGGGGAGGAGGTGGGCAAATGAGAGAGGAAATAGTTTTGAAAAGTGTGCAAGTATCAGAAGAATTGATAATTTTGTTGTGATAGAATTATTTTTGTGCAGTGGAGACGTTAGCAGAGAAGGAAGAGATGAGTGACTGATTTGCGCCATTTCCTCTCCGCTGCTCTGAGTTTAGAGTGATGTTCACGGAGAACATCGGATCGCCAGGGGGTGGAGGGTGTAGCCCGGGCTTGCCTGGATGAGATGCGACAAATGTTATCTAGACAAGATGTTAAAGTTAAGCATAGAGAGTTAGTAGCATTATTTGCATCAAGTGAGGAGAACTGGTTAGATGAAGTGATGATGACACCATAGAGGAGAGATGGGAGGGCAAGAGTGAGCATAGGTTATGCCGAGGAGGAGTGTGTGTTGTGCCAGGAGGCAAGTTAAGGTTGAAACTAAGGAAGAAGTGATCAGAAGTGTGCAGTGGAGTAACAACAACATAATAAGTGGAGCAGTTACGTGTGTTGATGAGGTCCAGTTGGTTACCTGACTTGTTAATTGCTGCAGTTGTGAGTTGTGTGAGATGAAACGAGGTAAGCAAAGTGTTGAAGTCTGCAGTCTGAGGTTTTTCCATGTGGATGTTGATGTCCCCAAGTACAAGAGGGCTGCCATCTTAAGGGAAGGTTGAGAGCAACAGATTCAACAACTACTTCAAGAAGTTACCTAGCTGACCTGAGGGGCGGTATATAACTACAAAATTGATTTTAATAGGGTGGGTGATAGTAATCGCATGTGATTCAAAGGAGATTTTGGGGGGGGGGGGAGTTAAGTTGGTGGTGTGGCAGTGTTCTCTGGTCTGATCCAGGTCTCAGTCAGGGCCAAAATGTTGAGACCTGAATGACTAGCAATGGAAGGAATGAAGTCAGCTTTGTTTACAGCAGACTGGCAATTCCAAAGACCTTCCAAAAATTCACACTGCTTAGATATTTGCAAACGAAGTAAAATGGAGCATGATGGGTCACTCTAGCATTAAACCTCGAGTTAGACTGTTAAAATCATCATGAAATAGCATTTGCAACCCATTTTACTTCCGTAAAGTGACATATTTCCAAGTGAAACAAGATATTCAACAAGAAAAAATAAGTAGGACAAGACTAGGGTTGATTTTATCCAGCAAAACTTTGTTTTATTACATTTCTGAGGACACATTAGAGCAGTGGTTCTCAACTTTTTTGTGATGAATGCCCCCCTACTTCATTCCCTTACAGATGGAGGGCTATATCTGGGGCCTATAAAATGCAAATGTGAAGACAGAAATATTGTTAATATATTTTACATTTGCCTTTTTTAACATTTTAATTTATTCATTATTTATTTTTATAGTTTTAACAGTGGGATTTCTAACAAGACCATAGTAAACACATGGAAGCATGGATCTTCTTCACTACCATGGTTAGATGTAACATGATTTCTATAAAACAAACTATGGTATTTTTTATAATTATAAACAGTAGACCTACTCTAAACACATGTAAAAACAATAAATACAAAATATAAATATTTATAAGTTGTAACAAAAATGTTTTATATTCCCTCTCTCCCCTAATGTAGCCTATGACAAATTTAATAGAGCACTTTAAGTAGTGACATGATAATATATATTATCAATCTATTTTTCTACCTAAAGTACAGTTAGTGTTACTATAGTAAATTCAAGGGTGGTGATATAGAATTCTGTGCCAAATTCAAATGGTTTCCACTTCTCGCGCCTTGCTTCTCACTGATTCTCACAAAGCTGAGAGTTTAAGAGCTCAAGCTTTAAGAGCTTTGCACTCACGCTGCTCTGTCCATTGAGCTGTATCCATCTACAAAGCCATACAGGTGCATTAGCCGAGGTTGTGCCTCCGCATGTGTATTTGACGCTGCTAAACTAGATACTTCAGATGCGTTGCTAGACTTCAAAATCAAATGTACCATGGTACAAATGTGTACCAACACGTATAATTGAGAGCCAACTGATAAACTCCAAGTCTAGATAAACGTTTTAATGCAAAGAGGAACTTTTTTTCCCTCCCCTTTTTCGCCCCAATTTGGAATGCCCAGTTCTCAATGCACTCTAAGTCCTCATGGTGGCGTAGTGACTCGCCTCAATCTGGGTGGCAGAGGACAGATCTCAGCTGCCTCCACGTCGGAGACCGTCAACACGTGCATCGTATCACGTGGCTTGTTGAGCGTGTCACCGTGGAGACATAGTGCATGTGGAGGCTTCAAGCCATCCACTGCACAACTCACCATGCGCCCCACTGAGAGCGAACCACATTATAACAACCACGAGGAGGTTAACCCATGTGACTCTACCCTCCCGAGCAACCGGGCCAATTTGGATGCTTAGGAGACCTTGCTGGAGTCACTTAGCACGCCCTGGGATTTGAGCTCATGAACTCCAGGGGTGGTAGTCAGCGTCTTTACTCGCTGAGCTACCCAGGCCCCTGCAAAGTGGAACTTGACGATAGATTTGATTATTATGACTGATAAATGCCCCCGATTTGTAACCTAATGCCCCCCTCTCTACTAATTTGCTCTCAGTGCCCCCTGGCATCCTTTGAACACTCCTGTTGAGAACCCCTGCATTAGAGGATGCTTTTTGACCAGGACGTGGATGCTAAAAGTTAAGTTCACCCTTGAGAACATCCAAATAGTGTATCCAGATGGCAATGCTTCTTTTTCAAATCTATCATTATTTGCTATGAATGCTGTAATTGTTTATTACATTAACAGCCATTAAATTATTGTGTTAACTATTGGCAAGATTTTACAAAGGCTGCATTACCTACAACAGTAGCCTAAAACAGTGCCTAAATAGCCATTTAGCTATTGGTTGACACCCTAGTTCATGCCAGCTGAAAAAGAAAGTCGTTCAGAGGCTGAGAAAGTTGTTGCATTTTGATAAATAACATGCACTGATGAATCGTACACAACAAGACCAAGATGTATTAACAAAGTTAATGGGATCAATTTTGATTTCATGTTGAATTTAAACATTATTTAAAGCAATTTAACCCTGAGCGATATCCATTTCATAATCTCATTCATATGCAATTAAAAACTCATTGTCAAGTAGCAGTGCAAACCTTCCCTGACGAAGCTTCGGAGCAAGTGTGCTTTGCTTTAATTGAACGTCACTCTCGTGAAGTGCCTCACACTGCCTAATTTCTTTCTTGTCACTTTGCATCAGCAGCGTCAATCCTGGCCACTTCACTTCACCACTCACGTAGTGTGCAAAATGTCATGCAATCTGATGTCGAGACATTACAGAGCGCTGAATGACACTAAATTAGCTGGAGCATGGTAAAGTCACAGGCACAGGTGTCACCAAACAAAGAGTGAGATGTGAAATAAGGCTGGTGTGAATGATTTTTTTCAACAGCCCATATGGCGAAGCAAGCACATCGTCTTCGACTCAATAGTGCCTCTGCTTGCAGCACGTGTCTCTGTTGTCTCTACATCCCTACAATCTGTCATTCCAATTACACACAAATGAAGTAATTACAAGAGCACAAATCAAGATAGATGGAGTGTGTGTGTAGGGGTGTTCTGCAGGCAATCATTCATTCACTCATTGTGGCATGACACAGTTAATAAGTGGATCCAATTAATTGCCATTAAATCACAGAGCCAGCTAACTGCCATCAGAGCGACGCCTATTAACCATCCCTTTGCCCTCTATGTCCCTCTCCATGTCTTTCTCTACCTCTCTAGGCATCATCTCATTAAGTGCCTTTAGGTCAGCACCTGCTTTTTGTGTGCCTATCCATAAGAAAGAATAATCACAAAAGAGATATCTTTAATATCTCAATGGTTTCTCTTAGACAGCAATGAGATTAAATGGAGAGAACATGGAGACTTTTGCAGAAGCCTTCTGTTTCTATGATTTCTTTCTCCTGAAAGACCTTAGTGAACTCATATTGTCCACTCATAATGTCTCAGACTGTGCTCGGATTTGTCATGCTATCAAAGTCTGCAATCAAAAGTCAAAAATGTCAATTTGAACTCAAGCATTTCTCATCAAATTTTTCCAAGACCACATATCTGGCCAATCCTATCCACTTTAATTTTATAATATTCATCTACACTCTTACTGTATGCCAGCAATTGTCTGACTTGTGCCTGTTTGTATTTCTCCTATGGAATTTTAGAAGGAACATCTCAGACAAAGTTAAAGGAAACATAACTGAGAATCACCATTTTATCTCTTAAACTATGTAAGAACAAGTTTTCATCTGAGTGAAAAAAGTTGAGTTGTCTTATCACCAGGACTTTTACCAAATACTGTTTCTACTTTTAATGTAAATAGAATATTCGTACAATGCTGGGCCATGCAAACCCTGACAAGCAATTCTACCAAAGAATTAGGACATTTATATGCACCAGAGAAGTCAGATGCTCAGAAAAGGGCCTAGATACACAAGGCCATCCTGGAAACTCTGGCAGTGGTGAGTTGTTTGTTTGGCTTGGCTGAATATTAAATGAGTTTTCTCCAAAACAATTGAGCAGCTGCAGCACTTTCCCATCAGTATAAAGTGTTTGCTTCATGCTATCAGAAATCAAGTGTGAAGGGCCTTTTAAAACCCTTGTATTTCTCTTAATTTGCACCAGTGACCTTTGCTGAGAGAGATTAAAAATAATTCTTAAACTGAAAGTTCATGATGTTTGTACAAAATGTAGTTAGAAAGTGTAAGTAAACACTGTATACTGCTATACACACAATGTCAGTGGACGTGTCCAAGGAGGTTTGGTATTTTCACTCAAGCATGTGCTACATCTAGGCGCAATTGGGTTAGCTAAATCATACGCACAAAGTGCAAGCGATATATGAAGACAGCCCATTCATAAGACATTGGTAGCTAGTGTAAATGGGCTGTATGCATAGGCACTGATTTATGTTCCTTGCAGCTGGGTGCCCTAAACAATCAAGAGAAACCAAAATGCGATACCTACTGACTAGTGAAGGATAATAGTTAATCTGGTGAAATGTAAAGTTTTCTCAACTAGTAAGAGAATGATTCAGACTGAAATAAAATATTACTTATATTAGATTAGTTTACTGGCTCACTTTAACTGCAGTTTTCAGCATACATTAAGAAAGGAGAGAGTAAAAATGCAATAAATATGAATAAGCATGGAAAGGTGTTGCTCTTCGGGACTAATTAGATGTAGGCTCTGTTAAATAATAGAGAATGTAAGTATATTTATTTCATATTGCTCTACTTCATCATATTAACTGTAACTGTAGAGGTTGGTCATGAACTTTATTACCACCTGCTGGTGGAATCCCTAAACAGTAAATGCAGAAACTGAGTTTAGACTTTGCCACGAAAAAAAAAAAAAAAAAAAAAACAAACAAACAAAAAAAAAACATGGTTCTCAGACGTCTTTGCACAATTACATATTTATCTGGAAAATAGCAAATTGTGCTTAGTGCCACTTCATTAACCATTTTTTTCAACAAGTTTTACTCAGCAGTCATTGAGTCTGTCCTCTGCACTTCAATAACTGTCTGGTTTGGTTCAGCTACAAAATCAGACATCAGAAGACTACAAAGGACAGTTCGGACTGCTAAGAGGATTATTGGTTGCCCCCTGCCCCCCTTCAAGGACTATACACTTCCAGAGTGAGGAAAAAGGCTGGAAAAATCACTCTGGACCCCACTCACCCTGCCCATTACCTTTTTGAACTGTTGCCTACCATCAGGCACAGGAACAGTTTTTTCCCTCAGGCTATCAATCTCATGAACAGTTAAATTGCCCCATTGAGCAATAACTATGTGCAATACACAGTTTAATCTTTCTTATATTTATCCAACACATCCAACCTCTTCTGCCATTTTATTCCTCTGAGAAAAAAAACTAAAACAAACAAAAAACATTGCACTGTACATAACAGATTTGTATTTGCACTGTACATAACAGATTGTATTAGATTTGCACTACCCATGTGTATGTATGTATGTGTGTGTCTGTACGTATGTGTATAATTAGTTTTATTTTTTATTTTTTTATTATTATCTATGTCTTGCTGCTGCTTTTTTATTGTTTTTGTATTGTTGTACACTGGAAGCTCCTGTCACCAAGACAAATTCCTTGTATAGTAAAGGGTTTTTGGATTTTCACGACTGTTAATAAAACTGCACCTGGGTTCTACACTTTGTCATCATCTCTTCGTCTGCCTGTCATTGCCTGCCAGCAACGTTACAGAATACCTCACCGCCAATATGAACCCAGCAATACAGCTCCTACGCCTACGTCAGGGGAATCGTCCCCTGGAGGATTACGTGGAGGACTTCTGCGATCTGGCCTGCCAGGTGGATTTTAATGAGTTGGCTCTCAAGGACTGTTTCCATTTTGGACTGAAAGAGCCAATCTCCACTTTGATGCCTGGTGGTCACAGTTTCATCAGCCTTGCTCAGTATATCGACCTTGCCCTGCGGATTACCGGATCTATGTTCACTGTGGGGGAGGCAGATGCCGAGCCGGAGACCCATGTCATGGTCAACGAGTCAACGCCCATGCCTTCCACAGTTAATGAGTCAATGCCCATGCCTGCCACAGTTAACGAGCCAGCGCCAGTAGCCTCGTCCGTCCCAGAGCCTGCGTTGCCAGCCAGAGCCTGCGTTGCCAGCCTCGTCCGTCCCAGAGCCTGCGTTGCCAGCCTCGTCCGTCCCAGAGCCTGCATTGCGAGTCTTGTCCATCCCAGAACCGCCATTGACAACTTCGGCCTCCCGGAGGAGGAGAAAGGCTTCCGTTTCCAAGTCTCTGCCCATGTACACGACCACAGAGGTCGTCTCTGATTCTCTGCCCATGTTTACGACCACAGAGGTCGTTACCAAGACTCAGTCCATGCCCACGACCACAGAGGTCATTCTGTGTGAGATAATTAGATTAATAAAGTGCAGTGCTGATGTATATTGATTGTGAGAGATCAAGAGTTCAAAAGTCTGATTGCTTGGGGGAAGAAGCTGTCATGAAGTCAGCAGGTGCGGGTCCTGATGCTGCAATACTGCCTGCCTGATGGTAGCAGAGAGAGCAGCCCATGGCTCGGGTGGCTGGAGTCTCTGATGATCCTTCAAGCTTTTTTCACACCGCCTGGTATATATGTCCTGGAGGGAGGGAAGCTCACCTCCGATGATGTGTCTGGCAGTTCGCACCACCCTTTGCAGGGCTTTGTAGTTGTGGGCAGTGCTATTGCCATACCAGGCAGTGATGCAGCCAGTCAGGATGCTCTCTACAGTGCTGGTGTAGAACCGTGTGAGGATGTGGCGGTTAATTCCAAACTTCCTCAACCGTCTCAGGAAGAAGAGGCACTAATGAGCCTTCTTCACAACGGCCTCAGTGTGGACAGACCTTGTGAGTTCCTCAGTGATGTGGACACGAGGAACTTGAAGCTGGTGACTCTCTCCACCAGTGCTCCATTGATGGTGCTGGGACTGTGTTCTCTGTCTCTTCTCCTGAAGTCCACCACAAGCTCCTTTGTCTTGCTGACACTGAGGGAGAGGTTGTGCTCCTGACAACAGACATTGCAAGTGCAGCTCAGTTGATTGTTTTGGTCTGCTATCCATGGGAAGGGAAGATTTTGGAGGACTTTATATTCTGCAAGGAGGTGCCTGGCAGGACAACGGTTGAGGAAATATTTAGACTCCTGGATACTTTCATGACTGAAGTATTGAAGACTGAGCTGGGAAAAATGTGTGGCCATTTGTACGGATGGTGCGGTGGCGATGACAGGCCAAAGGAATAGGGTTATTGCGTGGATAAAGGCTCTAAACCCAAAGATTATGGCTACGCACTGTATGCTGCATCGGCAGGCGCTCGCATCCAAAGGTATGGAACAAGACCTTCACTCTGTTTTGAACACAGCTGTCACTGCAGTTAATTTTGTGAAGTCAAGGGCACTGCAGTCACATTTGTTTGGACAACTTTGTAGGGAGATGGACGCTGGGCATGACACACTGCTATATCACACAGAATTACGATGGCTCTCTCGTGGTAAAGTTTTGCAGCGTAAGTTCGAGCTATGCAGTGAGATGTCAGAATTTATGAGAGTGGACAAACCTGACATCGTAGATTTTTTTCCGACCCGGAGTTTTTAGCCAAATTGGCATATCTTGCTGATGTATTTAACTTGCTCAACAGCCTAAACCTCTCTATCCAAGAAGGCTATGCATCTATCCTGGAAGTCAGCGACAAAATCACCACATTCATGAAGAAAGCAGAGCTATGGAGAAGAAGGATACAAGATGGAGTAACATACATTTTCTCCCAAATGAGTTTCTATACACAAACAACCTGTCTGTGGCTATAGTGAGAGAGGTAGCCACCTCTCACCTCACTGCACTGAGCAAGCACTTCAGCTCATACTTCTCAGATGTGAACACAGATGCCTGGGTCTGGTTGAGGGATCCCTTTGCCCAAGCTGCAACAGCAAGTGGCCTTACTGGTAAGGCAGAAGAGGAGCTGTTAGACTTGTCCTGCGATAGGACATTGAAGGCCCAATTCCAGCAGGTGCCTCATGCAGACTTTTGGCCTTTCATCTCACATGAGTATCCTGAACTCACTGCCGAGGCCATGAGAATATTGCTCCCTTTTCCTACCACTTACCTCTGTGAGTCATCATTCTCCACTTTGGCTGCAATGAAGACTAAGTACAGGGCTCGTTTGCATGTGGAGAATGATATTAGAGTCTGCCTGTCATCCATCACTCTAAGAATAAACAATGTGTTGTGAGAGAGAGGCTCACCAATCTCATTAGTTTAGGTGAGCTCATCAAGTGAGTTATTGTGAATTGTGAGATAGGAATGTGATGTATCCTAATGCAAATATTTCAATAAAATGTATGAATAGGCTTAATTACTATGATATGTTCTGTAACAAAAGTTGAAAACTTGCTGTTAAGTCCAAATGCAATTTGAAAAAAATGACCCTCTGTTTGAAAGTATATAAGTGGTATTAACATGATTCAAATTGAAATGTGTTTGTTTATCACCATGAAACAAGTCTGGTATTTAGGTTGAAAAGTTTTAGAATACAAATGGTTCCAGTGGCATCTAAGAGTGCAAATGGTAGTAAGCATACGCTTAATCAGAGTTACAATTATAAGGGTGGTCCTTGGAAAATGTTCTCCCCTGTAAGGTGTCCCTAGCCCCAAAACGTTTGAGAACCCCTGCTCTAGAAGACTCATTATGCTTTGACTCAGTATTTTCTAGCCCTCTAGAAGACTCAATATTCTTTGACTGAGTACTCTCCAGTCCTAGAGAAGACTCAGTATGCTTCGACTCAATGTTTTTTAGACCTTTAGCAGACTCAGTATGCTCTAACTCAGCATTCTCAAATCCTCTAGCAGACTTAGTATTCTTTGACTCAGTATTTTCCAGCCCTCTATCAGATGCAGTATTCTTTGACTCAGAATTCTCTTGTCTTTTTGCAGACTCAGTATGCTTTGAATCAGTACATTTCAGTCCTCTAGCCAGAGTTGGAGTCTTGATCTTGTGGTCTTGGTCTCAAGACATGTTGAGATCATATAAAGGCGGTCTTGGTCTGGATCAGGGTCTCGTTACTCAGTGTCTTGGTCTTGGTCTGGTTCTCGTTACTCAATGTCTTGGTCTGCATCTGGGTCTCGGCTTATGGTCATAGTCAAGACTGCAGTGTATCACCAATGCACTAAATATGATAATTATTTCAACTACTAGTTGGCGTGGCAGCTTCACCATTACTGAGAATTTGCAAGTAATTCTGCCTCTGTGTCATCATGCATGCTTCGACAAGTCTCGCTCATCATATGGATGTAAGTGCAAGAAATATGGTCTAACAACACAAAGAAATCATTAGTAATTTATGCTTATAACTGCCATGTAGAGGCCATGACTTTACTCACGGTAGCCGCGGGACCCAATAAGCTTGTTACGTTGTGGGAGTTGTAAGTGGGTGTGGCCGGTATTCTTATGAGTTGTTGGCGGGAGTAGGGCTGCACGATTATGACTAAAATCATAATTGAAAATTATTTCTCTTGATATTGTAATTGCTATTAATAATATTGATTAATATAAATGTATTGCATGCCATATAATTTATATACAGGTGCATCTCAATAAATTAGAATGTCGTGGAAAAGTTCATTTATTTCAGTAATTCAACTCAAATTGTGAAACTCGTGTATTAAATAAATTCAATGCACACAGACTGAAGTAGTTTAAGTCTTTGGTTCTTTTAATTGTGATGATTTTGGCTCACATTTAACAAAAACCCACCAATTCACTATCTCAAAAAATTAGAATATGGTGACATGCCAATCAGCTAATCGACTCAAAACACCTGCAAAGGTTTCCTGAGCCTTCAAAATGGTCTCTCAGTTTGGTTCACTAGGGTACACAATCATGGGGAAGACTGCTGATCTGACAGTTGTCCAGAAGACAATCATTGACACCCTTCACAAGGAGGGTAAGCCACAAACATTCATTGCCAAAGAAGCTGGCTGTTCACAGAGTGCTGTATCCAAGCATGTTAACAGAAAGTTGAGTGGAAGGAAAAAGTGTGGAAGAAAAAGATGCACAACCAACCGAGAGAACCGCAGCCTTATGATTATCAAGCAAAATCGATTCAAGAATTTGGGTGAACTTCACAAGGAATGGACTGAGGCTGGGGTCAAGGCATCAAGAGCCACCACACACAGACATGTCAAGGAATTTGGCTACAGTTGTCGTATTCCTCTTGTTAAGCCACTCCTGAACCACAGACAACGTCAGAGGCGTCTTACCTGGGCTAAGGAGAAGAAGAACTGGACTGTTGCCCAGTGGTCCAAAGTCCTCTTTTCAGATGAGAGCAAGTTTTGTATTTCATTTGGAAACCAAGGTCCTAGAGTCTGGAGGAAGGGTAGAGAAGCTCATAGCCCAAGTTGCTTGAAGTCCAGTGTTAAGTTTCCACAGTCTGTGATGATTTGGGGTGCAGTGTCATCTGCTGGTATTGGTCCAGTGTGTTTTTTGAAAACCAAAGTCACTGCACCCGTTTACCAAGAACTTTTGGAGCACTTCATGCTTCCTTCTGCTGACCAGCTTTTTAAAGATGCTGATTTCACCAAAAGTTGGTTAAATGACCATGGTGTTGGTGTGCTTGACTGGCCAGCAAACTCACCAGACCTGAACTCCATAGAGAATCTATGGGGTATTGTCAAGAGGAAAATGAGAAATGAGAGACCAAAAAATGCAGATGAGCTGAAGGCCACTGTCAAAGAAACCTGGGCTTCCATACCACCTCAGCAGTGCCACAAACTGATCACCTCCATGCCACGCCGAATTGAGGCAGTAATTAAAACAAAAGGAGCCCCTACCAAGTATTGAGTACATATACAGTAAATGAACATACTTTCCAGAAGGCCAACAATTCAATAAAAATGTTTTTTTTATTGGTTTTATGATGTATTATAATTTTTTGAGATAGTGAATTGGTGGATTTTTGTTAAATGTGAGCCAAAATCATCACAATTAAAAGAACCAAAGACTTAAACTACTTCAGTCTGTGTGCATTGAATTTATTTAATACACAAGTTTCACAATTTGAGTTGAATTACTGAAATAAATTAACTTTTCCATGACATTCTAATTTATTGAGATGCACCTGTAGCTACACATCCCAAACAAGCTGAGAACTGTGTTCCTGAATTAGTTCATTGCTGTTGTATGCATCAGTAAATCAAGACAGTGACTAAACGGTCAACTTCACATTGTTCCTCTTAGCTGTCACGGTCACGGTGAGTCCACTGGTTTGTTTTCTTTTGTCATTACGTTCTCTCGTTTGGGTTCAGGTATCACTGACTCGCGTGATCAGCGTTGCCTTGGAAGCCTTGATTGTTTCCATGGTAACACTGATCGTGCCAGCTTGCTACGAATGAGTGGCACCAGATCGCCATAGTTCCCGGGCTATTTCTACCTTCCTCTGTTTTATGTTCATTGCTTGAGTCCTGTTTCTTACCACTCTCTCCCTCTGCCCTAGTATATCCTGTATCATGTCTGTATATTGGTTACCAGTCTGCGCTGCGTGCGCCGGGATTGTAGTTACCATCCTGCCTGTTTGCCTCGCCTCCTTGACGCTTGACTCCTTCTGAGTTTCTCCTCAGCGATACTTCTCTGCACTGGGACTGCTCTGCACATGACCACTACGTACACAAGCCTACATACACACCATCCTTCTCCACGCTGCAGTAGGTGCCGGGTTTCTCTCTCTAAGCTTTACCAGCCTTGCTGTATTCATATTAATAAACTGAGCATTGTTCTCTGCACTTGGATCTTTTGTCTCATCCTTCCTGACATTAGCAGCATGGAAAACAACTGTGGGTAACACTTTATAATAACTTTCATTAATAAATAATTTACAAACATTATACAATGCTTAACAGATCATTAGTTAATATATATTCAGATAGTTAGAAATATGAGATAATGTGCTTGTTAATGTTTACTAATGAATTTAACTAATATGAACTAATGATCTTTTAAGCATTATGTAATGTAAATTCAAATGCTTACAATTGATATTAAACTTTCATTCCTATATGGCTTTGCACTTTCTAACATCTATAAATGATTTTAGAAAATGTTACATAATGATGAACAGATCATTTGTTAATGTACACTTGAATGCTCATTTATAAATCATAAATTATTTATAAATGAGGTCATGCACTTTTTAACATTTACAAATGTTTTCAAAGATTATTAGTATTTTTCACCAATTTACACACTATTCATGTTTAAAAATTATTCATTAATGCAAGACATTTCTGTTTGTTTGTTAATGAATGTCAGTTTTTAATATTTAGACATCTTTACAAATCATTTATTAATAACTTGTTCATATTTTTTGTAGTACCCAATCTAAATTTGAAACTATTCATACATTGTAAATGTGTATAAAGGTTTACTAATGATTAGCCACAGGCGCTGCTGATACAGTTCTACTCAGTGGTCATTGAGTCTGTCCTCTGCACTTCAATAACTGTCTGGTTTGGTTCAGCTTCGAAAATCAGACATCAGAAGACTACATAAAAAATATGAACAAATGATTAATAAATTAGTTTTAAAGATGTGTAAAAGCATGCTTACCTGCATAAACAAACAGCAAATGTTTGGCTTTGTCAGACATTGGTTACTAATAAGCTAAACATTAGTAAATGATTTGTAAACATGAAGTGGTGAAAAATATTAATAATTTCTGAAAACATTTGTGAAAGTAAAAAAGTGCATAAGCTCATTTATAAATCATTTATTAACATATTTAGTGACATTTGTAAGCATTCAATTGGACATTAATGAATGATCTGTTTGTCATTATGTAACATTTTTTTTAAAATAGTATATTAATGTTAAAAAGTGCAAAGCCATATAGGAATGAAAGCTTAATAACATTTGTAAGTATTTTATTTGATATTAACTAATGATCTGTTAAGTATTGTGTAGGTTGTACTTCCTTCACCAGCTGAGGAAGTTCAATCTGCCACAGAAGCTTCTGATCACAGTTCTACTCAGCAGTCATTGAGTCTGTCCTGTGTATATCTATAACTGTCTGGTTTGGTTCAGCCACCAAATCAGACAGAAGGAAACTACAACAGACAGTCAGGATCGCTGAGACGATTATTGGTGTCCCCCTGCCCACCTTCCAAGACCTGTATGTCTCCAGAGTGAGGAAACATGCAGGTAGAATCACTCTGAACCCCCCACAACCTGCCCACTCCCTCTCTGAACTGTTCCCTCTGGCCGGCGCTACAGAGCACTGAGCGCCAGGACATCCAGGCACAAGAACAGTTTTTACCCTTAACAATTAAACTGCCTTCAGGACTCCCCCATAGTGCAATAATGTATAACTATGTCATGTACATATGTAAATTCACTCATATTTAATTCAATAACTGTGCATACCCCTACCTTGCACATACATTACAACATGCACATGTGCATACGCTATTCTGTTATGTCTATTTATACTCTTACCTTGTTTTATATTCTGTGTCTCACTGTAATGTTCTGTGTGCACTTGCTTGTTTGTCTTATCACCAAAAAAGATTCCTTGTGTACTTGAGCACACTTGACAATAAAGCTCATTCTGATTCTGATTCTGATGATAGTTAAATTCATTAGTTAACATGAACAAGTGCATTATCTCTATTTCTAACAATTTGAATATACATGAACTAATGATCTGTAAAGCACAAATTTTTTTTTATCAATGATTTATTAATGAAAGTTAGTATAAAGTGTTACCCAACTGTGATTCAAATTGTGATATAATTATATACAGAAAGAGCAAAGAGCATTCCTTTATAATCACTGAAGCTGTCAATCACTTCAGTTCAGCGTGAACTCACTGACTAAGTTCTGCACTCTTGCAAAATCTCCCGATATAATCAATGAAGCTATCTACACTGTGCAAAAGATTTCTTATTTACATTATTTCTACACCTTGTTGTTTATAATGAGAATATTCACTGAGTGGATTTCATCTGCACTTAAACGCCTCTGATTGACTGTTGCATTCATGCGCTCAACAGACATGTTTGTGATTTTTGAAAAATAAACATTGTTATTTTGATGTATTCATAATACATATGAAACACAATTCTCAGTTACCCATGGTTTTGGGAAGTCTGACTCATTTTCGCGATTCAGTTCTTTCAAACTGTTCTTTTCAATTATTACGATTGTTTTACATCTTGATTTCGATCAGAGATGCTCAGTGTTATTGTCAGTGAAGAACATTCTGTTTATGCATAGTTGTTTTAATCGTTTAATTTTCCAACAATAGTTTTCAATTAAGTTTCCATCTTTCATTTTAATTTGGATTAGCAAATATGAATTTGGCATTTAATGTTAACATGTGAATCAGTTTTGAACTAAAGCAATCAGATAAGTATCCACTAAGAATACATTATGATCCTGTTGAATAAACTAAAATTGTATTATTTCATTTACAATCTATTAGGATTCCTGTAGGATTTTTTTCTTCTTTTTAAAAATAAAGCCTGCAATAAAGAGCCATACATATGATACTTTTTTATCTTACTTTTATTACGGTTGAAGAATAAACTGCTTTGTGACACCTGGGGCATTTGGGTTATGAAGGCATCTTGTAAAACTGGACTGTTTTTTCTATATAGCTGTCTGTAAAATGTCAGAGCCTGCAGTGGTAAAATGTGCATTTGGAAACTTTGAAGAGGATTCTTCAAATATAAATTTAGCATCTTGGGTCATTAAAATGTACTGCCTGGTTCTTGAACCGACAGGTCTTGGTCTGGATCTGGGTCTTGAGGGGTCTAGTCTTGGTCTGGGTCTTGGATGATCTGGTCTTGACTACACCTCTGCCTATAGCAGACTGAGTATGCTTCGACTCAGTGTTCTCTAGTCCTTTAAAATGCTCAGTTTTATTTAATCAGTATTCTCTGGCCCTTTAGCGGACTCATTTTGCTTTGACTCAGTATTTTCTAGTCCTCTTTCACACTTGGAATGCTTTCATTCAGTGTACTCAAGTGCTCTTGAAAGCTCTGTATTTTTTACTCAGTATTTTCTGGCCCTCGAAAAGACACTATGCTGTGACTTAGTATTCTCTAGTCCTCTAGCAGACTTAGTATTTTTTGACTCTAGACTTGATTATCTAGTCTTTTTACTTTGAATCAGTACACTTCAGTCTTCTATAATTCTCAGTATTCTTTGGCTCAGTATTCTCTAGCCCTCTTGAAGACTCAGTATTCTTCTGTTCTCTAGATGACTAGTGTTCCTGTAGCTCATGCACTAGTAATGCCAAGACTGAGAATGTAAGCCACTTTGTAAAAAGCATCTTGCCAAATGTGAAGTCTCAGATTTTTTTTTAAATTCAGTATTCCCCAGTCCTCTAGAAGACTGCTATGCTCTAGTCCTCTGAGTATGTGTTTTCCAGAGAAAGGCAGACTCTTTTGTTAAGGTGACCAGACGTCCCCGTTTTTCCCGAGCGTTCAAGACAGCGTTCATATTGAAATATTAAATTGCAAGAAAGCCTGAGCAGCAAAGCCTACTGTGTGTTGTTTATTTTGACCAACAGAGGGGGCTGCTCACTATAGCAGCTTCAAATCATTCGTCTTCCTTTACTGATTACTTGGTCGGGCCAGTTATGCCACTGGACCAGGCAATTGAAGAGAATTATCATCATTGATATAAACTTCAAAGTAAGGCACACACACTAGCTAGTTATGTTATAAAGATATATTATGTATTTTCTAACAGGTTCTGAATTTGGCGCGGGATTGTATTGCACAGTGTAAAACGTTCCTGAAAGTTTGGCCTTCATAATGCAGGAATTCCCACACAGACCGCACAAACTATAACATGATGGTGAGAAGTAGTCAAATTAATCCCCGCAGATGAACAAATAAAATCAATAATTGTATCTTTAATCAGTGTATGTTGTGTATATCAGCGCTATCGGCCCACCATCCCCTCTCCCTCCCTGGCTGGCTGCATTCCATTTCAAATTTGTATCCCCTTCCCTCGCAAACTTCACTCTGTCTCATGGACTCGGATGTACGTCAATGCTTACGTTGCAAGAGAGTCAACTACTGGTGGAAGACATGCAATGGGTTTAACTGGAACACACTAAACCCTTGATCACTTCGAACATGTTGAAGGCTGATGTCAATTTGTGGATTATTTAGTGATTTTTGCTCCTGAGAAAACAATGTTTTTGGAGATTGATTTCAGAGGCTTGTGTATAAATCTCGTATGTTTAAAAAAAAAATTTCATTACAATAAATTGTTAGAAAGGATTAATCAAGATTTACACAAACGAAAATGTTAACACAACAATGAATACATAGGCTATAACTGTGTGATAAACAGTTTTAGGTAGCTACAAGTATTATGCTGTTAAATCTCAATATAACTTTTCTAAACTGCTTAATTGACTTAACTTCACTTCGTACATTAGAGATGTGTGGGGGTGGGGTTTATGAAGTGCAATCTGCTGTCACGTCACAATCGAATTGCATTGTGGGATACAACGAAGCGTACATCAGATTAGGCTCACTCCCTCTGTCAAAATCGAGGGGTCTGTCATCAGAAATTTCCCTCGCTCACTTAATGAAGTGGAACGGACTTCCAAAATGGTGGCGGGGATCCCCCCGAGGTGAAGTGATTAGGGGAGTTAGCGAGTAGATGTTTAAAGTGAAGTGGAACACAGCCCCTCTCGCACTAGTAATATTCACACACTAAAGGAAGCACCTTCTCACATATTTACTCATTTGTTGTATTACCATATACCTGAAATACATTTAAAATAAGAATATGACATTAATAACATTAATTAAAAAATTAAAATGTATAATAAAATATCTGCAAAAAATGTAGAGTTAGTCAGTATATCACAGCATAGATTATATTGTGCTTTCCAGGGAAACAAGTGACTGAAAAGGAGCACCATAATACATATGACTTGATCAAAATAAAAGGTAGAAATTTAGAAAAACAGGTCCATATGTGATAAACAGGTAACATGGTAATAATTATTATTATCATTATTATAAAATATTGAATATCTTTGTGTCATACGATAAAGTATGTTTTAGATGCTAAATGTTTACATTATTCACTGTATTCCATGAAATGATTAAGATGCTCAAATGCAGGGCCCCTGTGCTGTGAAGTCAGCTGCAATAGTACCTCATTGTTTATACATGTTTGTTTAGTTCACTTATATGCCACAATGTCATCTGTACAGCATAGAAAAGAATGAACTAATTGAAGATGAAACAAAAGATTTGAATTCCATTGAGACATAGGCTACAGTATTCAATAGAGCATGATATAAAAATATTTCCATGATTTGTTAACTTTATATTTTTGCCAAATCAACTTAGATTGACTAATTTGTTCAGATAACATAAGACTCTGTGTTTTTATTGAGTAAACTAATGGCACATTGGCAATGCACTGATATAATGTAAAAAAAAAAAAAAAAAAAAAAAAAAAAGGTTAATTCCAATAATTGTTTACTAGACCTTTTTATTCAAATTATTATTTATTTTATTGTAACATTTTGTTTTAAATGAACTCAAAATTTTAAGGCAACCAGCTTCCTTTTTTTTTTTTTTTTTTAAGTTTAACCAAAATAATTTCTTAGAGTGCATAGTTCAGCACATTACCACATTCACCATGGTCAGAATACATAAAATTCGATTTGTCCCCTTTTTTATTAATGAATAACATGAAATTTCATAACCTGTTGAACACTGAACTTGAAACATCCCCGGTTTTCATTTCAGAAATCTGGTCACTTTATCTTTTGTGTATGTTTCAGGTCAGTGAATCTGTATAGCAGCAACAGACAGAGGAGATCCTCTCAGGGGAAATAACAGTCTGGAGGAGTGCTAAACCTCTAACGTAAACTGAACTGTCTTTTATTTTTAACAGTGAAAGCTTAGGGAAAACTCTCTCAAATGGCACATTTGGAGCAAAATCAGTCAGGACAGCAAGGTAACAGACATGTGCTCATCTACATCTCTTCGTCATAATCCGATTATGACTGTGCATCAAATGGATAAGGAAGGACATGCACAGGACATCATTTTATTCATTGTGATCAGGCATTATACAGTATAATACGTGCATTACTAACTTGGAGTGTATTGTGTTCATGAACAGCACATTGGTAAGGAGATTGTGGGATGATAACTCAAGAGGACATGTGTGCACTCTTGATGAAACACCAGAGCTGCTTCCTCTTTTGGATGACCACAGTCCTTGATGAATCCACACAAAAGACCAAACAAAAGACACACACCCACAAAAGAATATTAGCAGTCTTATACACAGTAAAGTTACTGATGCTGGACTTAACAAGGAGCTAACAAGGAGCCCATCTGTTGCCCTCACACATACATAATATGCCCTTTGTCCAAAATCGCATACTGTCAGAATATGTACTGTATTTGATGAAGGACGCTCTTCTCAGCCGGTAAAATGGTACAGTCTTTAGGTATGCACACAGTAGTATAAAAAGAATCCGGACATACTTCATCCAGGGATGTGGGTATTGACCCTTGTCCCAAATATATGATATAATAACAACCATGAGAATATTTTACTCTGGTTTTGATAAACAAGCAGCATTTAAACACAAGGAACAACTTTGTTCTTTTGAGTCAAGTATACACTCACCGACCACTTTATTAGGAACACCTGTACACCTACTTATTCATGCGATTATCTAATCAGCCAATCGTGTGGCAGCAGTGCAATGAATAAAATCATTCAGATACGGGTCAGGAGCTGCAGTTTATGCTAAGTTATGCACATCAACCATCAGAATAGGGAAAAAACATCCAGTGAGCGGTAATTCTGTGGACAGAATCGCCTTGTTGGTGAGAGAGGTCAATGGAGAATAACCAGACTGGTTTGAGCTGACAGAAAGGCTACGGCTAACTCAGATAACCACTCTGTATTTGCTGTCTGCTGTTCCATTCCCCTCAAGGTTCGACGTGTTATGCATTCTGAAATGCTATTCTGCTCACTGCAGTTGTACAGAGTGGTTATCTGAGTTACCATAGCCTTTCTGTCACTGGATGTTTTATGTTTTTGGCACCATTCTGAGTAAATACTAGAGACTGTTGTGTGTGAAAATCCCAAGAAATCAGCAGTTACAGAAATACTCAAACTAGTCCGTCTTTCACCAAAAATCATGCCACGGTCGAAATCACTGAGATAAAAAATTTTCCCCATTCTGATGGTTGATGTGGACATTAATTGAAGCTCCTGACTCGTATCTGCATGATTTTATGCCTTTTACTGCTGCCACACGATTGGCTGATTAGATAATTGCATAAATAAGTAGATGTACAGGTGTACCTAATATAGTGGTCGGTGAGTGTATATAGTACTTACAGTTTAAATGAGCCGCCCGATGAGCGGTTCAATGCAGTTCTTTTAAATTCACCATTTTGAACTTGATGTCTCCTTAGCTCCCGAGGGATTATGGAATAGTAAAGTGTCCAGTTGATCCGCATTTCAGAATCTCACCGGAAACAGTAGGACATCCGGATATTTCTCGCTTACTGTTTTATGAATACTGAGGATTCAAACATACTTCTTCATTGGCATACTATGTAGTAGGGAAGTATGGATATTCAGGCCCAGCAACAGACTGTCAGGTCGCTGTAGCCCAATAAAGCAGCTCTAGTCATTCACATGCACTCCAGCCCACATAGATGCAAAAGGAGAAAGTGAAATAGAGAGTAAGACAAATCGAGACAAAAGATGAAAAAAGAGATTGTGGTGGCTTTTGAAGAGGAATTGAGGCACATGCATGTTCCATAAAGTGTTAAGAGTAATTAATAACTTTTGGGGAAGCTCACTGTGTACAGTATGTTTGTTTGAACTCTCTAATTCTAAATAGGTTCACAGAATGTTGCAAGATTTTAGATTTAGTTCAATATGAACTCATGCATAGAATGGAATATGACATTTGATCAAAAGTGAGACTTTATTTTTACATTTTAGAAGTTGTTTCAAGGAATCAGTGGGGTATGAACTCGTATTTTTATATGATACCATGTTGTTCACCACAGAAAATTATTCTGAATCGTCCCTCAGTTTGTAAACAAAAATGACTTATTAACACTTAAAATTGAAGTCTTTGGTGGACTTCCCTATGGTTCAGTGGAGTGGTTTGTTTGAGCAACATTTGTCCCGACCTATGGCATGAGTTTGGGCCGTTACTACCTGTACAATAGCAAATTTGGGGTGTGGCAGTAGAAGTATTTGGGATATCTAATTGGAAACATTGTTTTTATTATTATTATTATTATTATTATTGCAACTATGCTTGGTGTCGCTAGTAGCACAGAAACTACACGCTTTGTCGCTTCAACTTTAACAAAGTTTGTCTTATCGGCATCTTCTCGTCCTCCAATCACAGCGGAGCTGGAGCATGCTCAGAGAGTCCCTGAGGCAGAGCCTGTGCAGCCACAGGTAAAACTGAAGGAAAGGCAGAAGTTTTTGGAGGAGGCTTTTCAGCAGGACATGGAACACTACTTGTCCACAGGGTACCTGCAGATCACAGAAAGGAGAGGTGAGCGATACCCACACCCCTCATGAATACTTTAACTGGATCAACATGCACCATACACTCTACCAATAGATATGGAAGCAATTTAAATAAATAATAATAAAATAATTTTGTCTTAGTGAAAAGCTGTTATATCCTAAGTAAATGTCTACTCAGTCTTGTACAAAAACACCCTGCAGTCATTATTACAATTAATGTAAGTACCCACCATATTGGATAGAAGAGGCTATTCCCAGCCCCTAACTCCATAAACTAAGTGTTCCTTTCATCTTCCTCCCCCTTCAATTTGTCTAAAATGACTCAGGAGGCACATTGTTGCAAGATGAATGTAGAAAAGAGTTGCTGAAGGGAGTTGTGGTGGAACAGCAAGCATACTATTATGCTGGCCTGATGGTAGAGAAACTCCATTGAAGCAGAAAATGTAAAGGCAGTGAGGTAATTAAAAGGTCAGGGCTTGGGTCAGCCAGTGGGGGAATATGCCAGAATCAAAAAGTGAAATGTTTTATGATGCAATAATGAAAGTTCACCTGAAAATGGAAAATCCTTGTTTACTCAACCTCATTTTGTTCCAAACTCTTGAATTTCCTTCTTAAGTATAACACAAGATGATTTTGCTCCTTTTTGTTCTAAACAATGAATGTGTTTTCTGAATTTTTTTCTGAAATCGTTTTGCATGCCCTCGCAATAGTTTGCGTTCCCTTGCGATGAGTTTTGCGTTCCCTCACAACAGTTTGCATTCCCCTGCAATAAGTTTTGCATTCCCCTGCAATAGTTTTGCGTTCCCTTGCAATAGTTTCGCAACAGTTTGCGTTCCATCACAATAAGTTTTGCATTCCCACACAATAGTTTGTGTTCCCTTGCAATAGCCTCACAACAGTTTGCATTCCCTCGCAATAGTTTTGCGTTCCCTTGCAATAGCTTCGCAACAGTTTGCGTTCCATCACAATAAGTTTTGCGTTCCTTTGCAATAGCCTCACAATAGTTTGCGTTCCCTCACAATAAGTTTTGCATTCCCCCGCAATAGTTTGCATTCCCTTGCAAAAGCCTCGCAATAGTTTTTGCATACCCTCTCAGTAAGTTTTGAGTTCCCTCGCAATAGTTTGCGTTCCCACGCAATTCCTTTTGCATTCCCTCACAAAAAGTTTTGCATTCCCTTGCAATAAGTTTTGCGTTCCCTCGCAATAGTTTGCGTTCCCTTGCAGTAGCCTCGCAATAGTTTTGCGTTCCCAAATTTCATAATAAAAGTACGTATCTTCCTACCATGTGAGCAATTCAAGCTTGAAGTACATGTTTTTACGAGCTGTGTCAGCAGGGGGTAGTCAGCACGCCTCATCAAACCACACAAGCAGCGTGGCATGTATGTTATATGTTTCTGATTTACCAAAAGAATCAGCTCATTAAAGTCATTCGTTTGAGAATAAGACTACACTGTTGTGTATTTCACGCTGTAGATTCAGTAGATGGGCAGTGCTGCTGTATTGCGCTGCAGGAAACACTGTTGGAGTATTTTAGTATGGTTCAATGGAAGTAAATTAATGACAAATTTATTTGAAACAAAAAAGCACACTGAATTGCACTAATTGAAAAATAAACACATTGCATTAACAGTGCTTGCATTTTTGGGGATGTGATTTCATATGGTTACATATTTAAGCTATGAGAATTTCAATTTAAAACTTTTCGCACAAAATTGTATCATTTAAAATTCAATATTAAATATTCACCTTCAAAAATTCAGCTCCAAAATATTCCATATTATTTATTTTTTTATTCATCTTTATTATTCAACAAATAATATTCAGTCCATTATAATTTGCTTTGCAAAATTTGCCTCATATTCGCCTATTCGCCAAATTCAAACCTATTGAAGAGCAAGGGCAGGGTAAAAGACTTCAAATTCAGCAAAACTTAAATTTGCGTCTTATTTTCACACAAAGCCATCATATGGCTTCAGAAGACTTGGAATATAGAGCACGAGTCATATGAACTGCTTTTATTGTATATTTTTTGTCATTTTCCAAACTCAGTAGCCCAGTTCCCCAATTTTATTGTATGGAAAAGAGCAGCCAGATCATTCTGCAAAAAAATAATCTTTTGTGTTCTATGGATGAAAGAAAATAATTTGGGTTTGGAATAACATGACTGAGTAAATGATGACAGAATTTTCACTTTTTGGGTGAACTCTTCCTTTAAGTAGACCTGGTTACCCCTCAACTCAGGAATTTATGAAGTATAAACGGGAATTGTTTTGGTTCAAAAGTACTCTTTGTGTATGTATGCAGTTGTGTTTGTATCTCAGTTCTGTAAAAGGGGAGCTAACACCTCTCTCTCTTTGCTGTCCACCTCCCTGTGCCGCTGCGCTCTTACTCAACCTTGAGGTACGCAGCTCACCGCTCTGCTTACTGATGTCACGTTCACACACGCACATGTGACGGGCATGCCTCACGCTGCAGTCTGTGTTTGAAGCATGCGCTAATGACATCACAGAGTCAACATGACAGCAAGGAGACGAATCCAGGAGAAAGCTTAGAAGATCAAATATGGTCTGACACAACCAAATTTGTTCTTCTATTAGGCGAGAGATGACTCAGAACTCATCCAAGGGGGTTCTGTGTTCACAGAGATGGGGACTCCATGTATTAAAGACTGCAGGTTTTATGGCTTTTAGACCTTGTTTATTAGCTTTGAAGCCATACATATGGTAGTGTACTCCTAAAAGTTGACAAAATTTACCTTTATCAGTTATATACACATTTAAAATTTACATTATTTCTCTTCTGGGAAAACTGGACCAAACATATTGATGACTCATCTGGCACTACACAGATTTTTAAACAATCTCTAGAATGAGAATGTTCCTCCCCCTAAAAAAAACCTGCAACCAACTAGCAAATCATGGTTTATGGCTCAGATGTAAACTAAAGCCTATTAAAAAAAATAAAAAAATAAAAAAAGGATGAGCCCTTCAATATGTCCCACCCAAACTTCCCGTTTCAAAAATAAATGTCAACACAGGAAACTGCGCACATCAAACTATTTCATGGGGTCTTTAACGTTCATCCTGGACTCAAATCCTTGATATACTGTAGCTCAATGTTGGGGTGTGACGTTACAAGAAATGAATTTGTTTCTCTTTCTTTGGTGCACAGAGACAATAGGAAGCATGTCTTCTATGGAGGTGAATGTAGACATGCTGGAGCAAATGGACCTGATGGACATGTCTGACCATGAGGCGTTGGACGTCTTTCTCAACTCTGGTGGCGAGGACAACAGCATGGCCTCACCACTGCTCGGTATAATATAGTACATATACACAGTGACATTTTCTATCCATGAATCAACGGCTACGTTCACACAGTCCATGTTTAGGATTGACAACCGTGTTTACTTATAGGTGTGACTCTTGAACAGCTTACAGTAGCCGATCGAATACTGACTGTATGAACACATAACCAAAGTCAATCCCCTTTTCTATTCCTGCGATAGCCTTGAATAACAACTGTAAGATGGATCTGACAGGATCTAAAACCTTCCGATGACAATGGCTCATATTTTTATCTCTGTGACTTATTCTCAAATTGCAGCTGACAGTTTGGTTATAAAGTGCGGTTGTCACTCTTGTTTATAACTGAACTGCTTGTGAACGTAACCGTATTTAGCACTTTAAAACAGGGATAACAACTGTATTCTAGTACTGTGTGAATATAGACAATATACTGGCATACTCTGTGGGAGCAGTTTGCATTCATGTCTTTTTCAAGTGGAGTCCAATTGATTTCCATACATCACACTTAACTAATGACGAATATGGCTCCCTGGCATCCCCTGCATATGTTTAAAGAACTCTGTAGGTCCACTAATGCTGAGATGCCATTAAATTAGTGCTGACATTTACTGCCACCGTCAGCAGAACACACTGAGATGATGTAGATGCCGTTTGATTGGATCCTGCGAAGAACAAACAGGTTTTACAATTATCACTAATTACATTGAGCTGCAAAACAATTTCTCTGGATTATACAGTCAACATCAGGTCACTCTACTCCCTCGCTCTGTTGCAAAACACAGTGAGTCACCTCATTTGCCTAGTTTCCATCTACTTTTTGAGCTGTTTTGTTATTGACAAAGTGAAAATGCAAAATTTGTGAAATTTGCCGTCTTCTACCTGTTTCCATTCAAATGGCCTTTTATCTATAAATATGGTGTGCATGATGACGTCATGCTTAAAAACAGTTTGTTGCATAAGTTTTGGTTTATCACAAAAGAAATCTGCCGTTAAGCCGTTTCCATACAGAAATGTGTGTTAATCGCTAATTGTGTACCTTTTGCATCCCAGATGTCCTTAATTAAATAACAGGTGCATTGTACATGATATTTGTGTCGGCACTTCTGGAAGTGTTATGACGCAGATGTGTTTGCATCATCAGATCTGTGCAGGTATGCCGTTAAGATCAATCCATAACAGTGTGATTAATGCTTCACATACAATAAATTGGCTTTCAAGGATTTATGCCTTGTCATCATGATTAACACAGGCTAACGATTGGGGTAAATTATGTCATGTGACACTATATTTTTGCATTAATGCCAATTTTCTCAACAAAAAGTGTTTCCAAACCATTTCACTTCGTGAAGTATCGACACAGAGTTTATGCGTCTAAACGGAAATATATTATGTTGACACTTGTGAAATTTCCATCAGCTATATCGGTAAACTTTTTGATGCGCTACACATTTTGTAGGCAAAAAAAACCCTCGAATGGAAACATAGTTATTGACTACTGTCTTTCTACATACGCAGCTACCTTCTTAAGGCCCTGATATACTTCCGGAGAATTTCTACTTTGAGAATTACTTGTGTACTAATGACAAAAAGCAGAGCACTTTATTCACTGTGAAGCGCAGCACATGCAGACTATATATTTGTATAATTAAAGCATGGCTTTTTGTAGTTTAATAAGCACATTAGCCCATTTAGCGAACTGCTTTTCCAGAGGTGAGAAGTGAAGCTGTCAAAAACATCCGTTTGAAAAAAATGCGGCAGAAATACAGTGGTGGCCAAAAATATTGGCACCCTTGGGAAATATGAGCAAAGAAGGCTGTGAAAAAAATCAGCATTGTTTATCCTTTTGATCTTTCATTAAAAAAAAAAAAAAAAAAAAAAAAAATCTAACCTTTAATTGAAGTAAAACAATTAAAAGAGGGGAAATATCTCCTTATTAAATAAATATTTATCTCCAAAACACGCTGGCCACAATTAATGGCACCCCTAGAAATTATTATGAGTAAAATATATCTGAAGTATATTCCCATTCATATTTGACCAATTTATTTTTTATTTTTCTCCCAATTTGGAATGCCCAATTCCCAATGTGCTTTTAAGTCCCTGTGGTGGCGTAGTGAATTGCCTCAGTCCGGGTGGTGGAGGACGAATCCCAGTTGCCTCCGCGTCTGAGATAGTCAACCCGCGCATTTTTTCACGTGGCTTGTTGAGCGCGTTGCCACGGAGACATAGCGCGTGTGGAGGCTTCACACCATCCACCACGGCAACCACACTCAACTCACCACGCGCCCCACCGAGAACGAACCATATTTTAGCGATCACGAGAAGGTTACCCCATGTGACTCTACCCTCCCTAACAACCGGGCCAATTTGGTTGCTTAGGAGGCCTGGCTGGAGTCACATATTTAAAAACAATTTGTGCACCTGTGTGACTAAGAACATGAAATTGTTCAGCCATGACTTCCTGTTTCACAGGGGTATAAATATGAGGTAATATACATGCCAAATTCCCTTAATCACCAATAACAGTGGGTTAGACTAAAGAATATAGTTCTGATGTGCAGCAAAAGGTTGTTGAGCTTCACAAAATGGGAAGTGGCTATAAGAAAATAGCCAAAGCATTGAAAATGCCAATTTCCACCATCAGGGTGATAATTAACAAGTTCCAATCAACTGGAGATCTTAAGAATCGGCCTGGAAAAGGACGTGTGTCTATATTGTCTCCACGCATGGTGAGGAGGATGGTTCAAGTGGCCAAAGAATCTCCAAGGATCACAGCTGGTGGTAAAAAAACAACAACAACAAAAAAAACATTTAAATATCAGACATCACCTTCATCACCACAAGTTGTTTGGGACTGTTTCAAGAAAAAAAAAAGAAGAAAAAAAAAGCTTCTGCTCTCATCCAACAACAAACTCAAGCATCTTCAGTTTGCCAGACACTACTGGAACTTCAAATGGGACTGGGTTCTATGGTCAGATAAAACAAAAACAGAGCTTTTTGGCAGGAAACACCAGAGAAGGGTTTGGCGCACACAGAGATGAAGAAGTACTCAATGCCCACAATTAAATGTGCTGCTGGATCTTTAATGTTGTGGGGCTGTTATTCTGCCAGAGGCCCTGGACATCTTGTTCGGATACATGGCATCATGGACTCTATCAAATACCAACAATTAAAAAATCTAAACCTTACTGCCTCATAAGACATTATAAGAGAAGACTCAGAGCTGTTATCTTGGCAAAGAGAGATTGCACAAAGTATTGAATAAAAGGGTGCCAATAATTATGGCGTTTTGGAGAAAAATATTTATTTAATGATGAGACATTTCCCCTGTTTCAATTGTTTTACTTCAATTAAAGGTTAGATTTTTGTGATGTTTTTGAATGAAAGATCAAAAGGATAAGTTTCACAGCCTTCTTTGCTCATATTTACCAAGGGTGCCAATATTTTTGGCCACAACTCTATATATTACTTCTGTATAGTAAATGTATTATAGTAGTAATAATAATAATAATATATAAATAATAATTACATTATATTTAAACAATATCTCAAGCAAGTGTTTTCTCACTGCTTTCATTAATACTGTGACGATCTACTGTGCAGTGCTGTATTTGACCATAATAATAATAATAATAATAATAATAATAATAACAAAAAACTACAATTTTGGCTTTTGGATTGTGCTGTGAGGATCAGTATAGATGCTCTTCATTTAATAAAAAAAAATAATGCATTGATATGTTGTAAAGTAATTTTTCTGTTTTCATTGTATTAAAATTCTATGAATTCATTTGATTAGACAGTTTTTTTGTTTGTTTTTTTTTTTTTTGTATTATTATAAAATGTAATGAAACTTTAAAACCCAGAATTCAGAGAAAATACAGAGACAATACAATACAATGAAAATATCCTGCAAAGGATACATTCAATGCCATAGAATGACCAAAACTTAGGCAGCATAATTTTGTTGCCTGCCTTTTGGAACAAGCTTCAACCTTGGGAGTGTGCCTATTGACGATAGCATATTTTGCAAAGCTAACAATGTGATACTCTAATAATGAAGCAATATCACACAAGCAAGAGTGCTGTTGTTCCTTATATGAGCACGGCTGTGATTCGGCCGCAGGCTTCTTACATTTCTTCTCCGCCACTGAAAATAGTTACAAAAGAAGCACTCTCTATGCTGTTTAATACTCTGGGTTTGAACTACTGATGTTTCGTTCATAATTGAATCAGTGTTTTTGAAGTAATCTATTAGGTGAACAAATTGTTCACCTAATAGATTACTTCAAAAACACTGATTCAATTATGAATCAGTGTTTTTGAAGTAATCTATTAGGTGAACAATTTGTTCTTGTTTCGGCGGTGAACAACTATGTGTTTTTTAACTAATCAGTCATTAACGAATCAATAATTAAATGACTTACTCCACGAACATGGAAAAGCTGAGTGAAACAAAAAGTGAAGCGTTACAGTGCTGTTGGAATATATATCAGCACTCTTGGAACGCCACCTATCCAATCAAATCTGAGGACTGGAACTGTTATATAAGCATTAAAAATACATAGCGTGCACAAATATTGGGTAAAATAGTTAATTTTTAATTATATTTAACTATCTTTATCAATACTTTTTGCTATTGAATGAAAAATATTTTTAATGGACATTTCTCTGTCTGCTTATGAGCTTGTAGCAATAAATGATGGGATTGGCTTATCAGACAAAAATACATAGGATACTACTGTAAAATTTTACTCAGTCAAGGTATTGTAGAAGGCAACATAATTTTGCTGCCTTTGCGTCAGGATGGGAGGATGTCGAAAATGTCTTAAAATGCTGTCTAGGTAGGCAGCTCACTAAGTTTTGGAACATAGCTCTTGTCTGAATTGGCATTTAGGTGTATTTACACATGTTTAATGCTGCTCAGAGGTGGCATAAATGCAGTAGCACAGCAATTACAATTGCATAAATAATGTTATGAGACGACTGTTTTAAATATAAAGTTATGAATATATAAATATAGAAAAATTATACTTTTAAATATGAAACTATAAATTAGGAAATATAAGCTCTTTCATGACAACAACAAAGTTTAAAAGGGTCATGACATACTCTTATTTATATTTTTATTATCTTCCCTGAGGTCAACTTATAATGTTAGTGACGTTTTTTTTTTTTTTTGCACCAGAACAGTCATAATTTAGTCATATATAATACATTTCCACCCTGTCTCTGGACCTCTGTCTGAAATGCTTGGTTTTAAGCTGCCTGGCCCTTTAAGACTTCAATGTAAACACCCACTGTTGTGATTGGCTAACATTGTGCAGCCCTTCCAAAACAGCCATATTTGAAACTCAATCCAAAGAAAATGACCAAATTCCACACAACATTATAAAACTGCATTTCAGGGTTAACACCTAACATACACCCAACACATTTCATCTTAATATATCAAACTGTTCACTCAAGCACAGCATAAACCAGTGGTTCCCAACCCTGTTCCTGGAGCCCCCCCAACACTGCACATTTTGTATATCTCCCTTTTCTGACACACACAATTCAGGTCTTGGAGTCTCCATTAACGAGCTGATGAGTTGAACCAGATGTGTCTGATTAGGGAGATATCCAAAGTGTGTAGTGTTGGGGGGCCTCCAGGAACTGGGTTGGGAACCACTGGCATAACATATCAAACAGTCATGACATCTGAAACATTCGTGAATGGAATTGGTTACTTATGGTTTTCATCCAATAGTCCAATTGCAAATGCCTTATCTTTCAATAACAGTTCCTTTGCAAAGCTTGAATCATATTGTGAATGGTTCACAAGCAATCCATACTGATATGAGCTGAAAAAAAACCCAAAAAAAAACAATCCATGTTGAAATCATCTGAATACGCAAACGTATCCACGGTGATGTTGAGTGCTTCAACAGGCCAAAGCAAAAACACTGGTCTTTACCAAAGTGACATCTTACATTTTCCCAGTTTGTTTACACATAGGTCTACATGTGTTTCTCCCAGTCAGTGACAGCAGCAGAATAAGATGCGTTTTTAAAAGTTGTGCATGTACCATTCTTAAAACTTGGCGCACATCGCCAGTATTGTGCAGAAGACCAACAATTAAAAATAGTACAGATGGGTGCAAAAAACGGTCCAGGACGCCTTCAAAACAGCACAACAGCAAGACAGCAAACAGCAAGATGAAAAGAATGGGGGATCCTTTTTACAGTTATAACTTGACATTGCGTCTTTTAAAAGCGGCGTGAGAGGCATGATAATGGTCAAAGCTGTTCGGCATTAGTTAAACATTAAACATTTAAATCCAGACAGGGATGTGTCCAGGATTTATTTTTACCAGGGGTGGCATCCTGTAATTTCGTCTGCCAGACATTTGGTGGGGGGAGGGGGGGGGGGGGGACGTTGTTATGGACCATGCCGCGAAACGGACCGTTTAAGCTGTTGCACACTGTCTCCAGGACGCAAGCAGGGTGGCAAAGCTCATTTTTAGGGTGGCAGCTGCCCCGTGCCACCCTTCTAGCCCCGCCCCTGAATCCAGATAGATACATTAAGGTGTCTTATATAAGTCCCCTTTGGATGTATCTATCATGAAAGGCACCATCTCTCTCCTCTTCACCTGTGTGACTGACTGAGTACCAGTGGGTGGTGCCAAGGGTGCAATGACGAAAAATAGGCATTAATGTCTTGCTAAAGAGGCAGTCATATGCAAATGTATTTGGTCCATGTGACGTCACAAGTTCCACAAATTCCAAAAGAGCCGTTTTTGCAGCTTGGTTTAAATAAATGCTCTTTTTCTATTGAGGAGGAAGATTTTAGTTCTGAAGCTTATAGTATGTTTTTAAAGTGCAATGACTTCTTATGTCAAAAGATCAAGGAAAATTTGATTCCTCATGTCATGACCCCTTAAAGGCTACTTCATTTACACAGAACGAAAGCAGCATCAGAAATACCTTTTAATATTAGAGGCTGAAGTGGGACAGAGCAAGAATTATTCAGTCTGGTATTTGTGGAATTGCATCTTTACACATTATTTTGAGCAGGCACAGAGCAGCCTTAAATCGGCTGAGTAAAGATAACTTGAGAATCCCATTAACTCCCAAGACTGATGACTCATTTCTCTAGAAATTTGCATCCCTTAATCATCAACCTCTCTTTCTCTTTATTTGTTTTCAATTATATTTTATTTTGTGTGTTTATATGTGTGTGACTCAGGCTTGACCACGGGATGTTGTTGAGGGTTTGGGTGGGTTTTGGGATTGGGAAGGGGGATATTAGGGGATAAAAGGGGATAATTGTTTGATTCTGTTCATGTATATTGTAATTTATTTTATGTCATACATTAAGAATCAATAAAAACTGTTAATCAGATAATGAATCTCTCTCAGGTCCAGACGTGGAGTCATTCACTTCTGAGATCACTCTTCAGGTACCCACCCAGGCAGACTTGAGACATAAGCTCGCCTCTCTGTCCTCCACCTGCACAGACTCTGCCAGCCAGGACACAGAGGCAGGGGAAGAGGAGGAGGATGATGAAGAGGATGATGAAGATGATAAGAGGGGACAGACTGGCATCCTTGGCTCATCCAATCAAGAACTGTGAGAGCAGCAGCTCATCCTGAACACAATGAGGATGAACAACAGACTGTGAGAAGAAGTGATGTAATTAGCAGTGTGCTATGCACTTGTATCCAAAGGAAGAGTGTACAATTGTGTTTTATGAAACCCTATCAGTTTTGGCAAAGAAATTCTTTATGTGCTGTGCAGTTTAAGCCCGATCCTGTGCCTGCCCTCAAAATCAATAAATATATTTTATTCAGTTGGACATTTCACTTCAGACAAGTTAGTAATGATTTTGGGTCCGTTTGCCCTTCTGGGCCATTGTTGTCAGTTGTAAAGGTATAAAATACAAACCATTCCCAGTTATAGATTTTTATTTTATTTTTTATTATTCTGTACATTCGTATATTTCAAAATGTATTTCTTAATGTGGTTAACTCGTTCTAAAGCTTTTCCAAATATATATACAGTGGCAAGAAAAAGTATGTAAAGCCTTTGGAATTAGCTGTTTTTCTGCATTAAATGGTCATAAAGTGTGATCTAATTTTCATCAAAGTCACAAGTATAGACAAACACAATGTGATTTAGCTAACAACACACCAACAATTATAATCTTTCATGTCTTTATTGAACACATCCCATTAAACATTCAAAGTGATGTGGAAAATGCAAGTGAACCCTTGGATTTAATAACTGGCCGATCCTTCTTTGCAATAACCTCAACCAATCGTTTCCGGTAGCTGCGGATTAGACCTGCACAATGTTCAGAAGGAATTTTGGACCATTCTTCCTTACAGAACTGTTTCAGCTCACAGCATCTCTATTGGGTTAAGGTCTGGGCTCTGACTGGGCCACTCCAAAAAGGTGGATTTTCTTTTTAAGCCATTCTGTAAATGATTTACTTCAATGTTTTGGGTCATTGTCCTGCTGCATCACTCAACATCTACTGAGCTTCAGCTGGCACACAGCCACCATGACATTATTCTGTAGGATATCTTGATAAACTTGGAAATGTTTTCCTATATAAATAGTTGATTCAGTTACATCTAGAGCATTAAACCATCATTAAAAAATTTGAAAACCTCTCTTTGTCGGACAATACAGTGGAATTCAGGACATGGACAGTAAAAGGTGCAAAAAGGTGCTGCAAGCGATTTTGCCATTATGGAATTTCAATGAGCTGAGCCGTTGAATTAGCCACGCCCCCTCTTTACAAAACCTTGCACAAAGATACCGTAGAGACCGACAATAAGCAGAAGACCATCATCCCTTGGTTATCAAATACAACAGTAGCGAAAAAGTGCCCTCAACTGTCAAGTGTTATGGAAAATATGGCATTAAAATGGCATTAAGCCTCAATATTTTGCTGCAGCTACAATACTATGATAACACAAAATTATTGATAGTCAGAAAGCATCAGAGACCGCGGCCTCTGTTATTTCATTAGTATCTTTCTGGGTGTAAGAAATGTTTTCGCATACCTTTCCATGACAAAAATAGCATAAGAGCTTTAATAGAGCATAAGAGTGACCACCCACTTTTTTAGCCATCTTGGTTACAGAAGTATTTTTTCCATTTATTTTTTTTCCATAGTGATTTCCTAAAATCCTTCATATAAAAGTTGTAAGCCATGAACCAAACCAACCAGCTCTGATGTATATCACAACATTACAAACTTTGATTTAAAGCAAAAAAGTATTTGAAAATATTTCAAAAATGCGGACTGATGGCTTCAGCAAAGCATATCAACCGTCTTTAAAGGTGAATAGGTTATCGTAAAAAAAAAAAAAAAAAAAAAAAAAAAAAAAAAAAAATCTATTCGCCTATGGAGAAAATGAATGGGATTTTTACTTCCAGACCAGAACTGTTGTGCTCTACTATTGGTCAATGTAAGTTTGTGTTATGAAGAAAATCTAACATTTTACATCAGGTTGTCCCTAGGTCAGAAAAGGTTAACAACCCCCAGGTCTAGCACATGCACTTTTAAATAAAGATCGACCGATAATCGGATTTTCCAATATTTTTTCTGATATTTAAGCATTTTTCTTTAATCAGATATTGTTTTTGTAATATCAGATTCACCGATAACTGGCGCCATCTTGCGGGAGTTTCTGAAATTGCACACAAGATGGCCATTGCAGCAGTGCCTGTGAGAGGAAACAATGCAGGGGGTTGCCACAGGTAGAGACAAGTAACTTGCTTTTGCAATGTATTGCTTGAATTAATAAATGTTATTATACAGAACAGCCATTCATGCTGTAGTGAGATGTGTTACATAAATGCTTGATGTGTAGTTTAAGCGCTAAGAAACAGACAAACTCACGTGAAGACAAATCCTGCAAATTCCCAAACACATAACATTACTTCACTTTAATCAACTCTTAGAGCAATATTGGAAATATGACGGTTTAATCTAATTCTCAATTGGCTGTGTTTATTACTCTTGTAAAGTTGCCGTTCAGGTAGATGCTCATGTTCCAATGAAATGACTGAACGTATACTAGAATATCCAGCGTACGCCAGCACAGTTTATAACGAGATCCACTCGTTTAAAATTCCCTCAATTATATTAACATTTACTATTAAACATTATTTCACTATGAATCATTATCTACATTATTACAGCTCTGTGGAAATTAATTATCTTCGCGACACCATTCAAGTAAAAGTTTCATGTAAACGTGATAAACTCGATAAACGTCACAATAAACGTATCTAATATAGCTTTGTGTCGGGTGACAGATTATTGACGAAATTTGCGTCATTTGCTGTAAGATACGCTGCAGATACGCTACTCACTGTAAAACAAAAAATGTCAGCTCTGTCAGCAAGTGTTTCTTGAGGCAGCTGCTATAATCTAGAGACAGATGAAACATTATGAATAATTCTTATGCCATTCGGGATGGACTGTGTAATCGCAGCGATGTATTTATTGTTTTCTTTCTAACTTTTGTGTGGTATCTCACTATGGGAATTCGCCTCAGGCGTATCCGACACTGTGACACTACGTCTGTCAGCTGACAGACCAATTACAGCAGTTATAAGGGAGCCCCACCTCCCAATATAAGACACCGCCACAGGTCTCTTTTTCATTCTCGTTCTCTTCCCTGTGAAGATTATTGGAAGCTATCCTCAGCACGACTTGCAAGGAATGGTCGCTAAACAGTTCGTTAGGCAAGCCATTCAGGTTCGTCGCAGAGCACAGATTTTTCTTTTGCAAATATATTCACTGTCGAAGTGAATATACTTTTCTGTTGTGCCGATATTTTTTCTCCAGGCGTAAACCAGCAAGTCAAGGCGGGTTTACGTATTTTTTCGGAAGAGTTAAAAGCAGTTATAGCTTCTACCATCTCCTGCACGTCGTGGTGATATGGCAGATCAGCTGGTCATTAAGGAGAGATCCGGGGATTAACACAGAATCGAGTGGCACATTGTGGTGAACTGGCTCTGTGTTTTTGTAATGGCAACTGCGAGCTCAGAGCGGCACAGTGAAGGGGAAGGATGCCTCCCAACCATGTGGATCTATGATCTCGCCGAAGGATTCCCACCTGTTCTGTATCGGGGTCAGATATACGCAGGCTGCACTCGCTAATCCCGAGTGTTGCGCGCACTGTTCCCGGTTTGTACGATGAGTTCTGGAAAGGAGGGTGCGGGTCGCGGCATCGAATAATGGGGATCCCTCTTTTTCTCTGCCGCCAGTGGAGAAAGACCCCCCATCCCAGCTGCAGGAACAGCACAGCTGAGGTGATTTAATGGACAAAGTTTCCACCGATCTGCCTCCCCTCTTTGAATCTGCCACTTTGGCGGGGGACAGGGAAGAAGAGGAAGAGGATTACAATGATGATCGCCTTTTGGAGGACGATGGCAAGGAGGATGATGCTATTCTCCCCGCTCTTTCTCAGCCAGGCAGAGTGATGGATGCATCCCCCTCTCCTGTCCAGGTAGAGCTGGACCTGGTTGAAATTTGTAGATGGGTGGCAGCCAAACTCTCCATCGACTGGCCGTCACTCCAGGCAGGCCAGGGTGCAGAGAGAGACCTGTATGGCAGTAAACGGCTGCCGTCTCATGCTGCCTCGGCAAAACAATTGATTCCTGCTGTCCCAGCGTGCATTGCGGTGATGTAATGTTTTTGGAACAAGCCGTTTTCTAACTGAGTGCCTGTTAAAAGTTTCTCTAGGCTGGATGTGCATAGGATCGATGATCTAGGGATGTCCAGCCCCCCTCCGGTCGAGGCATCGGTGGAGAATCACCTCCATCACAATCGACGGGCGGCCTTTTTGTCTGCTCCCCCTTCATTGCCAGGACAGATAGACGGAGAGATTGTCGACCTCCATTTATCAGAAGATCTACTGATCTTCAGCCTTAGCCATAAGGGCTCTTAATGTCACCTTGCGCCTCACAGCGCATCAGGCTGAGCTGATGGAGGAGATGAGGCGGCAATTTGATGCTGGGCAGCAGATGCGGTGTTGTGGGAGGAGATCTGCATCATTGCAGATCTCAACCTCTGCACGTTAAGAGGAGCCGTCCAGAGCTGCGCCCACAGCATGGGTCTCGCCATTGTGGGCGAACGGGATCTTTGGTTGGGTTTGTCGGGTTTGTCTGAGAGACAGAAGACGGACTTCCTGGATGCCCCGGTGGAACCGAAAGCCCTTTTTGAGGCTACGGTTTCTACAATGCGGTAGTAATGCGATTCAAGGAAGATGATGGGAAAAGCCTTCCCCGAAAAGTCACTGCTCGAGCTCCGCAGCGGTCATGTTCTGTGTTCCCAACCCATTTTTGAGCTGGGCAATCTGGATTCAGGACCCAGACCCTGATCCTGTCCAGGGGGATCCTCTGTACAATGAGTGGAAGCTTCACCTTCAGGTGGTGAGTGAGCTGTGGGAGAGATACGGGTAAGCTGCCGTAGATCTCTTTGCATTGCACGAAAATGCTTATTGCCCTCTGTTCTTCTCTCTGGCAAGAGACTGTGCTCCTATGGGTGTGGATCTGTGGCCATACACGCAACTTTACGCATTTCCTGCACTGAGTTTAATCAATCATTCAAACTCTAAGAAGAGTAAGAGAATACAGTCACTCAGTCATACTGATCGCCCCGTAATGGCCGGGGAAACTGTGGCCGCCAGCCTTGTCCCCTCTCACTGCGCAGGGACTTGCTGTTGCAAGTCCGGGGGAAATATTTCACCCTGACCTGGACCGAGTAGCTTGCAGGGATGCTCAACATTTGATCAGTATGTCAAATCCGCTAGTTCAATCATGGGATCTGTCCGTGGTTCTGAATGCGCTCTCTCAGCTTCTCATTGAGCCAGTTGAAAGTATGGAATTGAAGCTTTCACTAAAGGCAGCTTTGTTACTGGCTCTGATGAACGTGAAGCGAGTTAGTGAACTCCATGCTTTGTCGGTACATCACTCTTGTATGTGCATTGCAGTGGATTTGTCTAGAGTATCTCTTAAAATGAATCCAGCCTTTGTGCCTAAGGTGAGCGACTCCACACTCAGCTGTAAGCCAGTGGACTTGCTGGCTTTTCACCTGCCACAATTTTCCTCTTTGGAGGACGAGCGACTCAATTGTCTGTGTCCAGTTTGTACTCTATATTTGTACGTGGAGAGATCTAAGGCATTGAGGAAGATTAATCAGCTTTTTGTTTCTTAGGCTGATTCTCAAAGGCAGACCCATATCACAACAACACCTGTCTCAATGGGTAATGGAAGCTATTAAATTAAGTTATAATAGTCTGGGGTTGCAACCTCCAGAGGGCTTGAGAGCTCATTCTACCAGAGGCATGGCTACGTCATTTGCGCTGTTTTAAGGGCATTTCAGTCCAGGACATTTGTGCGGCTGCAAATTGGATGTCGCCTCACACTTTTGTCCAATTTCACAGAGCCATCATTGGCTCATTCAGTCCTTGGTGTGGTTAGTCAATCTACTGATGTGTAAAAACAAAAATATACACACACAAATCAACAATAACACAGTGAAGCACAAGTCTCCATTTGAAATCAGATTTTGTCAATTTATTTTGCTTATTATTTTTGTTGTAATTATTATATTTAAAAACATAGTATGCGATTATTATTGTAAAATAACATTTTTGCAAATTTTTCTTTGTTGAATATTTTCTCTGTAAATAAAGCTGAAATTAAAAAAAATAAAAAATAAAAATAAATCGGTTCTGCATATCGGTTATCTAATATTGGTCAATCTCTACATTTAAAGCAGTAGAAAGGCCAGTAACAAAGACACAGACTAAAAGTGAATTGTCCATGAGTTTTTATTAAACCTTAAGTACAAATTGAAAAAAGTAAAAAACAAAACTAAAACAAAATAAAACTGGCAATATAACCAACATGAAATCTTTCCTCATAGGAGGAAAAGCTGAGACGCAGTGCTAATAAATTACCTTCGCCTGACCGTGAGTAAAATCTCTCTTGTTGTAGAAAAAAGGAACAAAAACAGCAAAAAAATCAGAATAAAATACATTGTAAGGCCATAAAAACTTGACAACCACCGTTTATTGTTGAAAACACCAGACTTGGTGTTCATTAAATACTCCTAAAACAGTTCAGTCTTTCTGTTAAGGATGACAACCAACAAACTGGATTATAGTTTTTTTTTTTTTTTCTTGACAGTCACCACTGGCAAGGTCAGTGCAACATGAGTAGCTACTACAATGTTGAATTTTCAGTAATGAAAATGTAAAAACCTTTATATTTTTTTTTGTGAAAGCATTTTCCCTTTTCTTAAAAAAAGTAAACCTAAAAAACAAAACTAGGGGGGAATCGCGACTCCATATCTTAGTCCTCAGTGATGTAAGCAGCACTTAAAATTTATACACATTACCAGAGCAACCCTGTATGCAGATGAAGAAACTGAAATGTAAGGCTTTTCTTCACCTGCTATCCCTCCATCCATCTATCAATCCGTTCCTTCTGTCACTCCAACAAAGGCTCAAGTATTTAAGTCATTTACAGGATTATGTACAAAAAAGTGATTTCTTAAGTTTCTTTAAATCAACTGATATTTCTGCAAAAGGGAAAACGAGAGAGTGAGAGAGAGAAAAGAGGAAAACAAAAACTTGGACTCGCATTTCACATTTTATACCCTCTGAATAGTGGCTCTAACTTGAGATAGCACATTAGAACAAAACAGGAAAAAAGCAAAAACACAAAATATAATAATTACAATAATATAATATAATAATTAATGTTAACTGGTACAGATGAATCAAAAAGTCTGGAAGAATGGAATGTTGACACAATTGCACATCTAGAAGCGGAAAGCCTCTGGGCATTTCCGTCCTGTGGGATAAGAAGGCTAGCGGATAGCACCTCTCATTTTTTATTACCTTTTTGTATTGATATACAGTAAAAAAACAAACAGCACCAAAAAATAAGAACTCCCCGCTAAACATCAGGCACAGTTATCGCTCATAAGCGTTAGGGTGTGAGGTCCCCTCACATTAGCGAGACGATACCCACTCATTCATTCGGTAACACTCACTTTCTCAAGAACAGCCCGACACCATTGCCTTGGAAACCAGTATTCCCCAACATCCACAGAGGAAAGCATGAAAAGAAAACCAAACTACTTAAAAACACACAATACTTCCTCTTTTTAAAAACCAAATATTGAAGGGATATATCACCCAAAAATGAAAAACTGGTCATCAATTACTCACCCTAATGTCATTCCAAACCTGAATGACTTTCTTTCCTTTGAGAAACACAAAAGTTGATGTTGGGCAAAATGTAATTCTGCCTAACATCTTGCATGGAAGAAAGAAAGACATTTGGGTTTAGAACCATATGAGGGTGAGTACATTTTAATTTTTGGGTGAACTATCCCATTAAAACCCTAAAACAAGCTAAATTTCAAGTGTTTACCTTCTTTAAAAAGCTGCATTTCCTGCAGCAGAGCTGCATGGGTACTAAATTAATTCAAATAAAAACAAATATGATGTCAAAGGAAACAAATGTGATGTCACATAGAAAAGGTTCTCGGCAGCTCCATTGAGCACCAACATTCAAAGGAAAGGAGGCAAGGAAAAATGAGGAGAGAAGCACCCATTTGTCCCAAGGTTCACAGTTCAGGATGTGTGTGTGTGCATGTGTGTGTGTGTGTGTGTGTGCGTGTGTATGTGTGTGCAGTCAAAGGGGCCGAAAACGAGGAGGAAGAGGGTTCCAGGCAAAAAGGATGACATCATACTCACACCTGTCAGTGAAAAGCACACCTGGGACCATGTCTCTTAATGCTATTAAACATCTGGTGAATAAAACAACATAAACAAACTAGTGCACTAGTGCAAAAAAGGCAGCCTGCTTTCAACACAGGTAAACTCTGCCCTGCTATTTGAGTGGGGGGTGGGGGGGGGGGGGGGTGTTGGTAAATGACAAATGATATGAAGAAAAGGAGAGGAAATTGATTGGTTGACATATGTATGAATTGCCCTCCCGTTTCTCATGAGACAGCAGCGGCAGCACTTTTAGACAGGTGGGTGGGCAGGTGGGTCAGGGACACCTCTACTGTGGCTCTCTTGCGGGGGCCACGCTTGGCAGGTGGTTTGGTGGGGCTGGAGCCATTACAACCATCTGTCACTTTTTTCACAAGGATTTTACCGCACACCTGATTCACCAAACTGTTGATCTGCTCCTAAATGAGAGACAAAACAGTGTAAATATATCTGTTTTATACACTTTATTTCAAAGAAAACATATGTGCATTTAACCAACATTTGGAGACTAACACAGTACTAAAGGTGCAAATTTTTGCTTATAATGTGCCATCCCATATGGCAGTCATCTTGGACTTAAACTGATACCTAGTGGTGTGGGTGCAGCATCATGCTCAAGTTTTCTGTTACCAATGCCATTCTAAAAATATCCTATTTGCAGTAGGAAATGATTAATTAATTCCATGAGCAAAACTGATCAATAACAGGGGGGTTTCAGAGATAAAATGAGCAGTATTTGACTGAACATATGATCTTAAGATGCCCATTCCATGCAGAATAAAACAGCTCTACTGATATGATTGGACTCTTCATCTCATGTGGTGTACACACATTTAAATGTACTGTATTTACATTACTATTAATTTCTTTGTCTAAAACTTTTTCATGAGAAACAAAATTACCTTTAATACAAATTTGCAGCAATCCATATAATTAGAATGCACTCATGTTTACCAAAGATTTGCTGCAAATGCTGTTAATTTACTTCAAACAGTTTGCCAATGAACTTGCCGCAAATTTGTGGTAATGTTTGCCACTAGTATTTTCCAGAGCACCATACTTTAGTAAGGGATAGCTACAGCCCAGTTAGTTTATTGTTGATGTTTCAGAACCCTTGAGAACTCTCCAGTATATGTATTTCAACAGCTCCCTCTGCAGGTGTGTTTCTGATCATGTTCTGAGTCTTACCTCATCATAGCGGTACATCATCTTGAGTCCACGACAGCTTTTGTGTTTCTCCACATAGTTCAACGCACACTCCAGACAGAAAACCACATTTTCATTCTCCTGCACCACCTGCCAAACAAACAACAACTTTCAGATCCATTAAAATCATAACCCACATTAGAACAGACATTTTGTAATTCTTTGGTATTTAACTGAAAGTGAATTAGTTGCTCTGGGATGAAATTAAGAGCTGTGCTTTATAGAACTTCTCCATTCTATTCAGAAGCAAATGAATCCTCATGACTGACAATGTAAAAACTCTGACAAATCTACTATGACAAAAATGAAAATCGTGAATGTTTTCATACAGTAAAATCTTGTATAGTATAAAGTAGTATGGTGTAGACTGTACTGAGAGGTAGTATGTTATAGTATGTAGTGAGCAGTGCAGTACAGTTTAGTGTAGTATATTAAAGTATAGCATAGTTTGTAGAGAACAGCTTTATAATATAGTATAGTAAGATTTACTATAGTATGACAAAGGTTGTGCAGTATGTACAGTATAAAGCATTCCAGTGTTTTATAGTATTTATTAAACAGCCATATAATATAGTATACAGCTAGCAGTGCAGTACAGTGTACTATAGTATAGCATAGCATATTATAGCATAGCATAGTATAGTATGTATTGAGTAGCAGTATTATATGGTATAGCAAGATCTAGTATAGTATGAAGATTGTGCTGAGGAGTAGTATGGTTTAGTATTTAGTGAGCAGTGCAGTACAGTGTACTATAGTATAGCATAGCATATTATAGTATAGCATTGTATAGTATGTATTGAGTAGCAGTATTAAATATTATAGTAAGATCTATTCTAGTATGATAAAGGTTGTGTTGAGTACTAGTATGGTATAGTATTTAGGGAGCAGTGCAGGATAGTATAATATAGTATTTACTGAGCAGACATATAGTATAGTGAGATCTATTATAGTATGATAAAGGTTGTGTTGAGTACTAGTATGGTATAGTATTCAGGGAGCAGTGCAGGATAGTATAATATAGTATTTACTGAGCAGACATATAGTATAGTGAGATCTATTATAGTATGATAAAGGTTTTGCTGAGTAGTAGCATGGTATAGGATGTAGTGAGCAGTGCAATATAGTATACTTTAGTATAGCATAGCATAGTATAGTATGTACTGAGCAGCAAAATATAGTATAGTAAGATCTAGTATAGTATGATAAAGGTTGTGTTGAGTACTAGTATGGTATAGTATTCAGGGAGCAGTGCAGGATAGTATAATATAGTATTTACTGAGCAGACATATAGTATAGTGAGATCTATTATAGTATGATAAAGGTTTTGCTGAGTAGTAGCATGGTATAGGATGTAGTGAGCAGTGCAATATAGTATACTTTAGTATAGCATAGCATAGTATAGTATGTACTGAGCAGCAAAATATAGTATAGTAAGATCTAGTATAGAACAATAAAGTTTGTGCCAAGTAGTACTATACCACGTAGTGAGCAGTGCAATATAGTACAATGTAGTATAGCATAGCATAGTTTAGAAGAGCATAGTACAGTATGTACTAAGCAGCAGTATAAAATAGCATAGTTAGATTATAGTATGATTATAGAAGGTTGTGCTGAGTAGTTGTACAGTATGTAGTGAGCAGTGCAGTATAGTATTTACTGAGCAGCTGTATAATATAGTATAGTAAGATGTAGTATAGTATGACAAAGGCTGTGCTGAGAATTAGTATGTAGTGAGCAGTGCAGTATAGTATACTATAGCATATTATACCATAGGGTAGTATAGTATGTACTGAACAGCAGTATAATATGGTATAGTAAGATCTAGTATAGTATGATAAAGGTTGTGCTGAGTAGTAGTATTGTACGTAGTGAGCAATGCAGTATAGTATAGTACAGTATAGTATTTACTGAGCAGCAATATAATAAATTCTAGTAAGATCCAGTACAGTATGATAAAGGTTGTGCAGATTAGTAGTTTGGTATAGTATGTAGTGAGCAGTGCAGTATAGTATACTATAGGATAGTACAGCATAGCATAGTATAGTATGCACTGAACAGAAGCATAGTATGTATAGTAATATCTAGTATAGTATGATAAAGGTTGTGCTGAGTAGTAGTATAGTATGCAGTGCAGTATAGTATGGTATAGTACAGTATAGCAAGATCTAGTTTAGTGTAGGATGTGATTCTCACCATAGACAGGTAGCAGAGGTGTTGGCACGTCTGGCAGCGTCTCTCGGATGATTCCAGTGCCAGCCATTTGCGTGGTTTCTTTCTGGTGTCAGCGGGTGACTGGTTGTTGTCGTGAACACCGTAGCGTGCGGAAGAGAGCAGCCCTGCTTCATACAGCTCCTGCCTTTGCTTCATCTCTATGTTCCTGCAGGACACAAGCACATCTTTTTACCACTGATGCTCAAGTGAAATATTTTTCCATTCTTTTTACTCAACACTGATTAACTTAATGTTCATTATCTCCTCTGTATCATCATTGCATTAGTCACAACACCAACATAAGAAAACCACTAACTTCTTGCTTCAATAGTTTCCTCTTTAAACAGCAGGGTTGGTTTGCAGTGCTCACCTGAGATCTTTGAGAAGAGAAGAGATTGTACTGAGCACAAGTCTGTTTTCTCGTTTGGCCTCGGCTGTGGCGATCTGATAGAGAAGCTTCTCCATAGAGAAGGGTTTAGCTATGTGCCTGCATTTCAGGTCCTGCAGAAGAGGTGCAAACATGTAGAGCATACCAAAAGCAACACAAAACTGAAGTATACATAACAGTAATGTATTTGCACAAAGGAAATTCATTTATTTCAAGACACACTATGACATTGTGACCATTAATTTCAACGATATAAACTGTCAAGTGGAAATGGTTATTTTTGTTGTTGTAGTCTTCTAATCAACTCCTCATAAATGTCTAAACTGAATTAATGCACAGATCTATGTATCCTGCAGATGAACATGCAGGCAGGTCAGGCCCACCTTAGCAGCCTCGTAGCCCAGGTTCATCCACTGTGGGGTGGCAAAGTGCACAGTCTCAGACACACTGTAGCCACAGCACACCCTGGACACGAACGCGCCGGGGAAGACCACCACAAACTGCCCGCTCTGCTGGACTGTACGGTGGACCTTTATCCCCTCATGGCAAAGCACCTCTGGAGAAATCTGGAATAGAGAGATACGTCTCCAAACACTCTGTATGGGCATTTACATAAACTCAACAACTTACCTTAAATTAGTATTAGAACAGCCATCATTCACAAAGGTCAACATATCACCTAACCCTTTCTGTATTTTGCTTATTAAATATTTTGACTAATTTGATAATGCCTTTAGCTATCAATAAGAGTACTACTCTTAGATCATTTAAAACATGTCACCATATATCAAACTACTCCACAAAAAAAAAAAAAAAAAAAAGTAAGACAAATACCCACACAAAAAATTTGCCCATGTCGTGTGGGCCTGGTAATGATGTGTGCATATACTGTATGTGTAATCCTCGATTATTTAACTGATAGTATTTTATATACTTACCATAATGTTCTTCTCCAGCATTTCCAATCCTGGCGTGCCGTTGGCCTGTAGCAGTGTGTGCACCACTTTATCAAGCTTAGTCTTTTCCTCAGCAGGAACAGAATACCTGTAATGGGATGGGTGGAACTTCCTGTCAGTGCCATCGTTTGGACAACATAAGACAAAATTGCTGTCTGCTGGCTCCTAAATCAGCTGTTGCCACGGCAACATGCTTGGGCTTTTTTTTTTCCTGATCACACACACATTAACAGCTGATGCTCACGTGAGACAAATGCACACTTTACTTGACCTTGTCTTTTTCACAGAGTACTGTGCCCTCTAAGGTTGATGCCTGACAAATACAGCTTTATAAAGATTGACATTAATGGAAAATATGACTGCAAACAACCTCTTTAACACTCAGCTGGGATAAATCTTTGGAATGTGAGAGTGAATATGACATTTGAAATATTTAAAACTAAGTGTTAAAAGAATGAGACTGAAACACAAAATAAATAAATTAATGAATAAATAAATTGATGTTAAAATTATTAAATGTCTAATACAGAACAATCTGAAAAAATGTACAATTTTAGTTCAAAAATGTTTTTCTAATATTCGAGATTTGGGACACTTTATAGATAATGTTTTATGTTTTACAAGAGTATTAAAAATCTGTAAAACATAAAACCAAATGTAATGTTTTTATTATTATTAAAATAACAATACTATTATAATAAAAAATATAATGTACATTAAAAAATGATGTACATTTATGATTTACTTTATATAATAAAATTTTTTTAATATATTTTAACAATATATACAATAATATATATTTATATTAAAATACTATAAACAACAAACATTTGAAACTTGTAATATTATTTAATAATGAATAATACTCTGCTGTTGTTAGGTACATCATGTAATACCCTAATGCTGGCTTATGTCTCATTTTCTATGAAAAATGTGAATGTAGTCACAGTATTTGAGAACACTCACCAAATGCAATCAGCACCAGTGTGTAAGTAATCAATGTATGGAAGGCGGTTTTGGTCTTGTGACCAGCATGAGGTAGAAAAGACCATGCCAATGTTCAGCCAGGGAATAGTCACCCCTGTGTGAGAGACAATAAAAGAGAGAAAGAGAGCAAGAGAGATGGGGGGGGGGGGGATTTAGTCAACAAAGGACATTGCATATGGAGAGGAATGTACTTCCTGCTAAAGAGGACAATAGTATGCTCACCAGGCACAGCACCAAGATGGCGCAGAATGGATCCAGAGTTATTGGGAAGGACATTGAGGTTCCATCCATGCCTGTTTAGAGTGAGACAGATTCAGAATCATTCATATTTTCATAAGCAGTAGTAAGTATTAACATCATGGCTTTATTTTGGCTCAAATGAGAAGAGCTCTTACTTTGAGAAGGGTTCGGACTTGCCCACAGGGAAGCCACTTCCATGTGTGTTTGTGTCCACTTTCCCATAATGCACTGCTACATGGCAGTCCCTCTGCTCTACTATCCGCCAGTAATCTTGCTATAAAAGAGAAGGACAGGTGGAGTTGAAGAGAGAAATATGCCAGGAAACAGGGATAAAACTGTCATAGGATACACTCATAAAATATGCAACATAGAAAGTACATGCTATTTAATATAACACAATAAAACATTTGTGCGTGGTAAAAAATACAGGAAGATGTGTGTGTGTGTTTGTGTGTATACCTCAACTTCAGCAGCCCCAGGCTCCTTGTTGAAGCACATCATCATAGTATTTCTTGCTACTCTGTAAAAGGTGGTCAAAGATACCGATCTTCCCTGAAAAAAAAAAAAAAAGGCAACACAATAGATATTGAAAAAAAAAAAATCTAAGAACTAAGACACGTCATCTGACCCAATAACAACAAGCCTTATGGGCCGGTCACACTACACTTCACGCTCCATTCATTCCCATTCAAACACGTGAACGCTGAAGACCGGAAACGCAACTCATGCAAAGAAATTTCACACTACACTGCAGAGGAAAGTTTAAGTTTATCGAACACAGTGTTGTGAATCTGGATGAGAAGATGTGACCAATAAAGATTGAAATATCACACTTGGCTCAACTGAAGGAATACATATTTCAAAGCTGTGTGTTTTTATTGTTCCTTAAAAGTGAGTAGACAGTAACATTTTGAATATAATATGTGATTTTTTTTTAATTAAAACCAGGAGCCCTCTCGTGACATAATATCCTAGTCTTTTGCGATGTCTGAAATAATTAAGTTTGCTCAAAGCTTTGGGTGACCAGGGCTTTATACAGGTGTTATTTGAGGAACACTAACTGTAGTAGTGTCAGGTCATATCCAAGGACGAATGGAAGCAAGGAACGAAAAGGGTTGGATGGATGTATAGTAGTTAGAGAGAGAAAGGGATGGATGGAGAGTAGTAAGGGATGGATGAATGGAAAGTAGTTAGAGGGACGGATGGATAGTAGTTAGAAAAAGAGGGGGATGGATGGATGGATAGTAGTTAGAGAGAGGGATGGATGGATGGACAGTAGTAAGGGATGGATGAATGGAAAGTAGTTAGAGGGACGGATGGATAGTAGTTAGAGAAAGAGGGGGATGGATGGATGGATAGTAGTTAGAGAGAGAGAGGGATTGATGGATGCAATTAGGGATTGATGGATGGATGATTGATGGACAGACAGACAGACAGATAGACAGATAGATAGATAGATAATCTCCCATTATTCTTTCTACAAGTTCTTCAACAGCATGGGTCTAAATATGGGAGTGGAAAAATGGTGTGGCATTTTTATTTGTCAACTGATACTTAACGGCAGTTGCATTACTGGAGAAACTTTCTTTCAACAAGTGGCCCGTCTCCTCTTTATGATGTGTAGAGCAGCACCTACACTGCTAAAAACCACTTGTTCTTCAACAGCATGGTAATACTGTGAGTTATATGTGTGCCACAATTCTGCACATACAAAATTATATTCTGAGCGTGCAATATGATATTTTGAGAGCACATAAATGTTCTGTGCGTGCAAAATTATACTTTGAGCTTGCAAGATTTTATGTTAAGCGCACAAAAAGGTATTTTGCATGCGGGTTTTGTAAAGCAATGTATCTTCTTGCAAAGTTGAATTCACTTTGAGCAAACAAAAATCAATTTTGCACTTGAATAAAGTTTATTTGAATGTGAATTCTGAAATTTACATCACTCCACTGTTTTTTTGTGTGTGCAAGATCTCACTCACTCTCTCCTACCCACTCTGCATGTGCTCATAGTTTTGACTGCTTCTTTGCTTTACAGCATTATAATGTGCCAGAATTTCAGCCAATTAGCGATGAGGTGGTACATTTTGATTGTCTAGATTGATTGGCTGGCTAGACCACAGATCATACTGCTAATAAAAACAAGAGGAAGAGAAGGGGATAGTTTAAGAAAGGAAATGTGTAACACACTATGACCACATGAAAGCAGCTCTTTTGTTGACTTAACTGTTTTTATTTAACCTTTATCTAATATATTTTTTAGTCTGTACACTGCCAATAGGCTTACCAGCTAGCTAACTATCTGCCTAGCTCTCTTAGTATGGTTCTCTTGGTTAGTATTTGGTTGTCTAGGTTACCAAGTTACAGTGCACTTACATAGCTACTAGCTTGGCCATGTTAGCGACCACTTTCATCTGAAATTATATTAATTTAACCTCCAATCCTTAGCATTGCATGATCCCATGCTACTATATTTGGAAAAACTTACATTACAGTAAGTTAAGCCTTACAGTATTCCTGTATGTCTATAATCCATGGGGTAAATATCTTTTGTAATGATAACTGCATACAGTACATAAAGTGTGTACTGAACTTGGAGCATTGTGCCTGTTGGCTCTTCTGATACATTTACATTGAGATGTTCATGGTTGCTGTAGCTACCTCAACTGTCCAATCACAGAGTGCTTGTGAGCAGCTTCTAATAGCCAATCCTTACGTAGGAGGTGGGACTTTTTGCAATACGGTTGGAAAAGCAATCGAGCAGTCTAAAGTTCCGAGCGCAAGCAGAGGGCATATGAGGAGAGAGAATGAATGAGATCTTGCACATGCAAAAAAAAAAAAATTTTGTGCTCTCAAAATATCATCTTATACGCTCAAAATATCATCTTGCGTGCACAGATCATTTTTGTGTGCTCAAAATATTTTGCACGCTCAAAATACAATTTTGCACCCGCAGATGTTTGGCACATATATATCTCCATAAGGCAGCACAGATTACTATAGAGTTAAAAGACAAGAGCCAGGTACTGTGGTGGTGAGACGTGACCACTCAGACACCACTCTGTGAAGAGGCCTACTTTCTCCATACAACCCTGCAGAGTGTTTCCTCAGACTAAGATGCACACAGACAGACGGCTCTATAAGAGGCAGTGGGGTATTTTTATAGGGCTGCTGAGGTAGACAGAGTCACCTTACATAGACTATAGCAAAGAGCTCAGCCTCAAGTACACTAGGAGTCCAGGGCCTGGGAAAGAGACCTTTCACACAACAGCCTTTATTACCTACAGTATACACGACCACCCACATTCACAGCTCACTCTTTACCTTTTTTCCTTCTCTTAAAAGACAAGAGCCACAAAAGTTCAGCACCGAATTTGAATGAGCTGCCTCGCTGGCTACACAGGCATCATCCTAACCGAAATGGTGCCTCGACTAATGCTCACAGTTGATTCCAATGGTCTCTGATGTTAGCATGTTGCTAAGCTAACAACTTGATACTCTAGTAAGCATAATAAATACATAACACACACTCAGCACTTGGGGTGAAATAGAGCACTTTCTATCAATAACTTTTTCCTGTTTCAAATATGGTTTGGCTATATTTACATTAAAAAAAATATTAAAACTGTCGAATTTTCAATAAATTCACAATGGGATTGATTTATCCATAAAGGATACATGCAATGCTGCCTGACATTTTGGCCAAAATGAGGTGTCTTATAGTGCCACATTTTGAAGTCTACTGTTTAGAACATTATTCGCATTGGGGCACGCCTAAAAATATTCCTCAAGTTGGCTGCTCACTAGGTTTTGGAACAGAAATACAGGGTTTTGCATCTCAGGAACAAAAAAGATGCTCATACTGGCAGCTTTGCAAGTCAAAAGAAAATACAGAGCTCTGTGATGCAGAACACAGCATAAAGACACATCCATTAGCTACTGTACAGCCAACATTAAAGCCAAAACATATTACGATGAAGCTTTCCTTCTTTCTTGCCTAGCTGTGTAGCTCTATGCTCAGTGTAAAGCAGAACACAGTCAACACGCTTGATATTCTGGCACGTTTTTTGGCAGCTGTGTTAAGCCCTCTCTGCTCTCTGTAAACACTTCATTACCTGAGGAAATGGCACATCTGCCAGCCTTACTGAGTGAATAAAGTTGAAACAAGTTTGACACACAATACTGCTGCTCATAAAGAGAACACAATAAAGTATGCTTGATTATAAGCTCTTTATACAACAGTTAGTTCTAATCTGATTGGCCAAGCAGCGTTCCTAGAGTTGTGATGTTTAGTATGAGCAGTTATAATTTAAAATAACCACTAGAATATGTGAGTGGTATGGTGTTGAAGCATAGTTTTGAAAGTGTGTTATGCAAAGCTTGATGCTCTGTCTGTCACTGTCCTATCACTTGTCGCATCCATGGTCGCAACTAGTAAGGGCCACATTAATACCTCCTTATGTAATATTGCTTAAACAACTGCAGTTACCAAAGCAGTAAGTGCATCATTCATCCAAGTCCCTCACCTTGTATATACATTTGTGCTGGTCACTGATAACACCTTCATCTTCCGCCGCCTCCTCTGCCTTTTCAACATCCATATTTCCACCTTTTTTTTCCTGAGCAAACAGTCTGCGGCGACCGGCCTGCCACTGGGTGTCTGGCTCTTTGCCGTGGTTACAGAAGCCGTTGCGGTGGTTGAGGCTGGTGAACCCGTTCTTGGGCTCAAAGCGGGGCAGAGCCAGGGCCCGTTGGCCGCTATCCGAGTGGCCCTCCATGGGTCCTCGCTTGCGTTCCAGTGCCTCCTTTTCTGCCATCACCTCCTGCTCCAGTCGCCGGTGCTCCTCAGGAGAAAGCATGTCATATGAAAGCAGGTACTGCAGGTAGGCCTCCTGGAGCTTGGCCAGACGGTCCTGTGCTGATTTGGGAATGCGAAGCAGGTCGGCCAGACGGCTCCATTTTTTCAGGTCCATCACCTGCTGCATTCCACCCATGTCGCAGACCAGCTCGGAAAAACGAGCCAGGTCTACTTCACAGCCACCTGGAAGGGCAAAAGTGAGAGAAAAAGTGAGTAATTTCTGTCACCAAATAGATTTCTCAAACACTACCCCACCTGCTATCAGCTGAAAAAACAACCATCCCACCAAAAACTCATTTCACTGAGTGCACCAATGTTGCTATGTAGGTCGGGATGCTCAAACAAACAGAGCACAGTATTTACATTTTTGGGGGGAATGAATCTAGGAACGACTTACTTATAGTTGTCTCTGCATATTAAGCTGTGATAGCAGAAAGTATTGTACAAACAAAGAAATTACACACTTTAGATTTATTGGTAAATGTATCATTTATTTGTCGGTTGCAAACAAACCACTGTAACAGCGAAGAGCTGCACCATCTGCCGCCGAACAAGTATTGACAGCTCCAGAATTGAAATTCATTACATTTCACAGCTCATTAATTCTCTTAAATATGGGAGTAGAAAAATGGTGTGGCATTTTTATTTGTCTATTGAAACATAGCGGCAGAAAGTGCGAGAGTTGCGGAACTGAGTGAAAGTGAGCACAAACAAAGGTCAATGACCAGGAGTTTAAAACTCTCGTAGGAATTATTGCAGCATACCAGCGGCATTCTAACAGGCTCAGTAAACATTTATTTCAACCCTACATCCTGACTGGATTCTCAAACGACACACAGAATTCTGGCTTTGGGCTGCTTTAGAACATCATAAACCTATTACAGTGTTGGGGAAAATCCGTAGAGATGGACAATTGGTCAAAGACTGTTTCCCAACTTCTGTAGACAATCAACCTGTATCTTAATGTGTGGCACTTGGCATTTGTGAACTGCCCTGATTGGATTATGAGGCTGTTCATGAGTTGGTTTTTGCATGAATTCTCCCCAACCCCTTTACAATTGGTATAATGAAATTCAGTTATTTAAGTGCAAAATTACTCTATGCAAGAACATGAGCGTAGATGCTTCTAGCTATGCAAGCTCAATTTTATGTCACTGCATTCCGAAATGTGTCAAACCGCAATTCATAATGCAACGCAAGCAAATGCTGCAAATGCTGCAAAGCAGTGCCACACGGGGCACTATACTGGACATTAGCATAAACTGCCTGTTTGCTCTTTCAGGTCAACCACTGTCATGGCAGAGCAACAGTTTGATGAAAAAGTCAAAGTTTATAATTTATAGCTAGCTACTAGGATGATAACACATCTAGTTTAATGGCGCAGACATTTGAAGGTAACTCTATTGACCTCTTGAGTTCTGAGGCTTGTTACTGCCAGAGCAATGCAAGGGTTCACATTAAGCATGTTCAACAGGATCAAAAGCTTGCAATGCATATGCCAGCATTCGCGTCTGTTTGCAGACTTGCATATGTTTCTGGCCTTTCACATGCACTACACAAATTGGTTTTGAGGCAAAAAGGATTTGGGATTAAAATACATATTTAACTGTTGTAATTGTTGTACTACATGTTATGTGGGTTACACCCAGGCTGGTTTGCGACTAAAAACAGCTGTTATATTGGGTTTTAAGAGGACTCACCTATTAGAGGATGCTCATCCATTGAGATGCCCTGAGATTTGAGGTGCTTCTTAATACAGGCCAGTTTCTGAACATTGGGGCCCCAGCGCCGACCCAGTTTGTGAATACGCTGAACCTGCGTCACAAAGCGCATTTCGTCATTCAATTTGCACTCTGGCCTCCAGTCAGGAGGTGGCAGAACTCTGCACAGTCCACACGCCTCGGCCCGTTCCCGAACAGAGTCAAGGTACACCAAAGGGTCCTGGAACTCCCTGGAGCTGGGCTTGAAAACAGGCACCTCCCCCAGGGCTGCCCACCCTGCTCTGCTCCTCTCCCGTTCTCGCTCCCTCTCTCTGTCCAGCCGTGGTTGGGGTGTGGACATGGGCTCTGCTGGTTTGAAGGACTTGCTGGCTGAGGTAGTGGATGTTGTCTGGTTGAGGGTGGAGTTCGATTGGACCCTCTGCTGTGCTTGCCTGATGAACATCAGCTTGCCAGCAGAGGCACGTTTGGGTCGCTGTCGTGCCGGCTCGGGGGTTGCGGGGTTTTGGGGCATGGCTGGGGAGCCTGGAGCAGCAGGGGGAGAAGGAGGAGGGGCAGGACCCGTTTTCTGCATGGGGGAGGCTGCTGTTTCAGTGATACTGTGTGCAATTGTGACGCTATTGGGGGCCTTGAACTGACTCAGGGCCCTCTTGCTACGGGTTTCAAGAGGGCTAGTCTGTAATTTTGCTTTCTTAGCATCAGTAAGAGGCGGCTTGATTTTAGCCTGGTCACTTTCAGTTCCAGCAACTAGGACCATAAGAGCCGCATCGCTTCTGCGTTTGGAGTTCCGTAGTCCTTGTCGCAATTGTCGGCCAACATCCTCCTCTTCCCAGGTACTGTGGCGTCCATTGAGCCTGCCATTAAGCCGGGTAGTGGCACCCCTGTTGGTCATCTTATGCACCCCGTTGGATAATAGCACCTGTTTGCGGGTTTTTGCATTGATACTTTGGGCTTTTCCTGAGTGAGAGAGCTGGGGCCGGCCATGGCCATTGCTGGTTGGATGATGAGAGTGATGATGGTTATTTAAGTTGTTGGTGTAAGCACGCAGGCCAGGTGAGGCAGCGTGCTTGCTGTGGTTGAGTTTGGCTTTCTTCACCAGTTCTCGTTTTGCTTTGGTGTAAGTGACGTTGCCCTTGGTCAAGGTAGCATTGTACTTCACAGTTTTGGACGGCAGACGGAAGTCTTTTGACTTTTTGGCAACGTTTGTGCCGACTGATGATGCCCGAGTGAGTCCATTTACTTTTGAGACCTGAAGAAGAACAAAGGAAGATGGTTATCTTCAGATTGTTACTGCCAGTTTTTGAATATTGGTCAATGCAAAAAAAAAAAAACTGATAGTGCTATTGCTGTGTAACAGAGCTACAGCTCTATACAGGAAGTAAAGTGATTGCTGGGTTACTACAAAAGCCATAACTTTTAATTTTGGCCATAAATTATAAAATGGTTATTGGGAGTGAGCCACTGAGAATTATTAAAAATTTTAGCATCATGAAATGTAATTTACATAAGTAGGGGAATAAGTTGTCTGAATTTAGTCCGATTAACTCAATAGAAAGAGTGTTTGTGTGTCAGTTACTGCATATCGAACTTTCATCAAGCTCAACATGAATCTTTTTTCATACAATGGGTGGGTACTTTGCTCCATTATTTTATCATAAACCCATATTGCAAAACATCATGTTTATAAATAGGTTTATAGTGCATTTTCAATGCATTTTCTTCTGATTTTAGCATGTGCCGCGTGGCAAAAATTGGCTCAGTGGCGAAACTCTACTTTCAGCACCACTTCTGGGATGCAGTACCATGCTGCTCTCGAAGGCAGTGTCAATGCTGTAACTCGTCAACATGAACGCCTTAATAAATATGCATCGCTCACATGCTGCAGACACTGAATGTTTGAAACCGACCCAAGACCTCTCAAAACCTCTCATCCACAGGCTGAGAAATCCTTACAGCAAAGAATGTCAACAGAGTTTCAATATGCTCCTAAAATCTATTTGCATCCTTAGACAGTCAGAGTGCATGTCTCGGCTCACACAATAATAGAGACCACAACAGAGCTCCAAAAACCCAAAACCAAAGAAAACAGCAGAGGAAAATGGAGGAGAAGTATACTAGAGAGAGAGAGAGAAGAAAGAAGGAAAAAAAATTTATTTGAGTACCAACAGCTGCAAAGAAATCCTTAGAAGTAGAGTTTAATCATAAAATTCCATTCAAGCACCAAGTCATAGTTGGTTTTATACACCGAAATACACTGAAGTTCTTAAAATTTGCCTTTAATGCCCTAAATAAAAGACATTGTGCTTTCAGCTGATCAGAGGCCCCTGATATACTTAACAGCCAAGCAGATGCAGCTTGGGTAACGCCCCGCCTCTCATTGTTTAACAGCCGCCATGGGAATTAGATTATGCCAGGCTACAAACATAGTCAGCCTCGACTTCTCTCCTCACATTGTTTTCTTTGGCTCAGTTTTTTGGCGCAGCTGAGAGGATTGGATTTCCTATTTGTGTGTTCTCACAGAGCCAAGAAAAGACGATGCAGCCGGAAGGGGGGTTTAATGGGTGAAGACTACAACTCCAGTTTAAATAAACACTATGTACTTCCTGACATCTGAGAAACCTCACTGGACGATAAGGATGAGTCCTGATATTTAGCATGATTACTCAAGGATAAGGTGTTGGAGTGATGGCTGTTGGATGGGGCCTGTCTAGTTTTGATTAAAAATTACTTTTTTTCAAATAGTGAAGGTGCAGTTTTTTTACATCAGTAATGGCCTGACAATACTTTGGGATCAGTTGAACGACACTTTAGTGAATTAAAGTACCAATTTCCTTTCGAAACAGCAAAATCTGTACATTATTCCAAAATTTTGGCCGCCAGTGTGTGTGTGTGTGTGTGTGTGTGTGTGTATATATATATATACACAGTTGAAGTCAGAAGTTTACATAAACCATAGCCAAATACATTTAAACTCAGTTTTTCACAATTCCTGACATTTAATCGTAGAAAACATTCCCTGTCTTAGGTCAGTTAGGATCACTACTTTATTTTAAGAATGTGAAATGTCAGGATAATAGTGATTTATTTCAGCATTTATTTATTTCATCACATTCCCAGTGGGTAAGAAATGTACATACACTTTGCTAGTATTTGGTAGCATTGCCTTTCAATTGTTTAACTTGGGTCAAATGTTTTGGGTAGCCTTCCACACGCTTCTCACAATAAGTTGCTGGAATTTTGGTCCATTCCTCCAGACAGAACTGGTGTAATGGAGTCAGGTTTGTAGGCCTCCTTGCTCGCACATGCTTTTTCAGCTCTGCTCACAAATTTACAATCGGATTGAGGTCAGGGCTTTGTGATGGCCACTCCAATACCTCGACTTTGTTGTCCTTAAGCCATTTTGCCACAACTTTGGTGGTATGCTTGCGGTCACTGTACATTTGGAAGACCCATTTGTGACCGAGCTTTAATTTCCTGGCTGATGTCTTGAGATGTTGCTTCAATATATCCACATAATGTTATATCCTTTCTCATGATGCCATCTATTTTTTGAAGTGCAGCAAAGCACCCCCACAACATTTGTGTTCTTCAGCTTGCAAGTCTCACCCTTTTTCCTCCAAAAATAACAATGGTCATTATGGCCATTTTGTTTCATCAGACCAGAGGACATTTCTCCAAAAATTAAGATATTTGTCCCCATGTGCACTTGCAAACTGTAGTCTGGCTTTTTTATGGTGGTTTTAGGAGCAGTGGCTTCTTCCTTGCTGAGCAGCCTTTCATGTTATGTCGATATAGGACTCATTTTACTGTGGATATAAGTACTTGTCTTCCTGTTTCCTCCAGCATCATTGCAAGGTCCTTTGCTGTTGTTCTGTGATTGATTTGCACTTTTTGCACCAAACTACCTTCATCTCTAGGAGACAGAATGTATCTCCTTCCTGAGTGGTATGATGGCTGCGTGGTCCCATGGTGTTTATACTTGCGTACTACTGTTTGTACAGATGAATGTGGTACCTTCAGGCTTTTGGAAATCGCTCCCAAGGATGAACCAGACTTGTGGATGTCCACAAATATTTTTTTTCTGAGGTCTTGACTGATTTATATTGATTGTCCCATGATGACAAACAAAGAGGCACTGAGTTTGAAGGTAGGCCTTAAAATACATCCACAGGTACACCTCCAATTCAGTACACCTCCTATCAGAAGCTAATTGGCTAATTGTCTAAAGGCTTGACATCATTTTCTGGAATTTTCAAAGCTGCTTAAAGGCACAGTTAACTTGGCTGCCTACCACAAATGGAGTTCACTAGTTCGAACCCCAGGGCGTGCTGAGTGACTCCAGCCAGGTCCCCTAAGCAACCAAATTGGCCCAGTAGCTAGGGAGGGTAGAGTCACAAGGGGTAACCTCCTCGTGGTCGCTATAATGTGGTTTGTTCTTGATGGGGCGCGTGGTGAGTTGAGCGTGGATGCCGCGGTGGATGGCGTGAAGCCTCCACATGCGCTATGTCTCCGTGGCAACGCGCTCAACAAGCCATGTGATAAGATGCGTGGGTTGACAGTCTCAGACGCGGAGGCAACTAAGATTCGTCCTCCACCACCCGGACTGAGGCGAATCACTACACGACCACGGGTACTTAAAAGCACATTGGGAATTGGGCATGCCAAATTGGGAGAAAAAAATAAATACAATTTATGACTTCAATCTAAGTGTATGTAAACTTCTGACTTATATATATATATATATATATAAACATCTTACAGATTCTGCAAAGGTTATGTAAACTTATGGTAAGTGTCTTCTTCACGAACAAAGAAAAAACCACAGACCTTCACAGAGAAACAAAAAATTTTCACACCTGATATAAAGGGGTCCATTTGAATGCATTGTTTTGATTGTTTAATATTTGTCTTGCCATAAATTCATGCTCTATGTGTATAGGCCTTCAGATGTTGTGTTACACAATCTTACATGACCCCTCCCTATCCCTCTTTTTCCCTCCCTTTCTTTGAAAGTCTCCGGATGCTCTCAATGTGAGACATTGTTAAGAGAACTGCGTCCAGAATGTGGTGAACTTTGGGCCAGAGGTCTGCTATCAGACAAACAAGGAGACTGCTGAGAGTCTTTGAAGTGAGACGCTGGCTGTATTGTATTCTAATCAGGTGTGGCCAAACAACAAAGAGAGGTTATTAAAAGATAAGGGGGAGTGAAATGTGACCTCCATCAATTGTTTCCCCTTGTCTGCAGTGGAAAAACAGCAGGGGAGAGAGGAGGAGAATTTAAAAGAAAGAGACAGACTCCAGCCCCAGAGGCAGACATGATGGATGTGCTCTGCAGGTAGAGTAAGCAAATGTAGCATGATGTCAGCTGTGGCCGTGTCTTTGCAGCCCCCGCTCTCTTTTGAAACAACGTCAGTGGTGTACGGCATGCCCCGCCCCATTTGCGTAGCTCTGAGTGTGCAGAATGTGATTGAAATGATAATGAGCATGCAGTGTGCTGAGTAGAGGTTGTGTGCCGACTGCGCAGCAGAAATAATGCATCCGGATCTGCTTATAATGAGAGCCACTAGAGGGCTCCGTGATTTCATAACACTGCCTGAGGGTGCATGTGAGCCCTGCCGCACGCTGCTAGCTATTATTTAGACTGCCTGAAAAGGCGTGAGAGAGAAACAGACACAGAGAGAGAGATTGAGTAGGCAGAGAGAGAATGCAGGTCACTGGCCTGTGCCCAGCAGGCAACCCCAGAGGAAATAAGGTTGGAAATGGAGAAAGAGGATGGAAATATGGAATAGTTAAAGGCCGGCTAGCCATATACATCCGACTAAACTCTCACACTGGCTCTTGAGGCAGGAAATAAAACAAGAGAACACACACAAACATACATAAGGCATTGCCAGCTCTCTGAAGTGGAGTGGAGATGGCATCATGTGTTGCTATAAGCCAGCTGCAGCTTGGCAGGAAGATTTAAATGAGAACACCTGCAGCACTGCAGGTAAAATGGAAGTTTACTTAACACATTTGAGTTGGGACAACATGAATACTTTTTGTGGGGTTAATGTAGCATTTATGAAACTGGGCAGGGGATTTCCATTTCACAGCATGCTTTGCTTGGGACTGGATGGGGAGAACAAATGTTGAAAGTAAGTGTTATTTTATGCATTTTTGAGCAAGATGAGAACAGGAGGTGATTTGTTAATGTTTAAAGTTGTGTTATATTGGTATTCAAAAAATGTGTCTGCTACGCTGGAGTTTTTGGGGTTACCACTGTAATGAAGATTGTTGCTTATGCATAGGTTGAGGATGGATGTTCACTTTCAAGTGATACTTGATTCAAGTGTTGCTTAGCTCTAATTTAATAGTTGCTAATAAATGGACAGTGCAACAGTTTCACTGTCCTTCCATTGTTCACCTGGCATTTACTAATGATTAACAAAATCAATTAAGTTGGACAAACATAAGCAAATTTATTAAATAAACCTTGGTAAACTGAATTTGACGAACCTAATTAAGTTGATTTAAAACTGTATAATACATTAATTTGACCTAATCCAACTAAATTATGTTGGCTCGTTGAAACTGACTTTATCTGAAAGACATAAAATTTCTTGCAAAAATCTTCTACAATTCAATTAAGGGTAATGATTTTTTTGAGTGTATGATAGCTACAATGTGCGTTGTACAGTCTAAGACTCTGGTCCCAATTGTCAGCGTGACTAGGTGTTTTCTGGCCGCTACAGGAGCAGTCACACTGCACGACTGCGATGCAAAATTTCTAACACTGCCAGAACTTTCAGATTCATCGCATCAGTTGTCGGTGAACATGTAATACTACGCTATCAATGACTGCAGATTTTGCCCTATGACAAGAGAAATATTTTACGATTCCTGAAATTTGTCCCAGATGTCAAAATCTTGGCCTAATTTGCACAGTGTAGACCTCGCTGAACCTAAGTACCATACTGCAAAATAGATAAACAACTATACTACGATTGGAGTAAACAAGAAGTATTATCAAACAAAATAGTATTAGTAGTAATAATAGTATTATTAAAATAAAATAAAATATAAAATGTATCTTTGTAAAACTTTGTAAACAACCAGTGAATAACAGCAAAAGAGAAAGAAAACATTTAAATCTTTTAGACATTAAAATGTATATATCTAATAGACTCATTAATAACTGTCACTGGAGCAATGAAAATGAACAAACTTGGCAAACAATTTGGGAAAACAATTATCACAATCACAAAGTGATTCAATAATAATGCTGTTAAACCAGATCCTGCAGCTGGTATGTGTAGCATGAGAACTCTCCTATTCACGGATCAGGTTTTTATGATTGTTGGTGCCAGACGGGCTGGTTTGAGTATTTCTGTAACTGCTGATCTCCTGGGATTTTCACACACAACAGTCTCTAGAATTTACTCCGAATGGTGCCAGAAACAAAAAACATCCAGTGAGCGGCAGTTCTGTGGACTGAAATGCCTTGTTGATGAGAGAGGTCAACAGAGAATGTCCGGACTGGTTCGAACTGACAGAGTCTACGGTAACTCAGATAACCACTCTGTACAATTGTGGTGAGAAGAATATAATCTCAGAATGCTATTTTGAGATGCGGGTTGGCGCTGTTTTGGCAGCACGAGGGGGGCCTACACAATATTAGGCAGGTGGTTATAATGTTGTGGCTGATTGGTGTATGTACAAATATGAATATAAAAAATTTTGAGAATCATGTCTGTATCTTTGCATTCAAACACACGGCTTGTAATTGCTAAAATGGCCCACACATAAAAACTAAATGTTTGTCCATGCACAAACAGTAATCTATTGCGAAAACTCTCTCTCTCTCTCTCTCTCTCTCTCTCTCTCTCAGCATCCTGAAACAGCAGAAAGCAGCGTGATGAACATTCAGGTCATGTGCATCGGGTCATGCTCACATCATAGCTCTTCAGAACATGAATACCCTTCAGCAAATTGGCTTTTAAAGAGACAGAGGGAGAGATAGAATGGTCAAAAGGTGTCTGACAGATTCTTACAGTATACTGGATGACAACATCTCTCAGTGCTGTTTATTGTTTTAACTATAGCAGATGTACTGTTATATGCTGGGGTGGCAATGCATTTATGTGTGTGTCAGTATGATAACAGGCTTGTATCCCACTGAATTGGGTCAATTACAATATATGGAAAAGAAAAGCTCTGACATTCTGTTAAAAATCTCCTTTTGTTTTCCACTGAAGAAAGAGTCTTTTGGGTTTGGAATGACATGAAGGTAAATAAATAATGACAGAATTTTATTTTTGGGTGAACTATCCCTTTAAAACCCACGGCAACCACAGTTTAATGCTGATTTGTTAATGTGTCAGTGAGAAAGATGGAGAGAAAGAGAAACAACAGAGGCTGATGTGTTGAAGTAATTTGTCTAGTCTTTTTTTACCCACTCTATGAGGTTCATTGTTCACTTAATCAGTTTAGAGGCACATGAGCCATGGTGGAGTTTGATGTTCCCTTTCCAAGGGATCCCACTGTTAACTTGCCAGTGAGCAAAGTGCCTAAACAGACCCATAAACCCTTCCTCTAGGGGGTGCTTATGGGCTGTGTTTGGAATTGTATACCAGCGTTCTGCTTACTGCATAATATACACTGGATGCTGCCTATAACAAGGGGATGGAAAGAAGGATGAGGATCATACCTGCTTGCGGAGTTCCTCTGCGGCCCTTCTGTAGTTGTGGCCATTGGTGTTGTGGCTCTTGGCCGTGGCCGCCGTGTGCTTATGGGAGATTTCACCCGACACGTCACACTTCTCTCTACGATCTCTGCCCACAGATGACTCTCTGCCTCTGGATCTGGTTGCAAGCTCTTTTTCCTTGTGTACCTTAAGGCCATTCAACACTGGGGGGGGGGGATACAATGCAGGGTTATTAAAAGCACAACATTATTTTTTATTATTTTAAAGACAATGAATTGAAGGAAACATTGCTAGGCCAGTATTTAAATTCTGAATATGGCATTGTGTTCCCAATTTGCACACTATCCGTGCATCCTATATAGCATGCAATATCAGGATTAGTGAGTTCCAAACCACTATTGAAAATAGAATGTATGGATAGAATAGTTAAAGACACCTAATATAAAGTGTGCACAGAATGCACACTTTATATTAGGTGTCTTTAACTACTATGTACTAACATTAAAATACTTACAATACAATGTACTTATTGTGTAACTACATGTTGTTCTGCAAAATTCAGGAGTATGGGTAGGGTTAAGGGTTGGGGTAGGGGTTAGGGTAGGTTTAGATTTAGGATTAGGGGTTAAGGTTAACAGTGTAACTACAGATGTAATTAAATGCAGGTACTTTAAATGTAAGTACAATGCAACAACACACAGGTACATAGTAAATATCAAATTGTAAATGCTAAAGTACATCAAATGCTTAAGTACATAGTAGTTACAGACACCTAATATAAAGTTAAATATAAAGGAATATAAAAGTGGGTCCAAATGTATACTATTTCTGGTGGATTTTGCTTCAGAAGTGTGCATCAGTCCATGCTTTTTGGGCTGATATTGCCCAAAACCCCTTGCGCTAGGCAAAAAGATTCGCTTGCGAATGTTTCCAAGAAAATCTTATGATATTCTTTTCTTATACGTTCCAACACAGCCAATTTGGCTCGTTTGCTGTGCTGGTGATGGTAAAGTACATACATTAAAGTTTCAAAGATATTAAGAATATTAAGGAAGCTACTATGTATTTTCATGCATAAAGGCCTATTTAAAGTGTGTGATCAAAATTGTAAGCATTATATAAATAATTAGATGATTGCCTATTAAACTGTTATTATACTAAAGCCAAAAGAAATTATTGAAATATTATGGAAAATATTTACTTTATATTAAGTTGACAATGGATCTATTAAGAGTAATGTTACATGTAGAAACCTGAAGACAATGAATTTCAAATCAATCAAAATTGGAATGAAACAGTAGTTAAACTTTCTAAATGTTTTTTTTTTTTTTAAATACATTTTTTTTTTTTAAATGTATTGGTGGTCTAAACTATAAAAGCTGGAATGTAATTTATCTTTGCATTTACTCATTTACCTCATTTAATCATTTCAGATACTGTTGTAAAATTTAACCACGATCTTGTAAAGCAGCGTCTTCGGATTGAGAGTCGATCTGTTATCAAGCCCTCCGGATGGCTCGAATTAACACGTATTCAAAGTGATCTCATTATTTACGACTGTGCACTTTATTTTTACTGTGTTTGAATATCAACAGGCACCAGTGTGTGAGTGAGGGGAGAAACGGACAGGCTTTCGCGCTGTAAGACGCACACTTAGAACTGCTACCGACAGCTGAACTCAATAAAGGTGTTTAATTTAGAAATCTAAACACGCCTCTGGGTTACCGAGGTTCAGCTAATGAAAGCTGAGCACTGTGGTTTCTCTCCCTCTCAGACAGACAGAGAGAAAGGATAGAGAGAGAGAGATTATAACTTTTCCTGTGGACCATTTTAAAGTGTCACGTTTGATATGGGCCACCTCAGACAAGGGGCTTCCTATAGGCTGAGGATAGACAGAGGGGTCGAGAGGTGGGATAGTGGAGTATCCTGATACCAGGATCGTGTGCATTTTGGGCAACCAGTTCAGGCAGTCAGGCAGCTCTATATACAGTATACACAAGATCTAAAGACTGAACAATTTCTTCAATATGGGGCAATCTGCAGCAATCAAGATTGATTAAAGGTGACTTAGTGCCGGCTGGGAAATAAAATGGAGCTAATTTATGCAGAACAGTGAATAAAAATAGACTAGACAGTTACAATCTGCCTGCAAAGAGTAGTAAAACAGTGTGTCATATGTTTCTCTCTCACTCTGTGTTTGTATCAGAACTGACAGGAATGCTAATACAGTTTAGTGGACATCTAGAGCTCTAAACATGGGTCTGTTCTTTTGCACAAACGCTAAGGTTTAGGGCTGATAATTAGGTTGGGATTGGGGCTGAATACCAATTTGCTTACTTCAAAAAGCGTAAAGTACCTATTGACCCCTTTTACACCTGGTATTAAGATGCATCTCAAGCCTAGTGTATGCTACATGGCTCAAGCTCATCTCCTTTGATGTTAAGTCTCAGATCTCATGATGAACGGTCTTTGTTGTGTGTGCACTCCAGAGACGGGCGGAGACTAGTCCCAGGTGCTAAGACAGTTTTCAAAGCAGCTTGATATCTAGACGTCTTGTCGACAGGTGTGTGCTCCATCCCAATGAGCGAGAGATGACAAAGAGCCACAACCAATAAAATATAGAGAGAGCGCAAGAGAAGGACAAGCTATTAGGAAGCAGATTCCATTGCAAATTAGCACAAACGCGTGTAAAAAAAGCACGCGAGCTGTTCTTTCATGTTTGTTGAAAGAGGAGAGCAAGGTGGGTAGCAGGATACAAAATAAATAATAAAATAAAACCTCTGCTACATCTCCCTACCTGCTGTTTTTATTATTATCAGCTGTTTATATATTTTCTTTGCAAAAAGAGCCAATACGCGCAAAAACAGACGAGAGCAGTTATTTCATGCTTGTTGACATGTTATGAAGAATAAACTGTTTGTAAATGAATTTCATGATCTTAATTTTAACATGCATTTTGGGGCGATCCTTTTGAAACGGGACGGCGCTAAAGGCAGCTGTAATAGCCAGTTATTTCACTGGTTACGTGCAGATTTAAAAGGAAATAAGCGTACAATCTGAAAAATATAAAAAAGCGAATGCATGGACATGCACAATAGGGACACAGATGTAATAATTTATGTATGTCCTCATGAAATCAGAGACTCTCTCCTTGAAATCCGAACTCCGAAGTGATCAAAAGAGATGACCATGTGTAATGGTGATGTCTCGCTTGTACATTTCTGATCGGATCATCCAAAACGCATCTTAATACCAGGTGTACACATGGTCTCAGTCGGGGACGAATGGTCGTGTAGATGATACACTACAGTCGTGTAGTGTTTGCACCAGCACGACGAAAAACAAGACTGAGTCGCAGGGCGCCGACTGCAAGTCTTGTAGTGTATGCTTGGCTTTAGGTGATCCGATCACATTTGGTCAGGCAAGACATAGATTTTTACACCTGGTAACTAAACGAGTCTCTTGTGACCGTTTGTGTTTGGATTTGAAGGGAAAGGTTTCTGATTTCATGACCACATACATCAATAACTATGTTACTGTGTTACTGCATGATATTAAAGTGCAACAAAGTCAGAAAATACAAAGAAAGCACGGGATGCAGCTAAAATTTAATCTAAGCACAAACGCAACACTTCGAGCAGAATTATCCGTTATTTTAGTGGATTTCATGTATTAACCTAAGCTTCATATGTGTGTGCTTGTCATCAGTCTCGCTGCATGTTGATATCAGACACATTGAAGAAGATCTGTGAAGTTCTCGCGCTTGTGTATGTATCTGCTTTTTCAAATTTTCAATTTCAGCTGTTATTACAAATTAAAAACAAATGTTGTATTTTTTATAAAACATATCAATATATGTTCTAATATTTAATTCTCATTGTTGAGCCCTGATATAGGACTGATGGTAAGCAAATCAGGATTTAGCCTTTCAAGTCTAAAAGCTTCAGAGATAAGTAGAGAGATGTTGGGGATCTGAACAACCATAGAACCGGCAAACCTACATATATAATTTAACTCTAATGTGTGCACGCGCGCGAGCGTAATCCTCTGATTGCAGTTGAACGACACTGACAGCACAGTAGCTAAATTGCACGGGCCCCTCTAACCACAAATTGTTAATACAACATGTTTCATTAACACACATGTTCTCACAATATCTTACTGCCCTTCTTTAAACACACACAGAGTATCTGCTGAGAGTATCAACTGAGTCTTCAACATTTCTTGTTTGTCCCTCATTTGTACGGAGTGTGTGTGCAGCAAAGTGTCACTCGCGTTACTCTGCACAGCTGTGAGCTGAATGCATAAAAACCTTGTTACCGCCTCTCCCACTACAGTGATAATTGAAGTGGAGAGACGGAAGCATCACGTCCCACTCAAACATCAGCTTCCCTTCTCTGCACAGGAAGCAGTTTCTCTCTCTTTGTTATATATACACATATACACATTTTCCACAGCTACAGCAGGTAGACCAACATACTGGCCAGGTTAATTAATCGGCCAACATTTGGCATTTTGGCATCATCTGTTAAGCCTTCAGTGCACACATTTTATGTGTTAATTTAAATGTTAATTTGAATTGTATATCTACTGTATGGCTATTATTACACGGTACTGTATAACCACCTTGCTCTATAGATATTGGCACTGGCCACTGAAAAAGCATACTTTTGTGAACCTTTAATGGTGACATAATGGGGCTTTAGGAAAATATTTTGCACCATTACATCGTAATTCATCTTCATTTGTAAAAAAGTCATGGCACATGAAGATAAAATTACGCACACTGCCATATTTTGCAAGAAATCTAATATGTATTGCGGAAAAGTGAAATCTTCTTTCTGTGCATCATGTGTCCAACACACCTGCCTGCAGCAAGGGGTATTTAATTTTTAGTTCTAAACAGAAAAAGTAATTACTTCGCAATTCCCAGAAGGCCTCTCTAGGGTCAGAAACATTTTCATGTTGTGTTGTGCCCACGTTCTTACCAAATCCATTGATCTTGCCAGTTGGTTTGCCCTTCTTGGGTGTAGACTGGCATGACGTGGATACCACACTGGGCGGTTTCTCCTCCTCCATCTCCTCTTTATCATCCAGATCCTCCTCATCCTGAGAGCTCCCAAAGTACGCCATGTTACTGGGTAATGCCGGTGAGCCTAACAGTGGGGACAGACAAATAAAGAGACTGTTAAAAGGAAGCATTGGTCCATGCACTTACACTGAAGAGAAGTGGCCGAAGAAAATGGGATAAGCTGCTTCAGCTGGCTAATCTGAGTTTCTACTGCAGCTGTAAGCAGCTCCAAATCAGCAGCTTCCAACCTCTGGGTGAGATTAAGGATTATGCCTGCTGTAGGATTACTCCTCAGGAGGCAGGGAATGTTAGACTACACTTTTCTGTTTCTGTGTGAGTTGAGTAGAGATTTGCTACAACAAGTTGATAATGCACTGAACACTGCAAGATTACAACCCCATGCAAGGAACCCCAAAATGGACTAAACCACTGTTCCTGGATCAGGCGTAGGTGGTGCAAAATGATTACTCGAGGTAAAGAGAGGTCACTTTTGTTATAAAAATTGTGTCTAAGCAAATATAAAAAACAAGCAATGACATGAAACTAGTCTAGATGAGCTATTAAACAGATGGTTCCAGCACTAAAATATGATTGGCACCATGTTAAAAGCGGTTACAAAATAGCGGACATACGAAAATCTATGACTATTAGTTGAATTCTATATTAATGCGGCAAGTTGCTAAAAAATATATTTTGAGAGATATATCAATTTGCTGATGGATAAGGGTGCATGTTTGAACCAGTCTGGCCATTCTCTGTTGACCTCTCTCATCAACAAGGTGTTTCTGTCTACAGAACTGCCGCTCACTGGATGTTTTTTGTTTTTGGCACCATTCTGAGTAAACTCTAGATACTGTTGTGCATGAAAATCTCAGGAGATCAGCAGTTACAGAAATACCCAAACCAGCCCATCTGGACCAACAATCTTGGTACCAAGTCGATACTAAAATAAAAAAGATGTAACAATACTAGTGTTTCTGCAGTACCGAGCACCGGCTCTATCCGGTACCAGCGCGCAGTATGACTGACACACAACAGCTTTAAAATGCTCACATGCTTATTTTAAATGTGTGCTCTGTTACTCCTTGTACACTGAAATGGACAATTAATCAAATTAAAATTGTAACGTCCTATTGTGATTTATTAAACCGCTGAAGGCTGCAATCTTACTGTGGACGAGCTGCGTACTTTAAATAAATCCGACCGCTCATCCACTAGAAACTCCAGACATTGAGAATAATTCACACTGTATGAGATGACAGAGCAGAGCACCAACCCACTGTAAAGTGCATATTACGTGTAGACAGGGTTGAGAGGGTTACTTTTGAAATGTATTCCACTACAGATTACAGAATACATGCTGTAAAATGTAATTTGTAACGTATTCCGTTAGATTACTCAAGGTCAGTAACGTATTCTAAATACTTTGGATTACTTCTTCAGCACTGGTAGATTTTTTCACTTGTTTTGACTATAAAAACTCTGCCAGTACAGTAAGACAAAATACACATGTTAAAAATATATTCTCTGAAAAACCTAAATATCTTATGCAGTGTTGTTTCTAAAACAAGATAAATCAAATTGATCTTGTTTTAATGATTTTAAAATATTTTTACAGGAAAACAATACAAAAATCAAGAATAAGATTTTTGCCCTAATATCAAATGGTCTTACTGGAAAAAAAGAAATTATGATCCATCGTGAATTTTCTTAATAAAAAAAATATGATCGTGCCTGGTAACGTGCATGTAAAATGGCAAGAAATAACATTTTAGCTTAGTGTAAAGCTGACAATTTACACAAGGTTTATTTCTGTTTCTTCTGCTCCAAACTCACTTCAAACTTACTTCTCTGTCTGCTCGTATGAATGTAACACTTCATAAGAAAGTGTTTCACTGCTGTTCAAATGCACTTTGGATCGCATCATTTATATCCTTTTAAATACTTTTTGAATGTAACTGTATTCTAATTACCAATGATTTAAATTGTAACTGTAGTGGAATACAGTTACTTATATTTTGTATTTTAAATACGTAATCCCGTTACATGTATTCCGTTACTCACCAACCCTGCATGTAGACTACATATTTACAATTAAAATCACAGCATCTGCACTTTAATCTCAGCTCAGGTTTATTTATATTGCATTTAAAACAACAGAGTTGACCAAAGTGCTTCACAGTAAAAACATTTTAAACATAACAAAATTTCAAAATGACCATATACACAAACCACCAGTAATCTAAAATACAAATATTTCAAAACTGTCCTACATTTTATTTGTCAGAGACTAAAAGGCCAGTGTAAAGGGATGAGATTTCAGACATGCCTTAAAAGTCTTCATTGATTACACTGTGCCCGCGAACTGTTTATCCGGAAAAGTGAAGCTTCTGGCAAAAAACACAGGTCGTAATAAAAGCACAATTCAAAATTAATGCCTGAAATTGAAGAAATTGAATAAAAATATATTAAAACTGAACAGTAAAATGTAATATTCATTATAATAATAATAATAATAATAATAATAATAATAATAATTAATCAAAATATCACAAGCAAGACAGCTGTTGAATAAAAGTTTGGCAAAAAAACAAAAACAAATGCAATGATGTTGAAAAGTTCTATTTTCATTTGTTAAAAGTTTTAAGAATTTATTGATTAGACACCATTTTGATGATGAAATTAAATTAACCCTTTCCAGCCGGAGCGTTCAAATTTGGGAACAATTATTCCCATGGTTCCTGTCTCAATATCTTTGCCGTCCAATCACCGATTTTATTTCTGAAAACTGCCAGATACTCAAGACAATATAAGCTAAAAGCACATATGATTTGTTATGGGGTTACTGGGCGTGAATAATAAATGTATCGTCATCATCGTCATCCTCCATTTGCCTGGGCGGAGCCAGAGAGGATATCCCGGGAGATTACCTCCAGTGTTGGACTTACTGCTTCAAATTGAAAACTGAGGTGATCTTTCGAGGTAAGACAAGTTATTTAACATGTGATATTGTCCATTGAAAGTCAAAACATTTTACTTACGAAGCATTTATTTGTAGGAGTAACGCTAGTTATTTCTGGAAAAAATGACATAACTGTCGGTGTTCATCGGACAGGCAGGTAGCCTCTATTTTTAAGCAAATTTCTGTGAAACTTGCTAAATAAACATTAGCTAGCAATACTATGTAAATTTTTAGCTAAATACCAATAACTTTTTTGGCCAATTTTGTCGCTTGTGAAAAATCCGCCTGAAGTATTGAGGCAGAGAGCAGACGCTGTTCAGACCTGCCTGGAAACTGGCCTGCTAGTTAGATAAGTTACCTAGCTTGTTGATTTTCCATGTAATAAAAAAAATGGTGGATATCTTTCTATAATTTAGCAGATAGCCTTACCAATCCATCACACAGACATGATTTTAGATTGTGTGTAGCTTCCTGTTCACAAGGAAAATGTGAGAGGGCTGTCTGCAGTTGGACATTCTGGTTAGTCTGCAAGCCTTTGGTGACACTTTAGTGTATGGATTTACCAATTACTGCTGGCTACCAATTGTGTTATTTTTTCTGTTGTAGAGATGGAAAGATTATGGTTCCCTGCTTTTGAGGGCATGAGAACACAGAAGGAAGATCTGCTGGACCAGGTACTGCAGGAAGACCCGGACCACGAGGAGATGGAGTATGAGATGGAACCTGATCCCCAGCCAAGACCATCAACTGGGTATGTATGAATGTGTATGTATTGTTTGTTTCCATTTCTCATATAACTGATACTCACAGTAACACTAACACTGTTACTCTAATTATTTTGGGTAAGGCTAACCGTTCTCACACAAGTCCCAAGTCAGCTAGAAAGTGTAAATGCTTCCCTGACTCTGTTTCTTATCCCTCGTACTCTGACATCGATTCACAGGCACCAAAACCTCTCCCATTTAAGCCTAGCCGTCCATTCGGTATTGACTTAGGTAGCGGGCGTCAGGCTGTGCGGTCAACCTCCAATATGATGTTGTGAGAAATTGACTTTTTCATGCTGTTTTTTACTCAGGCTGTAGTTGCTGAGATATGCAGCTTTACAAACCGTCGGGGGGGGGGAGCTAGTCCTAAACTGTCCATCATATTCCAGCTACCAAGGAGCTTGGATGGAGGTGACCCCCGATGAATTTTACAAATTTCTTGGGTTGCTCATTTACATGGGGTTTTCAATTCTCCCTGATTCCCATCATCACTGGGGAACCAAGTCACTTCAGGGCTCGTGGGTGAGGGGATTTATGTCGCATGACCGCTACAAGGCTCTTTTAGCAGCTCTACATGTTGTAGACCCTACCACAGAGGATAATCAGGATCGCCTTAGGAAGTTGCATTATCTTATGGACCACCTAAAACAAAAATCTCGCAATAGATGAACATATGGTCAAGTCTAAAGCTCGGGTCAGGATTTAAACAATACATGAAGGGCAAGCCTACTTGGTGGGGTTTTAAATTATGGGTAATTGCAACATCAGGCTCGGGGTATACCCTCGACTTTAATGTTTACACAGGTAGTCATGATGGGCATGTCACTGACTTGCCATTCAAAGACCAGGGCCACAATGTTTGGTTTGACAACTTTTACACATCCCCAGCTCTTATGGTTAAGTTGTTAGAAATGGGAACTAATGCCTGTGGGAAATGCAGGGTGAATCGTAAACTGTTTTTACATTTACGTAAAAATTACACTGTATGACAGCTAGTGGGGATACGAGGTGGTGTAGGATTGAGGGGAATATACTTGTAATTCAGTGGAAGGACACGCGTGCAGTTACACGCCTCTCAAATGCGAATGGCTCAACTGAAATTACTAGGTTTGTAAAAAATGATGGCGACTGGACAAAAGAAGTAGCCCTCCAGCCCACTGTCATCAGCGATTATAACAAAAACATGGGCGGTGTTGATAGGTCAGACCAAATGATAAAATCTTACGACGTCCTACAAAAAAAACTCAGAAGTGGTGGAAGACTCTTTTTTTTTTTTCCCACTTCATAGACATTGCCGTCGTCAATAGTTTCATATTGTTTAAAGTGCACCTATTATGATTTTTAAACGTGCCTAATTTTGTTTTAAAGGTCTCATACAATAGATTTACGTAGCTTAGTACAGGAAGTAAGTCTGGAATTACTAACGACTCGTTTCAGGTGTTCAGAATTGGTTCTTTCTTTTGGGTGTCAATAACTTTGCAGACTTTTTTTACTTTGCAGACTTTGTTACAAACAACTATATAACACACTACATGAAAGGTAATATTTGAAAAACCATAATAGGTACTCTTTAAGGAATGGCAACACATTCATGCGGCACCAGGGGATGAGCGTAGACCGGTGAACTTAACCCAGATAGATTTCAGAGAAAACCTGGCTCGTCAGCTGGGAGGTATCGATATTCACGCAAGTTTCCCTTTGCATACACTAAAGCCTGTAGTCCCTCCTTCGTCATCACTCCACACAGCCCATGTCCCTAAATTTGAAGAGTCCTCTAAGAGATGTTGGCAATGCTATCGGAAAAGTAGGACTGAAAATAAAACTAAAGTAGCTTGTTGCGCGCCGGAATGTAATGGCAAAAGACTTTGCTTGGTTCGCGATAGGAACTGTTTTCAGTCTTGGCACTCAGCTGAGTGTGACCAGTTTCACGAAGAGGCCTAGGTTGGGCTGTGTTTACTGGTGTTGTCCTCTCCCTCCCCTCTTTTCTCCCTCTCTTCTCTCCACAGGTATTGCAGTTGTTGAGTATTTATGAATTTATATATATTCTGTTCCTGCACTCTTTATTAAAAATGTATTTACTGTAGATAGTTCGAAAGTTTGATTTTGTATGTTTTGCTGTGTAATTCGTGTGTAATTCTAATGTTCAAATTAAATAAAGTGTGTGTTTCATTGAACACATAAAATGTATATTTCAGTGTTTGTGTCCTTCAATTTCAGATGCAATCTCAATTTATTATTACAGGTGCTCAAAAGGAGTATTTGAGGAGTGGTCATGTGAAATGTATCTTACCATTCTAAATGTTTGCTTTATTCCGTTTTCCCACTAATCACTAGAATGGTCATAACTTTTAAACAATAGATTATATTTCTAATCTGTCTGCAATTCTACATTGCCCACAAAATTATGTATATTTCATACACTCTAAGTTTCCCTCAAGCTTGTAACTAAAATGGTTGAAAATGCAGTTGTCTGATGAAGTATGGTGGCCGGAGAAGATTTTTGTAAAAATTGCTGTGTGAAATCTTATTGATAAAGGATGATTAGCCTTAAATAATCATACATATATTTATATCATTTGAAAGCCCTAGTTCTTCTCTTCAATATGGTATATACAGTTCAGGTGTGTGATGTTATATGAATATGAATGTAATATGAAAATGGCTATGAATATCATATTCTGGCACAGAATGGAATTTTCGGAATTTTGGGCTCTGGCTTTAAAGGGTTAAACTAACAAATGTTCTGGAAAGTTCTGGAAAATAATACTAATTATTAAACAATTATTATTAAAATAACTATTAAATAATTAAAAACAACTAAACTGTTGTATTAAATAGCACATTATCATATTAGCATATTTTTGCTGTAGTATCGAAATTGGTATCAACAACCGTGAAATTTCTCTTGTATTAGCACCGACTACTGAAATTTTGGTACCGTGACAATACTAATGTTAACATAAGGCTAATGTGATAAAATCATACTAAAAAGAATAATCATAATAAACTAATCTTTCAAGTAATATAATGGTTTTAGATGTTATACATTTAGATAGAAAGTCATACAGATTTGGAACAACATTATGGTGTGGACCAGTTCAAATGATTTTCTGTCGTAATCGATAGCATGCCACAGATGTTGTCGCAAGAACGTAACTTTTATTGCACCCAGAACATTACATAAAAAATAATAATAATAATAATAATTATTAAACATTGGTATCTTTTATCCTAACACCAATTTAGCCATTTTAAAACAGCATTTAGTCACTTTTGGTTGAGTAATAATGATTTTGCCATGATTAGCCCTTTTGCACATATGATCAAACCGGTGTGATTACACTATGCTGGGCTCAGAGGCGTACAATCAAACCGGTGCGATCTGCATTTGTGCTGCTGTTTACCAGCAAAAGAGAGACTGAAGCTGTTGTCATAATGAACCAGCAGCTCAGATAGTCTTTTCAGCATCGCAATATCTTTATATGTTACAAACATTCAAACAATCACTAAATAAAAGTTTAAAGCCGTTACTGTCGGAGCGCACTTTTTTGATGCAGCAATGTGGCCATGTTTTCTGACAACAAACAAAGAATATACAAACTAGTAAGTCCACTCGAACCTTCTCCCATTCCCTCCGTCACCCATTCTAACCACTTCCGGTGCTGAGAAAGTGGAAGGACTAGGTTTTTAGAATCTTCTATGCATCTATGGAGAACTCAGAAACCCATGCTGCATTGCATGTAAACAATACATCGGCTCACATAGCCGGCAAGCGCATTCACATTATATCTATAATTTTAAACATATAAAAACCACATTATATGTTTGATGATATATAATCTGACCTTCAGTGCACCTGATGTGATATAATCTGTCCTCCAGTGCATCTGCTGTGAAGTTTAAGGTAAGATTTTTTTTTTTAATTACAGTGTGCATTGAAGAACTCACACTGCGGGGTCTGTCAGTACAGGAGAAACTCGTGCACGAAAAGGTTAAGGGGGCTTTCTTCAGGTTATGGCTAATAACACCCCTTAACAGTGGTAAAATCCTAGTAATGCATGGCCCTGAAAGGCTTATTGCTTTATTATGTCACATCTACAACATTCCCTGGACACACATCACATTAAAAAGCCTTAGTTATATGACACATGGACGGTAATGGCCCAACCTGCATTGCTAATGTTAATATTTACCCATCTCGTACACACAGCACAGGTGATGTATGTCACACGCCTGTTGCCCATTAGTGGCTAAAAATGACCCCCCAGCCCAACCAGCTCTAAAACCTTCACTAGAGCATGCCTACAGTACTTCCACAGCACAACGGGCAACAATTATCATTATCCAGTGCAGTACACTGCCAGCCTTATAAATGAAACTCTCATTAGCTCTACATTAACATGAAGCTACAGCGTGAGCGTGGCTGCGGCGGTGATATCACCACACACATGCAGCATTTACATGCCACATTAATGCTTATGGCCCGTTTGACAACATTTATAATAGTAATGGAGTCAGGTCGACTGTTCAGTGAACATACACAGTGATTTAATGACGTACAAATCTTAACAAGATGCTATTAAATGGACTCCCTAAAAAAGGCTGAGAGACTGCCAGAATGCTGCGTCACTAGTTTCCACTTGGGAGTTTAATTTTTGTGTAGGAACATGGTTGTCAAAAGTTAGCAAATGTATTGTGTCAGGGAATGAACTTTTGAATCAGGGGTCATATTGTAAGGTTAAAGGTTAGGGTTACTAGTAACTGGGATGACTGGAGCCACACATTAATAAACACAAATACACAAAATAAATATCAGATAACAGAGTACAATACTGACACACTTCCAGTGGAAGATAAGGCCTGTTTTTTGCCCATATCTCTCATAATGTTCACCTGTTTCAACTACTTGTTTTATTAATAGGGACAGTAGAGAGAATCCAGAAAATTATGGAGAAAAAAAGGAGAGAACATGATTTAAAAATGTTGCCAGATTTGAAATAGGACCACCTGAATGAGAACCATGACTTAACGAGTTAGAGGTCATGCACAAACTACAAGGCCTTGGTTTCTGACCACCTCATACTCCTAAAAGAAATTTCGCTCCTAAGATTATCAGTCATATAATATAAAAGATTTCCATTGAGAAATGGCTTCGACTGTTGCCATGCAGAGTAACTTGAAACATGTAATAAAGCTAGACTTAGTAGAACATCAATCAAAGGATTAGTTATATCACTGGAATTACATTAAACTGTGAATGATGGGTAAACTTGATTCAAACATGTCATCAAAACTGGTTGAAGTGGCATATTTCTAAGTAGAAAAAAATCATCATGCAAAGTGTGCATTAACTGCCATTGCATGAAAAGGGTTAAATCTGGAAAAATGGGGGAATAGTAAACTCACACTTAACTTCAAGTTTGGTAGATGTATTAGGGAAAAAAACGAACCCAAGTAGCATGTTAACGTCCACAAAAAGCCACAAACCTCGATTAAGCGGGCATGTAAAGGGAACTGTAATGTTTGACAGAAATTTACAGAAGAAATTCTGCTGGTTGTGATGACTGATGGCAGTCCTGCTGTGAGGGCCATTTACATGTTAATGATTGGCAATTGTGAGTGAAAGGTGTTAGGTGCTTCAAGCTTGTGTTTTCAGAGTACACAGGAAGGCAAATAACTTAACGTTTGGCTTATTGTAGGCTACAGAGAACTACATTACTGTACAGACAAACATGCTAAAATAAACACCCTGAAAATAAAAATTGTTAACCAAACATTGGTAATATTTAATTCAATAATAACTACATTTTATTTTACTTGACATTTTTGACAGACATTACAGAAAAATCTATGATTTTAAAATTAAGATTTATCTATTTATTTTTTATTTATTTATTTTTGTAAATTTTCCAACACGTACACTGTTACCTTGTGCTGACATCATAGTTAATTTAAATGGCTAATGGATCATTCATAACATCTGCCTAAAGCATTTGGTCAATAGCCATGATCACTTGGTGTCAACCAAACTGTACTGCAGGAAACAGGATAACAGTTTATAATTATATATATATATATATATATATATATATTTTTTTTTTTTACACAAACTACAGGTACTAAAGAAATTGAATGCAAACAATTTAATCTGTCCAATTAAAAAGATTTACTGTACAGTACAGTAGTAAAACAAAATTAAGAAGTTAATAATATAATACAAAATAAAGCAATAAAAGCATACAAATAAAGTTAAAACATTAATAAAATTTCTGTTGATAAAAAAATAATCAGACATGTCCATAAAAATAAAAAAAAAACAACAACAATTTGAAAACTTTATTAATCATATAGGCCTAAATCTCAACCATTGTGCACAGTATTACTACTAATACCTTCTTTTTTTCTGGCTTAACTGCACAGCTGCTAAGTACACATTAGCCTGTAATATGTTCCACAGGTAGAAACATTGCTGCAGAGTCAGTCTGTGTGCCCCGCAAACTCCATACCTCCACAGGGCTCCCAAAAAATGTCTGTCTGGATGAGTGTACAACCATGTTACCTTTACAACAACATGCTGTTAGGTCAATGTGTTCTGCAACGTGTATCTTTATATAACGTGGAGGTGTTCAACATCTTTTTTTTGCAAACAACCCTGCTAAAAAGACCAGCTTAACCAGCATGCAATTCCCATGCTGGTCTAGGCTGGTTATGCTGGTTTGGTGCTGGTCTAGCTGGTGGGCCAGCATAGACATGCTGGTAAAGCTGCCTGAACAGCATAGTCATTCTGATGAAGCTGGTTAAGCTACGTAGTTTAAAAGCCTGGTGCAGACACCAGCAAACTTACATCCCATGCTGGCTGACCAGCACTCAAAACACAACATAAGCGGGTGACCAGCAATGCTGGTTATTTCAGCTGGGAAGTTTTTAAAGTGTGTGTCTATACAGAAAAAAAAAAAAAAACCTACTCTGAAAAATAGTTACTGGAGAAACACGTATAACATCTAGGCCCAGTCTCCCCCATTGTTGACAATTCATGTTTGACCCCCTCCCCACCTCCCATACCCCTTCTGCATAGACTTGTGTTGTTCTGATCTCTGGTCAGATTTGAGCCATTTCAAACACACCTACAGATGCTACAGACAGACTGTTAGACTGCAATTTTGAGAAGATCTGTTCCAGGATCTACAGAAGAGACTTGATGCAGACCCACACTATACTGGAACCGATCACTTTCATGTGATGACAAGTGACAGAGTCAGATGCCAGTTCATTTACGGAACTCTAATTGACGCTTCACAATGTGTTTCAGATGTTTGCATATTTTATTATTTTTATATTTTGTGTATTTCACGTTTTCCTTTTAAAAAAAGCTCTTTTAACCCAATTATTGTCTCAGCATTTACATTGTGTCAGCATTGATTAAAGGCCTGTAATAAGAGCTAAATGCTGTTTGGGATTGGGTGGGGTAAATTATAAGTTTAACCAATAAAATTAAAGCCAATGCATGCAGTGGCCCAATAGCTGTCAAGATTTAGGGTTGTGCTAAATAAATAGTAACCAATAAAATTAACATTGAAGGAATCGTCAGTCACTATACATCCGAAATGGTATATAATCGGATGTACACAGGCCTGTGGAATTTGAGACTCTGGGCCAGTAGATTTCTGTATATGTCTGAAATTCAGCAGTTTATACAGGAGCCTACTGGTCCGGATACAGCTCTTTTCATGCAGTGCGTAATGCAACAAAATGACCATCTCAGTGACACACATCCATTGAAAATAAAACTCCCCTGGGATCACCTTGAATAAACAAAACACTAAAGTGTGAACAACCTGACACCTTATACAGCCCGTAACTGACATTGACGGAAAACTGCAAGAGGGCAAAGGAACGTGGCCAAATGTGCAGTAATATAGGTTGATACACCTTTTTATTTTTAAATGGAATGTATTGTGTATTTTACCTGCCAAAGTGACAGACAAGCAGGGTTGGCTTAAAAAAGATTTTAACACCATTCAACCAGTATCACACTCTATATGGCACAAGCCAAACACATCTGACAGGATCAGCATTCCGCCCTACCTTAATTCCTAAAGTCACAAGCCAAGAGTAAGCCAAACAAATAAACAGGACCAATTCAATGTCAGCTCCCCTAATTAAGAAAATGGCCACCATTATCATTACCTTGCACTCTTATGCTGGGGGAGGGGATATGAGAGTACTATGGGTCAAGGAGCCAATCGCTCACAGACCTAAGGGTCAGCAGGGGTCATGCATGGGGGAGGGTAACTTCTGGTATGGCAGGGTAGCTATTTCTGCCAGCCGAAAGTCTGTTCTTTGCAGAAACCTGATGCTGTAGTCTCATAATCTGATTCAGATGCCATTCACACTGAATGAGTTTTTGCATCCATCCACACTGTTTTTCAATTGTTGTCCTATGTAAACAAGCACTAGATGGACATCTTTGACCACTGTGCCACATCTAACTGTTTTATCAGCGTCTCACACAGGAGCGTTGTGTTTTTAAGACACCATGCCAAGGAACGTAAGCTGGTAAAAATGTGTCTCGAGACCCTGCTTTCTGCTCTACTCATGGTGCTGCATCTAGCCTTTTGAACAGACCCTTAAGACTGGTTACGGTTTACCTGACTCCAATCGGACACATTTCTTAGGGGATGTTAACATAAAATCCACTTGTGTTCAAACAGCAAGTGCAGAATGCAACAGAATGGAACAGAATGCAAGGTTCTTGAGCAACACTTTTAAAAGTTGGACTATTTTTGACTTTACTAAATAAATTTAAATTTGTTTTGTGAGATTCTCCAAAAAACAATGCAACATGCAACGTTACATTCATGAGAATGTGTATAGCTTTACTAGCGGTGCTTTAAAGGGGAAGAACTTAAAGATGCAACTTTTTAAGAGAGGGTTTTAAAGTGTAAACTGTTTAATAGCTAAAGGACAGCACACTGTCAGCACACTAATTAAACCAACGCTGATAAAAATATTAAAACTTTAAGAAACTGAAGATTTTCTTTTTTTTTTTTTTTTTAGATAAACTAGTCAGCCTTACTAAAGGCCTCTTCATACTTCCTACTGCATACTTCCTACAAAATCGAAGAACGAATAGGTGTGATGTCATTTAGAACAAAATCTGTCCAAAAAGGAGGTGTTTGAGTTCATTTCGGTGGTTTGTCCCAGCACGCCAGGGCGAGCTTTTAGGAAAACTTCGTACCAGCTGCTAAACACCTAACTGCTGTTGGTCCACATCATTGGTAGGTACAGCTAATTCCGGTTCAGTCAATCAACATAAACACAAGTGTGCAGAGCTATTAGCGAGCTGGTGCAAACGTACCTACATCTGTACAATTTTTTTGCTTAGAGACATTTTCCAAGACCATGAAATGCATTTTTTTTTTTTTAATTAGTCTATAAAAGGAATCAAATCTACTCAAATACTCGTAAGTGCCCATTCACACATGTGCCATCTACAGTGAAAGCCATTTACACATCTGCCCATAGTAAGGTATGCCGATCATCATTCTGTCATCTATTCTGCCCATTAACATTCTTTTATACTGTACACCCATCTTTGCAGTGGTATCAGTGTCATCGTAAATCACAAGAACAGAGTGTATACTGTGTCAGCACATTAGTGTCATGAATTCAGAATATAAACAAATTACAAATTATCTACTGCATATACACTACCGGTCAAATGTTTTGAAACACTTATTCTTTATTATAATTATTTTTTTTTCACATTTTAGAATAATAGTAAAGTCATCAAAACTATGGAATAACATAAATGGAACTATGGGAATTATGTTGTGACTAAACAAAATCCCAAATAAATCAAAACTGTTTTATATTTGAGCATCTTCAAAGTAGTCACCCTTTGCCTAGAATTTGCAGAAATGTACTCTTGATATTTTCTCAAACAACTTCTTGAGGTATCACCCTGGGATGCTTTTTAAACAGTACTGAAGGAGTTCCCATCTATGTTGGGCACTTATTGGCTGCTTTTCTTTATTATTTGGTCTAAGTCATCAATTTCAAAAACTTTTTTTTATTTTTATTAAATTTGAGTTTTATAATGAAATAAATTAATATGGTGGCACAATTATATTTTTGTCTACAAAACTAATTTCAAACATTTAAGAATACGCCTTCAGATCAAAAGATTTTTAAGATCATGAGAAACATTTCAGTCAAGTGTTTCAAAACTTTTGACCGGTAGTGTATGTTACTTTAAATAATCATCGAGTGATTATAACAACTTTGCTTACCGACCTTTGTAGTCTTTAGCCTCTTCATATTTAAATGCTCCTCTAAATGCCTCCCCAGCAGCGTGGCCGGTATCTGAATGTTCACTAAAAGTATATTGTTGCTCAGCTGTTTTGAACTATTTTTTACTGAATGAAGAGCAACTTCTCCACAAGTGTTGGGGCCTTAATCGACTAGTCGATTGTTAAACGACTACTTGACTATTGTGACGCATCCCTATTACAGAGTGCCCCAAGGAATTCAAGGTAGGGAGTAGCACAGCTATAGCTCCTGGTCACTAGCGTCAGGGGAGTACAAACTGGTTTTATGACCAAAATCATGCACCATCTATCTGGCTCTCTCCCCTTCAACCCCTTTCTCTGCAGCTGAATCTAAATCTGTCATCTCCCAGAGAAAAAGAAAATAAAAACCAGACCTTCCCCAATCCTCAATTATGTGTACACTCATAATTTTTACAGGCTGACAAATCATAATTAAGAATGAAGGCATCCATTACAACTGTCATTTTTAATTTGAGCACAGACATAATTACAATAGTGGCTCCACTTTGGGAACTCTTCTTTTGTCCTGTTCTAGAAGGCCAAGGAGGTGAAAATTAAAGCTCTGGGAAAACCAATCAAAAGAGGCAGTCCAGCAGTGTTCACTCTGATTGGCTGGTTGGTTGCCATGTGGACTGCTTTGATTAGACACATGGTTAGAGGGAGTGAGGAAATATCCTGCAATCAGATTAGTTTGAAAGTAAAAAAGACATACAGGTTTGGAAATGACATGAGAGCGAGTAAATTACAATTTTCATTTTTGGGTGAACTATTCCTTTAAGTGAGTCTGATTTGTACAGGCCACCCAGGCTGAGTATCTCTGTCCGAGGTTGATGGGGTGCCTATCAGGTTAACAGGCTTTCAGGAGGGTCGAGGTCCATGACGAGGTCGAGTGGAAGGAAGTTAGGCAGTTAGCAGCCCCCCTGCCCAAACTACATCCCCTCTATCTGACAGCATATGGCCATCAGAGTGCACAACAGAGCGGCGTGCGAGGGGATGGAAGGGGGAACATTCAAAAATATTGTCTCTGGTCTATCGCGGCAGCAAGAATGCAAGGGGATTATGGATGATACCTCTTCTAATTTACATTCCTGAATGTCTGCAAATCCATTAACCCAGTTTGCCCTCTGCTTGAGGAGTTGCCGGGAGAATTTAATCAGCCTGCTGCCTCACTACTATGCCACACACGTCAGCGCACTTAATTGAATTGAAATCAGCTATCTTTGTTCTTGTATAGCGCGGTGGCTATGCAACACAAAAGAACGGCAACACATGTAGCAGCCATTCAAATGCACCTCCTGTGGCTAGACAGAAATTTGAGGGACTTGGGGACAGATGATGATATCTGGGTGATGCTGGAATTGAACTAAATGATAATTCAGGGCATTCAAATATAAACACACATAGAAATATAGTTGAGCAGGTTATTAATTCACTGTTATCTCATTACTTCGTTGAGTTTACAAGGTGTGCGTGCGTGTGTAGATCGTAGAACAAAATTATTTTTACGATACAGATGTGGATAGGTTTGGGAAGTGAGAATCAGTTATTAGTCAAATGATTTTCATGACAAGAAGTGAACTCTGATTTGGGGGACAAATGACAATAATGAGCCAGTTTTTTAAGATTCAGAACTCACGAGAAAGTCTCAAACGCATAGAACTAGCGGTTTATGTGCAATTGAGGCTTCTGAGACTGTAATCACTGGCTGGTTGTTCACAATGTGTATAAGGGTGAATTTTTGGGTGAACTATTTCTGTAACAGTTTTGCTATAATAATAATATGAACTGTTATAAAAACAAAACAATTTCTCTGAAACTTGCTGAGACACAGACACACACAGACACACACACACACACACTCTCAAGAAAGCATAGAAATATATTCCTTCACACACTTAAACACACTTCAGCACATGGATTTTAAGTGGCATGTAGCGTGAAACCAAAACAGCGTTATGTCTGAGTGTAATTCCAGTATTGACTCCAGAGCGTATTACTTTATATTGCATAAAAACATGCATCTAATGCAATATGGATGTTAAAAAAATTATAGATAAATTCCATGTCAAAAACACACTCTTAATTATACTGTTGATATTATCAGAAGGCTGAACCCAGGAGATTACATCTGTCCAAGACAGGAACAGACAAAAAAAAAAAAAGTTTCTTTTCAGAAGACTGCCAGAGATACTGCAGGGTCCCATTAATCACAGCTTCCATTCTACTCCACACGATGGTTCGGTTAAATATTTTCTGTATGTCAGATAACGCAGACATTTCACTAGCAGTCAGCCATAATGGAGTTATTGTCGAACTGCCTATTTGAACCTGGCTATATTTACCCAGAATCTATTGATTCAGCATTTACCTATCCTTTTTAAACCATCCCCCTCCGAAAGATCAACACTCTCTGTTCACTGACCGCCTCCTGATGACTGGAACAGACAAGCCAAAGTAAAGAGCGCTCTAAAAGATATTGAATGGCAGGACTTCTATGAAGGATAAAGCTACACACGCATGACATGATGAAAACTCTCTACTTCTCATAATGCCAGTGTATTGCAATGCCATTTGGACACTAATATGCTCCACACACACACACACACACACACACACACACACGCTTGTCCTCAGTAGGGAGGTATCATCTATAAATAATATCGCAAGGAGGCCGGTGTCTGGTTATTGGGGTGCAGTCCATCGTCTAATTGCCTTGATGGAAAAAAAAACTGCTAAGAGAGTCACTGAGAGTTGAGGCTGATATGCAACACCCTCAAAGCGTGGACGGCACACATTTGGCCTTTCCCTGACCTCACACAGTGGAGCCAACTCAAGGTAGGGCCAAGTTTGAGAAGACCTCATTTGCCCTGACTACATACACAGAGTGAAGCATGTCTTGTGCATTGCTAATCTTTAAAACGATTCTGTCATGCATGATAAAGTATTGCGTGTGAATGTATATCGCCTACTTTCAATAAATTTTTATAGAGGCAGTAAGGGTTCATAGCAACAAAATTTGCTCAAATGGCTGTCTTTGTTTTCGGAAAGCTCACGCTTGTTACGGGATCTTTCTGGGCTGCTATTCTGACATCCTGGTGAGAGGAGAAAGTTTATACTGAAATCATGCAGTCAAAAGCATCTCCTGCAAGGTTTGAGTATTGCGTTGTAAAAACTCTGGCCAGAGAATAAATTCAACATCCAAGAAGTCTTTGGTCTCAAGTTTTTGAACGGTGCAAAGGAACAATCTGCTCCCAATGTTTCCTTTACATTTTATACATCTCAGGACACGCATGAAAGAGGAGAATATTTTTATTATTATTTTTATGTTGGAGAACTGCAGACAAAAGTTTTGATACAAGTAAATTAATTTAAACAGCCAAATAAATATTCTTGTAAAATAAACAGGGCCTCATATTAAGTCTATAGACAGAGTGGGCCACAGCAGGCGCAGGTGAAATCTTCCAATTTTATACATTTTCTGCATTGATTTGTGTGAAAAATCTGCATTAGTCTGTGGAAAGAATTTTAACATGGTCAAATGTGTTAAACAGAACTGAGAATCCTACAATAAGAGAGTACTCAAATTGGTAGTTGAAAGCATTAGCAAATAGGCCAAAATTACTACATAAACACACAATGGTTGGAGTATGTATAAAATTTTATGAATAAAGGACATGACTCCATGCGGGCCTGATCATGAGGCTCCATGCTTTCAACCAATCTGTGGTTAAATATTTGCATTTCCCTCTATAGAAACGTGTGCTGACCTTAAAAGTATGCTGTACCTACAATCCTATGTGTGAAAGGCATATCCTGGTTCACCGAGAGGTGGGATGTGTCTGTATTTGTTAATGTATGAGTCCGTGTCACTTCATGCTGATAATGCCACCATGACTCAACATGAAAATGTTGGTGTGATACCTCCTAAACTTGAGAGTCAATGGCTCTCTGTTTGCAGAGTAAGTAGACTGGAGTTCAGCCACCATGAAAGGCTAGGGCCACCTCTGCCGTGAACGCAGATACCTCCCTAATGAAAAAAAAAAGACAAAACAGCTAAAACCAGCCTAAGCAAAAATCAATAGCTGGCATTGGCTGGTCTTAGCTGGTCTCCCGGCCTGGCCAAGCTGGTTTAAGCTGGGAGGCTAGCTGGGATCCCACCCTGACCAGCTAAAAAGTGTTCAAAACTCCTCTATAACCAGCCAACTGACCAGCCTGGCTAGGCTGGGCAACTAGCTAAAACCAGCAAACCAGCGTAGGCTGGTTTAGCTGTTCTTATCAGCAGGGCTGACCCTGCACTACAAACTAGCTAGTTAGAAGCTACTAGGTGAGCTGTAGGCCAGAGGGTTGCTGGAGCAAGAAGACCATAGTGTAGGTATGAAAGATGAGGCAGTACCTCGAAGGCATATGAAGGTGAGGAAGTCTTCCGTCTTGGGTTTGCGTCTGGAGAGGAATGTGATATGTGTGAGTGGAGTGGGCAGGGAGGGGTCTGCCATCTTCACTGGTGTGGTGCTGGGAGAGTTGGGTTGGGATTGGGCGAACTTCCTCTGTGCATGCAGTCTGGGCCTGAGATAAAAATAGAAACAATAAGGGTTAAAGTTGAGATTGCAAGAATAATGGCAGGTTTCAAAAGGGTTTCCTTTGGTCGTCCAAAGAGATAGTCCCACTCCAAACTCACTCCATTGGTTGAGCAAATGTTGTTGTGTCAGGCTGGCCAGGATGTTCATGGCCAGATGATTACACTTTTCGGTGAAATCAGTCTAAAAATGGCTTACTTGTACTTGTCTCTGCATATTAAACTGGGATAGCAGAAAGTTTTTTAGCATAAAAAAAAATTACAGTTTAGCTTTAAATATACTTGCATTCAAACATATAATAAAGCCTTTATGGATACATTATAAAAACATTTTCTTCTGCAAATCTCCACTTGGCACTGGGGCTTGGATAACGTTGCCCAGAGCAATAAATTCCTCTTAACGCATTTGCTCTCGTGATGGTAAAACTCCTCTCTGGGCCTAGCTGTTGCCATGACTAATTCAGTCGATCTGAATCCCTTTGAGACACGTTTTTGTCCGATAAGCACACAAGAGCTGCTATTTGTGATAGTTATCCAGGCAATCTTTGAGCGAAACGACCTGACAAGGCTACAACAATGCTAGCGGATGCTTGAGTTTCCTTCTTTACCACCTGCAAACTGTTGTCCTAGTCAACCATCAACTATTGATTCACTTCAAGGTTACGGAATGTAATAAGTATTCCCTTAAACAACCTCAGCAGCATCTGATGACTGATAAATTGTCTTAAGGATACATCAAAACACCAACTGTCAAGGCCGGCACCTTTCTCAACATATTTATCTCTCACACTAGTTCAATATGAATGTTTCCTTCTGAGAAGTGCAACTCCCTGACTCTTCGATTAAGTTCATCTCTCTCCCCAGGAAAGCTAATGGCACAGAATACTAAAAACAGAGAAAAGTCATACATCTCAATACTGCCTCCACCCTCTGCATGCTGCCATGAACTTTCCATTTCAGTTGCATTTCATCATTTTACCCACACTCAATCCCCTCGGCCAGTGCCTGATATTGGTGCCAAATATGTTCTCCCACATAAAACAAGAAACAACCTTCTTGGGTAGAAGACAAACATCATTCACTACTGCACAAATTAATATCATTTTCAATCACAGGCCCCTTCCTGAGACGTCTCACCAACGCCAGCAGCTTTGACGAACCTGCAACGGCATCGCTAATCAATTCTCCCTTGCGTTGTGTATGGCAGACAGATTGTTCCTTTTTTTGTCTTTTTCATGTCTCTCAGCTGTGACTGATGGAACGCTGCCTCCTTTGTGCTGCAAAAAACCTGGCGTGAAATACATGAGGACACTTTCACTTCTAAAAGGATCTGACACTACGCATCCAGCCCACATAGCCTTCATCAAATCGTTAAATTAACTTGGGTTAAGCAAAGTTAAGCAATCCATTTCTGTCAGTTTATGTTTTGTTGGAGGTTGTGAAATGAGGTATGATAAAAAATATATATATATATTTTTGCACATTAATAGATTAAGCACATTAACTCCCCTGTAGATTGGAGAATTTTTATAAGAATGATTTTAATAGAGCAAAAACATTTTACCACACTTACAGGTCATGGCAAGTTGCTTTCTGATTTTTATGTGCTTAGTTTGTTGTCTGTGGTTTGGAAAACAAATCTAGAGATTATCAACCTTTCAGACGTAAAGCATAAAATATACAAAGCCTATTTCCTGCATCAGATGAGGACATGCGCACTATACTATCTGATGTTCTGATTGTCAGAGAGAAAAACTGCTGAAAAAAAAAATAAAAATCTTAAACCAGCCAAAGCTGATTTGCTGGTCACAGCTGGTTTAAAATGGTCTAGCTGGTCTTCCAGCCAGGCCAAGCTATTCTTCAGCTAGCTTAGAGCAACGTTAATGTTTACAACGCCCTTTATGTCAAGGTCAATAATGCATAATGCATTAAGTTATGAATTGTGTTCTGACACATTTCAGAATGCAACGATGTATGAAAGCTAGAGGAGTCATAGCTAGAAGCATCTGTGTTCACGTATGTAAAGTATTTCATATCACCGCTGTCCGATGAAAAACACATATCTCCACTTTTGGCAATAGACAGAATCCTTCCTACTCTTTGAACTGTGCATCAAAATTACTAATGAAAAGATGTTTAATCATGCTCTCTGTTTAACATGCATCTCCACTGGCCTTGAGAAGTGTCCATCAAAACTGCATATGTCCCACCCTTACATTTTGAAGAGCGTCAATTATAGCATCACCACCAAGGGAAAGTATCTCCTCTTGTTCTTTGAAAACAGTGTTAAAAGTGTTGTGTAATTTTCGATTCATTTTGTAAGATTGTTTATGAGAAAAAGCGTTTTTTCCATGCTCTTGAAAAATGAATTTTTTCGAGATACATGCCTTTCATCAGACAGCGACGATATATAGAGTATTGTGCAGAGTATATTTCAGGCCTTTTTTTGAATGAACTCGACTCTGGAATAAGACAGGAAGAAGGGGAAAAAAGTGATTAAACTCCTCGGAGACCTGGATGTTAACAACAGATTAGAATGAACTCCAGACTGTTTACAGGATAAAATTTAAGTGGACACATGAGTAAAACAACATGTGTTATGTTTTAGGCTAATACGACACATAATCAACTTCCAAAAAGGCATCATCTTTTCAAATGGGCCTGCAACTCCACACCCAAACACTGACATTAATCAGTGGATATTACACAGGCAAAAAGTTCATTGTAAAGTTGGATACAGCTGGAGAAGCAAATGACAGCTAAGTGGAGATTTCAGCCAACAAACACATACGGAAAAAAAAGAACAACAAAGCACTTATGAGCCAGCCAACCACCCCATTATTTATTGATTATTAAAGTGTTTCAGGCTGAGGTTTAACCTCATTTAGATCGGTCCAGGGGAGGGATCGTACTTCGCAAAAGAAAGAAAATCTCTTTCTCTTGCCATGGTTTTCATAATAAACCTAAATATTATTAAGACCTGAGAGCTGCTTCTTTTAAAAGTGTTAATACTGCTAAGAGAGTAATTCCAACACAACTGTGCAAAAAAGGGGTCCAGTTAAACAACGGATACTGTCACGGTTCATAGAGTCAGTCTAAACTGCTCTGAATCCCAGAGACTGCTTGCTTTTATGAGACTATTTGTCCTATCTGTTCCTCATTAAAGGGCATAATGGTCAACTGTTTGGCATGCAAGTATCCAGTGGAGCTGAGATAGAGGTGCATGCTGGGATAGCCTGCATGACATAGCACAATCCCTACACAAAGTGATTTTACAACTTAATGTCTGTCTGTCATCACATATATACTGTGTAAATACAGTACAGACCTCACATAATGTACATCAAGCAGATGATGGAGACACACAATGCAGGGTTGGGCAATAACCTACTCTCTTTAATGCTATGAAGTGGCAAATTTCCAGGGAAGTTGTTTTGGTTCATGTAAACTTGTCCGCTCTTTGAAAAAAGTATGTCTATATGTGAATTCTATATGAAGTTTGCTTCAACTTCAAGCTTCCCTTCAACCAGGTAACAATGGTATACTTCATACCTTCTATTTTTCTCAGAGAAAGGTCTGTAAATTGCAACATGAGTGAGAGGGGTGGAGATGGGATCAAACCACATCCTCCAGACAGGATGGGTAAAGAGGGGCCATGAAATTGACTTATCTGGGCATTCCGGTTCCGCTGGTCTTACTCTTCCTCTGTGGGCGAGAGATATTGCAACACAATAGCCCCACGGAGCTTCCCAGTCTGTGTACTCCTTAAAGGGACAGATATGGGATCTCTTACAATGCCAGTCTTTTAACAAGAGGCTTATGCATAATTTACAGCTGATAAAAACCACAACAGGGTAAGGTCACTCCAGGAAATAGGGCTCTGATTCTGTTACAATTCAGCTCACATTGGCCAAAAAAACTGTGATAAAGAGCCATGACTGAGGTCAAGTTTGAAGAGTACAAACTGGATGCATTTCTGTAAAACTTCTCTAAGAGATCAGACTAGTATTAACAGATATGAATACAAGGCATTGGAAAGTTTATTTTTATCGGTCTACAAATTTTGCATTCAATGTCAATGTATCTGCTTTTAAATATGAATCCAGTTTTAATGTATCTGCCTCAAAATCCTCCTGTAGTTTCAATATCTCTTCCTCCAGTTTCAAAGTGTACATGGATTGTAAGTAATGAATTAAAAGAATAGAAATTTAGTCTTCCTTTCTTTTGTACATTAACTGCATCCCGTTTCTATGACAGTGAACACACTTTTTACGCTTGGAAAATGTAGATCAGGATTTGGATTTACACCGTTAAATTATATTGAATGTAAGTATTATTAATAATTTTCATCTACTGACACACAAATCATGGCTAGTATTAACAGTGATTGTATCAGAACACACTTCACTTCTACCGGTCGCTTTTGATATTGAAAAAATTAATTAATTTATTGAAACATAAATATTTCTAAATTCAACTTACACTTCAAACAAAACAGAAATATAATCAAAATAACAAAATGGTCCAAAAATCAGACCAAATCCAAATATTTAACTCTCTCCAAATTCTTCCACCGGCCCAGACTTAAAGACTTCTGCAGACTTAAAAATCACTATGACAACAGGTGGAAAAATACCAATACAAATTAGATCATAAATATAATTTTAAATATAAACATAATAATAAATAATAATAATTGAAAAATAAACCATGAACTAAAGATAGTTTAACACAAATCTCATTATATATATATATATATATATATTTTTTTTTTCCTCTTTCATAAAACGGCTACAACAGTGATAGTCATGGACATAATTTGATGTTCCACTATATTATAGTTTGAAAATTGATTTTTTTTTACCACCTGCTGGTGGATTCTCCAAACTGCAAATGCATGAGAACTGCGCTGCAAACAGACGTGCTTTTGAAACGTCTTAGCGCAATTGCCTAGGAAAATAGCAAATTGCGCTTTGCACCGATTCATTACCATACAATACACACACAGTTTGCGTGCAAACACCCACAGATAGCGCAAACACTCTCACCCACGGCCACTTGCGCTTTGAGCTGGCACAAAAATTTTATTATGGCAGGATATCCTGATTCATCCTCCTGTAATACCTCTTCCTCACCCTTCAAAGAACGGCCCACTCTGATGATACATTTGGGGTTCTTCGGTGTCATTGATTAGCTTTTTGGACAGCAGCAGGAGAGATGAGTTGGTCCTTCCCCACAGGAAAGGAAAAGAAACAGGGCTGGGTCCTCTGGGCTTAATGAAGGTTAGGAGAGGAGGTGAAGGGAAGTGACAGAATGCTTCAGTAACCTTTGTGTTACCTTGCTTTACAAGCAACAGCTGTTGCCAGCTGGAGTAAACCAGAGATTAGAACTCTGCATGGTCAATGGTACACACGCACATAAAGTTTTGCATAATGTTGGCAGGTGAAGTTTAGATGCTTTGCCTGCTTCACATTACATGAAACATGTTCATGCTTAATCATTTGCATGTTGAGAAGTTTAAAAATGACTTGTGTTGGAAAAGTGGCTTGGCAAATAGTGCACATGCTCTACGAAAAGTTGTGCAGTGATAGTTCTGTGGGCGACCAGCTTGAGTCAGTTCCTGATTCCATCCTACTCTCTTCTCACTATGCTGCACACCATGAGGCACAACAAAATAAAGCAACAAGAGAGAAAATATCTTTCTTCCATCTATGTTTTTATCCTTACCAGTCACGTATGGAACAAGAGCAAAGTAGTTTCTATTTCTGAGGTGTCATGCTAGGTACCCCCCCACACACTGTGAAATCTTATTGGTCCAAAGTCCTGCTTAAAACAGTACATCAAACATCAAATATCTTCTAATTGACTGTAATTTAAGTTGCACCACATTTTCACGTTAAGTGTGGACAACTTGCTTGTCACTGGAAACTTGTTGCATTGTGCCTGGTTTGGACAGTTTAGAACAGATCAAAGGCCTATTCGACTCTAATAATCATCTGAAACTTTAAACAACTGAAGCTGTCCCACCAGCATCTGCAGTGGAGGACACTGATATTAAATATGAGCCTGTGGCCACATGGTGATCAACTGGACATGTTCTGTGATTTGTAGTGGTGTGATATCTTTATCCTTAATGTGATTTCACTCCATAGCCATGAGCGCACTGCATGGAGATAAATCAACACAGGTACTGCAAGCTCTGGAACTTCAATTTAACACACTCTCTTGTTTGTAAGAGATTATTTTGAAAGAGTTGACACTCCTATAAAAAAGCACCAATTCATGAACGAGAGGAGGTGGAGGGCTTCCACAAATAAAAGCACACTGGCGACGCCAGAGGTAAACGGGACGACCCCTCTGGTGTCAGCACCTCCCCCTCAGTGTCCGTATCATCAAAGCATTCTTCAGCAGTTGGAGTCACTCCTAATCGCAGCAGCAGGCTCGGGATCTCACTGGATCAGATGAGTGGAGCAGAGGAGTCGCTCTCAGGGAGGGAGAGAGAGATGAATGATTGCAAGTGGGAGATGGATGGAGCTGTGAAGAGAGGGCAGGCACTGATAGACCCCAGGGGCAGAGATGTTTGAGCGTTTGGAGGGAAGAGAGGGGAGGTGGGATGGATGAAATCCCTTTGTGTGCGATACTGATTCATGCAGCCCTGTTTTCCATCATGTGCATGTATTAACATGGAGGCATAACTTTAAGATAACAGGATTGTTGGAGTGCAAGCCATATAGAGCCAAACAAATTGAAACTGTAGAAGAAAAAAAAAGAAAAAGAGAGAAACATTGATACGTCTCTTATTGATATGTTGGTATTTACCATCTATAGATAATATAAAGGCCTGTTTAAACCCCTAAATGTGCAGCCAATATTTTACACTAGTATTCAAACCAAGTCCAATTCTGAATTTATAAATTTCTCAACATCTATAATTGTCCACCCCCCCAAAAGACAAAAGACAAAAAAAAAAAAACACACAAAAAACAAATCATTGCACCATTTCATTTTAAATCTTGCCATGCATGTATTTCATACCAAATAACTATGTTTAACATAAGCCTTACTTGACTGACAAATACTATAGCTAATCTTTTGATATTCTGTCTCATATCAGCTCTACCATGATGTAATATACAACTCTCTGCTGTAGTACAGATATAGTTATAACACTCACATGCTCTGCCATGTTTGTGCAGAATGCCATCTATTTGATTTGTGTTTACAGAGCTATAAAAACATTGCAGATTGACTGATCTTTAGCACAGTTTGATTTGAGTCTAGGCTCAAGACTGCTTAGTACACATCCCATAATCTGTAAATCTTTCATCATGTCCAGCTGCTCTATGCTATAGACTTCACCCATAAATCGAAACAAATAAAAAATATTAAACTGCACATAGTGTTGTAAAATGCATACACGCCTCTTACAGACAGAATGCTGGATTTGAATTTGGTAATCCAATCACTTTGCTGTACTGTCTGAGAAAAAGGACTGTGGCTATTTCACTCTAATAATCACTACAGGCCTTAGAGACACACTCAAGTGATCCATTCTCATTTAAACTATTCTCTATGTTCCCAACCAAACTGGGATAAAGAAGGCCTTGTTCAGACAGGCAGCAAAATCAGATTTTGGGGTGAACTATCCCTTTAAGAATTTACAATGGCAACCGATCTAGATAGACTGTATTTACTACACTGTCTGAACAAACAGATCTGATTTCATTACTTGCAAAATGACAATGTGGATGGTGAGTCCTAAAGGTCACATTTGAAAAACAAATCAGAATTGGGTGCATTGTGAACAAAGCCAAATAGAGGCACACAAAGCAAGTGAGAAAGTGGTGAATGATAACAAAAGGGGAATGGCCTCTTTTTCAGAAAAGGAAAGCTTTTTTCAATCTTATACTGGCTTTCTGTGTTTCTAGTACACATGCTAACTCTCTCTTTCTGCACTAAAGCTAAACAGCTCCAGATGGGCCACATGGTCCTGATAAACTCTCCCAGAAGCCTGTGCCAGCGCGGAGCAGCTGGCTCCGAGAGTGCGGTGAGGAGCCAGCAGCACATGTGCCGAGCAGCCCATGGCAGCCAAAAGAGTGCAGGGGGATCCCTGATTCTGGGTCATTCATGAGCCTGATCTAATAAACAGTGCAGAAATGATAAACGCTACAAAAATCTGACAAAGCAAAACCAATGTGCTTAGGTTGGATGGAAAAAAGAGAATTGGAAAGTATTGTAGTGATGTCTGGTTTGCCAATAAATTGTTAGTCTGAACTGGTCATTTGTAATGACAAAAGAGTTTATTAATCACTCAATTGTAAAAAAAAATTATTTGTGAGTAAAAAAAATTACATGCACTCTACAAGTGCTGCACTTTTTACTCCCGTATCCATGCGGCTCGGTCAGTAAGAGGCTTTCTTCACAGCAATGTAATTTCCCTGTGACGCTTATGTAAATAACAAACATGGCATTCGAGGAAGACTTCGCTATTTTATTCTCCGTTGCTTCACTTTAAATGTACCTTAAATGTAAAATTTAAACATATGAAGCATTTATTATAGAGTTGTATACATTTGAAACCTGCACATAAAGTTCAGTATTGTTTAATGATCATCAGGCTTTATTATATGAAACATGCTGTGAATAAGCATGAAGACCTGAAAAGTGTTTCGGCAAAGGACTTTAGGTAACTAGGAGTACGTAAAACCATTATTTTAACATCAACGTGACAAGGAAAGTGACAACAGAAGTGAGTCAAGACATTACAGTAATTATGTAAAAAAAAAAATGGACAGTAGCAAAATGACATAATCCCTCATTTTAATCCCACTATAATAATCTATTCTTGCTGCATTGTGGCATAATTCATGAATAAGGGCATTTTATGTTTTCAATTATTACATTTATGAATAAGTGTGTTTTATAACATGAAAGTTAACATGAAAGTTGCATTTATAACATGAAAGTTAAAATGCTCACTATTTGGCAAATATTGCATGAAAGTCTGCCTTTTTATTTATGTTGTTATAACTGCATATCAATGATATATAATGCATTAAAAAGGCTTATTGATAAGCTCTTAACAAAGGGAACTTTAATGTAAAATGTTACTTTATATTTTACTTGAGGTATGACTCAAGAAATAAATAATTTTTTGAGCTGCATCACTGAAAGGAAATATCTGGATGAACAGATTTTGTAAAATTTAAAAACACTATAAAATGAGAGCTTTTTTTGAGAGAAGTTTTTAGTGTAGGACATAATACTGAGAACTTTGATTATCTGGAAATTTTCTGATGGCATAAACCTTATCATGCAGATGAATAGCTGAATTTTTATTTAGTTTCTAAACCGTTTGCCCATTCTAGACTTCTGAGAGAATACTGATAGAAGGAACCCCCCTAATTCAGCAAAGATATGCTGTCTGACCCTGGGCCGAAGAACAAATGAATGTGATTTCAACGCCCTTCCTGGCGTTGAAATCACATTGAGGAGTTCTCTTTCTTTATTTAAAATAAACTTTGGGCCTGCAAACACACTACAGCTAATTTTTTTAAATGCTTTTATGCCTGCCCAAGACAAGTTCTCTGGTCAATAACAGTAAAGATGGTTTGGTATTGGTATACTGACCTTTAACCATTTGCCCAACGACTCTACCCTTGTGCATCAGCTCATAAGTCAGGTGAGCACAAATACATGAGGTCACAGAGGTCATGCGGAGAATAATACAATCCTTAACCATTAGTGCCATCTTCAAATGCCACCCTTCATCCACAGCCTTTTAAAAACACAGATATCATATTAACAAACACCTCACGAGGATAAAAATATGGATTTTTGGACACAAAGCTCTTAGCCCCTAAACACACAAGCGATTTAGTTATTGTTGTAGACATCTCTAAGGCTATCATGTTTTAGCTAAGTGCACTGCATAACAGCTAAACATCTAACCACAAAAAGTCAATATCAGCCCTTCTCTCAACACCACTGTCATTTTCTATCAGCTCCTAAGAATGTCTGCCTTGCTTTCAGAAACGTTAAGTTGATGTAAGCGATATTAACTGGCTAACTAACTTCTGCCAGACTTAAATTGCGGTCACACTAGAAGAAGCGCTCTACTCACTTTAATTCATACGCATGCAAATGCAAGAGACCGGAAACACAAGCACATGCAAAGAAGGTATCCAGCCAAAGACAAAATGAAAGCCCCAATCTACTTTATACGAAATCAAAGAACGAAGGGATATGACATAATTTAGAACTAAATCTGGCCGAAAGGAATGTGTTTTTGCGTTTGTTTCGGTGGTTCGTAACAGCTCACCTGGGCGAACTTTTATCAGTACTTCTTACTGGCTGCTAATCCCCATTCTTTTTGCGATTGTTCCACACCATCAGTAGGTGTGACCTGAAGCTCCACCTACCTTGAGGCCAACTGCTAATTCTGTTTATATTGTTCAGTCAAGATCAGTCAACACGAACACACCGGCGTACAGTCATTAGCGAGCTGTTGCAAATGTACCTTCATCAGTACGATCGACATATTCCAAGAACATATCATGCATTATTGCTTTGTTTAATTAGTCTACAAAAGAAATCACATCTACTCAAATACTCTTAAGTGCCCATTCAATCTTTTGTTTTATATGCTGCTTCACTCATGTGCCTTCTGCCGTGAAAGCCATTCACACATCTGCCCAGAGTAAGCTATGCCTATCATCATTCTGTATTTTTCCTATTAACACTCTTTTACCATGTTTGCACCAGGTTTTCCACCCATGTTTGCTGTTGCATCAGTGACATCATAAATTACAATAGCAGAGTGTAACTGGTGCACATTATGGCCGCGTACAGCTTGTTAGCGCATTAGTGTCATGAATTCAGAATGTAAACAAGACACATTGCACATTTTCTACTGCATATATTACTTTAAACAATCATCGAGTGGTTAAAAACACATCTTTTACTGATCTACTGTGAATTCTACTCATAGAATGAGGCATAAAGTCAATGATAACACATTTTAATGTCACATTAGTTAAGGTTTTACTGAATGTCCTTATATTTAAATGTCTCAGCCGTTTCAAATTTCTTTTTACCCCTGAACGAAGAACGAAGAAGAACTTCTGCGGAAGTATACAGGGGCCTCGAGTTCAGTGAAATTGTATTGCAAAAAGACATTTGACCAATACAGATTGAGCTCTTGGTTCCATAAAAAGAATACAGTTGCAAGGTTTGCAGTGTTGCAGGAACATTTAGCCACTGAATCAGATCACCCCTCTCGCCAACATCCCACCATATAAATACTGTACATGTCGGCAAACCCGAACGTACAAAATGCAGAGAAATGCCTCCAAGGTTTTCTGCTTGACTAACACATGTTGGTTGTGCTATTCACACTGAAATTTTTTTTTTTTGCGTCAGTCTGCGCAGTTTTTCAATTGTTTTTCTATATAAACACGCTCTTATCGGACCAATGCACTGTGCCTCATTGATTTTTCGGCATCTTGCACAGCAGCGCAGTATTTTTTGGATGCAATGTCAGGTTATAAGAACTTTTCAAAATGCATCTCAAGACTCTTTCATTCTGTTCTATTCACTGCATTTCGCTTTTTTGTTTTTTGCAACAGAATGCATTCAGTCTGAACGTCCCCTTAGTGCAGTCACAGAGACAGGTGTGATTTCTCAGGAGACCTATGTCACTAATGTCAGATATTAGGCATTATTTATGCATTTTGTGAATAAATACTAGCAAAACAAGACTTACAACAGTAGTGAATTTGGTCTTTTATACCTTATAATAATGGTAAATACAGAAACATTATTTTTGGCACACCATGGCTTTAAATCTGAACATGAATATGTTTACATGACTTCATGGGTTCGGGAGGTATTACAACAGAAGCAGCATTCAAATTCACTCTGGGAGGTGTTTTTAGAAAGTTCCTACATGAAGACAATTATCCAGAGTTAAAACTATACCAATGGGTGCCTGGGTAGCTCAGCGAGTATTGATGCTGACTACCAACCCTGGAGTCGCGAATTCGAATCCAGGGCGTGCTGAGTGACTCCAGCCAGGTCTCCTAAGCAACCAAAATTGGCCCGGTTGCTAGGGAGGGTAGAGTCACATGGGGTAACCTCCTCGTGGTCGCTATAATGTGGTTCTAGCTCTCGGTGGGGCGAGTGATGAGTTGTGCGTGGATGCCACGGAGAATAGCGTGAAGCCTCCACACGCGCTACGTCTCCGCGGTAACACGCTCAAGCCACGTGATAAGATGCGTGGATTGACTATCTCAGACGTGAAGGCAACTGATATTCGTCCTCTGATGGAGGAGAGTCACTACGCCACCACGAGGACCTAAAGCGCATTGGGAATCGGGCATTCCATATTGGGGAGAAAAGGGGAGGTAAAAAAAAAAAAAAACACCTATACTAATGTGGTGATCTATATACGTAATCCAATTTGGACATTAAAACATTTCATTAAAGCAACTGAAGGCTTTCTGTAATGTAATGGGAAACGTGGGCCACTGAGGCCATGGAGGGGACTGAGACCCCATTCCCACCTGGTATTACGTTGCGTCTTGGGTGATCGGATCACATGTGGTCAGGAGACACATCGCTGTTTACACCTGGGTGCTTAAATGTGTCTCGTGACCACTTGTATTCGGATTTGGAGGGGAGGGTCTCTGTTCCATGACGACAATCATTATGTCATTGTTTTACTGCATAATATTAAAGCACAACAAATGAAAAAAAAAAAAGAACGTATGGGAAAATGGCGCGCTGTTTCTCCCAGATGCGGTTGACATTTACTCTAAGCACAAACGCAACATGTAAAGCAGAATTATCCATTATTTTAGTGTATTACCTGTATTAAAGGAGCTTCAGGTGTTCCTGCTTGTTATCTGACTTTATATCAGACACACTAAAGAAGATTCGTGAAGTTGCTCTAATAATTGTGTATGTATCAGTTTTTTTAAATTTCCCGATCGGACGGTTATTTCCTTTTAAAGTCGCTCGTAACCGGTGAGCTTTAAACTCTTGTTTTAGCGCAGCTGTTGATTGACAGGTGAGGGGTGGCGCTTCACTGCTGCCAGGATGCATACAGGATGGATTAGTGTTTACACCTCAAATGTGATGTGGACACATGCGTTTTTGACCACATCATATGTGGTTTTTGTGATCCGAACACAAAACATTTAGACCCGTTTAGACCTGTATTTAAGGCTGAACACGTGATCGGACCACCTGAAACACATCTTAATGCCTGGTGGAAACTGGGTGTGAGAGAGAGAGAGAGAGAAACCAGCACTCCTATAAAAATCCCTGTCTAAATCCCATGTCCCCACTTAAGATGTCTGTCATTATTTGTATAGGGCTGCAACTTAACCCAGCCAGTGTGCTTTAACAATAGAGCAGCAGCGCTGAGCTCAGACAGGTGGTCTAGACTGGCACTGAGCCAGACGCCGAGAGCCCACGCCTACCCTCCTCTGTTTTAACACATCCGTCTGCCACTCATGCATGATGTCACACTGATGCACCCAAACTGTGTAGGGCATCATTGAGCACAGCTAGAGTGTGCTCAAGGCAAAAACAGTGGAGAGAGAGACTATAAGTAGGCTGGCAGCTTTTCATGCACAAAATTAGACAGAGATATCTGCTGGGTCAGCTCTAGTCTTGCAGAGCCAGACTTTTGACTATCAATGAAGTCTGGTCCACTTTGAAGCTTATTCTGACCAAGAAAAGTCTACATAGACAGGAAGAGACTGTCTGACTGACACACAAAGTGACCAAACACAATTTTTCTGTTTATTTAGGGGTGGCTTAACCTGAAATCGATACCAAAGATAGAACAATGTGAAAACCAAATCAATCCCAAAACACATACACACTGCACATTGGAGTAGAAAGATATAGGCACAAGTGGGAGAAGTTAAAATGTGACTGTAAAGTGGGCGACTTCATCTGTAACACAACCACAAGCAAACAGACAGACATATATATCTAAAAAGGGTTAAGAACAGTGCACATAACTCAGAGGTATTGTCAAACCAAACCCAAAACACAGCTAATGGAGCATGGATGCCATTCAACACTGCTTCCATTCAGTGGTAGAAGGCTTTAGGCCACTCAAAAGCAGAGTTTTAGAGCAAACACACATTTATACAAAAGCATGCATGTTCAGGTGAATTTACTCAAAACCATAAAGCATTATCAGTAACATAAAAAATTATGTGTCTTTACACACTTGTGTACAGCAGAGGAGATTACAGCCTAATGTTCTCACTTATCCAGCACCAGCCAATCAGCAGCCATGACTGTCTTTTGTGCAAATACCTCAGCTCGAGTCTTCAAACACAGGACATTCTTGCCCTGTGAATCAACCCAAGTTTGGAGCCAAACAGCCTACCTGAGGTTCTTCTTCTCACGCTACACCTCTCTGTTCATCCCACTGAAAAATATTGAAAACATGAGTCAAGGCTGCAATCGCATCTAATCGAGCTGTTCGTTGCCAGCATTGATCTGCCATACCACTAAAGTGGATTGTGCAGTATGTAGCCCTGCCAATGGATTTAGAGGAAAATCAATATGGCTATTATAGAGCCATACGTACAGAAGCCATGATCGTTTTGTGCCAACATGAATAGGACACGTTTTGAAGTGGACTGAATAGAGATACCAGCCATTTTTTAATAGTATGCAGTATGTATACTATGCAGAGTATACTACATTCACCAAAATGTTCGAAACACAACTAAAGCCCACTGTGACTAAAATACTATATACAATAATTCAAAGAGCTCAACTTGACCTTACATTACCAGTGTGATAAATAAACCAGATGTGAAATCAAACATGATTTTGAACATCTCGCATGGCAAATAATGAAAAGACCAATTAGTTGATGTGGGACCGCTCAAACAAACAGTAATGCTGAAAGAGCCACAGCCTTCAAATTTTTCCATAGAAATCGACCTAGAAATTACTTTAGTTCAGACATGACAACTCTCTGAATTAATTTTTGAAGTATCATAATAGATATGATACTATATGTTAATAGGTTTGGTCTTGCCAGACTAGCCTACGTTGCTGCTGCAGAGCAAGAATTAAGACTTGCTGATGCTAAGAACACAGACATGCTGCGTCAAGCATGCAAGACATGGTGTGACTGCACAATTAGCCATACATACAATCCTTGTGAAGCAGATCTAGAGAAGTGATGCTGGGGAGGAGGGGGGGTTTCATAGAGAAAACACTCATACCACACTGCAGTGAGACCGGCTACCGGCAAACACGAGGCAATATAAATGCTAGAAAAAGAGGGAGTACGCTACTGGTTTGCAAACAGATTACATGTCAGCTACACCATGCAAGCCGATTGGCTTAACAGCTCACATGCCAAGGATCTATCTGATTGGATCATGTATAGTTTCATGACTGAACTTAAAGACATTTGTCTTTGTACATTAAGCTGGGATAGAAGTATTTTAACATCGAAAAAAATTCTCTAGCACAAAGTACGCTAGTATTCCATTCTGAACACAGCCAGAGAAAGAAGTGTAATGAATTGTCTTGACATTGGCCAAACACAATAGTTATTTGGCAGCGACTGCACAGCCACTATTTACAAACAATTGCAATGATCCTCTCTCTAAGAAGGGATCTGAAAAAAGTAAATACAGATAAGCACATTAAAGAAAGCCCTCTTAAGTGCTTTCTCCATTTGGTGCCCCCTTGTGTCCTCTAATTGAGATTCAATGTGTGTTCAGGGCACTTGGCACAACTTAAACTCCGAGCGCACCATCTCACGTTTCCCGATCCTGGGAATGCAAACAGTAGTCTTCTCCCAAATGGCTTTCCAAACCCTCCCCCTGCAACCTGGCCTGCCCCTGCACCTGTGCCTCTGTCTGCCTTACACTCCCTCAGTTTCTTGTAGGGTTTATTGTAGGCCAGGTGTGAAAGGCGTTGGCACCGCCTCAATCGGACTCCTTGTTGCCATCTTATGTGGCCAGCAGATGCCCAAAATGTACCCAGTACACAGACAAACACAACATGTATGAAAGTCCAGCCGAACGCTGAACATCAGGCAGGGGGGTGGTCCATTAATACTAGGCCTCTCCAGTGTGCAGTCTTAATAAAAGGCTGTGCAAAGCACTCTATGACCCACAATGATGTGCTGTGCGCACATCTGCTGCTTTCTAGATCTTATGGGATCATTTACTAAGAAGGAATTGTGTCCAATGTAGTTTGTTTGCATTCAGTGCTGTCTCCGTTGTTTTAGCACCCAGTTCACAAAAGTGCAAATCAGGTAAAGGCACACCTATGTCCAAAAATTTAGTGATTAATGCAATTTGAACTATGCAATTCTCAGTTTTGCACATTGGATCTGGATACTTGGTTGTGGAAGATCGTATCGGTCCAACTTTGTGATCCAGGCACTTAAATTGACTCTTTAAAATGCTGAAAGTACACTCAACTACACTACGTGTCTAGATATATGCCCAGTTAAAACACTTTTCTCCATTAGATCATCATTTAATGCTTACTGCCTGCTTTCTGTGGGTGGAAATAGCGCAACTTTAATTGCGCCAGACAAAAAAGTGCAATAAATAATAGGCCTAATTTAAACAGAAAGCATGTTTGCACTTAAAACAATGACACTGACTTAATTTAAAATGCCAAGGAGGAATTAGAGCACTTGGTTAAACTGGATTACGAGTGGTTAGTGAAGACGTGATGTTTTCGTGCTGAAATACTGCATGCAAAACTAGCGTAACTGTTTCGTGAATTCACCCCTTTGTGTTTATATAAATCCCGCGATTCGCATATTTTCTAAATTTTTGTACTGCAATCTTTTTTTTGTCTCACACTTGCTCAATTGCTTGGCCTCTCAGGGCTGTTTTAATGATCGCGTCTACAGCCCAGTACTCTGGCTAACAATTATAACAGGGTATTAGATGACAGGTAGACCACGGGCAGATGCTGCAATCTGATCTTCGTTCGCACACACACACACACAATATATCTTGCTTTACTATAGGTGCATGTGACTTGATAAACAGACCCCAAACAGAAGGTCTCTGTGAAGCCGACTGAATGTTTTGTTTTATTTTCAGGAGGGGACTGAAACGGACATCTGCTGAGGACTGGCCGCTGCGGTGTGGCAGTGTCGCATTGTGTGGTGTTTGGTCGGCGCTGGGCAGCACCGTCTTTGAAGCAGCGTCTGTGCTCAGAGCTGTTTTGTTCTCGAAGCCGGTGGTGGGATTAATTCAGACTCTCCAGAGGAAGAAAAGCCTCTTCAGTGGGCCTACGCAAACACTGTTTATGAGGGGGTTTATGGCACGCCACGAAAGTTGTGTCATTACAGTGGGCCTGATGAATAGGCCTTCCATAATGCTAATGCCACCCATCTACGTGAGTGTTATGTGATTGTGCATTGAGTGTGGTCCTACACTCAGATCAAAGTCAACGTTTGAGGAGATGGGAGAATTAAAAATGAGTAACACACAGAAAGAGCATGACTCAAATACTGATTCATACAGCAAACTGCAATATAAAAAAGGTGAGAATTGAATTAAGGTAAACAAATTAATGATAAAACAAAAGCTCTGTTCCAAAATCTATTAAGCTGCCTTGTGGTTTACTGCCTAAATAGTCAGCTACATTCTAATGCAGCACCATAACCATAATGAAACTAATTTGACTGATTTAAACCACTCTACTTGAGCAGCAGTTACACAAATAGCTTTCCTCACGTAAAGCACACGGGAGACTTGACTCACAATTGATACGAGCTTGACAGTAACATGTTGCTATTTCCCTGATGAAAAAAAAAAATGATGGTTTTGCTGATCTTAGCTGGCCCCACACAACCCACCGAGAATAAATTATATTATATTATATTATATATATATATATATATATATATATATATATATATATATATATATATATATATATATATATATATATAGACACACACACACACACACACACACACACACACACACACACACACACACAGTTGAAATCAGATGTTTACATACACCTCAGCCAAATACATTTAAACTCAGTTTTTCACAATTCCAGACATTGAATAGTAGAAAACATTCCCTGTCTTAGGTCAGTTAGGATCACTACTTTATTTTAAGAATGTGAAACATCAGAATAATAGTAGAGAGAATTAATTATTTCAGTTTTATACCTTTCATCACATTCCCAGTGGGTCAAAAGTTTACATACACTTTGTTAGTATTTGGTAGCATTGCCTTTAAATTGTTTAACTTGGTTCAAACACTTTGGGTAGCCTTCCACAAGCTTCTCACAATAAGTTGCTGGAATTCTGGCCCATTCCTCCAGACAGAACTGGTGTAACGGAGTCCGGTTTATAGGCCTCCTTGCTCGCACACAATTTTTCAGTTCTGCCCACAGAACGGATTGAGGTCATGGCTTTGTGATGGCCACTCCAATACCTTGACTTTGTTGTCCTTAAGCCATTTTGCCACAACTTTGGAGGTATGCTTGGGGTCACTGTCCATTAGGAAGGCCCATTTGCGACCGAGCTTTAACTTATGGCTGATGTCTTGAGATGTTGCTTCAATATATCCACATAATTCTCCTTCCTCATGATGCCATCTATTTTGTGAAGTGCACCAGTCCCTCCTGCAGCAAAACACCCCCACAACATGAAGCTGCCATCCCCATGCTTCACGGTTGGGATGGTGTTCTTCGGCTTGCAAGCCTCACCCTTTTTCCTTCAAACATAACGATGGTCATTATGGCCAAAAGTTCAATTTTTGTTTCATCAGACCAGAGGAAATTTCTCCAAAAAGTAAGCTCTATGTCCCTATGTGCACTTACAAACCATAGTCTGGATTTTTTATGGTGGTTTTGGAGCAGTGGCTTCTTCCTTGTTGAGCAGCCTTTCAGGTTATGTTGATATAGGACTCGTTTTACTGTGGATATAGATACTTTACTTAAAAAGGTCCTTTGCTGTTGTTCTGGGATTGATTTGCACTTTTCACACCAATTACGTTCATCTCTAGGAGACAGAATGCATCTCCTTCCTGAGCGGTATGATGGCTGCGTGGTCCCATGGTGTTCATACTTGTGTACTATTGTTTGTACAGATGAATGTGGTACCATCAGTTGTTTGGAAATTGCTCCCAAGGATGAACCAGACTTGTGGAGGTCCACAACTTTTTTTCTGAGGTCTTGGCTGATTTCTTTTGATTTTCCCATGATGTCAAGCAAAAACGCACTGAGTTTGAAGGTAGGCCTTAAAATACATCCACAGGTACACCTCCAATTGACTCAAATTATCCAATTAGCCTATCAGAAGCTAAGTGGCTAATTACATTAAGGCTTGACATAATTTTCCAAGCTGCTAAAAAGGCACAGTTAACTTAGTGTACGTAAACTTCTGACGCACTGGAATTGTAATATAGTCAATTAAAAGTAAATGAATTTGTCTGTAAACAATTGCTGGAAAAATTACTCGTGTCATGCACAAAGTAGGTGTCCTAAACAACTTTTGGCCAAAACGTTTGCTAATATGAAATCTGTGGAATGGTTAAAAAATTAGTTTTAATGACTTCAACCTAAATGTATGTAAACTTCTGACTTCAGTGTGTGTGTGTGTGTGTGTGTATTTTATATATATTTATATATATATATATATATATATATATATATATACACACACACACACACACACACACACACACACACACACACACACACACACACTGTGCAAAAGTTTTAGACACTTGTGAAAAATTTTGCATAGTGAGATGTCTTCAAAAATAATGACATAAATAGTTTTCATTTATCACTTAATGTCATACAAAGTCCAGTAAACATAAAAAAGCTAAATCAATATTCGGTGTGACCACCTTTGCCTTTAAAACAGCACCAATTGTACACCTGGACACAGTTTTTCTTGGTTGTTGGCAGATAGGATGTTCCAAGCTTCCAAACTGTGGCAAATTCTCCATCTATTTAGGCTGTCTCAATTGCTTCTGTCTCTTTATGTAATCTCAGACTGACACAATGTTCAGTGGGGGGCTTTGGGGGGCCATGATATCTGTTGCAGGGCTCCCTGTTCTTCTATACTAATCTTTTTTATTTGCAAAAGTAATGTTTGGGTGTCTAACTTTTATATTTCCTATTGACACTAAAGCTGACAATATAAATAACCATCTCAAGACAAATGCTTTTGTGTAACATCTTGTGTCCAAGACTTTTGCACAGTACTGTGTATATATATATAAGTCAGTTTTTGGCTTTAATGGATTGCTGCACCTTCTTATTGCATCTGTTTCAGGTTCTATGAGGTTTATCATAGTCCTTATATTAATAAACAGCACATTAATTCTGAGAACATAACCCTAGACCCAAAGCCTATAGAAAGAGGACTCCAAGCCACTTCTCTGTTATCTATAGCTAAAAGAACACTATCATAAGCAGCATTAGAAGGGAAGCCAGCATCCAACCCAAGCAACTAGACCTTGTCTCTAAGCAGGGATGCACAAACATATCTGGTGTGTTTGTCTGAAGGCCTATGGACAGCCCTGAAAGTGCATTATCCAGTTCCTAATGTGGACAAGGAAGTCAGCGGTTTATGGTTTTGCTATTGAAAAAGATTTTTCACACCATTTTCCAGGCAGCGTCTGCCTCAAAGTCACAGCTGACAAAAAAATTTCTTCTCCGAACTGCTTTCATTTCACTCTTCAGAGGCTTTACAATTCACAGATTACAAAACCTTAGTTAAAAAAAACACACAAAAACACACGCGGAGCAGTTAATTACGTACTGTACTTGGACATATCAACTTGCTTTTTATATTAATAATTAGAAAGTGTTTAAGCACGTCTTAAAGTGACTAATTAAAAAATGACCGTGACAGCAAATTATTTCAAAGAATTACCAGTTGTTATAAGGCTGCCTTACTGTCATGTATCATTTCCTGCAATATAAAAATTTGGTAAATAAAAACAGGACAGCTGACATCTTCAGTACCCAAGTAAATTATCTTGAGACTGTCACAGACAGGCGTGCTGACATCCTAGCTAATAATGCCATATTTTCTCATACACACTTTTCAAGCTTGTATAAAAGTATAGCCTCAGCTTTTCTCAGCTTGAGTGACCCGAAAGGGAACTAACCAACTCCTAAACATTGACCTCAGAGACACAGAGAGATAGATAGAAAAAGGGTTACTTACCTCTTTTTGGCTGGGCAGTCCTCTGAGTACTCGCTGCCTCCATCTGTGCTCTGAGAGCGAGACCCGTCCTCATTGTGTCCTCCTTTAGATCCATTCAGCTGCCCCTTTGACAAGGAAGCTGTACAGAGAGAGAGAAACAACAGCAAAAATTGAGAAAGAATAACAGATGCGACATGTCAAGTTATCAAATTTAGTGTGAAATATCTCTATGGCATGGTTTTAATAATAATGCACAACACCAAGTAGATCTGAAATGTAATACTTGCAAAATGGAATAAGATGGAGAGATGGTTTATTTTAAGGCTTCATAGACTGAGGAAACAATGGAGATGGAGGTAGATAGAAGTTGAAATACTGGTGAAGTCTAAACAAGGCTTTCCTATATTCAAATTGAGCACAAATGATCACAGCCCGAAATACTTTAATTTCAAACAATAAACACCAGTGGCATCGACTAATGTATTATACATATATACATACACAACATATACTGTACACAAAGATAACTAGAAAGACAGATAAGCAAGACAGCGAGCTAGACGGATAGCGAGGTAGCTAGACAGATTTTTAAACAGACAGATAAGCTAGGTAGCTAGAAATATAGTTGGACAGATATCGAAGTAGCTAACTAGTGAGCTAGACAGATAGCGAGGTAGCTAGACAGACCGATAGTGAGATGGCTAGCAAGCTAGCTAGACAGACAGATAGCGAGGTTAGCTAGCTACCGAGACAGACAGATAGCGAGGCAGCTAGCTAGCTATACAGACAGCTAGCGAGACAGCTAGCAAGCTAGCTAGACAGATAGTGAGGCAGCTAGCTAGTGAGGCAGGCAGGCAGGCAGGCAGACACAGCCAGACAGTTAGTGAGTCAGTTAGTTAGTTAGTTAGTTAGTTACAGAGAAAGTCAGACAGTTAGTGAGTTGGTTAGACAGACATATAGGTAGAGTTCTTGAGTTAACTTGTGGAAGTTGTGCTGACTTAAAGCTTGTGCCGAGTAGGTGTGGAAATATCAGCGGTAGCTTCAGTTAAAATAATTAGCAGTCTCAAAAGAGACTAGAAAGGAATGAGGGAAGAAGAAAACGAAAACAAGCCTGGGCAACAAACTGTTTGGCAAAGGTAGATAAAACTGTGTAAACCGCAATGTGTCATAGTGAGTCTTCACACGCACTGTACGACTCTGTGGTTGGTTCACCCTCCCCCTCTTGTGACCGTTACTGTTACATTATTAAAGCTAAACATTATGGCTCAGCTGATCTAATTTCAGTGTTTAGCAACATCTGTAAAGCGAATATCCAGGATCGTCAAACATTCGCCAGGACCTGAGGCTCAAATCTACAGTTGGCCAGAAAAACAGCTGGAGAAATAAAGAGCTAATGAAGCAGTTCTCCAACACATACATACAAATCTATAAAAGCGTCTTTTTTTCCATATGAAGCCTACCATGGCTGGACTTCAAAGCACACAAGCTAAGTCCCAGGTGGTCCATTCACATCAGACAAAACATTGTTTTTGAGAACACCAAAACTGGGACGGTTTAACTCCAAATAGAAAAACAGCAAAAAAAAAAAAAAAAAAAAAAAAACACATTCATGTCCTCTATTCAAATGATTCCCCTTGTGCACAAACAAACAAGCTCTGGAGTCACTGCCTTCATCACGAAATGGGAAACCAAAACCTGAGAGAGCAGGCCAAGCCATGCTAACGTGGGTGGAGAGGGATCATATCTAAACAGCTTAACGCAAGCTGCTCGCTTCCCTCACTGTGTTTTACATATGTTGGTCTCACTTGAGTGGCTGTGTGAAAGACAGTCTGCATCAAGTGGAGCCAAACGTCCTGTATCTTCTCTCTCAGGCCGCGAGAGCGTGCAACGGTTTATCCAGCATCTGTCCTTCAGGGCCTTTAATCATATTTATGCATGTTTAACTAAGCCAATCGCGTCGCTACATTCCCCTCATGGTTTCCAGGGATGGCGTGTGTGATAGAGTGTAATGCTATGATGTGTGACCCATTAGTTAAGGAATGGTAATGACTAGGTCAGAACGAATTGAGAAATACGGTGAGGGAACATCACATAACGGTCCTGAGTAAATCTAGACTAATAAATTATGACATTCATAATTAAGCACTTTGTGCATCACTGTTATTCACACTAACTCGCTGGACCTTGTTGTAATGGTCTTTCACCAAAGTAGTCATTGTGGTAGACATGAAGTATGCTTAATTTTTAGCACTTGCACTTTAAAAGTTCCATTTCAGTCGTACTTAAACAATAATTTTTCTTTTTAAAGTCTGAAGTGGTATTTGATGATCAGTTGGCATTTTTCCAGACAATTATCATGTGAAAAGGTTAGCTAATCCTATCAGAGGTCATTAACATAGAACTCTTAAAAGGTAGAGTAGCTAAAACAGCCCATTTAATTCCAAGGATCAAAGAGAGGGTGGAAAATGGTCATTGTAAACTAAATTTTAACTGTTAAGTGCCAGAAACCTTGACTAACATTATAAGTGGACTCCATAGCAAAGAAATGAAGTATGGAACATGCAACAAGTATAGAAAATGTCCCTTTCAATAACTGGTACAAGAATGTGTTTAGCCTGTGGTGGCAAATAAAACTACAATACCAAAAACAAGCTGTTTATGCACTGCTGAGGTTCCAAAATGGCTACCTTACAATTTATTATTACCAATGTTTTGGTTCAAACATTGTTACCTCACCATTTCCAACAACCCAAAAGGTCAGGGGGAAAAACAGTAACAAACTTTTCTTCCACAAAGTAATTGAGCAATATTAGACAAAACATGAATGGCTGCACACTTCAAAAATCCAAAAGGAAACACTATACCATCTAGGAATCTTTAAAATAGTATTTTAAATACACGATGAACTTATTCTGAATCTTGCGTACTATAAAGTACAGATGGTATGTGGATTAGGATCTACAATCACTCACATCCAGAAAACAGCAGTATCAGAAGTTCACAACTTAAAAAAAAAAAAAAAAGCAATCACATTATTAGTAATTTGTAATGTGTGGATTGAAACCTCATCTGATGTTGATCCTTTTTAGTAATGATTTGTGTCTTTCATTGCAAAGAGTTTGCAAGTCTTGATGGGTCAACCTTGGTTAAACACTCTCCGTACAGAGGGATAACCGTTATCATGAGGTAGCACTGCAATGTTAACACATACAACAACAGGACAACAAGATTGAGGGCTATTGTGAGAAGACCTTATTATCTGTTTAGAGAGTTTATTCAAAGAAAAAATATCTAGCCTTCTGCTGTAGTCTCAACAGCAAACCCTTGGCACGTTTACATAAGGAGTGCGGTTTGTGTGTGAACTCCAGTGTTTAACATTTGCTGGGCTGAGCTGTGGACATACGGCGATGAGATGCTCCACCTGTCAATGGCAGACCACCATGGTAACAGCTACTCAAGGTTCCTATAAACTTTATATTTAGAGTAGACACCATATTTAATTGGACGCAAACGAAAATGAGGCTGTGAGGGATAGAACTATAGTCCGTGCAATATGCTGTTTATGAAATATTGTATAGTGTCTTTTTAAAAACTTTCAGTGGACAACAAACATGGGATGTGGCAATCAAACATGAGCTAGGACCTTAACATCAACATGACTTACTTCGATAATCTCATGCATTTCTTAGTGAAACAGGATACTCAATGAAATAAATATAGGATGGGACTTTTTTTAAGCATTGGGAATTGATTGGGTATTGAAAAGTGGGTGTTACGCAGCAGAAAAGACCAGGACAAAAGGGAGGGTTAAAAAAAAAATGTGGGTGAAGTCACCCAGAATGTAAAGCTGTTTCCAAGACAGAACAAGTAATTACGCTTTTATGAAAGATTACGAAGAATTTATTTTCCCCTTTGGAACCGAAGAACAGTTCACAATAAGACCAGAAACATGTATTGAGAAAGTAGATAGGGTCAATTTTGCTTTCATGTTGACTAGCAACTTGTCAAAGGGAATACAGTGTCAATTGTATTTTATTTCTTTATTTTTCTTTTTTTTTTTTCAACTGAGTAATAAAAAGTGTTAGTTCACATCAAGAGAAGTCATCTCCCTCATCCCTGTCTGGCTGTGTAAACTTGAACGTATAAAACTTGTTCTTTGTTCATCCCTCAGAGTCTCGCAGCTCTTTTTAGTGAAAACTCTGGCTTTGAGGCCTGTGTGAAGTGAAGTCCCAGACTGCAGAGCTGAAGTGTCAGACACGCTTCTATCAGGCGACTGCCTAAGCTCTAAAGTAACCTGGATCGTATGACAATACCCACTGATACAAGAAAATTCCTTAGGAACATCCTTTTAACAGAGTGATAAAATCAAACCCAAAATATTTGTGTGTGTGTGTTTTGTTTTTTCATACCCAAATATGCAAAGTGTAAAACTCAACTGGTAGAAAATTGCGGCAACAATGCCATAGTCATTGGTTTGATTTCCAGGATGTGTACCTATTGAATGTGTACTTCAAATGCTGTGCGAGTCTCTTTTGATGAAAGCATCTACCAAAGTCGTAATGTATAAATGTATATAATGCAATTATGTAAAATATTGCTTCATTCATGTGATGAAAAACGTACACTGATAACAGAGAGATTCACCGTTAAAGTGTTGGCTGGAAAAAAAAAAATCATCCGTCAGGAAACAAAACGTTTGTCTGAAAATTGTTAATCTGAAAACTGTATGGAAATGTGGCTGAGTGACAGAAGTACAGCAATCATGTGTCGACTATTCGGCGGACAAAAAGATCAAAACCATATTATATTGTCCACTGGAAAAATTAGCAAAAATGGATTTTCAATTGGCTATATGATGGCATCCATGACTAGTAGAGCGGTCTAGAGTGTACTAGACTACTCCAGTCCTGAATGACAGAAGGTCATTGGTTGAAGCCGTTACTCACCGTTAGAACTTTTTCCTCCATTGCTGAGGCTGCCACAGAGCTGCCGCTTCTGTGCGCTCTTAAACTCCTTCAGCGAGAGATAGAGGACCTTCCGCACCACCCTTTCCTCCGACCAGGGTATCCCATCATTATCATCCTGCAAACACACAAAGAGAGAGAAAAGATCAGTACAGCCATAGTGCAGACCTTCAACATACAAAGCACAGACCAGAACTGACAACAACAACTGTCGATAATTTTCCTTAATATTGTAATCATGATTATTAATTTCAATTAATATAATTTACATCACCACATCAAGCGAATCCACAACAGTTCTTGTGCCACTTAGGATGGAGAGATAAAACATCAAACACTTCTGTTATCTGTGGATCAGACTGCTTAATGCCACGTCCTCACTAATAAGTTTTCGTCTAAAGACACATATTTTTCCTCTACACTTTGGCCTTCCGTCCACATTGAGATGGCATTTTTGACAGCAAAAACAAGAGCTTTTAGAAAACACTCTCTCAAGTGAATAAACTGGAAAACACTGTCTTTGCATTGTAGTGTGGACAGGGAAAACAAAGATATCTGAAAATGATGACGTATTTGTCGTCATGTGATGCAGTCATGTGATACATTCAACCCAAAACAATCAAGATGGCAGCCATTGTGACATTGTTTTGCCTGCTATCCATTTTGATAGCGTTGTTAAAGATAAATGTTCCTTTGTACAACATTCACATTGCATTCCTTCAAAGATTACGGTAAGTTTTCTTGCTGTCCGACGATGAAACAATTGCGTTTCAGACAGTACATGGAACTCTGATTTTTCACATGCCAGTAAGGGGATTTAAGTGCTTTCATTAGTTTCAGTGTAGCCAAGATACGTTTCAAACACTTGTAAACGGCCGTGTGGACAGAGCGTTTCAAAAACAAAAACGTTGTTTTCAAATGTATCGGGATTAATATGGACGTAGCCTAAAGATCACTCATTAGGACCGGTAGTCATTACTGGTAGACTTATTAACTAATTTAAACACCTCTGATTGGCCACTGCATTCATCCACACAACAAACTTGTGGTTCATTAGTTTTTCTATGTAAATGTGCTACACAGACCTCTTAACTGACACACCGTATTGCTTTATTTGTAGTATCTTGCGCATAAGCGCTATATTGTTTAGACACCGTGTCAAGATAAAAATAACTGCAAACTTTAAAAAAAAATGTGTCTCAAGACACCTTTGCTCTGTTCTATATTAGTTGCTTACAATGCTAATGTCGCCATGAAAATAGCCACGAAAGCTGACATGTCATTAAGTCACTAATAAACAACAATGCTCATGGGCTACAAAAAACATGTTTAAATAGACAGATTTTATCCAAAAAAGGCGCAGTCACACATACCTTTGCATGACAAAATTCCACGGGCGAAGATGACGTGGATGGATGCTGAGCGCGTGTGATATCAGCAGAAAAATAACTGCCAAGAAGCCTCTTTTTAATGCTGCACTTCATACTATAGCAGTAAAAAAATAAATTAAAAAAATAAAAAATAAAATCAACACTCAAGTGATATCCTGTGTATATTCAATGTAGCTGTGTACGTAGTACTGCGCACTCAGAGCCAAAACAAACAGCATCCTATTGGTCAATGCGACAAAAGTTAACGGCAATGTTCACCAAACTTGACCTCCACGTGAAAAGCGCAAGGTGAGATGACTGTCTGCACCTTAAGAGTAGAACTAAATGGACAGCGGTAATTGACAATTGGCACAATTAAATAACTGCGGCAGCCGTAATGGTTTACGGTAATCTCTGCTATTTTTTTCAATTAATCGTGCAGTCCTACCTCTCGCACTGAAGCCATTTATGTAAACAGAATAAATACAACCAATTCCATACCACATTCCATGGGAAGAGCGAAACTCTTGCACAAACCACACTCAAATACACACAAGCCTACACTTCCCATCATGTATACCCTGGGTCCTGCCCCATTATCAAAGGTGTTTTTGTTATTGTGATGGCTCACGAGAGTTATGAATGTCACATCATTTTCCCACCACTTTAGAACCAATGACTCATTTCATCTTGGTACTATTTCAAAAAGTGTGTTCTTCTGAAATAGAATGAAACGGTGACAAGGACTTCCTTAAAATACAGTTTCCTTTCCAGCCAACAACTGACAACAATTCTCAATCTATATATAGACTAATTTTCTATGCTTCACATGAAGCCAAGTTCTCACATATATGCTTTATTTAGCATACGAGTGCAATAGAAGCCATATACTGCATTAATTTAAAAGACTTTATAACAGGCTGGCTCCACTGTAGGACTTCATACAATAGTAATGTAATTGCCGTAGATGTGCATTTGTGTATTCTTGTGTTATTGTCCAGAATATATATTGTGACATACCAAACTTTTTGTTATGATGTGAAAGAGACACTGATGACGGGAAAAATACAAAATACATAATCATGAATAGATTGCTTTCAGTGATTATTTTTGAGATAGAAACATTTAATTCTAATTGCTTGAGCAATAACGGATAACAGCAACTGTAATCCATTATGGACTGCCATGTGTGTAAAACTACAAGAAGCCTATTAAGTACAAGACATTAACAGCACCAAAAAACACAAAACAGAAAAAAGGAGAGAGAGAGAGATATGTACACACTTCTGCCTGTTTCAGTCATACTGATAATGTCCATTAATGTAATACAGTTAAGTACAGGACAATTTTTTTTTAAATATAGACAGAATCTTACAAAAATGAATGGAATCTGTCAGTAGATTGAGGTAAAAGATGCCAGTAGTAGCAAATAAACCGCATATGTTGACATTCAGAGAGATAATAACTGCTTCCTTAATGCACTCATTTCGAGTGGGGAACTTAAGACATTCCCATGTCGTGGAGGTGGGGGAGTTGTGTTACTCGCAGTTACAGTACAGGAGGGGAAATGTGCCGGTTAGACATCAGCTAAAACAACACAATGTCATGTGAAAATCCTTAAGTAACAAAGCTTTGTGCAGGAGTGGTCAAAGTGCAGGCCTAACCCCAAGTATGAACAATAGTAATAGTGATGCTTGCATTAGCAAACACCACTAATTACTAAAAGTCAACTCTCTAGACATAAGACACGATGACTTATACACTCAATGATTTAGAGGAAGAAACCTGGACAAATTTGGAGGAAAGGCCCAATGAAAATGTAAGGTTGGCGCTGTGACATTGTTTCCTGTGGGGTTAAACAGAAGGCGGGACTTAGGGAAACAAAGGGCATTAGAATATGTGTGTGTGTTCCTGTGCGGTGGCTGACAGGTGAACATCACATATCCCAGCAGACATGTCAACAAACATACATACACATACCTCGAGACTGCTCTATGCGCTGATGCGCTGCAGAAGCCTGACAGCGGGTGATTGGGCGTGTGGTGTGTGTGTGTGTGTATGTGTGTGTGTGTGTGTGTGTGAAACCACCAGAGCACCTCTTTAGATGCTTTTTACACACACCTGCAGGCGTGCACACACACACACACACACACAGCTGTGCTCAAAATAGTCTGCATGCAAAGCCGCAGCTTAACCACAGCACTGCTTTCTCAGACACTAGAATTGAACATTTATACTGTGGCACTGTTGAATGCTTGATCCTGATTGGTTGACAGACATTCTAAGGTGTTGATTAATTGTCAGTAAATGCATGACTATAAAGTAGTTCTAAGTCTTGACCGCATTACATTTGCATATAATTTATTTCAACATTACAGTTATTTCAAAGAGCCATACAGCCTACCATAGAAGAGAGAGAGAAAAAAAAGGCTATGCAAATTGGATAACAATGACCATTTTTCTATTATCTGAGATTACATTAATAATAATAATAATAATAATAATAATAATAATAATAATAATATTGACTTCAAATAACTCCGCCTCACATCGTGGCCGCATTATCACCTACAGATGTGCATTATTATTCAATTAATGCTTACATAATTGCTCTAATGCGCCAAGGCAATGTCCTTTGCAATTTCCCCTCTCTGCTCAAAGCATTCTGTAATCATTCTGTTCCAAATCCACTCAGATTTTTCCATTTACTGCTCCTTGTTTGTCCCCAACTCACTGGAGTTCACGCTATGGCAAAATTTTAAAGTTCTTTCAATGTATTTATAATATCATTAAGACAGTATGTATTTAAGCAATTTCCAGACAAATGGCGAGGGCGTTCGTATGATGATTATTCAAAGTTTTGAATAGACTCATCAAGACAGAGATGTGTTAACCGCATTACCTCTTATTTCTCCATAAGAGAAAGGAAAACTTTGTCTTGTTTTCTCTGCACATCATATTTTTACATTCCACAAAAAAAAAAAAAAATTATATATATATTTTATTTTTAATCGTAGTCTTTCCAATACTTAACAAAACCTTTCTTTCTTTCTAAATATTAGTTTATTAAAGGGTTAGTTCATCCAAAAGTGAAAATACTGTAATTTACCCACCCTCATGTCATTCCAAGTCCATATGACTTACTTTCTTCTGTGGAACACAACAGGAGAAATGTTATAAAATGTTGACGCTGCAATTTTTCCATACAACAAGTGAAGTGACAGGTTAACATTTTGCCAAACATTTATTTTTGTGTTCGACAGAAGAAAGAAAGTCATACTGGCAGTGTTAATTTTCGCACAGATTTATTTTTTAATTTTTTTTATTCAAAACGGTTTTCTTTTGATGAAAATGTCCTTTAAATGTAGTCAATATTTCTTGTCATAGGCATTAATTTTAGCTCATTTTAGTCTGACTAAATTAGCACATAATTTTAGTCAACAAAAACATTTTAGTTGACGACAATGTGTAAAATGACAAAAACATGTATCAAACTGTAATAGACCAAACTTTTTATTTTATTTTAGTACTTATTTTTACAATTATTAAAACATGTATTAATCACATTAAAGATTAATTCAGATGAGATTACACAACATTTAGCTACTTTAAGAAGTTACTCTGTTGTGAATTCCTCACATTTACAGTTTAAGATATTGCGTTGTGTAGTGGGTTTTTTGAAACGCGTATTCACAACGCAAGCTATGTATGCTGACTAGCACGTAGCTTAGTTCACGTCACATTTCCAGCTTTTTCTATATTTTTATAAAAAAACAAATAAACAAACTGTTAGTGCATTGTTAATATCTTTTCTCATCATATTTTCGTCAACAGTTTTAATTAAAACCATTTGATTATTGCCATTGCGTGATTTTTTTTGTCTTGTCTAAAATAAATAAACCAGTCAAAGAACATTTTCGCTAGAAATTCAGTTGATGAGATTAACACATGAGAGTAAATTACGCCAGAATTTTCATTTTTGGGAGAACTAATTCTACACAGTGTATAACGCATGGTAAATTCTTGTATTATGGACCATTAACATTTTATGCACTTGATGGAGTGGTATCGGAGTGATCTTTGAGCATGAGAAGACACCTAAGCTTTGATTAAAAAAAAAAAAGAAAAGAAAAAGCAAACTCATACAACTCCGCTTGCTGTTCCGCACCCACTCCACACGGCTTGCATACTGTGTGAGTGAGTGTGTGCGTGCGTGCGTGTGTATAGAGAGCATTCTACCTAGACAGTTAGGTGGGCTGGAGCGCTCTGAGATGTGATGCTGTCACTGGATCCCTGGAGCACAATCCAGCAGGCTGCTGGGTAGGCAGCAATTACCCCGCACTCGCTATCAACTTGTGGTCTAGCACAGAGCCAGCACTGCTCTCTGAATAGAGCATAACTGCTCTGAGTGCATGCACACACACACGCACGCACGCACACACACACACACACACACACCTCACCTAAAAAACTCTTTTCTCAACTCTTGGTGCAGACCGCAAATACTCTGCCTTCAAGTATGTTTTCTTTTTTGTAGTCCACCCCCACTTCTCCCTCCAATCTTGGCAAGCTGCCACAGTTATTTCCTTCTTGAGCTACATATAGCATTCCAGCTTGGAAAAATGCTGAGCTGGATATCAGCATTAACATAGCTGCAGAAGAGTGCCTCATGGCTCGCTACTCAGCTAACAACAAATAAAAACAATGCTTAGGAGAACAAGTCAATCATATTTCAGCCTCACTGAACTAATGCAGAGTCACTAAGGCCACGCACAAATACAAGTTTTCAGCAATAGTTTGTGCTTTTGGTGTCTGCTGACATGCAAACTGACTTCCAGGTGTCTTTTTTTCCCCCTCTGAGTGGTCTGTTATAAATCTCAACACACTGATCTCAAAACAAACCTTTTCTCAGGAATATATGTACAGAAATTTATCATGACGGAATTTAGCATTGGAACACCATTCCTAAAAAGGGTAATTCAGGCTGTCCTGCACAATGAGTTAAAAAGAATATGTACCACAGAATTATACAAAGACAATGGACCAATGTAGTCTGATTCAAAAACGAATGACCAGGGGCGGGTTTACGATTTCTGAGGGCCCCAGCAAAATACCAACCCGGGGCCCCATTTCTAAAAATGTTGCTTAAAAAAAAATTACATAATCACAATAATCAGAATCAGATTGCATTTTATCACTTTATGAAGTGATGCAAGGAATTACTCTTTATAGCTATTCACTTATATCTTCTGTTCTGCTATTACGATTTCAATTTGATCAAAATGATTGCACTTCATTTTATTTTGTAGACATGCATGTGTAAGCTGAGTGCACGCATCAGGCACAGAGGTGCAAGTGTTTTAAGCGCTCTCTTCTACAGTACAGTATGTCCTCACTCAAATGGTGCTGGGAAGCCCGTGAATAATTTTTCTTGTTTCAATGAAATATCAGAACGAACCAATTAATTATACTTCCCAGTGCTACAGAGGACGTTCTGGAAGAGTATGCTCGGTTCGTGTGTTGTGGGCTTAATAAACTCTGTTCAGCCACTCGCACAACAGCAGCTCAGTTGTATGATGCGAGGTATCGGGAAATTTTAACAAGAACAAGTACATGAGTAAAGTATCTAACCTGATGTCAATCCTTTAATAAATGCATCATTCTTTCTGTGTGGTGCTTCATCATTGGAAATAAGGAGTATTCCAAACTCCTGTTAAACTCTGCCAGTGGTGGAAGCTGGTGACGACACAGAACGCACTTGAGACGATGCGCTGTGAATAGCAGCCGCACGTGATAGTGACATCCAGTGCCCAGAATATGAATTTCATAAAATTTCTCCATAGCGGGCCTAATTCTGTTCTATTTCTAAAGTCTCTTAGGCCGAACTTTGGACACCCCTGCAGTAAACGTACAAGGCACGGTGGCCCCTCAGCACACTATAGCAGAAGGGAAAAAAAAACATTGCCGTTTACCAAGTGCTGAAACTTTGCTTGGTGCAGAACACTCTGGAATAATGTTTAACATTGTAATAGTCACCTCTTTGCAACCTGAACTTGTTCAGAACGTTAAATATTTGTGACATTTATGCTTAAAACAATCTAGACGCAGCTCAACGTCTGAAACAGAACTCAGGTGTCTCGTCATGCTATTTTGAAACCTGAAGTTCTTTTTATGTGCCAGTCCTGCGTGAGACACTGAAGAAACAGTGAGATGCGGTGCAGTAGTCAAGGACATCCGTCCAGCACATTTACATACACCGATCAGCCACAACATTAAAACCACCTGTCTAGTATTGTGTAGGTCCCCCTCGTGCCGCCAAAACAGTGCCAACCCGCATCTCAGAATAGCATTCTGAGATGTTATTCCTCTCACCACAATTGTACAGAGCGGTGATCTGAGTTACCGTAGACTTTGTCAGTTCGAACCAGTCTGGCCATTCTCTGTTGACCTCTCTCATCAACAAGGCGTTTCTATCAGCAGAACTGGATGTTTTTTGTTTTTGGCATCATTCGGAGTAAATTATAGAGACTGTTGGGTGTGAAAATCCCAGGAGATCAGCAGTTACAGAAATACTCAAACCAGCCCATCTGGCACCAACAATCATGCCACAGTCCAAAACAATGAGATCAAATTTTTTCCCCATTCTGATGGATGATGTGAACATTAACTAAAGCTCCTGACCCATATCTGCATGATTTTATGTACTGCACTGCTGCCACACAATTGGCTGATTAGATAAATCGCATGGATGATTGTTGGTGCCAGACGGGCTGGTTTGAGTATTTCTGTAACTGCTGATCTCCTGGGATTTTCACGCACAACAGTCTCTTGATTTTCCTCCAAATGGTGCCAGAAACAGAAAACATTCAGTGTGCGGCAATTCTGTGGATGGAAATGCCTTGTTGATGAGAGAGGTCAACGAGAATGGCCAGACTGGTTCGAACTGACAAAGTCTACGGTAACTCAGATAACCACTCTGTACAATTGTGGTGAGAAGGATAACATTACAGACTGCTAATCTGACATGCGGGTTGGTGCTGTTTTGGCGGCACAAGGGGGACCTACACAATATTAGGCAGGTGGTTTTAATGTTGTGGCTGATCGGTGAAGAAAAACAATGGAAAACAGAGCAGATGCATGCATAAACACTTTGTGTGAGTGGCCCCTAACTCATCCGTTCATGCGTATCTATGTGAGTGAAAGCACGTGGGCGAAACAAGTTCAGAAGGCCTGTATAATTTTTCATAAATTACAAACCTGAACCCGAAGTCCTACTGCAGACAACAGCATATCCGCGCTTGTACTCAGAACAACAAGTCACCCCTCAAGTGATTTTTGCGGAGCTTTCCTACCCGACGTCCGGGGCCACATGCAATTGCAAATGACTCTAATAAGTCGGTTCTTTTAATGAAGTTCTGAAGTTTGTCACCAAGACAAACTTCAGAAAGCTGGTCCTGACAGTTGCCGTGACGATGCCAGACTCATTCACAGACTGGCAGAGTTTGTTGGCAGCGTCAGGACTCTCAGATGTGAGGAGACACAGAGAGCCGGCACAGTCTAAGAGACGCCACTTACCCGCATCTCACATATGAACACCCCAAACCCCCTCTGCCCCATCCCAGAGGAGCCCAGAGCCTCGTTAATAAGCACCAGGAGCACATGGGTGTGTGACAGAGCGAAGAGAAGTGTCTCTCTTGCACACACACTCATGCATATACACACCCATCACACAGACAGCCCAAGTGGCACTCAGGACTCCCAGCATACTCAAAGCGTTCCAGTGAAGGCATATGCAATGAGGACAATATCATGGCTGTGTCTTTCTCTAGGAAATGTTATCATTCCTTTTCAAAAGGTTGAAATTTGTATTTGCTGAAGTGTGTAAATTCTACGCAGCTAGTGTCATCAAACAGAATTGCAAAAATAAAATCACTGTTTTCCAAAAGAACCCAGAAAACTTCACATGTCTGCCATTGCTTCAACAAACAGATAGTCCTGCCCCAAACTTACACAATTGGCCAAGCTAATGACCTCATTTACAAGGACACCAGAAAGCCATTTATTGCAAGAAAGCTGCTTAAGACTCAAATTCGACATACGAGTTTACATGCACCATGCTATCTACTTTCTCTTTACATCTGTCTGTAACCACCATTGAGCATGCAATTCCTGTAAAGCCTGAGAAACTTCCTTTTTTATTGCAATTTCTTTTTCTTTTCTTTTTTTGCTCCAGACAGCAGCATTGGCAAAACATGTGTGTAACTGAACCATGCAGCACACACCACAACTGATGAAGCAAAGCATTGTTTTTGACTGTCTGGAATCTACAGTATAATAGGCATAGGTCAAAGGTCAGGATGATCTACTTGACAACTAGTTGTCCAACAACTGACTTGATTAGCGAGGTTGATAAATTGAACTAGATTTGATGAATTTAAAGAGGATTTTTTTTTTTTAAATGTTAGCTTGCTGACTGTGTGATCTGCTTTAGCATGCTAACATTAACTGTTGGACTGTTAGCATGGCAAAACCCTTTTTGCAAATTTGCATCTCTAAATGTATGTCTTTTAAAGCAGTTGCAACTATCAAAGCAGAGCTTTAAATAAATAAGTAAATAAATAACTAAATCAGACAACTCCGCAGCAGTGTAACATATTTAGTGTTTTTTTGTGTGCGTGATCGTGTTTATGTGTGATTCTTAAAGGTCACATTAAAACCGACTTGGAAACTTTATTTTTGGTACTTTTCAAATGCCTTTTATGTAAAGATCTTACTATTTTAGCCTTGACCCAGACCCAAATAATCTAATAAAATATTCTTATTCAGTGAAAATTATTTTATCCAAAAAAAAACAAAAAAACAAAAACAAAACAACTGTCCCACAGTTGTGCCGTCATTTCCACCACATTACACAATTTTGCCCCTAAAAGTATTTTCAAAAGTTAGTGTACTTGTAAACAAAGTCGGAACAAAAGGGTGTCAGTGAAGTGCATGCTTGAGATAAAATATGAAAGTGTGAAAATATTATTGAATTGTGTGTATTTGAATACATAAAATGTTAGCTATGAAACTAGCCTTAGCAAGACAAAGGAGGCAGCCATTTTTTTTTTCTTCAAAAACATTACCAATGTCATGTGTGAAAAGAATATCAAGAGTGTGAAAATTGTTTTAATGAAGTTGAATAAACACTCATATGTGTGCGGTGTAACTTGAAATGAAAACCTTTCTAGCAATTAGCCACTAAAACAATATTGTCCTTAGGAACTTGAAGGCCACATTTTTCAGAGTAAAAATCAGACTGCTGAGTGAATGAAAATCACATTAATGTTGAAATAAGTATGAACAAACAGAGAGAGAAAGTCAAATTCCTTTATCTGGATGTAAGAAGGTCATACATTGTCTTTCGCAAATAAACGTAATCACGATGGATTCATTAGCAGGCAGGGAGGGGTGCACACTCGCATGAGGGTCTCTTTTTTAAAAACACACTGAAAGCCTATTCATATGAAGGGCGCTAAATATAGCCACACAGACCTGGATCTCATCAGCAAAGAATGTAGGTCAAGCACCAACCAAGATCTTCAGTTTAACATGCAGAAATTTGTCATAACACGAATTCTTCAAAAAAGACAAAGCGGGAGGGGGGGGGACAAAGCAGAGAGAGACGGCCTTAAAGAGCAGAAATATTAAAGTGCCTCTTCCTCTGTCTACACATGCCTTCCAGACCAGATGCAGAAGGAGAAAAGGAAACAAGCAAACACAGTGGTTTTTGCTCGATATTTGGGTCAGCACCGCTACATGTGCGTTTGCGCTCAGTATGTCTTCAAGTTAATCGAAGCTCACTGGTCGATGACTCAAAGAACGAGGCATGGATGAAGTCATGCAAAACAAGAGCGCTGCAGAGCTTTGTGTGCTCCGAGCAAAAGCGACAGAGAGAGAGAGCGAGAGAGAGCGAGAGAGAGTGAGAGAGGTGATCTCTCTCTGGAGTGAAGCCAACTGAAGCACCCCATTACACCCCATACCTCACTGCATTGGAATGTCTTGGTCCTTAGGGTCTGTCCTTTTTAAAAGTTCTATGCTGTGTCCGAAATAATGCACAATACACTATGCACTCAGACATCTAGTGTATGAAGTATAGTATCATCTCAAATGGAACACTAACGGTTTTTTTTAACATCATGGGAAAAAAAATGTCTTCCATGAAACACGAAAGGAGATATTTTGGAGAATGTTCTGGTTGCTGTTTTCTATACAATGAAAGGGAATGGGGGCTGGGGCTGTCAAGTGTCGAAGAATAAATAGCACCATAAAAGTAGTCTATATGACTACACTCACTGAGCACATTTTAGGAACACCTGTACACCTTATCATTTATGCGATTATCTAACCAGCCAATTATGTGGCAGCAGTGCAATGCATAAAATAATGCATATATATGGGTCAGGAGTTTCAGTTAATGTTCACATCAAACATCAGAATGCGGAAAAATGTGATCTCAGTGATTTGGACCGTGGCATGATTGTTGGTGCCGGACATGCTGGTTTGAGTATTTCTGTATCTGCTGATCTCCTGGGATTTTCACACGCAACAGTCTCTAGACTGTACAACTGAAGTCAGCAGAATAGCATCTCAGAATCCACAACACATCGAACCTTGAGGCAGATGGGCTACAACAGAAACAGACCACATCTGGCACTTTATTAAGACAATAGTGTTACTAATAAAGTGCTCAGTGAGTGTATATGCACTATATTATGAGTTCTGAAGCCATACAATAACTTGGCTTAAGGAAAACACCAAAATCTATTAGCTTAAAATCTTAACCTCCACCAGAGCTCTCAGGTTGCGTACATTCAAATTTTAAGACGTGTCACACCAAGTAAGATGTCAGTCGATCATGAGACACGTGATAGCAGATGACGTTTGACTTAATTTACATAAACTATGGTATAAATGTGCACTAACGTAATTTAAGATTTGAGAGATAAGGTGAAGTGGAACATTTCCAGTGCATAATGACTTTGATTTTGCTCTGCTGCACATGGCATCAGTAGACTTTGAATATAGTGCGCAAGTCGTATGAACCGCTTTTAAGATACATTCATAATTTTTTTTTTTTTTTTTTTTTTTAGGAGTTTGACAGATTTTGGCAACTGTACGATTACATACAAAAAAGAGCAGTGTAAACATACTTCAAACATCTCATTTTCTCAGAAAAAAGAAAGACAGTTATAAAGGTTTGGAGCAATATGAGCGCAAGTAAATATGATTTTCATTTTTGGGTGAACTATCCCTTTAAACGCCAGTTTCATACATTAAAAAGGGCAGCTAGAGGCTCTTTGGGTATGTGTGGTCTTCTGCAGGCTGTGGCAGATATCAGGCCTGCCCAGACTCACACTGAAGGTGTGCGTTTAGATAGATTTCCCCTGCATTAATACACATCAGAGGCTGGGCGTCTTTAGCCTCTCCCAGGCTTTTAAATACACTCAATCAACTAAAACAAAGTCTTATGTCTAGTCCTCTATCTTTTTTAATAAATCTGTCTAGGTGAGCTTTTATAAGGTAGTCTGGTTTGGGTCAAGCCCATTTTATAGCACAATACAGATTTAAAGATCAATAAGGAAGCAATTAAAATCCAAAATAAAGCTGTCCTGTATGGTCAGGAAGGAGAATCCAAAATGCTCCTGAACTTTCACAAACTGATTAGGTCCATAGCACAGTAGTCATTTCTTCATGTAGTCACCGGAGGGAGTGAAAGTGTGTGTTTCTTTGAGAAACAGAAGAGTTCCTGTCGGCTCTGTGAAGTCTCAGTACTGCTCTGCTAAACACGTTTTACAGCACAACCAAATGCTCCAAACCCCCCCACCTCTCCACTCCTCCAAAATCCTTTTCCAAAATTTTAAAACCTCTCCTTCACATTCCCACTTTCTTTCTTTTGATGAGAGATTGTCTAATGGATTTGACAGGTTGCCCCACAGCCTGTGCAAATCCTTTAATAAATAAAATGGAGAGATTTCTCAGTTACAGAGGCAGTTTGGAGAGGAAGAGGGGAACAAAGCTAAAATCAAAGACTGTAATCAGCATGGAGGGATTTAAGCGGAAATGCAGAACTCTTGTTGCTCCTGGGTGGCACAGGAAGATGTATACAAACCCACAACAGCCATGCCACCCACCCTTACACAAACACACACAGATGGAGGAAAACCAGATTCTGAAGTGTGTGAACTGGTTTGCAATAAAGGTACTGGAGATGTGGATTATTTGGTTGGTCATAATAAATTAACAGTAATTTCCCATGGCGAGACAACCTCATGAAACCTGTCAAGAAAATGTCCTGGCCCTGTTTTACTCAATAATCAAAAGAAACAAATTTGAAATTATATTTTGCATATATAAAATTATTCCTATAATTAGGGTCTTTAAAAGGAATGTTCCAGATTCAATACAAGTTAAGCTCAATTGACGTTGATTACCACAAAAAATAATTTCAAATTCTCCCTCCTTTTCTTTAAAAAAAGAAATAATCTTGGTTACAGTGAGGCATTTACAATGGAATCTGAAAACCTTAAAATACAAAAGTATAGCCACAATATATGCATGTTAACAGGATTCAAGTATGATAAAATTGCTTATTTTACAACTTTGTTGCCATGACGACATAATGGCATAAATATTAAAACCCTAAAGTGATCGCAAAAATGACTAGGCCTATTTATACAACTTTACAGCTCAAATAATACACACGTTTTAACAGAAAAACAATATTGTAAGTGCTAATAAAATTGATCTTCACAAATTATAGTCTTAATTTTTGGAGACTTTAAACCCTCCAAAGATTTACTAAAATAATTTCCATTGTAAGTGCCTTACTGTAACCTCAATTATTGCCTTTTTTTTTAAAAATAAACGATAGGATGTCAAAATAATTTTTGTGGTAATCAGCATTATGCTACAAATGCTGTTGATTGAGCTCCTATAAGGTATTTTACATTGTGATTTACATTTATTTACATTATTTTTATGACAGTTATGCAAACTTTACACCCCATTCAGTGACTCCAGCCAGGTCTCCTAAGCAACCAAATTGGCCCATTTGCTAGGGAGGGTAGAGTCACATGGGGTAACCTCCTCATAGCTGCTATAATGTGGTTCGTTCTCGGTGGAGCACGTGGTGAATTGAGCGTGGATGCCGCGGTGGATGGTGTGAAACCTATGTCTCTGTGGCGACGCGCTCAACAAGCCACGTGATAAGATGCACGGGTTGACGTTCTCAGACGCGGAGGCAGCTGGGATTCGTCCTCCGCCACCCGGATTGAGGCGAATCACTACGCGACCACGAGGACTTAAAAGCGCATTGGGAATTGGGCATTCCAAATTGGGTAAAAAAAAAAAAAAAAAAAAGACCAGTACATTTTCTTGACAGGTCATGTGAGAATCACCCCATGATCCTGACTGATCCCTGTTGATGATCCAGCTAAAACTAAAGGTGACTGCTGGTTTTGCATGGTTTGGAACCATCATCCGTAAATGGAAGAAGTTTGGAACCACCAGGACTCTTCCTAGAGCTGGCCGCCTGGCCAAACTGAGCGATCAGGGGAGAAGGGCCTTAGTCAGGGAGGTGACCAAGAACCCGATGGTCACTCTGATAGAGCACCAGCATTTATCTGTGGAAAGAGGAGAACCTTCCAGAAGAACAACCTTCTCTGCAGCACTCCACCAATCAGGCCTGTATGGTAGAGTGTCCAGACGGAAGCCACTCCTCAGTAAAAGGCACATGACAGCCTGCCTGGAGTTTGCCAAAAGGCACCTGAAGGACTCTCAGACCATGAGAAACAAAGATTGAACTCTTTGGCCTGAATTTAGTTTTAATACATTTGCAAAGATTTCAAACAAACTTCTTTTACATTGTCATTATGGGGTATTGTTTGTAGAATTTTTAGGAAAATAATGAATTTAATCCATTTTGGAATAAGGCTGTAACATAACAAAATATGGAAAAAGTGAAGCGCTGTGAATACTTTCCGGATGCACTGTAAATGTTCTCCCAAAAAGATGAAGTTTTTAAGGTTAAAGCTCTGTGGAGATTTAAATGAACAAAACAGACTTCCCTAACCTAAACCTTTAACCTAATCCTAAACAATAGTGTCATAAAAAGCAAATATGAGATGACGGAGCATTAGTCTCAAGTCTCATTTATTTATAAAGCACATTCAAACTACACTGTAGAACCAAAGTGCTAAATATTAAAATCCAAATCTGTTTTTCTAGTTTTAAATAAAGAAAACCAATGTCCCTATACCCTAAATTCAACAACTAAACCTAACCGATTGTGTCATGTCAAATGTGAGATGAGACCCAGTCTTCCAAGTTCAAAATCCGATGCTCTATTAGTTGAGCTCCCGCGAAAATTAGTTGCAATAAGTTTGTGAATGTAGTTGGTTATGTAATGAAAGCATTAAAATGTATCGTCTTTCAAATCATGCGTTACAGTAAAGGTGTTTGGTGTAAAAGTTAGCATTGTGTGAGTAACAGTAAAAAATATGTGCTTTTCTCGTGATTTGTGTGAAAGTGAACATAATTATTTGTCTTAGCGCTTCTAGTGCGATATATAGAAGAGGGATTAAAAAGAAAAAATGTTTCTGCCAAATTGTAGACCTAGTTATAGTAGCTTGATTCTATGAGACCAGGTTGTGATTAGCTGGGCTACCAGCTGGTGGACCTGGAAGTCCATGTTGGTCAAGTTGCTTAGGTCTCCTGGACCACCTTGGACCACCAAAAATCCAACTACATTGTTCCACAAGCTAACTTGCAATTTTTTTCCCCCAAAGTCATCAACTGCAATCTCCTTTAGTTCCTTCTTTCAGCCCATTTAATGCTTGCATTTATCCCAAAAGAATTCCTTGTTCTGCTTGGCCTACTATATATTGTATAGAGCTAGAAGAAGCCCTTAAAGCTCTAAACACATACTTGCAGACAAACACAACACTCACAAACATGAGTTTCTCTGAGTCATATGTAAGAGTTTATGCTGGCAGTTGAGGATTAGGGGAATAGGTGTATGGAAAAACTTGGTTTTGCTAACATAAGGAGAGAGAGAAAGAGTCTGTACACACAAACACAGCACGCTTACTGCTTAGCATAATCAGCTGTTAAAACAGTCCTCCACTCACAAAACGAAAATAAGCTTTTATTTGACAAAAAATTAGACTTGAAAAAATCTAAATCCTCCACAAAGCAATTAAAACAACATTTTACCCCACCACACTAATCAGAAATACATTATATTCCCAAATACTTCTCCGCTGGTTGTTTCTGCATGAGCTGAAAAGAGCCCAGGAAAAAGAACAGGTCAATTTAGCCACCCAAGGGACTAAAGGCACTCCAAAAAACAATCCAAATCATGTACAATCAATATGTTTATGCTAGACAGCTTATGTTATGCTAAGTGCAACCATCAAATGCAGCAGACAGCAGCGGATGTACAGCTTTAGTGGATGACAGGGAACGCTACAGCTTGAATGAGATATTAGAAGCTACCCTTGATAGTATATGCATGTAGCCAAGATGTCTTTTTGATGTACATTTTTAAGTGGGAGATGCAATTTTAGAGCGTTTGCTGACCTGCAATCTGACGCCGTTCCCTGACATTAGAATGATAATTAGATGTTTTCGTGACATTGCTAATTAGATGTTTGTACACAAACAGTATGCCTGAAATAAAGTGCCTTTAATAAATACAACAAAATACACACCAATATTTACAAAAATTAAATAAAATTGTAAGCAGGAATAAATCAGAATAAGTCATAATGTAATTTTAGCCTGTTTCCAGTTACCATGCAGTGTAGCAATTGCCGCATTAATATAGAATTCAATTGAATGCGAATATAAGCTAAATTCACAATGAACATGATTTGTCCAATCAGAATGTTGATTCGGAATTAGGAACAAAAGCATTCAAAATAGCATATGCATGTCACAAAGAAGTCTGTTAAATGTACATTTTTAACTGGGAGATGCAATTTTTAAAGCGTTTGCTGATCTGCAATATGTCGTAAAAAATTGTTTTGAAATGTTTGAAAGATATTCAAAACATGTTTTCGCAACATTGATTTTAGATGTTTGCACAAAATTGGAAAGCTCAAAATAAAAAGCATATTTTATAAATATAACAAAAGATATCAATATTCAAAAAATAAATAAATAAATAAATATATAAATATATATATATATTACATTTATTTTAAAAATGTAATTTAAGTAAAAATACACTGCCTGGCCAAAAAAAAAAAAAAAAAAAAAAAAAAAAAAAAAAAAAAAACGTAAGTTGTAAGAACCTGTAAGTTCTCCACATTGTGCATGTGGAAATACTCTTACTATTAAACATAGCTGTGAGTTCTACTGTCGATTTTTATGATGTGACTTAAAGTGTTTTAGTGATCTCTGATCACAACCATTCAAGATTTTTTCCGACTACATTTCTTCCGCAAAGCTGATGGTTCACCACTATCCTTCCAGGTTTTAATAATGTGTTAGACAGTTCTTAACCCAATTCCAGTGATTTCAGCAATCTCCTTAGTTGTTTTCTTTGCTTGATGAAGGCCAATAATTTGCCCCTTCTGAAACACAGTAACATCTTTTCCACGACCATGGGATACGTCTTCCGACATGGTTGTTTAAGAAATGAGAAGCTACACACTGCATCAGTTAGGGTTAAAAGAAGTATTACCAGCTGAAACATATTAATCACTGCAATAATGATCCAATCATAGGCTCTTAAGTATCTGCTTATTTAAATCCAAACGGCTACTTTTTTTAGGCAAGCAGTGTAAATCATAATAAACAACTTTTGTCAAGTCAGTATGTCATAAATCTAGCATGTTTCTATTTACAGCTGAAGTCAGAAGTTTACATACACTTAGGCTGAAATCATTAAAACAAATTTTTTAACCACTCCACAGATTTAATATTAGCAAACTATAGTTTTGGCAAGTCGTTTAGGACATCTGCTTTGTGCATGACACAAGTAATTTTTCTAACAATTGTTTACAGACAGACTGTTTCACTTTTAATTGACTATATCACAATTCCAGTGGGTCAGCAGTTTACATTAAGTTAACTGTGCCTTTAAGCAGCTGCAAAATTCCAGAAAATGATGTCAAGCCTTTAGATAATTATCCAATTAGTTTCTGATTGGAAGTGTACTGAATTGGAGGTGTACCTGTGGATGTATTTTAAGGCCTACCTTCAAATGCAGTGCTTCTTTGCTTGACATCACGAAAAAATCTAAAGAAATATGTTAAGACCTCAGAAAAAAAGTTGTGGACCTCCACAAGTCTGGTTCATGCTTGGGAGCAATTTCCAAATGCCTTAGGGTACCATGTTCATCTGTAAAAACAATAGTACGCAAGTATAAACACCATGGGGCCACGCAGCTCAGGAAGGAGACGCATTCTGATGAATGTAGTTTGGTGAAAAAAGTGCAAATCAATCCCAGAACATCAGCAAAGGACCTTGTGAAGATGCTGGAGGAAACAGTTAGACATATAAAGTAAAACAAGTCCTATATCGACATAACCTGAAAGGCTGCTCAGCAAGGAAGAAGCCACTGCTCCAAAACCTCCATAAAAAAAGCCAGACTATAGTTTGCAAGTGCACATGGGGACAAAGATCTTACTTTTTGGAGAAATGTCCTCTGGTCTGATGAAACAAAAATTGAACTGTTTGGCCATAATGACCTTCGTTATGTTTGGAGGAAAAAGGGTGAGGCTTGCAAGCCAAAGAACACCATCCCAACCGTGAAGCATGGGGGTGGCAGCATCATGTTGTGGGGGTGCTTTTCTGCAGGAGGGACTGGTGCACTTCACAAAATAGATGGCATCATGAGGAAGGAAAATTATGTGGATATATTAAAGCAACATCTCAAGACATCAGCCAGGAAGTTAAAGCTCGGTTGCAAATGGGTCTTCCAAATGGACAATGACCCCAAGCATACCACCAAAGTTGTGGCAAAATGGCTTAAGGACAACAAAGTCAAGGTATTGGAGTGGCCATCACAAAGCTCTGACTTCAATCTGATAGAAAATTTGTGGACAGAACTGAAAAAGCATGTGCGAGCAAGGAGGCCTACAAACCAGACTCGGTTACACCAGTTCTGTCTGGAGGAATGGACCAAAATTCCAGCAACTTATTGTGAGAAGCTTGCAGAAGGTTACCCAAAACGTTTGACCCAAGTTAAACAATTTAAAAGGCAATGTTACCAAATACTAACAGTGTATGTAAACTTCTGACCCACTGGGAATGTGATGAAAGAAATAAAAGCTGAAATAAATCAATCATTCTCTCTACTATTATTCGGACATTTCACATTTTTAAAATATTCATCCTAACTGACCTAAGACAGGGAATGTTTTCTATGATTAAATGTCAGGAATTGTGAAAAACTGAGTTTAAATGTATTCTGACTTCAACCATAGCTAACTGATTTGCGTCAAAAGGGTGCATTTATTGCCTATATCAAAACGCGTTTTTCAGCTATTTTACAATGCATGTGGTTTTTCCAATCAGAATTCAGAGTCAAAATTGTCTGTAACTCCTTAATGGCTCTTCAATATTTTATTGGATATTGGGGTCTTTTGACAGATTCCAGTTTTGGCCATCTTGTAAAATCTGCTTCTTATTTCAAGTTTACATTGTCTAATAAACAATGTCGCAAAAACATCTTCTGAATGTCTTTCTAACATTTGTCAGGTAACATTTTAGTGACGAACTGCAGATAATTTGTAAATCACTTTGGACAAAAGAGTCTGCTTAAAGACTAAATGCAAATATGTTAATGAAAATCTGCTTTATATTGTAAAACGGAATCTAGAACCAAACATACTTTGTAAAAGTACACCAAATGGCGGGTTTATACACAACAGCAGACACAGGTACCGGTTTTTCAGACCATTCCACATTTATTATCCAAGCACACACAGCATGCGAGATGAGTCATACATTGTAAACACACAAATTCACTGTGTGTGCTGTACATCACAGTGGATTCCAAGCAGTGAATTATTTTTTGGTTCTGTGAAGTTACTATTATTGGATAGAGGGGGAGCGTTGTGCATTATATGTTTAAAATTGTTATTTCTTCAAATTTTAAATAGCTTTTCCCCCGGAAAAGTAATTGCGCAGCCAGTGGCCTGCTCAAAGCAGCATGTGTCTTACACGTGCTCCTCCGTGGCCCTGACCTCTCCTCTCTCAATCTCTCCATCCCTCCCTCCTGTTTGCTCTTTGTGACTTTGGTGTAATTGACCAAGGTTAGCTTGTTACCTCAGTACAAGCCTCTGCCAACTGGAGGAGAGCCAAGAGCTTTGTGTGTGTGTGTGTGCGTGTGTTAGTGTAAGGACATGAGAGGACAGTAAAGCAGGTTTCCGCTGACACTGGCCAACAATGACTCAGCTAGTCAGGACTAAAAAAAAAAAAAAAGTCTCCTCTAAAACATCTCAATCCCATTTACAGAGTACTAACCGAAGAATTGGACTGTTCAGTCCATAAAGTGCAGTCATAAATGTATGAAATATGCTCATAAACTCTAATCTCCACCATTATTTGGTGTTTCCAAAAGTTCCACATTAAAATACTGTAATCTCATGTAAAAATAAATGACTTGGGATAACTGTACAAGATCTCCGTCAATGAGGGTGTCAGCAAGATCCAAGAATACGCCACTGCAAACCAACAGCATTCTCTAGATGTCTCGTAACTCTAGTCGAAGCAGATCTTGTACAGTGGAAGGACATTGAGAGCCACAAATTCTCATTATTGTGATGTGAACAAAAATACTGTTTACATTACAGTAATGCAAAAAAAGAAAAAAAAAGAAAAAGAAGCCGCTGTAACATTTACACTAAACATTGATCTAATGTAATAAGCACTATTATTGGTTTTAATTGGAAAGAATTTATACATTTAAATGCATATGGCAAACGCTTTTATCCAAAGCATTCAGGGTATACATTTTATCATTATGTGTGTTCCCTTTGTGTGTACATCATGGAAGATGTATAAAACAAATACAAAATAAAATAAATTAAACTGCAATATTGTTTACTCTAAAATCTGATTTATACTTCTGTGTCGAACCTACGGCATAGGCTCCGCGTAGCGGCCAAAGCGTTGGTTTGCATTTATAGTTCTGTGTTGATGTCTGTGTCGTTCTGTGATTACACAGCCAAAATACTAATTATACATTTATAAAAAAACAAAAGCAAATGTAATTTGTGGATTTAAAAATATTTATTAAATTATTGTTGCAAAAAAATTAGTTCAAATATGTGAACATGTTGACATTTAGGTAGGCTACATATTTATTTTACATGTTGCCTGTATTGCAGGGAGCAAATAAATGAGAAAAATACTGTATGCTTGCTCTTGAGTTATAGAAATAAATATGTTGGCATTTTGACATTCCATGCTAAAAAAGAAATCATTAAAAAAAATGAATTCATAACTACACTTTTCCATGATGTTGGCGAATACTAAATGGGTCTTTTTAAAGACTTTACAATGCATATAGGCACTACAACCAACTTGAAAGTGTACCATTTCCATAACTTAATAATTATGATTATTTACTGAGCAATATACTGTCAAACATACGGTCAAATCATCGTGCAGATCGGAAAGTTCGCAAGTAGAATACAACACATATTGTTTCACTCACATATAAAATTAATATAAAGTAAAAGCCCTGAGGAAAATGTTTATTTTTTAATGATCCGGAGTCCAAATACAATGTGATATGATGCATAGATTTAATCTATTGCATTAGATTAAATAATCTAAGTAAAATGCAACACTACCTCAGATATTGTTGTTGTCATCCTGGGAGGCGGTCTCTGGTTACAAAGTGCATCAGTTGTGATCTGCGTCAATACGACACGCAGTTACATTTTTGAAGAGGTGCGCGTCAGCCTACGGCGTAGGCTCAATGCAGAAGTCTAAATCGGCCTTAACACACTAAACACCATTAAGAATAATTCCAATTTAAAAAAAAAAAAAAAAAAAAGTGTCTGGACACATTATAGTAATGAAAATTTAAAGACAGACATGTGCCTGGTTGTCACAAAAATAATTTCAGTACGCAAAACAAAATAAAATAAAATTAAAATTAAAAGGTCTTAAAAATAGGGAGCAAAATAAAGAGCAAGCTAACATAAAAATAAAAAAATAAAATAATGGTCTTAAAAATAGAGCTAAATAGGGAGGGATTAAAATTATGGCACCACATAGGGAGCTAGATATAACCAATAAAATGGCTTAATTTTCTTTATGCAAAAATATTATTATATTTATTATTTAAATTAAATAAAATATGACCCGACATGCTTTTGTGACATTTACCCAGATATGTTAAGAAAGAGACAGAAATGGAAGAGGAGAGAGTGCTAAATTAATGAATACAACAACATGGGTCAGGATAGAGGCAGTATATATGTCCAGTCAAGATATAAAACATGTTTAAAGGCCATTCACTTGGCAAATACACTAACCACACAAGCCACACATCCTCCTCAAGCATGTACAGAGAGAGATTATACACAACACTGTCGTCCCACCCTGGTCTCTCTGAATTGCCAATGCATGGTGTGGCAGTAGATTCAGCCGGCACTTGCATCAACATCAGCCTCTGCGAGGGAGTGTAAGACCTACTAGGTCATAGCATGCCAGTTAGCATATCTGAAGTCATAATTCACACATCAGGGACAAGATTAGAAACAAAATTTTAAACAAAATTATCAGATAAACACCAGAAACCTTAAAAAAAAAAAAAAAAAAAAAAAAACTATTAGCAGAATGAGGAACTATCTTTAGGAATGATCACTCATATCTGGACAGGATGACAGGTGTTGTTTTTTTTTTAAGAGTAGTGAAAAGGGGACATGAAAAGAAAGAGGATAGACCCAGAGACAGGACAATATGTGCCTTGTTTGGAGCTGAGAGACGCTTGTGAGTGTGGCATGGTGTTGGAGAATTAGCTCTTCTTCTCGCAGCTGCTGTAAATATTTTCCAAACCATTGGCAAGAAAGCGACTAGGCTTTGAAAGAGAGAGCTAGCTCACACCATGATGTCGTTCAATGAGGAGTTTTATGGCACTGGGGCAAACAAAGCACCCGCGTCCTGAGATGCCCTCCTGAGCTTGGCACGATTACACCAAATTTCTCTCTCAAAGACACACAGAGATGTTTATGCCAGGCCACACTCCTGACTCATGCGCCAGAGAGACAAATTGAACAGCTGGGTGCCAAACACAGAGAGACGGCATGTTATGAGCTCTTAAGTCTGCAGTTCTACAGACAGACACAATCCATATGACTTCACTGCCAAGGGGCCGAGATCCAGAACTTGTACTGTAACAGGTAAACCCAAATAAAATTTTTAGCTTGTCCAAGCTGGCCTAAATGCACTGTAAACCCTAATGCTCAAAATAATTAATTGTTTTGAGTAGGGCAAATGAAATCATATAAAGGTTAATTTATTTGAACTAATTTTTGAGTATTTAGAACTTTCTCTTTCTTCTGACTTCACGAAACTAGCACCTTTTTAGTAACATGAATTGTTTTGTTTTGAGTTGAAATTAACTTCTCTCTTTAAATTTGCAGGAACTTAAATTTAACTAAAACTGTACAGGGGATTTCTATTTCCCAGCATGCTTTGCATGGCACTCGACAGGGAGAATACATATCAGTGTTATACAATCTTATTTATGCAAGATGAATGTAAAGGGCGAGACTTGTTCGTGTTTAATGTTTTGTTGTGTTCTTTAGAAGAGTTTCTGTTAAAGTTTTTGGGGGTTATCATGATGGTGAAGTGGTCTGAGCTTAATTTGTGGACAGGTACAATTTAAGATTGTTCTACAGTACATTGCTTTACTCGTTGAGCAATTGTTATGCTAATCAGAGCAATTGTTTCCAATCTGCATGCATTCAGCATAAAGCATTCACTGGGTACTTGGTTGTTCTAGCTAGTACAAGCTAGTCAGGTTCCCTCTACTTGAAGTATTTAAGTTGAATTTACATGGTCTTTTTTAAGTTCAGCCAAAGAGTTAAATTTAAATTTAAGTGCCATTAAAATGTATGAGTAAGCTTACACAACATTTTAAGTTAAGAACAATTAACATGCATATTAGAAAATCAAAATCGGAAAATTCTATTAACCCCTTACATTTTTGGGCTGCTGCCTGCATTCCATCACAATATACAGATCTGAAATGTATGTGGCATTCTAATGCATTTTAGTTCTCACAGATGTGCTTGTCTACAGACATTGTCTAATTTTAAGTTCATGCACCACCCCCATTGTTTCATCAAATATCTTGGCCTCTAAGTGGACTAGAAGCTCAATATAAGTGTCATTTGAAAGTTGAGATCTTCTCCTTTGCAATGGTGTATAACATTTTATTATCAATAGTTAAAAACACATTTTTCCTGATGATCTGTTTAGCAAGCTTTTCCTGCTGGACAGCATATTTTGTTCTGGACATCTAAGATATAATATTGAATTATTTAGCCAAGCAAACTCACAGACAAGTAGAAAAATTGCAAATTTTTTAGAAAACTTTGAGTTGTTCGAACGGATGGCTGAATCCTGGGGATGGCCCAACAACCAGTGGGCAGTCCGCCTTTTGCCACTGTTGACCGGGGAAGCCCAAAGAACAGCACCACCAGCGCTTCCGCTCGCTGACGCTTGGTGAGCTCGGCCACCCATTTGCATTTGCCCAACAGATCTGTGACTCCTGCCGGCGGTGGCAGCAGAGCATGACGCCATGACAGTGGTCGATCTGGTGGTACTGGAGTAGTTTATCACCTGACTACCGAAAAGGATGGCGGAATGGATCCTGTACCACCACCCGGCGTCGCTGGACGAGGGACCGGTGAGCCCTCTTCTCTCTCTCTCTCTCTCTCTGTCTCTGTCTCATCTCCTCTTCATCCCGTTCCCACTCCCCGGAGATGTGGAGGCATTCCTCCCAAACCTACACCCCGCTCCCGGGGTTTTTCCAACCCACTGTGTTCCCTGGTCTCCCCTCTCTCTTTTGCTTTCTCCTCTTTCCCCCCAGGCTGGTGAATCTGCTGCCACAGGTTTGGCCGTAAAGCCTGGATCGGTCTGTTGGAGTTGCGGGGAACCGGGGCATTTCCAGGACCGGTGTCCAGTAATGGAGGTGATCAGGGCACTATGTTCATGTCACACACACTACCCGAACTGTACGTTGGGGATTAAATTGATTCGTACCAGCGTTTGCCACCCCCAAATGGACAGCTTGGTAATGATTTAATCAAACCCTAAAGAACATGATTCGGAAGTTCGTGCATGATGACACTCAGAATTGGGAGTCCCTATTATTTGCAGTTTGAGAGGTCCCACAAGCCTCCACAGGGTTTTCCCCCATTCAAATTACTGTATGGGTGCCGACCATGTGGTGTACTCGACGTCTTATGGGAAAATTGGGAGGAGGGACCCTAAAACAGTAAAAATGAAATTCAATACATTCTTGACCTGAGAGCAAAACTCTACACACTGGGGCAACTAACACAGGAGAATTTGCTCCAGGCTCAGGAACGACAAAAACTGGCTGTATAATAGGGGTACTCGACTATGAGATTTTACACTGGGAGATAAAGTCCTTGTATTGCTCCCTACATCGAGCTCTAAATTATTCGCCAATTGGCAAAGGCCCTTTGAGTTGGGGAAATCGATTATGAGGTGAAATGAAAGGATAGAGAGGAGCATGTCAGATTTACCACCTCAACCTCCTAAAACCATGGAGAGAGGTGGTTCCTGTGACTTTGGTGACAGTGGATCCGGAGAGAGAATAGCTCGGGCCGGATTTGAACTTAACAGCTACCGATCGGATCACCCCGGTTACTTGTGGAGATCACCTCTCACTGTCCCAAGTCACAGAGGTTGCCAGGTTGTAGAGGGAGTTCTCTGACGTGTTCTTGCCTCTCCCCGGTCGCACGAATCTCATAGAGCACCATATTGAAACGACCCCAGGGGTAGTGGTACGCAGACGTTCCTACCGATTACCCGAACACAAAAAACAGGTGGTACAGGAAGAATTGAAGGACATGCTAGATATGGGGGTAAGACAAGATTCCCACAGTGACTGGGCCAGCCCAGTGGTTCTGGTTCCTAAGAGCGATGGCTTGGTCCAATTCTGTGTGGATTATAGAAAAGTGTTTCAGTGCATTTGATGCATACCCAATGCCTCGGACTGACGAACTACTCGATTGGTTAGGCGCGGCTTGTTTTTATTCGACACAGGATTTAACGAAGTGATATTGGCTGATCCCCTTAACTCCCATGTCCCGTGAAAAGACAGCATTTTCCACACCGTCCGGTTTACACCAATTCGTGACCCTTCCGTTCGGTTTGTTCTGGCCCCAGCTACGTTCCAGTGACTCGTAGACAAGATTCTAAGACCCCATGCTGCTTACACCGCTGCCTCGATCTCGATGACATCATTATTTACAGTAATGACTGGCAGCGGCACCTGCAGAATCTGAGGGCTGTCCTGAGATCACCGAGGTGGGCAGGACTCACGGCCAACCCAAAGAAGTGCACGACTGGATGGGTGGAATTACGCTATCTGGTCTTCCACTTGGATCATGGGCAGGTGCGGCCCCAAATTGATAAGACTGAAGCAATCATGGCCTGTCCAAACCAAAGACCAAAAAGGAGGCAAGACAGTTCTTGGGGCTGGCTGGCTGGCTATTAGCGTAGAGTTGTACCTAATTATTCGGATGTCACCAGCCCGCTGACTGATCTCACTAAAAAGGGAGCACCAGACCAGGTCCAGTGGACGGAGCCATGTCAGCAGGCTTTGACACGAGTGAAAGCTGCACTCTGTGGCAGACCACGCTTACACTCCCCTGACTTCTCTTTCGCTATTATCTTGCAGACGGACATGTTGGACAGGGGGTTGGAAGCAGTGATGTCCCAGGTGGTGGAGGGGGAGGAGAGCTCCATGCTGTACATTAGTCAGAAGCTCTCGGTGAGAGAGACTAAGTACAGCACGATAGAGTGTTTGGCCATCAAGTGGACAGTCCTCTCCCTCCGGTACTACCTGTTGGGGTGGGCTTTCACCCTCTGTTCAGACCAGGCTCCGCTCCAGTGGCTCCATCGCAGGAAGGATGCTAATGCACGGCTCACCCATTGGTATCTGGCACTTCAGATGCACTTGGATTTCCTCTCTAGAAATGAAGGGGAATGGGTGGCAGGCCGGACGACTCCCCAGCCTGAGACGGGTGGTGGGGGAATGTGGAGATGGGGGCATGATCGAGTGACGCTCTGTGGAGAGCGAGGCCGGGAGAGGGTAGAGGTAAGGATTAACACCTGTGGGGTATGATTTCTAACAGCTGTTTTGTGTTGCAGTGAGAGTGGGAGAGAGATAAAAGCAGCCAGAGCTGCAGATGGGAAAAAGGACCTGAGTCCAACGTCAATGCTGCCTGCATTTGAGAGAGTGTTAATTTATGATTATGGAGCATTTGAGTTTGTTCATGTGTACGCTGAAAAGCGGCATAAAATAAATAACACTAAAGTGTGTAAACTGGTTCCCGCTTCCTCATTTCCCCCGAGACTGTCCAGAAAGTTGTCACTTCCTTAACCTCAAGATGGCGCCGAGAATGGCTGCTGCGTTGCGAGCTCCGACACAACATAGCAATGTTTTGTTTGTTTTGTTCACAATTCTTATGTTTTTTGTCTTGGATGTTGTCTGCCTTATTGTCTACGACAGACAAACACTTTTGGACATTGGTTCAGCGATCTCACACCGAAAACCGGACTTCATATTCCTCAATGCCGACCCGCTGTTTACAAACACGCAAGCGGAGCCCTTTGTCTGGGCAGCACGGCCGCGGAAATGCAGGAGGAAAAGGGGAAACAGAGCCGGCGTTCTCATCAGAGTAAGACGCCACGCAAATCGACCCCCGCTACCCACTATTCTACTGGCAAATGTTCAGTCTCTGGATAACAAGCTCTGCGAGCTGAAAGCGCGGATCTCTTTCCAACGAGATACAAGTGACTGCTGCATTATCTGCCTAACAGAAACTTGGATGTCTGCGGAGATTCCAGACTCAGCCATTGAACCCGCGGGGTTCTCCGTGCACCGAGCGGACAGAGCGAAAGACGTCTCAGGTAAAACTAGAGGAGGTGGTGTATGTTTTATGATCAACAAATCCTGGTTTGATCAGAGGAAAGTACATTCCATCAAGTCTTTCTGTTCTCCTGATCTGGAATTTCTTATGCTTCTGTGTCGACCATTCTGGCTACCGAGGGAATTCACAGCGGTCATTATCACAGCTGTGTACATTCCCCCATGAGCCAACACAGACCGGGCACTCAAAGAACTGTATGGGAGTATAAGTGTGCAGGAAACCGCACACCCTGAGGCCGCGTTCATTGTGACCGGGGACTTTAATAAAGCCAGTTTAAAATCAGTCGCACCAAAATATCACCAGCACATTAGTTTCAACACACGAGGGGACCGGGTTTTGGACCATTGCTACTCTCCATCCCGGGATGGCTACAAATCCCTCCCCCACCCACCATTTGGCAAATCAGACCACTCTTCCATTCTGCTTCTGCCCGCTTACAGGCAGAAATTGAAACAGGAAGCACCCACCCTCAGAACGATCCAGTGCTGGTCGGACCAATCAGACTCTATGCTACAGGACTGTTTTGATCACACGGACTGGGAGATGTTCCGGTCCGCCTCTGATGACGACATCGAGCTTTATGCTGATAGCGTAATGTGTTTCATCAGAACGTGTGTAGAGGAAGTGATTCCGACCAGAACTGTACGGATCTATCCGAATCAGAAGCCATGGATCAATAGTGATGTTCGCGCGGCACTTAATGTGCGGACCTCCGCTTTTAATTCCGGGAACGCGGAGGAGCATAAACAAGCCAGTTATGCCCTCCGAAAAACTATCAAAACAGCAAAATGCCAGTACAGGAGCAAGATTGAAGGACAGTTTAACACCACCAACTCTAGAAGCATGTGGCAGGGAATTAACATCATCACGGACTTTAAAGGGAATAAAAACTCCGCCACGAACACCGCTGCCTCTCTATCGGATGAGCTAAATACTTTTTATGCTCGTTTTGAGGGAAATAACACCGCCCTCGCGGAGAGAGCTCTCACGGCTGAAGCTACAGAGGTTAGTTCACTCTCCGTCTCTGTAGCGGATGTAACCCGATCCTTCCAACGGGTGAATATCCGCAAAGCCGCGGGCCCAGATGGCATTCCGGGCCGCGTCATCAGAGCGTGCGCGAACCAGCTGGCTGGTGTTTTTACGGACATTTTCAACCTTTCCCTCTCTTTGTCTGTAGTCCCCACATGCTTTAAAACATCCACCATTGTGCCTGTACCAAAACAATCAAAAATAACTTGTTTAAATGACTGGCGTCCTGTTGCTCTGACCCCCATCATCAGCAAATGTTTTGAGAGACTAATCAGAGATTACATCTGCTCTGTATTGCCACTCAATCTTGACCCGCTGCAGTTTGCTTACCGCAACAACCGCTCCACTGATGATGCCATTGCATCTACACTACACACTGCTCTCTCCCACCTGGAAAAAAAGAACACTTATGTGAGAATGCTGTTTGTAGACTACAGCTCAGCATTCAACACCATAGTGCCCTCCAAGCTAGATGAGAACCTCCGGGCTCTGGGCTTAAACTGCTCGCTGTGCAGCTGGATCCTGGACTTCCTGTTAAGCAGACGCCAGGTGGTTAGAATAGGCAGCAACATCTCATCACTGACCCTCAACACTGGAGCCCCTAAGGGCTGTGTTCTCAGCCCACTACTGTATTCCTTGTACACACATGACTGTATGGCAACACATAGCTCCAATGCCATCATTAAGTTTGCTGATGACACGACGGTGGTAGGTCTGATCACTGACAATGATGAAACAGCCTACAGAGAGGAGGTGCACACTCTGACACACTGGTGTCAGGAGCACAACCTCTCCCTCAACGTCAGTAAGACAAAGGAGCTTGTGGTGGACTTCAGAAGAAAAGACAGAGAACACAGTCCCATCACCATCAATGGAGCACCAGTGGAAAGAGTCAGCAGCTTCAAGTTCCTGGGTGTCCACATCACTGAGGAACTCACATGGTCCGTCCACACTGAAGTCGTTGTGAAGAAGGCTCATCAGCGCCTCTTCTTCCTGAGATGGCTGAGGAAGTTTGGAATGAACCGCCACATCCTCACACGGTTCTACACCTGCACTGTGCAGAGCATCCTGACTGGCTGCATCTCCGCCTGGTACGGCAATAGCACCGCCCACAACCGCAAAGCACTGCAAAGGGTGGTGCGAACTGCCAGACACATCATCGGAGGTGAGCTTCCCTCCCTCCAGGAAATATATACAAGGCGGTGTGTGAAAAAAGCTCGGAGGATCATCAGAGACTCCAGCCACCCGAGGCATGGACTGTTCTCACTGCTACCATCAGGTAGGCGGTATCGCAGCATCAGGACCCGCACCAGCCGACTCCATGATAGCTTCTTCCCCCAAGCAATCAGACTTCTGAACTCTTGATCTCCCACAATCAAAATACATCAGCACTGCACTTTATTACCCTTACTCTTATATCTCACACCGGACTGTCATAAATTATATTATTATTATTATTATATTATGTTCTCTCTTAACAACTGACTATCAACCGACAGCCTGAATGTCAATACAGTACAATACTGTACATTCTATATTATATATATATATATATATATACACTTTTTTTTTAATATATTTTAATTTTTAATTTTTATTGAATAATGTGTATCTATATAGTAAAAAAACAAACAAAAAAAAAAACAAAAAACAGCGTATTGTATACTGTACAGTGTATGTTATTATTTGTATATTGTTGAGTGTAATTATGTGTATAACAGATGTTTAAATTGTGTTGTGTTAATTTGATGTTTATTGTAAATTGGTATATGTCTCATTACTGTCACGACTGCTATGTTGATCGGAACTGCACCCAAGAATTTCACACACCATTGCACTTGTGTATATGGCTGTGTGACAATAAAGTGATTTGATTTGATTTGATTTTGAGTGATATAGCATCCCCCTTTGGACCAGCCAGCGTGTCCATAGTGTTTAAGGGGCACTTAAACTTGGGAGATCATTAACATAAAAAAAGAAAAAAAAAAAAAAAAAAAAAAGAATATCCTGGTTTGAATATCAAAATGATGTGTCATGCAATATAAGACCAGCGATATTTATTAAGAAAGTAATTATGGTCAACTTTGCTTTTGAATTATGGAGCATTGTGGCAGAATATTTAGAAATAAACAAATGGATGAATAAACTGAATCGTTTTGTTTTTTTTGCCTGTAAATAAATAGTCAAAAACAGCACCAGGTCAATTTGCTCAACCATAAACATTAAAAGATAGACTAAGCAGTCCAGCCCAACCCTGCAGAAACATTATGCCAACCTTCCCTCTCTCATATGCTCTCTCCACCTCTAACAAGCTTCATAAATATACATCAGCTGTTATTTGGACACCTTGGCAGAGCGAGTGGATCTTTAACTGTCAGGGAGTAACAAGCACTCCCTTCAGCAGCGTTTCCCCGCTTCATTACCTACACGCCTGGCACGCCACATCATACCAGGCCATGTGTCAATCATGGGACAAAGAAGATGGCGACTCGCCGGGTGTCAGAGCTTGGCGCATGGAGACACCTCCAGCACCCTTCTGTTTGCAGAGGAAACCATTACACTTCGAGAAACACAGCAGTCATACAGGAGACGAAGAGGAATTCTTCAACATGTTTGAAATACAGGAAAATGTAAAGGACACTACAGTCTTAGACTCAAGAAAGCATGTACACTAAATGTCTGATGTCTGAAAAATTGTAAGAGAATCCTCAAACTCAATGATTCTGAACCAGTACCACTGTTTTCATTGTGTACCAGGGAAAGAATTGTTATTATCATGCAATAAAAACACGATGGATACCTAGCACAAATATTACCTCAATGATGTGCTAATTACTCGATTAGCCTTACCAATAATTAGCTCAGGATCGTCTTCTCTCAATGACCCCTAATTTTTAAATGCAAATGAGTCTGTTTTATATAAAGGCCTAAAATGTAATAGTTACAGCAGCCAAAGATGAAGTGTTTAATAGCATGAGGTTCTGGTGTCATTGAATAATCTGTACAGATACTTAATAACAGCTGTTATGATTTTAACACATCCTGGTCATAGAGACCCGAGAACATCTGACCTTGATCCCTTTGGCTAACCTGTGAGAGTGCAGTTATTAAATCCACTATGCACACACACACACACACACACACACACACACACACACTTCATAACCACATCTACGCCCTCCATTCTATCCCAGTCGAGTGATGTAATTAAATTCTCTCCCCATCAACACAGTGCGGGTCACGACAGCAGAAGCGCCAGCCAGATCCCATAGAGTTCCTGTGTGGCGTACACGCACAGATGAAAAGCATTTCCTGACTAGCGCACACACAAATAGCTTTCATTATCTACCCAGGATACATATGGGCCAGCATTAATTGAGAGCAACAGGGGTCGAGGTAAACATATGTCGACCAAGAAATACACACACACACACACACACCAAGAGAAATCATCAGCAAATCTGCAACACGGTAATAAATCGGCAACAAATCAGTATTTCTTAATACAAACAATGTGTGACAAGATATTACATTTAATATTACATTTAATACAATTTACATAAATTGTATACAACATGATTTTATTATATTTATAAAATATAATACTTATTCATAAATTATTTAAAATATTTAAAAGATGTTAATTTTAAACAAATGTAATACAATTTACATACATTTTATACAAAATAACTAAATATTATACTCATTTATAAACTATTTAAAATATTAAAATAAATAAACTGAACAATTTAATACATTTACTACAGATTAAAAAGATACTGAATGTAATTATATAATAATTTTGTAATGTTTTATAATTACAATTATTACATTATAAAAATATTTTAAGGAATAAAAAATATTTATATAATTCTATTATATAATAATATTATTTATAAAATATACAACTGTTCATTACATATATATATATAATTAATAATAACATTTTATAAAATAACTTTAATACAAATGTAAAAATCAAGTGTCATTTCACATTCTGTAAAAATACTATTGATTTAGATTTAATTTATATAATATTTATATTATTTTAAAATAATATTTTTTATATAAATACAATTATTACATTATAAAAAACATTTTGCAAAAATAAAATACATATTTATATAATCCAAATATTATACAATAATAATATTATTATTTATAAAATATAAAATTATTAAATATTACAAAATTAATAAACAAATATAATTTCACATTCTGTGAGAAGAATGGTATTGGTTTAGATTTAAATTATGCAATATAAATACAATAACTTAGCTATACTTCAGCTATACTTCTGCTTTTTTTTTTTTTTTTCACATCACAGGAGGAACTCACATGGTCCATCCACACTGAGGCCATTGTGAAGAAGGCTCACCAGCACCTCTTCTTCCTGAGACAGCTGAGGAAGTTTGGAATGAACCACCACATCCTCGCACAGTTCTACACCAGCACTGTAGAGAGCATCCTGACTGGCTACTTTTCTGCCATTTTAAGTTTTACATATTAAGGTTTACAACGAAGTTGTGGGCAACTGGTGAGTCCATAAATAAATGTTCACAAAATGTTCCTCTCAACCATACCAGACCGGGACAAACCAAGAACATTATCAACCTGAGCACACGAAAGGCCCATGACTAAATGGAGCAATTGAATTACTTTACGAGAGAAACACACAAACATAAAAGGCTCATACGGGGTAAGAGCGGACATGTAGCAGCAGCTGGGTGTTTCATATTGCCACTGTGGCCATTTTATTATCACAAACCAAAGAGCTGCTTTTATTCCGTCTGATGTGACATAACCTAATTTCAAGTCAATAGGAAACAAAATGTTCTCTCCAGTACTGTGGCTTTCTCACTGTATGTATTAAATTGTCACGGTAAGTGGTCAGTTACAAGACATGACAAAACAAATTCACACCATGCCAAAGGCCACAAGATATCACGTGATGTGGAAATACACACAGGGAAAGGGATTTGAAGAAAGGATTAGAGAGGATTGTCCAGGCTCGGTGAGATGTTTGACACACGTCTGTTAGATGCAGTAAAGCTAGCATGGCAGTTTTAAACTTGACAAACTAGGTCCAATGAGAAAATCCGACTTGAAAAACAACAAATCAGCATTCAAAACACATTAAACTTTTACAATACAGCATTTCTGTGTGAAACAGAATATCATGCAAGAAATGATGCAGGATGGGCCTTGATTTTAAACATAAGGATTTGACTGGAACCTGCAAAGTTAGGTTAGGATATTATTGGTTTAAACCCACCTTTCACAATTCAATCAATTTCCAATGGATACAATCAAGTCCCACCCTACTTGAAAACCCTGTTTCACTCAAAAATGTGTGACATTATGGAAGTAAAATGGGATGCAAAAGCAGTTACATGCTAATTTTAAGAAATTAAATGGGGTTCATTTTGATTTCATGTTGACTTTGAGCATGAGAGGTTTAACACTAGTTGTTTCCTGTTCATTCCTTCACTGGAAACCTATCAAAGATATGTACATTTACATAAGAAAATATGTTTGCAAACAAAGCATATGATTAAGCAGAGAGGAAGTAGCAGTCACGCTCGTGTTGGGGTGTCCAGGGGTCTGTGCGGGGGTGTGAGGGTCAGGGCAGCCAGGTGGCCCTAGAGTAAAAGGTCACGCCCACCAGAGAGCTTACAGCGAATGGCTAAGCTCCAGTGCTCAAAGGGCCTGTCAATCAAGATTGATTATGAGGGGTGGGTGAGTTTGCCCCACCCTTCCGGGCTGATCTCACCCCCCACCGCTCTCTCTTCATCCCCCTCTAAAGAAAAGAGTCTTTGCATGACAAAGTGATGCAGATTTCATGAAAAAAGAAAGAGAGAATGAAATAAAGAATCTCTTTGGGGTCCTAGAATCCCCCATACTATGATGGACTTTGGAAATAAAGAAATGTTTATAAAGGTTACCATCTCTCCACTCTTTACTCTACAGAATTTCCTCAAAACATTTATGCAACACATTAGATTGATTCTTTCAGCCCTCAAAACATCAGAAAAAGTCAAACCACTGTATTCCAATAAATCGCAACAGAATTCAAAAAAAAAAAACCTTGACAAATAGAGTCCAAAGATATTGATGACACATGTGGAGTTCAAGATGGCGCCGAGTATGGCTACTGCGTTGCGAGCTCCGACCCAACATTGCAGTTTTTTGTTTGTTTTGTTTACAGTTCTTACATTTTTATGTCATGGATGTTGTCTGCCTTATCGTCTACAATAGACAAACACTTTTGGACATTGGTTCTGCAATAGCACACCGAAAACCGGACTTTAAACTCCTCAATGCCGACCCGCTGTTTACAAACACGCCAGCGGAGCCCTTTGTCTGGGCAGCCTGGCCGCGGAAAAGCAGCCGGAAAAGGGGAAGGAGAGCCGGCATTCTCATCGGAGTAAGACGTCGCGCAAATCGTTCCATGCTACCCAGTATTCTATTGGCAAATGTTCAGTCTCTGGACAACAAGCTCTGTGAGCGGAGCACACGGAACTCTTTCCAACTGTGACATTCATTGTGACTGGGGACTTTAACAAAGCCAATTTCAAATCAATCGCACCGAAATACTTCCAACACATCAGTTTCAACACACGATTTCAACGGGTTTTGGACCACTGCTACTCTCCCTTCCGGGATGGCTACAAATCCCTCGACCCACCATTTGGCAAATCGGACCACTCTTCCATTCTGCTTCTGCCCGCTTACAGGCAGAAACTGAAACAGGAAGCACCCACACTCAGAATGATCCAGTGCTGGTCAGACCAGTCAGATTCTGTGCTACAAGACTGTTTTGATCACGCAGACTGGGAGATGTTCCGGTCTGCCTCTGATGACGACATCGAGGCATACGCTGATAGCGTAACGTGTTTCATCAGTAAATGCATAGAGGACATTGTACCAACCAAAACTATACGGATCTACCCTAACCAGAAACAGTGGATTAATAGCAATGTTCATGCGGCACTTAATGCGCGGACCTCCGCTTTTAATTCTGGGAACGCGGGAGGAGCATAAACAAGCCAGTTATGCCCTCCGCAAAACTATCAGAGCAGCCAAATGCCAGTACAGGGACAAGACTGAAGGACAGTTCAACACCACTGACTCCAGAAGCATGTGGCTGGGAATTAATATCATCAGAGACTTCAAAAGGGAATAAAAACTCTGCCGTGAATACCGCTGCCTCTCTGCCAGATGAGCTAAATATTTTTATGCTCGTTTCGAGGGAAATAACACCGCCCTCACGGAGAGAGCTCTCGTGGCCGAAGCTACAGAGGTTAGTTCACTCTCCGTCTCTGTAGCGGATGTAACCCGATCCTTCCAACGGGTGAATATCCGTAAAGCCGCTGGTCCAGACGGCATTCCGGGCTATGGCATCAGAGCGTGCATGAACAAACTGGACAGTGTTTTTATGGACATTTTCAACCTTTCCCTCTCCTTGTCTGTGGTCCCCACATGCTTTAAAATGTCCACCATTGTGCCTGTACCAAAGCAATCCAAAATCACTTGCTTAAATGACTGGTATCCTGTTGCTCTGACCCCCATCATCAGCAAATGCATTGAGAGACTAATCAGAGATTACATTACAGCTCTGTGCTGCCTCCCTCACTGGACTCACTGCAGTTTGCATACCGCAGCAACCGCTCCACTGATGATGCCATTGCATCTACACTACACACTGCTCTCTCCCACCTGGAAAAAAGGAACACTTATGTGAGAATGCTGTTTGTAGACTACAGCTCAGCATTTAACACTGTAGTGCCCACCAAGCTTGATGAGAAACTCCGGGCTCTGGGCTTAAACTGCTCGCTGTGCAGCTGGATCCTGGATTTCCTGTCAAGCAGACACCAGGTGGTTAGAATGGGCAGCAACATCTCATCACTGACCCTGAACACTGGAGCCCGGCAGGGCTGTGTTCTCAGCCCACACCTGTATTCCCTATACACACATGACTGTGTAGCAACACATATCTCCAATGCCATCATTAAGTTTGCTGATGATACGACGGTGGTAGGTCTGATCACTGACAATGATGAATCAGCCTACAGAGAGGAAGTGCACACTCTGACTTGCTGGTGTCAGGAGCACAACCTCTCCCTCAATGTCAGTAAGACCAAGGAGCTTGTGGTGGACTTCAGGAGAAAAGACAGAGAACACAGCCCCATCACCATCAATGGAGCACCGGTGGCGAGTCAGCAGCTTCAAGTTCCTCGGTGTCCACATCACAGAGGAACTCACATGGTCCATCCACACTGAGGCCATTGTGAAGAAGGCTCACCAGCACCTCTTCTTCCTGAGACAGCTGAGGAAGTTTGGAATGAACCACCACATCCTCGCACGGTTCTACACCAGCACTGTAGAGAGCATTCTGACTGGCTGCATCACTGCCTGGTATGGCAACAGCACCACCCTCAACTGCAAAGCCCTGTAAAGGGTGGTGCGAACTGCCAGACACATCATCGGAGATGAGCTTCCCCCTCCCCCCAGGACATATACAGGTGCATCTCAATAAATTAGAATGTCGTGGAAAAGTTCATTTATTTCAGTAATTCAACTCAAATTGTGAAACTCGTGTATTAAATAAATTCAGTGCACACAGACTGAAGTAGTTTAAGTCTTTGGTTCTTTTAATTGTGATGAGTTTGGCTCACATTTAACAAAAACCCACCAATTCACTATCTCAAAAAATTAGAATATGGTGACATGCCAATCAGCTAATCAACTCAAAACACCTGCAAAGGTTTCCTGAGCCTTCAAAATGGTCTCTCAGTTTGGTTCACTAAGCTACACAATCATGGGGAAGACTGCTGATCTGACAGTTGTCCAGAAGACAATCATTGACACCCTTCACAAGGAGGGTAAGCCACAAACATTCATTGCCAAAGAAGCTGGCTGTTCACAGAGTGCTGTATCCAAGCATGTTAACAGAAAGTTGAGTGGAAGGAAAAAGTGTGGAAGAAAAAGATGCACAACCAACCGAGAGAACCACAGCCTTATGAGGATTGTCAAGCAAAATCGATTCAAGAATTTGGGTGAACTTCACAAGGAATGGACTGAGGCTGGGGTCAAGGCATCAAGAGCCACCACACACAGACGTGTCAAGGAATTTGGCTACAGTTGTCGTATTCCTCTTGTTAAGCCACTCCTGAACCACAGACAATGTCAGAGGCGTCTTACCTGGGCTAAGGAGAAGAAGAACTGGACTGTTGCCCAGTGGTCCAAAGTCCTCTTTTCAGATGAGAGCAAGTTTTGTATTTCATTTGGAAACCAAGGTCCTAGAGTCTGGAGGAAGGGTGGAGAAGCTCATAGCCCAAGTTGCTTGAATTCCAGTGTTAAGTTTCCACAGTCTGTGATGATTTGGGGTGCAATGTCATCTGCTGGTGTTGGTCCATTGTGTTTTTTGAAAACCAAAGTCACTGCACCCGTTTACCAAAACATTTTGGAGCACTTCATGCTTCCTTCTGCTGACCAGCTTTTTAAAGATGCTGATTTCATTTTCCAGCAGGATTTGGCACCTGCCCACACTGCCAAAAGCACCAAAAGTTGGTTAAATGACCATGGTGTTGGTGTGCTTGACTGGCCAGCAAACTCACCAGACCTGAACCCCATAGAGAATCTATGGGGTATTGTCAAGAGGAAAATGAGAAACAAGAGACCAAAAAATGCAGATGAGCTGAAGGCCACTGTCAAAGAAATGTGGGCTTCCATACCACCTCAGCAGTGCCACAAACTGATCACCTCCATGCCACACCGAATTGAGGCAGTAATTAAAGCAAAAGGAGCCTCTACCAAGTATTGAGTACATATACAGTAAATGAACATACTTTCCAGAAGGCCAACAATTCACTAAAAATGTTTTTTTATTGGTCTTATGATGTATTCTAATTTGTTGAGATAGTGAATTGGTGGGTTTTTGTTAAATGTGAGCCAAAATCATCACAATTAAAAGAACCAAAGACTTAAACTACTTCAGTCTGTGTGCATTGAATTTATTTAATACACGAGTTTCACAATTTGAGTTGAATTACTTTTCCACGACATTCTAATTTATTGAGATACACCTGTACACCAGGTGGTGTGTGAAAAATGCTCAGAGGATCAGAGACTCCAGCCACCCGAGCCATGGGCTGTTCTCACTGCTACCATCAGGCAGGCGGTATCGCAGCATCAGGACCCGCACCAGCCGACTTCATGACAGCTTCTTCCCCCAAGCAATCAGACTTTTGAACTCTTGATCTCTCACGATCAAGATACATCAGCACTCCACTTTATTAATCTTATAATCTTATATCTCACACTGGACTGTTATAAATATATTCTCTCCTAACAACACCCTGGCAACTGACTATCAACTGACAGCCTGAATGTCAATACAGCACAATACAACATACTGTATATTTTATATATACTATTTTTATTGTATACTGTGTATTCTAGTATACTGTGTATTCTATATTGCGTGTATGTGTATTCTATTCTATATTGTGTGTATTGTATACTGTACATTGTATATTATTATTATTATTTGTATATTGTGTTGTGTAATTGTGTAAATTAGATATGTAAATTGTGTTGTGTAAATCTGATGTTCATTGTAAATTGGTATATGTCTCACCCCTGTCATGACAGCTATGTTGCTCGGAACTGCACCCAAGACTTTCACTCACTGTTGCACTTGTGTATGTGGTTGTGTGACAATAAAGTGATTTGATTTTATTTTACTCATCTTGCACTACATAGATTTCTGTCCAGTCAAATGCTCTCTAGAATGAGAGTGTCCCTTCCCTTAATACCACCCGCAACCAACTAGCAAGTAGCAAATCAAGGTTCATGGCATGACGTAACTAAAGCCTTGGCCTTTCAAAAATACTGATGCAGCTGTCGGTTTGTCCAACTAATAGAAGTGTGTTTGGGAAACCTGTTTGAAACAGTCATTATCAAATGGAATTGCAAACATAGGCCTAATGTTAATGGTGCAGAAATGACATACTTCCTTTAATTTCCAACATAAAAACCAGAGGAACCAACAGTCAGAGTGGAGGGTAAAATCACCAGCACTACAGGTGTCAACTTGTACTAGGGCAAAAATTTATATTTTTCAGATTATTTGACAATATTCGATACATATCACAATAATATTTATTCTAAAATGGCTTTATTTTATTTATTTATTTTTATCAACGAAACCATAATTTCAACCAAACAGCCACTGTAGCCAAGTATACAAAATATGTTTAATGCATGAAATAAAATAAAAATAATGAAGGCATGTTTTCACTAAATTAATACAAGAATGATATTTCATGATTTTCATTTAGATATGTTACTAGTGAGATTTTCATTTTATTTTGATCAATTGTGCTGCCCTGAAAAATCGTGAAATGTATCTAATGACGCGCTCTTTAGGAAATGTAGTGGACAAATAAAACACACTACAATCATTGCAATATGCACGATACTACTTACATTTTATATAAAGAGCAATATCATTGTAATAATATTGTGAATACTCTATATATCGCCCAGTTCTAACTTATACTTAGTCTTCGGCAAGGGATAATTAGCACCTTTAGAGAAACAACTACAGTGGAAAAAAAAAAAATAAATGTGGTGCAAACCGGTGATTAGCATATGACACACACCTTGCTTGGCCTTCTCTTACTCCACCAGTAAACCAATTACAAAGACCATTATACTGAAATAACACTGTTTGGATCATGCCAAAGCACTACTGACAAGAGCGATTACACTCACCTTGTTTAAACAACGGTGCTTAATTAATACCAATGTGCAAGGGCAAACCGGGTCTGACTTGCATTGTTAGCCTTTCCCCCCTCAATGTCTATTGTGGTTACGGACTTAAGTGTTGCAGATCTTAAATAATCAATTAAATCGATTAATAATTGCCATGTATTTGAATTTGAGTAATATAAAAATTTTAGTGAGGTTCATGCTTAAAACAAAAAAATATAAATAATATTTTCCAGTGGGGTAAGAAAATAGAAACTTGATTTCCCTTTGAATCAAGTTCATTTTTCTTACCACATCTGCAAAAAATAAAAACATTCTCGTTTTAAGCATAAAATATCACTATATTTTGTTACATTTCTCTGAAAACGACTAAAAATCTTCTGAAAGTGCATGTATCGGATTTTTAGGTATTTTACTGGAAAAAAAGAATACAGAGTAAGAAAATTATTTTTCTTTTTTCAGTATGAAGACCTCAGTATGGGAAGCCCCTCCAAACAACATCCTTTCCAAATAGTGAAAAAAAGAAAAAAGCTAGTGAACTCAAAGAGAGAATCTGTCAACAATAACCAGAATGTGCCAGACTTCATCTTTCATGTCATTTCTATCCCTTGTTTTTCTCTCTCTCCTTCCTCAAGGGTGTAAGAATAGATGCTTACTGTGTCACTTCAGCTCATACGACCTTTGACCCCACTTATCTTGAGCTGAGCGTTGAGTGTTGATCTGTGTCACAGCTTTAATATTCCACATTTAAACAGTGCGTACATATCAGGGTGTGTATGTGTGGTTTAAGAGTTTATTTGTGAGTCATTAAACCATTGACGAAGCGAGATATCCTGACAGGCTCCTTCATAAACCCCTCTAGACCGTTCTGATTCTGTCCTCAGGGAAAGGCAATTAAATAGACCACCTGTAACACCTTAAAACAAACAAAAATAATATAAAAGATCAATAAATTACTGTTTAATGCACAGTTTTGCGCATGTTTGCCATCACTTCATCCAGGTAGCTCGTCTGACTGCAATGATATATATTTATTAGCGTTGCTTGCTAAGGCTAGCATCACTATTAAGCCCTAGGTATCCTTCAATTTTGACGTGAACACTCAGCGTCAGTTTACAATCGATGTGAGTCTGTCAAAGTATACTCCATATACTGTAAATGTGCGGGCATATACACAGGCAGCTGGCGCATGCGCGCTATGACTGCTATGAGACACCGGACTTTCTCTTCAGGAGTTTAGACCCATTAAGATGTCTTTATATTCCTTCAGACTCGAGTTGTACAAATGCAGGTACACCAGACCTCCGCACATGCACTCTTGACTTGCACATCCACTGTTGTTGTTTTTACCTTCATCTCCTGATGTTTAGCGGCAATTACATCTTCTACCGCTTCATGACAGCAACAGCTCAAAATGTAAGTGTTGCCACCTTGTGACACATTAATTAGTGCAAACAACAACACCAGGCACATGTGCATTTGTCGTGTTCAAAGACACGCATTTAAAAAAAATAAAAATAGAGCTGCGTGCTGATGATGAGATTTGTGTCACGCATCCTGTACGCGGATGCTCACCGTTCATGTCTGACCGAAGTATACTTTGCAGGGCTCCAGACTGTGACTAAAATGGTCACAAATGTGACCAAAAATAAATGATTGCGACAATCATTTCAATCTAGTCGCCATTGGCGACAGTCGGGATGTGTGCGTTCATATGCAGTTTCATCAGATATCATCTTGCGAGATATTGAATATATCTTCAGAGTGCCAGTGAGTCACAAGCCGCTTTTCATCCGTTCTGTTGATGATATGAGCTCGCTGGCTGCATGCAACAAACACAGTGTGAGCCATGATGTCCGATTCGTGATCAAATGACTCTTTTGAACCGGGTCTTTATAATGACTCACCCGATAAGGTTAGCAGTTTGAATTTGAGTCACATTCTCAGCGAATCAGCTGTCAATGAGTTCACAACTGGGACCATGGACATTTCAAAATAGTAGTCCCATGTGTATTTCAGGCTTGTTTATAATTAAAAGTCCCATTTTATGTACCAATTTTTTTTTTTTCTTCTGGTTATTATTGATTGGGATAAGAGAAGCAACAATGAACTGCATCTGGGATTTCATTCAGTTTGTACTCTTGTAGTCTTTGTGTCTGGGCCATCTAGTCACAGTAAAGACAGACACAAATTTGTATTATTTATATATATATATCGCGATATCTGATTACATCATCACTCCCCCCAGGAGAGTCGGTGAATTTTTTTGCTTTAAAAATTTTATTTATTGAAACACAAAAAACATAGACAATTCTAAATTCAAATTGCACTTTAAACAAAAAAAGCAATAAAATAACAAAAGTGATCAAAAAAATCTTATTTAACCAGCACCCCAAATCCAAACATTTACCGTCTCCAATGACTCCATTAGCATTACGTAGGAATCTGAAATGCATACCAACTGCGAGTAAATAAAGCGCATTAAACTCACAGCACCTCCCGATATGATATATGTATTATATTATATAAAATAAATTTAATATATGCACTCCCATTAGGAGTGCGATTACGATTACGGCTCTCCCGACTATGTAATAATGAAAACTGGCGATTACAGCATTCTGTTGTGTTAATGGTTTCTATTTAGAACGTGTTTTTGCAGCGGTTGAGTTTCTAACCAATCCCAGACGTGTGCGTTGAGCAATGAAATAGCAATGGCCAATCAGAGACACAGTGAGTCTACAGTACAGCCCTATCAGTAATGACAATCAATCCTTATGCGCAAGTTTTAAATAGTCTGACTTCCAGAGACTTGCTTTACAGTATATTTAACCTCGGTTTGCGATGGCACATGAAAATTTTTGCTAAAAGAAACTCAACATCACCTGATACTCAAAAAGTAGATGTAGAACAAAGGTGAGCAATTTTGAATTATTTTCAATTCATTAAACGTCGCCCCGTTTTATTCATGGGTAAACAACCCTCAAACGAGCAACGCGACAAAACTAAAACAATCTCTGACCGTTAGAATCAAGGTACAGACAGGGTCTAAAGTGATTTATTGTGTTGTTTAAACAGCTATATTTATTATGAGAGCATTTGTGAGTGCAGAACAGGAGAATCTGAATATTGTTGGGTTGCTCGATTTGTGTGCAAAGTAGCTTGTTTTGAAGTCAGCTTGTTTTGGATGTTTTGGACATAGAAAAAGTCTTGAACTTCAAATTTCCCAGACCATCGTCATTGTTATCGCGTCTGCTGAAATAAATGCCGATTTTATCCACAACTGCTTTGGTAGATTTAAATTTTAACGAATCACACAAAATCGCAAACAGGCTGATCTTACTTTCCAAAGTGCAACCGCTGTGACAGATTTAAGGCCAAATATGATTTAACGATGATCTTATGCGAACAAGGTCACAATACGGGATTTTAAATGCAGTAAGGAAGTTCAATCTAAATCGGCTGTTCAGTTTGACTATTGAATATTAATATTTACTGTATGTGGATCAATAATTTAAGCAGTAAAGACACATATTGCATGTCTAACGGTAGCTTTTGATTTTTATGCCACTTTTTTCAGACTTTGGAAGTGTGTTAAATGTGTGAGGATGTGTATACATCAACCTGTTACATGATACACAGGCATACTGACTGAAGTTAAAACTGGTTTTGTCAATAGTTAAGAAATAACTTACATGAAATTCTTCACTGTAAGCCACAGATATACCTTTATAATAACCTTTAGTAACACTAACAAACATTATTACAGTATTTAATGCTTAAAATAAACTGCAGCCCATAACCACCTGATGTTCTGAAGAACCTGCAAGCACGGTTGCCTGACATCACAGTAATTTCATCTATTAATCATCATTAATAATCGCGATTACAACCTCAAGGGCAATAAATCGACACACACACACTAGTGGCGATATATATTATTATCAGCCGATATTAGCCTTTCACCAATATATCATATCGCCGTATATTTTACCGATATGCGCAGATATGAAAACTTTTTTCAGAACATATAATGCAGAAAACAATGCTTTAGAATTGGTGTCATTACATAGTTTGTCAAGCAGAGCGTGCTCCGGCTCCACTGTTTACAGAGCTGACTCTGAGCTGATGGTGGCTCAGCAGATAGGGCGGAGTTAGGCAGAGCGGAGTTGAGCGGTGTCTTCGCGGTAAGTTAATAACTAGTTCGTGAAATACATACTGGAAAGTTAATAAACAATGACCCCATCATTTTCCCTTTTTAATATAACTAATATAACGTTAACCCTGTCCCTGACAACAATGTCATTCATGTCTGTTTGCTGTCAGCCAGCTATAGTTTGTCAGTGCAGTCAGTAATGCAGCAGATTGAAAGGTTAGCATCAGAGCCTCTTTTTGCAGCTCAGCAGACAACGGTACAGTGGTGGATTGTGTCTGTTGAGTGTTGATTTCATGCTACGCTGTTACCTACTTGGCGAGACGCAATGCTGGTCCATCATTTACTTTCCGTGACAATGAGCTTATAGCTAACTAGCTAACCATGTAGCTACTTTCATTGCTTGCCAGCTGAGTGAAAGCTAATATGTAAACATGTATTCACCAAACTGTTTTGTTCAGGATTCACAGTTTGGTACCCCCTTCAACCGAACAATTCCAGTCATAGCATTTATAAAATGTAATATTTAAAAGTCTGGTTTTCCAACATTGAAAGTTTCCCCTGAACTCGTATAGCAGAATACAGTGTAACACCGCTGCTGCTGCTGTTTTTCTCTTGTCTCGGCAGGTGTAAATGCTTCTTATTTTACAACCTGCCAATAATTGACTGGCAGTATTAAAATAGTCAGCATTTGACTGATACTAAACAGTGCTGATGTTTATTTAGCTATTTATTTTATTTTTATTTATTCTTTATTTTAATTGTCAGCATTTGACTGATACTAAACAGTACTGATGTTTAGCTATTTATTTTGATTTATTCTTTATTTTAATGGTCAGCATTTGACTGATACTAAACAGTACTGATGTTTATTTAGCTATTTATTTTGTTTATTCTTTATTTTAATGATCAGCATTTGACTGATACTAAACAGTAATACTGATGTTTATTTAGCTATTTATTTAGTTTATTTATTCTTTATTTTTATTGTCAGCATTTGATTTGATACCTAGAACCATTGAGGGACTTGTACACAACTATTACACAAGGTGCAAACATTCACTTGCTGGGTTTCCATGCAAAATGTTACGCATTTTTTTAAGAGCATTTCTAAAAATTAGACTTAAGAAAATACGAATTGTTGCGCATTTCCATCCACTACGTAATGCACATTATCATGAGTGAGCTGCCTTGTCATGGAGCAGTTGAATGACCTCTCCCTGCTTTGGGGACAGTTTTATTTGCAAGATTGGAGCAAGTATCTCATTTTATTAATGCATCCACGAGACACTGCAGAATAAGTGTAATATCTGATATAATGTGGGCTGAAATAGCTGCAATGCCCACACACCGCCAGTCTCCGCATACCTGGGAGTGCCTGCTCTCAAAACTGTTCTGGCGTAATATGAGGACCCACTTTATCAACCAGCTGTGGGTTAAACACTTCTGAATGACAAGCGCTATGTTCAAAGAATTGTGCGCAATGGTCGGACCTTTTGGTGGGCTAGTCACATCAAGCACACTCATAACACATACACAAATGGTCAAAACACGTCATCGTTTTACAAATAAACCGATTCCATCACCTTAATGCGCATTTTAACTAATGCGAAACTCTAGAAAATCCACCTCCTCCTAATGCATTCAATTATAAGCAAATTTAGAAAGTTTAATCGCATATCAAGCGTTTTCATTCAGGATTTCGTATGCACAATTTCAAAATGCGCATAAATTTGTTGGATGGAAACCCACCTACTGATGCTCAAGAAGGCAACGCACTACTATATGCATATTCTACTTTATGTAAATAGCTGTTATGTAGATTATGAAGGGCAGTACTAAATTTTAAAAAAAATCTTTTTTCTCTTATATTTTTATAAATTCTGAAAAGGGTGTGAAAACGTATGAAACAAAAGGGGAATGCAAATTTGTGCACTCAGCTATACAGTATATACATTAAACACCCAATTAATGAGCTATCAGCTGTCTTTGGCTTTCTATCTTGTTTTTGAACAACAATCTAAATCGAGCAGTTCTATGATGTGGCAACTAAAACAGCCATTTGGCTCCTAAATGTTTCAGTTTAGGAGCCAATGGCTCCTAATCATTTTTTTAGTCTGGAGCCTTGCTTTGGGCTTCACTATTACTCATACTTAGGATTAAGGATTTGATCAAAACCCTAAACCAAAGTGTTAAAGTAGATTAAAAGAACACCCTTGAAACATATTATAAACCAATCAGATTGAATTTAGAAACCTGGAAAAAAAAAAAGAAAAAAAAAAAGAAAGAAAAAGGCAAAACAGGTCTCAAGTTTGTCTGTCACTCTCTCTCTCTCTCTCTCTCTCTCTCTCTCTCTCTCTCTCTCTGTGTAAAATACTCTCTCAGCTGAACACTGGCATTATTCCACATTATTCCACAGCAGTGGCTGCTGGCAGCAGGGTAAAGCCAGCAGCAGGATAAGCAGTCCACAGCCGCATCACTGTGCTTTCCGCGGTCTCGCATGTGGTGGGCATGGCTGCCATCTTATTTACGGTGGGAAAGGGTGAAAGCCTGCAGTGTTACAGAGTTTAACAGGAAAACAAGACCTTCAATATCAGGTCTTGTATCCAGGTCTCTGAGTTTTGTGTCTCTGGAGCCAGTGAGACTGGGCTACTTCGAGAAATCACAATTGAATGAAAAAAATAAAATAAAATAAAAATTCACTAAATTGCTATTTCACAATAATTTTGATATTTGGTCCCTCCCAATCCTGAATGTGTGGTTACACCCTTGACTCAAACAAACCTTTTTTCTTTTTTTTTTAACTGGTTCATTGAAATAAACCATTCAAACAAACTAATAAGATAAAATGAATCAGACTGCAGCACCACAGGCCACTTCTAATAAGCAACACAAAAGGCAAATCTATAACAGAGAAGAAATAGTAATTTCAAGTGAGAATTGATATTGTTCTGCCTCTTCTAATTTTTTAGGGAGAACAAAGAAGGCTGTATGTATGTGCAAAGGATTTTGCCTGTCCATACTTCTTCAGCAATAACACAGTCTGTCAGGACAGCACATACACTCAGCCAGACCAGACCAAACTGGAACGAACCAGACCCTTCAGAGAAGATAGAACTTCAAAGCATGCGCCACGTCTCTGCCACCATGTGTTCCATTTTGCTGTGTGTTTGTGCAGCTGCGGATTCTTTGGCTTTAACTTGAAACCAGTGGAAAAGAACCTGCCAAACTCCACCAGGACTAGTGCTCGAGCCTATAACAGGAACAATCATGCCTGCAAACACCAATACAGCCACATCCTAAGCGGAGGGTCCCAGGCCAAGAGCTCACCTCAGATGCCCCCAAAAATCATCCTCACAGCAGGGTTTCAACAGGTATCTCGAAATATGTGACTTAACAGAAAATAAAAGCCGTTTCCAAGCAGTTAGGCACCGAAGTATTGAGCTTTGGTGCTCATACGGGCAGTTCAAATTTGAGTCCAGCAAGCATAATTTCCTAATACCGTTTCACATCTTCTCCTCATCTTCCTGTCCTCTTTCCACTCTGTGTATTATTAAAAATGTGGCAAAGTCAAAGACATGGCCTGGCGGATACTAAGTATTTTAAGACTTAAAATTTTCATGTATTGTTAATGTTTTGATGAAACTTTCAGGTATAGAAGTCATCCGGCCATGTATACACAAGCATGTAACCAAATATTCAACATGGGAAGACCAAATGAAAAAAAGTTAACGCTGCCACTATAAAACCTATTTTGATTGACAACTAATCTGAATATCAGTGTTTATGGCTGATATTGGCCTGTAATTACATAAATTAAACTCCACTGATGAAGTTCCTCATTGGCACCAAACTGAAAAAATAGATGTTATAAAAGTTATGCAAGCAGAAGTAATCCAAAGAATCTACAGATAAAGCTGCAATTATGAGTGCGAGTGACCATCTGATAATGCTGAGCTATAGCAGCTGGACACGTGGAATATCAATACTCAACACACCTCCGTTATTACCACAATAACCTGCCAAACCAGTCCAGTCACAGGCTCAATGTCAAAGCATACTGTGTGGTTTTGACCATGTATGCAAATAAAATAACTGGTAATACCATACTTGTAGATGGAAAATTAAAGGTGAAGCATGTAATGTTTTAGATGTTATAATACTAGTCTTTTCACAGCTTTATAGACAGAGACAACGATGATTAAGTCATTAGTGGGTTGACTTGCCCAAATAAAATTAAACACAGTGGATCTTTGGCACCATTATAACATTGTCCTGTTTATTTGACCATCCTAACAAGCCTGACACTGCAAAATTTACTGAATCAATGCATGAGTTTAGTGTGGGACTATCTGTTTGGCCACCAATGGCAGACAGGTGGAGTGTTCAGGAAATCGGTTTGAAAACAGCCATTACTAAAAAAATTAATTTCATTTGGTGACACTATTTCCACAGAAATGATGCACCATTAAAAAGCACAAACAATCGAGAAGGATAGTTTCCGAAAATCTCAAAACCAAGAGTGATTTATGTTTAATATAACTTTATAAAGAACTGAAATTTGTAAAAAGTTATTAACAAAGATCTTTGACATTTATGTCTGCATCACCTCTCTCAGTTAAGCACTAAGCTCTTTGCAATTCTGAAAATTTTAACAGAATAATCCACTGATATATAAAATCACCCCCTCTAAAAACATACACTCACATCCATGAGTTATCTAACTGTACAAATCACTTAAACTGGCCAAACCAGTATAATCTTTTCCCAAAGTAGCGAAACCATTCCTCGTCACTACACGTCCGTGCGTCACTATAACCCGCAAATGGATGTGGCATTCCCATTAAACACGTAAGCCACTTGAACGCATCTGCGCGACACGCTGTTGATTCATGTGCGCAGTGAAAGCCAAAAGTTGCACACCACCCCAGCACCTGTTAGATGGAATCATATGGGGAGTTTATTTACTGTGTGCTGGATACACACTGGTCTCTGTGCATTTTAGCAGAAATCTAAACACAATTTAGTGATGTATATGCTAAAAAACAAGAAAAAATGGTGTATGACAAATACACTTTATTCAAGATAACTTCTGAAAACAAGCCGTTTTATCCTACACAGTTTTGCTGCAAGTAAACATCTTGTTTTAAGCATAAGTGTTTAGATATTTTTACTGGAAAACAAGACCAAATTACTGATAATTAGAGCAGTCAGAATTAACGTGAACGCATGCGTTTAATTAAAAAAGTTTAACGCATAAATTTTTCTTAAATCGCGATTAACGCATTTACTGTTAATACAGCATAAATGCTGGTGTTAAGGGCGGAACCTTTGTAATGTGTCCACCTGGAGTTATTACACTAACGCACACGCCACGCCAGAGTCCTTCTACCAAGGAGAGCCTAAAAGCTTAGCATAAAACAGCATAATGCGACGGTCCCATAGACATTTTATGGGAGGAACTGTCATAACACCTAAGTTGACTGTTACGCTCTCTCCTATGATCTCAGTAAATAAAATAATCTCTGACAGTGCTTCACTGTCAGTGATAAAATGATGGAGAAAGGAGCTCTTAACACTATTTGATGTACAAAACAAGCCCAGATGGGACTTGCGATAGAAATCAAGTATTTTTCAGACAATGTAAGGCACGTTTTAATAATCACAGACACACACCAAATCTTCACTATAGAGAGAATGTTAAGTTGTTGTTTGCAGGCACTGTTCATGGTGAGTTCAAAGTGGCGCACGACGCTGGCGTTGATGCACTGACGTGAATCATGAACCCAGCTTCACGATTGCTGTAACAAAGTGGATAGCCACAGTCTACTGGCAAATTAATATTGTGGAGGATGAGAGTTTAAGGGATTTAATTCCCATTGCAATGAATATGCAACCTATGTGGGGACTAGTTCTTTCAATTAGTCAAACTCCCACTTAGACTTTGCGAAACGTTTAATGTTAATTGAATTGGTGATATTTTAGTGCATTGTCTTTATATTGTTGAAGGCTTTATTTGGAAAATGTTAAAGCATTATATTGCTACATATTGTTTTGTTTTCTTTCCTAAGATGGAAATAAATTAATTTTGACAAGAAAATAAGTATAGTGTCAAATTTCAGCATTTTTAAAATCTGCAATTAATCACGATTAACAACAAAAATATGCGATTAATCACGATTTTTAAAAAATTAATCGCCTGATTAATCAGTCGATACATTTTTTTTTTTACATGTTAAAATGGTAAATCATCAGTCCATTATTACTGATAATGAAAATTATTTTTGCATTGTGCCTCTATTTAGTTTAGCAAACTTTATATTAAATCCCATTTTGTTAGTCATCTGTAAGCTCATGGTAGTAACAAGCACATTTTCTTTTTTTCTTTTTTTCCAGTTTAGAGTAGAAGAAAAAAAGTTGGGGAAAATGGCATACTACAATCTAGCTCCACTCATGCAGTTATGAAAAATGAATTCGGAATGGCAGAAATATATGTCAGTGAACACAAGTGTTGGTCAGTACCAACTGACATGGCAAAGCATGCTGCCAACAGACTTATGCTGGCAACTTGTCAATTTCCATTACAGAAAAATTTGCAGTCAAGGCAGCTAGTGCCACTGCTCAAGTAAAAAAGGACCTGTTTATTTGTGAAGAGAAAACACTGGCGGGGACTGTGTTAGCACTTGTGGAGGGACTGTGTTAGCATATGGTTAGCATTGACGCTATTTTCAGGGCAGCGTATTTGTAGGAAATGGCAAAGCATTTTTGCTCACGCTATTGACTGTTGTTTCTTAAAGTCTACATGAAATCAAAACTGACCCCATTAATTGACATGTCTTGGCCTATTGTGCATGATTCAGTGGGAAAAAAGCAAAACAAAACAAGTTTGTCTTTGTGATGCTCCATCAAAATATAATAATTTGTTACAACTCTTTGGAACAACTCGGGAATTTTCCAACCCCTTCCTTACAGAAAATCTAGAGTTCTGACAAACTTGTCGCAAACTTGCTGCAAATTTCCTAATCATTATTTTCACATGCAAATTAGCTTGTGATTCGCTGCAAATATTTGCCAGAAGTAGTGGTAAATCTGCAGCGAACCTTTGGCGACAATGAAGAGTTAGTCGCAAAGCTCATTTGCATGTGAAAATAATGAGTGGCGAAATTGCGGCAAGTTTGCCAGAACTCTCGATTTTTGTAAGGACTCCCCTCCAACCACCTAGCTCCATTCTGGTATGTAACACAAACTTTTCATGATCAATTCAATTCCTGATGGATCAAATAAAGTACTGTCCTATATTTTTTCGTCTTTAAATATCCATTTTCCCACCTGAACTATATCAGATTATGGAAGTAAAATGGGTTGGGTATGTCTTTCCACATCTTAAGTGTGTAATTTTTGCACCACTTGCATCACCTAAATCAAAACTGCAAAAATTACGACTGTTTTCAGACAGGTTTACTGAACCATCTTCCATTGGCTGGCGGAACCGTTCCATCCCAAACTCACACCATTGGTTGAGAAAGAATTTTAACATAAAAAATTACAGACTTCAGCATTTAAGTCAAGAAAGAGGTGATGTGAGGTCAATGAGGTGAAAATGGAATAGAATTAATCATAAACGTCCAAACCCACACTGGAATAAATAATCTTTGAAGACTGCAAATAAACGAGACCACCACTAGCTTTTAATGGGTCAGTCACACTCCCATTTGTACCATGCTCAAATGAGGTCTAACCATATACCAGCACCAACAAGCCCAGAGACAACATTTACACTGCCGGTTTTGTAGATGTACAAGCTCCTCCTCTTCCCACATGCCCCCCTGCACCAGATATCATCCCGGAGGGTCACATGAGACACTTGACTCCAAGATTTCCTTTCCACAATTAAGCCAGCTAATAATGTGTCCGGCGCCTGCCAGGACCGTCTCTCTCCTGCCAGTCTGTCACAGAGTGCCGTTCTGCTGATGGTGCACTGGGGTGAGAGGATGGTGATGAAGAAAAACAGCCATCAATTCAGCCAGGCCAGGAGCAAGTCTAATGAGTTTACAGAAACCAGGAGAAACACATAATTCAGCATACACATCTCCCAAGGACAGGCAGAGAAATGTCTTTCAGGCAGTGATGGGGGTTTGGAAGGATGGTGCCATTACAAGGAGGGAAGCTGTCTTCTGCCTTTTCTGACAAGGCACATTTTAGCTCCAAGTTTTCCTATGTGCCATATCCTATGTTAAAAATGATCAAGAGACAAACAGACAAAAAGGAAACATGAGTTTAAACATCCTCCTGCTGAAATGGAGAAACTGTCACAAACGTAGCTTCTGACAAGGCCCGGAAAAAGCTTGATGCAGTGAGGTCATCAAGCCACATCCTCACTACAAGATATCGGTAAATGCAAAATGGTTTTCATTCCCAGAATACTCTATTTTACTCTTCCAAATCATGAGGTTCATATACAGCCACATAAATTTTGTCCTGCTTAAAACTGCTTTTGTTGGGAAAACAAATGGAGCTCCAAAGAAAATCTGCCACACTTTTGCAACTTTAAAAGAGATGCCACAAATACAACAATTAGGGCTCCTCCTTTTTTGAGCAGTGAATTTCCATGACCTTTCCAGGCATTTGTGATTATTGGATGCAGATTTTTAAAAATCACTTGATTCTGACCGACTGGCAAATAAAAAATTTGTGAACCACTTCGACTAATTCATTGCAAAGAACTGACTCAAAAGAATGATTAACTTGCAAATTGGACATGACTATGGCTTGCGATCAAGTCTTACTCTACACAACAGAAATATACAGTATCTAGCTAATTAGGGGTGTGCCATTATCTGTATCAGTTCATATGACAAAATTATCTGTATCTGTTTCTGTATTCGGATAGAACTGGGTGTGGGCAGGGCTTAAACCGGAAGTGCATCAAAACTAAATGAAACGCCCATTTTTAAGTATTACTCTTACATTTATAGTTTCTGTTAATAAAATATGCCTTGTATATGCCTTTTCATAATAACAGCCTAACAATAATAATAACAATAAAAATAATATTACACAATTATTTAAAAAAAAACAATTTATTCTTTGTTTTTCTTACCTGATAAAGCTGAATTTGTAGGCTACATTAACTGTGGAATATGTTTTGGTTTCTCCTGGTATTTTAGATATTAATATCTGCATGAAACATTTGTCTTTGCATGTATAACAACATTATTCTGAAGGCAGGAGGTGTCAAGCAAAATGTGAAATATCAAGCACACATTTTTACAGTGAATAATAAATACAAATTCAAACATTAAAATAAATTAAAATAAAATCATTAAAGTTTATCAGGAATTTTTACAATAGAACACCATTATTTAGTTAAATAATAATAATAATAATAATAATAATAATAATGTTAAATTTATACAGCGCCTTACCAGAGTTCAAGAACACTTTACATTTTCAAATTTAGCATAGTTTAAAGAAGAAGAAAGGCATGTTTCTGATTCTTCGTTTTACATAAGGAGGAATATTCCTAATAGATGAATACTCTGTGGAGCATTTCCTTTATGGAGCATTTTAAATTTATATATATATATATATATATATATAGTTAACCAGTTAATTACCTTAAATCGCTGATGTGAATATAAATGAAGCCCCGGAAGCAACAGTGGGAATGCAACTGACCCTGGCAGGCACCATCACACCCTCATTTTGCCCGATAGTGGAAATGCGGCTATTAAAGCAACAAGGCTAAAGCAAAGAGTTTGATGATACTGCATTATTAAACTCCATCAGTAAATACATTCTAATGAATTAGAAAACATAAGGGCATCGTATTCATCTGGCTGGTGCCTCGCTGATGTGAGTCTGGGTGAAGACAGACGCAGGGCAACCCTGACAATGAAATGTAGAGAGAGACAGGAGGTACAGAGAGAGCTTTATTAGACCTGCATCCAACCCCTCACACAGACACACTCTTTGCGCTCCCTCACCTACATTACCCTGGGGATGACAGCATGTCAGTCTGTAAAAGGGGTGGGTGGGGGTGGTGTTAATAAAGAGAGAGAGGTGGCCTTGAAACAACTCAATTTATTAAGGTGAGAGTGCAAAAATCTAGGAGGCAAAAACCTTAAGAGGTGGCAACTAACAAAGATAAGCTGACAAAGAAAAATGCTTAGATGTCAGGAAAACCATGAGTGAAAAAGAAAACAAAAACACTGGAGACGATACCAGGAAAGAGAGAGAAAATAAAGTACAGAGAGAGAGGAAGGCTAGACTATAACACATCTTCTCCAGCACACTGAGTCACTCTGGCCTAATCAAAGCCTCTTAAAATAGCAGCCCAGTTATTTGAGAGAGAGTCTGGCAACCTTTTCCCCACAAAATCATTTCTCCAGCATGCCAGCCAAAACTCTTAAATTTACAAGCATTTACACACAGTAAATCGAGAAACACCTCTACTGTCTAGCTACTGTGCTAGCCAGGAAAGCTTGATCAATGACACAAATATGCGAACAGGATTAAAGTCCGTCCCTTAAACCCAGAAGGTCACCGCAAATAATCTGCCTTTGATTATTCTTTGTATCCTGGCTCAGTCGGTGGCAACAGTAGTGCTAATATCAGCTGATTAAGATGCATGGACACGTCCCATCCTGTTCTGCGCTACTCGATACGCAATCAGCTTGAATCAACAACCACCAACACCACCCGCATCTTGCACAGATCTCTACACATGGCTTGCACTGCAAATGAAAGAGTACGCTATATTAAGTAAATTGCAGCTGGCAATTGGATTTGATTTGCAGATTAAAGAACAACCTGCATGAGTTAACGTAACGTTTACATTATAGCTTCACGGAAAGGTTTAGGCACTTATAGAATTTATGATAAATTACAGAATCCATAGATTTCAAGATGGACTGAATTGAACGTCACAAGTTTGTAGAGAAAAAACACGATACGTTACTCTTAATCACAAAATTTAAAAAAGGTCAACTTCCTTTCACTTACAGAATAAATCACTCATGGCTGGCTGTGAATAGCACATTTTTACAAAGACATCAGTTACTGAGAACTTTTTTTTTTTTACATAATGGTGCATCTATGATAATAGGTATCAGCACCTCAAACAGAAATTTTACTGAGTGCATCTTTAACAATGGTGCCAGGCTTCGACTTACATTCCTTATCAAGCTTCGACAGTCACACACACACCAAAACAAATGTGTTAATGTACACTAAAAATTCACAAACAAAACCCACTATGTAATGATTAACATCAACAGCAAACTTTTCACATTCGCATGCTTTACGTTAACATACAACAGGCCTCACAGACATTTTCTTTTGGTCGGTTTGTCGTCAGTGTCTTAAAAACCCCTGTATCAGAGAACATCTTCAGAACACAAACACCATTACATAAACAGGTTGTACTTCAATTCAACCCAACTGATCAGACAGAAATCTCGTAAACAAAAACCAGTTCAAAATGAACAGCTACAATGGCGTTAAGATGAAAACAAAAAAAAAAAACAACAACAAAAAAACATTTAACTATGATCTCCGTTCCCATTTGAAAGATCTGTTTTAATTACACTTGAAGATATGGGAGGGGTGTGTCCCAAATTAAACATACATACAGAAACACAGGCTACCAGTCTACCATTATGTGCACACACAGACATGTACGTATTTAGTGTGTGTGATCTTGCAGACAAGCTGATACAGGCAGCACAGTGTTCTTGATGCCCAGCCAGAAGAAATTAGGCTACACACACACACACACACACACACACACACACACACACACACCACAGCAGCATTGTGAACTATGGAAGTGTCTGACAGCACCATCATTATGAGACTGAACAATATGAGCATAGACCACTTCCTCTACTCCTGACCTACATTACACAAATGCTCTTAGTGCCTCGCTCACAAACACATACCTGAAGAGACCCATAAAGCACCTCTTCAGAATCTGCCAATCAACCTTAAAATATTAACCATTTCCTGTGAGTCGCTTAGTATATCCCTGAGCAGGGCTAAAACCTGCCTGACGACATCCTTCATTTCACCCAAGAGTGGCTGCTGTACGGACCATACCACTGATCTCAGGCCAGCCCAAGCCATATCAGAGGCCTCAACTCAACCAATGACACACACTGACTCTGAATCAGCACTTAAGAGGAAATATCAGGATTCATTAATAAAAGGCAGATGCTCTAGAAGCCTCAATCCACTGAGTGTCTAATGGAGGGAGGGATGTCCTTTGAGAGGACTAAGCACTGGCCCAGTCCACTAGAACCATGCTCCCACACACACACACACAGACCTTATATTGTTTCTGTTCCTACACACTTCATTAGAAGTGATTCCTTGTGCAGTGATAGAGAGATTGGAGTGTGTGTATGCGTGTTTGTAACCAGTAAACATCGATTGATCATTTAATTCCAGCTCATAATGTTAGGGTGGATAATCAAAGCATTTCTGATTATTTGTCCGCACAGATCCAATTTGTACTCCAACTCTAAAGCGGTTTCACCCCTACATGACACAAGAGTTACTGTACTTGACGGTTTTTGTTCTCCCATACTCTTTAAACACAGAAGACACAACTGAAAGCATCTCATTCCATTATGTCCTTCCACTGAAGTTACAATATTAAGAGTCTTTTCTGCAACCAGTTCATAAAGGGGTGCGGGACAACGTAAAATCGCCAGACTTATTACTTGTGTAGCTACAAAACCTCAAATGAGCTGTTCATCAAAAACCTCTCATCTGCAAAGGTTTGAGAGAAAGAGAACTGTTGAGGGCTGAGGGAATGGTTAACCACATATACAGAAATAATGAGAACTCTTAATACTTCAGTTCCTGCCACTCTCTTACTCAGAACGTTGTGGTCTTCGGCTGGACCTGACAAAAAGGGACAGAGAAGAACTGAAAGAAGAATGAATGTGAATAGGAAGAATGAGGAAGAACTGTCAATAATCAAGGAGAACAGGGGACAATAAGGAAGAACAAGGAAGAATGAGGGAGAAGAGAGAATGAAGAAGAACAAAGAAAAACAGGGAAGAATGGAGGAGAACAAGGAGAATGAGGAATTGGCTGAAGATGCACAGAATGCACTAAGGACGTTTTCAGGGGGGCCTGGGTAGCTCAGCGAGTATTGATACTGACTACCACCCCTGGAGTCATGAATTCGAATCCAGGGCATGCTGAGTGACTCCAGCCAGGTCTCCTAAGCAACCAAATTGGCCCGGTTGCTAGGGAGGGTAGAATCACATGGGGTAACCTCCTTGTGGTCACTATAATGTGTGGTTCTCGCTCTCGGTGGGGCGCGTGGCGAGTTGTGCGTGGATGATGTGGAGAATAGCATGGGCCTCCACACACGCTACATCTCGGTAGTAACGCGCTCAACAAGCCACGTGATAAGATGCACGGATTGACAGTCTCAGAGGCGGAGGCAACTTGGATTCATCCTCCGCCACCAGGATTGACGCGAGTCACTATGCCACCACAAGGACTTAGAGCGCATTGGGAATTGGGCATTCCAAATTGGAGAGAAAATGGGAGAGAGAAAAAAAAAAGGGCATTTTCATACCTGTGGCTCGTTTGATTTGTTCAGGCTAAATCTGTTACAATGTTGCATTTTCTTCTTGGTATGGGTCACATTCACAAAGCAACTCTTCAAAACGTACTAAAGCAGTATTAATAAAAAAGTAATGTGTGACCAAACTGTCCCCTCATTGGTCAGAATGTTTGTGCGCTGTTCAAGGATTTAGCTCATACACCAAATACACCGGTTAAAATGATATACCAGTAAAAATGTATCAACCGTTACAAATGAGTATTGTTTGAGTCAAGGTTTTGCAAAATGTTGCAGCATGGTACAGAATGCATTTTCTAGTCAGATGTTTTGCTGCAAATAAACATTATCTGTCACTCGTATGGATACGAGCTGTAAAATTTACATCATGGATATTTTTATCCATCATAAGATGCTTTTGCATTATTTCTTCATAGGAAACTGCCTGTTCTCAGTCACAGAGCTCTCGCTCCCTCCCTCTCTCTCTCTCTCTCTCGCACACACAAACACATACAAACAGCAGAAAGAGTGAAGCCACGTAAAGTTAGATTTATCTGTCAAAGTTGCTAACACTGTCCTACCCTTGTCCATTTTTGCCACTATTCAAAAGAAAGAAGTGATCGTACTAAAATTACCTCTGTGATTATTAAACAACTCCTTTTTAAACATGCAATTATATTTAATGTATTAGTCAAAAGCTATATACACGTTTTGATTATGAATTACAGTGACATGCTGACCAACAGATTTGTTCGCCGCAGATCCATCAGGTATGCTCATTCCATTGCATTCTCATCAAAAGTGAACCGCTCCAGAGATCGTTTGCAATCAGACCAAGACAACCTCATCCAGGTGGTCTTGAACCAATTGTTTTAGTGCAGATCCAAGTGTGATTGCAATGTTCATATATGCCTAAACAAACTGAAGCAAGGGCGAAAACATACCAGGTTCTGAAACAAATTCTCCTAACGAGCCAGGTGTGAAAATGACCTAAAATAAATCTCCTGAGCTCAAACATCCTCTGCTCACTTTTCACTGAACCTGAGCTTACTGGTTAGCCCACAAACCTGTTGTTACTGCACCACTACCGTATGGAGTTGGCATGGTGAAAGCACTGTGTGGGCTTAAACATACATTCACTCATCACAGGGGGCTTTTTCCTTTTGGGTAGGTAAATAAATGACTGATCAAGTGGAATGATGTCTCCAGGTGGCCGTGGGTGGATTCACATTGATCGCTCAGTCATTAAAAATTGCTGGTGTGACATATTTCAACTGCCAGTCTGCCAGGCTTTTGTGTCCAAACAGTCCAACATATAAATGGGTTCCTCAGTTCCTGTCCCAACTCTAAAATTCTGCCAACCAAATTCTCCCAACCAGATGTCTCTATCTCAGTCGCTCTCACTCAGACACACTCTTCTCCACCACAACCTGGGTCCAAGCCACCCAGGGATGGCATATGGGAGGTCTACCCAGTTGCTTCATGCAGACTTCCCCTTATAAACAAGTGGAGACACTGACAGTAATGAAGTCATAGCCTCAAAGCCCGGACCACATCGCAACACTCATTCCGGTGCTACTCATGAATCATATCAGCGAGTCTGACATGAAATAAACACGTTTTGTGATGAGTCAGAACAGCAGCGAGAGTTTGTGTCTGAATGCACAGAAAAACATCCTCCACTTTATGATGTAAGGGCAGTAAATAACATCAGAAAGATCAACATCTGGAAAGAGTGACAGTTTCCAGTTATACTAACGAGTACACACACAACAATCAACTCTAAATCAATTGAGCAGAGACTCAGAGACCACTTTGTTTGAGAGACAGCTAATAATTGCAAGTAAAGAAAAATCAAAGTAATTCAAAATGACTAATTGCTGAGAGGAAGACAAAGAGGTATAATGCAGCTCACAACCACTAATTTACAATTCTACCTCATAATCAAACCCCCACTGCTCACTGCATACTCAACTGAAGAACCAGGTCCAGGTCTATCGCATCAAGTTGATCAGAACATTTTGGCCCTGTCCCAAATGGGGCACTTGATGTAGATTTGTGGCATAAGCTTGTGACATTTGTCATTTTATGATTAAGAAGGGTACTCAAGATGTGGCCGCTATGCACCATTTTGCAGAGCATAAAGGAAAATGGCCTTTGAGACTACCAGCTTGCTTGTATCCTTGACAGATGCATAAAACATAAAACTTCTCGATTCTTTACAACTCAACCAGGTATGTAGCATCGATTGACCACAAAGAAGTGTAAATATTTTGAGCAACCACAAATTGTGTGATTCAACAAGTCCCAGATAAGTCCATTTTATTGAATATCAGGTGTGCTTCCTGTCTGAGACATGTTTCCTACCGCTGACCACTTGAGAGAAATGTTTCAGTCTAAATACAGTCATTGCCACTGGCTTGCATCCAGATCCTCCATTGCTCGCAAAGTGTAGAGTCTGGCCACTCACCCAACTTTAACCTCCCTTAAATCACACACTTCCTTAGCTCAACAAACATCCCTCCCTATCCCCAGCAAACCTCCTTGTCTTTTTGTTTTTGTTCTTTTCTGGACATTTGTTGTTTGAAACTCTCCTATTTCAAGGCTCCACTAAGCAAAAAACGTGGTTAGATCGGAACCGCAAGAAGAACGTTCACACAAGCATTTGGGGCTGGACTCCAAACATCTGCCTTATCTCCAAGCAGCAGAAGGAGCTGATCAGGATCTTTTTACAGGGATGCTGATCGGGGATCCTTTTACTGACCTCTATCCCTGTTGGTTCAAAGACTCCATGTCTACACAAGGGTGCCAGATTGATGGACAAAGTAGTTTGATATATTGTAGCCCCGGGAAATAATAATATATTTTTTTTTTTTTTTTTTTTTTTTAAGACACAATCCACTCTTCCATCTCACATGTTTTTCAAACTTTGTGTGTGTGTGTGTGTGTGTGTGTGTGTGTGTGTGTGTGTGTGTGGGGCGGCTAAAGAATCTAGACTAACCCTTTCACCCAAAAAGACGAAAATTCTTAATCTCAGTTTGTGTTTCATGGAAGAAATAGTCTAATTTTACAATGAAATTGGAAACAACAGGTTGACTTTTCTTTGGCTAAAATCGGTCTGTGCTTACCAAAATTCAAACACAGTCCCCAGTGGCCAAAGCGGTAAGTGATGTTGGGCGTATGGGCACGTGTGAGCTCATATTTTGTGTCATACTGGTGCACTGAAGAAGTCAGCTAACTAGCTTCTCAACAGCGAGACAAACACAACAGGCACAACATGAAAAACTTGTATGCATTTCTTACATTTTTGATGCGTTGATTTTGGTGCAGATCAGATTTACATTATCTGTTGTGCTTAGTCACAACACAAGATAATGTGTAATTTGTCATGTTTCATAGCTCTAAAGCTAGCATGCCGACTTTGGCCATAGTAGGTGCCTGTTACCCTCTTTTATTGTATTTTAATGTGGAATTTATGAAAATAGTCGACTTTTTTTTAAGAAAAACATTTGATGCTACTGCAAAGATGGGTGTTTGGTGTGAATATGGGTGTTACTATGGAAGACAGATAATAGGATTAGTCAGTGGGCAGAATATAAACAAAAGAATTATAATCAAGAGGCAAAACAATGCGTCACAGGTGTGAATGGCTTAAGGACTGCTGATTCATCCAAAAATGAACATTTCTAGTCTTCACCATGATATCTTTGTGTTGTTGTTGTTGCTCTACTTCTCTGCTTTGTGCTGCATTCAACTTCCGGGTTAATTACACGTCACATGGCACCTCAGTTTTTGCGAGCATCCGCATAACGCAGAGGCCAAATGTGGTCCGATTAACTTGTATACATGCTAGTTGAACCAGAGCTACAACTGCATTATCTAGGTCTGTTAGTTCAACAGACAGTCTTTTTAAAAAGACAAATTGTTGATTTAGTCCAATTGAAATCAAAGTGCATGTAAATGCACTCAAGTGATTCGGCATAATGTGTCCGATCCTAGGGTACTGGAACTCTCGGAAACAACATGGCAACTTCCCGTGTGATCATGTTGGAAGATAGATAACATGAGGGAGTAAATTATAATATAATTTTAATTTTTGGGTGAAGTATCACTTTAAATATCAGACCAAAGTCTCACCAATAATACATGTCATTAAAAGAACTGTAAAGAACTGTCTGGCAAGTCAAGTGGCTTTGTGTTTACCATTTAATTAACTTAAAATAAGCCACTGAGTGCCATTAAGGAGGCTCCAAGAAGCTATTTTTAAATCATTCATGAGGTCATGGGTATTCGCAAGGAATTCTTGAGGTAATGCTGACATGCTCTGAGCTCTCATTCCAGACATTCCTAAAATAAGATGAAGCCTTTGAACTGTGCCTTATGTGGAACGCAGAAGAGCGAAAAGTTATGCAGAATAACATGAAACCAACACATTTGCCACAGCGTAAACTGACACAATGACACGGGGGGTGTGATAAGATACAGTAGAGGAAATAACACCATCACTGCAGTGTCTCAACTAATTGGATTATTTTCTCACAGGCTCTCTTCTCGCACTCTCCCTCCCTCACACTTGAGCATTAACACACATCTTACACCATCAGTTCCAGACCATCTTCCATTTTGAGGTAAAATGAGCACGAGAGCTCTATTACCTACTGAATAAAGCAACAGGAGCTATGTTTCATGCACTGCTGGTGAGAGTCCACTCTGTCCGGCTCTTAAAGTCAACATGGCATCAAAATGGACCCCATTCACTTTCACTGTATTTACGAATCAACCAACAAATGCTGGTAGTGTTTCAGAAGTGGTGTAGTCCTCGGAAATTGACTGCAAACTCAGGTATGGAACGTCCACTATTCACAATCCAATCAACTTTTGATAGATAAAATCAAGTCCCACCCTACATTTTACTGATTGAGAACCCCGTTTAACTCAGAAATCTGTTACATACATACATAAAATAGGTTGTGAATAGAGTTTAATGTTGATTTTACAGCAATTTTTCACACCACAGCTATTCACACCAATTTCTATGCAAAATTTCCACAATTTTCCAAAAGATAAATCCAGATGTATGAATGTATTTTTCAGGATTCAAAGTTAAAAAAACACATCATCATAAGATATTTTGGGATGCAGTTTGAAGATTTTAAAAGTGTCATGCATTTATTTGCTTAAAACACCAATTTCTGCACTGGGATGGGATTCCAGACTACTTGCCTAACTAACTAACTTTACTTACTCTATCAGACCATAGAGGCAGTGTATTGCAGACACCAGAGTGGTTAACAGTATCAGAAACTGGGCCTAGGGTGATACCTGGCCCAAACATTTGTTACTTTGAGAGTGTTCATTGCTTTCATAGATGCCACTGTCTTACAGGAACTAGAGGATACAGCCTGGAATTTCAGATCTCCTATGCTACTGGTCACATGGTTGGCCTCTGCACACAGCTCTTGGAAAAGTATTTATAGTACAGCTTGACTGCTTCCGTAATGTGCCACAAGCTCCAAGAATCTTGCTCCAACCCTCAAATGCCTTCAATATAACACAACAGAAGCTTGGCGTGATGAGTGAGATAAGGTTAAGATGCAGGAAAGCTTCTTACAAGTCACAACACACAAGTCATGGCTCACTTTCTGGTGCTCAGACATGAGAAAATGGAACAATCTTAGACTAGTGCAAGGAAGTCTTCTGTCACCTTTGTGTGCTGAAATGCAAGACAGGCAGCAGAAATGGCGAGACAGCCCAGCTTTCTCACCACAGACACTGCGCTATTCAGCAGGCTGAGCCGGGGGAGGAACGGATCATACGTATCAGCCAGCCTTTCTACCCAGATCTCTCCCTCCTCCAACGGGAGGAACTACTGACTCTACTGGGAACCTAGCCTACAGTGTTGCCATTGTAAGGACCAGTCACCCACATGTGATTGTGGGAGAAACTCAACACAAATGCTCCCATTCTACAAGGACACGGAAAGAAAAGAATGATGGGGACATGAGGGGGTTGACTGATGCGGCGTCACCACTAGTTGAACCTCGGAACCCTGAGTGGGAGAGAGGCAAGGTATAAGTGGGGTTGTGGGAAAAGAGACTGGCGTTGAAGGCAGCAGGAGGATGATAATCAACATCCTGTACAGCAGCTGGACTTGGATAGAGCATGATAACATCTCAACTGATCAGCCTTGGGCAAGAGACATGCAATAGAATGGAGCGGAAAACTGTAGAAGACTCCAGATTTAGAGGAAAATACATGGAGTGCATGTAAAAAAATAAATAAATAAATAAATAAATAAATAAATAAATAATAGATTTTTACATTTTATGTAGAGTTTATGTGAGTGGTGCCTGCCTGTACAAAAATTGCCATAGCTCTGATAGGGCTTGTCTATGGTATTCTGGGCCCTAGTTAAGGTTCTGGTCCCTCCTTTCGTGTAATTCTATGAGATTTTTTTACCCATTTAATTGTCCACCAGACAAAAAAAATTAAATCTGACTGCTTTGAAAAATAATAAACACCACTCTCATTATTAAGCTGCACAATTTGAGCTAGGCACCCAGGTTAAACACTTGGGCTAAGAGCTATGAGTTTGTTCAAATCCACAATCCCAAGTATAACCAACAGCAATAGTCATGGTTGCCGTGGCAAAAAACACTAACAAAAGATAGAAAAAGGAAAATTGCTCAAACGGTACATAATTTCCAAACATAATGAGACAAATAAGAAGGTTAGACATAAAACCTTGCACACAAAACCAGAAGTTTACCCCACCTCTGTCGGAAACTGCATTACACACCCAGATATCCATTTAGATATTCCACTCAACGTAGGCCTCTTCATAATTTTTTTTTTTTTTAAATAAAAAAAAAAAAAAATCAATGATACACCAGGAAGCCGAGCTGATTAGATTCTGCGATTCAGCTGTGTGCATGAGCCTTTCATCATGTTTACTCCTACTCATTTCCACCTAAACATGTGTAACTGTACTTTTTAATCAGCTAATACACACGGGCATCAGCGTGGCATTGGAGGCTTCCATGTGAGGTTCTGAAACTTTCACAAGCCACCCTCAATCCTCTACATCAAACAGTAACAATGGCCAAAAATTGTGTCAAAGTGGAAACATGTGGCAAAAAAACATCTAGCAAGCTGTGAGTTTCACACTTGACATGGTGCTGTTGATTTCAATGCTAAAATTAAACGCTTTTGCATCCACTTGCTGGCAATTTGTTTACATGAATAGAAACTCAAAATGAAATAAAAAAAATAAATAAAACAAATAAAAAAAAACCACACATCTTTAACAGGCCTAAGATGGTTTGCAGTTCTAAGCTTGTTTAAAGCAGGCCACTAAATAAATTTACACTAGCATCAATAGTCTTGAATCTAGGTATATAAGCGAACATTTGTTCTGCTTTGTCAGCAAAACAAAAATGCCAAGTCACGCTTCTGGGCTACAGCATGCTCAACACTTTGAGTCAACTTGACACAAAACAAATTTCCTTTAACTGATTCATCTGTTGATCATCTGTGCATATTTACAGTCCCTATGCAGCAAATCAAACTGAAACTGATCTGAGAACAGAATATTTTGACTTCCTGTTAAATGCCACAGGCCAGGGAAGCATGGAGGGAAACCCCATGTCCCTAGCATAGTAACTGCAGGCTAACCATAAACACGGCTACCCTACACTTTACATACACTCACCACCTGAGGTGCTGTGCAGTTCATATTTATAGGGAACCACAGACTAATTTGGCCAAGTCAACCGTAACGGAGATGATTGAAAACAAGTTTCTTCTTTCTAGAGTACTATAAGAAGCGCAAATGGGCTGCATTTCTATGAGGGATAGGTCCCATGAAATCACTTGACAAGCGCAGTTTTCTTTCCTGTGTTGACGTATTTCCTATCTAAAATAAGTAATTTGGGCAGAACATATCGAAGGACTTTTTTTAAATAGCCAATAGACTTCAGTATACGTTTCAGCCATGAACATGATTTGCAATGTATGCTAACATAAACTGGCTTTATATTTAATCTTTAACATTAACAATACATTAGCACAGATTCACAACATACTCCAGTTCTAACAATGAGGTGGTGATAGCACAATAACATTTGAGTAGAATTAGGATAAAGGGTTTGTATGGAGGTCCTCTACAGGAAACCCAGGCTGTTCTCACACATTGAAGACAATCGCCACTGCTGTTAAAAGGTGCTAACAGCAGGAGCCAGAAGCTGGATTTAAATATCCAGATTAAGCAGAGCTTTAATTCAGGTGCAGGTGACACAGACACTTTCACTGACAAGAAATGGTGACTGAAATAGAGAAGCTGAAAAAATAGAAAAACTGAGGGAGGGGAAAAACGCAGCTCCATAGTGCTTACTGGCCATCCTCCACTCACTCCTTTCACTCTCTTTAAAGCAGTGTGGGGTCATGACTGACAAAAAAAAAAAAAAAAATTATGATTGTGTAGATTAGATGGCAGCAACTGAGACCAAGAAATGACTGAGCACAGCGACATTAGTAAAACCAGATTTAAATTGTTTTCTGAAGAAATTAGTTGTTGCACATGCAAAAGTTGTTGCCACAAAGCTAGGGTGCTGTGTGTGGATTTGCTATGCATTTGCTAAGGTGTTCTGGGTGTTTAGTGAATTGTTAGGTGGTTGCTTACTGTCCCAAGCCAATATAGCCCACCTCCAAGTCAGGTCCCTTCTTCAAAGTTTATGGGACATTTTACCCATTTTACTGTCAGCCAGGCAAACTTTTTAAGTCAAATAACTTAACAGCACACCTCTCCTCAACAAGACACAGAAATTGAGGTATTAGTTATGTCTTGAGCACAAACAGTTCCAGACAGGTTGAGGACCAATATTTAGGCTAATATTTGCCAATGATTGGACAGATGATCCAGCCAATCGTTTGCTAGATTCAGTGACATTGACAAACAGGGTCAAAGGAATAAGTCATCACCATGTTCTTGTAGTAGCTTAGGAAGTAAATTGTAATGTCAAGCTCAACACACAGAGCTTTTAATTTAGTTGCATTTATAGAATCTGCGTGAAGTTAAAGTGTTTTATAGGAGACAAATTAACTGATTTAGTGAACTTCTGTTTAAATACATTTTCAATAATTGCAGATGGTTTGCAAAGGAGAAAATGTTGCATGTCTTAAGAAAAAGGACAAAACAGAAAGCGAAATTGAGTTGCTACAGTGTGGCCAACGAGCAATCAATTTTAAAACAAGAGAATTGGCAGAAATTTCTAAATTTGCCCAACTCAATTAAGATTTTGCCAATGAACCCCTCAATACTTGTCAAATAAGGTACAGTACATTCTAAAACGGAGTTTTAGCTAATCATGAAAAGAAAACGCCTCCAGGCCAAACACTGTGTTCTTGGATTGTGCAGCTTTACATTGACTGAAAGGCAAATTTTGATGAGCTGAAGGCCACTGTCAAAGAAACCTGGGCTTCCATACCACCTCAGCAGTACCACAAACTGATCACCTCCATGCCACGCCGAATTGAGGCAGTAATTAAAGCAAAAGGAGCCCCTACCAAGTATTGAGTACATATACAGTAAATGAACATACTTTCCAGAAGGCCAACAATTCATTAAAAATGTTTTTTTTATTGGTCTTATGATGTATTCTAATTTGAGATAGTGAATTGGTGGGTTTTTGTTAAATGTGAGCCAAAATCATCACAATTAAAAGAACCTAAGACTTAAACTACTTCAGTCTGTGTGCATTGAATTTATTTAATACACGAGTTTCACAATTTGAGTTGAATTACTGAAATAAATGAACTTTTCCACGACATTCTAATTTATTGAGATGCACCTGTAAATAGTAGGATAAAAAAAAAGGTTTAAAAAAAACAAAACAAAAAACATAGTATGTGAAACAATATGCATTATACAACAACAAACATTTCAAAAGAAGTATGCTACATCATTGTCACATGACTATGTTGCATGTTTAATTCAGTGAGTGGCATCTCAGAAATAAAAAGCAATTTTGCTTTTTTAATCCAAATTTGTGTTCAAATACTTTAGGGAGTCCAATTAAATAATAATTCAAATAATAATAAGAAATATTCACACATGGATTACATTGTGAGACAGCACACCAAATGCTCTGGTTGTATACAGTTCGGGAAATGTAGTACATCAACCACGTTAACCATGGATACTGTACACAGTGTACACACTGTATACTGCAGTTAGGGTATAGTATGGTAGTATGCCAAATGTATCCAATGTATGCATATGTTCCCAAAACCACAAGTACGACAGCAAGCCTCTTAGCAGCTGGTTAAAGGCAGGACAATGCCCCCCTTAGAGCCCCATTAGACCCTGGGATGTGCAGCATGTCCATCAAGAGCACTCTGTTCTCCTACCATAGTTGCCAACCAACCAGAGTTCACAGACTTGGCAAGACAGCTTCATAGCTCCGCCCACATCTCCCCCTCCCACTGCCCAACAACAGCAGCATGCTGCTCGCCTTCACAGCCATTCATTTGCTCACTCACATGCTCTCTCTCTCTCTCTCTCTCTCTCTCTCTCTCTCTCTCTCTCTCTCTCTCTCTCTCTCTCTCTCTCTCTCTCTCTCTCTCTCTCTCTCTCTCTCTCTCTCTCTCTCTCTCTCGCACTCTTCTGCAAGTAGTTAACTCTTTCCCTGCACAGGTCATGCATGCTGTTGGCCTGCACGGTGACTCTTAACCTGTCTGAGCTTGTAGTTTCCATACAGGTCGTAAGCCATGTGTAGCAGAAATCCACACGCCTTTATATTTGAGCGTGAGGCTTTGAGCCTGAGAGACTCCGACTAAATGGCCTCAAACAAACACATGCTCGCACAAAACCTCCTGGGCATTTGTCTAATATGGCAGCAGTCATGGGAGGTCAGGCTGGTTTATGTAGGAAGGGAAAAATGCTCTCTTTCACGCCATCTGTTTATTTACAACTGAAAAAGCCATGAACTTCTCTCCTAAACTACAGAACGAATGACTGAAACAGAGCATGTTAAGAAGTGGTCAACCATGGGTTTTTCCAATGGCAGATGCAGATACCGATATTTACACAGCATGATGGCCATTTTATGGCGATATATTAAAAATATTGATAACAAATGAGACAAACACAAAATAGCAGAAATGACATTAAGCACATATTTTATACAAAATGTACTCAATGTTCACTTAAAGGGATAGTTCACTCAAAAATGAAAATGTATTTACTCACTTTCATGCCATCCCAGATGTGTATAACTTTCTTGTACTGAACACAAAGATTTTAGAAGAATATCTCAGCACTGTAGGTCCTTTCAATGCAGGTAAATGGTGGCCAGACCTTTGAAGATCCAAAAATCACGTAAAGGCAGCATAAAAGTAATCCAAAAGACTCCAGTGGTTTAATCAATGTCTTCAGAAGCGATATAAGTAAAATATAAGTGTGGGTGTGAAACAGATCAATATTCAAGTCCTTTTTTACTATAAATCTCCACTTTCACGTTCTCTTTCAGAATGTGAAAGAATGTGAAGGGTCTGGTCACAATTCAATTGCACTGTAACTGGACCTACAGAGCTCAGATAGTCATCTAAAAATCTTAACTTGTGTTAAGCAGAAGAAAGAAATTCACACATCTGGGATGGTATGAGGGTTAGTAAATGATGAGAGAATAAAACATTTTGGGTGAACTATCCCTTTAAAAAAAACTGGGTTTTTCAATGTCTGATGCTGATACAGTTATCTGCAGAGCAGGATGGTCGATGTAATGCCAGTTAATATGTATAAATAAAATAACTTCAAAAACTGCAGAAATCAAATTAACACTTATTTTGTAATTATATATATATATATGTGTGTGTGTGTACGGAATTGCATCCATGGTGTTTCTTGCTGAATGCAAACCCATGTATCATTGTGCAGAAGTGTGGGTTTGGGTGGAGAGATGGCCCTGTCATCATGGCTGTTACCGCTTTAGGCTCTGTATTCTCCTTCCTCCATTTCTCTTTCTCACAGTGAGCAGCAACAAAGAGAGCCCCCCACACCCTCCATGAGCAGGGGAGAGGTGTTAACAACAGTCTGACAGGAAGAAAGCCTTCAGAGGCCATCTAAAATTAAGCTCTGACTACAGGCGGCCTGCACCACTATCTGTTTGCATTTTGCAAATCATTCCTTTAGAACGTAGCTCACACACCATCATATCCTTTTTTACTTTTCTTTTTTTGTGTAATGCACACTCCACCCACAATTTTTTTTTAACATTTTCAGGAAATGGTTTGACACAGCTGTGCATCAGTGCTTCTGATTTTTTTTAAGGGACCTTGAATAGGTCTCTCAGATCATGACCTTTCAGTCCCATTAGGAGTACACTCACATTTACTTAGGCCAAGAATATAATTTTGGTCTTCCTGTTCAGAGGAATTAAAGAAAACTAGCATCATATTTCATGGCCTTAAATTTTTAAAACACACAGATCTACAGGGTAAATACTGCTGTTTTTGTCAGAGTGCTGGCCTAACAGTTTAGCGCATTTGCTCCGACACATTGACATGCGGTCAAAGTGAGTTCCAATCTGGCTTGTGACATTTCCCCAATCCTGTTCACCCCGATTTTACCCATCGTTTTCTTTCATAACGCTCCCTGTTCCTATAAATCAGGGGTTTCCAAACTTTTTTTGTTAGCTGAACCCCTAATTCCAACATGTTTAATTTGATGTATTGTTAACCTTACAACAATACAGCCTAAAAAATTTCACAACATTTTGTGAATATTTACTTGTGAAATACTACTATTGTTATTTTTCTTATTACATTTTATTTAACCTTTTTACTTTTAAATAATACATTTGAATTGAACTGAATTTGGCATTGACATTTCTATCACAATCTCACCAACCCCCTGCAGTTCCATCACAAACCCCAAGAAGAACCCCTTGTGTTGGAAACCACTATAAATAAAACTGTCAAAAGAGCAAAAAATAAAAATAAAATAAAATAATAATGCTATTCATTCAGCTCAAAAACTCTAATTGGCTAAAATACCCTGATAAACAGACACTTCTGTTACAACATGCAGGCACATACCTAATAAAATGCAATACAACCGCTAGCAAACTTCAGGTACTCTCCAACACATGCATATAACCTGTCCAGGGAATAGATTCCCTGTCATCACCCATGATGCCTCCAAACTGATAGCATTTAATGTCCATGATGTTAACCACGGTAGTTTCCATAAGAGACAGGTAAAGTCTTTCAGTGCTAACTAAACATAAGCGGTTTGTGCATTAGCGTGATTGAGGCTCTCATGTTATAGGAAGTTGCTACACAGCCATGCATGGCTGACCTGGCAGTTACGCCACCCCACCTGCACATGTAGATACCACCGTTCAGACCCAACAGGTTCCCTCAAACAAGATTGAAGATACAAATATTAAAGAATGCAGAAACTAGAAGTGTAGAATATCCCTCGTTTGTACACATTCATCCTTGTTTTTGCATTACAACTTCCTTAGGTTGGAGAAGTCATGAGAAAATCCCAAAAAGGCCAGCAATCTGTCAGATCTTTCCCTGACAGGCAAAAAAAAAAAAAAAAGAAAAAACAGCCAGGCCTTGAATGTGTGACAGTCATCTCCAAGAAGAGTCAGTCATCTACAACCTAAAAACCTCCACACTCTATTTTCTTCTCCTATAGGCCTCAATTTAGCCATCAGTAAAAATACACTGAAGAATGACTTTATCAAAATAGACCTTCAACATGTCATCCCATCAGTAATGATCTGGTGTCCTGCCAAGTAAACAGCAACTTTACATGGATGAGAGCAGGGAAACCACTCAAATTCACAAACTTCTTGAAAACATGCCATCTGTTTTGAAGATAAATGTTCAAAAGAATAATCAATAATCATTATTGCACTATTACTAAAGTTCTAAGTGACTTTTATCCACCCGGAAGATGATTAATCATGGGAAAATTGCCTACAGATATTGAGACTTGATCCATATCTATGGACCAGAATATCATAGACACATGCAAAATCATGGAAAAATGTCAGGCCAACTACGTCATTGTGGTGGCGAATTTTGCATGGGCCTCCATTTCCCATAATTCAACATACCAGGCCAAAATGTGGTCAGCAAGTGAGTGTGTTGAGTGGGGGCCTCTAACTAAACTGCTTTTTCCTGCATGGTAAACACTTGCAAAAAAAAAAAAAAAAAAAAAAAAAAAATCAACCAGTTCAAAGGCTCTTAACCCAGCGCTTTTCCTGGAATTCTGATAACATGAGCGCTCAGCACAAATTCGATTTGTGCTTTTCAGGCACTTCAAGCATGAAAGATCGTGCCATTGTGACCATTGTGTCACCACAGTGCCTGCTTGATTTACAGTCTTTCCCCCAGAGAGGGGTTGACGGTTTGCACACTGCACAAGTTACACAACATCAAGGGGACAACCTGTGACAACAGACACTGCAGACATCAGCCAACCGCTGGCAACAATTTATACCCCTGAAAAAAAAAAAAAAAAAAAAGGCAATGAAAGCTGAAAAAACATTATTACGTTACATCATATTACAGTGCATTAGCTGGAGGAAGAGAACAATCTGGTGGGATAATACAGAGCCAAAAAAAGAGTTAAGGCTGAAAACCGATCCTAGGTCTGGAAGGGGCGCTCCTCGGGGAGTCTACAGGATTTCAACAGCACTCGTCTGTGGCTGACAAACCACTAGCGATTAGCTAGCCTGCTATTAGCTGACCACTTTTATTTTAAGGGTTGTGTATGCATACAATTCGAAAAACCAGAGGGAGGACGTTTTTTCCCCCATATTTCCTAAAATACACCCTGAGGGATGTTATATTTGTATTTTTATAATATAGATACTGAAATGGAAAAAATCCTGCACACTATCCTGGCTTGCAAAGAGTATCAAAATTTATTCAGCAACGTTTCGGTCACTCAACCATGTACAGAGTGCAGCAGCACCAAATTTAAAATATGTCATGACCAATCAACACATCTGATGACCATGACATCACAACCAATGACAATCAATAAAATAGAGCACATCTAGAAAACACATTAATACAGAAAACAAACACATACATCACATATACAGAAGCCCATATTCATATAATAAATTACACCTGTAAGGTAACCCACAACATTACATACAGATCCTTTTCTTTCATTTATATTCCATATACATATGTATACACATATACATACACATGGAAAAAACTTTAACTTTACATACAGTAAATCTACATCTACAGAATCACATTAAACAAGGCTTCATCATTAAGTCCCATCGGTGATAAGGTTTGAAGTGTGTAGATCCAATAAATCTCACATCTCTGTAAAATCAATTCAATGTTGCCTCCTCTTGGTGGCATCTTAACACTCTCGATGCCACAAAAACGCAAAGAGGAGACATCATGATTAATTCGACAAAATGAGCTGCGACAGGATAATTTAGATCTCTTCTCCTGATCGAACTCTTTGTTCACTAATTCGTTGTTTCAACTGACGTGATGTTTTTCCCACATATCAAAGACAATAAATAGATACTAAATTCTGACTGTATGAGCACACACTTGTGACTGCACATCAATTTAATTCTATATTATTAAGCCAACCTTTAAAAGCCTACAGTTATGCTAATTTTCTATATTACAGGGCAGAATTGCTATTATTATGGCTAATTTATACTATTTTTGTACATTTGTGTCTTTTTGCATACTGCTGTTTTACTACTATTTGATAAAAGAAAGGGATTGTTTTACAATGATATTACCTAAATGAAAGTCATTATGAAATCCAAATTGACACTATTTTCTTATGACATGGCCCTGGTCCAACACGATCACCTGGAAGGTTGAAATGTTGCTACCGAATGTTCCGGTGCCCTAACATTGACCCCATTCTGCTGAGTTACTGACAAGCAGCATCTCCCATTGGACCTTTTCACAACAATTAAAATGTGTTTTACCTTTTACTATGGTGTGACTGAGCAGAGATACAGGTTCTGGTCCCATGGAAACCAGTAAGTAATCCAATTCACGTAATCAAAGATGAGCTTGATTGGGAGGTTGCAATTTCGCTCCAAGATTACATTTTTACTCCACTGACAGTTAGATTAAGGGATGGAGTTTAGGTTAGGGAGTTTGGTTTTTAAATATGCATTCCTGTTCACTGTTACATCATTTAAAACTTTAAACAACTTGCCTTTGGCTCTCAACTGACGGACATTTCACTCGAAAGTTGGAGCTCAAACACGCCCAAACGTTTAACAACAGTTTCAGCTTCGGACACTGTGGGCAGCAGATTGAATTTCGTTAAGCACAGACCGTTTTCAACAGCAGAACTGTCGACCTATTGCCGCCTTATTTACAATGAGATCAGTCTACCTTGTCTTACAATGCATGTCATTCCAACTGAAACAACCTCCTTTTCAACTGACATCACCAAGCCCTCAAGTTATTCAGCCCTTCCCCTCCAACCAATTTGGTATGGTACGCCCATGATCTAATAAATTTGTGTTGGATAAAAATCAAGTGCCGTTGTACTTTTTGTTCTCGTTAAATGTTCTGTTTGAGTTGTTTGCAAATGCCATTTCATATTCAATTTAAAGGCTTCGCTTCGTGCCTAACAACACCCCTTAACTGGGTTCAAATCACTGTAATTCACGGCCCTTTGTGGCTCATTACTTTAAAAAGAATCAATAATTCCACACAAACAGGATTGTTACACATTGCAGCAGAGCTGGATTTAATAATACAGAGCCTGTCAAAGAATAATAAGGTCAGATACGAGGGTTCAGCGTGAGCTCGCTTTCTCAATGACAAGCCTTGAGACTGAGGGGAGGTGACAAGATTGGCGGCAGTTCGAGGATCGAAGGGTTAACAGGGACTCAGACGGCAGGCAGAGAGTAAAGCGAACTGAGATAAGATTACCAGTTACTCCGGCGGTGAAGGATGCAACCACAGCAGAACGTTGCAGTTGACAGGAGCAAAGTGGCCGACTGACCACATACAGGCAATGCGCAAGACCTGCTGGCTCTCCAATGCACAGAAATAAAAAAAATCCAGCAGCACGCGAACAAAATAGGAGCTCGCTTTCTCTCCCTCTCTGCATTCATCTGGCTTGCTGTATCAGTTTTTCTTCATACTATATCATGCACTGCAAGCATGGACTAAGCAAAGATAAGTTGAACAACAAGAAAGAATAAAACGCATGGAAACATCTCCAAGGAAACCATGAACAAAAAGAGCAAAATAAAAATGGTAAACTTAGTGCATGGTAAACAAATAACAGCAGGCTGCCTGATCCAGAGCCTTTTTCTGACCACGTAAGTGGCACTGACCCCATGAATTTGTGGCTTTAAAATGTCATGAGGAATCAAATTTACATTCTACTATTTATAAAAAATAAAAATAAAAAAAGAGTAAATTCCAGAACTCCAAACTTAATCCCCAATGCAATAAAAGCATTTACTGAAACCAAACTGCCAAAACACCCCATTCTCTACTTCCGTGACAACCCTACGTCACTTGGGGTACTCATTGATTCAAGACAGCCTCTACAGCACAAAATCAATGCCTATTTTAAAATCATCGCACCCATGGCGCCGCCCACTGGTGCGCACTCGACTCGTAAACAGAGACGGAGAGAGGAGGACAAAAGTCCTTCTGTCTGTGGCCCAACTACTCCTGAACAGGAAAGGGAACCCATCTGGACTATTCTGAATTATTTTTGTATACAAACATGTAGTACACAGACATCTTTGACTGTTGTCATCTCTCTGGCACACTTTTAAAAGATGCAGTGTCAAGTTTAAACTCTTAAGAGAAGATGTGTTTCATCAGCTGCTGTGGCTTCTGTTGTTTTGTTTAAACTGCTCAACACACCGTTCTTTCGCCTATCAGCACTAACTGTTGATGTAAACACGCACTAGATGGATGTCTTTGACCGTTTTGATTTGTTTCCGGCGATGTGTACCTCAGTGCAGGATGATAAACTGGATGTGCGTTGACACAAACTTCCTGAAACGTTTCTTTGTGTTGTTGACCGTAGTAGTGCCTGCGCAAAATGGAACGGGACACCTGTTTGTTTACTGTTGGAGTGATGCGCCGCAGCGGACACTTCCATGGTAGACAGCATCATTGATTATAGCATACGGTGGAGACGGTGTGAGTGTTAACAGTTGTGCTTGAGATGAACCGTGTAATATATTTGGATGCAATGTGTTGGATGTGCATCATGTATAAACCATGAAATGTACATTTCTAATGTTTTAGGTGCTTGTTCATTCTCTTCTGAAGGAGATTCAAAAATGGCTGAATTTGAGGGGCTGCATGCTGTTAGCCAATCATAACAGTGGGCGTTTACATTGAAGTTTAAAGGAGGAGCTGAGGCAAAAATCAAGCTTTTCAGAGAGATTGTCAGAGACAGGAGGAAAATTATAATAATACAAAATGATGACTGTTTTGGTGAAGAAGAAAAAAAAACCCTTTACTAACATTATCAATGGACCTCAGGGAAGATAATGAAACTATATATAAAAAGAGCATTTCATGATCCCTTTAAAAGGGTCACAACACCCCGTTTCAGCACAGTTGAGCTCTCACCACATTTTTAAAGGAGGCACACAAAGTGGGCGTGATCAACAGCGAAGTGAGGGGAGAAGGGGGAATGAACCCAACAACTGTCTGATCCAGTTTTAATAATGCAGTTAACAGCATCAAAGATTCTCACAACTGCTCATAACAGAATGCACAAATAAATTATACACTGTTTTGTAAGCTCACAATACATTACTCACACTTGTAATTTATATCTGTAATTTAATATGCAAATAAGCCAAGCCCCGTACTCTGTATCGAAAATATGTTAATGTTTTTCACACTTTAATAACTTTTGAGACTTACTCAAAGATAATGATTTACAAATAAAAGTGCTTAGATCAGTTAACATGATCGATGGATGGACGGATAGATGGATGGATGGATGGCATTTGTGTCTGGGCCAATCAATGTAAACCACATCTCTAACGAGTCCCAGTCACAGACACTGCACTTCACCGCATATCTCAAAACACTAACGTTAATAAATGCGAACATTTAAAAGGTGTTGTCTTTGACTGAAAGACTGTCCTGTCCCCTCTGTCAGCAGAGCGGGGGGAACTTGCGTCACAGTACTATCAACTCTCTCAACTGACTGATGGTGCTTGAGAGATTGAAGTGCTGGTCACGTGCATGGCAACGACTCACTTGTTAAAGGGTAAAGGTCACACCTTCTCATGAATAATATCGAGAACACCCGTGACGTAGATTAGCTGAAATTCAATGGAAAGCCTAAACCACGTACGCCACGACCTGTGACATTGACCTGATGTTCGTTTTAAACCCAGAAGATGAAAATAGCCAGAAAAATCCCTAAATGAACACTTTTCCTCTTAAAATTAAAAATGACGAATGTTGACATTCTCTGCCCTTGTGTGCAAGACATATATAACTGTTAACATCTCAAAAAATGTGAAGTGTTTCATGACACTTTAAGTCCATGTCTGATAGCTTGGAGGCCATTTATATTCTAGTGTACTCTTAAATGATGACATAACTCAGCTTGCACTACACAGATTTTTGGTCCAATCAAATGCCCTCTAGAATGAGAATGGCCCTCCCATCTTATAACAACTGCCACCAACTAGCCAGCAGCAAATCATTCCTGTAATGCAACTAAAGCCTATCAGCCTTTTTTCCCCACAAGAGACGAAGCCTTCGATTTGTTAGACCCAAACTCCTTGTTTAAATTGAAAATACATCAACACAGTAAAGAAAACCGCTTGTCGTGCCACCCACAATTTCACTGGGTATTTAAGTAGAGTAAAATGAATGGAAATGCATGGGATTATACTCTACACATTAGCCATTAATTATCACACAGCAGAGTGAAAATCCATACCGGTCTGAGAGGAAAATAGATAGTCATAATGTGTGAACCTCCTAATTAACGCACACACCAGCCAAACAAAACATCCGCTGCTTTTTTTTTTTTTTTTTAAACAAACTTGCTTTTTTGGGCTAGATTAGGCCATGCGGGCTTTAGACAGACAGCCAGGCATTAGAAGCTCGCGCAGGGCATTTCTGGATCAAATTAAACTCATTCTCACAAGCAGGTCACTGCCCAAATCGCAGAAATTAGGAAATGATTTTCACCTCATGGATTGCCGTTACTCACACAGATGATTCTCTTCCCAGCCTGTCAGCAGGGAGGCACTGGAAAGGGCAGCTAACGCAAGAAAATGAAGAAAAAAAAAAAACAAAAAAAGAAATAAAAAAAGAGCATTAAAGTTGTCAGGTGGACAATTTTTTTATTATTATTAATAACAATTTAAAAAAAAAAAAAAAAAAAAAAAAAAAAGGTATTTTGAAATTTTTTCAAGGCCTGGAAAAAGTCATAGAAATGTCTATGGCGAATAAACATTTTAGCTATACTCTGCTTTATTCTCTTGCTTGCAAGTAATAGTTATGATTTTTTTTCTCAATGAATCAGCTGGTCAAACTCATTGATTCACTAAACAGTTGGTCACTAAATGATTCGTTAACATATTGGCATGAATCAATATGATTTTACAGATTCTCCTTATTCAGTAAATCACAAACGACTGGAAAGGTCATCAAAAGAAAATCTGACATCGAAAATTTGTCGAAGTTGGGGAACCATGTCTTATATTCGGTGACAATGGTTTGTTGTTGGGAAGGGGGTGATTCAAAGCTACACATCAAAATGCTAAATTAACAAAAATGCAAATTACATGGTATTATATTTTAAATGAGATTAGTAAATACTAATAGCTGACTTCAAATTTGTAAGGCCAAAATGGGGTGATTTCTCACATCTGTGCATTGATGAGGAGGCATAAAAACAAAAGCCGTTCTTTTCTCCTCACATGTGTCTGTCACAGAGACTTTCCACAGGAAGAAGCCAGCAGAGAATCTCTGCTTCATCACAGACACTAAACATGAGACTATGACTAATTTGATGAAAATATTCGTAAGAAATTGTGACACCATTCATTCCAGCTAAATTACAGGATTTGAAATAAAAGGCTGACTAAATCTGTAAATTCTAACTTATGCGTGTACATTAAAACACGTTTACTGGAAACATGACGCTGTAACTCAATATTAGTGCAATTACTGTGTAAGGAGTTACATTCTAAAATGTGCATTTGCTCATAAATCAGTCAGCGCATTGGCGAGCCAACTTCACCTCGGCTCCTGCCAGTCCGTCTCAGTCACATCGGCAGCAGTATGGGAATTATATGACTTTGGGGAGGTACGTTTTATAAAGGAATTTCTATAGGTCATTTTCAGGGTGCAAACTAAATTGTATTTCGGCAGCCCTCGCACAAATCTTAATCATCAACAATCTCTCAAAGCATTTTTTGTTATATGCTTGTAATACATAAGTATACAGTATAATGAAGCGATATCAAACAACAGAGCAACTTCGGGTCTTCAATGTCTATTTGGCCCAATGTGAAAATTTGCAGTCTGACTAACTTATCTAACATTTGTGGGTAGCTTACTGAAATAGATTGAAACACAGTTGAAACATTTCTTATATGGAGAATTAATATTGTTTGGCATATGCACTTTGATTTGATTTGCTTTGAGGTAGGGTTTAAGCTTTACTTGTGGGGCTCACACTCCCAAAAATTCAAACCTGACCATTCAGCAGTTAAAGAAGCACTACAACCTTCAAAATGTGCAAATCCAATCATAGCCTGCTTAAATGGAACACCCACTGAACTAAAAAAAAAACTGATTCAAGTGCTGCACTTAGAGGCCAGTAGAGTGGTTCAGATATGATAAAGGAGGGAAGACAGGAAGAGGCGCTTGCTCTCAGACAGACAGCTAACAGATGCTGCCATTAAACTAGCAGTCTGTGCTAAATCAGTAGCAGGATCAATATCAGCTCAGCCTTTCTGTTGAGTACCTGCATAAAAAACTAAACTGCATTATGCACACTAATGCTACAGAGTGAGTAGGACTCGAACGTTTCAAGCAAGCATGAACGTGTGCATTTGTGTGTGAACAGACCCAATTAAACAGGATATCCACACATGGATTGCACACCACAAGTCAGCTGAATACTCGAGCTAATGGCCACCCATCGTTCTTCAAATGCTTGGTTATGAGCGTCTTTACTTTGTCTGTATCTTCCAAAAAGGCACTTGTGGATTTGTTTAAATATCTGATTCATGAAAGAACAGTTAAGAAGCTTGTTCTGTCTGCTCCCAAGCAGCCAGAGCTCATTATGAGCTCTCAGCGTCCGAAAAGTGCTCCATTCGAAAAAATGCAGAGATGCCTTGTTCTGGATCTGGGGTGGTTACTATGGAAACATCGTGGCTAGGCCCCTGTGATGGCATAGTGCATGTGTGTTCATGTTCTTGTACTTTTGTAGTCACTATGGTAACATTAAATCATAGTTTAAATTAAATTTACTCTTAAAGTGATTGTTTGTTTTGTGTTAATTAATTTGACATTTCTGTGTCAAATTAACACAGCTCATTTTAGAATATCTAATTTCCAACGTGACCGTAAATGTGAGAATTGGGCAAGTTGTTTGTAAATGTTGTATATGGGCTGTGTGCCAAAACGACTGGAGCAGATGACTTTGAGCTTATTGTGGTGTAAAATGTGACTGAAATTCAGATCACTTTGTACAGCTAACGGCACCATTAACCAACACGCTGAAATACTATCTGGAACTGGATTTAATGATATTATCTGGATCCTGTCAAATGTGTCCTTGACTGTCAGAAGGTTTTAGGAGTTAAACAAGAGACTGTCATTTAATCTGCTTGCCTTCTAAGTGCCTAAAACAGTGTTAAACAGACACTGCAGTCCCCCACCATGATTTCGCCATATCGAAAAATAAACTTGAATAAAATTCTAAAGGATTTTTGTTTTTTTGTTTTAATTAGCAGTGTGTAGAGAAGCAGGATGTCACATACTTTCCATTATACCATTTTATGCAACTCTGAAAGTAATCTTTTTTTATAACACATATTGCATTATAAATGAGATATAACCATTTCTATAGCCATTTAAGGTCCATTCCAAAGTTGTCGACTGCCAATATCGAAAAAAGTTAAAATATTTTCAATTGTTTCCTAATCCAAACCATAAACATTAAAACTAACTTTCCATTGTCTAATACTGAAACACAGGTCAGGAAATAAGATTGTGTGTGTAATTGCGCTCAATCTTATTTTATGCGTAATAAGCAGACAACGTGTAAAAGTCATCAGGTTATCAGCATATCGATGTGTATGTAAATGTTTTGTTTGCAATTATGAAATCTTTTACCTTACAATTAAATGCAATAAAACAAAAGTTAAAAAGTAATTTAAGCTTATATCAATATAACATTTTCAAATTACGTGTGAATATTTGACAACAAACATCACTGTGGAAAATTCTAGAATCTGAAGATCTACATTCACAACTGTAGCTTCAGCGAGCCTTAAATTGTTCAGTCACATTGACTACGTTTACATGGACACCCGAAAGTGGCTTATTGCAAGAAAGCGGCTTATTGCGAGAAAGTGGCATTCCCGTTTAAATGAACTGCATAAGTGGCTTACTCTTTACTCCCGTATACATGCAACTAACTCAGTAAGCAGTCTTCACTCTCCACAGCAACGTAATTCCCTCCGCTATTTAATTATCCGTTGTTTTGCTTTATCCCCAGATATTCCGAAGTTGTTGCGGTGTTAGTTTCCTTAACTTTACATCACGACCTGCAGCGGAATTGCGGTGCAATAGTGGGGTTTCCCTCTTACGTAAAACTCTGGGATTCCCCCAATGTACAAGGGCATATACGGGAATGTGATGGACAGTTGATATTTAACATCAGTGTGTATAAATGGGTGTAGTTTTGTGCTTTTCCCACTTTACTCCCAAAAATTTTGAATTCTTTCCACTGTGTTGACTTGTTGCTTGGCCAGACTTTTCACGCACACTCTTCAAAAACTTGTAAAAGCATAGGCCGCGTTCTTACATGGCCACATAAGCCACGTTCTCCGGGAGAAACACAGGTGTGCTAAACCACTTTCTCTTACCCTGGAATAAACCATTTTCTTAAGTGGATGAAATCATGGTGATTGATGTAGAGATGAGGAGGATGAGTTGACATGCATAAAGCTGCAGCTGCTTGAGATATAAGCAGGGAATGTTTCCAAAGTTTCCTTTGGCCCTGGAAATCAAAACTATCCTAAACCCAACCAAGAGAAACCAGCAGGCAGAGAGTAACAGCCATCAAACAAATTATTAATGCTGTATACAGAGACGACCACATGCAGGGTAAATATTTAATTGTTAAACTGGCGTCTCTACTTCTACTACAAAAAAAATAAATAAATAAATAAATAAATAAAACAAAAGATCTGCTGAACAATGCCTTACGACTATGTAGCCTTCATTTTACAGGTCTGACATTTCTTACTCATCAGATAATAGTACTGTGCAGGAATACACAACAGTTCTGTTACAGTAAGTCCAACACTACACGACTGCATTTCTTGTTGTTGCCCTCAATGCTAAACAAAATGTCTAACCCCTGTGTCAGGCCTATGAGAGGCCCCACTGACCTCTACTCAGTCAGCTGAACTCACACAAAAGCTGCCACATGGCTCCCAGTGGCACGCATCCCGCCAGCTAATGAGAGATGCAGCACTGAATTACAAATCTTCTCGAAGGATATATAACATAGCCGAAGACACTTCCATTACATCGCTCTAAGGTGGTCTTCCTTATAAAAATGCTCTCAAACTCTCTCACTTACACTTTCACACAAAAACCACAGAGGCTGATTTTAATAAGCCTGAAATTATTACGGTACAAGCCACTTCATCATTATAGTAAATGTTTTCAATATGGCTGTCTTCACAAAGCACAGTGGGTTCCAATCGACACCGGATCAGAACGTTCGGAACGTTTTGGAAGACATTCAGCAATTTTCACACTTATGGCACAATGATACATAAAAAGCAGATAGAGGAAAAGGCAAAAACACCTCCAGAGAACAGAACAGTCTGTCAGCGTCACAGAGAAGAACAGTGAAAGGGAAGTATACTGCCAAGAGTTCTGCCTGTTGCTGCCATGTCTTGGCCGCATGTCAGCATTCACGACAACATCAGTGAGGTTACCCTGCCTTGAGCCAAGTACAAGTAAGACAAAAACACTTAAGGAACTGAGAGAGTGTGTCTGGAAACACAACTTAAAGAGGAACAAATCATTATACACCCCTGCTGTATTAATTCTGCCATTACTCAGGTATTAGGACATAACAAAAAGAGCAATACCAAAGAAAGAAGTGAACCTCAGGAACTCACTATAAAACTTGCTGAGGCTAGGATTGTTTTTAAGGGATAATTTTCACTTAAAAGGAATGTTCTGGGTTTAGTGAAAGTTAAGCTCAGTCGACAGCAGTTGTGGCATAATGTTTACCACGAAAAAAAATATATCATTGAACCGTTTCTTGTTTATTTAATCGTTTATTTAGTCATGCAAATGTAACCGCATTAAACTCTGTAATCTGGTAAATTGCGTAATGCCGGTTAATCTCTGATTTGATGACACTAAAATCATGTTAACATGTATCTTTATGTCAAGTGGTTATGCTTTAAAAAAAGAAAGTGTAGGCTACATTTTAACGTTTATGGACTGGCCCCATTCACTTAAATTGTCAATGCCTTATTGTGTGCGTTTTATTTTTTCATAAACTGAGACGTCTTTTTTTTTTTTGGTAATCAAAATTAAGACAAAAATGCTGTTGAATAAGTTTACCTTCTTTTGGAGTTTAACTATGATAAACCCAACATCTATATTCAAACTGAAAACAGGAAAGTGTATTTGGCTTCTCATGGAAATTGTGCAGATGAAATGGTGTACCTTTCATGCTACAGAAACATTTAGGCTACTGCAATTCAGAATTGGAGTCAAGACCAGGCCCAGACCAGTACAACACCCACTAAGGCCCAAAGGAAGCACAGGACAGAGGAACGAAAGGAAGGGAGGGAGAACATTAATTTGGTGTGCCGTTACGCTTTATCAAAGCATTTCTGCACCTGTTTTTATGTCAGCAGAGCAAATTCCTCGCATTACGTGGGTGCTTCCGCATACGTAACTGCCTGTGCATGTTTGTCTAAGTGGAGGTGTGTCATATATTGACCAAGGAGCTCTGTGCTTGTGCATACCGGATCGCGTAAGATAGCAAAGGTCGATAAGCAAAAGGTCACATTGCATAATGCATCAAAAGTGACATAACAGCCATAAAGACGAAATGCAAGAGCTGCACACTCAGCCGTGACTGCACCAGGCCAAAGGAGCTTTGTCTTTTGGCAGAGGACTAAAGCTTGCTGCTTCAAGAAACTCTCCATGGGAAAGACAAAATAAAAGGGATATACAATTAATGAAGGGCCACTCTTGTCAGCTTATTGCCATTCAAATGATCTGGCATTTTGCATTCAGAGATACGCACACAGCCATTGCAGTTTTGCAATACCAAGCCAGGGAATTTCATTTACATTTTGGAATGTAACGTGTGGAAGGCTCTCAAAAAACATGTTGATGCCAAAAGGTCAAATATGAGTAAATATCAAATTGTATGCCTTGTTTTTTGTTTTGTTTTTTTGTTTTTTTAAAGCATCAAAAACTAACCATTCTGCAGGTTCTGGAGAACATTCAGAACCACCATGATAATGGATCTGCTACATCTACATTACAGGCCTTCAAGTTCAGTTCAGATGTTTTTAGCTTTGAATAAATAATTAAATTGGACCTTTTAAAACAACTGGCACCCTGAAGTCTCAATTAATTTTGCTATGTCACTTCTTTAAAATAAAAAGCACATTTAAAAACAACAGAAGTTGACCCAAAGTGCTTTACAGACCAAACAAATAAATGACAGAGTGATGTAAAAACAGACTGATTTCAAGTTAAATATAAAACATAATAAAATAAAAACATTTAGATACAGCATCATGTATTTATCCATTTCAAACTATTCAATGATCTATTCAAAAGCTACAGAATAAAAATACGTTTTTAAACAAGATTTAAAAATGGCTAATGATGAAGCTGACCTCACATGGAAAGGGAGACTATTCCATAGATTAGACCAATCACAGAAAAGGCACGGTCACCCTTAGATCTATAGCGGCAACGAGGAACCCTCAATAAAAGTTGATCAGAAGACCTAAGTGCTCTGGTGGGGGAGTAAGGGAGGAGAAGGTCACTGATATATTGGGGTTAACCTAACTGGGCAACCAGGCCAGGTAAGGAGGACATGGAGGAACCCAAAATCAGAACTTTGGTTTTGCTTTCATTTAATTGTAAGAAACTGTTTGCCAGCCAATGTTTAATATCTTTGAAGCACTTTAGGGCATCCTCAAATGAACAATTCTTGTCTACACTCACTGGGAAATAAAATTGTGAATCGTCAGCATAACAGCGATATGATATGCTGTTCTTCTGAAAAATAGAGTTCAGAGGAAGCATATACAGGGAAAATAACAAGGGTTTTAAAATCGACCCTTGAGGGACACCACACTGTAATTGAGCCTACGTAGAAAAAACATTACCTAAATTAACAGAGAATGTCCTTTCTTTAAGATAGGAGAAAAACCACTGGAGGGCCATACCCTGGATGCCAACCATACATTCTAGATAATTAAGAATAATATTATGGTCAATAGTGTTGAACGCAGCACTGAGATCAAATAAAACTAAGATGACAGGTGAACCTGAATCCATGGAGAAAAATATCATTAGTGACCTTCAACAATGCAGATTCAGTGCTGTGCAAGGGTCTGAAACCACACTGAAATGTATCTAAAATGTTAAATGCTTTTACATAGGAGTAGAGCTGCGAATAAACAACTCTCTCCAAAATCTTGGTTATAAAAGACAGTTTGGAGATTGGTCTGTAATTGCTGTGTATTACCAGATCCAAAAAAAAACTTTTTCTTTTTTTTTAATAAACAAACGATGTAGAATTGCATGTAAAAACTACTTGGAACAACTCTACTTGCTAAGGAGCTGTTAATTATAGCTGTTACAATGGAACTGACATTCATGAAAACTTCTTTAAGAAGGCACGGCAAAAGAATATCCAGCTTGTAACTGGAACACTTCATCTCGGGAGTCTACATCTGCTAACAGCACTGACGTAACTGATTGAAAGTGAGTCAGGGAGCTGGACGGGGAAGGAATTAGTGATTGATCAAATTGTGAAGGTACAATCGCACCTTTACTCTGCTCAATTTTGTGAGTAAATAAGTTTAGAAATGTTTCACAGGTCTCTCGAGTGGTGTCCAGAAAAGCATTTCTACTTGGGTTTAAAACAGAATCAATTGTTTTGAAAAATACTTTTCATGCAATCTCACACACGCACACAGCTTTCTGCTCAGAAACAGATGAGATGCCCACATTTACATAGTAAAGCTGGAGGACTCCATGCGGGGGAAGGGGTCAGAGGGAAGGCTCAATGAGCCTTGGCCTTGCTCTCTATTTTTGTTTCCAGTTTTGTTTTTTTGTTTTTTTTTGTGCGCCACACACTGTAGTGGATTTTTCAACTTGGCCCTCATCAGTTTTACGCCTGATGAAACGAACTCTGACAGCTTCTTTACATTTGTAAAGGCCCCTACAGCAGCTGTGCCTATCTCACCACACGTCTATGAATCAGGGTCCGACCCCAGCTGGGGCTGCAGAGAGAAAGAGAGTTAGGGAGAGAACGAGGGAGGAAGAATAGCCATGGGTAACCCCAGTTCCCCCCGCGCCATGTGCCATGTTCACTTCAACAGAACAAGAACACAAGCGAAAGCTCCAACTGCATTCATTAGCCAAAGTCCGAAATCAAATCTGCCGTAAGTCTTTGCTCTAAAAACAGCCCTCAAAAATTAATTAAACAGAGAAGTTGCTTCAGAGTGTGTCAGGACGGCCTTGTTGAGAGAAGCCATTAAAGTTCTTCTAAAAGCAGAATTGCCTTCTCGCCCCCTTCTGCTTTTCTCTCTCTCCCTCCCTCACACACACACACACACACACATCAATCAGAGATGGTCTAATTGCATTTCCTTGTTGCTCTTATTAACATCTATTATCATATTTTTTTCTCCTCTCTCTTAGTTTTTCCTCTAAATGAATTTGAATAATATTCACAGCACATGTGAAGGAGAGTGAAAAAAACAGAGAAATTGAGAAGAAAAAAAAAAAAAGATAAAAAAAACCCACTGCACTCATGTTCCAGGGGATATGGTTAAGCCAAGCATGTATAATTGTTTTACGCTAATTAAGAAGAGGCTGAATCCTGGGGGCCAAGAGTTGTGTAGGCCCGAGGGACAGATCCTTCAGGTTGTTTTTGTTGTTTGCCTGACCAGATTTTACCACTGCTGCCTGCACAGATGTGACATGAATGTTCTGTACAGTGCAGGTCCATTCCTCACACCCTTAGCACAAGATCATGACCCTGATACCATGAGAATACTGATGTGTGGTCATGACAAGCCAGAACAGACCCTCATCAGACAAGTGACCATACACAACTCAAATTAAATGTTTGCCTTTTCACTACAAGCAACTCAAAGTATATCCTGAGATCTTTTTTAAACAATAAAAAAAACAGAATTGAACAAATATATCACAATATATGTAGGTTCACACACCTTTTGACCATTTGATTTCCATGGATTTTCCCAATCCTTTGTTAGTACTGAATAAGGCCTTTTAAAAAAATAATAATTTCAATGAGTTTGCACTGTATAAAGAGCAATTTCTAGCTAATGAAATGTTTTTGAGCAGAGCAAAACTAAATGACATGAATACTGACCATAGAATCCTCCATAACTTTCCTAGTCAATTTTACAATTCCCTAATATTTTTGGGTTTTACATTACTGTGGGAACCCTTACGCGCGCGCACACACACACACACACACATATACATATATATATATAGTTTGATTTAAAAGAAATATCACTGGTCATAAATCAGAGGATTAATATTTGCTTGGCTATGTGTATAATTTGAACTTCTCTAATGCATTAAGCACAATATCTCTGTAGAATACTGCAAAAACACAAATAATAGCAATACTATAATGAAATGCATGCCAGGTACCACGCTTACTTGATTAACATTAAATAAAATGTATTTTCTGGAGGAGTATTTGTTATCAAATTGTAGTGCATTGGCTTTAACTGAACCTGTCTTCTCAGGAATTACAACTCACCACGTGGCATCATACTTCTTTCATTTCCTTTGTCAAACATCAAAGAAATTGCGTCACACCTTTGTGGTCTACTCTGACGCAACAAAACGTTGCACTGTAGCTACTGTAGAACAAAAGTTCAGAAAGACAATTTCCAGCTCCTTTATGGAAAGCAGCAAAAACAACAAGCTCGAGCACTACCGATAATGAGCGTGGAAACTGCCCCCGTATTGCGTCATCAAAACCAATGCCGTTGTAACGCTTGTTTCACTCCTTTAACCTGTTGCTCATGTGTAGGGACTACAAATCAAATGATTTTTCAAATTAGTTTTCCACTCAAATGTTGCTCCTGGGGGTAAAAAAAAAAAAAAAAAAAAAAAAAGTTAAATATAGGGGCACGTGACGAGCCTACTTCACGCAGAGAAAAAAATTGGGTGCACGAGCTAAACCTTTCACGCGCCAGCGGCGGGAAATTATTTCTCCGCGCAAGCTTAGTTTGAGAAGAAAATAAATCAAGATTTTGAGTGCGGAAAGAAGTAACAACAATATTCCAAAGTGCGACATAAGAACCCCACGTGAAATACAGGTAAAGATCCTGGCAAAGTCGAGTTAAGAGTGAGTCAGTTCTTTTAGGGTTAACTGGTACTAGATTTGGTCGGACTGTCTCTGAGGCGACTCGGACTTTTGTTATGCTAGTCTTGCTTAATTCCGCTCCTGTGGGGAGTAAATCACCAGCCAGAAAAAGTTCAAGAGAGGGACTGCACCATTCCGGTTTACCAACCCATCGCACTCGAGATGGTAAAATGGTCGCTTTCCTTTTACTTGCGAACCTCTGCAATGCGACTGGACATATCCCCCTTTAAAACAACGACATCCTGTGCGTTTTATCTAATCTCTCTGAGATATTAGGAACGACTAGCATTCGGGGCTTTTAGTCTAATTAAACAAAACTCGCAAATCATCTTCGGAATGAAGATAAAGCACACAGTTTTGAAATTCAGGCATTGCATGAGATCCTACTATCCTACAACTGTACTTGAAATGGCTAAGACTGTAAGGTCAACATTTAAAGCCTTTTCAGTCGTGAAGGGCAGGGGAATTTTTTTCTTTAACCCAGTTCTTTTGAAGACGTTATAAAAGCCCACACTTGCCGTACGCCTCAATAAGATCTAGTTACATTCAAGGCACACAAATCCAATATGCCAAGACAGTTTGGATAGTTGCATTGAAGATCCATATTCCTGCAGCTTCACGGTAGGCTATTCAGTTTGGGAAAAATGAAATGCCGGAATAAAGGAAAGGGCGATATGGCTGTCCTCACGGCTTTGAGACGGAAAGCACTGAAGAGCAAACAAAGCCATTCTGGTCACAACTATGTCGTAACAGCGGAGTTTGAGTTCACCAACAACAGTACAAACAAAACAAATCCTGCGTTACAATGTACCCGATTTCATCGAGTTTTGGGAACTAACATCTGTCGTGCAAAACAGAAACATCTGAATGAGGATCCTAGAGCAAAATCGAGGAAACTCGATGCATAAACAACAACACAAAATCATTTAAAGATTGCTTGGAATACAATTAAATGCGTGTTCGCTATGTTTTTAAATGTGGCCGAAAGACAACAAGAGCCATCCGTGATCAAAGTTTAGGCATTTACAACGACACAAGCGCTACCATCGAACAAACTTGAGGTCATCCAGATATAAACGATCAACACTCACGTATTTCTTTTGTATGATATTCCTCTTAGGTCTTTCCTTGCTCATTCTGCAATCCAAAATGTGGTGGTGTTGTTGTTAAGGAGAGAATCGCCACATGAATTTTCTTCCTGCCTCTCTTCTTTCCCCGGAGCAAAGCTATTTAAATCCCCTGTAGTTTGCTTTGCTGTGCAGAATTACCTCTTCGATCGCCGATTCCAACTAGAATCTTGGAATTACCGATATTCCCAAAATCAGGGATCCATCACCGAGGGTAAAAGGCAAAGTAAAACATCACATCGGCATACGGTAGTTAAAATCCATTCGCCACAATAACTTCCATCAGTAAAACAGCCATCTGATGTTCATCCCGGCTCTTTAACACATGAAGGGTTGCTCGAGTGAGTATGATATTGATGTAAATGTTCGGTGGTCACTTACATCTTGTTTTCTGAAATGTGTATCCGATGGTGGGATGAAATAAATAAAATGTAAAAAAAACGAAAAGGATTCGTGGTCCGTTTTGGCTGGATCTAGCAGACTATGAGTGAACTCTCCAGCAGCACCACGGGCTCATCTGAACACAAGGCGAAGCTTCTTTCTTCAAGCAGCCTATCACACAAGCTCAGCGGTAACTTTAAAAGGACTGCCGCCTCAGGGACCGTCTCAAAATGATCTTCCTTGTCAAGACGCGACCAACACACTATTTCAGAGTTACTCAATCGAAAACCACCTATTCAACCAACACCGACATAATGTGAGGAGGGAATGAAGTTGACATTTCTGACAGTCCTGGGGCTTTAAAAAAACAGCTGACAAATACACTTTTTGTTTTAAGCATTAGTAAGTAGTTGTGAGAATTGTCGCTGCGCCCCTTGTAAGAGACTCATCTGGCTCTCTAGAAATGTTTGTCTATCATGTGGAAAAAGAAGCACGCGGTCTGTTTTTTTTTTCTTCCCCCTTTTAGCGTAGACATATTTTCTAACAAATGTTCCTTCTAATTGTTACACGTTTTCTTTGAATTGGGAATTGGGTGGACTGATAACCCAATTTATTAACTCAATACTGTGCAATATGACTTGTTAAAACAGCATAAGGTCAGTGGACGGTTTTAAAGTTTTTGAAATGTTTGTGAACTCTTAGTCTTTGTTTTTACCCTGCATTGTATCCTTATTTGCTTAAATCACTTAGTTGCCAGTTTCTTTACACTTTATACACTTTTTGTATATGGGTAGTTGACAAATTGGTCAGTGATGTGATGCACATTTTTTTCTGTCCATATGTATTAAATTATACAAAAATACATTAAAATGCAATTCACACAAAACAATTACATTAATACACATTTTCTATGATTAACATGTTTTCAATTTCTGAGTTCTTAGATGTACCAGATGGTTACACCACATTATTTGAAGTCATGAAATACTTTTTTTTTTAATTATTATTATTTTTTTTTGTTGAAAATACTCTTTATTTATTTATTAAACCACTTTGACACGTGTTTTAAACTAGATTTTTAAAAGATTTCTCATTTTTATCACCTCAGACAACCTTGTTTGTCAATTACCCAAATAACATGGATATGGAGCTCTTTTTCATGCCTTAGTCTCCTTGTCTTTAAGCCATTTGTCAAAGCTATTGCAGGAAAACTATTAAAAAGGCCAGAATCTAGTCAGTAACATAAGTCACTTCTGGTAATTGGACAAACATGAAATGAATATCTAGAAATGAGTCACAATAAGATCTTGAAACAATGACAGGAATCTGGGAGGACTGCGTAAGTGGCATACAAAAACAGTTTGTCACACCAAACGGAATATTCACATTTTTTATCATACGGTTGACAGTGGAATAACCCTAGAATGGGAACAAAACAATTGACAGATGAAGACAAAATTCCTGGCACTTGTTTACAATGATGTACCATTTACTCAGCAGTCCGTGAATGCATAATGCAAGATGTTAGCCTACAAATATATTTTGCAAATCCTTCTCTTATTTTATGGTTATGAAGATATGTGTGTGTGTGTGTGTGTGTGTGTGTGTGTGTGTGTTTATATATATATATATATATATATATATTAGTATTAGTGTGTGTACTTTGTGTGTATATATATATATATATATATATATATATATATAGTGTATGTGTGTATATATATGTATATATATATATATATATATATATATATATATATACACTGTGTGTGTGTGTATGTGTATATATACACTATATTGCCAAAAGTATTCGCTCACCCATCCAAATAATTGAATTCAGGTGTTCCAATCACTTCCATGGCCACAGGTGTATAAAATGAAGCACCTAGGCATGCAGACTGCTTCTACAAACATTTGTGAAAGAATGGGCCGCTCTCGGGAGCTCAGTGAATTCCAGCGTGGTACTGTGATAGGATGCCACCTGTGCAACAAGTCCAGTCATGAAATTTCCTCACTACTAAATATTCCACAGTCAACTGTCAGTGGTATTATAACAAAGTGGAAGCGATTGGGAATGACAGCAACTCAGCCACGAAGTGGTAGGCCACGTAAAATGACAGAGCGGGGTCAGCGGATGCTGAGGCGCATAGTGCGCAGAGGTTGCCAACTTTCTGCAGAGTCAATCGCTACAGACATCCAAAGTTCATGTGGCCTTCAGATTAGCTCAAGAACAGTGCGTAGAGAGCTTCATGGAATGGGTTTCCATTGCCGAGCAGCTGCATCCAAGCCATACATCACCAAGTGCAATGCAAAGCGTCGGATGCAGTGGTGTAAACCACGCCGCCACTGGACTCTAGAGCAGTGGAGACGCGTTCTCTGGAGTGACGAATCACGCTTCTCCATCTGGCAATCTGATGGACGAGTCTGGGTTTGGCGGTTGCCAGGAGAACGGTGCTTGTCTGACTGCATTGTGCCAACTGTGAAATTTGGTGGAGGGGGGATTATGGTGTGGGGTTGTTTTTCAGGAGCTGGGCTTGGCCCCTTAGTTCCAGTGAAAGGAACTCTGAATGCTTCAGCATACCAAGAGATTTTGGACAATTCCATGCTCCCAACTTTGTGGGAACAGTTTGGGGATGGCCCCTTCCTGTACCAACATGACTGTGCACCAGTGCACAAAGCAAGGTCCATAAAGACATGGATGAGCGAGTTTGGTGTGGAAGAACTTGACTGGCCTGCACAGATTCCTGACCTCAACCCGATAGAGCACCTTTGGGATGAATTAGAGCGAAGACTGCGAGCCAGGCCTTCTCGTCCAACATCAGTGTCTGACCTCACAAATGCGCTTCTGGAAGAATGGTCAAAAATTCCCATAAACACACTCCTAAACCTTGTGGAAAGCCTTCCCAGAAGAGTTGAAGCTGTTATAGCTGCAAAGGGTGGGCCGACGTCATATTAAACCCTATGGATTAAGAATGGGATGTCACTTAAGTTCATATGCGTCTAAAGGCAGATGAGCGAATACATTTGGCAATATAGTGTGTGTATATATATATATATATATATATATATGTATGTGTGTGTGTGTGTGTGTGTGTGTGTGTATATATTTAAGTTTAGTGAGAGCTTGTGATTTCTTCACATACAAATTAATGGTTATATCCTTGTTCTTGTGTATGTGCTGAGAGTAACATGATTCATGCAGTAGATCTGCTGTGCAGATCTGGATGGTCGAAGCCTCCAACCTGTCCATGAATTGTATAAACAGGGATGACAGTGGATCAATACATTACAGATGAATAATTATTTGCAGTCTGGTGTTGTCCAGGTATCATGTAGGACGTTACATCGTCTGGTCCCCAAAATTTGAATGGAACACATTTAATGGTTTTGGCAGCACACTGACATGTTCAATCAATAATAAATTGCAGGAGAAAACATAATTACAGGAGAGCAATTCTGTTAATTTTTATTTAGTAACAAAACCGGATACAGTGAGAGAAGACAGACAAAGGAAAAGTGAAACATAAGCAGTTCCTGTTCTTGCAACAGCTGCATTTTAGTCAATGCATGTTTCTTGATCTTTTCCTAATACACTCACTGAAGACTTTATTAGGAACACCTGTACACCTACTTATTCATGTGATTATCTTGTCAGCCAATCATGTGGCAGCAGTGCAATGCATAAAATCATTCAGATATGGGTCAGGAGCTTCAGTTAATGTTCACATCAACCATCAGAATGGGGAAAAATGTGATTGCAGTGATTTTGACCTTGGCATGATTGTTGGTGCCAGACGGGCAGGTTTGAGTATTTCTGTAACTGCTGATCTCCTGGGATTTTCATGCTCAACACTCTCTAGAATTTCCTCAGAATGCACATGTCAAACCTTGAGGCGGATGGGCTACAACAGCAGAAGACAACATCTGGCACTTTATTAGGACCATAGTGTTTCTAATAAAGTGCTCAGTGAGTGTAATTGAATAGCTGTGTATAAGAATTAATTCATATCAGACAATACAGTCATATAAAGGACATAACAAAGGTAAGGGTCATGCTTTGCCTCCAAAACAGCTTTCAGGGACTCTGGTTTGGACTTTGCACCTTTCCAAGGCTCCCAAAAAAGTTTCGGTGATGTTTCTGATCTGTTTTGGTTGGAAAGGGGTTGGATTTGTTCATGAAAACTTAAATTTCTTTGACTGCTAAGCAAATTTTTAGAATTTGTTTTGCTGTGTGTAGGTGTATTATCCTGACAGATCGTGAGGAAACAGTGTTTTCAGCATACATTATGTTATAGAAACACCAGTCTTCAGACATAGTGACTCCTGCAAGGCGGTTACCCATACAGGTCCTCCGATATGTTCATTTGGCAACAGTCGTTGTGTGTTGAAGACACCCGTTTGCTATCTGTTGTTCAGAAGAAAATTGTTTGTCAAATATACAGTGGACTGTATATATGCAGTTCTGGAAAAAAATTAAGAGTCCACTGCAAAATTATCAGTTTCTCTGGATTTACTTACAGGTATGCGTTTGAGTAAAACGGACATTTTTGTTTTATTCTATAAAGTACTGACAACATTTCCCCCAAGTTCCAAATAAAAATATTGTCATTTAGAGCATTTATTTGCAGAAAATGACAACTGGTCATCGGTGATGATCTGGGGATGCTTCAGCAAGGCTGGAATTGGGCAGATTCGTCTTTGTGAAGTACGCATGAATGAAGCCACGTACAAGGTTATCCTAGAAGAAAACTTGCTTCCTTCTGCTCTGACAATGTTCCCCAGCTCGGGGGATTGATTTTTCCAGCAGGACAATGCTCCATGCTACACAGCCAGGTCAATCAAGGTGTGGATGGAGGACCACCGGATCAAGACTCTGTCATGGCCAGCAAATCTCCAGACCTGAACCCCATTGAAATCCTCTGGAATGTGATCAAGAGGAAGATGATGGCCACAAGCCATCAAACAAATCCAAGCTGCTTGAATTTTACGTCAGGTGTGGTATAAAATCACCCACCAGCAATGTGAAAGAATGGTAGAGAGCATAAGACACGAGAACTGTGATTGAAAATCAGGGTTATTCCACCAAATATTGATTTCTGAACTCTTCCTAAGTTAGAATATTAGTAATGTGTTTAGAAATGAATATGAACTTGTTTTCTTTGCATTATTCGATGTCTGAAAACACTAGTGATGGGTAGATCAATTAGATGACTATGAATCTCTAGTCATCTAGTTTATGACTAGAGATCAACACTAGTGATGAATGATTCGTTCATTTTGAACGAATCTTTTATATGACTCGGAAATAACGAGTTGTCTCAAAGTGATTCGTTCATTTTGTCGCAGCCACGTGCAAAATCCATGCTCGTGTTTCGTTCATTTGGCACGGGAAGCTCTATGTACAGAAAACACCCAAGTCGGTCTTTGGGTACAAGTCATTCACTAACAGCTGCAAAGTTTCTGTATTGCAAACAGAAGTTACTTAATACTTATTAATGCTCCCAACAAGGAGTTTGAGATGCTTTATTTTTACCCTTACAGTCACATGAAGTGTTTTTGGTCACTAAATTTAGCTTCTTTATTTCTTGCAATTCTTAACTTTGTGAATATTTGTCATGATGGTGTTTTTTTTTTTTTTTTTCATCCCATTGAATCTGGTAATAAAGACAGTTGTTTTAAACTTTGACTTATCTTCTCGTCAGAAAATACATAGACTACAAGAGCTATAAGGAAACCCCATATTATTTACTTGTTTAGTGAGTTGATTTTAAATAAACTGTCATTTATTTTTCCTTCATGATGCATCCCCTCATTATTTTATTTCTTCTTATGTTTTTATTGGGATATAGACCCAATCAAGCATTAATTATTTCACTAATTTTACACTTGGGATAAAATAATGTGTCAACACTTCCTGCATGAAATACATAAAAATAATTTATCATGACAATTCATATGATTTTAAAAAGTCATTTATTGCCATACTGACATGTACTAATCACGATACAAACAACTGCAATACACTGACTGAACTGTAAAGGAAAAAAAATTATGAAAAAAGACCAGTAATTGTCATTCATGAATGAGTGCTGAGTCTGGAGGTCACGTGTCAAATGAATGAAGACACAGATCCGAACTCTGAAGACCAGCTCGGGAGATGAACTAATTAATCAATTCTGTTTCCTGTTCACATAATTAATGAAATTACTTGAAAAAAGATTTGTTCATTTTGCTGAAAAAGACTCAAAAGATCCAGGTCAGTAAAATGATCTGATCTTCCCATCACTAGAAAACACTGCATCTTTTTTTTTGTTATTTTGACCAGTTGTCATTTTATGCAAATAAATGCTCTAAATGATGATATTTTTATTTGGAATTTGGGAGAAATGTTGTCAGTACTTTATAGAATAAAACTAAAATTTTAATTTTACTCAAACACATACCTGTAAATAGTAAATCCAGAGGAACTGATAATTTTGCAGTGGTCTCTTAATTTTTTCTAGAGCTGTATATGCACGGTATATACTATTTACTTGTGATACGTCTCTAGCTCTTTTATGAAGGAGGAAGTGGGAGCCGGGCCAACAATCCAACGTAAATCTTTTTTATTCATAGACTTTTCAGTCTGCAACAATGGTTTGCTTTTCAGCACAACACATAAATGCACAGATGAACTCTGCTGTGTGCACCTCTCTCTCTCTTCCCTCCGGCAGTCTGGACTGCCCTTTTATCCCTCTCCAGCTCTCACTGCAACACAAAAGAGCTGTTAGAGGTAATTTCCCACAGATGTCAATCCTTACCGTTCTTCCTCTCCCGGCCTCGCTGTCCACAGACATCGCTCGGCCATGCCCACATCACCACAATACTGTATGTGTGTGTGTGTGTGTGTGTGTGTGTATATATTTATATATACTGTATATAAACTAAGCAAAAAAAGAAATGTTCCTTTTTCAGGACACTGTATTTTAAAGATAATTTTGTAAAAATCCAAATAACTTTACAGATCTTTATTCTAAAGGGTTTAAACAATGTTTCCATGCTTGTTCAATGAACCATAAACAATTAATGAACATGCACCTGTGGAACGGTCGTTAAGATACTAACAGCTTACAGATGGTAGGCAATTAAGGTCACAGTTATAAAAACTTAGGACACTAAAGAAACCTTTCTACTGACTCTGGAAAAACACCAAAAGAAAGATGCCCAGGGTCCCTGCTCATCTGCGTGAACGTGCCTTAGGCATGCTGCATGGAGGCATGAGGACTGCAGATGTGGCCAGGGCAATAAATTGCAATGTCCGTACTGTGAGATGCCCAAGACAGCGCTACAGAAAGGACAGCTGATCGTCTTCGCAATGGCAGACCACGTGTAACAACACCTGCACAGGATCGGAACATCTGAATATCACACCTGCAGGACAGGTACAGGATGGCAACAACAACTGCCCGAGTTACACCAGGAATGCACAATCCCTCCATCAGTGCTCAGACTGTCTGCAATAAGCTGAGAGATGCTGGACTGAGGGCTTGTAGGCCTGTTGTAAGGCTGGTCCTTACCAGACATCACCGGCAACAATGTCGCCTATGGGCACAAACCTACATTCACTGGACCAGACAGGACTGGCAAAAAGTGTTCTTCACTGACGAGTCGTGGTTTTGTCTCACCAGGGGTGATGTTTGGACTTGCGTTTATCGTCGAAGGAATGAGCGTTACACCAAGGCCTGTACTCTGGAGCAGTATCGAGGTGGAGGGTCTGTCATGGTCTGGGGCGGTGTGTCACAGCATAATCGGACTGAGCTTGTTGTCATTGTAGGCAATCTCAATGCTGTGCGTTACAGGGAAGACACCCTCCTCCCTCATGTGGTACCCTTTCTGCAGGCTCGTCCTGACATGACCCTCCAGCATGACAATGCCACCAGCCATACTACTCTTTCTATGCGTGATTTCCTGCAAGACAGGAATATCAGTGTTCTGCCATGGCCAGCGAAGAGCCCGGATCTCAATCCCATTTAGCACATCTGGGACCTGTTGGAATGGAGGGTGAGGGCTACGGCCAGGGCCAGGGCCATTCCCCTCAGAAATGTCCGGGAACTTGCAAGTGCCTTGCTGTGAGATGTTAGCCCACTCTTCCACCAAGAACTGGCAAATCTGGTGTAGTCCATGAGGAGGAGATGCACTGCAGTACTTTATTAAGCTGGTGGCCACACCAGATACTGACTTACTTTTGATTTTGACCCCCCTCTTGTTCAGAGACACATTATTCAATTTCTGTTAGTCACATGTCTGTGAAACTTGTTCAGTTTATGTCTTAGTTGTTGAATCTTTTTATGTTCCTACAGATTTTTACACATGTTAAGATTTGCTGCAAATAAAAGCAGTTGAAATTGAGAGGACTTATTTTCTTTTTTTTTTTTATTTTTTTTTGCTGAGTTTTTATATATATCTGACAAACAATTTTCTTATATAACCACAAGAAGTTCACAACAAACTTTTATTTAGACAACAAACATGTATTAAACTTCACCAAAATACCCTTAAGATAGCGGTTTAACACTGTATTTAATGAAAAACAGCATTTAATAATTATTGAAAAGAAAGGGAACTTAAGGTTAAGACATGAAGGATTTAATTGTATTACTAGACTGAGTATTGGCTTGTTAAACTGCAATATCTTAATTTTGACTCTCAAGGGATCACATTTAAGTGGGTGGATTTTAGAGGGCTGCCTTTAAGAGAGAGATTAATTATGGTTAAACTATGAAAATTACTTCCATTTATTGAAAAGGCCAATTTTTCTCCCCATTTTAAACTCGCTTACTCTTGGAGGCATTTGTTAACTGCAGAGATAACATGTTTTATGGATAACAACTTTTTAAAAGACTATTCAGTGATCAAGAATATGGTCTGAAATTGTAACGAATTAGACATTTGAATCGTTTTCAGTTGCAGATGATGTTTCTGCTCTACTCCTCCTATCGTTCTTTGTCACAGCAGAGAGAATAGTTGTTTTTGAGGAACGCCAATGTCATTTTCTCCCCCCTTTGTTGCTTGGAGTTTGCAATGGTCTCTAGGGCTGCCCAGACTCTGTTGTGAGTGACATTTAAGCCCAACTGAATCAATGAGACAGACTGCTTTGGGGCTCTCAGGTACTGCTGTGACAGAGCCAGAAACACGCACACATTTCAGTCACACCCAGAGGATTTTTATAACCAGCTTTCTGTTTACAGCACATTGCACCTTAGCCACTGTGTATTTTCATCTTATCAAAAGTTGCCACTGTAACACTGCACAGGCCTGGTAATCCGAAGCTTACAACTGCCTGTATGTGTTCGTGGAGGCCGAATGAGCCGTAGCCACAGGGCTCAGTGAAGGACAAGCCAGCCATTGATTGTAGCTTTCACTCTTGATAGAATTAATTGTGAGGTGAGGCTGAGCAGACCGGCTAATTCAGGGTGATGTTCACCGAACGGCAGCAGGGTGAATTACAGTGACTGAATCAAGATTGATTTATGAGCTAAGCATAAAATCCATATTCATGTTAAAAGATGAAATTGAAATAAATTGTGGCATAAATCAGCCTCTCCTTGAAGCACAAGATTTCAGAGGGAAATACGCCATCGGTTAATATTAGTAAAGAAAATTTCATTTCTGTATGTAATTAGACAGTAATTTTGGATTTTGAAAAATGTCAAATTGCAAGGCAAACTGTTGCTTTCAGTTACATATTCAACATCCACGGTGGAGACTGATAAGGTTCCCTTTGAGCGCAGCTCACTCCAGCAGACTGCAATTAGAGGGTAATCCTGGGTGGGTAGTGCATAGGAGGCTGACGTATTTATGAGTGAAGCAGAATGTTCAACAAGAAAAATGTTGGGCAGGACTTATCCAATCAGAAATGATAAGATGGTGAATAGTGCTCTCTATATGATAGGTGGTTGGAGGGGACGTTTTAAAAAATTAGAGATAGGTGGCATCAACCAAAAAGGAAAGTCAATTAAGAGGCAGATCAAGTTATATTGTAGTCTGATTTTATGAAAATAGTGTCAACTGTGTGCAAAATGAAATGACGTGGTTCATTACATGTATTACTGTCGTTTTACTCATGATTTGTGTGAAAGTGATTTGTAGCGCCTCTAGTGATGATTTCACCAGGAAACTGATGTGATATGTAGCCACGTGTAAATGATTTTGCAATATGTAGGTATAGTAACATGATTGTATGAGACCAGGTTGTATATTTTGAGGAAAAATTACAACATTTACATAGAAATAACATGAACCGATTATGCACAATAAGGTTGGACAAACTAACCCCCCCCCCCCCCAGACACACACACACACACACACACACACACTTCTGGTGAATAAGAAAGTCAGAGTTGCAACAATGCAGTGCTGTCTCACAGCTTCTTTCATTAAAGTGGTGTTATCCCTTCCCCCTTCACCCAGCCTCTGCGTGGGGGACTCCAGTTGCAGACTCCGATAATTGGACACCTTGAGTGAGAAAATCCCCTCTGGAAATATACTCACCTTGGGTAATTGCATCAGATAAATGCATTGTAAATGTTTGTAACTGAGCTAAGGTAGCATAGATCAACAAAAAGGGTCTCTATGATGTGCACTCGTCTTTCAGTGATGTGTATCATTAAATGTGGTTAAATGTATCATCAAACCATGCTGTTAAATTTAAGGGAAAAAATATTAGGACTTGGAATGATTGTTATGATCTTTTATAAAACAGTTAATTTACTACCTAAGTACATTTTTGATGTGGTTTAGGCAACGCATTTCACTCGGATCTAATCGCTATTTATAGCTAAATTGCAAGATAGCTATGACATGCAATGTTTAAAAAATGGGGGAGGAGACCCAGTGATGTCTCTACTTCAGATCCTGGAAAGACAGCTTGAACTGTTGGTCTTGTCACCTAGAAATAGGACACACCACATTTATGATGATGACACCTTATTAAGGTGATCACTTATGTGAAAACTGCATGAGGGTCATTCTGTACGTTTTAAAAACTCACAGAGTTGCAAAAACTCACAGAAACAGATGGATCACCAAAAGACATCAATACTTCCTACATCTAATACATAAATGAACCCTATTTCCTTTAATGGAATATTCCAAGTTCAATACAAGTTATGTCAAGTCGACAGCATTTGTGGCATACTGTTAATTACCACAAAAATGTATTTTAACTTGTTACTCCTTCTGGGTTACATTAAGCCATTTGCAATGGATGTGAATAGTCAATTTGTGTGTTTTAATAAAATTATAATCTTTACATTTCTGGCTTTAAACCCTCCAAATATTGATTGGCTAATTCACTTCCATTGTAAGTGCCTCACTGTAACCTCGATTTTTATTATATTTTTTTAAAGAAAGAGATGTCTAAATTAATTTTTGTGGTAATAATCAACATTATGCCACAAATGCTGTAGATTGGGCTTAACTTGTATTGAACCTGGAATATTTCTTGACATTAATTTTCTTGGTATTATTGTAGACTTTGTTTTTTTTTTTGTGTGTTTTTTTTTCTTTGGTTTTTTTTTTTTTTTTTTTTTTTTTAGTGCACATTATTCCAAAGGATAATATGTTGGTCTTTGGAATCTTTCATCAAATTGTAATAACTTGCCCTCCATGTGAAACAACTTTGCTTATGATGTCACCAAGCCCTCTTATTTTTAAACCACTCTATTCTAACAACCTGTCATGTAAAGACCAAATTTTTGTTTTTAATTCAATCAATTACTGGTGGATAAAATCTATATTTTTTTCTTGTTGCATATCCTGTCTCACTCTGAAATAATGTACATCACATATATATATAAAGTTTGACTAACAGACCTAGTCCTGGTTTTGTCCAGCATATCTACAGGTTAATCAGACCATAACTGCCTTCGGCACTGTGCACATGCCTAGAAAGACGGGTGATGTGCAATGTGTATTTAAGTCAGTGTATTTGTCGTCCTTCCTTCAAATATTTGATTATGCATTGTGTCACGTATTATTAGACAGGCGGGTGAAGACTAGCTCAATTACGCAAAAATCCACTGTAGCTCGTTAACCACTGTAGCGCATGTTAACTCACTGAGCGATCTGCAGTGATAAAGTGAATGAAAGCCATTTTTTCTCAATAAGAGTTTTGAGATATGAGGTGTAGTGAGTGACAGAGAACGTTGGCAATGCAACAAAGTTGAGCAAAGTTCAGCCTTTTGTAAATGCACAGTGACTCAATGTGACAACTACCAACAGAACTGAAGATGGTGCAGCTCAATTGATCCACTGCCTGATACAATTGGATTCCACAGCCAGGAACGGTACTAGCAGCCAGCAGTTCAGTGACTTGGTGAGTTCCAGCAATTTAATTGCTGTCAGTGTAAACGCATCTTTGGAAACAGGATGAAGATTTGATATTTCATTGCCATCTGTGACCTGATCATTTTAGTCACTCAACTTGACAGAGGCCTCTGTAAATTGTCCCTGCTAGCTTAATGGATGTATTTAACCCACACAAGCATCCGCAGTGTGACCGACTGTCTGTCAGGAAGCAGTTTTCAGCTTGTAAGAGTGACTCATCTGGGTCAGGCTGTGCTACAGGTGGGTGTTTGGGTGAATGGACCCCTCAGCTCTCCCAGTCTGAGTCCTTTCATTGCCCTGGACACCTGCATCAGGCACAAAGGCCAGCTTGAGCTTTTGTTGGAGTTATTGGAAAGAGAGAGAGTAAAAGAGAGTGAAAAAGGCAAAGGGAGAGAGAAGAAGGGGGTTGGGAGTATTTCTGACCTCAGCCACAAAGAAACAAAGTAACACAAATGGGCCATGGGCATGCCACAGCTGGAGCGAAGAGTGATGGGCAGCAGGGTGGGTGGTCCGAGATAGAGGGAGTGGGTAAAGACAAAACTAATGACTAAAACAGCCTAGGAAAACCTAAAAGTACCTGATCAAACCTTTAACAAGCTTCAGTTCAGAACTCGGAACTCTGTCAAAACAGAAGTAAAGATAAAGTGTGAGACAGTATTTGGTACACAGTCAAAATAGCAGCAGACAAGCACATACTTGCTGTTACGGGTTTGTCCTTGTATAAAGAGATTCCATGAGTAATTTAAATGTTTATTAAAATGAATTTTATTGACACATTGACATTTGCATTTATTCATTTAGTGATACTTTTATCCAAAGTGACAAATGAGGAAAAACACAAACCAAGCGATTAATCATAATGTGCCAATAGTATTCAGGGTGAATCTCATGAAACATGACAGAAAGGTGTCTGGGTCATATTACACCCCACAATCAAAAGAAATGAATAAATTATATTTTGCGGGACCTGGGTAGCTCAGCGAGTATTGATGCTGACTACCAGCCCTGGAGTCGTGAGTTCGAATCCAGGGTGTGCTGAGTGACTCCAGCCAGGTGTCCTAAGCAACCAAATTGGCCCGGTTGCTAGGGAGGGTAGATCACATGGGGTAACCTCCTCGTGGTCGCGATTAGTGGTTCTCGCTCTCATTGGGGCACGAGGTAAGTTGTACGAGCCTCCGCATGCGGAGTCTCCGCGGTGTCATGCACAGTGAGCCACGTGATAAGATGCATGGATTGACGGTCTCAGAAGCGGAGGCAACTGAAACTTGTCCTCCGCCACCTGGATTGAGGTAACCGCGCTACCATGAGGACCTACTAAGTAGTGGGAATTGGGCAGTCCAAATTGGGAGAAAAAACAAAAATGATATTTTGCCAGAAAAGAATTATAGTATATATATATATATAGTACTAATTTTGCATTGTGTCATTATTTTCATGACATTAAAGCACTCCCCCCAATTCTCTTTGGGGTCATTACTGTAATGTAAAAATATAAATAAAATGAGTTTGAACAGGGCAGTACAAGTTAGAAACACGTTTTACATACCAATAGTAAAAAACATCACTTAACACTTTGTTTAACTCAGACAAGAAGGATAAGGTGTGGGGTGGCCATTTCAAGACATCTTGGATTTCAAGGTTTGAACGGAGTGCAAGGTAAAACTGGTGTGCTTCACTGTCTTTCTGTGAGGACCATTTAAAAAGACGTTTGAATTCAACTGTTGTATTCAAGCATCAAGAGCAGCCATGTTAATTAATCCTCCAGGATTATTAATGGTGGGTCAATTGAGTGTGTTCTCTGAGAAGAATACTTTATAACCCTCCAGCAGAATAAGGGCATTGACACACAGGCCAATCTTCCCTGTGTTTCTTCTACACAGAGCTTATCTGAGCAGCATGGTTTGCATAAGAAAAAAAGAGTAGGTAATTCTTGTGGGAGGTCCATCTCATTTGCATATCCTCAGGGCCCTTGTAATTTAGCTACATATGTCCTTTTTTCTTATAAGCTGTTTCCCCCTTCTCATTCACTACAGTAAGAATTGCTTTTTTTTGTTGAAGCTCTGTTTGTCTCGGCCATGGCTGTGCCAGCCTGATTTGCAATTGAAAAGGGCTGATTGTACTTGAACTAACTGAATAAGCACGGGGTTGTTTTAAAGAGAGGACAGTGGGGTGGAAAGGTGGATTTGTGTGTCTGCCTGAAGCTTGTCAATGTTGAGAGCTGTTTGTGCCATTGGATTAGGAAATCTCAGATCTCATTGTGTGTCATGAGCATTCACAGAGCAAAATGGTGGAATTTGTGCCTCAGGTGTTGGCCCTGATTGGCTGTTCCCTGCAGACTTCACACTGTCCACATTAATTTAAGCTTGACTTTTATGAGCATCTGTTTTTTTTCTTTTTTTTCTTGTGGTGCTAAAATAATTAATGTTAATTGGATTGATGCCGTTAATTTTGTAAAATAAACAACTATGCCTTATTTCTAGAGTCTGCATGTGTGTCTAGAAAAACTGAGCTGCCTGCAGACAATCTGCCTGCACATCCGTTGTCTGCATATGCACTTTGAGTTGACTGTACTAAAGCGTATTACAAAGCAGTTGTAGTTGTTTGCGATGAACGCATCCATACGGGCTTGCAGTCAAAGGGTATACTTTGCAAGGCTGAGAGCAAGAATAGAAAAAAATATATATACCTGAGCCTTAAAGGTGCATGCAGTAAGTTGTTTCTCATGACATCTAGGGCTTACACTGACACCTAGCATAGATGCAGCATCATTCAAACACAATAGTTTTCAGTTACTGATGCCATTGTAGAAATCACAATTCACAGTCAGCCATGATTAAATTAATCCACAAGTGAAAGTGTCCAATAAAAGGATGGTTTAAGCAAGTATTTTTCGGTTGGTCATGTGATCCTAACATGGCAGCCCCTATGAGGAGACCCCCTCTATGTTGAATAAAACAGCTTTTATAAGGTTACTAAAATGACTGGAGTCTTCATCTCATCTGGATTGTCATGATTTTATACATATGCATCAAAATTGCAATGAATTTCTTTAATAGTAAAAAAAAAATTAATGAGTGCACCTTTAAAGGAGCTGTAAGGTTAGCTGTTCTGGAACTTCCATCCACCACCAAATTTAGATATGCCCCCTCTATCCAAAACCTCGCCCTTCAAAAGATAGTATTATACCTTTGAGACTGTGGCCAACCAAAAGAACAGCAGTCTGTCTACTCACATTGTCAGAAACTCTCTTCTGCTGTCCATTGTTTTTGAAGATTACATCACTTCCAGTTCTGTGGTTGTGGAGTTTAAGGACTACGGTTGTTGTCGGGAGTGCCATTGTTGATGGCTATAAAGCCCAATCCGTGTCCTTCCACACTCAGGGCAAATTAACACAGAGCTAAGATAGTGCCCTGGTTGGGCATGTCTCCATTGGTGTTGTGCGAAAACACAATGCAGTTCTGTGCTAGATGCACTGATTTTCCAGTTTAATAATGCCCCTTCCACACGTGGCACTCCATAACAGCCTGTTGGTGGCAGTTTTTTGAGGTCTCCAAGTAAGGATTCAATTTAGGTGGTCCTTAAACCAGCGCTTCTGCCTGCCAGGGTCTATACAAGCATTGTGTAACTGACTGGTGTTAGTACATTGAAAGATCTCTGTGTGGGGGGAGTGGGTCTCTCCATGTGACACCTAGGATTCTCTGGAGAAACCTGATGTTAAAAGAAGTTGTGAGTTTAGGTACAGTACACTGGGTGATAACCAGAGTTTTCTGGGTGTTCACTTTCAGGCCAAAGACCTGGTACATGGCACACACAATGTCCAATGAGCATTGCATTGTGTGTGGGAAAGGAGGGCACAATCATCAGCAATCCTGCATATGGCAGTCCTTTTGTTTGCTTGTAGGTGGATGTTGAAGAGATTTCCATCCAGTCTTAACTGGAGCTGGACACCAGCATCTGGGCAAATGAGCTACAGTCATTACAGCCCTGGGCTACAGAACCTTTAAGACTTCTTTGGTCAACCAGCTTCATCTGAAAGACTATGCTGGTCAACCAGTTCGCCAGGAAAGTTTTGTTGATGAACATCTTGGGTATTTTTGTTCACCCATTAGATCAGCACCAAAAAGCACTATCCAGCCTGGACCAGCATGGATATTTATTCTGGTCTAAGCTGGTCTTTTCAGCAGGGATTTGTCTCCTAACAATAATTGCATGGTGCGACTATTGTTTATATGAGTAGAAATTACATGATTAGATTTTGATCCAGTACTATTAAATGTTTAATCTGTTAAAAACAGACATCAGCAAGAAAGCTAATATCCACAAGTTCAACAGAGGTCATAGCCATAGCTCTCTGAAGTTCTGACTCTCTGTAACACTCCCTATCAGTTACAAGTGGAATGTGAGGGTGATTTGCCTGTCAAATGCAGTTTTGACATGTCATCAGTCCTTATGAGGATATGACATATTGCCTAGTCCTTTGCTCCAAAGCATTTCCATGTTTTCAGCAAGTATTCTAATTCAAGTTCATTAAAGCAGATATCAGCTAACATTTATCAGGATTTATCCTCATCACACCACCCCAGATAAAGAAAGGATGGCACTGAATACAAATTACCATCCCACTTTTTTACTCACAGTACAGTCAGCATGCAACTGTTTCTTTGCTATGCTCCAGATGCTAAATGATACAGCTGAGAGCTTAAAGGTTATCAAGAGCTGTTTTATGAAGTGTTTTCTCATTTTTAGTGCCACAAAAAGCTCATAAACATCTTTGACAACAAACTGTGATTTGATGATATTAATTATCAATACTTTCAATTAGAAAATGGCAAGCAGACCCATTTGTTCTGAGCCGTGTGCTCCCTGTGGAGAGGAAGGGTCTGTGGAGCGTCATTAGGCAGGGCATGATTGCACGACGGTCAACCTCACTCATTTAGTAACTAATCAGCATCTCAAGTCCATTATACTGCCAGCAACAAACTCAGGAGTCTAGCAGAGGATTGCTCAACACTGAGTGTATAATGTGTGTTTGTTTTGGAAGTTGGTGAACGTATGTAGTTTTGAGTCCTCCTAAGTTCCTACTTACTTTCAGAAGTCGTAATTTCTGCTGCCTTCATCCGAGTTGGGTCTTTCATTATGTAAGGAATAATCTACAGTCAGCATGCCATTATCATAAAATAAATGCAGACAGGGTAGTCAGGACTATCACCCAGAAAGGGGTTTATTTTGTGATTTTACTGGCTACTTACCACATAAATAACTAAATGGACATGAAATAATGATTTGAGTTTAACTTTATTTGAACATTATTGTATGAGAAGGAAAAGAATGCAGAGTCTCCAAAAACAGCTGAATTCCAGCAGCTCTGAGTTCTACTGGTTTTTATATTGCAAAATGTCAGTTTGTCTGCACATTATCCCACTTATTACATGACTACTTGCCAAATAAATAAATATTACAATATAAAAAATAGAAAATGACAATGACCACATTTTGAGTTTTATGCACTTGAGAAAAAAAAAAAAAGGAAGAATTCAGTTTTCACTGTTAAAACACTGATTTGCCGGTTATATTAAAATTATCATTTTAACTAATTGCAGTTTATCTTTCAACATTCCATTCAACGTTCATTTATGTTTTTTTTTTTTTTTTTGCTGTAAGTTAAAGTTTCGGCTGATCAGAACGCTACTGTCTGTCTGCACTCCTATCTGAATTGACAGCAGCTGAAGCAATTGGACACACTGCAACAAAGAGCATTAAAAACAACATTTATCATTTGAATTTCATGATGACATTGATATTATTTGACATCTTAGACTTTGTTCTATCAAAAGCAATAGAAAACCCAAAACAGTCAAAAATCTTTTTTTTTTTTTTATAAAATGTCACAACTTATTTTGAGCGTGTCACAAATATTGATTTGAGTTGATTTTTTTTATTTTTTATTTTTTTATTATTAGTTTACTTGTAGAGATCACAGAGTGATACGAGAAGGAAATATGACTTGCTATATCCAGATAACCGGTGAAACATAATTTTATCCCCAAATGTGCAGTCATTATTAAGAAATATCAGACCGCTGGATGGCGTGATTGACCAAGTATTCCAGAGATCCGTGTAATATGACATGTCACACATTCAAGTTGGAAACAAAATACAAAAGATGCCAAACTAAATCAAATACACAATAAACAATAGCAAAAACTATTATTTTTGTATGAATCGATAAGCATAAGTGAATACACCTGCAGCACTTTTACATGACCGATGGTTTATTAATGCATTAATCTATTAATTATTTACATAATTTGCATAAAACAAACTGTGCAGGGTGAGTCATTAACTTTATGTTAGTTGTTGTTGTATATAACAATTAATACTATTGAAATAAGGCACTGAAATTTAAATATGTTTCTTTTAAATCACTGCTTTTAATCATCTTTCATGTCAACATGCCCCTTTCAATGTGTCACCTCTGCAACCCGGGTATCACCTAGAATACGGAGTTTCCCACTTGTAAATACGACTCATGTGCTCGGAACTCGTAAGTAAGATAGTCCGGTTCCACATGAAGGCTGCATCTGACACTGGGTGCTTCAAGCGATGTTGTTTAAAAAGATTTGGGCATTTCCTGACAAAGGCGGGAAGCTTTTTGTTGTGCTGGTGTAACTAAAGGAACGGTTAAAGGAATAGTTTACCCCAAAATGAAACTTTGTCATTGACTTTGTCACCCGACCTGCTATAAAAAAAATAAATAAAAAAAACCAGCTCAAACTTGCTTAAAGGTGCTATATGTAAGATTGACAACAAGCATTTGAAATGGGTACTGCAGTCCAAATTCAAAATATTGGAGAGTTGTCTGCCCCACCCCAGACTCGAAGCTCATGTGGGTTGCCAGAATGAGGACACACATGGCTGCAGCTCGCAGTGTTGTTTGCCTACAAACTTGTTCAAATCTGGCAACCTGGCTGTGTCGGAATTCTATTGGTGAGTGGGCAGTGGGCGGGATCACACAGGACAAAACATAAACAGAAATTCGGCCTGGAATGGAAACTTCAAAGTAGAACATACTGGCTGTAGCATTGTTATCAGAGAAGCCAGTATTTCAGTTTTTCCTAATTCTCTAATGACATATTATGGTCATTTTATGATTTAGTACATTAAAAATATTACATATACAGGTGCATCTCAATAAATTAGAATGTCGTGGAAAAGTTCATTTATTTCAGTAATTCAACTCAAATTGTGAAACTCGTGTATTAAATAAATTCAATGCACACAGACTGAAGTAGTTTAAGTCTTTGGTTCTTTTAATTGTGATGATTTTGGCTCACATTTAACAAAAATCCACCAATTCACTCAAAAAATTAGAATATGGTGACATGCCAATCAGCTAATCAACTCCTGCAAATGTTTCCTGAGCCTTCAAAATGGTCTCTCAGTTTGGTTCACTAAGCTACACAATCATGGGGAAGACTGCTGATCTGACAGTTGTCCAGAAGACAATCATTGACACCCTTCACAAGGAGGGTAAGCCACAAACATTCATTGCCAAAGAAGCTGGCTGTTCACAGAGTGCTGTATCCAAGCATGTTAACAGAAAGTTGAGTGGAAGGAAAAAGTGTGGAAGAAAAAGATGCACAACCAACCGAGAGAACCACAGCCTTATGAGGATTGTCAAGCAAAATCGATTCAAGAATTTGGGTGAACTTCACAAGGAATGGACTGAGGCTGGGGTCAAGGCATCAAGAGCCACCACACACAGACGTGTCAAGGAATTTGGCTACAGTTGTCGTATTCCTCTTGTTAAGCCACTCCTGAACCACAGACAACGTCAGATGCGTCTTACCTAGGCTAAGGAGAAGAAGAACTGGACTGTTGCCCAGTGGTCCAAAGTCCTCTTTTCAGATGAGAGCAAGTTTTGTATTTCATTTGGAAACCAAAGTCCTAGAGTCTGGAGGAAGGGTGGAGAAGCTCATAGCCCAAGCTGCTTGAAGTCCAGTGTTAAGTTTCCACAGTCTGTGATGATTTGGGGTGCAATGTCATCTGCTGGTGTTGGTCCATTGTGTTTTTTGAAAACCAAAGTCACTGCACCCGTTTACCAAGAAATTTTGGAGCACTTCATGCTTCCTTCTGCTGACCAGCTTTTTAAAGATGCTGATTTCATTTTCCAGCAGGATTTGGCACCTGCCCACACTGCCAAAAGCACCAAAAGTTGGTTAAATGACCATGGTGTTGGTGTGCTTGACTGGCCAGCAAACTCACCAGACCTGAACCCCATAGAGAATCTATGGGGTATTGTCAAGAGGAAAATGAGAAACAAGAGACCAAAAAATGCAGATGAGCTGAAGGCCACTGTCAAAGAAACCTGGGCTTCCATACCATCTCAGCAGTGCCACAAACTGATCACCTCCATGCCACGCCGAATTGAGGCAGTAATTAAAGCAAAAGGAGCCCCTACCAAGTATTGAGTACATATACAGTAAATGAACATACTTTCTAGAAGGCCAACAATTCACTAAAAATGTTTTTTTTATTGGTCTTATGATGTATTCTAATTTTTTGAGATAGTGAATTGGTGGGTTTTTGTTAAATGTGAGCCAAAATCATCACAATTAAAAGAACCAAAGACTTAAACTACTTCAGTCTGTGTGCATTGAATTTATTTAATACACGAGTTTCACAATTTGAGTTGAATTACTGAAATAAATGAACTTTTCCACGACATTCTAATTTATTGAGATGCACCTGTAGCACCTTTATGGTTGCTTGTTGGGTTTTGCTGTTCTTCTAGCTTGGCCAAGCTGGTGTTTAGCTGGTCAACCAGCTGATCTCCAATCCTGACCAGCTGACAAGTGCCAAAACCAGCAAAAACAGACCAGCTTGGCCAAGCAGGTAGACCAGCTAGGTCTTTTCTCATTCTTTCTCTCTCTCTATTGCCTTCTCACTGATTTTACTTGTGAATATAAGAACTGATAACTTGTCATTTTCTCTTGCACATACACAGCTATCCACTTATATCCACTTCTTTCTCTCTTTCACTCTCCATCCTGCCCCTACATGAAACATCAATCTCTGCCCATGAAAAATGGAGGGCTCATGAATAGTTTACAAGCATGTGGTGGGGTTTGTGTCAGCGATTTCAGCTGTGAGCTCTTCAGCAGGGAGTGGCTGCCATGTCAGAGTGAGCTCTGTTCTTAAGCTTCACACAATGGGAGGTGAGAGGAGACGCTAATCTCAAAGCTGCCTTTAACACAGTCAAGAATTAATGGGCACACACCACTTGCTGTCTGCCTTATAATGAACAAGTGAGAGTACAGCGGAAGGAAGCCACTGTAGAAATGAGTGTGTTGTAGAAATGAGGGCTTCATCTAGTTGCTGGTGTCCGCCGAGAACTTGCTAGAAGTATGGATTGATGAAAGCAAGGTTGATTGTATGATCCTGCAGGCCGGATCTGTTCGATGTGAAGCTTCTTGTTTCACAGCCTGGGAGAGGAAGGCATTGTTTCGGAATAATATTTTTGTAAACAGGTCAGTGGAGGCAGATAGTGATTCAGGAACTGAGTCAAATTCTGTGTGCTTTGTAGGCTTCAGCCTGCCCACTGCAGTGCGTGTGGTGCGCACAATGACCAGTCCATGAGAAAGCTCCCACCTGCTGAGTCTGATCAATATTCTGCCACACTTACCACAACACTCGCTTGCACACTCACTCTCTTTTTCACTCACTCATTTACATATTCATTCATTTGCTCATTCACTTACTCTTTCAATCCCTCCCTTATTCGCTCATTCACTCACACACACATTAATTCACTCTTTCACTCCTTCATTCATTCACCCACTTTATTCACTAACTTTCACTAATTTAATCACCCACTTTATAACTCACATTCTTTTCACTTTTTTTGCACACTTCATTCACTTACTCATTCATTAAAATTAATTTGCCCACTTACTCTCTTATTCCTTCACTCACTTATTCATCCACCCTCTTACTCTCTCACTCATTCATTTGCTTTCTCACTCACTTATTCGTTCACCCTTTTGGTCATTCATTCACTCATTCACTCACCAACTTTATCTCAATCATTTACTAACTGATCTTACTAACTCACTCATTTGCTCTCTTGCATTCATTCACTCACTCTTTTGCGAATTCATTAATTCACTCATTCATTCGCTCACTAATTCTCTTGTTCATTCATTCTCTTACATATTCATTCACTTATTCATTCATTCATTCATTCACCCACTTGCTAATTATCTTACTCGTTTGTTCTCTCACACTTTCATTCATTTATTCACTCACTCACTCACTCATTCACCCACTTACTAATTAAATCACTCATTAATTCGCCCAGTTACCAACTCTCTCATTCATTTGCTCTCTCACAAATTCTTTCACTCATTCTCTCACTCATTTATTTGCCCTCCTTCACTCATTCATGAACTCAGTCTTTTATGCATTAATCCACTCATTAATTCGCCTATTTAATAATCATCTCACTCATTCATTTGCTCTTTCATTCATTAACTCTCTCCCTCATTCATTCACCCTCTTACTCTCTAATTTATTCACCAACTCACTAACTCTCTCTTATTCACTCACTCACTCATTCATTTGCCCACTTACTAATTTTCTCTCTCGTTTGTACTCTCACACTTTCATTCATTCATTCACTCACTCACACATTAATTTACTCACTCTTCTTCATTCATTCATTCACTCACTCACTCACTCACTCACCCACTTACTAATTAAATCACTCATTCATTTGCCCACTTACTAACTCTCATTCATTTGCTCTCTCACACATTCATTCACTCATTCTCTCACTTATTTATTTGCTCTCTCTGATTTATTCATTTACTCAGTCTTTTGCTCATTCATTTGCCTATTCACTAATCATCTCAATCATTAATTTGCTCTTTCATTCATTAACTCTCTTCCTCATTTATTCACTCACTCATTCATGCACCCTCTTACTCTTAAATTTTTTCACCCACTCGCTAACTTTCTCTCTCACTCACTCACTCACTCACTCACTCACTCACTCACTCACTCACAATATTTCCAAATATACAATGCTGTGAGGCTTTTAAAACTTTTGCATCTCCAGCTACAGGTTCTTTTCATAGAATCTCTCATTGTGGCAGCATGATAACTTGTAAACAAGGACTGATAAAAACTTGTGCACACTCATTCCCAGAAATTGTTTAGCAAACAACAAATTAGACTGGAACTGGTGGATTTCGGATCCAGTTCTTGCCATTTTAATTAACTTTATTCATCAAATGATCAGTGAACAGTGTCTGGGCATGTTGCCTAAAGCTAAAACTAGTTTAGCCATGAAGTTGCATTTAGTTTAACGGGCTTGTTCTGTAAGATCTTAAGATCTCTCCATTTAAAGGTCAACATTACCAAGTGTTCAGAGTCTTAAAAAGGTTTCTGTTTGAAGTGCATCTTTCAGCATATTTCAGAAGAGAAATCACTTTGCAGACAACCATTAGTATTCTACTCTCTCTGCTTGATTGTGTTGGAGGTCATTCCGGAACACCTGTGAGTGAGTGTGTGTGTGTGTGTGTGTGTGTGTGAGAGAGAGGGAGAGAGAGAGAGAGATGGTAAAAGAAAATTAGGCTGAGAGATTTGTGTATATGTCCTCATTGTTTTGTAATGATGTATATTGTGTTCATTTGAGCAACTTTCTACCTTTCAGTCTGACTTGTCAGTCGTTGGCAGGCAGACTCTAAAACACTTGCGTCCTGGATGAGCCAGTTATCTAACACTGCTCATCTGCTTCTCGAGGATAATGTGAGCTGGCAGTGTTTGCTGATGCCTGCTGGGTGTTAGAACGTCAGTGGCCTGAGAGAGGCTCATATTGGAGCAGTATGAATTGTGAATGCTCTGAATCATGCTGCCATCAACACTGTCCTAAATTCTGATAATGCTCCCAGACACTTCCAATCTAAAGTCGTAATGGTGAAATGAGTCGCGTCGTAGCTGAATCAGCAACTGTGTTGGGTGCAGTCTGATTACAAAGTAATTACTGCAATTTAATTACTTTTTTAGACAAAAAGGGGTGTAACACATTACACTTTTTGTAATCAGATTAGATACTGACTTGCAATAATGTTACAATTAAATTACTTGGGTTACAAATACTTCTAAAATAATATTATTTTGTAAAATACACACACACACACACACACACACACACACACACACATATATATATATATATATATATAGGGGAAACATCCCTTTTTCAGGACACTGTATTTTAAAGATAATTTTGTAAAAATCCAAATAACTTTACAGATCTTTATTGTAAAGGGTTTAAACAATGTTTTCCATGCTTGTTCAATGAACCATAAACAATTAATGAACAAGCACCTGTGGAACGGTCATTAAGACACTAACAGCTTACAGATGGTAGGCAATTAAGGTCACAGTTATAAAAACTTAGGACACTAAAGAGACGTTTATACTGACTCTGAAAAACACCAAAAGAAAGATGCCCAGGGTCCCTGCTCATCTGCGTGAATGTGCCTTAGGCATGCTGCATGGAGGTGTGAGGACTGCAGATGTGGCCAGGGCAATAAATTGCAATGTCCGTATTGTGAGACGTCTAAGACAGTGCTACAGGGAGACAGGAAGGACAGCTAATCGTCTTCGCAGTAGCAGACCATGTGCAACAATACCTGCACAGGATCGGTACATCCGAATATCACACCTGCGGGACAGGTACAGGATGGCAACAACAACAACCTGAGTTACACCAGGAATGCACAATCCCTCCATCAGTGCTCAGACTGTCCGCAATAGGCTGAGAGAGGCTGGACTGAGGGCTTGTAGGCCTGTTGTAAGGCAGGTCCTTACCAGACATCACCGGCAACAACATCTCCTATGAGCACAAACCCACCTTTGCTGGACCAGACAGGACTGGCAAAAAGTGCTCTTCATTGACGAGTCGTGGTTTTGTCTCACAAGGGGTGATGGATGGACTCGAGTTTATCATCGAAGGAATGAGCGTTACACCGAGGCCTGTACTCTGGAGCGGGATCGATTTGGAGGTGGAGGGTCCGTCATGGTCTGGGGCGGTGTGTCACAGCATCATCGGACTGAACTTGTTGTCATTGCAGGCAATCTCAATGCTGTGCATTACAGGGAAGACATCCTCCTCCCTCATATGGTACCCTTCCTGCAGGCTCGTCCTGACATGACCCTCCAGCATGACAATGCCACCAGCCATACTGCTCGTTCTGTGCATGATTTCCTGCAAGACAGCAATGTCAGTGTTTTACCATAGCCAGCGAAGAGCCCGGATCTCAATCCCATTGAGCACGTCTGGGACGTGTTGGATCGGAGGGTGAGGGCTAGGGCCACTTTCAAGTGCCTTGGTGGAAGTGTGGGGTATCATCTCACAGAAAGAACTGGCAAATCTGGTGCAGTCCATGAGGAGGAGATACACTGCAGTACTTAATCCAGCTGGTGGCCACACCAGATACTGACTGTCACTTTTGATTTATATATATACAGGGTTGGGGAGTAACGGAATGCATGTAATGGGAATACATATTTAAAATACAAAATATAAGTAACTGTATTCCACTACAGTTACAGTTTAAATCATTGGTAATTTGAATACAGTTACATTCAAAAAGTATTTTGATTACTGAAGAGATTACTTAGCATTTTATTGTCATTTGTTTCATTTAATATTTAGTCCTTTCAGATGGAAAACATTTATACATATAAATGATGCAATCCAAAATGCATTTGAACAGCAGTGAAACACTTTCTTATGATGTGTTACACTCATACAAGCAGACAGAGAAGTAAGTTTGAAGTAAGTTTGGAGCAGAAGAAATAGAAATAAACCTTGTGTAAATTGTCAGCTTTACGCTAAGCTAAAATGCTATTTCTAGCCATTTCACATGCACATGTTACCAGGAACGATCATATTTTTTTATTAAGAAAATTCACGATGGATCATCATTTCTTTTTTCTAGTAAGACCTTTGATATTAGGGCAAAAATCGTATTCTTGATAATAATTTTTGTATTGTTTTCCTGTAAAAATATTTAAAAATCCTTAAAACAAGATAAATTTGATTGATTTTGTTTTAGAAACAACACTGAATAAGATTTTCAGAAAATGTATTTTTATCGTGTATTTTGTCTTACTGTACTGGCAGAATTTTTATAGTCAAAACAAGTGAAAAAATCTACCAGTGCTGAAGAAGTAATCCAAAGTATTTAGAATACGTTACTGACCTTGAGTAATCTAACGGAATACGTTACAAATTACATTTTACAGTATGTATTCCGTAATCTGTAGTGGAATACATTTCAAAAGTAACCCTCCAAACCCTGTATATATACATACACATATATATATATATATATATATATATATATATATATATATATATATATATATATATATATATATATATATATATGTAAATGTATTCGTCCCGAACCGTCACGATACTGATGTCATGGTTCGGTGCATGCAGTCACAGAGTCAGTCACAGGTGATCCACTCCAATCCAGCAGGGGGCACACGCGGTAATGTAACACTGTTTGTTAACTGCCACAACAGGGAAAAGAGCAGAAGAAGAAGAGACCCTCTCTGCACCAACCCAAAACAAGAATGGCTTCTCCTAATGCACAGGTTTTATTTTTCATTATTCTATTTATTTTGTACTTTTATAACACAAGAGATGCTTTTCAGTTTAGTAGCTGATTGTGACCAAATACCTTTTGTTTTTTATCAACCCTACAAAAATTATGGCCTATGCAAGAGTGCATTCTGTTTACTGTTTAGTGCTTAATACATTATATTTAATATGTCAAGTGGGAAAACAAAAGCTTTTTTTGAAAAGTCTTAGTAGTTACAATGTAACTAAAAAGTAAAGTAATTATTAATGTAACTACTTTTCCATGAAGTAATCAGTAAAACCAAATTACAATTTTACAGGAAGTAATTACATATTTGTTGTACATTACTTTATTTAGTGACTTGCCCAACACTGCCCAGCAATGTGTCCACAAACAGCAGGAAAACCAGCCAGTCTTGCAGAACTGTGTCTTCACTGACCCATCACTGTGTTACACCTACAAGCCTGAAAAATATTGGTGTTGCTGCATGTTGTCCTCCCCCTAAAACCCGTCATGTACTGAGCTTTACCGGGAAATCTGGGTTTGGTACATTTGCCCACAGTCATACTTACAGTTCAGTTCCTTTAGATGAAATGTTATCATTAATAATATACATTCCTTAAGTTTGCTTCATGTGGAAAAAGTATTTTTGAGGTTTATTGAGCCTATGAATAAGGCTTCGGAGAATACGTGAGGGAAACTATGTGAGAACCAAGGAAAGAGCTGCCTGTGCATGTGAACATGGGTGATGTTTGTGAAAACTTGTAGTGAAGGGTGTTCACACAGCTATTAAAAAAAAAAGTCGTTCCCCTGTTCAAATAAAACTGCGTAAACAATCACCAATTTCTATTCATTTTGTTCTGGTCTATATGATGAACCAGCAAAGCCATGTGAAACTGCTACCAATGGGAATGCAGACAATGGGCACTTTTCCAACATCAGGCCAAATGGTTCTTGTTTTTGAATTGTGTTCCGTACCAATCTGGGCTTGTTGACATGGTTACGGTTTTGTTTTCCATTGTGGTGCTGTGAAATCAGGATTAGAATGGGCTGAATGGGCAAGTTACCAATCATGAGTTGCCACGTCACTAAAGCCGTTTCACGAGCACTGTTCTCTGTCCTGAGTATGGTTAGCTAACCATGCGAGAAATCCGGGCCAGGAATGGTTTGTAATCGTACTGTACCGAACAGAACCATGCTCAAGTGGAAATGCTACAGGAACCGGTACTCGCTGTGCTCTGAACTGTACAACCCGACAGTGGAACAATGCTAAATGAATAATCTGCCTCTTGATACAGCAGTCAAGAAGGAATGTCTACTAGCACCCAACTGTACAATGATTTGCAACCTCCAGTATTTCAATCTCTGTCATTGTGAACGCATCTTAACTTTGCTCATGTCAGGGGCCTGGACAGCTCAGCAAGCAAAGATGCTGACTACCACCCCTGGAGTTGCAAGTTTGAATCCAGGGTGTGCTGGGTGACTCCAGCCAGGCTTCCAAAGCCACCAATTGGCCTGGTTGCTAGGGTGGGTAGAGTCACATGGGCTATCTTCCTCGTGGTCGCTATAAGGTGGTTCTCGCTCTCGGTGGGGCGCGTGGTGAGTTGTGTGTGGATGCCACAGTGAATAGCGTGAGCCTCCACATGCGCTAGGTCTCCGGGGTAACCCGCTCAGCAAGTCATGTCATAAGATGCTGTCTCAGAAGCGGAGGCAACTGAGATTCATCCTCCGCCATCCGAATCGAGGCGAGTCACTGCGCCACCATGAGGAATCAGAGCGCATTGGGAATTGGGCATGCCAAATTGGGGAGAAAAGGGGAGAAAATCCCCCCCAAAAAACTTTGCTCATTTTGGAATATTGTAGATGTGCTGAGAATTTTGGATCCATTTTTTCTGAATTAAGGAGTGTTTTGGTCTTTGTGTGTGTTTATGAGGATGTGTGAGTGTTGGTGGTATCTGTTATGGCTGGATGGGGGTTAACTACTTTTATTCCAAACCTCCACCCAATGGAGCTGCTGCACAGAGATTAACTCTACCACATAGGGTGAGTCCACACTGCTCAAAACACACACACACACACACACGCGCACACACACACACACACACACTCCTCCTGTCCTGCCCTAACTCATGCATTCATTTATCTATGACACGCAGACAAAACGTTCTTTAACATTCTGAAAGTATTTTGCTCAAGCTGCGGCCTGCTCATTGTTTGCTGACCACACAAAGGAATTTTTATGAGAACGATTGACCAAAGATCTACTGCTAAAATATAAGGAGAAAAGTCTAAAGCATTATGGGTAATATGAAAATACCCATTGACAATTCACTAGAACGCATTGTGTTCCTCTGTGGATCCCTTAAGAGCCATGAACAGATCTGGATTCTGGATTCTTTGAGAGGGAATCTACCCTTTCTTTCTCTCTGTTTTTCTTTCTCTGGAAGTGATTAAACAAGAGGGGCAGGCTGAAACAATTACAGATAACACTGATGAAGTCCCATCGTTTGAAGTGAAGCGTTTTCCTGGTTCTCATATGCTCACGTTTCCTTCGCCCTCCTTTGGCCGAATCTGTAACACTCAAACGTATGCGCTAAGGAACTTAAAATAATTTAGTAAGGAAACATGAGTACTTTGAAGATGGTGGTGCTGTAGCTGAAAACATACAGGTCATCTAACATACAGTATGTCATCCACCCCAATTATAAAAGACTTCCTCTTGCAGACATTTTCCATTGTTGTTAACCCTCATGCTTTGACATGATAATTAGTGGTCGACCAATATATCTCCGAGGTGATAAATCGGCCGATATTCGGAATTTTTTAATAATCGGCATCGGCCTATACATTTTCCTGTTTGGCTGATTTGTTTCTTGAGGGCATTGAAATTTGCATGCTTGCATGTGAAGTGACTGAGACATGTAAACTTGCCATCATGTTACTCCAATAATAGACCGGTGTGCAACACAATCTCATTTAAATGGTCCACATATCAGAGCCACGACAGACTTGTTTGAGGTCATAATGTTAAAGTGCTTGCCTGTTTCACTCTCCCTCTCTCTGCTCAACAGTTCCATGTAGCTTTTAACTGTCTTGTCTAAGGATAAAAATGCAAATATCGATTAAACTAATATAATATACAGTCTGCAAATATGCACATATCTTGTTTAAACAGATATAATAAACCTCACACAACTTCAGCAGATCCAGCATCCTGTGGAGCGCTCATTTATCTTCCTCTGAAGCATGCATTCTAACAGTCACTCCTCAACAGTTCCCTGTAACCTTTCTAATGATAAAAGGCAAATATCAATAAAATTTATATTATATACTGTCTGCAAATATGCAGATTTCTCGTTTAAACAGATGTAATTCACAAACCTCATGAAAATTCAGCATTTTCTTCCCGTCGAGCACTCATCTAATATCTTCTTCTGAAGCGCGTATTCCATCAGCCAGAATCCAAAACTTCAGGATCAGGACCAAAAGTTCCTCTGATTCACAAATCATGATTGTCAGTCCGTGACAATCCATACAGGCGACCCAGGCTGTTTAAACTGTCAGTAGATTCCTGCTGCTCTTGCTGGATCCGCACAAGCACGTGAGTGCAACTTCAAAGTAAAAGCGCTTCACGTGCACTATAAGGAAATGTCTTATTCACTATGCACTGTATGTACAATTTGTTTGATTCTGTCTTTTTTGGAGAAAATGCAATTGCTAACATGGACATGCCATCCATGGTTGCTGGACTACTCTGTGAGTACTGTTATTTCCTTCTTCCTAATATATTAACAATTTCTTCATGTGCAAATAAATTACTAAAATTTGATGACTAAACAGAAATCAGAAGAAACTGCTATCTACCATTTAAAATACAATATTTGTTTTTAATTATTTTTTTTACAAAGTAAAAGTTTTGTGTGAAATTGAGAAAATGTAGTGCTAAATAACTTTTATGTTTATTTTATTTATTATATTAAATTGTGTGATATATCGGCATTGTATCGGCCTATCGGCCACTATGCACTCTGGATATCGGCATCGGCCATTAAAAAACGATATCAGTCAATCACATGATAACACTTAATCTTTTTTGTTTCTTTTTTTTTTTTTTCACCCAATTTGGAATGCCCAATTCCCTATGCGCTTTTAAGTCCTCATGGTTGCGTAATGATTCGCCTCAATCCGGGTGGCGGAGGACGAATCCAGGCTGCCTCCGTTCCTTTTTTAAGGAAAAACAAAATTCAAAATGTAAATTTATTTATTAATTTAAATTTCAGATGAGATCTCAACAATGTCACAAACTGTGCTCAGAATTACACACCAAAGTCAAATCAGTAATGTCAATAAGAACTGAAATATTTCTAATAAAATTTTTCCAAGACAATTGTCTGAGCTGTTATCTGAATTCATTTAATAGCTCTGTTCCAATAATTGTGTCATTTGTTTCTATATTTTAAGTCTTCTCAGGAATTTGAGACAAAGTTGATACTTTGAAAAGTCTTTCAAAAATGTAAGTCTCCTGAGCAATGAAATAGAAATATATATATAATTGATATTGTATATAAATTTTATTTAATTTTATATAAATTTATTTTGTTATAATGCGTGTATATCTCAAATCCTTTACAGCTAATGCACACAACACCAATTAACCTGTCAGTCCAACAGGTAGAATGTTTTGTCAAAGGCATTCATTTCATCAAAAGCATTCATTTCATATATATATATATATATGGCCCGTGGCCCGGCCACGCACTCCTCCTCGTCACAGTACACTTAATACAATGAAAAAAAAATAAAATACACCCTTATTTATATACTTATTTATATATATATTTAGGTTGTTTCTTGATGAAATGAATGCTTTTTACAAAACATTCTACCTGTTGGACTGACAGGTTCATTGGTGTCGTGTGCATTAGCTGTAAAGGATTTGTGATATACACGCATTATAATGAATGTTATTACATTGTAATTTAGTTAGCAGTGATGCATACATGCATCCTCATGCATGAAAGAGGCACATGTGAAGAGACATTTTACATTATTTTGAGACTTTTTCATTTGTTTGAGTGCTCCACAACAAACACATGTTAAACCCATGACTCATCTTAGTAGGCCATGGAGACGTGGTGTGATTTGCAAATGATAGCTTGCCACACAGCCTAGGGTAAATCAAGCTTGCTGTTTAAACCAAGTAAAAGCCTGCCACTTAACCCCCTCCCACCTCTCGCTGCTAGCCTCAAGATTGCCTGCATTTTTATGCTAATCACAGGGTCCGTCACGTACCCAAGGAGCCTCCTGTGCATCGGCCTTATATGCCTGTCCACAGTCCCACTCAGCCCCCTTTCTCCTAAATCCTTTTTTGTCAAAATCCCTCCCCCTCCCCCTCCATCCCTTTGCTCCCTTTCTTTGGAGAAGAAACAGTGAATAGCGCTGACTCCTCTGGCTTCGCCGCATTATTTGCAGCATATAAGATAAGTACTGGCCAGGTCAGTGGCCTTACAGGGCTGTAAAAGGCCCTGCATTTGTTGGCTGTGTCATTTAAACAAGTCAATTAGTCAGCGGTGACCCAATGAAAGCCACTCATGCACAGGCTGCACATTACATTGCCTCCCGTCCTCTCATTTCCAAGGTCTTTGTGAAGTTGAAGATTACCTCAAGGCCTGTAAAGCAAGAGGCTAGCAAACAAACTGAGCATCATATCTTTTACACCAGTGTTGGGGAAGCTACTTTAAATATGTAGTTTGCCAAGAAACAAGGTACTCATCATTTAAAGTAGTTTAGCTACAATTAAGCTACTATTTTGAATAGTTTGATACTCTCCAAGTTACTAACAAGAAGTAGCTACAATTTCATCAAAGCTTATGGGGGGAATGTTTTTTTTTTAAAATATATAACTATACGATGATACTTCACTTTGATCAAAGCTGAATTTTTGAATAAATGAATTGATCTCAATTAGAGTAACAGCATTAAACTTTTAAATGTACACTAAATAGATAAATGTACATGTGACAAGGAGGAGGCGGAACCGGCTGAACAGTAAACATAAAGTTTAATGGTAAACATAAAACCAACATAAACAAATGTGCAGCGCGGCCAGGTGCGTCTCTCTCTCTCTCTCTCTCTCGAACCGGCGCCTCCGGCCGCCCCTTATCTCGCTCTCCCACTGATTCAGCGCCGGTCATGCTCCATCACGGCCCGGCCACGCACTCCTCCTCGTCACAGTACACTAAATACAATGAAAAAAAATAAAATACACCCTTATTTATATACTGTAACTGAGTCAAAAACATATAACATCAAAACATCGTTTAACTAAATACTTTATATACCGTATATTCTGGTCCATAACAAGAAGACTTAAAATGCAGCACAGGGACTCAAATTCAGTTCATGTAAATGAATAATACTAGCCTACGAAAAAATAGAATACTCCCTTATAAATACACTGTAAAAAATAAATAATCTTGTGTCAACTCAGTGTTCGTAATGTCTTAATTTTAAGTTGGGTCAACTTAAGAGGGAAAGTTGTTTAAAAAGAACAAAGTTGACTCAAAATATCTTTTTGACTTTCTTTGTTCAATTTACTTCAAATTCTAATTTGGTTTGAACTGAATACATAAGTTCTATTAGTTAAATTATCATGTAATATTATTGATAACTATAGATGTAGTTATGGCCATCCAGTTGTTAAAGAGAAACTTAATTGCCATTTGATAGTAATTGGCTAGTTGAAGATCACAGAACAACATCTGAACTCTTTAACATATTCAGACTTAAGCTTGTCAAAGAGACACGCAAGGGCCTCAACCCTATACACGTGAATCATAATGATGGTGACAATCATCAAACACATTGAGTAAAACGATGAGCTTTGAATGATTGCTACATGACAAATAAATGAACGTGACAACAATCACAACAACCAACAGTATAAATAAAAACAGCAAACAGTAAAAAAAAGAAAAAAAAATATTCAAAGACAGTAACATTGCAATTTGCATAATTTATTCATGCCGCAGTGCATGCTGGGAATCCTAATACGTGAGCGTGATGTGCGTAATTCTCATGACTTATATTTTTGATTCCAGCTGATTCGTTTAATAAGTTCGATAACATATCCCAAGTTTAGCCAACAAATATATTGAATAACTGAGTTATCTCAACAAGATCAATCAAGGGTAGGTATTCTAACTTAAGTTAGTATAACTAAAAGGCGAAATAATTTTTGTCAAAAGCAAAGTAAAGACATGATCACACTACACTTCACGCTCCATTCACTTCCATTCAGACGTATCCGATCGAGGGATAATGGAAATGTAAGCACATGCCAAGAAGAAGCCGTCGAGTGTGACATCATATTCTTTCCATTGCGGTGTCAAATAATTTCACATGCACAAAGCCTAGTGTGACCGTGGCTTAACATACTATTTAAGCAGTATTTAACTAAATGTTGTTATTAAAAGAAGACTAAAATATCAGTCAGGGACTCATTGACATGTTATTTTAATCGGTTTATCTACACCAAAAAGTACGATTCACTGTAATAAATCAGACATTTCAGTGCTCCATTTAGGAGAGCACATTTAATTATTTTCTCAGTTTTCCTGGTTGTAAAGCTGTGGGGGCCATGCGATGTGACATTCAAATGGCAATTTAATGTTTTGTTGCGCTACTTGTGAGAAAAAGTAATTGTTACAAGAATAATAGCTGAACTACTGTCAGCTGCTACTGAGCTACTGAAAAATGTAGCTAAATTAGTATTACCACTACTTTGTTAGTCACTCCTCAACACTGATTGACACAGGTGGTTATTTTCACAGCCTTGGACAGTGATTTGACAGTTGCTTTTTTAACGTTGCTTTGCTGGAACTTGCTCAACCCAAATTGTTTTCTCTTCTCTTTATTCTTGTCATCTAGCCTTGAAATACACTAATGCAAGTCTCAGTTCATGAGGATGTCTCAAAGCGTTCATCGTTTACACAAAGTTTGGAGGCCGTAGGACCTGGGTAGGTTCACTTTCCACTTGTCTTTCTTTTTACGGTCTCTCAAGGGAGAGATCCACACACACAGTTGTCCCAGATCTTGAATAATCTTGCTCAAACTCTACCTCTATATACTCTCTCCTGTTATAGGCATGTGTATGTGGAGGCATGCAAAGATCCACGATCCATAAAATTAGTTTTATAGACTTGAAAGAGAGCATGCCCTGGGAGTGCTGAAGATTGATTTATGGACAGATACAGGTAAAACCAACAGGTGGGCAGAGGAGAGGAAATGGGATGAAGTCAATGGATTGACAAGCAGGAGAGAAGCAGAAGAAAGGGGTAAGTTTGGGTTTGAAGTGAAAAGATTTGTCAGAGCCATGGCCAAGAGGTTAGTTCACACTCTCCAGACATTTTGAGCCTTAGTGCTCCCACATGAGATGCACGTTTGAATCTGACCTGCTTTGTGTCTTGATCCTATTCCCTTCTCTTTCTCCAAATAAAAAAGTGGCAAAAGAGAGAACATTTATTAAATAAATTGGAAATGAGAAAATTCCTAACAACTGTTCTTTTCGGGTAAAAAAAAAATCAATATAAGTACAGAGTATAAACAGCACATCTCCCTTTAGATTATAAACATGAACATAGGCTTGTTTTTTACACTGAACAGAAACATTTATAGTAGCATTTATTCTTGAAATAGCGGCACATATATGTCCCTGCTGGTACTAATTCTTTTACAATAGAAATATGCAGTAAACCCTTCATTTTGATTGAAAAAAAGCTGGTAATTGGAATAATGGTTTATATTCTAAAATATTTTATTTCAGAATGTAAATGTCTGCAAGGCAGATGATAAATGACAGAAAAAAATCCCATAGACTTCCATTGAAAAGCAATCAGGATATCATTGGGAATGGTCTTTAGTAAACATGTGTTAATGCCCTAGCAGCCACTTAGCAACACCCTAGCAATGCCCTGTAATCAACCAAAACACTCGGGTCAAAAATTACCTAAGCATAACAGGAGCATTAAAGCAAGTCTCTCAATTATTATTTCTCATTCTTGGGGTTAGATATGAACAAACCTTTATCCTCAACTTCAGGGCACTGACATGCACAGAACGGGGGCTACAAGGCTACTGCCCCTTTTGTTCACAAATCTAAAGGTGCCCTTCACAAATGTAAAGGCGGAGATGCCATTAAGAGTGAAGAAAATGAAACGGAGGTGACTTTAATACAGCACAACCCCCCCCCCCCCCCCCACACACACATTGAATTTCAATACAATTCTATAGAATTTCGAGACTTAGGGGTGGGCTCTTTTGACTTCGGCCAATAAGCAGCCAACTAGCAATGTGCTACAAATCATCCTGACCATCTTAACAATCACATAGGGATACCCTGCCAATTCCCCAGAACACCCTAGCCTTGTGGAACAGGGGCAAGCACCACTCACATTTTGTTCAAAGAATGTAATAATCTAATTGTTTCTCACAATAGTGATGACAATGTAACTGTTAAAGTACTCTTGGTTTTATTTGTTCCCAAGTGTGATCAAAATAGCTACTAAAGGGTAAACCCTTACCTTGCCCTTGCTTGCCTGATAATACACGTCCCTTTAATCAGTGGCAGACAGCAGGGCATCGAGCCCATACTAATGGCTCAAAACCATAAACATTAAATTTTCCAAGATGTCAGTTTCCTGTTTTCCCAGGCACACAGGTCGTGGAGTGAGCTTTGGGAGTCACCGCGAGGTCAGCCTTCCTCCCAGATAACCCCCCCAGCTGAGGGGGAGAGAACAACAGATACCGGTACACTAAATCACGTTCTACTGCGACTAGAGAACATTGTTCAAACAGCCACTGACACAGATACCTTTTCAAGGAGTAGCACCGGAAGTGTGGCTTATGCCGGAGGTGCCAAAAGGTGTAGAAGTGTATGACTTCCCTCCGAACACCCCCACACATGCAGTTTCTTGTGCAAGAATCACGATAGCATAGACCTCAGAACACTAGAGGAGCCAGTGTCAGCGTGCCCACTGAAGCGTATTAATGTGCTTTAAGAGCTACATACAGCACTCTTGTTCTTGATATGGAGTATGGGTGGAATTATTATGTCAGAACATTAATTTTTTTTCTTTTCGACTCATTGGTGAACTGTGTTTCACTAGAGTGTTCATGCCCCCAGTATAAGGTGGAGTGGATTACCACACATGAGAGCTTATTAATATTATTACAGTGCTTGATAAGGCAAGCATCACTATTTCTATTGCTCATACTTGGGGGCTTGAACAACATCACTCAACTCATCCCACACCATTTGTGCTACAGGTATGAATGGTACCTGAAATCATGTGGCTTATTGAGGAGACGTTTGCTATTACTTTTCTTAGTGATCGGACTTAGGATTTTCAGTTGGTGGATGATACACTCAAAAAAAATATTCTTGGCAAAAGTAAAATGCTTAACTGCTATAATTGGATCAATAAATAATGATTAGGGCTATACAATTAGTTAAATTAATGCCAAAGCAAATGTAGTTGCTTTGCCATCTATAAAACCTTTGATTAAACCTAAAGATTACTTAATTCAGTCTGATGGAAATTTGTCATACAAAATATTTATTTATTTATTTTTGAGACTAACTTTAAAGCAGGAACCCAAACCATATCTAGGGACCAAAATATCATAGATACTTATATATCATATCATATTATATACAATATCATATCAAAGAGACTTGGGGATGGGCTCTTTTGACTTGGGCCAGTAAGAACCCCACAAGCAACCACCCAAAAAACCTAGCAATGCACTAAAAACCACCTTAATCGCATTACACCAGGACAACCACCCGGAACACCCTTTTGAGTTTTGCACAGACAAGCACCACTCACATTTTCGTCAGAAAATGTAAAAATTTAGTTAAACATACAGTATGCAGTTGGAAGTTGCACATGTGTTTTCCATATCTGTGACAGGGAACAATGATCTAATGATGTGCTGAAAAAAGAGAGACAGGGAGAAAATGTGTGTGTCTTTTAACATCATTAGATGTCTCGTGCTTAATTGTATGCCTTGGCATGATGTCCAAATGCATGTTAAGGCTGAAAGAGATATTTCTTGGGTTGTAAAAATTATTTTAATAGCAAAAGATCTCTTGCTTTTCCTTGGCATGTACTTGAGCTTTGACGGGCCTGTTTCTTCCCCTTTCCTGGCTCTTGAAGTTGTCATCAACCTGATCTCATGAAAATTTTTACATATTTTACGAGTTGGCTATTTTGTACGATTTTGTTCATATAAATTTGTACAATTTCATCACGTGCAAATGCCCAGATATCTAATGCGGAAGTAAGCACGAGTTCTGCACACGAGGCATTAAGGACATGCTTATTAATATTATGCCCTTACCCAAACCCCTTATCTAAACCTAACCAATCAGTAGAGTGTGTAAACATGATAGGAAGCTGCTGTGTGTGACCAGGGGTTAAATTGAGATTTCGGAGGTGGGGGACCCCCCCACAAGCTTGTCTAAATATGAAACATTTATTAATAGGCCTGTTTGGTATGTAATACATAGAAGTTTTTCTTTCAGATGAATCGATTTGACAGGGATTCTGTTTTAATGATTTGTCTATCATTATTTATGTGTCATTATTCAACTTAATTGTGAAAATAGCCTAATAATAATAATAATTATTATTATTAATATTATTATTATTAAACAATTATTATTTAAACAAATATTTTTTTTTTCTTACCAGATGAAGCTGAATTTGTAGGCTACATTAACTGTGGAATATGTTGTGGTTTCTCCAGGTATTTCAGATATCTGTTCATGTATAACACCATTATCCTGAAGGCAGGAGGTGTCAAGCAAAATGTGAAATGTCAAGCACACATTTTTGCAGTGAATAATAAATACAAATTCAAACATTAAAATAAATTAAAATAAAATCATAATAGCCTACAAACAGGTGAAAGTCCCGTAAATCTATCAGGAATTTTTACGATAGCACTCCATTATTTAGCTAAATAATAATAATAATAATAATAATAATAATAATGTAAAATTTATATTACCAGAATTCAAGAACACTTTACATTTTCAAATTTAGCATAGTTTAAAGAAGAAGAAAGGCATGTTTCTGATTCTTCGTTTTACATAAGGAGGAATATTCTTAATAGATGAATACTCTGGAACATTTAAATCTTTATGGAGCATTTTAACTTTTTTTTTTTTTTGCATAAAGTCTTAACCAAATAATTAATCCTTAATCACTGATGTGGATATAAATGTGGTGAACTTTAAGAGATGGCTAGATGAGCTCCGTTATTAAATCACTTCAGGTCAGGAATTTAACATCACGCTCAAGTTTAGCCTATAAATACATGAGAATCACGAGTGAATTGTGTGATACATTAACATAAACATTTCACAAAGTGGAAAGTGTATATGATGTCATATCTTAGTTAATGTTACACTTGATCCAGATGCGCACAATTAACAGAGACCACAAACGGAGTCAAGATCTGAAATCACAACGTCACATTTTCATTCATAAGGTTTACACTTTAGGAATAATGGCTACACAGATTCATAAATTCTTTGTAATTTTGGATATGTTTATTTAAAATGTTGCTTTATCCTTGTGCTTTTTGGATAATCAGTCAAATTAATATTTTTTCTATTATTTGGATGAGTCCGTTATTCGTTATTCCGAATAAGGTATTCGGCTTTGGGCACATCTCTACATAATTACATGGAAATTTGGTTTAGTAGATGACAAAAAAAAAAAAAATAAATAAATTAATTAATTAAGAATGATATCACATGTATTTTATACATTTGATAAAAATCAGATGACAGCTGGGACAAGTTACCTTCTTGCCCTTTGGGAGTCATCTTATAAAACTGGCTAAATTTATATCTAATGTTACAATTTAAAAGTAAATGCACATTGTTCTTAACGGGGGAAACAAACATCTTCTGCATGACTACCTTTTACTCAAATTGTTATTCTGATAATATTACTGGTAATGAAAACATTTGTTTTAAATTATAAGAGTTTAAAATCCTTCACTGCCTCGTGAAGAAGCATTTTCACTTTAGTGAATCCCAGTGTATATTTGCTAAAAAAAGAAAAAGAAAAAAGAAAATAAAACACAAAATAAAAATAAATGCTGAATCAACAAAAATGGAGTACACATCAATATACAAATAACAGTGAAACCTTTTACAGTGTGTTGGTTGAGTGGTCTTTTTTTCTCAAGTTGTAGTCCTATGATATTTTGATCTGATGTCGGTTTGGATGTGATTGATTCCTGATTCAAAACCCCTTCGGATCAGTGGATCTAAGAAACGGGTGAGCAGTTGATTCCGTATTACGCGATTTCTATGAATCAGAGATCGGACCACGGCTCGGTACAGAAGCGGAACACGCGTCTATATGGGGGCACGTGGTCTGGTGCCGCTCTCGTATATGCTGTCTCTGCCAGCGTCCACAACTGACTAGAGCGAAGCATAATGAGCTTGAATTATTTTGGAACAAGTACACTCGCTAAATAGAGACTGAACGTGTCAAGGCGATCAAACGCTTCGGAGAATGCAATACATGGGATGGATTGACAAACAAGCATTTTTTTCTTCTTTTTGGAATCGAAGGTGCCAGAACGTCGTTTCGGACTGTACCGGCCCAATTTAACCCGTTTGTGACAGAAGCAATTGTCACTTATTAGATGGAAACGAAGTCCACCGACATCACTGGCTGTGGTGAAAGTCATACGAATTCATATGAGTGCAGTCGTCCGATATCATATAAATTAACCAAAAGTTGTACAAATCCTTACGATTTCGCCATGAGAGTGTGTTGTTGTCATGGAGATTTAACTTTTTGCTAAATTAAAAGTGATCCCATGGAAGTCATATCATTATAAGTGCAAACTTGGAAAATTACAACACGGCCCCTAAAGGATTAATTTGTTATTCAAATTAAACATGAATTTGTGCCAGGGTTCTTTGCATTAGCTGTGGCTAATGCTGTCAAATATATTCAATTTTGGATTTGATTAGCGAGAGGAACAAGGATTTACAACCTATAAGTGTTGTCGGTAGGCTTTGTGTACTACAGGTTTGTATTGAAAGCTGAATTTATCACATTTCTTTAGCTTCTGTGGTATGGAGAATGGTGACTCTAGTGATGGTCTTCACTCTCAAGTTCACTCACTGAGCCCTTCATTTGGAACACCTGTACACCTACTTATTCATGCGATTATCTAAACAGCCAATCGTGTGGCATCAGTGCAATGCATAAAATCATGCACATATGGATCAGGAGCTTCAGTTAATGTTCACATCACCATTAAAATGGGAGAAAAAATTTGATCTCAGTGATTTCGACCGTGTCGAATGACTGTTGGTGATTGTTGGTGCCAGACGGGCTGGTCTGTGTATTTCTGTAACTGCTGATCTCCTGGGATTTTCATGCACAACAGTCTTTAGAGTTTACTCAGAATGGTGCCAAAAAGAAAAACATCCAGTGAGCAGCAGTTTTGTGGACTGAAATGCCTTGCTGATGAGAGAGGTCAACGGAGAATGGCCAAACTGGTTTGAGCTGACAGAAATGCTATGGTAACTCAGATAACCACTTGTACAATTGTTATGAGTAGAATATCATCTCAGAATGCACAACACGTCGAACCTTGTGGCGGATGGGCTACAACAGCAGAAGACCACATCCGGCACTTCATTAGGACCATAGTGTTCCTAATAAACTGCTCAGTGAGTCTATGTTCTGCTTTTTAAGCTTTAAATATTATTTATATCAGTGTACATCAGGGAATAGTCAACATTATAAGGTGTATATTATGGAAATCTCACATGATTTGATGCATAACACATGTATCATATTCAGGTTCAATCTTTTTCAGACTTTTTGTATCGCAGAATGTGTTGCACCAACACTTGCTGTCTCCATCACTCTCTGCCTGTCTCTATTTATTCATTTGATCCATTCTGTTTGTTCACAGCTGTCACTATCTTACTGTCACACATCAAACAGTTAACTACCTAAAAGGCAGAAGGCAGGGACAATTTTCAGGCAGAAAAAACTATAGGCGTATGCTAGCATTAAAGCATGATATTTATTATAATAGGTTGATGCCATGCTTCAGTGGGAGTCTACGACATATACTTTTAACATTCAAATCAATGGCACAAAAGATCAATGTTCATTGGACAAGAGGCTCCTACTATGTCACTTTGGGTCCCAACCCGGATGCAGTGCTTCTCTGGGAGTCTATGGGAGCTATTTGCATTGTATCTGCATCGGACTGTTTATTGGACATTGGGCTTTCAAGCCATGTATTTTTGTCCTGCCTGGAAGCCCTGCTTCTCTGTATGATGATTTGTCGAGCTCTCAAATGGGTTGGACTTCGCAACAAATGGCCAATAATTGAAATGGTGATGTACGAGACTGTTCGTTAGCCCAGAGTTACACATGATTATCACGGTTGCTATCTGATGTAACAAATTTGTTTCAGATTTCATAATCGGATAGGCCTATTCTAGTTTTTGCAAAAACAGTTTTGAGCATAGTTAATACCTTTAAGAAATGTAATTGTTTCAGCAGTAGTTTATACTGTTCAAGGAACAAAAACAATAATCTGTGCTTCCCCACTTTTAAAAAGCACCAGCCGCCAATGTATGCAATACAATACAGAGTATGCAACTATTAATTACTAATAAAGTCCTTCTTTTAAATTAGAGGGAGGGAGAGCGAGAGAGAGGGAACGGGACACGATGCAGGCTGTATACTGTACATTAGTTGTCCCAAGCATGTGCGCTAACTACAGCACCATGACTCTAAACTAAAACATTATCATTGGAGCTAAAACTTGCTAAATCTGCAGATGTTCATCATTTTTTACAACCCCTGACAACAATTATGGAATCGCCACACTTGGAGGATGTTCACTCAGATTTTTTTCTTCATAGCAAATAAACAAATCACAGATATGACCCAAAACTATTTTTGTTTAATAGCGGAACATTCTGGCTTCGTGAAACATCCCTCAAACCAATTAAATGATATTATTTTAATTAATTGCATATTTTATTCCAGATCAAGTAGAAAGAAAAATTATGGAATCACTCAGTGTTAAGGAAAAAAATATTGAATCACCTTGTAATTCGCATTTCTAAAACAAATACCGGCACAAGTCTAAAAATGCAAATTAGTCTATAGTTAAAAGAGAGTGCTTATAGACCTTAACGAGCTGTTGGACTTGGCTAATTGAAAGGAAACATGGCCCCAACAAGAGAGTTGTCAATTGAAACAATGGAAAGGATTATAACACTCCTTCAAGAAGGAAATCCAACATGGAGTGTGGCAAAAGAAGTTGGTTGTTCCCAGTCAGCTGTGTCTAAAATTTGGTGCAAGTATAAACAAAATGGGAAGGTCATAAAAGGAAAATATATGGGTAGACCAAGGAAGACGTCAAAGCGTCAGGATAGAAAACTCAAAGCAATATGCCTTGAAAATAGAAAATGCACAACAAAACAAATGAAAAACAAATGAGCGGAAACAGGAGACATTTTTTGTGACAGAACTATAAGAAATCGGTTGAATGAAATGGGATTTACATATAGAAAAGCCAAACGAAAACCAGCACTAACACCTAAATAGAAAAAAACAAGGCTACAGTGGGCTAAAGAGAAGCAATCATGGAGTGTGGATGATTGGACGAAAGTGATATTCAGTGAAGAATCACAAATCTGCATTGGCCAAGGCGATGATGCTGGAACATTTTTCTGGTGCCATTCTAATGAAACATATAAAGATGACTGCCTGAAGAAAACAATACAATTTCCCCAGTCATTTATGATATGGGGTTGCATGTTAGGAAAAGGACCAGGGGAGATGGCAGTCATTACATCAACAGTCAATGCACAGGTGTACATTGAAATTTTGGACACTTTTCTCATTCCATTGATAGAAAATAGGTTTGGTGATGATGAAGTCAAATTTTTTTGTTGTTGATGATTCCATAATTTTTCCTCAACATTGAGTGATTCCATAATTTTTTCCTCTACTTGATCTGGAAAAAAATATGCCATTAATTAAAATAAATTTAATTTGTTTGAGGGATGTTTCACGAAGCCAGAATGTTCAGCTATTGAACAAAAATTGTTTTGTGTCATATCTGTGATTTGTTTATTTGCTACGAAGTAAAAAAGCTAGGTGAACATCCTCTAAGTGTGGTGATTCCATAATTTTTGCCAGGGGTTGTAAAAACTCAGACAGTAGCAGTAGTTTGTGCTATGTTAAATCAAGCTGCTTTTTTGAGGAGAGGTGTGTTTTTTCTTTTCTAAGCGATGTAAATTTTCCATTTTCTTTTTTTGACTTTTCCATATTTGCCTTACGGACAATAAATTGGACAAAAAATCCCCATAGACTTGTATATTGAAGGAGGGACCTGAGCTACACTTACTGAGCAATAAAGTTCCTGACGTGGTCTTCTGCTGTTGTGGCCCATCCGCCTCAAGGTTCGACATGTGCATTCTGAGATGCTATTCTGCTCACTACAATTGTATGAGTGGTTATCTGAGGTACCATAGCCTTTCTGATAGCTCGAACAAGTCTGGCCATTCTCTGTTGACCTCCCTCATCAACAAGGCATTTCCGTCCACAAAACTGCTGCTCACTCTATGTTTTATTTTTATTTATTTTCTGGCACCATTCTGAGTAAACTCTATAGACTGAAAATCCCAGGAGAGCCGCAGTTACGGAAATACTCAAACCAGCCCATCTGGCACCAACAATCACATTTTTCCCCATTCTGACGGTTGATGTGAACATTAACTGAAGTTCTTGACCCATATCTGCATGATTTTATGCATTGCACTGCTGCCACACAATTGGCTGATTAGATAATCACATGAATAAGTAGGTGTAAAGGTGTTCCTAATAAAGTGCTCAGTGAGTGTATATCTAGAGATCGGAATATCATAGAGACTGTGCTGAACAATTGGACCAGATGACATTCAAGGAGCCAGTTTATGGCAGAGCCCCTCCCTAACTGTCAAGGCAAAGATACATTTTGACTGGATCGTGGCAGGACTAACTCAAACAAATGCCAAGCATAGCCATCAGATAAGCTGCTTGGACAACTACCAGATACTTCAGAAGGTAAGGCCTCGGACCTTCCAACACATTGAAAAAGACTTCTCATTGGTCCATGAGTGGTTTCTTAGCAACCTCTCAAACCCCCCATCCTAAGGTTTGCCCTAAGACCAGAGGTGAGAAGGACCAAAAAATTCTTCAAGGCCTCCCGAAGCAGCATTAACTTACCGTGTGCCAAAAGCTGAAACAAAGAAGCCATGAAGACAACTCTTTACACACAAGCTTTTACTCCTAACATGGACACCAACTGCAACACATCCACTCCATGTTTGTTCACAGAACTGTTTATGTAAATTGCAGTTGTTCAATTAGCACAATAGTTCACACAAACTAAATTATGGTGGTATAAATTAATGCGTGCATAATATTTAATCTTTCAATATCATATCTCTATATCTTCCGAAAAATGCCAAGAGTATTTTTGAAGAGGTTTGGAAAAGGAACAATGCATAGATGAAAATTTAATAGACATATTTTTAACTATGTACTCTAAAATATGCAAATGTTCCACACAGAGAAGGGAGGGTGAGCCACACTGTGTGGGCCCCCTCCAATGTCAGCAGCCAATCATAACTCTGAAACAAGAAGCACCAAACTGAAATCTCCTCATCAGGAAGGTATAAAACTATCCTCTGGATGACCACACCTTTGTCCTGAGTTCCTGTCCAGAGGGTCGTTAACAGGATACACATCTGTAACACTTTTCCATTCTGAGTTCCTGGCTGTTCGAGTTAGGGAGCAATAACAGAATAATAATCAACATTCTGTGTTCCCGGCTGTTTGAGTTCAGGAGCAATAACAGAAGAGGTAGGTGATATATCAGAATCCAACGTGCTATGTCTCCGCTTCATAGAGAGAGAGGATAACAGATCACCCAACATTCTTAGTGTCCATCTGAGAGACAGTAGAAGATCGACCAAGTACCAAGTCTCACTACAAGAGACTATTGCAACGGCAAGTTCCACATGATGAATCTTACACCGACATAAGGGCTGTATATCTGTGTGATCCAGATTGCAAGAACCCTCTCGGTGCTTCCAGGAGATCAGCATTTCTCAGCTCCTTCATGTCCTAGACTGTAGAAACAGAATCCAGCTCCTTCCCCACTGTAATGTGGCCCTGAGCCCCAGTGGAAGACGTCACCATCACCAAACTCATCAATCTATCAAGGAGGACGTAAATATCACTACTTAACCTCTTTCCAGAGACCCTGGCATTAGTGTAAACTATTAGTTTATGATTTTCTAATGTTCTTTAGATTACATACTGTATTCTGTGTATCAAATGCAAATAATCTTTGTGTTATTTGTTTAATTAGGAATAAGGTTTTCACCTTATTAATTAACAGAGAAAAAGCAATTTATCTTTCATAAGATAATAGTCATATTTTGCCATTGCTACATCCAATTCAACCAAACATCTTTCCATCCTATGCACTTTATTTACCTATTCATTTATTTTATCTTTTAGCATATTAGTACCATTTTGTAGGTTTTGTTAGTTATTCTTGTTTATCTTTTTGTAAATAAAACTCATTTTATTACAACTGTGTGTTCCTTGTGTTGATGATACAGAAGAGCTCTAAAGGGTTAGGCTGTTCTTGAATCCTTCAGATTATTCAGATGACCAACTCTCTCCAATTTACATATTTGTAATTTATTGAATGGTCCATTTGGATATTTTTTTGGAATTATTTTTGGAACCCTCCACTCTCCCCCGAACCCTCGCGGCTCGACGATTGGTTCCTAGGCTCAGAGCGCCACCCACGGCCACGCCCTGCCCCGGTCCCTTTCTTTCCGGAAGTGCATGAGGAGCTGACAAGATCGTGGGAGGCACCTTTTACTGCCCGGTCCCGGTCTTTCAGCTCCCCCGCTCTCACTACCCTCGATGGTGGAGCGGCCAGGGGGTATTTGGTGATCCCCAGGTGGATAAGGCGAAGCTCCCGTCCAGGGCCTGTAGGTTTACGTCGTCCCTGACGACTGTGGCCTGCGGTGCCACTGGACAAGCCGCCTCCGCCCTGCACGCCCTGGCTCTCCTGCAATTACACCAAGCCAAGACGCTAAAAGAACTGCACGAGGGTAGTTCTGACCCAGGATTGATGCAGGAACTGCGCTCGGCGACCAGCCTCGCTCTCTGGGCGACGAAGGTCATGGCACAGTCTCTCAGGCAGGCGATGTCCACCCTGGTGGTCCAGAAGCGCCACCTTTGGCTCAACATGGTCGAGATGGGAGAGGCAGACAAGGCACGGTTCCTTGACGCCACCATTTCCCAGGTTGGCCTGTTTGGTGACACCATCGAGGACTTTGCCCAGCAGTTCTTGGCGGTGAAGAAGCAGACGGAGGCCTTACAACATATTCTGCCCCAGCGCGGCTTAAGACCCCGCACCCTGTCTGCTCGTCACCAAGGGTGTCCTCCTGCAGCAACAACACCAGCTCCGCCGCAGCCCGCCCCCATGGCCCGGCTCCGGCATGGAGCTCTCCGCAGGAAGCAGACGCCACCTGTCTCGCGACCGGCCGCTAAGAACCCGAGGAAGGGTTCGAAGTGCCCCTGAGACTCTTTTGTTGCTGCATTCCCAGGAGGCTGCGGCACCCAAAAGCTTGACAAAAGAATGGTTTCCTCGTCTCCTGGGTCACATGTCCGGTGCGCACGGGCGTCATCACGACCACCATCCACCGTCCCATTTTGGCAGGTATGGCGCTCCAGCGGCAGACCCCCCGCCCCTGTGCGCCCAGTTGTGGTACAAACACGCCCACACGGGATTGGTTCCGGTGGACTACGGGGACGAGATTCCTCCTCCCCCCTCCTCAGCTAATCTTATGGTGGGTGGCAGGAGCCAGGTAAGTTCTTCGATGTCCCTGGACTCAGCACGGCCATGGGGCTCAAGTCCCTTCGACGTGGCACCTTGAGCTTCGCCCCGCCGTGAGGCCCCACCCACCTGTATGTCCGACGTGATCATTCCCTTGGTTCCCCTCGCCCGGAGTTTGGGCGTGTGGCTCGCACTTTCCAACCTGTCACGATGGCTGACCCGGACCGTCTGACCCGGCTATGTGATTCAGTGATCCCTGAGGATTCAGTTCGCCAGGCGCCCGCCCAGGTTCAGCGGCTTCTGCTTTACCTTGGTGAAGGTCGAGATCGCCGCTACCTTGCGTGTGGAGATCACGACCCTTCTGCGCAAGGGCGCAATAGAGCCTGTCCCTCCAGCCGAGGTGAAGAAAGGGTTCTACAGCCCTTACTTCATTGTACCGAAGAAAGGCGGTGGGTTGCGACCAATCCTGGACCTGCAATCCTGGACCAGGCTTTGCACAGACTCCCGTTCAAGATGTTGACACAAAAACGCATTCTAGCGAGCGTCCGGCATCGAGATTGGTTCGCGGTGGTAGACCTGAAGGACGCGTACTTCCATGTCTCGGTCTTACCTCGACAAAACCCTTCCTGCGGTTTGCCTACGAAGGCCAGGCATACCAGTACAAGGTCCTCCCCTTCGGCCTGTCCTTGTTCCCTCGCGTCTTCATGAAGGTCGCAGAGGCAGCCCTTGCCCCTCTAAGGGAAGTGGGCGTCCGCATCCCCAACTATCTCGACGACTGGCTAATCCTAGCTCACTCTCGTGAGTTGCTGTGCGCACACAGGGACCTTGTGCTCCGGCACCTCAGCCGACTGGGGCTTCGGGTCAACTAGGAAAAGAGCAAGCTCTCCCTGGTTCAGAGCATCTCTTTCTCGATAGTCTAGTCTCGATAACGGTGCGCCTCATGAACGAGCGCGCACAGTCGGTGCTGAACTGTTTGAAGGCGTTCAGATGGAGGACAGCGGTTCCACTGAAACTTTTTCTGAGGCTCCTGGGGCATATGGCATCCTCAGCAGCAGCCACACCTCTCGGGTTGATGCAAATGAGACCGCTTCAGCACTGGCTTCAGACTCGAGTCCCGAGATGGGCATGGCGCTACAGGACTCATCGCGTGGCCATCACGCCGATCTGTCGCCGCCTCTTCAGTCATTGGACCAACCTTGCATTTCTACGCACAGGGGTTCCCCTAGAGCAGGTCTCCAGGTGTGTCGTGGTTACAACAGACGCCTCCAAGATGGGCTGGGATGCCGTATGCAATGGGCACACAGCCGCCGGCTCCTGGACTGGCCCAGCCCGCGGCTGCGTTGGCGCATCAACTGCCTAGAGTTTTTGGCAGTACTGCTGGTCCTGCGGAGGTTCCGGCCGTTGATCGAGGGCAAGCACGTGTTGGTCCAGACGGACAACACAGCGATGGTAGCATACATCAATCGTCAAGGTGGTCTATGTTCCCATTGCATGTCACAACTCGCCCGCCGTCTCCTCCTCTGGAGTCAGCAGCACCTGAGCATCCCGGGCGAACTCAACACCGCAGCGGATGCGCTGTGACATCAGGTTACCCTCAGGGGAGAGTGGAGACTCCACCCTCAGGTGGTCCAGCTGATTTTGAGTTGATTCGGTCGAGCACAGGTAGACCTGTTTGCTTCCCGGGAATCCTCACACTGCCTGCTTTGGTACGCCCTGACCGAGGCACCCCTCGGTATAGATGCGTTGGCACACAGCTGGTCCCCTGGACTACGCAAATACACATTTCCCCCAGTGAGCCTACTTGCACAGGCCCTGTGCAAGGTTAGGGAGGACAAGGAGCAGATCATCCTAGTAGCACCCTACTGGCCCACCCAGATGTGGTTCTCGGATCTCACGCTCCTCGCGACAGCCCCCCCTGGCAAATTCCCCTGAGGAAGGACCTTCTTTCTCAGGGATGGGGCACCATCTGGCACTCCTCTGGAATCCTCTGGAATCTCCATGTCTGGCCCTTGGACAGGACGTGATAAACCTAAGTGGCCTACCACCCACGGTGGTAGACACGATCACTCAGGCTAGGGCTCCTTCTATGAGGCGCCTGTATGCCTTGAAGTGGCGTCTGTTCGCTAAGTGGTGTTCTTCCTGATGCGAAGACCCCCAGAGATGCGCAGTCGGATCGGTGCTTTCCTTCCTGCAGGAGGGGCGGCTGTCCCCCTCCACCTTGAAGGTGTATGTAGCCGCTATTTCGGCTCATCAAGATGCAGTAGATGGTAAGTACTTGGGGAAGCACGACTTGATCATCAGGTTCCTTAGAGGCGCTAGGAGGTTGAATCCCTCCAGACCACACCTCGTCCCCTCGTGGGACCTCTCTGTAGTCCTTCGGGGTCTACGGGGAGCTCCCTTTGAGCCCTTGGAGTCAGCTGAGCTTAAGGCACTCTCTTTGAAGACTGCCTTCCTGACTGCGCTCACTTCCATCAAGAGGGCAGGGGACCTGCAGGTGTTCTCTGTCAGTGAATTGTGCCTGGAGTTCAGTCCAGGTTACTCTCACGTGATCCTGAGACCCCGACCGGGCTATGTGCCCGAGGTTCCCACGACCCCAAGGAGGCAGACCCAGCCGTGGCGTTGCTGTGTCTGGTGCGAGCTTTACGCATCTATTTGGATCGCACGCAGAGCTTTAGAAGCTCCGAGCAGCTCTTTGTCTGCATTGGTGGACAGCGGAAAGGAAGCGCTGTCTCCAAGCAGAGGATTGCCCACTGGGTCATCAATGCCATCACGATGGCTTATCAGGCTCAGGACATGCCACCCCCTGCGGGGTTACGAGCCCACTCTACCAGGAGTGTGGTGGCCTCCTGGGCCCTTGCCAGTGGCGCCTCTTTGGCAGACATCTGCAGAGCAGCGGGCTGGGCAGCACCCAACACCTTTGCGAGGTTCTACAATCTCCGGGTTGAGCCGGTCTCGTCCCGTGTATTGGCAGGCACGAGCAGGTAAGTTCCGGGACAGCTGGCCGGGTGTACCGCTTGCACATAGCAAGATTTCCCTTGAGATGAAGACATGCGCTCTTGACTCCCAGTCATGTTCACAGACTGTGATCCCTGGATGACTTTCCTCCTTAGCCCTCTGGCAGTTGAGTTTGCGGAGAAACTCGCTGCCGGCCCAGTACGTGCACTATTGAGTTAAGTGCTCCACATGTGCTGGTTTCCCGAAGGTGACCCCATGTGATATCTTCCGCAAAATCATTTCCCTGTCAGTAAACTGCGTCTTCCTTGCTTTGTAGAAACTCCTCCCCCTTCGGGTAGGACCTATCGTGGGACCTCTCCACATGACATACTTCCGACAAGACTCGGTAAGACCATGTGATGTATTCCACTCAAAATACCCCCCCCTTTTTGGGTGGGGTGTGGTCTCCGCGCTGTCTTCCCCTTGGGAGGGACAGCCCCCGACGTAGACACTTATGGCTCCCAGTCGGTTAACAAATTCCATTCTTTTTGGGGAGAAAAGAGAGGAAAACAGGCCTTGGCTGAGCTAGCCTGTCCCTATTGTTGGGCAGTCGACTTGTTCCTGAAGGACCGTTCCATGCTCATAAGAGCATTGGGGAGGTTACGTGACAGACTGGTGCGCTGGCTACGAGGCACACAGCGGTCTGCCCGTCATGCACCGCCAGCTCATGTAACACAGTTCAGATAGTTGTGGCGTTTTGTATAGGGACGACTAATGTCACTACATCGACACAACGTCAAGTGAGTGACAGATAGGGAACGTCATGGTTACTTTCGTAACCTCCATTCCCTGATGGAAGGAACGAGACATTGTGTCCCTCTTGCCACAATGCTGAACTACCCGCTGAAATGGCTGGGACCTGGTCTCAGCTCTTCAGCACAAAACCTGAATGAGTGGTTGCATACCAGCTCCTTTTATACCCGTATGTCCGGGGGAGTGGCATGCAAATTCCACTCGCCAATTTTCATTGGCCTTTTTTCCAAAAGCAGAGGTGTTTGGGGCTCCCAAGAGTGACCCCTAGTGTCACTGCATCGACACAACATCTCGTTCCCTCCATCAGGGAACGGAGGTTACGAAAGTAACCATGACGTTTCTTAATATTGTATGAGTAGTATGCTAGTTGTGTATGCTATTTCAAACAGAGCCAGTGAGTTATAAACTGAGAGAAGAGAGTTTAGGCTGTAAGATATACGCTGTATGAATTCTGTGAATAAGGATTTGATTTAGAGAGCGAGAGCGAGGTGCGATGAGAGCTCTCTCTCTCTCTCTGTTTACTGTCTGTCATTGTAGACCTTGATGACAGGAAGCTGCCAGAGTTGGCCCAATGAGCCACAAGAGCACTAACCCCCCCACATACACATACACATACACATACACATACACATACACACACACACACACACACACACACACACCCTTCTGTCAGACCGGACCAGGAAGAAAAGCACTTTATAGAGAACAAGAGGGAGGAAGACAGAGAAAAGAGTGAGTCAGATAAAGGGAAAGCAAGCCCAGCTGTAAGCACACAATGCCAACGAGAGCTTGGCTGAAGCTCAAGGCTGCTCCAAACGAGTGCCTCTATTTTTTCCCCCTTTTTTTCCCCCCTCAAATTGAAAGTGGGTTGCAACGCGGAGCTAGAGGTGAATAGGAGGGGGCGACGGGGGGGATTAGACATTAATGCATTTCTTCACCAGCTTAATCCTTATGATTACACCACAAATAAATACAACTTAGACCTACTTTATCTTCTCAATTTAATTCATCAAGCACTTGCCAGCGAGGCTGTGCAGAAATGAGGGCGGAAATACCAGGACACCTACCAGCAAATATTTACAACAAACATGCAAGTTAGTTCCTGTCATGCACGTATAATGTAAAAATGTCCCCTCCCTCACTCTGCATTCGGAAGAAGCTTTAATGTCAAAATGAGTTTTCAGCCCTGCTGTGGAGCTTTTGTATGCGAAGATGAGCATTTATGTGAGCGTGTGAGTTTGTGTCGCTGGGCAAAGATGGGCAGGTAGACATGAGGGGCTTGACATGATGAATATGTTCTAAATGGCATTGTATCATACTGTACTACTTCTACTACTCACTATGCAGTATGTAGTATGTACAATGTATGCACTTTATGCCCAGTATGCAAATGTTCTGGAATGACCTACTACATTTGCCAAAATGTGCAGTATACATCAGAGCACACTGTGTGGAATATTGTATCACACCAAATAAGATGCTCAACTTCACCTTCCATTTCTAGTGTCACAAATGAATTGGAAGGAATGTTGGCTGTAGTCTTCAACGTTTATTTTATCGGACTTCCAAAAGTTACGATGTATAAAAAATGTCTGACCTAAAATAACCTTTGTTTGTTGCGGTGTTGTGGTGGTTCAAAATAGCTTGACAGAGCCAATATTTCAGGAAAATTTTGTGCTGGCTGTTAAACAACTTCTTACTGCCGTTGGTCCACGTGATGGGGGGTGTGACCCAGTGCTCCACCTACTTCGATGCAAGCATAATTTTCCGGTTGATTCCTTCACTTAGTCGAAATCAGTCAACATGAACACACTGGGGTGCAGAGTTTCAAATGTTTGGGAACAGACCAGATTTTTGCTTCTACTCGCTGACTTAAACATGAGGTCATGTGACAACAATGTTGTACACTACTGTTTGCATTTTAAGTCTAGGCCTTTAGTGCGATTCATGCCATTAAAAAAAACAGTTTCACAATGAATAAGGCACCGTATGCCTATCATACATTATGTGGCAGTCAAATAATAATACCAATTGAAATTTTAAAAACACGTCCATGCACAAAAGCCAGAACCAAGGAGATCTAATACCAAGAAAAAGCTCTCTAATAATATTTGCAATTTAAATTTTGCTTCCAATAAAGTTTGTTTCGTCAGGGTACACGGTTACTTTTCAAAACTTGATCCAACACTGAATGCTCAAGCAGCCTAATTTACACTTAGAAAACTCCTGATGTTGCTATAACAATGCAAAAAGCACTTACCAATTTGCTTGATGTGAAAATCAGTCCTCTTTTCCTTTTTAATTAATCAGTCGCACGATCATGTAGAACATCTTAGGTTTTTAAATCCATAAGGATCTCTTTCTCAACGGCAATACCAGCAGTGAAGACAGTCGACTCATCAGCAAGATCTCGTGCTCTTCGCTTTCAAATTACGAACATCACTTAAAGTGTGATTGTGTCACTCAAGGCCAGCTAGAAGGCCTGGACTGGGACATATCCTAAAGACCACATCTACAAGAACAAATAAATCAATCTGATTGGCTGATGAATCTGACAATCTGACTTTTGATGCCTATTAATTTACTATAATTCTGAAGGCCTGACAGGGTGGAGCTCAGACTCACGCGCTGCTTCGGCTAAGGAGCATGGCTTCGGGCATGCGATTTGTGAAACAGCTGTCACACTTTGCTTGAAAGCATCGAGGAATAAATTCTGATTGGATAATTTTTTTTGTTTTTTGCTATTCCTTTGTAGATTAATTAGGAGTGGAAAGTGATTGAAAATACATAGGCAAAAAGGTCAATGAGAATGAGAAAAATATTTATTTATTAGACATGTTACGCCAGCAGAGAAGGCTTTGCTGGCCCTGAGAAATCACCACTGACTGTTTGGAATGTCTATCATTACGTAATGCATATTATTTCTTCACATGCCATTAAAAAAAAAAACAATAGGCAGTATTCAGTGTATACTGTGCAGTTAGTAGTATGCTAATATTTAATTCCAAACATGGGCAATGTCATCATAGCCAACCTGATGAGCACTGGATTGTGCATAGAGAGGACATTGTGGGCAATGAGAGGGAACAGGGGACATTTTATGTTGTAACAGGAGTTAAATGCAGCAAAACATGTTTAAATGTTGACTCTAAAGACATGTGCTTGTCCAACACTATTGTTCGAAGAGCCTGAAGTTGATTTGGAGTGTCTTCTGCTGTCTTTATATTAAATTTTTATGATTTTTCCCTTTTCTTTTGACTCTCTGGAGCTGCAAATTGTTGGGGTGTTTTTTTTTTTTTTTTGGAGGGTTGCAGACAAGTGTATAAATGCGTGAAGTCGCAATCGATTTCTGCTTTGTTGTTGTTGCTATTTGTGATGGCGCGCAGCAGTCTGATAGTAATCATGCCTTTATTAAAGCAGTCAGAGTATTCCCTCGGCCCCAAGGAGTACACGCATTCTCCATGCACACGTCTCTGAACCTGTGCTTCGTGTTTACAGGATTATTCATTGTGTCTCCCGTAACTCTGTACATAGACTCATCTGTATACACAAGAATTTGCGTTCAGATTGATTTGCATGGCAGATGCTGCACTTTGTTAGTCTTGGTTGTTTATTTGCTGAGAGTGTATTACCATGGTAAGAAATGCTGAACAACGGGCTGGATCTTTTCCAACTCCAGTAATGTTAGCTTTAAGTTATTAATAGCATTCCAGAGTTACACAGCATTCCCTTTCTAAAGCAGGAAAACACCAACATGCTCTCTGTCTCTTTCTGCAGAAGTAATTTGTCTATAAAGAAAACAGCAGAAATGTATTTCCTTATCTTTTAGCCCTCTATGTTTAAAACGTCTGATGACAGTGTGGTCATTTAAATTTATATCATGTATGAGAAGACTATAAAAAGGAATTGGTTGCTAAAAGTTTGCTCCTTTTAGAAAAGTTTGTTCTTATCAGACTATATTATCTTAACTATAAAATGCACAAATCACTTTAATGATAATTAATGGGACAAATAGCAGAGAAAATATTGACTGCCTGCCGAAATGATAAGCTAGGCGAAATGCTAAGAAGAAACCCAAAATGGCAACAATCAACAAAAAAGTATCAAAAAGTATTACAATAGCATGGTTTAGCATGGTAGTATTATGGTATTCTTAGAAGTTCCTTAGAGTATCATGGAAATACCATGTTATTTGTATATGGTAATTATTCAGTACCATGGTATATATCAAAATTCCATTGTATTACCATCTGATACCATAAAGCACAGCTACTTTTTGAATGGGAAATACAATTAACTTCTAATTATGTTGCTTATAAACTACAACATAGTTAGGGTGCTACTGTACAAGGCCAATATAGATGGAGTTGTAGTGGTAAATGTTTTTTTTTTTTTTTTTTACCCAATAAATAAATAAAACCAGACAGTTAAATAAGTGCATATCTCTAAACCAGATACATTTAAAAATAAAAAAATAAAATAATAATAATAATAATAATAATTTTCAAAACACTCCATTCACACTGCCATTTTCAAGCATTTTCTAAAAGTATCTCATCCACACTGAAACCTATGAAAACTCATAAATCCCCTTACTGCACATGCAAAAAATTGCCATTCCATGTATGGTCTGAAACGTAACTGTCCTCATGTTCCATCGCTGGACAGCAATTCCTAGTAAACGTCCTGTCGCCTTTGAAGGAATGCAATGTGAAGGTTGTACAAGGCAACATTCATCTTTAACGATGCTATCAAAGTGAATAACAGGCACAACAACGGCGCTACAGCATGGGCCGCCATCTTGTTTGTTTTGGGTTGAATGGATTACATGAATTTGTCACATGACAACAAATACATCATTGTTTTCAAATATCTCTGTTTCCCCTGTCCAAATAACAATGCCAAGATGGTGTTTTCAAATTCATCCATTTTGGAGAGCGTTTTCGAAAAGCTTTATTTTCGCTGTCAAAAACACTGTCTCAGTGTGGACACAAGGCTAATACAATAGAAAAAAGATGCGTTTTCAAACAAAAACATATTGTGTGGACATGGCCTGATTTTGTCAATGAATTTGTAAGATCTTTAAACCAGCCTCAAAAGATTATCATTTTAAGATGACCGTTTAAGATGGAAACATTACATGAATTAATTTATGTTTAGATGTAATTAGACTTGTTGTTATGATCAAAGTTCAGAATGTATTACCATGAAGACCAAGTGCAATGTGGAGAATTTTGTGTCCATTTCAATTTTTTTATTTAGTCCTCTCCCTCTCTTTTTTCTTGTCACTTGTAAATCTGCTTTACCCTTTCACTGCACATTCTTTTGTCTTTTTAGTCCAGTTTCTCTCCCTCTGCCATTTTTACTTTTTCCTCCATCCTGCACAGGAGTGTAATGGTATATCCGACTGGCTCATGTAACCAGAGCTGCATTCCTTTATTGCACATGACATGCTGTTTTCCCCCTGCCAACACAGCCAGTCTAGTGCAGGCCTCAAGTTTCAGTCCAGAAAATCTGCCCTGGTCCATCATCAAGCCCACTAGCCCTGGGAGATGCCTGCCAATTCAGAACTCACCTGATTGAGGTATTTAGCTGGGTTTTCACTCTGGCTCTGTGCCTCCCTTCCATTCTGAAGTTACTCCAGAAGAATGTCTCAGATTTAGGCAACCCTTTAACTCAATCACCAATTAAAAAGAGACACTTAACTCAGCAACAACTGGTAGATCCTTTGTTGGGTGTTGCAGACTGTTTTTTTTTTATTATTATTTGTTTTACCCCTGCAGGTGGTGAAGGGTATCCGTTTACCTCTCTTAGCTGTTATGTCTAGCCTTCAGAGGCATAAGTGGACATTAGTAACACAAAGGCCTATAGAATATACATACGATTCCCACAGTGGGTTGAGAAATGCTCACAGTTCTTTAAGCTTTGTCTTAATTGGTCTTTTCATGGTTCTCACTATTTAATTGCCTCTTCTTTGTGAGCTCTAACAAAAGCCCGTTATGTCCAATCCAGAAACAAAAGTGAACAGTGGATCCCTGCATCAGGATGTGATGATCGTGATTTTGAAAAGCAGTGTTCCTTGATCAGTTTCTTTTGTTTGTCCCAGAACAACATTCATGTTAAGCAAAAATAGTCCAACTCTAAATGATAGGTTAATAAGAATGTTGTAAATGCTACAACCCAAACCTTAACCATTAACTACCCTTAAATCAGAGAAAAAAGATAGGTATATAATGTTGTTGAAGCTCCAACCCCAGGCCTAATATGGGGTTCCAGACAACTCAGAGTTCTCCCACCTCCTACTTGAAAACAGCCACTGAAATGGCGCTCGAGGTTGGTAACAGACTTAAAGTCAGGGCACATCGATTAACTCCAACTTAAGCAAGAAGCATCATTTCCAAGATGATGACTGGGTTTTGTCAAAGGTATAGCCACATTTTTGAGTATTTTCACAGCACAGGAACGGCTTTGTCCCAAATGGCACCCTAAGCCTTTGTGGTCCTTCTCCAAGTCTACACTTTAGTGATGTAATGCCACATAGACTGTCAGGTAGAAGTCCAGTGTGCAGCTTGCATCAGAGGTTGGCCGAAGTGCACATTGAGGGCGCTTAGTGATCATAAAGGGGCTCTCATTAGCACCATTCTGAAACCGAAAATGACAAATGGGACACACTATGGTCTTATGGACTTCATGGACATGTGCATGCGTTTGCCCTCGCAAGTCCAAATCAAGAGCGCCATTTAGGACAGGGTCAAAACATATTAACATAGACAACGTGGTTGTGCATCAATGTATGCTAATGCTAGTTAGGTTATAGCCAGCTTTAGCTAGTGTTTACATCACATCTGGAAGACTGTTGACCATTACACGATTGACTGAAATGCTTTCAACTCAAGTATTACCACTTTTGACTTCAACTGTAAGGTGGCATAAGCCTAACCCTAAAACTAAGCCTAAAATCTGATTGTTTGATTGGACTGTTGTTCCAAGACTAAGAAGGATGTTGATCCAGGAACACGTACTCCTTGACAAATCCTGGTAAGCCAAAGGATGCTTAAGAAACCAACGATCAAACTGATCTGCAAGGTCAAAATTGACTGTTTAGGCATTTGTCCCTTAGCAAATTTCTGCTTTCCAATACTCATTGGAAACATGTGATAATGATAAGCCTTCTCAAGACTTGATGGGGTGATCGAATTCAGCTTCATTTGCTCTGTCACCTTGAACAAATCCAGATGATTAGTGACAACTGTTCCCATAAGCCAGCCTTATTTCCCAAGAAACTCAAGCATCCCTTGCACTCCAAATTACGAACACAAATTTGAACGGCTGCTCTGGAAATTCCCTTGCCCAGCCCCACTCTCTTTCTTTTAGCCGCATTAATTGGATTCCTTAATTAGTTCCAGTAATAATTGTAAGAGTGATTGACGGTACTGGTGAGAAAAGTTCTCTGGCTTGTCTGGTCTCTAATTCCCGCTGTTAAACTGGGTCATTAATGAAATATATCCTGCTCCAACTGTCACTCAGATTAAAAATGATGTCATGAGCCACATGACTTCCAATTCCGATTAGACTACCTTGCACTTCCCTGGTGCAGTCAATCCACTGAAGAAGCAAAGCTGCAGAGGGAAGATTCATTTAAAGTCCCTCACAAAGGGTAGGAGGAGGAGTATGCAAATTTTGGGGGAGCAGAGGCAGACAGTTTTAATTACCTTGTTAAGTATACCCGTGAAGCCCGCAGCAGTCAGAGGGATTTGGGAGATTTGTTTCAGTAGCTGCAGAAAACAAACTGATATGACATCCAACAAAACAATACCAGTTTAACCACAGCAATCTTTGTTTATATTCAGCCGTCATGGTTGCTGTCTGCACTACATAATACAGTTCACATCTTCCCTGCTAACAAATTTATGTTTTTGAAACATTTTTCAAACATTACATTTTGGTTGTGGGAACACGATAATGTACAGTTTGAGTAGAACATTATGTAAAGGTTAGCATAAGGTTCCTGAAAATGTGAAAACATACAGAAGACTTAATTTGCCAACTTCTTTGATAGTTTTCAGTCTCAGAAATTTTTTTAAGAAATCTATGAACAATGCTGTATTAAGAATGTTTTCTCCTAACATTGTGGACATTTTTATTGAATACTAGTAATGTCATGAGGATGTTCCAATAACGTTTAAATTAATATTAAAAATGTTTAAATGGTTGCTATAGTTTTCATATATATGAAATGGAGGAGTTTTGGGTGACAGTGTTAAAAAAGGTTGTATAACAGTTATACCACCATGTTTGGTGGTAAAATATGAAACATCTCAACTCAACTCTACCTACACAAACACATACACTTTGTACTTGGATACAATGATTTATATATATATATATATATATATATATATATATATATATATATATTTATACACTGCCGGTCAAAAGTTTTGAAACACTTGACTGAAATATCTCTCACGATCTTAAAAATCTTTTGATCTGAAGGCGGATGCTTAAATGTTCAAAATTAGTTTTGTAGACAAAAATATAATTGTGCCACCATATTAATTTATTTCATTATAAAACTCAAATTTAATAAAAAAAAAAACAAAAAAAAAAAACAAACAGTTTTTGAAATTGCACAAAATAATAAAGAAAAGCAGCCAATAAGTGCCCAACATAGATGAGAACTCCTTCAATACTGTTTAAAAAGCATCCCAGGGTGATACCTCAAGAAGTTGGTTGAGAAAATGTCAAGAGTACATGTCTACAAATTCTAGGCAAAGGGTGACTACTTTGAAGATGCTAAAATATAACACAGTTTTGATTTATTTTGGATTTTGTTTAGTCACAACATAATTCCCATAGTTCCATTTATGTTCTTCCATAGTTTTGATGACTTCACTATTATTTTAAAATGTGAAAAAAAATTATAATAAAGAATGAGTAAGTGTTTCAAAATTTTGACTGGTAGTGTGTGTGTGTGTGTGTGTGTGTGTGTGTATATATACAGGTGCATCTCAATAAATTAGAATGTCGTGGAAAAGTTCATTTATTTCAGTAATTCAACTCAAATTGTGAAACTAGTGCATTAAATAAATTCAATGCACACAGACTGAAGTAGTTTAAGTCTTTGGTTCTTTTAATTGTGATGATTTTGGCTCACATTTAACAAAAACCCACCAATTCACTATCTCAAAAAATTAGAATGTCGTGGAAAAGTTCATTTATTTCAGTAATTCAACTCAAATTGTGAAACTAGTGCATTAAATAAATTCAATGCACACAGACTGAAGTAGTTTAAGTCTTTGGTTCTTTTAATTGTGATGATTTTGGCTCACATTTAACAAAAACCCACCAATTCACTATCTCAAAAAATTAGAATATGGTGACATGCCAATCAGTTAATCAACTCAAAACACCTGCAAAGGTTTCCTGAGCCTTCAAAATGGTCTCTCAGTTTGGTTCACTAGGCTACACAATCATGGGGAAGACTGCTGATCTGACAGTTGTCCAGAAGACAATCATTGACACCCTTCACAAGGAGGGTAAGCCACAAACATTCATTGCCAAAGAAGCTGGCTGTTCACAGAGTGCTGTAACCAAGCATGTTAACAGAAAGTTGAGTGGAAGGAAAAAGTGTGGAAGAAAAAGATGCACAACCAACCAAGAGAACCGCAGCCTTATGATTGTCCAGCCAAATCGATTCAAGAATTTGGGTGAACTTCACAAGGAATGCTGGGGTCAAGGCATCAAGAGCCACCACACACAGACATGTCAAGGAATTTGGCTACAGTTGTCGTATTCCTCTTGTTAAGCCACTCCTGAACCACAGACAACGTCAGAGGCGTCTTACCTGGGCTAAGGAGAAGAAGAACTGGACTGTTGCCCAGTGTTCCAAAGTCCTCTTTTCAGATGAGAGCAAGTTTTGTATTTCATTTGGAAACCAAGGTCCTAGAGTCTGGAGGAAGGGTGGAGAAGCTCATAGCCCAAGTTGCTTGAAGTCCAGTGTTAAGTTTCCACAGTCTGTGATGATTTGGGGTGCAATGTCATCTGCTGGTGTTGGTCCATTGTGTTTTTTGAAAACCAAAGTCACTGCACCCGTTTACCAAGAAATTTTGGAGCACTTCATGCTTCCTTCTGCTGACCAGCTTTTTAAAGATGCTGATTTCTTTTCCAGCAGGATTTGGCACCTGCCCACACTGCCAAAAGCACCAAAAGTTGGTTAAATTACCATGCTGTTGGTGTGCTTGACTGGCCAGCAAACTCACCAGACCTGAACCCCATAGAGAATCTATGGGGTATTGTCAAGAGGAAAATGAGAAACAAGAGACCAAAGCATGCAGATGAGCTGAAGGCCACTGTCAAAGAAACCTGGGCTTCCATACCACCTCAGCAGTGCCACAAACTGATCACCTCCATGCCACGCCGAATTGAGGCAGTAATTAAAGCAAAAGGAGCCCCTACCAAGTATTGAGTACATATACAGTAAATGAACATACTTTCCAGAAGGCCAACAATTCACTAAAAATGTTTTTTTTATTGGCCTTATGATGTATTCTAATTTTTTGAGATAGTGAATTGGTGGGTTTTTGTTAAATGTGAGCCAAAATCATCACAATTAAAAGAACCAAAGACTTAAACTACTTCAGTCTGTGTGCACTGAATTTATTTAATACACGAGTTTCACAATTTGAGTTGAATTACTGAAATAAATGAACTTTTCCACGACATTCTAATTTATTGAGATGCACCTGTATATATAATTTATTTTTTTTACAGAAAACTTGGAAACAAAACATGTTGTAGTGGCAGATCAACAATAAATCTTCACTGGTACACACTCCCACAGAAACTTCCTGTGTTTTCTTTGTAGTGCTGTAATACATTGCTACCCTGAGAAACCAGGTGTTGGAGAGGAACTGTTTAGTTGAAATTCTATAGTCTGGAATGTAAAACATGTAAAACTGTAAGGATTTAAATGTTAAGTGGATGATAGGTTATGTTCTTTAAGGTGATATTAGGATGAGGTACAGCATTCTAGAGTAGGATGCCCCTTTAGACACCTGCTAATGTGTCTAATTTAACAGCGTCTGATCTCTCTGGACTCTCTTCATTTTGCATGCACCTGGAGAGTGCTCAGAGCCGAGATTTGATCTATAGAAAGGAAACTGATAAAAAGAGAGAGGCAGTGAAAGTATTGCATAGGAGATCGCTGCAGTTTGCTCAAAACCCCAACAGTACGTGACCAAATCGCTTAGATCTACAACGCCTAGTCGATTCAAGGGTTATCGTTCATCATACCACTCTTACAAAAAATGTGCTGTTTTTAGCACTTGGCAAAAGCTCGTTTCACATGTTTTAGTGCAATAGACGAGAGTATGGGTGAATTGGTACCACATTGCTTTTGCATGCTTAAACTTGCATACATTTCAATTAAGAAACCAGCAATATCGAGTACCTAGACTTTCGGCTTAAAGTCTGGTCCACATTGCAGCTTATTCTGGCCAAGAAACGCTCACTTAGACTGGAAGAGACCGTTCGAGAATCTTTTGTGTATCTTTCAAAGATTTAATGCCACAAACCTGACAACTTTTGAAAAATGCTGTTAGAAGTACCTTTTCAAAATTACTCATTGTGTCAAACTTGTAAACATGACTTGTAAACACAAGTTTCCAGGCTGACTGGTGCAGCCTAATTCCTTAAAGTTGTAAAAAGCCAGCCAGTTAGTTTGGAACTGCCGATTTTCAGCATGCTCCTGCCATTTTTGTATGTGATATGCATCATACTGTACATGAATGGACTGTGCACAGTCCATGGGCGTGCTGTTCGAGGCTATGCTTAGACTGTGAGCTGGTAAATAGCTGCCAGTTGTTGCTTGGTGATGTCTGTACAGTTGGCAATGTTAGAAGGCCTGGACCAAGGCCCATAGCCTCCCAGGGGTGTTTAGGAGGCAAAGAGGCTGGCCTGCCCCCCTGACTGGGCCCCTGCTGGCTGTTATCAATTATAGAGTTGGCAAGCAAAGCCTGTCCACGGCAGCTCAGGGCTAACAGAAGGGAAACTGGACGAGACAGGGGCTAAAGAAAGAGACCAACAAAACAGACTATACCTGCAGACATAGGCTGCAGTCAGAGTAGAGACCAAATGCAGCGACTGAGGGACTAGAAACATTTTAAAGAAAGGAAAAGACAATAAAGTCTGCAATACGCACTTGGCAAAGAGGAGAGTATCCACTTTTGTGTGTCTGTTTTCTTTCATATGGCCAAGTTTGTGTCTGTTTTCTTTCATATGGCCAAGTTTGTGTGCAGTCAGCTGGCATGTATGGGTTTTATGGCTGGATGGAGGTATCTATTCTGCCTATGTATTTACTCTAGACCAGGGGTTTTCAAAGTGTTAAACAGTAAGCCACCCCCCCCACCTCACAAAATTTACAAGACTGCAATTACCTTAATTTCAGTCTGACAGACTCATTCATTAATGCATCATACACGATGAGTGATAAATATTTGGCAATAAATATTTCTATTAATAATACGAAACAGTATTTTGCATTATTTTTTATTAACAAAATAGCCTACCTGTTTGTCCTTATGACAATGGGATTATTAAATTTTTTCACCTATATTTGTGATAAAACCACATGAGCCAGTCTCCGTCTCTATGTTAATCAAACACAAACACATGAAGACACGTCGACCCGATATCATGTTGAATGTCATGATTTTGGATGAATAAACAAAGGCAGAGCTATATGGCTTTATGATAGATTTGTGAGTGCACATGACCGGTTTTGAGTGTACACACACTCTCTGAAAGAGAGCAGGGAAATTTCATTGTAGTAAATCTGCGTGCGAGCGGAGAGATGCGCTCTTGCATGATATGCATGCGTTCATGACATTTAACAGAATTATAACATCATAGAGCTACTGTCTATTATGCTGGACTATGGTCTATTAAGCCAGTTATTTTAATTTATCTTCACAGTACATTTGTATTGTATTTAATTATTTATCTTTTAATTTTACTTGGTGAATTTATCATAATTCTCTGCGCCTCCCCTGACATATCTTGGCACCCCCCTGGGGAGGCACACCTCCCGGTTTGAAAACCATGGCTCTAGACATACTGCAGATATCTTGATATTAACTGATGATATTCATGTTAAAAATATTTTCTTTCATCTCAGACATATTGACCTAACTGCAACAGGATAAAGAAATGATGGAGATTATTGAAGGAGAGTTCTCAGCATGTTGCAAATAGCAGCCATCTGTACAGCTGTAATTCAGACCTGATGGAAGGGCCAGCCTTAAATTTCAGGCCAATCCATTTCCACTTCCTGTGCAGCTGAGCAAGAATGTGAATTAGCCAATAAGAAAATTAGCTTAATGTGAATTGATATGTTAAATAGCTAAATCACCTGATCCTGAGGAACTTGATTCTCTTCTCGACTCGACAGACTGGTTCTAAAAAAAAAGTGCTGGCTTTAACCATTGCAGAATGGATAAAAAGGAAAACAATTAATTTGCTTTCATGTTTTGTGAAAATGTGATTGTTAAACTCTAGGAAAGAAAAAAATATTATTATCCTCTACTCTGAGTGAGTTTATTTTCCAACATAGTTCTCCCAATTAGATCCCAATGTGATCTCATCAGTATTTTAACTGTTTCTCCTAGATAGCAATGAGATTAAACAGAGAGATTTTTCTAGTTCTCTGGGAGTTACTGGAGAAAGAGACCCCAGTTATCTCACACGTTTCTCCTCTAGAATTTCATAAGAGATATCAACAATGTCCATGTTTGCATGCACTTAAGAAAATGGTTTATTCTGGGTTTCCGCATAAAGTGGCATTCTGAAACGTTATGTAAAAGAGAGAGTTTCTTTCCTTACGCTGTTTAAGGGATTAAGAGAAAGCGGTTTAACACACCTGGGTTTCTCCTGGAGAATGCGGCTTATGTGGCCATGTAAACCCATAAACTGAGTTCTTACAGCTGTTTGAAAAGGGCACATGTGCGTGAACAGACCAGATAACAGACGTCATAGGATGGAGCCCAACAACAAGTCAACACAGTGAAAGGAATTCAGAATTTCTGGGAGTACAGTGGGAAAAGTACATAAACTATAAACTATACCCATTTATACACAGGGATATAAAATATCGACTGTCCCTCATGTTCGCGTATAAGTGCTCGTACATTGGGGGAGTCCCAGAGTTTTGCATAAGAGGCAAACCCCACTATTGCAGCACAGTTCAGCTGGAGGTCACGATGGAAAGAAAACAAACACCACAACAACTCAGGAATATCTGGATATAAAACAAAGCAACAGAGAATAAAATAGCATAGTCTACCTCGGATGCCTTGTTTGTTATTTACACAAGTGTCACAGGGAAATTACATTACTGTGGAGAAAGCTGCTTTCCTATCAAGCCACATGTATACAGGAATAAAGAGTAGGGCGCTTCTATTGTGCATGTAAATGGAACGCAACTTTCTCCCAATAAGCTGCCTTCTGGTGTCCATGTCAACGTAGTCAATGGTGCTGTGATTAGTCAAGATACCAAAGTCTAAAATCAAAAGTCAGAGATTTCCATGTGAACTCAAACATTCCTCATCAAAATCCTCCAAAATAGCTATGCTATCCACATTAATTTTCTAGCTCTATATTTACTGCATACCAACAACTGTCTTATTTGTGTCTATTTTTCTTTCTCCTAAGGATGTTAGGAGAAACATTTGAGACACTGAGAACTGCACTATATCTCATGAGTTATGAAAGAGCAACATCTAAGCAATATAATTTTCCTTTGGGTTTTCCAATGATTATTAGGGTGTGTAGTACACACAGCCAAACAAAGTTGTAGTTCAGGTTTGTCTCAAAGCAACTGGGTTAGATGCTTTTTGGCTGTTTAGATGTACTTCTGTGTCGTGTGATCACACACAGTGACTCTGAAGGCTGGCCTTTTCCTTCCCCTTTATAGAGTGGGTATGATTGTGTGTGCTATTGTGTGTCCTGGCAGGGGATCAGACGAGTGTGGCCAAACCTTACCCTCACCACAACTCCATTCAGCTGCATGACAAACCAGGCGGAGCAGCATGGCCCACTGCCATAATACTCTGCCTTTTATCTGTACAGATATTATGGGTGGCTTTGAGTCAGCCGGTCTGAGTCAGTTTGCCGACAGTACCCCGTCAGCCCTGTGTTCAGAGTGTAATGTTAAACTGCACTGGGAAGCCCGTGGGAGCCCGAAGCCTGTGGGAGCATGTGGCACTTTTCTCCAGTGCAGATGACATCTTTGGGGGAAACATGATGTAGGGCATCTGGCTTCTTGGCATTCAAAGCATATTTCAGCCTTTGTCTGCTCTAAGAAGAGTGAAAAAATGTAGTTTAATTTTACAGCACTTTGGTGCTCTTTGTACATAATAAGTGTTTTGTCTTGTAGGTATGTCAAAGTCCAGACGTGTCACAGAAAATAAAGAACATTTTGGCCAACTAGTGAGCAAATATTATCATCAGATTATTATAACTGAAGAGCAATTAAGGATAAAATAATGAATAGGCTGCCAATATCTCCTGGATCATGGCAGCCATCATTCATTTAGCACAATGTTCATTTGTAGTACAAATGGGGATTACAGTATGATGCTAAAAATATTTTCAAATAAAGAACACTTGTGAGTGTGAGGAGTGCCAAGTACCTATGTTTATCTTTAATTAGCACCTTTAGCAGAGGCGTGAGAGTTTCACAAAGACTGATTCCGTCCTGTTGAAAACTAATCTGAAAACATCTGTTCTGTTGGGAAATCTCTAATTTTTAATGAAAAGTTTCTGTACTTTCTAACAAAACTCTTGGTTTGATTTGTACAGAACTGAATTTAACACTGAGAAAATTAATGAAAACGTATATGACAATATCATGAAATTTAAGGTAACGGGACACAGATATAGAAAGAAACAGAAAAGAGAAATTACTATATATATATATATATATATATATATATATATATATATATATATATATATATATATATATATATATCAGTCATGACAACTCTCAGACTGAAGTTTAAGATGTTTATTATGAAAATTACAGTCTGTAGCTTTGGTCTTGGTGGACTAGATCTGCTTAACACTGCTGCTGCTGCTGTTGCTTCTGCAGAGCAAGTACAAAGATTTGCTACTGCTAGACATACAAAGTACATGCTGTTGTAGCTGAACAAACATGCACAGGTCCCCAACAATGTAGTCGGGCTGCTCGACACAAAACACAAACCCCCAACAAGCAGATCTATCGCCAAGACTTGTGTATGCTGTTGCTGCTGCAAGAAACATGTTAACCACATGAACTAACCATGTGAGCCTGGTTACTGGCCAGTGCTTAATGCTATTGACAGATTCACTATGAGTACCTTGGCTGCTGCTCGAGAGGTTTAATCTAGTGTCCTACTAAAAATGTGTACATGGACTGGATAGCCCATAGTTTACTTAAATTGTGACTTATAATATCTATGTTTACCTGGCTAAAAGCCTAGGTTCTATACCTAGCCTGGACGAGTTTGGCTGAGGCTTAACTAGCAGGGATGTTCTATGTAAAAAATAAATATTATTAACAAGCTGACGCCACGTAGTAAGCCGATAAGTTGTTTATATATATATATATATATATATATATATATATATATAAAGAAAGTCTGCATGTCTTCACTAAATAGTTCAAAAGACCCCAGCAACCACCTAAGCAATGTACAGAATTTAATAATGAAAGATCCAAATGCTCATACATTTTTGAGCTTCAATTATATCTTTAGAATTAGGTCTAATATAAAATTCATAAGCAGCTGAAGACCATCGACCCATTTCTTTTAGCGTGGCAGTGGGTACTTTGGGCGTGGCGGTGGTAGCTGCTCCGATCCTAAAGGAGTGGGGGGTGTAGGCTTTGGGACTGAGGCCACAGAGATGACATAGTTACTTGAGTTTGGAAGTGAACCAGGTGCTTTTCATTGGTTTGCCATGCGCCGTCCGCCGTGAGGAACAGAGGGTCATCAGGTAGAGCCGAGTGATAGGATTGTAAATAGCGGGACATGGAAAGCAGAGGGCAAAATACTGTGTTAGACTTAGCAATGACAATGGGTGTTCCTTTATTTAATTTGTCAGTCTTAGTGTGCTTTGTTAATAGAGTAAATTGGTGATTATCTAAAATGATATCAGACACGGTGAGATTGTTGTCTGGGTTAAAGGAGAGTGTTTTACAAGTGAATTCCCCGCACCACAGAAAACCATAAAAAGCTGTGAGAAAGACAGATTCTAATAGGGTGTCCGTATAGAAACCAAAAACCCTGTTCCTTAAATAGCGTAATGCTTATTTAGGCTATGGTCATATAGGAAGAAAGTGGTTTTAGTCTAAGACTGTTTGGCAGAACAGAGGGCAATTCATGCCAACTGGTAGAGCATCTGGGCACAGAGCACAGAATTCCTGAAATCTATCACGTGAAAGTGTTTCAGCTTTGTAATTATTAAGACCTGGATGTAAGTAGCTTTCAAAATGAAATTTTTAATGATGCATATCCAACTGAGACACCTAATAAATCTATTAATAGAGGGAATAGAGGAGCGACCTTTATTTATTATATGTACTGCTGCCATGTTATCGCAAAAAACTTTAATCCTCTTCTGACGGCAATTATTGCCCCATAGCAAGCAAGAAATTACGATCGGATACATTTCAAACAACGCGGTTGAATGCACTTCAATCGGGAGGTTTACAATTTCTAAAGGCCATTTATCTGCAAGCCACTGATTTCTGAACATCCCGCCGAACCCGATTAAGGGAGCTGCATCAGTGTAGAATTGAAGAGACAATGAAGTTTTGAGAGAAACATTATAGAAGAAGGAAATTCCATTCCATTCTTGGAGTAAACGTGAACAAAAGCACAGGTCTGACTGACAGCCCTCATCCAGGACCAGATTGTCATGAAGGTTAGGGACAGTTTTAGATAATTCTAGAAGTCTGGAAATGAAGGCGTGCCCTTAACGTATGATATGCATGGCAAAATTGAAATGTTCCAGCAGGGACAACAAATCGTGCTTGGTTATGAATATAGCCAATTCGAAAAGATGTCATGATCTGATGGATGTGATTGAGCTTCACTTGTGGAAGAAATGCTAACATATACTGGCTATTGAGGGTAATGCCCAGGAATTCTAACGATGTTGTTGTAGGTTCTACTGGTTGGTTAGGTCAGTGTTACTATCAGAAATAATTAATAATTATTTCTTTAGTTATTAATTAATATTTAAATTAAATAATAGAATCTAACTCATTAAAACCTCATATGGGGCTCCAGTAAATGTAGTGCGCTACGTTCAGGAGCGGGTTTTGTTATTAGCAATAATTAATAATTATCAAAGATAATTATTAAAATCAATAGAACATTGATGAGATTCAATGTTAGCTTTATTAATCCTTTAAATCAACAATTATCAAAGATAATCATCGATTATTAACATTGATGAAACATAGATTAAAATTAACACTAGCTTATTGATCCTTCAAATTCAACAATCATCAAAGATAATTATCAATTATCAAAAATCAATAGAATATTAATAAGTATTAATATCGCCGGGGCACCACCCTGGAATCAGGGACTAATAACCAGATAGTATAACGGTCTCAATATTAGATTGTTCTCTTAGGAAAATCGACATCCGAAGAATATCGATTTTCGAAAAAGAAACAATGAAGGCTTGAATCCGAGCACTGACATCCCCTTTCAGCATTTGACACAGGTGTATGCAAAACAAACCAAAAACACTTCTCTTTGAAATATAACAAAGTTTATTTATGCAGTAATATCAATTAATAATCAATACAATGCAGTCAATAAACTTCCAACTTACAACTACAAATTAAACAGTGACATGATTAGATATGGTAACCAAAATAATCCTATAACACATGAGAGGAAGGTGTGTGTGTGTCTGTGTGTGTGAGAGAGAATGTGTGTGTGTAAGTAGGGACACACACAAAATGGCGGACGTGACTTTCGTGGAGAGTACGTCACGTGAGATTTCCGGCCAGAAAATATGGCCGCGAATGTGGGCGGAGAGAAGCCGGTCAATGGCGTCTGCCCGTTTACCTCGTGTCTCTGCTTGTACGATAACTTAGGGACAAAGCTGAGCTTTATCACAAAGTTATCTACTAGCCAAAAGTGTGTGCAAGAATGTTTGTGAGCATCTGTTAGTTTATCACTCAGAGACGCGGTGGACGGCTCGTAAACCGTCCCGCGGTCTTTGATCCTTTAACGGATAAACTCAGTGTGCCGGTCTCACCCGCGATGGCGGAAATACACAGCAGTCCAGTGTGGTTGGACTACAACACAGCAGATCTCATTTGTGATAACAATACATTACAGTAATACCTTGAATATTATTAGCAGCAATGAGCGGACTCAGTGGTCCATAAACTGTACAAGCAATAACCTTGATACACAAGAATAACACACTATAATATTCTATCTCTGCCCAGACGTAAACCTCTTACTGGAATCGTATGAGGATGCAGACGAATGTGTGTTCATCTGTCCTTTAACTCCGACTGGGTTCTTCGAGGCTCGGGTGATGACGGGAGGCTGTTTCCTTGCTCTGTCGGCGGGCGGTACGGCTGCTGATTCTTGGTGGGCTGGCGGAGAAATCAGCGACGTCAACTTGATTGAAGAGGGAAGAGAAATCTTTTCTCTTTTCACTTCTGCAGGCAAACGGATGAAGATGCGGATTGCTCGGCGGTCTCCTTCAGATCCGTTAGAGTGTTCGGTGGAACACAGAGTAATCTCAACTCGTCCAGCGAGATGGAGATTGTATGGCCACAGTTTCAAGTCGGATGTTACTTCCTTGTGCCATGAGGCTACACCTGAGAGCAGCGATGAGCTGCGTCTACACACGGCGAGCAAAGTTGCTGGAAGCAAATCCCGGAAGCATCTCAGAGGTATTTCTACTCCTGATGACGTCATGGTTGAGGGCCGTTCTGTTGTGTGCCTCATCCAATAGGAGTTGAGAGTTCGATCCTTTAGTGAGCAAGGCTTCATGGGATTTGTAGTCTGTTTTGGACTCCCTTTGTTTGATTTTGGCGCGGTTTTTATCAATAAGATTTGTGTGGGGGCCTCAGTTAGGTTTTATGACTGTGTTAGGCCTGCCTTTGTCTTCTATCTGAATACATGAGGCCCAACATTGTAGAACTGACAGTTTTCTCATTGGATAGAGGCACGCTGAGATTTTGAAAAAGTTCCTTCAATTTATTGATTCTGCAGTTGTGTTGAGAGTTTGGAAAATCTACAAGCAAGAAATCATCTAGCAAGTGTAAAATGAAAGGAATATGACATTTATTGAGAAGAATCCAGCAAAGCACTTCTGAAAGGGTATCAAAAATTATGGGGGTACTGCGACAACCGAAAGTTATCCACATGGCAAAGTAAATTTTTGATCTCTACTTGATGCCAAAAAGGTGCCATTGAGATGGATGAAGGGGCATAACTTTGAAGGCATCGGTTATGTCGGCTTTTGCTATCCAAGTGCCTTTACCTGCGGTTTTATAAACTGAATTGTGTGAACAATGGATGCATAACACAGAGAAAACATGTCTTTGGGTATGAGGCTGTTAATACTAGGAACTACACTGTCATGGGGAGCTGAAAGATCAATTATTAATCTCTTTTTGTTGGAGTATTTCCAAGTCGCGACACCTATAGGGTTGATGCGATATATAGGAAAAGGAGAGTGAGAGAAGGGACCGATTAAGTATCCCTTTTCCACTTCTTTTTTTTATTAAAGTATTTACGATTTCAGGTTCTCTGGTAGCTGATATGAGATTTTTACAGACGTGAATTGAGGTGGGGATGAAACTAAGACCAGCCAGAAAACCTTGAATGAGACCAGTAATAAGAAAATTCACAAAGCAGCAGTTTGGATGATTAAATAAATTCATAGAAAGCTCTTGAATGTTGATTGCTGTGGATGGATGTTTATTCATATTTTCACAGGATAGAAATTTGCAGGAGGTGCTTTGAACCTGCGGGGAAAGACAGCTCTGGGGTGACTATCGCCGCATGCAGAATAACTTTCATTTTTGATAGGGACAAACAGATTCATTAAAGTTAATACAAACAGCACTAGAACCTTAGGATCAGTTCACCTGGATTGAGGACCAGGAGAAAGGTTTGGTCCAGATGAAGGATTTGTTAGGCTGTTCAATGAAGCCTTGTGCTATTTGATAAGTAGTTTGGGGACAGAGATTTGTGGAGTGCACCAGAGAGCCACATACATTGCAGGATATAGCTCTATGTCCAGTGAAATATCTGCTAATCAGTTGTAAGTCTACGACAGACCAATCCAGCTTTAAATTAAAATGTTGTATATATAGGGCTGCTTTGGCTGAAAATGACTTGTGGTATTCATAGAAGAGTGAGCCACCATAATTTAGGGCTAGATCAGAGATTAATGGCCAAGTAGGTATCTAACTCAGAGCGTCTTTCTGGAAAAGCCTTACATATTGTGTCTCTGTACAGGCCGAAAGCCACATTAAATTCTGCAAGAGATAAATTTTAGATAGTCTCGGATCACATTCTTTTAAAACAACTGAAATGTCCCCGCAGTCCACAATACACTTGTCTACAGATCCTTGAGAGCAGAGCAAGATTTTTACCAAATTGATGTCATTACCTGCGATTATCTGTTTTCTAAAATTTGGTGGAATGGCTGCTGCTGGTGGGATGAACGGAGCACCGCTAACTGAAGCAGGAACCGCTGTAGCCAGAGAATGACAAGGTGTGGCATCACTGAAAGTGGCCTCTAGTTGATCTTGGGAGTAGACGGAGGTGGGAACGTGAATGGTGTTCGGGTTATCCTGGGAATCAGACTTCTCCAAAGCTACAATTTTGCTATCCAATGTGCTGATAGATTCTTTTATTTCCATGAAATTACCAGATCGCTGGTTGAGGGAAAGCCGGAGCAGGTTTTTTTTGCTGGGAGAGTACTGGAAGCCAGATTCAGGTGTTAATGTTTTGCCTTAGATTTTGTGTGGGCGTGGGAGCTAGGCTGAAGACAGAAAGAATGCAAACAAGTCTTCATGGGACAGACCTGTTGATGGTACAATGTTGTGGCGGAATAAATCCTCCAAAATCCTAGGGACCCACCACTCTTTGATTAAAACGTGTCTGTGAGCCAGGCGAACGGTCCTACGTTTGGAAGGCTGGGAAATATGGTCTGCTCTGCTTCTACTGGTAGTGTCCGGAATGTCCAATAATATCTCTTCCGTGCCGGGCTCTATGTCTAAAGATAGGACTTCGTCCACGTCGAGCTGTGATATGGTGCCTTCGGAGTGGGGATAAGAGGCACAAGCAAGCAAGATAAGTGCTATGTAAACTCTCATTACTTGCGCAGTGAGATCAGCTTGCCGATAATGTGACAGGTGAGCTATTTAAATGTTTGATGTGATTGGTCTGGACAAGTGATTGGCCACAGAGATTGCTTTTAGGGAACCTAACAGCTTGCACTACAGTTTCCTGACTGAACTTGGCCATATATATATATATATATATATATATATATATATATATATATATATATATATATATATATATATATATATATATATACAGGTGCATCTCAATAAATTAGAATGTCGTGGAAAAGTTCATTTATTTCAGTAATTCAACTCAAATTGTGAAACTCGTGTATTAAATAAATTCAATGCACACAGACTGAAGTAGTTTAAGTCTTTGGTTCTTTTAATTGTGATGATTTTGCTCACATTTAACAAAAACCCACCAATTCACTATCTCAAAAAATTAGAATACATCATAAGACCAATAAAAAAAACATTTTTAGTGAATTGTTGGCCTTCTGGAAAGTATGTTCATTTACTGTATATGTACTCAATACTTGGTAGGGGCTCCTTTTGCTTTAATTACTGCCTCAATTCGGCATGGCATGGAGGCGATCTGTTTGTGGTACTGCCGAGGTTGTATGGAAGCCCAGGTTTCTTTGGCAGTGGCCTTCAGCTCATCTGAATTTTTTGGTCTCTTGTTTCTCATTTTCCTCTTGACAATACCCCATAGATTCTCTATGGGGTTCATGTCTGGTGAGTTTGCTGGCCAGTCAAGCACACCAACACCATGGTCATTTAACCAACTTGTGGTGCTTTTGGCAGTGTGGGCAGGTGCCAAATCCTGCTGGAAAATGAAATCAGCATCTTTAAAAAGCTGGTCAGCAGAAGGAAGCATGAAGTGCTCCAAAATTTCTTGGTAAACGGGTGCAGTGACTTTGGTTTTCAAAAAACACAATGGACCAACACCAGCAGATGACATTGCAACCCAAATCATCACAGACTGTGGAAACTTAACACTGGACTTCAAGCAACTTGGGCTATGAGCTTCTCCACCCTTCCTCCAGACTCTAGGACCTTGGTTTCCAAATGAAATACAAAACTTGCTCTCATCTGAAAAGAGGACTTTGGACCACTGGGCAACAGTCCAGTTCTTCTTCTCCTTAGCCCAGGTAAGACGCCTCTGACGTTGTCTGTGGTTCAGGAGTGGCTTAACAAGAGGAATACGACAACTGTAGCCAAATTCCTTGACATGTCTGTGTATGGTGGCTCTTGATGCCTTGACCCCAGCCTCAGTCCATTCCTTGTGAAGTTCACCCAAATTCTTGAATCGATTTTGCTTGACAATCCTCATAAGGCTGCGGTTCTCTCAGTTGGTTGTGCATCTTTTTCTTCCACACTTTTTCCTTCCACTCAACTTTCTGTTAACATGCTTGGATACAGCACTCTGTGAACAGCCAGCTTCTTTGGCAATGAATGTTTGTGGCTTACCCTCCTTGTGAAGGGTGTCAATGATTGTCTTCTGGACAACTGTCAGATCAGCAGTCTTCCCCATGATTGTGTAGCCTAGTGAACCAAACTGAGAGACCATTTTGAAGGCTCAGGAAACCTTTGCAGGTGTTTTGAGTTGATTAGCTGATTGGCATGTCACCATATTCTAATTTTTTGAGATAGTGAATTGGTGGGTTTTTGTTAAATGTAAGCCAAAATCATCACAATTAAAAGAACCAAAGACTTAAACTACTTCAGTCTGTATGCATTGAATTTATTTAATACACAAGTTTCACAATTTGAGTTGAATTACTGAAATAAATGAACTTTTTCACGACATTCTAATTTATTGAGATGCACCTGTATATATATATGTGTGTATCCTTAATTTTATGATCCTTCAGGGCTGCACAATTAATGAAAATAACATCAAAATTGTGATATGGTCATATTTGATCATTAAATCACAAAAGGCTGTGATTAAAAGTAATAGCCTACCTGGTCTGAGTGAACGGTTGATGCGGTGTTCATTGTTCACACATGGGGCTCACTTTTTTCAGGGCTCTCAGAGTGGTTCACAAGCTTTGTGAAAGCAAAGTGCTGTAGGTTGACACATTTGTGCAATTTCAGACATTTGTTACTACTACAAGTTATTACACAAATAAAAAAAAATGACATTGTACCACAGAAAATTAGATGACAGGGATTCACCAGATTAGTATTGAGGAAAAACTAAAATTAAATTGAAAAAATAACTTACTATTGCAATCTAATCCTCAAAATAGTACAATAACCTACAATTATATTTCAGTATGATAATAATATGATATATTATTAATATATTATAATAATATTATTTATTTTCTTTTAGCTTTTTTGTTTGTTTGTTTGTTTGTTTGTTTGACAATATGGATGATGAGGAAGAGCAGTCCACAGTTGACAAAACATATTCAGTTTTATCGGATAAGAAAAAGAATAAAAATAATATAATTAGCCTAAATATAATAATAATAACAATTATATTAATATTATTTTTTTAATAATAATAATAATAAAAAGAAGAGATACATTTATGAATTATACAAGGCATATTTGCTATATGGAAACTATTAATTTAACAGAGTTACATTTCAAATTGGCCTCTCATTCAGTTTTGACACACCTTCAGATAAAGCCCCACCCACATCCAGTTATACCTATATACAGATCCAGATTTAGATGATTTTACCATAGCAACAGATACAGACACAGATATAGATAATGGCTTTGCTGCACATCAGTAAATGATTAGTTAACATTCATATTTATAACAAAAGAAAGGTTTTTATAATGGACTCATTTTAATTTAGGCAGCTGTTCAGTGTTAGTCCATTTCAAAACTTTAAGCTGTTCTTTTTCCTCAAAACAAAGGCATATTGGAACACTTCTGTAATGCTGTATTTAAGAATCTGGTTACTCCATAAGCATAATCAAGAATGTAATCTGAGCTTGCTGTATTATGATTTTAGAAGTTTGAGCATTTAGTCCTTTTGTTGCAAACACAGCATCACTGGTAGTTAAACATAAACTAAACAATAATTCCACCTGAATTGTTTTGAAATTCATCAGCATGTCAGGCTCAATTCAATGAATAGTTGTGCCTTTCTCTGAATAAAAGCTGTAGAACACCCCAAGGGGTATGTCGGGCAAATTTAAACACAGATGTGTGGACCAATACCTTATGTCTTGGTTTATCATTCTGTTTCTTTGCTAATGCCAGTTCAATGTAGTGGTTAGCATGGGTGGACTTTTAGCATGCAATATGTATAGATAAATAGTCTAAGGGGCTTTATCTTCTTGCCACTGGTTCAAAGCCACTGGTGTTCTAAAAAAAAGTCAAAATGTACTTTACAAAGTTTTATAAACTAGGCTTTCACATTCAAAGCTACAGTATCATCTTTGTGAGTGTAGCCAGGCTGGTCTATTTAGCTGGTTTTAGGGGAGGACCAGCTGACCAACCAGCTAAAACCAGCTGAAGACCAGCTTGGCCAGACTGGGAGACCAGACAGACCAGCTGAAACCAGCTAAGACCAGCAAACCATCTTAGGCTGGTTTGAGCTTTTTTGTTCAGCTTTGTTCAGGCCTTTTCTTTTTACCTAATAGCCAACATGTCAGATAGGTTGCGATGAATGATCCTCGACTTTCTAACCTTTTGTTGGGTGCCATGCAGCAGGATTCAATAGGGATAATAGGGAGCACTAGAGTTCTCCTGGAGACCAGTGTTATCTGATATACCCTGCCCTCATTTGGGTATGAAATGATGGTCTGTAGAACATGACCTGAGGGCCAGGCTTCTTTCCTTTTCCCAAAATGCCCTGATCAGAGGGTTTTTATTAAACTCGGTGCCGTTGAAGCACACATTAAAAGCTATCAAGTCAGAGTAGACTGTACTGCTCAGTCCATTGCTCCCTAAACCGAGATCTCTTGAGCTAGCTTTCCTCTGTGAGGCTAACTGGACGAGATCTCAAACATGTCAGCTGAGAGCGAGACGGATCTCTCAACCTTTGGACAAACGGCCAAGGTTCTGTGTTATCATAAGAGCAGAATCTGTGTAATCTAATAGGCCGCTTGCCCAGTGGGAAATTGAGGAGAGCTCTACGGATTAGAGTTGGTTGAAAGGCGACAAGCTCAGAGAATACACTTGTTGGACTGTTTTCCAGTCTCCATACAACATTCCCACTGTGAATAGACAAGACTACAGACATTTGTGGAAGTTCTGTAAATGAGAGTGGTTTTTGGAGTAATCCGATCTTTAGTCCCTCTGGGCATAGTCTCACTTTGCCAGACTTTTGACCAGCAGCATAAAGTCCTGTCCATATTGCAGCTTATTCTAGCCATTTAGACTGGAAGAGACCATCTGACCAACATGTAAACAACCAAAGTTAATTTTGTTTTTACATTTAGGGTTGGAGTTGTCTGAAAACAGGCCTACACCATAATAATGGACTGAAACAATTCAAATAATGAAAAATACTCAAATAAATAAATTCAAATAATTGCAGAAAATAGATGTTTTTTAGATGAAAATAGAATGTTTTTTCTCACCTTCTTTCTGACCTGCTGTCGTCTCCCTAGGCTGCTCTGAGGACAGCTTTACTGATAGAGTGTAGCTTGACAGAGTTCATTGTGGTTAAACCTCTTTATGTTCTTGTCTGCTTTGTTTACTCTCCGCGGCTGCACTGCTGTATTCAGGCTCAGTGGTTAAGTGGATGAGATAAACCAGTGTAAGCAATGCTGTGGAAGAGAGACCTCTCACTCCTATCCCACCGTAAGGTCCTTAGTTCACCCTGTGGTGTCTCAGCCTCCTTTATGCACTGGCACACATACCCAACATCACAGAAGCACAAGAAGTCACCATCACAGCAATGCATCAATTGATTGTTACATAACAAGTGAATGTGTAAGTGTCTAGCAGTTGACTACTCTTTCTGCTGAATGTGAATGTTCTGGACCAGAGTAACACTTCTAGATGATGTTCTTGCACTTGCTGAGTAAAGTTCTGTCTGTTCCCTATCTGTCACTCACTCGACGTTGTGTCGATGTAGTGACACTAGGGGTCACTCTTGGGAGCCCGAAACACCTCTGGTCTTTGATAAAAGGCCAATGAAAATTGGCGAGTGGTAGTTGCATGCCACTCCCCCGGACATATGGGTATAAAAGGAGCTGGTATGCAACCACTCATTCAGATTTTCTGTTCGGATCCGAACGGTCATGCTCATTGAGCTGAACTCTCATGACTGTTCATTCACCTCTGCTGGATCTGACGAAGCATTTCAGTGGCTTCTCCCTCCTCTGCACTGGTGCACTGCAGAGAACGCCCCTGGGCTCTTCGGCAGAAAAAAGAGAGTATATTTTTCTGAAAGAGTATATTTCTCTAAAAGAGCGGCACACGGCACGTCTTTTTAAACTTCACCTCTCAACTTCAGACGGTCACGATCGCTGTCTTTCGTGTCTGGGCGTGACCCACACGGAGGCAGCGTTCATGGATGGTTCATGTTCTCACTGCGAGAACATGACCATGGCAACATTGCGGTCGCGGCTTGCTTTCGTAAGAAAAGGGCCACCCCAGCGGCTCCCCGCCTCGATCCTTCTACCTACGGGTTTGAGGCCAGCACGGCTAGCGCTGGGGGCGATTTGGGGACTCCAATGGTATCGCCTCCGCCAGGTACCCCCCCCGCGGACCTCCCATTCCCCAGCACGCTCGTCTGCCCCGATCCGGCTTCCGGATGAGTCCACTGCCTCGTCTCACGGTGAGTTCAACCTCTTTTTCGGAGCCCGCAAAGCTGATGAGCTCTTGAGCGCAGCATTGGAGAGCAGGCTTGTCCAGTTGGATGCAGAAGCCTCAGCTGGGCTCTCCCCTTCGGGGTCGATTGCCCAGTCACAGGCTGATGCAGAGATGACGGACATGCTTTCCCGGCAGCCGCGAGCGTCGGGCTAGAGTGGAACCCTCTGCTCTCTCCTGAACCCTCGCGGCTCGATGATTGGTTCCTGGGCTCGTGGCGCCGCTCAAAGCAGCCACGCCCCACTCCAGTGCCTTTCTTCCTGGAAGTGCACGAGGAGCTGATGAAATCGTGGGAGGCACATTTTACTGCCCGGTCCCGATTTCTCAGTTCCCCTGCCCTCACTACCCTCGATGGCGGGGCGACCAGGGGCTATACAGCGATTCCCCCGGTGGATAAGGCACTTGCGGTGCACCTATGCCCTGTAGGTTCACGTCGTCCCTGACGGCCAAAGCCTACAGCGCTGCTGGACCAGACGCCTCTGCCCTGCACGCCATGGCTCTCCTGCAGGTCCACCAAGCCAAGGCGCTAAAAGAACTGCACGAGGGTATTTCCACCCCAGATTTGATGCAGGAACTGTGCTTGGCGACCGACCTCCCTCTCCGAGCGACGAAGGTCACGGCACGGTCTCTCGGGCGGACGATGTCCACATTAGTGGTCCAGGAACGCCAACTGTGGCTCAACCTGGTCGAGATGGGTGAGGCCGACAAGACACGGTTCCTTGCTGCCCCCATCTCCCAGGCTGGCCTATTCGGTGACACCGTCGAGGACATTGCCCAGCAGTTTTCGACGGTGAAGCAGCAGATGGAGGCTATCCGGCATATCCTGCCCCGGCTCAGCTCAAGATTCCACACCCCGTCTGCTCGTCCCCCTGTGGTGACTGCATGGCTCTTTGGCCCAGCCCCGGCGTGGAGCCCACTGCAGGAAGCAGATGCCACCCGTCTCATGGCTGGCCACTAAGAACCCACGAAGGTCGTCAAAGCGCCCCTGAGACAGGCGACCCAGGGTGGACGAAACCCACTGCATTGGAGCTGGTAGTAAGACCACTCCATCCTCCAGTGGAGGGCTGGGTGAAGAATCTTTTGTTGCCTTTTTATTTGATTTTGCCACATGCCCAAGTGGCTGCGGTACCCAACAGTTCAGCAAAAGAGCGGTTTCCTCCTTCCCTGGGTCACATACCCAGTGTGCATGGTCATCATCATGACCACCATCCACGGGTTTTTCCTTGCAGGATTGGCGCTCCAGCGGCGGTCCCCTGCGCACCCAACCGTGGCACACATCCACCCCCGATGTTACAGTCTCCATGGGTTACGAGGACAGGCCTCTTCCTCCCCCATCCCAGGCTGTTCTGGGGGTGGTCACAAGGAGCCAGGTAAGTGCTTCGATGTCCCTAGACTCAGCACGGCCACGACATGATGTGGCACCTTGAGCTCCACCCCGCCGCGAGGCCCCACCTACCGGTACATCCGACGACGTTGTCCCTTTGGTCCCCCTTGCGTGAAACTTGGATGCGTGGCTTGCACTTTCCAATCCGTTGTGATGGCTGGTCTGGACCATCTGACTCGGCTACGCAATTCAGTCCACCAGACGTCTGCCCAGGTTCAGCAGTATCCACTTCACCTTGGTGAAGGATGAAAATGCTGCTACCTTGTGCGCGGAGATCGCTAACCTCCTACGGAAGGGTGTGATAGAACCTGTCCCTCCGGCTGAGATGAAGAAGGGGTTTTACAGCCCCTACTTCATCGTACCGAAAAAAGGCGGTGGGTTGCGGCCAATCTTGGACCTGCGAGTACTTAACCGGGCTTTAAACAGACTCCCGTTCAACGCAAAAACGCATACTGGCGAGTGTCCGGCATCAAGATTGGTTCGCGGCGGTAGACCTGAAGGACACGTACTTTCACGTCTCGATTCTACCTCGACACAGACCCTTCCTGCGGTTTGCATTCGAGGGTCAGGCGTATCAGTACAAGGTCCTCTCTTTCGGCCTGTCCTTGTCCCCTCGCGTCTTCACAAAGGTCGTAGAGGCAGCCCTTGCCCCGTTAAGGGGAGTGGGCATTCGCATTCTCAACTATCTCGACAATTGGCTAATTCTAGCTCACTCTAAGGACATGTTTTGTGCACACAGGGACTTGGTGCTCTTGCACCTCAGCCGATTAGGGATTCGGGTCAACTGGGAAAAGAGCAAGCTCCTCCCGGTTCAGAGCATCTCTTTCCTCCATTTGGAGTTGGACTCACGAACGAGCGCGCACAGTCGGTGCTGGCCTGTTTGAAGGCGTTCAAACAGAAAACAGCGGTTCCACTGAAACTCTTTCAGAGGCTCCTGGGGCATATGGCATCCGCAGCGGTGGCCACCCGCTCGGGTTGATGCATATGAGACCGCTTCAGCACTGGCTTCAGACTCGAGTCCCGAGATGGGCATGGCGCCGCGGGACACATCGCGTGGTCAACACGCCAGTCTGTCACCGTCTTTTCAGCCCTTGGACCGACCTCTCATTTCTATGGGCAGGTGTTCCCCTAGAGCAGGTCTCCAGGCACGTCATGGTCACGACAGATGCCTCCAAAATGGGCTGGGGTGCTGTTTGCAATGGGCATGCCGCCGCCGGCTTATGGACAGGCCCGCGACTGCATTGGCACATCAACTGCCTTGAGTTGTTGGCAATTCTGCTCGCCCTGTGAAGGTTCCGGCCATTGATCCAGGGCAAGCACGTGTTATTTCGGACAGACAACACGGCAACGGTAGCATATGTCAACACCCAAGGCGGTCTGTGCTCTCGTTTTTTGTCACAACTTGCCCGACGTCTCCTCCTCTGGAGTCAGCAGCACTTCAAGTCGCTGCGAGCCGCTCACATCCCGGGCAACCTCAACACTACAGCGGACGTGCTGTCATGGCAGGTTACCCTCAGGGGAGAGTGGAGACTCCACCCTCAGGTGGTCCAGCTGATTTGGAGTCGATTTGGACAGGCACAGGTAGACCTGTTCGCCTCCCAAGAATCCTCCCACTGCCCACTCTGGTATGCCCTGACCGAGGCACCCCTCGGCATAGATGCGCTGGCACACAGCTGGCCTCCTGGCCTACGCAAATATGCGTTTCCCCCAGTGAGCCTACTTGCACAGACTCTGTGCCAGGTCAGGGAGGACGAGGAGCAGGTCATCCTGGTAGCACCCTACTGGCCCACCCAGACGTGGTTCTTGGACCTCACGCTCCTCACGACAGCCCCCCCCCCCACCCCCGGCGAATTACCCTGAGGAAGGACCTTCTTTCTCAGGGACGGGGCACCATCTGGCACCCGCGACCAGACCTCTGGAATCTCCATGTCTGGCCCCTGGATGGGACACGGAAGACCTAAGCGGTCTACCACCCACGGTGGTAGGCACGATCACTCAGGCTAGGGCTCCCTCTACAAGGCGCCTGTATGCCTTTAAGTGGCGTCTGTTCGCTAAGACCCCCAGAGATGCGCAGTCAGATCGGTGCTTTCCTTCCTGCAGGAGAGGTTGGAAGGGTGGCTGTCCCCTTCCACCTTGAAGGTGTACATAGCTGCTATAGCAGCACACCACGACACAGTGGACGGTAAGTCCTTAGGGAAGCACAACCTGATCATCAGGTTACTGAGAGGTGCCAGGAGGCTGAATCACTCCAGACCGCACCTCGTTCCCTCATGGGACCTCTCTGTAGTTCTTCAGGGTCTACAGAGAGCCCCCTTTGAGCCTTTGCAGTCAGCTGAGCTTAAGACACTCTCCTTGAAGACTGCCCTCCTGACTGCGCTCACTTCCATGAAGAGGGTAGGAGACCTGCAAGCGTTCTCTGTCAGCGAAACGTGCCTGGAGTTCGGTCCGGGCTACTCTCACATGATCCTGAGACCCCGACCGGGCTATGTGCCCAAGGTTCCCACGACCAGGTGGTGAACCTGAGAGCACTTCCCCAGGAGGAAGCAGACCCGGCCCTGTCATTGCTGTTTCTGGTGTGCGCTGTACGTATCTATTTGGATCGCATGCAGAGCAGAGGATCGCCCACTGGCTCATTGACGCCATATTTATGGCATATCACGCCCAGGACGTGCTGCCCCCGGTAGGGCTATGAGCCCATTCTACCAGGGGTGTAGTGGCCTCCTGGGCCCTGGCCAGGGGTGCCTCTCTAACAGACATTTGCAGAGCAGGAGTCTGGGCAACACCCAACACTTTTGCAAGATTCTACAACCTCCGGGTGGAACCGGTTTTGTCCCAGGTAGTGGCACGCAATACAAGCAGATAAGCCCGGGATAGCCGGCCGGGTGTATCGCTTGCACATAGCGCCTTTCACCTCCTCTGAGCTGAAGACGTGCGTCATTAATTCCCAGCAGTGTTCACAAACTATGTTCCCTGGTTGACTTCCTCCGAGCCCTGTGGCAGTCGAGTTTGCGGAGAGACTCTCTGCCGGCCCTGTACACGTGCTAACTAAGAGCCCTGTTCTGGGGTAGGTGCTCCGCATGTGGCGTTCCCTGTATGGTAACCCCAAGTCATGTATATCTTCTGCTAATTCGTTTCCCTGTTGGCAAACTATGTCTTCCTTGGGCAGAGCCCCCTCTGCCACAGTCTCCATGTTTGTAGCAACTCCTCCCCCGTTGGTTAGGATCTACCATGAGACTCTCCACATGGTCGGCAAGACCAAGTGATGTATTTTCCACTTAAATACCCCCCCCGCCTTTCTTTGGGCAAGGTGTGGTCTCCGCGGTGTCCTCCCCTTGGGAGGGACACCCCCCGACTAGACCTGGCGGCCCAGTCGGATAATCCCCCTTGTTTTTTAGGGAGTGGAAAAAAAGAAGGGGAAAAGAGGCCACGACTGGGTTAGCCTGTCTCTATCTTTTGGGTAGTCGACTTGTCCCCAAAGGGCCGTTCGACACTCATAACTATGTTGGGGGAGGTTACGTGTTGGCCTGGTGCACTGGCTACGAGGCACACAGTGGTCTGCCCGTCACACACCGCCAGTTCACGTAACACAGTTCAGCCAGTTGCACGTTTTGTATAGGGACCCCTATTGTCACTACATCGACACAACGTCAAGTGAGTGACAGATAGGGAACGTCCTGGTTACTTGTGTAACCTCCATTCCCTGATGGAGGGAACGAGATGTTGTGTCCCTCCTGCCACAACGATGAACTACCCGCTGAAATGGCCGGACCTTATCTCGGCTCCTCAGCATAAAACCTGAATGAGTGGTTGCATACGAGCTCCTTTTATACACGTATATGTCCGGGGGAGTGGCATGCAAATACCACTCGCCAATTTTCATTGGCCTTTTATCAAAGACCAGAGGTGTTTGGGGCTCCCAAGAGTGACCCCTAGTGTCACTACATCGACACAACGTCTCTTTCCTCCATCAGGGAACGGAGATTACGCAAGTAACCAGGACGTTTCCTCTTAAGAACTGGCCATTACTTTTGTTTTTCAGGGTTTTCCAAAACTATTGCAACATACATGGACCCAAAAGGGGTTTGGACCCTTAAGCCACATTTGAAAATGAAATTGCATTAAAAATTATAATTGCATTAGAAGCAAATTATCAAACCAAGTGGCAAATTAATTTTATCCAACTTGTACCAAGGTGAATTTTAGTGGAGGTATTTTTGGTGGATGTATGATATCTGATCACCTTAATTTCACTTTACCTAGCAGAGTAACCACAGGGTAGTTCATCACATTAACTATGGACTTGTTACACTAACATTTGACAACACGAAAGTGTTCAAATTCTTTTTTCCTGATTTGAACAATATATCCATTGTGGTCCCACCTTATATTAGGTGCCTTTAAGTACTGTGCACTAGTGTCAGAAATTAACTTTACCTTTAAGGGGCAATATTTGCCCCCTGTATTTGATTTTCAGGAGCATTCTTTACATTTTAAGAGGGCAATTTATTAACTATATAAAAAATATACTGTGTGTTACCCTTTTAGGTTAAATACTTCAATTAAACCAGTTCATTAACATAAACAAGAGATACTGTATGTGGAGCAAGAGGTTCTTTGACTTTTTCTCTGTTAGCCAATGTGACATGTTAAGCCAATCGGCTCACATGGCATAAGCTGAATGGTTCTCTGGTCATCAGGCAGCCATCATCTTGTGTCTCTCTCCTTGTCTTTTATTTAATTTGCTCAGTTTTGCAGTTAAGCTGGTTTCTCTGCAGCACGCTGCGACAGTTTTTTTTATCTCTGAACGCTATTTTGCTCAGGTGGTTTTCTGGGGGATGCTTCTAAAGCTTGCACAGTAAGGTCTGCTTTGGACATGACACTGTAGAAGTGCGCCTTAATAAATTAAGCCTAAGCCAAACCTGGATGGCACACATCGCTATCTTAGGTTATTAGATTAAATATATCCATACATAGCTAGTTTAAGTCACTAGTTGAATAATCTCCAGACTTTCCTAGCTCAGGTACACATTATGAGTTAGGCCACTAGTGTTTAAGCCATTCGGCAAAGCTGGCCAAAGGACACATTGAAATTTAATTCATTAGCACACCTAGCTAGCATACACTCTGTGCACATAGCTCAGAGCAGCAGCAGTACATAAGTCTTGGCGACAGATTTGCCTAGAATAGAATATTAAGAACTATATCAGATATCAAACAAACTTTTTGGTTTTTTTCAAAATGTTTTGCTGAAAGTGTGCATGTGCTAACTTTTCTTTTATAATAAATGTAGCTTGGTTTTAAATTTTGTTATCTAATGGAATGTATTTTTAAGTTTGGTCTAAGTGTCCAAATACTTTAGGACCTCTGTACTTGACTAATTTATAGTATGTAGTAAAGTATAATGTGGCACTATGTAACTGTGTGTTGACCATAATTTTGCCAAGTGGGATGTATTTACAACATCTTGTACTGGTTTTGGAACAACATTCCTGTCAAACAAACATAATCCTAACCCCCACTAACATTTAACTATCCCTAAAATAAAATGGAAATTATAATGTTGTTGAAGCCCCAACACAAGCAATCACCTGAAATCTAACTTTAAAATCTGGTTGATAGGACTAACAAGAATGTTGAACCAAGAATATGACCTACTTGGCAAAATCACTGTAAACATAACATCGGATAAATCACCCATTAGAGTAGGAATTTTTTTTAGTTTTTTCAGAAGTACGGGATGGCCTTGCTGGACATAGCTAGATTCATTTAGGATACTACATACAACTATGCCACCTTTCAGAATGGAGCGAAAGGTTGAGGAAAATAAATGCAGCGAGCAAATTGAAAATGTGAAGAATCCGTTCTAAGGGTCAAGTGAGATCTGCACCGCTATTGTGCTTTGAAAGGCTGTAAAATCCCTTTTCTGAAAGAGTTTGGAACAGATTTGTCTCAAGAGCCAGCCTGTGTTTCAGTCTGCTGTCGTATGAAGAGACGTCTTGAAGAGAGACTGAGCAGGCCACGTGCCAATGCCCCAAACGGTAAAGAGCCCAGAGTGCCAAAGCGCTTGGCACAATGACAACTTGCACATGGTGCCAGCCACCGAATAACATTACTGTCAGTGTTAAAATTATAAAACAGAATACTGCAACTTAAATATTGCTTTCATTTGGACATTTGAACAGGGCCACTTCACAATGGACATGATGAATGCAAGGTGTTCCCCACTGGAGGTTTAGGAAGAGTATAGTGGTATAGCTTGCCTTTTTTCTGTGTAGATAATATAATCTGAATAACAAGAAGTTAGCAGTCTTGTCTGTAAAATATTATTAGTATGGAATAGTATCTTAATAATGCATGAAATTTGGTGCTATACTCATTATACACTTTGAGTATAAAATAGTTCCAAACTCACTCGCTGCACTGCTCTCAATAGTTTGTTTTGAAATTGTGCTGTTTCATTCATTAACAAATGAGTGTTTTTGAGCCAATAATTTAAGTGAACAAATCGTTCTCATTTACTTCTATTTTTTCAGCGATTAACTTTTTTTTAACGAATCAGTTGAGTTGTTGATTGAATGTCTCATAACAAAAGAAGCCAATTTATCGCAACCTTCTGATGGAAATATGCAATCTTTGAAAATATTCATTAAATTAATCAGTGAATGAGATCAAAACGAACAATGAATCAAAATCCCCACTACTCTTTGGAATGACACGAACACATAGAAGCAGAGTGATACAAAAAGTGAAACGTCTCAGTGCTGTTAGACAGTATATCAGCACTCTTGGAACGCATGTCGTCCAATCAGATTTGAGGACTAGAACTAAATATAATATCTGTGACGGTATAAAGTTCATTATCCAAACTTGCAAAGCAATGTAGCAACTTAGTGCATCAAAGGAATATTCCGGTTTCAATACAAGTTAAGCTCAATCGACAGCATTTGTGGTAAAATGTTGATGACCACAAAAATGTATTTAAACTCATCCCTTCTTTTCTTAAAAAAAAAAACATAAATCAGGGTTACAGTAAGACACTTAGCACAGAAGTTAATGGGGCCAATCTGTAAACGTTAAAATACTCACTGTTTTAAAAGTATAGCCACAAGATGTAAACAGTATGCATGTTAACATGATTTTAACGTGATAAAATCGCTTAACCCTCTGGGGTCTGAGGGTATTTTGGGCACTGGAGAAGTTTTGACATGCCTTGACATTTGTGCTTTTTTCAGTTGCTTAAAAACATATTAATGGCTAAAGTCTGTTAACACTGTATTCAGCACAAACTGGGATACAATAATATGTGAGCAACATGTATGTACATGTTTGTATTTTTGAGAAAAGAACATTTATGCATGGTTTTCGAAAAAACAAAAATTTTAAGTCACTGAAATAAGGCCATATAACACATACTAAACATTTTTTCACAAGACTTTTGAGACAAAATGATGTGAAAACCATCCTGATCACTCATTCATACAAAACAATATAGTCATTTAACTTTTGTAAGACACTTTTAGTGTTAGAAAGGCCAAATGCGAGGAGGCGTGAATGATCATGAATATTGATGTGATTCACACCTGAGGAGACAAAGACCCCTCCCCTGAGAGAGAATGAATGTGAGGAGACTTAATGATTGAATGTATTGTTTGTAGCTTATTCACAAAATCAAGTTTAAGTTAGAAGAAATAATCTGACTATACATTTTCTTTTGCACTTTGCGCACTTCATCGACCGGGCATATTTACAGCACATTTTACACGTTTACACCCGAACAGATATTTGCGAGCACAAGCTTCGTTGATGATAATGAGGCAGCATAAACACTAGTTAAAATATAATCTAAACATTCATATTATTTTTATATCATATTACATATCGTATTGATATCATACAGCATACAATTTAAATACCTGCTTTAGCCGAAATAACATTTAAATGTAACTGAAACATGCCTATTTGGACATATTTCAAATTTCAATACTCTGAAAAGTGGCTGGCATGTCTGGAAATAGTCCAACTAGTAAAATATGTACATGTTTATATAAAATAGCATGTCAACTAATGTACGTAAAACTAAATGACTTACTCATCTGAAATTGTATCCTCGGCTGGATCAAGTCCCTCTTCAAAATGCAAACGTTTATCGTCGGAGTCCTGCTCTTCTTCTGAGGAAAATGTGAACTCTTCGTCACTATCCAGGACCATTTGAAGAGCTTCCTCACTTGTATAGCATGCCATCTTCCAAACGTGCAGGAAAGTAAATGAATCTGATGATGAACTTGACATTTTTTAAAGCATTGTTGGGGGCATATACCATTTGCATAGATCGCCTCAGTATAAACCATATAAATAGCATGCTCCACGCATGGGTGTGATCACATTAGCCATAATTAGCTGAGCCAGGAGAAACTGTACATCTCTTTAGTTTCATTCAGATTACATTGCAGGAGAATATTTGTTTTAAATTTGAATTGGTTTATTTAAAAGTAGACATTTTAAGCTTTCCTTAGACATATGTTTCATGTTTGTGTGATAAGTATTCGCTGAGTTTCAGTTCAGTTCACAAGGTTTTGTTGTTATTGTGAGTGTACACAAATAAAAGTACACCCTTTATAGTTTCTAATGATGTCTTACACTTATCTGTATGCCCAAAAATTCCCGACCGGAAGACCCCCAGAGATGCGCAGTCGGATCGGTGCTTTCCTTCCTGCAGGAGAGGTTGGAGAGGCGGCAGTCCCCCTCCACCTTGAAGGTGTATGTAGCCGCTATTTCTGCTCATCACGATGCAGTAGATGGTAAGTACTTGGGGAAGCACGACTTGATCATCAGGTTCCTGAGAGGTGCTAGGAGGTTGAACCCCTCTAGACCGCGCCTCGCTCCCCCATGGGACCTCTCTGTAGTCCTTCAGGGTCTACGGGGAGCTCCCTTTGAGCCCTTGGAATCAGCTGAGCTTAAGGCACTCTCTTTCAAGACTGCCCTCCTGACTGTGCTCACATCCATCAAGAGGGTAGGGGACCTGCAGGCATTCTCTGTCAGCTAATTGTGCCTGGAGTTCGGTCCGGGTTACTCTCACGTGATCCTGAGACCCCGACCGGGCTATGTGCCCAAGGTTCCCACGACCCCTTTTAGGGATCAGGTGGTGAACCTGCAAACACTGCCTTGGCGTTGCTGTGTCCGGTGCGAGCTTTACACATCTATTTGGAATGCACGCAGAGCTTTAGAAGCTCCAAGCAGCTCTTTGTCTGCTTTGGTGGACAGCGGAAAGGAAGCGCTGTCTCAAAACAGAGGATTGCCCACTGGGTCATTGATGCCATCGCTATGGCATATCAAGCTCAGGATGTGCCAACCCCTGCGGGGTTACGAGCCCACTCTACCAGGAGTGTGGTGGCCCCCTGGGCCCTGGCCAGTGGCGCCTCTTTGGCAGACATCTGCAGAGCAGCGGGCTGGGCAACACCCAACACCTTTACGAGGTTCTAGAATCTCCGGTTTGAGTCGGTTTCGTCCTCTGTAGTGGCAGGCACAAGCAGGTAAGTTCCAGGACAGCTGGCTGGGTGTACCGCTTGCGCATAGCACCTTTCCCCTCCCTTGAGGGGAAGACGTGCGCTCTTGACTCCCAGTAGTGTTCACAGACTGTGATCCCTGGATGACTTCCTCCTTAGCCCTGTGGCAGTCGAGTTTGCGGAGAAACTCGCTGCCGGCTCAGTAAGTGTGCTGGTAAGGCCCTGTACCCTCTTGGTAAACTACGTCTTCCTTGAGCAGAGGGCCCTCTGCTCCGGTCGCCATGCTTGTAGAAACTCCCTTTGGTAGGACCTACCATGTGACTCTCCACATGACATACTTCCGACAAGACTCGGTAAGACCATGTGATGTAATTCCACTTGAAGTACCTCCCCCTTTTTTGGGCGGGGTGTGGTCTCTGCAGTGTCTTCCCCTTGGGAGTGACCCCCCCCCCCCCCCCCCCGTAGACACTCCCAGTCAGTTAACAAATTCCACTCTTTTTGGGGAGAAAAGAGAAGGAAAAGAGGCCTCGGCTGGGCCAGCCTGTCAACCTATTCGTTGGGCAGTCGACTTGTTCCTGGAGGACTGTTCGATGCTCATAAAGAGCGTTGGGGGAGGTTACGTGACAGCCTGGTGCGCTGGCTACGAGGCACACAGCAGTCTGCCCATCACACACCGCCACTTCATGTAACACTGTTCAGTTAGTTGTGGCGTTTTGTATAGGGACCCCTAGTGTCACTATATTGACACAACGTTGAGTGAGTGACAGATAGGGAACATCATGGTTACTTTTGTAACCTCCGTTCCCTGATGGAGGGAACGAGACGTTGTGTCCCTCTTGACACAATGCTGAAATACCCGCTGAAATGGCCGGGACCTGGTCTCGGCTCCTCAGCACAAAATCATCAGGGAACGGAGGTTACGAAAGTAACCATGACGTTTTTTGTGGTAATCAACATTATGCCACAAATGCTGTCAAGTGAGCTTAATTTAAGTATTGTAACCTGAATATTCCTTTAATATAGAATGTGCACTCAGGAGTGTGTTGATAGCCATTTTGCAATGACGTTGAACATGGCTCATCCAATCAGAATATAGAGTCAGATCTATCATTTTTATGATGTGTATTTAAGCACAGCTGGAGCATCCAGGACCAAAACTATCAGTTTAATAAATCACATTTTGATTGCATTATAATGAATTAGGAATATCTTTATACAGTGCTAAAATATTGGCTTGTTAGTGTTACCAAGGGGTTCGTAGACATTTTTTTAACTACATAATGTGAGTGACAATATTAAAGAAAGGTATAAAAAAATTCCTATATGTAGAACTTTGGGTCAACTATTAGCATGATAGCTCCTAGCTTTCCTTGTTCAATCTGCATATGCTGCTTATTATGTTGTATTGATCATGTGAGTGTTCAAGCATTCTGGTGTGGTGAAATGCAGAGAGAAATATGAAACCTTATGCTGGAGGCCATTCTCTGCTCTTAATCACATGACTGCAATAATTAGAACAATGAGGTTTCGGCTGCTGCCTTAAACACAACACACACACTCAGATGTCCAGTCATGGATCATTAAGCCCATAGAGCCATGCTGCTGAGTGTAGAGTGGTCAACTGTAACCTGCAGCTGTGTGTGCATGTGTGTTTAAAAGGAATCATGAATTTGGCCTTATATGTACAGTACATGTTGGTGTCCATTTTGGTCTTCTTATCCATGTTTTCTGTGTGTGTGTGTGTGTGTGTGTGTGTGTGTGTGTGTGTGTGTGAGAGAGAGAGAGAGAGAGAGAGAGAGAGAGAGAGAGAGAGAGAGTGAGAGAGAGACAGAGATATCTACAGGTGCATGAGACCTGGTCTGAGCGGAAAGGGAACATGAGCCCAGGGCCATGGACGCGCAGTAAGAGAGAGAGTGCGTGTAAGAGTGGAGTTGTTTCAAATGCAAATCACCTGCTCCACTTCAGACAATAAAGCCCTCTATCAAAGCAGCTTGTAAAATATCAGCACCCTGTGGCTCCATTTATAAAACGAGAGAGGGGCCCGACTTCCAGGACAAGCCTGTCTAAGTGCCCTCTACAAGTCTGCTGTTTAACACACAGGCCCTAATGAGAAAAGCAAGCAAGCTGCATTGACACAACACTAATGTATGTAACGACCACACTCTCAAGAACAACAAGTCTCACAGAGGAAGCCTGAAGGTTTTAACTTCCATTCTCTCTGAAAGATATTCCACTGTCTGTAATACCTGACCACTATATAGAGGCAGGGCAGTGTATCTGTAACTAAAATAGGGCCCTGGTTCTGGAGTGCACCTCCATTTATTTCATACAGTATTCTCTGAATTTGTTAGTGTATCAAATGAACTTGTGGCATACAATGCAAGCTGAGCTGTTCCATTAAAATGAAAAAAATGTATTCTGCAATTACCCTTCAAAGGACATCCCATATTGATTTATTAGTGGCACTTGCTAAGCAACAATAATTATAATAACTATGCTATTTTGGTGGATACTATGACTGTCAAATTAAAATTCGAAAATCGAAAATGTGTCGAATATAAGGCTGCGTCCACACTAATATGTTTTAATTTAAAAACACATTAATGTTGCGACATTTACACCTCTCATTCATACTAGAACGCCATTTTCTCCCCTGCAAACTACAGGAGAATGTTTTGCTTTCCATTACCACATACTTTTTCACACTATTTCAAAAGTATAGCAACAAGACATAAACATTATACATTTTACCATGATTTTAGTGTGATAAAATAACTTACTAACCTTATGTGTGTAAAGTTATATCCAGTACCAGGATTACAGGGTTTCTGTTGTCATGGCAGCAAAGTTGTAATATTAGAAATAACTACGAACAAATAAGGTTGGTAAGCTATTTTATCAAAATAATGTTAACACGTATAATGTTTATGTCTTGTGGCAATTACTTTTGAAATTATGTGTAACTTTGGCACAATAAAAATCCTAAAATGTTGAGTTTGCTCAGTTGATTGAGCAAACTCGTTCCCTCAATTGAACTGAGTAATAGCATCCCCAAAATCTGTGTAATTGTGTTCACTGAACTTGGTGTTCAGAATGAACTTAAATATTTACATTAAGTAGATAGCAAGTAACTAGATGCAAGTAGACTAAACTCAGATTTGGTAATTAAATATTGTTGTTTCTACTTAATAATTTTAATTGAATCGACTCAAATTTAAATCATACAACAACTCAGCTCAAATAAAGAAGATTATAACTGATTCTATGTGAATCATAAAATTAACTTAATTCTACACATAAATGCATAAATTCCTGTGGTTCAGTTGCACAAGGAGAACTGAGATAGAGTAAACAGGGTCAAACTTGATCAAAGGGGACACAGATCACTCGAATGGTGACATCACACGAAACAACTATTTGCAACAAAAACCATTAATAATACTACAAAAGAGCTAAAATGTCTATGCATTCTTAACAGCTATTTAGATGCCTCAGTAAGTTCCCTTTGGCCAAGTGCAAGGGATTGTAGGTATTCCCTTTAGTCTCAATTTAGCCTCAGTCTATGGATTTTTAAGATAAATACAGAGCATTCAGAAAATACTCAGACCCCTTTTTTCACATTTTGTTATGTTGCAGCCTTATACTGAAATGCTTTAAATACATTTTTTTTTCACATCAGTCTACACTCCATACCCCATAATAAACAAAGCAAAAACCAGATTTTTGCAAATTTATTAAAAATAAAAAAATGAAATATCACATTGACATAAGTATTCAGAACCTTAACTCAGTACTTAGTTGAAGCACCTTTGGCAGCGTTTACAGCCTCAAGCCTTTTGGGTATGATGAGACAAGCTTTGCACACCTGGATTTGGGGACTTTCTGCCATTCTTCTCTGCAGATCCTCTCAAGCTCTGTCAGGTTGGATGGGGACAGTTGGTAGACAGCCATTTTCAGGTCTCTCCAGAGATGTTCGATTGGGTTCAAGTCCGGGCTCTGGCTGGGCCACTCAAGGACATTCACAGAGTTGTCCCTAAGCCACTCTTGCGTTGTCTTGGCTGTGTGCTTAGGGTCATTGTCCTGTTGGAAGGTCCAGTCTGAGGTCCTTAGCGCTCTGGACCAGGTTTTCATTAAGGATATCTCTGTATTTTGCTGTGTTCAGCTTTCCTTCAACCCTGACCAGTCCCCCAGTCCCTGCTGCTGAAAAACACCCCCACAGCATTATGCTACCTCCACCATGCTTTTCCGTTGGGGTGGTATTGCACAGGTGATGAGCAGTACCTGGTTTCCTTCAGACATGGCACTTGAAATTGAGGCCAAACAGTTCAATCTGCGTTTCATCAGACCAGAGAATCATGTTTCTCACAGTCTGAGAGTCCTTTAAGTGCTTTTTTATGAGTCTTGCACTGAGGAGAGGCTTCCGTCTGGCCACTCTGCCATAAAGCCCAGATCGGTGGAATGTTGTACACTCTGTCACTTTATCATTGATGTGCAATACAATTACGCTGCTCCTATTACAATGTGCAGTTTCTTTTCAACAGTCATGTGAAATATACCCATGTGGAACATATTGAATATATCCCACAATATATATATACAGTTCTGGAATAAATTAAGAGACCACTGCAAAATTATCAGTTTCTATAGATTTACTATTTACAGGTATGTGTTTGAGTAAATGACATTTTTTGTATAATTCTATAAAGAACTGACAACATTTCTCCCGAATTCCAAATAAAAATATTGTCATTTAGAGCATTTATTTGCAGAAAATTACAACTGGTCAAAATAACAAAAAAGATGCAGTGTTTTCAGACCTTGAATAATGCAAAGAAAACAAGTTCATATTCATTTTTAAACAACACAATACTAATGTTTTATCTAAGGAAGAGTTCAGAAATCAATATTTTCAAAATGTTATCCTGGAATAAAACTTGCTTCCTTCTGCTCTGACAATGTTCCCCAACTCTGAGGATTGGTTTTTCCAGCAGGACAATGCTCCATGCCACACAGCCTGGTCAATCAAGGTGTGGATGGAGGACCACTGGATCAAGACTCTGTCATGGCCAGCACAATCTCCAGACCTGAACCCCATTGAAAACCTCTGGAATGTGATCAAGAGGATGATGGATGATCACAAGCCATCAAACAAAGCCGAGCTGCTTGAATTTTTGTGCCAGGAATGGCATAAAGTCACCCAACAACAATGTGAAAGACTGGTAGAGAGCATGCCAAGAAGCATGAAAGCTGTGATTGGAAATCAGGGTTATTCCACCAAATATTGATTTCTGAACTCTTCCTAACTTAAAACATTAGTATTGTGTTGTTTAAAGTTTTGTTTTCTTTGCATTATTTGAGGTCTGAAAACACTGCATCTTTTTGTTATTTTGACCAGTTGTCATTTTCTGTAAATGACAATATTCTTTTGGGGAATTTGGGAGAAATGTTTTCAGTAGTTTATTGAATAAAACAAAAATATTAATTTTACTCAAACACATACATATACTGAAAATAGTAAATCTAGAGAAACTGATAATTTTGCAGTGGTCTCTTAATTTTTTCCAATATTTTTGTCTTTTCATTTACTTATAAATATTTTAACATCACATCCAGATAGCAAGTTATATATTATATATATATATATTTTATCTGCCAATATATTTTTACTTATTCTATCTTTATTACTTAATCAATTTATCTTTCTTCTTTAAGTGTAATATGTGAACTATTGCTTTCTGAGGATTGCCAAACTAAATTACATGTATTGTATACAATGACAATAAAGTGTCTTATTTCTTGTGTGTTGCTGTGATGGTTGTCCTTCTGCAAGTTTCTCCCATCTCCACACATGATCTCAGGAGCTCAACCAGAGTGACCATCGGGCTCTTGGTCACCTCTCTTACCAAGGCCCTTCTCCCCAGATTGCTCAGTTTGGCCAGGTGGCCATCTCTAGGAAGAGTCCTGGTTGTTCTTGCTGTTCTGCTGGTCTTGGGAACCTTTAATGCAGACAACATTTTTTTGTAGCCTTCCCCAGATCTGTGCCTTGACACAGTCCTGTCTCTGAGCTCTGCAGGCAGTTCCTTTGACCTCATGGCTTGGTTTTTGCTCTGATATGCATTTTCAGCTGTGAGACCTTATATAGACAGGTGTGTGCCTTTCCAAATCATGTCCAATCAATTGAATTTGCCACAGGTGGACTCCAATCAAAGTGCAGAAACATCTCAAAGATGATCCAGAGAAATGGGATGCACCTGAGCTAAATTTCAAGTGTCATAGCAAAGGGTCTGAATACTTAGGTCAATGTGATTTTTCAGTTTTTTTTTTTTATTTTTATAAATTTGCTCTTGTTCAAAATAAACTGTCCTAGCGTGTAACACTCTTGCTCACAGTGCTGTACTGTACTTCCCTGCCTTGTGCTGCTGTTTATCTGAAAAACCTCACCCGCTAGTGGCCAAAAGTGCGCAAGGGATGGATGTTATATAAAGAATGTATGAGAAATCACAAAACATAATGCAACCAAATGCTACAGTTTACTTAATAATAATAATAATATCTCAATATGTTAAATATCCATAATGTTAATTAAAACAACTTTAATACATATACAGAACAACCACTTTTAGTGTTTGAATCAATCATATCTCTCACTAAACACTGTGTGAAATGTTTATTTTTGCCTTATTTTATTCAGTTGGCATGTAGGAGTTGATAACAGTTTGATTTATAATCTCATTCCATATCTAGATAATTGCTACAATATCATAGAGCATACATTTCCTCCTCTATGATATTGTATTATATTTGTTTTGTACAGTATGTTAACTTAATAGCCAAAAAACTTAGAATGTTACAAATGGCTATTTCTATTTAAATAAATGTTGTATTCTTAAAATGTTCCATTTGTCCAAGAATCCTCTTGTAGAAATGCAGGTCTTTGGCATTTAGATGCTGCTAGTTTAGGACCTGTAAAGAGTCTGTTTCTCAAACTAGAGAATGTTATTTACTTGTCTTTTTGTTGCGCATCTGGACCATCCACTTCCCTATCTATCCTGGTTAGAGATTCTTTTTTTCAAAACAGTAATGCACGAAATAGCCTTCATCTCTCTAAAACAATTGACTTTAGGAGAAAATAGAATTTCAGGAGAATTTTTTTTCTTTTTGCCTATTTTTATAACCAAAATTTGACTTGCAAGTGTAAAGCAACTTCTAAGAACTCAATACCTCAACAAATAGGGAAAAAGCCCACTGTATTGTGATTTCTGCATGGTAGCGCAACAATTTTCAAACATTCTAATAAAATGAAAATTTTCTTCCTTACCAAATTAGCACTGTAGAATGCTTTTGCAAGGAATAGGTGGCACATTATATGTTTGCCATCAAAGGTAAATCATTTTTTTTTTTTTTTTTTTTTATTGAATAAATACCACTTAAAACAGTTATTTCAAACCGTAATAATAATTTGCAATTAATGATTTTGTCAGTATTTTTGATCAATGTAATACATCCTGGGTGAAAGGAAACATCAATTTCTTTCAAGAACAAAAATGTCTTTGTGTTCTAAAAATGGAAGCGTATATACTATGTAATATAATTTTCATAAAGTAACTTGTAAAGTAGTTACTTGAGTAGTTTTTCTTATTTACTCTTACTTGAGTCATAATATTTCTCAGTACTTCTACTTGTACTCAAGTTAATTATTTCTTCAGTAGCAGTCCTTTTGCTTAAGTAAAAACAAAAAAATCAATACTCTCCACCACTGGTCCAATGTGACGCATCTAATAAATGACAAATCTATTTACAGTTGGAGTCAGAAGTTTACATACACTTAGGTTGAAGTCATTAAAACTAATTTTTTAACCACTCCACAGATTTAATATTAGCAAACTATAGTTTTGGCAAGTCGTTTAGGACATCTGCTTTGTGCATGACACGAGTAATTTTTCCAACAATTGTTTACAGACAGATTGCTTCACTTTTAATTGACTATATCACAATTCCAGTGGGTCAGAAGTTTACATACCTTAAGTTAACTGTGCCTTTAAGCAGCTTGGAAAATTCCAGAAAATGATGTCAAGCCTTTAGACAATTAGCCAATTAGCTTCTGATAGGAGGTGTAATGAATTGATGTTATACCTGTGGATGTATTTTAAGGCCTACTTTCAAACTCAGTGCCTCTTTGCTTGACATCATGGGAAAATCAAAAGAAATCAGCCAAGACCTCAGAAAAAAAAATTGTGAACCTCCACAAATCTGGTTCATCCTTTGGAGCAGTTTCCAAATGCCTGACCACATTCATCTGTACAAACAATAGTACGTAAGTATAAACACCATGGGACCATACAGCCATCATACCGCTCAGGAAGGAGACGCATTCTGGCTTCTAAAGATGAACGTAGTTTGGTGCGAAAAGTGCAAATCAATCCCAGAACAACAGCAAAGGACCTTGTGAAGATGCTGGAGGACACAGGTAGACAAGTATCTATATCCACAGTAAAACGAGTCCTATATCGACATAAAATGAAAGGCTGTTCAGCAAGGAAGAAGCTACTGCTCCAAAATCGTCATAAAAAAGCCAGACTACAGTTTGCAAGTGCACATGGGGACAAAAATCTTACTTTATGGAGAAATGTCCTCTGGTCTAATGAAACAAAAATTTAACTGTTTGGCCATAATGACCATTGTTATTTTTGAAGGAAAAAGGGTGAGGCTTGCAAGCTGAAGAACACCATCCCAACCGTGAAGCATGGGCGTGACAGCATCATGTTGTGGGGGTGCTTTGCTGCAGGAGAGACTGGTGCTCTTCACAAAATAGATGGCATCATGAGGAAGGAAAATTATGTGGATATATTGAAGCAACATCTCAAGACATCAGCCAGGAAGTTAAAGCTCTGTCGCAAATGGTGCTTCCAAATGGACAATGATACAACGCATACCTCCAAAGTTGTGGCAAAGTTCCTAGCCGGTGCGATTTCTCGTAATGTTCCGCATGTTTCCACTGCTGTAAAGGCCGTTCTGGGATGGAAAATCTGTTTCCACACCGACCCCAAAAGCTTGCTGGTTTCTACACAGGAACCGATTACGTCATGGGGCGGAGGGTGTGATAATGTTTTGTCACCAGGTAGTTTCCAAACAACAACAGTAGCTACCATCTGCAGCAAGGAGTACCTTTTTCAATCTATAACAACAATATAAACCCAACAAAAATGTCAGACATCGGCTCGAGAACCATAGCCATTTTGGTGGAAAAGGGCTACTGGAGAACTTGCCACAGCTCTATATATTTATGCTGTCTCAATTGCATCTGTCTCTTCATGTAATCCCTGACTCAATGATGTTGAGTTCGGTGCTCAGTGGGGGCCATGCCATCTGTTGCTGGACTCCTTGTTTTACTTCTATTTGCAAAAGGAATATTTGGAAATCAAAAGTGATATTTCCTATTGACACACTAGAGCAGAAGATATAAAATAACCATCTTATGACAAATGTTTTTGTGAAACATCTTTAGCTTCTAAATTAAATATGGCACTTACAGTATAACACAGGTTGGAACTGGAATGTACTGTTGTTGTGTGGAAGTTCTTCAAACATTCTCCCTTTATTTTCCATGGAAATATGTTCCATGGGGTTTGGAACGACTTGAGGATGAGTAAATAATGATAGAATTTTCTTTTTTGGGTGAACTATTCCTATAAAAAAAACTGTGAATATGTGCAGTCTGTTTTACAATGGTAACAGTGCTCTCACACTGTAAACACTTCCTGGGAAGCCATTCAGACTCTTGTCTGTGTGTTAGGCTCATTGGCAGAGCCAGCATGCTGAAATGTTATCTTCTTAGTGAAGAGCCCCAGTGGACATTCTCCTCTAGATACATATGATGTGTATTTATGTGTCAGATTGTCCAGGACCCACACAGCACATTATCAGCCATTAACGGGGAGGAAACAGCCCCTTTGAAGGGGGAGTTGGCTAGCACACAGTCCGATCATGTTGACTCATTTTGATAGGGTCATGTAAGGAGCATTAGTCTGAGTGAATGAGAAAATGTGTTGGGAGGAATGGAGGGCGGTGGGGTTATTTATATATTATGCCCCTGAAGTGCATGTAATGACAGCTCAGAGACATCTCTGCAGGCTTTTCCATACAGGCCTGGGAGAGGAAGCGCTAGTCTGTTGATGGAAGAAGCAGACCCTCTTCTTGAAGATCCAGTCTCTGGATCTTAGAATGGAGCTACTGTATCTAAGGTTCACTAATAGTGATTGACCAGTATGTTTTTTTCTAATGGCTGATGCCGATATCTACAGAGCAGGGTGGCCTGCTATAATGATAATGCTGATATACACTGATCAGCCACAACATTAAAACCACCTGCCTAATATTGTGTGTGTCCCCCTCGTGCCGCCAAAACAGCGCCAACCCGCATCTCAGAATGCTATTCTGAGATGCTATTCTTCTCACCACAATTGTACAGAGCGGTTTTCTGAGTTACCGTAGATTTTGTCAGTTTGAACCAGTCTGGCCATTCTCGGTTGACCTCTCTCATAAACAAAGCATTTCCGTCCACAGAACTGCCGCTCACTGGATGTTTTTTTGTTTTTGGCACCATTCAGAGGAAAATCTACAGACTGTTGTGTGTGAAAATCTCAGGAGATCAGCAGTTACAGAAATACTCAAAACAGCCCATCTAGCACCAACAATCATCCATGCGATTATCTAATTAGCCAATCGTGTGGCAGCAGTGCATAAAATCATGCAAATGCGGGTTCAGGAGCTTCAGTTAATGTTCACATCAACCATCAGAATGGGGAAAAAATTTGATCTCAGTGATTTGGACCGTGGCATGATTGTTGGTGCCAGATGGGCTGGTTTGAGTATTTCTCAATTGTGGTGAGAAGAATAGCATCTCAGAATGTTTCTCAGAATGTCTCAGGGTTGGCGCTGTTTTGGCGGTACAAGGGGGACCTAAACAATATTAGGCAGGTGGTTTTAATGTTGTGGCTGATCGGTGTATGCAATGTACTGTATATGATATCACACAATTTAATATGATAGTAAATGACATATGCATAAAATTACATATACACATGTTTAATCTAAACCGATATAGTAGGTACTTCAGAGGAAGATATTTCACAGTAAGAATTTTCTAGATTTGCACAAGTTTCGTGAATTAAAGGTGCACTCAGTAATTTTTTTCTTGTCATTAAAAAAGATTTAATCCTAAAAAAATTCATAGTAATTTTGAAACATAGGTGTAAAATCATGAACAATCACATGAGATGAAAACTCCAGACAGGGTCTCCACATGGGGGCTGCCATGTTAGAATCACATGACCAGCCAAATACTACTCGCTTAATCTCAGGAACCGTCCTGTTATTTGACACTTTCACTTTTGGATTAAATTAATCATGGTGTCGTGATTTTCTACAATTGCATCTGTAGCTAAAAATTATTGATTTTGAATTATGCTGCATCCGTGCCGCTAGGTGTCACTGTAGGTTCAAGATGACAAAAATGCAAAAGTTACAGAGTGCACCTTTAAATATTTGAAACAGGAATTCACCAATACAAAATGTGTGTGCCGATACCGATATACGATTATTAAGAACAATATCTGCCGATACCGATAGTTTGGTAGTTCTGCTTGTTTACTCTACCTTGTTTCAAGTCACTGATAAGTAATTACACAACTTCAAAATAAATTTAAATAATAACTTTATTCCCAATGTCTCTACACGTCTTCCATGTTTCAGAGTAACTGATCTCAGTTATAAACAAAACACTGAAACATAAAGCACATTATTAACTTTTAGCCAAAGCATTCTTAACTCAAATTAATTGAATTCTGAATAACTCCTGTCAGGCTCACATTAAGGGTATGTTTACACGACAACGATGTACTAAAAACAGAAAAGTTTTTCCTTTGCATTTTTGAAAAGTTTCACGTACAGACAACAACGTTGTCAAAACGATCCCCTTTCACATGGATCCGTGAAAACGACAAAAAACGCTGTATTATGCATGCCAGGCCAGTAGTTGGCGATGTCACTTTGTAAAGAAACACTACTTGTCTGTGCACATAAGCATTCTTCCACAGAGCGGTGAATACAAACAATGAAGATGGCAATCACTGGTCGTAGTAGTGATGCAGTAAATCTACACTTTGCTGGAGAAGCATCAATAAACTCAAAATCATGAGCAGCACAAACACAGTCCTGTAGTCCGCCATTGTAGTTTTTAATGTCTCGTGCATTGTTTTGAAGTATTCGCGTGCATGCCTATAGACTGAACATGTAATATGTGTGCGCATGACGTCATCATTTTCATAAATTCACGTTTTTGTATGTTTACACGGAGACGATAACGGCATCGTTTTCAAAAACTTGCACTTCGAAACCCGTTTGCAAAAGTTTGTGTTTTCAGGCCCCAAAACGCCATTGTCATGTAAACGAGTTGAAAACTTTGTCGTGTAAACGGCCCCTAAATTAGCAAAGTTTCTTAATTTTTTTTTATGCTGTTAACTCACATTGACTAAATTTGAATAATAAAGCTAGTCTCTTTTTAGCTGAAGCAGCCTTTGCTTTAGCTTTAACAAACTCATCATATTCCTTGCCGTGTTGAGCTTTAAGGTGAGTAGTTGCGTCACGTTTTAACAGTGATTCAACCTCGTGAATTTCTAGCTTTACAAAGCATACAAACTGCACCTATGCTGTTATTGTCACCCAGTTCACAGTAATTCACACAAGATATTTTCTTTCACACATAGCACGAGTTTCAGGGGCCGTTTACACGACAACGTTTTTGTGGCAGTGGGGGCATCCGGAGAGAGAGAAAGCGGTTAGGGCGCTTGCACCTGAGCTAGATTATGTGTAACACCTGTCTCTAATTCCAGTGAGCATGGGGAGAGCGGCATATAAGCAGCCACACCACCCGCAGAGAGAGTGAGAGAGTCTGGCACATAGAAGGCCACGGTGCTCCTGAAGCTGTTACGTTTAACCTGTTATGTTTATGAAGCTGATGTGTTTAAGTGACTACGTGTTTATGAAGCTGATGTGTTAAATGCCTACGTGCCTGTGAAACTGATGAGTTTGTGAAGTTGTAAAGCACTGAAGTGGCCTATTAAAAGTCCTACCTGAGCCAGGATAAACCTGATTCCCTGTGTTCTCCTTCCCGCCTGTTGTGAAGCTGTTCTACACTGGTCCCGAAACCTGGGATCATTGAGGTACACCCCATGGAGCCCTCCCAGTTGGACGAGATCCTCCAGTCCCTCGCCAGCCTACATCAGAACCACCAACAATCCATGATTGAGCTGCACCAAGACCAGGATCACCGCTTCTTTGAAATCCTGCGAGCTCAAGCAGAGGACCGGCATGCGATCTGGAGCCTTCTTGGCCAGGAGAGAGCCCCGGCTGCGCCCCGGACAACAGTAGCCCCCTGCCCCCACCCACGCTCCTGAAAATGGGGGCGGAAGATGACGCGGAGGATTTTCTTGACCTTTTTGAGTGGACAGCTGAGGTCTGGAGCTGGCCGCATGACCAGTGGGTGGCCAGGCTCCTTCCACTCTTGTCCGGGGAAGCCCAGCTTGCTGCCCAACAGCTGCCGGCGGCTAACCTCCTAGCCTATGATGACCTGAAGAAGGCCATCCTGCAGCGGGTGGGTCAAAGTCCGGAGCAGTACCAACAGCTCATCCGGACCTTGAAGCTGGGGAAGTCCGACCGCCTGTTTGCCTTTTCCCAATGGTTCCGAAACGCGTGCCGGGAATGGCTGCTGGCGGGGAACCGTGATGTTGTGGGAGTCATCGATCAAGTGGTACTGGAGCAGCTTATCCTTCGTCTGCCAAAGGGAACGGCGGAGTGGGTCCAGTGCCACCGCCCGGCGTCGTTGGAGAAAGCTGTCCAACTCGCGAAGGACCATATGGCGGCATACCCGAGGGCAGAAGAGTGCTCTTCTTCTTCTCTCTCTCTCCCTCTTCCCCCTCCCCCTGTGTGTTCCCCCCTCCCCTCTCACTCTGCTCTCTCTCCAGAGCCCGTTCCTGCCCCACAGAGGCGAGGAGCTCCGCCACCGTGGCTAGTTCCCAGAGCGAGGCGGGGGACACACCCCCTGCCCCTACAGTGCCCCGCCGCTCTCCCCGTCAGTTGGAAGTGTCCGCCGACGCAGGTGCGTGAGTTGCGGGGATCCGGGACACTTCCGGGATCAATGCTCTGTGATGGAGCTGGGAAAGGTGGTCCGGATCCCCAACACTCCGCAGGCTGCCCCCGATCGGGCTGGAGCGTACCGATACCGGTAAGTGTCAAGGGGGTACTCACCAAGCATTGGTGGACACGGGTTGTAACCAAACCACTATCCACCAACGCTTGGTTCAGCACGAGGCTTTGGGCACAGCTAAAATGGTGAGGGTGAAGTGTGTGCATGGGGATATTCACAACTACCCTGTGGTGACCCTTGTTATTAAATTTCAGGGAACAAAACATTGAGTGGAGGCTGTGGTTAGTTCCCACCTCACCCATCCACTGATTTTGGGGACTAATTGGCCTGAATTTAGAAATGTATTAAAGGGAATATGCGTGGATGGGTCCTGCACTAAAGCAATGAGATGTGAGATGTACGTTGCTCTGGCAGGGGAGGCGGAGCCAGGGCCGTCTTCATCTGCTCCAAGTCAGGATGACATGGGGGGCGGGGGGCTGCAGCCCCTCCTGTCCTCGGGGGATTTCCCAAAGGGGATTTCCCTTTGGAGCTGTCACGAGACAAAACCCTCAAGCACACCTTTGACCAAGTGAGAGTGATCGATGGTCAACAACTCCAGCCGGGTGTCACCCTTTCATATCCTTATTTTGCAATTATAAATGAGCGGTTGTTGGCTACGGTAGTCCCGGAGAGGGCAGAGCTCGGGTCAGAGGTGAATACAAAACACAATCATTTCACCCCGGTCACTTGCGGAGACCACCTCTCACCATATCAACTCGCAGAGGTTGCCAAGTTGCAAAAGGAGTTTGAGACAGTTCCTGGTGCTGGCTGGCTATTATAGGAGATTCGTGCCATATTATTAAGATGTCACCAGCCCACTAACTGATCTCACTAAAATTGGAGCTCCAGACCCGGTCCAGTGGACGGAGCAGTGTCAACAGGCGTTTACACAAGATAAAGCCACACTTTGCGGGGGGCCTCTTTTACATTCACCCGATTTCTCTCTCCCTTTTGTCTTGCAGAAGGACACTTCAGACAGAGGGCTGGGGGCCGTACTCTTGCAGGTGGTGGAGGGAGAGGAGCGCCCGGTGCTGTACATTAGCCGCAAGCTCTCACTGAGGGAGACTAAGTACAGCACCGTAGAGAAGGAGTGTCTCTCCATCAAGTGGGCAGTCCTCACTCTCTGGTACTACCTGTTGGGGTGGGCCTTCACCCTCTGCTCGGATCACGCCCCACTCCAATGGCTCCACCGCATGAAGGATACCAATGCGTGGATTACCCATTGGTATCTGGCTCTTCAGCCATTTAAGTTCAAGGTGGTCCACAGACCGGGAGCACAGATGGCTGTCGCCGACTTCCTTTCCAGAAATGGGGGGGGGGGGGGGTGGTAGACAGGCCGGATGTCTCCCCGTCCTGAGTTGGGCAGTGGGGATATGTGGCAGCGGGGGCGTGGTCGAGCGTCCGTCCGGAGAGAGAGAAAGCGGTAAGGGTGCTTACACATGAGCTAGATTATGTGTAACACCTGTCTCTAATTCCAGTGAGCATGGGGAGAGCGGCATATAAGCAGCCACACCACCAGCAAAGAGAGTGAGAGAGTCTGGTACAAAGAAGGCCACAGTGCTCCTGAAGCTGTTACGTTTAACCTGTTATGTTTATGAAACTGATGTGTTTAAGTGACTACGTGTTTATGAAGCTGATGTGTTAAATGCCTACGTGCCTGTGAAGCTGATGAATTTGTGAAGTTGTAAAGCACTGAAGTGGCCTATTAAAAGTCCTACCTGATCCAGGAAAAACCTGCTTCCCTGTGTTCTCCTTCCCGCCTGTTGTGAAGCTGTTCTACAGTTTTCAACTAAAAACTGAAAACTTTTTATTTAAGTTTTTGAAAATGATGTCATTATCATCTCCGTGTAAACATACAAAAACACAAATTTGTGAAAACGATGACGTCATGCGCACGCGTATTACGTGTTCAGTCTATAGGCATGCGCGCGAGTACTTCAAAACAACGCATGAGACATTCAAAATTACAATGGCGGACTACAGGACTATGTTTGTGCTGCTCAAGATTTTGAGTTTATTGACGCTTCTCCAGCAAAGTGTAGATTTACTGCATCACTACTACGACCAGCGATAGCCATCTTCATTGTTTGTATTCACCACTCTGTGGAAAAATGCTTATGTGCGCAGTTGCGTAGTGTTTCTTTACAAAGTGACATCGCTAACTGCTGGCCTGGCATGCATAATACAGCCTTTTTAGTCGTTTTCGTGGATCCGTGTGAACAGGAATCATTTTGACAATGTTGTCGTCTGTACGTGAAACTTTTTAAAAACGCAAAGAAAAAACGTTTCCGTTTTTAGTACATTGTTGTCGTGTAAATGTACCCTTAGGCTAATTGTCTAATGTTTTTTTCTGCCCCTTGTGACTGAAAGGAAATAATCATCCCTGATCATTGGCTGTTTCTACACAATCAGCTGATGTCCAATAGTGCAGATAATAGCTTTTATCAGCCGAGAGATATTCAGTAATTTTGTTTAATCAAGGGAGAATAAAATGCATGAGCACTTTAAACATCACTAGCTAATGTGTGTCTGCTAAGCTGCGGTACTGTTTAATTGAGACTTTGTTGCATGCCGGTCTACTATTGCTGTAACACGATGGCACATAACAACAAAACAAACTGTTATTAATCGTTTTAATGGGCACACATCCAAGCAGGTGATTTTCGGTGCCGTCAAGGCTTGTAAAACTAATCGGCCAAACGGGAAAATGCATTGGCCGATGCTAATCATTAAAAAATACCAAATATTTTAATTTGATTTATTGGCCACTGCGATATATTGGTCAACTCGCTACACCTGTGTATTCTCTTTGCCTTGATCTAGAACTCCAGAACAAGTTACCGACCAAAAATGTATTTAAGTTATTAATATTGGGCTAAGCCTTTATTTCAGAGGAAAGTAGGGGTGAAAGAGAAGAAATGTAATAAGAACATGACCCAGGTCAGACTCAGACCTGGTTCCCAGTTAACAAACAATCCAGAGCATGTTCATAGCCCATTGCACCACAGCTTTGTATACACTGAAGTTTATAAGATTTAAATAGTTATTACACAGCTCTATGGGATAAATTATTCTGTTTGGTCAATTGCAGAATTCTGTGGTAATTTTTATTTTTTATAATGACTGATAAACTGTATAACTGTTTTATCAGTCTGCAGTCTCTTTCTTCTTGCATCTTTCTTCTCAGTATGTAAGATTTCAGCCTGATCTCATAAAATGTATGTGACTATGGCAACATTTTTGCAAACCAAAATTACGTGCCTCAATACACGTTTTGCTGTAGTTTCCCAGTATAATGTCCAGCAGGGGGCACCAAAAGCGAGTGAAATTATGTTGTAATCAGACGAGGTTTTTAAGGTGAATATTAGATGTATGTTTTAATGAGTAAAATGTACCTCCCTAACCTAAAATTTTAACCTGAACCTAACCAATAGTGTTCAAAAAGATAAATGAGAGTTGAACAAAACAGACATCCTTACCCTACACTAACACCTAAACCACATCAATAATGTTTTAAAAGCAAATTCAGCATGAAAAGCACATTTACTGAAATCAACCACGTCATTTTGTGTTGCTCCTATGGCACTTTCACTTCACTTTCACTTTCGTTTAGAGTGTCCTTGTCTGGGCGCGAGGTTAGGTCTCCAAATCCAAAGTCTAACACTGTATCAGGTGAGCTACCACAGAAGATAATCACATTGGACTAAGTGTGTAAAGTAGGTGGGTCTGTAATACAAGCGTTAAAATGTATCATTTTTCAAATCATGCATTACAGTAAAAGTGTTTCTATAGCATAGCAAGGTGTGAGTAAATAGATAGAAAAATATGTGTTTATAAAGTCAGAAACAGCATAGTACCCTTGATTTGTGTGAAAGTGAATAAAACGCACAGTTGTTGTAGCGCCTCTAGTGCTAATTTCACCAGGACAATTCAGCAAAACGTAGAAAGCAGCATGTAAAATTATAGTTATAGTAACATTCATTCTATAAGACTAGGTTGCTAGATTCACAACAGATGATGGTGTTTGTGTTTAAATTATTTAGGTTACTGGACAAATCAAATACATGAGCAAGATGCATTTGCGTAGCATCATGTGTGGGTTTTTAAAGGAGCTTCCCTTCAGGGCAAATCTAGTGCAACTGACAGTTGAGTGATATACATGATTTATTGGTTTTCTTATCTTCCCTGAAATCAGCACCTATGCCTCTCATTATTACAAGACAAAAAGGAAATCTGTTTAAAGTATAAAGCTCAGCTCTCTTGGGGTTTAATCCAATAGGGGGTGATTAGATAGGGCTGCTTTTTGCTCTTATAAGAAGCTCATTGTATAGTGTCTGAAAGAAGCATAGAAGTGTTGCCTCAGAGAAAATCACGGGACCGTTCTAAATGCATTCCTCTGTATATTGCTTATATTATATTGCTTGTGCTAATTTGAAAGTCATTAAACATGCAGAAAAGCTTCTAGAGTGGTCTAGATTCCAAATAGTCTAGCTCATGGTTCACATCTGGTTTTGCCACAGCACCGAGATTTTACTTTGGCCATCAAATGGCGACCCAGTACATTACCAAAATAGTTTCATACAAGAGTTAACAAACATGTCCTTAAAATCAAACTTTAAAATGCATTAAAATTACTGTATCAACTGCACATTCCCAACAATATGCAATATATTGCATTAAATTTGTAAATGCACAAACCATGTGAACCTGCATTTAGTCTAGGTCGTATTTTATGTTACTTTGCATAGTTTTCTTCAGGGTTCTCAATTATGTTGAGGGTATGTCACACAACCTATCCATGTTGGTATCTGCCTAATTTGGCTACTTTCTACCTGCAGAGTTTGATTGTATGCACGGCCTTTGACCTGAACAACTAAAGATATGGGAAGCGTTTTCTTTTCTCATTAAAAAGTTGATAAGACTTTTATTTAGCTATAACAATGAACAATGATATGGTTTGTGGATTATAATGTTTTATTATTTGCATTTAGCATTGGGCTAGCTCCTCTAAGAAAAGGCTGGTTAAAAATAGGAAGGATGTAAAACTGCCTCATCATCTCTGCTGTTGAGATTATCAGTTGTGTTGTCCCGAATCAAATGGTTTGTGACTCACCATTGGACATCGGCCACTTGTTACTTTTGGCTGTGCACTGGCCTTTAAAAAAGTCAATCTTATGTCTGCAGACAGCAAATGTACCATTTTAAATAAATTATTTTAGATCTACAACACATTAGTTCCCAGCAAAGCAGTCTTATGTCCTCAAAGAATCATTTGCAACACAAAACACTTGCTTAAAAGTAGTTAAAATAAAAAAATAAAAAGGAAATTTAAAATGCATATTACTATTTGGAAATTAGCTAAATTAGTTACATTTATTTGAATGCAATTACAATATCTGTTTTCAAAAATGAGAAACAAAGTCTACTCTGCAGGTCTTGTACATATATATTAGTGTGTAATTATTATATTTAATTAGTATGTAATTTATTTGTGGGAGTGTCTTCATGTAGCAGAACACGATCTCTCAGGTCAGTGATTTAGTAAAGAATAAAACTAATTAGAGCCTTGCTTTGAGCTATGTATATTTCATGACTAATGCACAAGGGGCCAATTTGAAACCATAGTGCTCTTAGACCACCGATCTGGACGGTTTCTTGACAGTAATGGCCTAGTCATGTTATTCAGCAGTGGAGTGATTGTTTCTTAGCTACAAAACTTTGAGCTGCACATTCACATCCACATATTCCTACCCAGAGGAAGCGTGTTTTAAAGGGAGGGTTGCGGAACATTCAAACAGACTTTTAAACAGGGCAAGAACAAAAGACAAAAGGGAAAAGATAATCGCCTACCTGACCTAAATGTTTGGTATGCTTTGTTGTGGAGGATCTACTATGAGTCATTGATAAGAGCAACCAAACTCTCCTTAAAGCACATTTTAACAAAAAATTCATATGACATAAGGGGCAATTTATTTATTTATTTTTTCAATTTCCTTTATGACTCATAGACTACTTAAAATCCTGCCATATTTTGATATTAGAAACATACATATTACATGTGACACAACACAAAACACTGTAAAATCTTTTATCAGGTAACCTAAAACAAAAATGTTTTTCATGTGGTAACACCTAAATTAACTTGTTTAATTAAAGTCAAAAATATAATTTAATAGAACTAAATCAAAATTAATTGTTTTGATACTTATTAATGTTACTAGTTAACTTTCACCTCTACCTAGAATTATTTAGTTTGGCTTGAAAAACTAAATAATTAACTAAATCATTTTTCAAGTTTGGCTTGAAAAAGCCAAACTACTAATCTACTATTTAAATTTCTTCTTCTTCTTTTTCTTCTTCTTCTTCTTCATCTGAGACTAAATATGTAACTCTAACACCTCCTAGAGCTTTCAAGCTACATGCACCAATCTTTGCACAGACCTTCAAACTGATCTGGAATAGTGTGCTATATCTTTTCTAACTGATCGGAAAAAACATGCTAGCAATGCCTAGCTAAGTGCTAAAAAAAAGAAAAAAGAAAAAAACATGCTAGAAATGCCTAGCTAAGTGCTAAAAAAATGTTAGCAATGCCTAGCTAAGTGCTAACACATGCTAGCAACATTCTAGCAACATCCTAAAACATGCTAGCAAAATGCTAAAACATGCTAGCAATACCTAGCTAAGTGATAAAATATGCTAGCAACATGCTAGCAACATGCTAGCAGTGCCTAGCTAAGTGCAAAAACATGCTACCAACATGCTAGCAACATGCTAAAACATGATAGCATGCCTAGCTAAGTGCTAAACCATGCCATCAACATGCTAAAACATGTAAGCAATGCCTAGCTAAGTGCAAAATATGCTAGCAACATGCTAAAACATGCTAGCAATGCCTAGCTAAGTGTTAAAACATGCTAGCAACATCACATCTATCTATCTATGCATCACCTTTGTCTATTGATTGACTACACTCTTGAAATAGAATACATAGACTAAGAGCAACAAAAGCCTTCATCAGCCAACTAACAAAGGACAATGCATCAATGTGAACTTCACTAGTTAATCCAGGATGGACTTCAAAGACATTAGTCATTCATCTTAAAGTAAAAAAATTAAATAAAAAAAACATCTTTTTTTAAAAACAATGGACCTTAATGCTTACTTAATTTAAAAATGTATAACCATTACTTGCATTGTACATAAATAACTAATATTGGCATTATAGTCATGTTGTTTGGCCAGAGGGGTACTGGCCCCCACAGTGAGCCTGGTTTCTCCCAAGGTTATTTTTCTCCATTAATCTTATGGAGTTTTGAGTTCCTTGCCACAGTCGCCTTCAGCTTGCTCACAGGGGTTCTAAATACAATTATTATTTAATTATTTAATTTCTATACAAAATTTACAATCATATTTAATCAAACGACACAATGATCACTCTAAGACTTTATAGATATTACAGTTTAATTTTTTGTTAATGCATGATTTCCTGTAAAGCTGCTTTGAAACGAAGTGTATTGTAAAAAGCGCTATACAAATAAAAATGACTTGACTATCTCAATTTTTCAGACTAGGCTTTTTCAAGCCAAACTCAAAGTTTATGTCTAGAAACGTTACTTTTCTAGTTATTTTTAAGATGTTAGGAATAATATGCATTAGAATATTATAAAAAGTTTATAATTATTTAGAATGGGCACTGTTGGGTGTATTCTGTTTACAAGGAAATTATTTACTGTAATCTAATTACTTTTTAGACAAAAAGTAGTGTAACACGTTTACATATTAAATTCATGTAATTACATTTCAAATTATTGTAATCAGATTATAGTTTCTGGCTTTCAATTAAAGTAATTACTTTTAATTACATTACCTGGGTTACATATATTTCTAAAATAATATTATTTATAATACATTTAAAATATGAATTAATATGTACATATGTATTTTTTGTGTTTTTGTGACAGCTGAAAGGGGTGCAACAATGAACAATGATGAAATATAGACATTATTTTGAATTTATTAAGCGGAAAAACAAATTCTTCTATGAAAAGTGTTATAAATTTAATTAGTAATGCCATTACTTTTTTCGATGAAGTAATCAATAAAACAATCTGATTACAATTTTAGAGATGTAATTAGTCATTTTAGTGGATTACTTATTTTGAGTAATTTAACCAATACTGGAAATTGGTTAAATCCGTTAGACTAATATATATTGATCAGCTAATGAGTAAAAAACTCAGAGTAGAAAATCTATAACTAGATATTTTGACCTAATTGCATTTTTTCAAGAGAGAACTTTCTTGAGAAAGAAGAAGGAATGAATGGGAGATTGCCATGAACGGCAAAGTTTTTTTGCAAAATATTCTCATAAACGGAATGGATAATATAATTTCTTTGGATGGAATGAAGAGTGACATTGTAACACATATTTATCTGACTTTTTGTAAAAGGAATTGTTAAATTACACAGTAATTTGATTAAAAACTGTGAAGACTGTGAATCAGAATTAAGGCAAACGATTATCACAGTCACTTGAAAAGAGAAAAGCATCATTTGAAATTGATTACACATCTGATAACATTAGTGTAAGTGAACAGAACTGCTTATAACGTCTCATAATCCACTCATTTTGATGCTGCGCCCCACAGGGATGTGTACTCTCCCCACTACTCTACACAAATGACTGCACCGCCAAGGACCCTCTGTTAAGCTCCTGAAGTTCGCAGACAACACTACAGTCATCACTAGCCTCATCCAAGATGCCGATGAGTCTGCACACAGAAGGGAGGTTGAACAGCTGGCCGTCTGGTGCCGTCAAAACAACCTGGAGCTGAACATGCTCAAAACAGTGGAGATGATAGTGGACACCCCAGCATTAACCCCCCTCACCATTCTAAACAGCACTGTGGCAGCAGTGGAGTCATTCAGGTTCCTGGGCACTATCATCTCACAGGACCTGAAGTGTGAGACCCACATAGACTCAATTTTGAAAAAGGCCCAGCAGAGGCTGAACTTCCTTCACCAGCTGAGGAAGTTCAACCTGCCACAGGCGCTGCTGATACAGTTCTACTCAGCAGTCATTGAGTCTGTCCTCTGCACTTCTATAACTGTCTGGTTTGGTTCAGCTACTAAGTCAGACATCAAAAGAATTCAAAGGATAGTTTGGACTGCTGAGAGGATTATTGGCGCTCCCCTGCCCACCCTGCTAGAACTGTACACATCCAGAGTAACGAAAAGTGCTGGTAAAATCACTCTTGACCCCATTCACCCAGCCCACTACCTTTTTGAACTGTTGCCCTCTGGCTGGCACTACAGAGCACTGAGCACCAGAACCATCAGGCACAGGAACAGTTTCTTCCCTCAGGCCATCCACTTCATGAACAGCTAAAACTGCCCCCAAATACTTTCCTTTTTGTCAACACAACCATGTGCAATATTCAATCCATCCATTCCTACTTGTAATATACTGAAGAAGAGGTAGGATATGTTAAAAGAATAAATGAAATATAGATATATCACCTGCACATAACTGTATATATGTATATAAAATATCTGAACAACATTATTGCTCTATTGTATATAGACAATTCATTTTATTTATCTGTTATATCTTATTTTGTATTTTTATGTCACTATATGTATATATGTTTAAATGTATATGTTTGTATGGATGTATATATGGTTGCACTCTCTTTGCACTGGAAGCTTCTGTCCCCATGACAAATTCCTTGTGTAAGCATACTTGGCAATAAAGCTCATTCTGATTCTGATTTATTTACTATCACCTTTATGAATCAATACCTAAATGAATTAATGTTAAGTTATTAGCTTTAATTTACCTTGGAGGGAATATAGTGTGTCCTCGCTGATGTCATACATGTTCATATAAGAATGAGGAATGACACTTTAATCCATAGTATGCTCTTCTCAATATTTATTTAAAAAAAAAAAAAAAATAATAAAAAAAAAATCTAAAAGAAAGAAAATAACTGTGTGTCCTCTCTAGGTACCTCGTTTCACTATTACAAGTGACCCAGCAACATTTTGTATTTTATTTTTATTTTTTTACATATTTTTGGATCATTTAGATATAATTTCGCTTGAAACTACTCAAACACACATTACTTCCGTAGACTCTCATTGTAAAAAGGCAAACGCTTGTCAGAGAAATGGCGGCGGGGCAACAGTTGCTAAGACAGGATTGGTCAGAAAAGCTTTTAAGGCGGGGCTTAATGAAGGGTCAATTGCTCCCTGTTACAATTGCCCAGTTTCCCCTACTGAATCCATTGCCAACTTTTATAAAAGCGAAATGCATGGGAAATACTGATTAACTGTATGTAAAACAGGTTAGCTGCCCTTTAGTTAACTGTCTCATATTCTAAACTTTTCATTATCTCATTATCTGTGAGATTCACGATAAAGTTCAGACACTGCTGCTGTTGCCTCATGGAGTAAAAATAAAACTCTATTCACAATGTGTGTGAAATGAACAAAGCAAACAGCAATCCCAGGCCATGCCTGAAGAAAAGCATTTCACTTTCGACATACCCTGAAATCCACTTATGTTTTGAAACAAAAAGAGAAAGATGAGAGACAAAGAAAGCAGAGATGGAAGAGATGTCACTGTCTCTTTGCATCCCTCCACTGAACAGTTAAGAGACGAGACTTTTGTATTTTCTGCAGAGCTTAATTTAAGCACACGATATAGCATGTTAGCGCCAGCAGCTATATGTGTGTTAGCTATACGCAGACATGCTTATAAAAAGATTAAAAGTACTGACATTTGGAGAGTTCTTTGTGGTTGCTTGGATTTACAAGGTACAATTGGCATCGTTAGCTTTTATTGGGGTTATGCCCATAAACTTGCACCTGTCAGGCGAGTGATGTGGATAGTTTTAAAGGCAACACCACTGGCGCTGACATGACATGTGTGCCAGTAGGAATGTGTCTGGTAATGTGGCCCGCTAGCAGAAGTGTATTAAATTTCAGAGGGCAAGGAGCACATACTTTGCAATTCAGCTGTATGTAGTTCAACTACTTTGTTGTTACACCATTAAAAATAAAGTTTCTTCACATTAGGCTCAGCAAAGAGCCTTCTTCCCATAAATATATATATATATTTTTTTTACTGTGTAGGGTTCTCAAATTTGTAATTTTGATGTAAAAATGCTATATTCTCGGTTCTTAAAATCAACATCAAACAGCGTTCACTGAACATTTTATTTCTGTAATGTGACGTATTTCAGAGGGAAACAGACTTGATTTGATGCATCCTGATGCTACGTCCACATTAATTTGATAACGTTGTTTTCGATTTCGAAACGCTCTCCGTCCACACTGACGTTTTCAAGTGTTTTCCAAAAGTTGCTCGTCCACACTGAAACGTTTGAAAACTCTTAAATCCCCTTAGTGTGCATGCAAAAAATGCAAATGTCCTCACGTTCAGGTGCCGGACAGCTATTCCGAGTAAACTTCCTGTTGCCTTTGAAGGAATGTACTGTGAAGGTTGTACACAGTAACATTTACCTTTAACAATGCTATCAAAGTGAATGGAAGGCACAACAACGCCGCTACAACATGGGCCGCCATCTTGATTGTTTAGGGTTGAATGGAGCACATGACTGTGGGAACCGATAACCAGTTCTTATATGGAACCAGTTCCATTTAAAAACAAACAAACAATGGACTGCATGATTTTCATGAATTTCGGTTAAGTTAGCGGCATTTTTCTGCCGATGCTGATGCGACACAAAACTAAAATACTCTGATGTGTTTGCTGCTGCTTGATTCAGTGGCAACACTGTCTCTTTTAGGGCTTGGCAATATATTGAATATTAACAATATAATCGCAATGATTTTGCTGACAATATAAAATTCAGCAATATCTTGTATATGGTGATGATTATAATATGCTTTTTATTTGGCCATTTCGTTTCATAAAGAGCATCAGTTGACTAATTTCACAATCCTTCAGGGCTGCACAATTAATCAAAATAACATCAAAATTGCTTTGTCAAATGTGATAATTAAACTGCAAAAGGCTGCGATGAAAGACAGATAAACATGTCTGTGCGCTTCAGAAGGTGCGCTGTTCTGTGTTTTTAGCGCTTTTTATAGCAGTTGTGAAAGAAAAGTACCAGAACCTGCAGGTTTATTAATTTCTGTGTCAAAATAAAAGCTTCAGGTGAAAGAGCCAAAATAAAAACAGTGTTTAAGAAAAAAATTATATATATATATATATATATGTATGTATATATACAGGGTTTGGAGGGTTACTTTTGAAATGTATTCCACTACAGATTACAGAATACATACTGTAAAATGTAATTTGTAACGTATTCCGTTAGATTACTCAAGGTCAGTAATGTATTCTAAATACTTTGGATTACTTCTTCAGCACTGGTAGATTTTTTCACTTGTTTTGACTATAAAAATTCTGCCAGTACACTTAGACAAAATACACGTTAAAAATACATTCTCTGAAAATGTGAAGGTTAATAATGCTTTTTATTAAGCTACTATGTATCATTGTATAAAAATATAAATGTGCATATCATTGAAAATTGTTAGATCTCAAAACATGCCTTTATTATTTTGAAATAGATTTTTATTCAATGCCTTTAATACATTTTATCCATGATGGTTGTTTGGATGAAATTATTGTTCTTCTGATTTAAAAAAAAAAAAAAAAGCCATTTGAGCCATTTTAGAACAAATACATATTTATCGAGATATAAATCGAATATCATCAAAAATAATGATATATTTTTTTTATCACCCTGCCCTAGTCTTGAAAAATCTTGTGAGTCTTCACTTTAATTGCTAGTCCAGGTTTGGCTGAAGGCTACAGTTTGTCCAGTCAGAACAATGATGTCTTACTCAGGTTATAATCCAAATCGTTGTCTTTATTAAATGTGCATAGATGTGTGGTTCTGTGAATACAAAATACAAATATAAATATGGATATAAACATATATAAAAACACAACACAATATTAATAAAGCTTATTTGGTAAACGCTGATCAATAAAGGTAAAATATAACACAATATTACGATCTCTATTTTGAAATACAGGTGCATCTCAATAAATTAGAATGTCGTGGAAAAGTTCATTTATTTCAGTAATTCAACTCAAATTGTGAAATTCGTGTATTAAATAAAATCAATGCACACAGACTGAAGTAGTTTAAGTCTTTGATTCTTTTAATTGTGATGATTTTGGCTCACATTTAACAAAAACCCACCAATTCACTATCTCAAAAAATTAGAATACATCATAAGACCAATAAAAAAAACATTTTTAGTGAATTGTTGGCCTTCTGGAAAGTATGTCAATTTACTGTATATGTACTCAATACTTGGTAGGGGCTCCTTTTGCTTTAATTACTGCCTCAATTCGGCGTGGCATGGAGGTGATCAGTTTGTGGCACTGCTGAGGTGGTATGGAAGCCCAGGTTTCTTTGACAGTGGCCTTCAGCTCATCTGCATTTTTTGGTCTCTTGTTTCTCATTTTCCTCTTGACAATACCCCATAGATTCTCTATGGGGTTCAGGTCTGGTGAGTTTGCTGGCCAGTCAAGCACACCAACACCATGGTCATTTTACCAACTTTTGGTGCTTTTGGCAGTGTGGGCAGGTGCCAAATCCTGCTGGAAAATGAAATCAGCATCTTTCAGCAGAAGGAAGCATGAAGTGCTCCAAAATTTCTTGGTAAACGGGTACAGTGACTTTGGTTTTCAAAAAACACAATGGACCAACACCAGCCGATGACATTGCACCCCAAATCATCACAGACTGTGGAAACTTAACACTGGACTTCAAGCAACTTGGGCTATGAACTTCTCCACCCTTCCTCCAGACTCTAGGACCTTGGTTTCCAAATGAAATACAAAACTTGCTCTCATCTGAAAAGAGGACTTTGGACCACTGGGCAACAGTCCAGTTCTTCTTCTCCTTAGCCCAGGTAAGACGCCTCTGACGTTGTCTGTGGTTCAGGAGTGGCTTAACAAGAGGAATACGCCAACTGTAGCCAAATTCCTTGACACGTCTGTGTGTGGTGGCTCTTGATGCCTTGACCCCAGCCTCAGTCCATTCCTTGTGAAGTTCACCCAAATTCTTGAATCGATTTTGCTTGACAATCCTCATAAGGCTGCGGTTCTCTCGGTTGGTTGTGCATCTTTTTCTTCCACACTTTTTCCTTCCACTCAACTTTCTGTTAAAATGCTTGGATACAGCACTCTGTGAACAGCCAGCTTCTTTGGCAATGAATGTTTGTGGCTTACCCTCCTTGTGAAGGGTGTCAATGATTGTCTTCTGGACAACTGTCAGATCAGCAGTCTTCCCCATGATTGTGTAGCCTAGTGAACCAAACTGAGAGACCATTTTGAAGGCTCAGGAAACCTTTGCAGGTGTTTTGAGTTGATTAGCTGATTGGCATGTCACCATATTCTAATTTTTTGAGATAGTGAATTGGTGGGTTTTTGTTAAATGTGAGCCAAAATCATCACAATTAAAAGAACCAAAGACTTAAACTACTTCAGTCTGTGTGCATTGAATTTATTTAATACACGAGTTTCACAATTTGAGTTGAATTACTGAAATAAATGAACTTTTCCACGATATTCTAATTTATTGAGATGCACCTGTACTTGATGTTCAATACAACATATCCAACTATGTGTGCGCTAACCCTGTGCAGGAGCTGTGCACGAGAGCATGGCTGCTGCTGCACGGGCGGTCAATCTAAGATGTAAACAACTTTGAGTGCATGTGCACTACCTGAGATGCAACCGTGCATTGATGCTTATAAGGAATAAATATACCTAACACTGACAGCGAATGACAAATAAATATGGAATGGCAGTAATGTCATAGCAGAGGAATATAATCTTGTAAACAACATTAAATGTAAACACGGATACAGGTGGAATAGCGTTTGTCTACATTTGCCGAGAGTATTCAATAATTATGTGATTACTTACAGTGTAATGCACGCGCAGGCACAATCGATAAAATTCCTCCGATTTGGACTAATACAGTGTACTTTACTCTAAAAACTATCTACGATATTCAGCCGATCTCCTTTTCCCATTATCATCCGCTGCTCTCTTCTCCGTCAATTTGCAAACTCTGGTGGAAAGTTTGGAAATAGTCCATTTCGCGCCGAATGGCAGGGGTGACTGGGAGAGTCCATCTATAAAAGGGGGACACTTTCTACAGCTGCCTCCAAATTCACAGTGTGAATTTGATCACTTAAAGTGTCTTCGCTACATTAGGCATAAATGGGAGTTTAGGGTTAGTCAGGAAGAGGGGGTAGACAAATAATCTTGGTTACAGGTCGGGTGTAAGTTTTGACTTTAACTGGTATTTCTGCAGATCTGACTCTCTTGTCCAACCAAGGAAAGACCTGAACAATTTTCTCCACAGGCCAAAGAGCACGGGGCAGTTGCTGGTCCACGATCATGACTGAGTAACCGACCTGCAGGTCAGCTTCTTCCATCTTCCATTTCTGTCTAATCTGGAGGTTGGGTAGGTAGTGCCGAATAAAAAGCCTCCAAAAGTGGTCAGCCAAGAGCTGGCTATGTCTCCATCTCCTACGGCTCAGGAGTTCAGAGTCTTGGTATACCACTTGTGGTAATGAAGCATCTCGCCACCCCATCAACAAGATGTTAGGAGTCACTGGATCTGGATCTGCAATGTCCAAAGAGGTATAGCCAATGGGTTTGGAGTTGAGAATTCCTTCTATCTCTATGAAGACAGTTCTCAGCACTTCTACTGTAACCGTCTGGGTGCCAATGGTGACGTGAAGTGCAGCCTTTAAAGAATGGATTTCTCTCTCCCAACATCCACCGAAATGGGGTGAACTGGGTGGATTAAAGATGAATATTATCTGTTGGCTGGCGAGTTGGGTTTGGAACTCAGGATGAAGGGCGATGAATGACTCTTTCAGTACCCTTTCTCCTCCTTTGAAGTTGGTACCTTGGTCTGCCAGAAGTTCAAAGGGTTTACCATGCCTGGAGATGAATCGTCGTAGAGCCATCAAGAAGGAATCTGTGTCCATATTTGTGAGTATGTCAATGTGGACTGCACGGGAAGTCATGCATTTGAAGATGATTCCCCATCTTTTTTCATTTCTGTGTCCCACCTTTATGGTGTAAGGTCCAAAGGAATCCACACCTGTTGAGTAGAAGACAGGTTGATGGATCCTCAATCTGGCAGGTGGGAGGTCCGCCATTCTGGGTGGATGTGGCTGTCCCCGCCATCTCTGACACTCTGTACATTGTTGTTGGTAGTTTCTGACTGCGGCTCATCCCCATATCACCCAGTATTTCCTCCGAAGTTCAGCAAACACCCTGTCTGGTCCTGGGTGATGTAACTGATCATCATGGTCCTTGATTATCAGATTGGTGATTGGATGACATGAGTCGAGAACAATGGGATGTATAGCATATTCCTCTAGCTGGCTGCTCTGACGGAGACGACCACCAACGTGTATGAGTTTGGTGTCCTCATCAAATTCAGGGGCTAAGCACATCAAGCGACTACTTTTTGGTAAAGATTTATCTGCTCTGATGTAGGACAATTCCTCTGGAAATGAGTCAGTTTAGCTTTGACGAAGGACTGCAAGTTCTGCATCTTTATAGTCATCTGATGTTGGGATATCAGTGGCTGCCCCATTGACATGCTGGATGTAAGCCTTCAGTAACTCTGGAAGTGTATGGTACTTCTGTGGATCGGGAGGGGTGGAGAGGAGATTGATAGACCACAGAAGATTGGCTTTCTCAGTTCACTGTCCTGAGTGACAGTTGTTAATGGCGGCATCTCTGGCCAATGTTCAATTGGTTGTCTGTGAAATTGTGGCCCTTTATTCCATCTGCTTTCCTGACCTATGTCACAGAGCAGTTTTCCCTTTGTGATGTCATCTGCAGGGTTCTCCTTTGATGACACATACCTCCAGTTATCAGACTCTGTGAGTTCCTGGATTTCTGCCAATCTGGTGCCTATCTGGTGCCAATCTGGTGTGATAGCAGCCAGGTAAGTACAGTTGTGGAGTCAGACCACAGAGTGACACTGTGTATGGGCAAAGTTAGCTCTTCCGCGAGTTGTGCACCTGTGAGTGCTGCACATAATTCCAACCATGAAATGGTTTGCTGCTTTTTTGGGGCTACCCGAGTTCTAGCGGCCTTGTCTTTCTGAAGATTTCTCCAAATTAATCTCAGTAACGGTTGGTCTTCAGGCAAAAGGCGTACCTGGTGGAACATCCCACGAATATCACTACTAACGGTGATAGAATGTTCTCAAAATCGCAGAAGAACTGCCAGAAGAGAAGGACTGAGTGGTGGACCTGGGAGCAAGTATTCATTTAGGTTGTGGCCTTGGCAAGTATACGAACAGTTGAAAACAACCCTTTTCTTTACATTATGCTCCATTAGATGATGTGGAATGTACCAGCTCTCTCTGGAACGGTCCACCTGTTCAGGAGTGAGTTTTGTGATGTAGCCAGTTTACTGTAACCTGACTATCTCCTCTTGGTAGGCTGCCGCTTGATCAAAATTCTTGTTCAGCCGATTCTCTATTCCCCTTAATTGCGGCAGGACAGCTTCTTTGGGTGCATATAGACATGGCATAACTTTGGCATTGGGAAAGTCCATCTATCAAAGGAGGACACTTTCTACAAGTCTCTTTACTGAATCTATAGTGCAAAACATACAGCACAACCAGTGTAATGCAGTTTGACTCTTTTCAAACTATTGAAAACTATTGTTCTTTTGAATCTATTGTGTTAAACACAGAGCAACCAGTGTAATGAGATTCCTGAGTGAATGACTCTTATGAGACCATCCTTTTTTAATGAATCAAAAATTTTATTACTTGATGACAAGAATTGTTCATGAAACCATCAAGGAACAGGAATCATTAAATTCCTTACAATTCCCATCCCTGTAGTTCCTGCGCAGTACTCACATTTTAGATGATTTGTTGTGATGTATTCAGATCCCATTGCTTTCTTTTACAAAGCTCAAACTGCTTGTCTTTATATTTTGAGTGTTTGTTTTCTAAATATAAACTGAATTTTAATGGTTTTGTGCTCTCAGCATTGCAAAAAACACATTGTAATTGGCATGTATATCCTTGCTGTAAGTGAATCCACATTTAATGTAGTCTGAGCTGTATTTAGTTTTTCTTTGCATAATTTAATTAATGGTTTTTGAGGATGAGGGCATGTCATGCAACCTGTCCATGTGAGCATCTGCCTAATTTGGCTAATATAGCTTCTACCAAATGACAAAATTGACTCAGACACTGCAGAGTTTGATTGGATGTAAAGCTTTCAATGTCAACAACAAAATATATGGGAATTGTTCTCTCTTTCCTTTTAAAAGTTGATATTTATTTTGTTATCCTAACTATGACCGATTATACTGTATGGCTAGTTGCATTTTATTATTTGCATTTACCATTGTTTTTCCCCTGCTGTCTGTGACCCTATCAGAACAGACATGCAGCATATTTTAGGTTGTGACCTACCAGTTGAGAACCACTGAAGCAGAGAATTAAAAAATGAATTGTGGAACTTATAAAGGTTTTCCTGTGGCATCAGACTGTAAAACCCTTTTTTCTAATTGGAAAATGTATTTATCTATGTAAAACTCTGTATACAAAACACTGGCGTGAATGTCTAAGGAAAAGGATTGAGAAAAAATTGTGACTCAAAAGGATATTAAAAGAGATGTACTGTACATATAAGAATATAAAAGAGACAAAGCGACTCTACAGTACATTGCCCGAGAAGAAAAAGGAGATCATGGTACAAGACACAGCATTCAAGAGAACAACACAAGCAAATCTACAGCTGTAGACTCTAAATACCACACATTTACACACACACACACACACACACACACACACACACACACACACACACACACACACACACAGATACATTCATTCCCTCACAATCAGAGGCATTGTGGTTTTAACATCACTAACAGTGGTTCACCTCTGACATTAACCATTAGCTCTGGCATGTAGTCATGTGAAATCACCCTCTACCACTCTGTGTTGATTGTGTTATTTTTATTCCTTCTATCCCTCGTAGCTGTCGGCAAACAAGGCGGTCTTGTAATTCTATGCACCAGAGAGACTTGAACAAGACAAAACATCACCAAAATCCTCCTTTGCATCCAGCAGCTCGGGGCAATATTCCTCACGGTGGCACCTACTGAATAGAGCAGCTTAATTGTGGTCTGATCAATATGTCAGTCCGATTTTATGGAGCCTTCTAGATGCTTCTAAAGGCCTTGTTCTCTGTACAGATGGAGAAGAGAAACCCGATTAGCATTAATATCCTCCCTTCCGTTCTTGGGTGTAGCGTTTCACACAGTCAATGTAAGAAGCAGGGGCGTCATGCACCAATTTATTTTATTTATTTATTTATTTATTGTTTGAGGGAGCACTAGTGGCAGTCCTGGGCTCACTTGGTGAGCCACAGGCAAGATAAGACATGACAAAAAACTTTCTAGTCCTTCATGAGTATAAGATGTGCTAATCTAGTGCAGGGGTTCTCTGCTTTTTTGACTCGAAGGCCCCCCATTGTGGAAGGTAATATTCAAAACCTCCTCAGTTTATATGTTGGAGGCCTACATCATTATTTTAGCAATTTTAAGCATTTAATTAAGTTAGAGTATTTTAAAATAATTTTAAGCCATCTTGTGGCCCCCTGGAAATTTTGCTGAGGCCTCTTAGAAGCCCCTGACTCCTGGTTTAGAACCACTAGACCAGTTCGCATCCCAGCTCAACCTGGGCTTTTCTGTGTGGAGTTTGCATATTCTCCCCCTGTTTATGTGGGTTTCCTCCGGGTGCTCCGGTTTCCCCCACAGTCCAAAGACATGCAGGTCAAGTGAACTGGAGACTCTTAAATTGTCCGTAGGTGTGAGTGAGAATGTGAATGTGTTTGTTTGTGTTAGCCCTGTGATGGACTGGCCACCTGTCCAGGGTGTTTCCCTGCCTTCGGCCAGAGAAAGCTGTGATAGGCTCCAGCACTACCCGTGACCCTGCATAGGATAAATGGCTATAGAAGATGGATGAATGGATGGATAGATGGAAGTTGACTCTTTGGACAATAAGGATGTAGTCTACTTCTTGGACAATTAGGTATTAATGGGCAAGTGAACTCCTCCAAGTGCTAAAGATTCAGACAGTAGTGCTACCTATCAAGTTGTAGTTCCTTCAGTTCTACAACCACAGGTGTTGTGTTTGGCTCATGATAGTGCAAAGTCTGGTCACCTAAGAATCACAAAACTTAGAGCATTTTGAAGCATTTCCTCTGGCCAGGTTTGAAATATAATTATAATAATTAATTATATTTATTTATCACACATTTGCACATATACAGTGAAACTCTTTTTTTCACATATCCCAGCCAAGCTGGGGTCAGAGTGCAGGGTCAGCCATGATATGGCACCCCTGGAGCAGATAGGGTCAAGGGCCTTGCTCAAGGGCCCAACAGTGGCATCTTGGCGGTGCTGGGGCTTGAACCCCTGACCTTCTGAGCAGTAACCCAGAGCCTTAACTGCTGAGCCACCACTGCCCCCTGCTGAGCCATTACTGCATGAAGTGCAGTACTGTAAAACATGTTAAACTTGCCAGCTTGCTGGAAAGCCAAACCAAAAAGTTCTTCCTGCTCTTCTCTTCCCAATTCCTGTTGTGGGAGAACCGTTTTAGCATGTTCTAGTTGATTGTGTAGACCCTCCTGCTGAAAAGACCAGCATTGCTGGTCACCAACTTATGTTGTGTTTTGGGTGCTGGTCCCCCAGCGTGGGATGCTGGGGTGCTGGTGTCCCCACCAGGCTTTTAAACTAGCTTAACCAGCTTCATCAGAAAGTCCATGATGGTCAACCAGCTAGACCAGCACCAAATCAGCACTAACCAGCATAAACCAGCCTTCACCAGCATGGTAATTGCATGCTGGTTAAGCTGGTCTTTTCAGCAGGGCCCTTACTACCCAAAACTAAATCTGGAAATCAGTTCCTGCTGACCATAATATGTGTTACTACTAGGTTTCCAGAGGCCTTTTCTCTGCATAACACCACTGCTACTTCAGTGGTAAGAGCACTGACCAAATTGTTTTAGAACATTTGGTTTTCCCAAAATCATCCAGACTGATCAGGGCTCAAACTTCTTTTCGGCTGTGTTCAAACAAGTTCTTCAGACATTAGGATTTCAGCACAGAGTATAGTGCCTAACACCCTGAATCCTAAGGTGCACTTCAATGTTGGCAACAGACGTTAAACTCTTTGCTACATGAGTACTCCTTGGCAACAGAAAAGTGCTGGGATGATGGTGTCCCCTTTGTTCTGTTTGCTGTATGTGAAGCTGAAAATGGTTTGAGGTATCACTCATGTCCATAGTACAAACTGTGCAAGACGTGTTTTACACACTGGAGTTTAATACTTAGTGTAAGCATAACTTGTCTTTGAACATACTCTTTGTGGTCCCTTGAGTATATCCAAAGATAAGTTGATGCCTTTTGACTCTGCCCCTAAGACCAATGTGTTGTCATCGTTGTCAGTCATTTGCGAAAATGTCAAAATGATGCTGTTGCTTTAGCAAAAGGAACCCTGTCTTCTGTACAAAACTCCATGAAAAGCCACTTGAAAAGTCCCTGCTGAGCCAGAGATTGAAGATGAGCTTGTACTTTCTTGTGCTTCACAACAGTAAACTGTTAAATTAAAAAAATGCTCTGTCTTATTGTCTCATTTGCAGTATTTGTCAGAAGCTTAATGAGATGTCATAATGCAGCTAGGAGGTTTAGTTTTTCTTAGAGAATGGATTAGCTAAACCTAGTTCCAGTCCTTCTTGGAGTTCCCTTGTTTAATAGATCCTAAGTCAGATGGTACCTTTAGATAACAGGAAGGTGAATTCTGTTACTGTACCTGATTCGTATCCGCTGCCAAGAATTGATGCTAGATTTACGGAAAGGATATTGACAGTTTCCTTTAACAGCTTGAGCCTCAGAGATTTCAGCTTTTGTGACACTTCCTAAAGTACTCTGTGATGGCCTTTGGGATGCAAAATGCTCCAGCAACATTCCAATGGCTGGTAAACTTGGTTCTGGCTGACGTATGGAATTGTAATGCCTATCTAGATGAATTGGTCATTTACTCACTTGACTGGAAGCATGATGTCAATGTTCTTAGAGAAGTGTTCAGTTGTCTTGCAAAAGCTGCTTTGACTTTGAATCTTGCCAAGTATGAGTTTGTGAAGGCCTCCATAACCTATTTTGGGAATAAGTTGGACAAGGACAGGTACAGCCTGTTAAACAAAAGGTTGCTGCAAACACTGCCTTTCCAGCTCCCACTACAAAAAAAGAGCTTTGTAGGTGTCTTGGTATGGCCAGTATTATCGAAGTTGTTTTAAGAACTTCTTAACTGTTGTTACCCCACTTACCAATTTACTGAGTCCCTCTAGATACTTTGAGTTGACATCTGAATGCCAACAGGCATTTGTCACTGTAAAAGCTCTGCTGGGTAGTGCCCCTGTACTTGTTGCTCCTAACTTTAATCTACTGTTTAAGTTAGTGTTTTGACCATTCAGTGTGCTATTTTTCCCATAAGTTTAAGTATCAATTCAAGAATTCCACAACTGAAAAGAGGCTTTGGCAAGGCTACTTGCTCTGCAACACTTTGAAGTCTAGGATGGTTCATCTCCTGTACCTGTAGTAGTCTTTACAGATCACAAACAGCACCTAAAGAGATGGTCTCTGATTGTACAAGACTACAGAGATTAAATGTAGGAAAGGCATTAATAATGTCATTGCTGATGCATTGTCCCTTGTTTAGTTTGTTACCAAATACAAACCTTGTAAGTTTGTTCTTGTGGGAAGAGGTGAAGGCTTTTTTTTCGAAGCACCTAACGCATGCATAGATTCTCCTCCTCCTTCACATCTGACACAACAGTTTTAATTAATGTTTTACCTTTGCGGTTTAAATAAACAATAATTGTCACATACTTTAAAATAGCATCTTATATTTTAGGTTTAATTAGGAAACTGTCAATGAATCAAGTTTGAACAACATAATGGCAAGCATGCCGAGGTTCTGCAGCTGCACAGAGACGGTACTTTTAAGTGACTCTTGAGTGAGCAGGACGTTCCATTTTACAAATTCATCTTGCTTTGATTCCTCCATACACATTTTATTTCCCCGCACCCTTTCCTTGTTTCCTAAGAGGGAGGAGCTAGGAAGCGAGGAAAGGAAGCAAGAAAAGGAAACAAGGATGCACAATTTCAGAAATGAGAAGCACCCCAGGTCTTCTCCATTCTGCTGGTTAAATCAAATGCAGTTGCTCCAGCCAATCATTGCCAAGCCATCCACTAACTGGCCAATCAGCCATGGGGACCTGGGCTATGAGAGCCTATAAAAACACCCAAGATGGTAGAGATGGATAGATACCCATACCTAAATACTTGATGTATGCATTTGTTCTACAACATTTTTGTTGTTGTTGTTGTTGTTGTTGTTGTTGTTGTTGTTGTTGGGGTTTTTTTTGCTTCTCTATGCAGACTCTTTAAGCTCACCTGACCTTTTTATTTTTTTTTTTATTGGGAACAGCACTTCCAGAATCGGCCACTGAGTTTAAAGCAAATTAACTGTGGAAGGTGTAACTTGATTTGACTGACCAAAATTAGACATGTGAATGGATGATTTTTGCCACAGCATTTGTTTTTTGTTTATTTACCTACCATAATTATGCAACTTAATTATGTATTAAATAATAATTATTAAAAAAATGTTGGTAGTTGCATTAAAAATCCTTGGATCAATAATCTTTTGTTTCAATGGGCATGAGGCTTCTAGTATGAAGGTTTTCGTCTGTTATTAGCTCAAATATACCCTTACACGCTTTATTTCCTATAGAGGAAGCAATCAAAGGCTCAACTCGTGCTAGCTGCTCATGTCTAAGACTTTTTTTTTTGGCAGCACATTGTTTATTGTTGTTGAGCCCACCAGAAATAATCCCAATTTAATGGTCCCTTTTCACCCGAGTGATGTACAGTATTGATTGTATTTTTATCCCCTCACTTTTCTGAATGAAACAGATACACTCACACAGTGGTTTCTGGTACTCATCTGTTATTGTGCATGATGCACTCTTTGAGTGAGTGGAGTTACGGTTGGCGCACAATCAACATGGTTTTTGGAGTGTTATCACAATGCACGCCTGTTGCAGTCAAGGGAGAAACCGAGATATCCGTGACTATCTGATGATGGCCCTGCTGAAAAAAAAAAGAAAACTTTAACCAGCCTGAAGGCCTTTGCACACCAAAGGCAACGCAGTTGTGAGAGGTGAATCATCGACGAATGGCCCTCTCCCATAGAAAGTGACGCGAATGTAAGCTCTTAGTTGATCTCCCAGTTCTGGTCAGGCTAGTCTGTACTGGTTTTATAGGGGTTTAAGGCACTTTTCAGCTGGCTAGGCAGGGACGCTAGCTTAAACCAGCTAAAAGCAACAAAATTTGATTTGCAGCCGGTTGCAAAAACAAAAAAACTACTTAAATTAACCCTGCCTTTAGTGACAATATCCTTACAATTATAACTAAGATTTACAACTGTGAAGTCTGATTGCTTAGAAACGTGATACCACACCTCTCCTCTACAAGCCGCATGGTTTGAGGTATCACTCATGTCCATAGTACAAACTGTGCAAGACGTGTTATGCACTGGAGTTGAATACTTAGGGTAAGGGGTTTGTTCAAAGATGTTATTGATGTATATGAAATAGTGTCAGGTGCTTAAGTGTAAAGACTGGATGAATACTGAATGTTTCCGAAGAAACTGAGGTCAGGGGTCACCAAACACTCGTAGGCATATTATCTACTACTTACGATATATTATAACTGAGTTTCCATGACAACAAGAACCCTCTATCTTTCTGTGACCTCACCAGGGCCACATTTACACATACAGTAAATGCAGTTTGAACTGGATCAGATATACAATATATGATCCATATTATAACTGTAGATATGACTTAAAGGAATAATTCGCCCCAAAATGGAAAGTCTGTCATCATTTTCAGCCATTTGTCATTCCAAACCCATAGAATGTTTTTTGTTTTTTTTCATTGAAACACAAAAAGGAGAAATTGTGTAATTCATTTTCTTTTTTTTTTTTTTTTTTTTTTTTTTTTATAAAATAGAATTTTTTGTCTGTTGCTCACACAAAGCTTTCGTATGACTTCCGAAGTCTTGGAAAATAGTTCACCATTCTTTTGGACTATTTTTATGGTGCTTTTATGTTGTTTTTTGTCCTTTTTTAACCTTGACCAGTGTGGTTTAAGGAACTATTGTATCATTGCATGTGTGGTGTGAAGATTCTTTAGAAAGTGTTCCATGGAAATACTAAGAGCATACTGGTTTGGAACAACATAAGTATGAGTAAATAATGACAGAATCTTCATTTTTGGGTGAACTTTTCATTTAAAAACAATGCAAGACTAAATTATATTGCTAAAATTTTATGATCAGGGCAGCTTCAGAGCTGATAAATTAATCTCTTCATTACTATGCAATCCAGAGAGAAGAATCAATGTTTAGCCTGGTAGAGCTGTAAATTACTGAGGCCCCATTTACACCTTGAATTAACATGCGTTTCATTTCCAGATAGTATCTGGATATACCGATCAAAGCTGCCCACGCAAAGTGGAAAATGCTACTTGCATATTACATCATCAGAGACTGTGATCTGAAATGCGAAAGTGAATATTCTAACTGTATTCCAATGGAATAATTCATGGGATAATGTTCATTGTTTGGGTGACAAGTTTGCAAGATGCCAGTGTCTGCTGTATTCTTCACATTGCCATGGCAGAATAAACAAAAAAAGGCAAGAAACCACAACACAGCACTTTAACAACGGATGACTGTAGCGTAACTTCGTTACATAATTAAATAATTATTTACGTAATTGTATACAGATAACGCATTTGCATTTACACCTTCTTTGAATGTGGTCAGAATCCGTCCCTGACCACCTCCCAATGTGGTTTCAGTGATCCGAACACAATGCGTTTTGGGTGCATTTACACCTGTCATGTGGTCAAGTGCTATCCGATTGCGATCCGATCACCGAAAACACCAATGCAATGTCAATGCAAAGTATAAATGGGCCATAGTGTCTTTTGTTAAGAGCAGAGCTCGCAGTGCCCACAGGGCTCATGAGTGTATTTTTCTCTTCACAGCTCATGTGTTACTGCGACCTTTGTGTCAAGAAATAGTGTTTAGTAGACTTCATTCAGGGTACTTAATATGTGGCCCTTCAACCACTAAAAGCTACTGAGAAAAGAAATATATTTCAAGTGCGATTGGTGTGGGATTATCTCAGCCATCTCGTACCACACAATCTATACATGATTGGAAATAGTTAGCTAAAAAAGAATTCATTTAATCCAAAGCAACTTCCTGTACTTAAAGGGCCAATCCACCTGGAGCAAACTGGTTTTAAGTGTCTGGCTCGGGAATACAGTGGTTATAGTTCATGGATCTTTCCTGGGGTGCATTTCTCGTACAACAACGTAACTCACTGCTTAACCACCATATTAAGATTCATCATTGGAGAAATTAACTAGCGAGTCACGACTGTTTCCTGAAACCGTATTAACTATGTTGCTCCTCTATCGTTCGAATCACGTTTGTTCAACAACATAGAGCTATCGCTAATGACATTACGCGGGGGTATGGAGTAATCACTTCCAGGAAAATTTAATTATAATAGCTAATTTACACGTACACCAGAAAGACGTTTATGCAAGAAAGCTGCTGAACACTCGAAATTGGCATGCACCGTGTAAGGAGACAGATGTTCTCAGATGTTTCCCTCTACATTAGACATCGGGATTCCCCCGGGGCGCTTGAGCACATACAAATATGTGCACTCTTCAAATGGGTGTGTTCCATTCAGAAGTGATCTTCCATATGCCCTATTCCCTTCAATGTCTTTACCATCCACTGTGAGAGCAGTAGAGGGCAGAAAGAAGTGGGGCACCAAAATAAGTAATTTGGAACTGACTTTTTAAGCCATTTTTATTGAAAAATTCAAATTATGATTGTTCTCCCTTTGAATTGCCCTTCGGAGGCTTATTTATCCCGTTTCAAACGCAGCCAAAAATGCCACTTGTGCATTAACATGGACACAGAAGCCGTTTTCTCCAACAGAAACCGTGTGTGTTAAAGCACTTTCTCTTAATAGCCTTTAATCCCTTAAATGGCTGCATTTGTATTACATGACTGTAACAAGGTTAAAATGGAAAGGAGGAGGCGGGAACCGGACAAACCATCAAAATAATGTTTAATGAAAACAAAAAGACACAAAACATAAACACACACACTGCAGCTGCACGTGGCTCTCTCTGTCCCAAACTGCTGCATCCTGCTGCATTTATCCCTCTCCTCAGCTGATTAGCCCGATTGGGGGCCGGGCGTGTGTAGTCATGGCCCGGCCCCACCCTCCTCCTCGTCACAATGACATTTCAGAACGCCACTTTCTGCAAAACCCTGGAATAAGTCATTTTCTTAAATGCATGTATATGTGATCAAATTCTTGACAGAATGAAAGATATACAGTATATGGAATAAAAATTATAGATGCCTCAGCGAAGTCAAATGATGTCCACACAGCAAACTAACAAGAAACTATTCTTTTAATCACAGGTAAAGAGATGTAGTTTCGGGAAACAACAAATCGTTTAACTATGTTGGTAACGATGGAACTTGCGACCATAAGTGACTAACAATGCTTTTGGGAAACACTCCTGGTTGGGATTAAGCCAGCAACCTTCTGCTTACCAGTCCTAAATGTAACCATGTAACACAATGTAGAATATGTAAAATATATTCTATATAATAGGTCTAATCTAGGTTTTACAGATAAATCACACAAAACATGGCAAGGTCACATTTTGCCACAAATCAAACAGAAAAAAAAAAAGGAAAATATATTTTTGCAAAGTAAATAAATAAATACATGTATTTACCTTTTAAGTAATGCTTTGAAACAGTTTTTTTTTTTTTTTTTGGTGATACTTATTAGATTCTCATTACCGTAAAACCATATTTTAAATTTATTACAGTAAAAATTAACATGCAATTCAAAGATTTTTATTTAATTTAAATAAACATAAAGGCAGTACAACAAATACTGCCATAATAAATAAATACTTAACAATTTAAACAAATAAAAAAATCTTTTTTTTTTACTATTATATTACACTGTCTAACCAGACACAGTGCTATAAACTATAAATTAACAAGTGATACAAGCTAACTTTTTTGTGTAAATTTGAGTTTTTTTTTGTTTTTGTTTTTTTTCTAACCAGCCGCAACAAGTAACGAGTGGCAGGACATTTTGTCAAGCACTTTGTTTTCATTCCTGAAATGTTGCGCTAGGTAGCCCCGCCCACATTAAAATTCAGCTATGCATAGCTATACTTGTTTTCAGATAAATAAAAAATAAAAAATAAAAAATAAATAAATTAGTGGGATTTATGTTTATAACAAGAACAAACTTCAGAATACAGTCAAAATAAACATATTTTCCCTTTGTTTGACATTTGTTTCCCTTTGGAAAACAGTTTTTCTAGTTATAAGCATAAACGTTACTACATTTTATTAGAGTTGTCCAAAAACAAGACAAAATATCTTATGACATTTTGCTTCTCAAGTAAATTAATCTTGTTTTATGAATGTTTAGATATTTTAACTGGAAAACAAGACAAACATACTCTGTAAGAAAATGATTTTTTGCAGTGTACTTATACTGCTGGAGCCTGTTTCTCTCTCCATTTGCTGAAGGGATTCACAAATTGCTGTAAAATTATTAAAGGTTTCACACAGATTTCTTTAAATTCCCACCATTTTACTGATGTCCTAATTTATCCACTGCTGAGAGAGACCAGCAAGAAACTGCAAAACACACACAGAAAAAGAGAGATGGAGAGGGAGAGAGAGAGAGAGCTTATGAGGGAGGGAGGGCATCTTTTATGACCACACATCCTGTAGCTGCCCATTAAAGCTGTGGTATTTTTACTGTCTCATTTTGCTTAAACGGTCACTAATATAAGGAGGCTCACTAGCACACCCTATTTCCTTTGTCTGGCTCCACTGACTCTCTGTATTTTTTTTTTTTTTGTGCAGGAAACTCTCTCTCTCCGCCGGCTGATGATGTGAGAGCAAACGCAGGGCCACTGAGGTGCATCCTATTGATCACGACAAGCTGAGGGGGAAGCAAATAAAAACATCCTGAAGTGAGAGACTGAGAAATGTGAGAAACAGAGCAGCAGGTAGTCCAGACGATTTTTTGATTGCCATTTTGATGTTAATTTTTTCCGTTTTCTAAGGTAGCACAGTTTCCTAAAGACAAGTCCCACAGAACAGGATCTTGCTCCCAAATAACCAAAAATTCAACTGAATTAAACACTTCAGTGCCTTTGGACTGCAGGGCTTTAACACTTTAAACAATACTTAATATTTTAGAACACTAAGATGTTTTTGTTCTTGAAAAGAATTGATGCTTCTGTTCACCAAGGACGCATTCAATTACAGTTAAGATATGTATAATGTTACAAATGACTATTTCTATTTGAATAAATGGTGTATTCTTCTCCAAACTTTCTTTCTTCTGCAGAACACAAATGCCGATTTTTAGAAGAATATCTCAGCTCTGTTGGTCTTTACATTGCAAGTGAATGGTGGCCAGAAATCTGAAGGTCCGAAAAGCACATAAAGAAAACATAAAAGTAATCCATTAGATTCCAGTGGTTTCATCTATATCTTCAGAAGTAATATGATAAGTGTGGATGAGAAACAGATCAATATTTACATCCTTTTTTTTTTTAACCATAAATCTCCACTTTCATATTTTATTCACATTTTGAAAGTGAAAGTGTAAGTTGAGATTTAAGGTAAAAAATGACTTAAATATTGATCTGTTTCTCACCCACACTTATCATATTGCTTCTGAAGATATAGATTAAATATTTATGTTTATGTTTCCTGTATGTGATTTTTGGATCAACTAAATAAAAATGAAATATTCTTCTAAAAATCTTTATGTTCCGTGGGAGTAAGAATTTAGTACAGAGTCCATAAATATGGCTCAGGTCACTCCTTCAATGTAAGTCGATAGTAGTAGTGATGCTTGCCTTAGCAAACACCACTAAAAATCATTGAACTTGAGGTTTGAACAAAAAGAGATGACAAATTAAGAACATTAATGTCACTGAGAGTAACATCTATGCTGATCCTGCATTTCGGAAACACTCTTCTTAAACACAGATGGACGAGATGATATCGCTATCACAACGGTTGGGGATTCACTGTATCCAGGAGCAAAGCTCTCAACTAGACTATGATTCTGCTGCTGATGGAGACAGAACACGCTGGGCCCAGAGAGATTAAGCATATCTCACTGCTGAACAAACCTTGTAGCCCTGAGGCGATTGTGTTGCACCCCAGGAGGGCGAGATCTCGGAGAGAGAGTGAAAGAAAAAGATGGGGGTATTCCAAGACAGCCAGATATCCAGTGGTGAGGAAGTCGGCAATCTCTTGCCCAGTTTACACCTGGTATTAAGATCAGTGGTCATGTGAGATGGATCGCCGTATTTAAACCTACTTTTAGCACTGTTCATTTGTAATCGGCGCACAGAGACGGACCAAGCCTGTAGCAAGGGGAAAGGTGGAGCAGTCGCCTTTTATGATTTGTTTCCACACTGTGCTAATTTTACCTACAGTCAGGACACAGATGCAGAGACAAAGAGAGTTGTAAGTGTGTGCCTAGGGTGGGAGGTGGTTTGTGGGGGGTGGTAATGGGGTAGTATTGGTTTATTGACTGCCCTCACAGCTGGCAGGCTTCAGATGAAAAGAGATGTTCCTCAAGTGCTGACTGCACATCAGAAGAGAGGCTAAAGGAAACAAAAGGAGTCAGAAGTCCCTCCCAGCACACAGACCCCCTCATAAACACACATACGTACTCCCAAAGGGCCTTTCCATCCTTAGAACAACACTAGCCTTAAGCAGAGAAATTGAACAATTCATGAACAATTCATGTCATATGATACAAAAAGTGATTTGAATCCATTTAGTTCACCAAAGCTGTCTTTAAACTGGCAATAAAGCCACATCTAAAGTGGCACATAGACCATGGAAAGCTGTGTTTACACTATGGGGGTCGAGGTTTGACAGATTAGCATCAGTAGTTAGCCCCTGCTGGTAGATCAACTAGCAAAAAGCCTGTTTCTCCTTTGACGGGCATTCAAAACTATCCAAGTACTGTGAAGAAATGTTTTTTTTAAAGCAACATATAAATCACACACACACACACACACACACACACACACACACACACACACACACTGACTCCTGGATTTGAGATAAAAAAACTCAAGACTCTTTTGTGCACAGCTGACAGAAAACAGAATGTGTACTGTTGACATGCCAATAGAAAATTTTAAGGCAGATTTAATGTGGCATTTCATTTACACAGTACGTGTAACTATGGTTCTATTTCATGCCTCCTGAAGGCGTCTCAGCCTATGGATATTGGATATTGCATAGTAGGGATCGAGACATAATACCAACAAAGAAATGCACCCCAAGCCCCACGCTCCAAAACAAACAAACAGTTGATCCATTTTGCGGATTGATGCTGTAACAGAAATCTAATATCTAAGTGCACGCACAGGGCACAATAGTGAACTGTGCTCAACCTCCATGTCTGTAAAGGCATCTAAATCTATTGATTAGTTCACAAACTGCTGGGACAATACTTTAGGCAGAAAAGATGGATTAGGCCAAAAGTGTCACACATACGAACTCAGATTTCCATCGCACACATTACGGGCTCACCTTCATTACAAGTGCATGGAGCTCCCCAATGCATTTAGCTGAAACTACTGCTAATAGACAAGCCGTTTTTAGCGAGACCCACTTTAGTTCAGCTCGTGTTAACTGTTCGAAGGCGCTACAAACGCTCGATATGGATGAAGATGGCACGCACCTCTAAGGAAGGAAGATACAAGTTTGTGCGACCCAAGGGGCGGCCCACTTACCCCTTCGTGTCGTGCAGAGATCGTGGCTACATAAACTTTCAGCATGGAAGGAGATCTCCCTTTGTCGAACAGTTCCTGCATAAACTGTAGTAATAGTGCCACTGAACACTGCGTTGTGATGGAATTTTGCTCAGTAAACTAAGTCGAAAATATTTTCCACCGATTCTCATACAAGGCCCTAGTTGATGGCACCCTTGCGTTATTCAGCGTATTCTGAACCAAAATATTTAAATTGATCAAAGACTTGGGCCACACCTAGAGCTGTAGATGGTGAGACTGAGGGTGCCACAGCTGACCCTCCAGCTGAGACAACTTCCTTAATGGGAGAGGCCACGGAGTCCCTCTTATAAGGGAGAACAGAAGAGCAAACCATGGTCTGGCTGGCCACCGTGGAGCTATCAGGCTGACTAATATTTTTAGAAGGAGCGGTATCGACGGAAAAGCATAAAGTAAAGGTCTGACCCGAACGGGAAGCATCCGTTGTGATTACTTCTCTGCGACATGGCACCACACCCATCGGGACTCCCGATTCCAGGAAGGCCCGTGGTTGCCATGTCTTGAGTGCCGACATGCACACTCGGTCTATTTGTACTTTTGCTGCCTTGTGAAGCCTCACATTGGGACAGTATTTATGCATCCAGATCTGCAGGGGACGAATCTCTAGTAGTCCCAGAGGCAAGAGCTGAGTGGCAGCAGTAAGCATGCCTCAGAGACAGGCAAGCAGGTGGATGCACATCCTCCACTTTATTTGAATTTGCAACAAAAGCGGCAGGATGTCTAATATGCAAACTTGTGTCAATTTAGCAGTCATCGAATGGGAATTTAGGACCATGCCGATGAGCTGAATGGACTGGTTTGGAATGAGGGAGCTTTTCTCCGTATTCTACATTGCATTTCTTTGTTGGTATTATGTCTCGATCCCCACTACATGCAGCAAGAATATCCATAGGCTGAGCCGCCCTCTGGTGGTCAGGAGGCTCGAAATAGAACCAGAGGTGTCCACATCAGTGGCATATTAAAATATCTATAAAAAAAGATGCAATAAAAGTGAATGGTGACTGCCTAACATCTTACATGTTTTCAGTGGAAGAAATAAAGGCCACTTCCAGGTTTGAAAAAAAGTCCAGGTTTCCTAACATCATAATTTCCCAAAGTATGCGGTTACATAGAGCTTTTTCAAAGGTCTCCATTTTCGGCGGAGAAAAACACAGTTCTAGTGTGAATGAGAGGCATAAACTTTGCAACATCAGTGTGTTTTTAATAAAAAAGTGTAGTCGTAGCCAAAGTCATATGGGTTTGGAACAACATGAGGGTGAGTAAATGGTAGATGGTAAAATTATCATATTTAGGTGAACTATCCTTTTAGCTCAGCAGTTTGAGGACACCTCTAGTCAAAATGAAAATTCTCTCATCATTTACTCACCCTTATGCCATCCCAGATGTGTATGACTTTCTTCTGCTGAACACAAATGAAGATGTTTAGAAGAATATCTCTAAAAAGTCTTACACATCTGGGATGGCATGAGGGAGTAAATGATGAGAGAATTTAAATTTTTGCGTGAACTATCCCTTTAAGACAAAGGGAACAAATACTTTTGTTGTTGTGTGAGTTTCCACTGTGTAGCTTTTCTATCCCTCTATTGGTTTTGAGGAATGATTCTCATTAACTGCCAACAAAACGCTGCTCGTCTTCAATTGTATAAACATGTTCCATGGTGCATCTCTCCGAAGCCCTCTCTCCAATTTTACTGTTGATTTATTGAGTTTACCTTTCCTCCATGAATTTTAATGTTCACGTGCCCTGCTTTCAAAGGTTTGTCATCAATATTTAAACTTCAATATATACTTCAAAATCACTGACAAATTGTCCTGAGATTTCCAAATTTTTTGACACCTTCATTAAAATGCATCAAATAATCTGGCAGGAATCAGACTCCTTCAGCCTCTAGAGCAACGGTTAAGCATTTATCTTGAGTGGCTCCCTCTCGACGCCAAGACTTTGTGCTGTTGTTTTTAATGATAGCGGGTCTGATTAGAACAGAGTACCAGGGAACAACAGCCACGTAAATCAGCCACCTAACGTGCCTTCTGTCCGTCTGGAGCGCTGTGAGGGCCCTCCTGCTCCATAATCAAAGCTGCTATGCTCCCAGCGTGCTGCTACTCTCTAGGGGAAATCAGTGATCACTCAAACCCTCCACGGCACAAGTGTTCTGTGTGCAACAACCCATTGAAACATTTATGCTGTTTCAGAATCAGAATCAGAATCAGCTTTATTGCCAAGTATGCTTACACATACAAGGAATTTGTCTTGGTGACAGGAGCTTCCAGTGTACAACAATACAAAAACAATACAAAAACAGCAGCAAGACATAGATAATAATAATTAAAAAAAATATATAATTATACACATACAAACATACACACACAGACACACACATACATACACACACACATACACATACATAGTGCAAATCTAATACAAATCTGTTATCTGTTATGTACAGTGCAAATACAATCTGTTATGTAAAAAACATTTTTTCAGAGGAATGAAATGGCAGAAGAGGTTGGATGTGTTGGATAAATATAAAAAAGACTAAACTGTGTATTGCACAAAGTTATTGCTCAATGGGGCAATTTAACTGTTCATGAGATGGATAGACTGAGGGAAAAAACTGTTCCTGTGCCTGACGGTTCTGGTGCTCAGAGCTCTGAAGCATCGGACAGAAGGCAATAGTTCAAAAAGTTAATGGGCAGGGTGAGTGGGGTCCAGAGTGTGTGTGTGTGTGTGTGTGGGGGGGGGGGGGGGGGGGGGGGGCAGGGGGCAACCAATAATCCTCTCAGCAGTCTGAACTGTCCTTTGTAGTGCTCTGATGTCTGATTTCTTAGCTGAACCAAACCAGACAGTTACTGAAGAGCAGAGGACAGACTCAATGACTGCTGAGTAGAACTGTATCAGCAGTGCCTGTGGCAGGTTGAACTTCCTCAGCTAGTGAAGGAAGTACAACCTCTGCTGGGCCTTTTTCACAATGGAGTCAATGTGTGTCTCCCACTTCAGGTCCTGTGAGGTGGTAGTGCCCAGGAACCTGAATGACTCCACTGCTGCCACAGTGCTGTTTAGAATGGTGAGGGGGTCAGTTTGGGGTGTTCTTGACTGCACCAGACAGCCGGCTGTTCAACCTCCCTTCTGTATGCAGACTCATTGTCATCTCGGATGAGGCCGATGACAGTGGTGTCATCTGCAAACTTCAGGAGCTTGACAGAGGGGTCCTTGGTGATGCAGTCATTGGTGAAGAGGGAGAAGAGTAGTGGGGAGAGCACACATCCCTGGGGGGCACCAGTGCTGATTGTACAGGTGCTGGAAATGAGTTTCCCCTGTCTCACAAGCTGCTGCCTCTCTGTCAGAAAGCTGGTAATCCACTGACAGATAGACAAGGGAAAAGAGAGTTGGTGTAATTTATTCTGGAGTATAGCTGGGATGATGGTGTTGAAAACCGAACTGAAGTCCACAAAAAGGATCCTTGCATATGTCCCTGGCCTGTCCAGATGTTGCAGGATATGATGCAATCCCATGTTGACTGCATCATCCACATACCTGTTTGCTCAATAAGCAAATTGAAGGGGATCTAGAAAGGGTCCAGTGATGTTCTTCAGGTGGGCCAACACCAGTATCTCAAATGATTTTATGACCACAGACGTCAGGGCGACAGGTCTGTAGTCATTAAGACCTGTGATTTTTGGTTTCTTTGGGACTGGAATAATGATTGAGCGTTTGAAGCAGCATGGGACTTCACACTGCTCCAGTGATCTACTGAAGATCTGTGTGAAGATGGGGACCAGCTGGTTAGCACAGGATTGAAGACACGCTGGTGAGACGCCATCTGGGCCTGAAGCTTTCCTCGATTTTTGTGTCCGAAAGACCCGGCTCACATCATCTTCACAGATCTTAAGTGCAGGTTGAGTAGCAGGAGGGGGGAGGAGGGGGTTGCAGGAGGTGTTGGTGTTTGTGTGAAGTGAAGGTCAGAGTGGGGGTGGGGTGTGAGATTGGGCCTTTCAAATCTGCAGTAGAACACATTCAGGTCATCAGCCAGTTGTTGGTCCACCACAGGGTTGGGGGTAGGAGTCCTGTAATTTGTGAGTTGTTTCATGCCACTCCACACTGATGCAGGGTCATTAGCTGAAAACTTGTTTTCAGCTTCTTAGAGTATCTTCTTTTAGCCACTCTGATTTCCTTGTTCAGTGTGTTCCTGGCCTGATTGTACAAGACTTTATCCCCACCCCTGTAAGCATCCTCTTTGGCCTGACGAAGCTGCCTGAGCTCTGTTGTAAACCACGGTTTGTCGTTGTTGAACTTTAAATAAGTCCTAGTAGGAATGCACATATCCTCACAGAAACTGATATATGATGTAACAGTATCTGTGAGCTCGTCCAGATTGATGTCTGCATTGGTCCATCTCTTTATAGTCCTTACTACTGGCTTGGTTGATTTTAATTTCTGCCTGTAGGTTGGAAGAAGATGAACCAGACAGTGATCAGAGAGTCCCAAAGCTTCTCTAGGGACAGAGCGATATGCATCCTTTATTGTTGTGTAGCAATGATCCAGTATGTTCCTGTCTCTGGTGGGGCATGTAATGTGCTGTTTGTATTTGGGCAGTTCACGTGTGAGATTTGCTTTGTTAAAATCCCCAAGAATAATAATAACTGGGTATTGTTGTTCTATGCCTGTGATTTGATCAGTCAGCTGTTGTAGCGCTGTGTTCACACATGCGTTTGGCGCGATATACACACTCATCAGAATAAACGAGGAAAACTCCTGTGGTGAGTAGAACGGCTTACAGAAGAGCACTTCCAAATTAGGACAGCACATCCTCTTTAACGTTGTTACATCTGTACACCAACTTTCATTGATGTAAAAGCATGTTCCACCGCCTCTCGTTTTCCCAGTTAACTCCGCGATGCGATCCGCTCTGAACAGCTGAAAGCCCGGCAGATGTAACGCGCTGTCCAGAATGGCTTCACTCAGCCAGGTTTCTGTGAAGCACAAGGCAGCAGAGTTTGAAAAGTCCTTGTTTGTGCAGGTGAGGAGATGTAGTTCGTCCGTTTTGTTAGGAAGAGAGTGGAGATTCGCTAGATGAATACTCGGCAGAGCTGTTCGAAAGCTGCGCACCAAGGCTGAACGCAGAAACCTTATTCTTGCGGATATACCTACATAAATTGAATTCATATTAAACTTCCAGACAGAAAGAAGAAATCAACCTGCACTCAACGTTACATAGGCTACACATACAATTAGCAAAAATAACAACATCCCTGCAATATTATAAATGCTATAATTTATTTTTCGAAAAACATATACAGGTCATAGCATAAATTTATTTTAGGGGCATAAAGTATTAGGTGGGGGTCTACTAAAATAGGTGCAGAATTAAATCCCGGAGTTTCAGGATATGGATGCTTGTTGTTGTACAAATGGCGGTCACACTGAACTTTGATTCTATTCCCTTCCATTCATACATAGAGCAGGAACAAAACACTATGCATAGAAGTTTCATATTTTGCTGGGTACCTGGCTGCAAAGTTCAAGTTCTGTTAAATTGAACCTTTTATTGGACATTGGTGTCTTTTATCATTTTGCTATTGCCAGCATTCTATAAAAGCAATAAGCCTTATATGTCTTGTGCTTATGAACATCCCTTAACCAGAGGTGGGTAGAGTAGCCAAAAACTGTACTCAAGTAAAAGTACAATTACTTGAAAAAAAAATTACTCAGGTAGAAGTAAAAGTAATTATGTTACTAATTACTTAAATTAAGAGTCAGAAAGTATCCAATTAAAAGAATACTCAAGTAGAGAGTAACTAGTAACTTTCAAATGTTGTAACGAATGAGGCTAGTATCCCTTCAGCTGACCACTAGAGGGAGCCCTCTCCTGAATACTGACACTGTACCATTTCTTCTATGGTTACTTCCTGTTTGAACCATATAAATAGCCATGCTCTTCCATGGTGACTTTGTGAAGTATTGCCAGTTTCACTGTCTTACTAAGTGTTATTTTCATTGCCTGTTTATTTGCCTACTTGTTATGACCATTGTGCCTGTTTCACTGGATTACCGTTATTGGATTGCTGTTTTGCTCTGTTTGCTTGGTTGGACTGATTACCTGTGTAATAACTATTTTGCCTGCTTCAGCGATTACATTTCTGCCTAGTGTCTTGGATTTGTTTGCTGATTATAATAAACTTCTTGCATATGGATTCTACCTTCGCATCCATGTCGAGTCCCTTACAGAATTCTTTGCCACCAATGAATCCAGCTGAAGTTTCTCAGGTCCAGGGTGCATTCGCTCACCAGAGCGAACTGCTCAAAAGTTTCCAGGAACAATTGAACCAGCTAAGATCTGCACATGAGAACCTCACCCACTATATCCGCTCTCTTCCATCTCCACAAGCTACATCGGTAAGTTTCGCTCTTCCTGATAAATTTGATGGCTCGCCAGAGAAATGAAGGGATTTTCTCCAATCAACAAGAGTCTTTCAGTCAGGAGTCCAAGAAATGTGCATTTATGATGATGTTACTTACCGGTAAAGTGCTAGACTGGGCCTCAACTGTTTGGGAGAGTGATAATCGGCTTCAAACATCATTTGATTACTTCGCTTCCCAGATCCATGAAGTGTTTGAATACCCAGAGGGAGGTAAAGATGTCTCTGTTCAGCTGCTTCATGTACGCCAGAGTTCACGTTCTGCAGTTGACTTTGCCATACGCTTCAGGACATTAGCACTCAATGGAATGAAATTGCACTCAAGACTGTGTTCAGAGAGGGACTGAACTACAATCTGCTGGCCGAACTCGCATGTAAGGGTGAGGATTCAACTCTCACTGAATTAATTTCATTGGCAGAAAGGTATATTGATAATTGTGACAGCGGGGGGCGTGGTCAAGCATCTCTCCGGAGAGAGAGAAAGTGGTAAGGGCGCTTACACCTGAGCTAAATTATGTCTAACACCTGTCTCTAATTTCAGTGAGCACGGGAGAGTGGCTTAAAAGAGCCACACCACCAGCAGTCGAGGAGAGACTGGCACAAGAAAGGCCACGACGCTGCATTATATTGTATTATTAGTGTAATGAACTGGAAGTGTTTGAGTAAATGTTTGCCTGTGAAGCTGACGAGTGTGGAACTGTAAGCGTCAGGGTGCATTATTAAAACTCCTACCTGAACCAGGAAATCTTGCTTCTCGCCTCCTCCTTTCCACTAAGAAGTGTTACAATAATTTAATGCGCAATTCACCATGATCAAAGATTAGCTCCAAGTCACGACCATCAGTCCATAGTCAAGTCCAGGCATGGACTTGAACTCCTGAACCGATGCAGATCACCTATACCAGAGTTTCTGATGAAGAACACAACCGTAGTCATCGGGAGCGACTGTATTATTACTGTGGTGAAGGGAATCATTTAAACTCCACATGCCCTCACAAAGGCAAGAAATATCTAGACTCCAGAACTATTGTGAGTACCATGAACATTTCATCTCCCACAAACCACAGTTTCTCTCTTCCCACTGAGCTCTCCTTTGATGATAAACTGAATTCTGTTTCTGCACTCGTCGACTCAGGGGCTGCTGTGAATTTAATTCACCAAGGTCTAGTAGGAGAGCTCCATATCCCTACAGTACCTTGTATACCCACCATTAACATTACTTCTGTAAATAATGCACCCCTATATGCACAGGTATCACTCACCAAACTGTTCCAGTGACACTACAGGTTGGATTGTTTCACACAGAGATCATATCTTTCTATATCATCGACTCACCCAAGTATCTTATTCTGGGTCACCCATGGCTGGCTATCCATGATCCCATCATCTCCTGGAACCAAGGTGAGTTAAAACAATGGTCAGATTATTGTCAGTCTAATTGTCTTCATGTCACAGTCACCAGGCCATGTTTGACTACCAGCGTCGAAAATCCTGAGAACCAAGCTCAAATGCAGGTCCCCAGGGAGTAGTCTGAATTCACTGAGGTATTCAGCAAAGTCAAGGCAACCCAACTGCCCCCTCATCGTCCATGGGACTGCGCTGTTGAGTTACTATCCAACATGGCACCCCCAAGGAGCAAAGCCTATCCATTGTCAAGACCTGAAACCATGGAGACTTGCATCGAGGAGGCTTTAGATTCAGGGTTCATTCATCCTTCCACTTCACCAGCTGCAGCAGGCTTTTTCTTCATCAAGAAGAAAGATGGAGGGCTCCGTCCATGCATAGACTACTGAGGATTGAACACAGTAACAATCAAGTACAGGTACCCACTCCCTCTTGTTCCGTCTGCCCTAGAACAACTACGTGAAGCACGCATCTACACAAAACTGGATTTGAGAAGTGCATACAACCTGATTTGTATCAGAGAGGGAGACGAGTGGAAAACGTCCTGGTTACTTGCGTAACCTCCGTTCCCTGATGGAGGGAATGAGACGTTGTGTCGATGTAGTGACACTAGGGGTCACTCTTGGGAGCCTGAAACACCTCTGGTCTTTGTTAAAAGGCCAATGAAAATTGGCGAGTGGTATTTGCATGCCCCCAGACATACGGGTATAAAAGGAGCTGGTATGCAACCACTCATTCAGGTTTTATGCTGAGGAGCCGAGACAAGGTCCGGCCATTTCAGCGGGTAGTTCAGCATTGTGGCAGGAGGGACACAACGTCTCGTTCCCTCCATCAGGTAATGGAGGTTACACAAGTAACCAGGACGTTCCCTATCTGTCACTCACTCAACGTTGTGTCGATGTAGTGACACTAGGGGTCCCTATACAAAACGCCACAACTGGCTAAACTGTGTTATGTGAACTGGCGGTGTGTGATGGGCAGACAACTGTGTGCCTCATAGCCAGCGCACCAGGCCGACACGTAACCTCCCCCAACATAGTTATGAGTGTCGAACGGCCCTTTGGGGACAAATTGACTACCCAAAAGATAGAGACAGGCTAACCCAGTCATGGCCTCTTTTCCCCTTATTTTTTTCCACTCCCTAAAAAACAAGGGGGATTATCCGACTGGGCCACCAGGTCTAGTCAGGGGGTGTCCCTCTCAAGGGGAGGACACCGCGGAGACCACACCTTGCTGAAAGAGGGGGGGGATATTTAAGTGGAAAATACGTCACATGGTCTTGCCGACCATGTGGAGAAATCTCATGGTAGATCCTACCCAACGGGGGAGGAGTAACTACAAACATGGAGACTGTGGCAGAGGGGGCTCTTCCCAAGGAAGACGCAGTTTGCCAACAGGGAAACGAATTAGCGGAAGATATACATCGCTTGGGTTTACCTTACAGGGAACCGCCACATGCGGAGCACCTACCCCAGAACAGGGCTCTTAGTTAGCACATGTACTGGGCCGGCAGTGAGTCTCTCCGAAAACTCGACTGCCACAGGGCTCAGAGGAAGTCAACCAGGGAACATAGTTTGTGAACACTACTGGGAATTAATGGCACACGTCTTCAGCTCAGAGGAGGTGAAAAGGCGCTATGTGCAAGTGATACACCCGGCCGGCTATCCCGGGCTTATCCACTTGTATTGCGTGCCACTACCTGGGATGAAACCTGTTCCACCCAGAGGTTGTAGAACCTTGCAAATGTATTGAGTGTTGCCCAGCCCACTGCTCTGCAAATGTCTGTTAGAGAGGCACCCCTGGCGAGGGCCCAGGAGGCTGCTACACCTCTGGTAGAATGGGTTCGTAGCCCTACCGGGGGCGGCACGTCCTGGGTGTGATATGCCATAGCTGTGACATCAATGAGCCAGTGGGCGATCCTCTGCTTGGAGACAGTGCTTCCTTTCTGCTGTGCACCAAAGCAGACAAAGAGCTGCTCAGAGATCCTAAAGCAAATAGATGCGTAAAGCTCGCACTGGACACAGCAATGACAGGGCTGGGTCTGCCTCCTCCTGGGGCAGCGCTCACAGGTTCACCACCTGGTCCCTAAAAGGGGTCGTGGAAACCTTGGGCACATAGCCCGGTCGGGGTCTCAAGATCACGTGTGAGTAGCCCGGACCGAACTCCAGGCACGTTTCGCTGACAGAGAACGCTTGCAGGTCTCCTACCCTCTTGATGGAAGTGAGGACAGTCAGGAGGGCAGTCTTCAAGGAGAGTATCTTAAGCTCAGCTGACTGCAAAGGCTCAAAATGGGCTTTCTGTAGACCCTGAAGAACTACAGAGAGGTCCCATGAGGGAACGAGGCGCGGTCTGGAGGGGTTCAGCCTCCTTGCGCCTCTCAGGAACCCGATGATCAGGTCGTGCTTCCCTAAGGACTTACCGTCCACTGTGTCATGGTGTGCTGCTATAGCAGCAACGTACACCTTCAAGGAGGAAGGGGACAGCCGCCCTTCCAACCTCTCCTGCAGGAAGGAAAGCACTGATCCGACTGCAAATCTCTGGGGTCTTCCCGTCGGGAAGAACACCACTTAGCAAACAGACGCCACTTAAAGGCATACAGGTGCCTTGTAGAGGGGGCCCTAGCCTGAGTGATCATGTCTACCACCGCAGGCCAAAGGGGCGGGCTGAGGCAGAGCCGGTGCAGTCACCATAGGGGGACGCCTTTGGCAACGAGCAGATGGGGTGCGGGATGTTGAGCCGCGCCAGGGCAGGATATACCGGATAGCCTCTGTCTGCTTCTTCACTGTCGAGAACTGCTGGGCAAAGTCCTTGACGGTGTCGCCGAATAGGCCAGCCTGGGAGATGGGGGCAGCAAGGAACCGTGTCTTGTCGGCCTCACCCATCTCGACTAGGTTGAGCCAAAGGTGGTGCTCCTGGACCACTAATGTGGACATCGTCCACCCAAGAGACCGCACCATGACCTTCATCACTCGGAGAGCGAGGTCGGTCGCTGAGCGCAGTTCCTGCATCAGATCTGGGGCGGAACTACCCTCGTGCAGTTCTTTCAGCACCTTGGCTTGGTGGACCTGCAGGAGAGCCATGGCGTGCAGGGCAGAGGTGGCTTGTCCAGCAGCGCTGTAGGCTTTGGCCATCAGTGATGACGTGAACCTACAGGGCTTGGACGGGAGCTTTGGGTGTCCGCGCCAGGTGGCGGCACTCTGCGTGCATAGGTGCACCGCGAGCACCTTATACACCGGGGGAATCGCCATATAGCCCCTGGCCGCCCCGCCATCGAGGGTAGTGAGGGCGGGGGAACTGAGAAATCGGGACCAGGCAGTAAAAGGTGCCTCCCACGATTTTGTCAGCTCCTCATGCACTTCCGGGAAGAATGGCACTGGAGCGGGGTGTGGCTGCTTTGAGTGGCGCCACGAGCCCAGGAACCAGTCATCGAGCCGCGAGGGTTCAGGGGAGAGCGGAGGGTTCCACTCTAGCCCGACGCTCGCGGCCGCCCGGGAAAGCATGTCCATTATCTCTGCATCAGCCTGTGACTGGGCAATTTTCCCCAAAGGGGGGAGCCCAGCTGAGGCTTCTGTGTCTGACTAGGCAAGCCTGCTCTCCGATGCTGCGCTTGAGAGCTCATCAGCTTCACGGGCTCCGAACAAGAGGTCGAACTCGCCGTGAGACGAGCCGGCGGACTCATCCGGAAGCCCGATCGGGGCAGATGAGCATGCTGGGGAATGGGAGGTCCGCGGGGGGATACCCGGCGGAGGCGGTCCCATTGGGGTCCCAAATCGCCCCCAGTGCTAGCTGCGCTGGCCTCAAACCCGTAGGTAGAAGGACCGTAGCGGGGAGCCACTGGGGTGGCTTGCTTTCTTACGGAAGCAAGCCGTGAGCGCAGCGTTGCCATGGTCATGTTCTCGCAGTGAGAACATGAACCATCCATGAACGCTGCCTCCATGTGGGTCGCACCCAGACACAAAAGACAGCGATCATGACCATCTGAAGTTGAGAGGTAATGACCGCAACCAGGAAAAACACATTTGGAAAGGTATCTTTAAAAAGACGCGTCTTTAAAAAGACGTTCCGTGTGTGCCGCTCTTTTAGAGAAATATACTCTTTCAGGAAAATATACTCTCTTTTTTCTGCCAAAGCACCCAGGGGCATTCTCTGCAGTGCACCAGTGCAGAGGAGGGAGAAGCCGCTGAAATGCTTCGTCAGATCCAGCAGAGGTGAATGAATAGTCGTGAGAATTCAGCTCAGTGAGCATGACCGTTCGGCTCCGAAGAGAAAATCTGAATGAGTGGTTGCATACCAGCTCCTTTTATACCCATATGTCCGAGGGAGTGGCATGAAAATACCACTCGCCAATTTTCATTGGCCTTTTATCAAAGACCAGATGTGTTTCGGGCTCCCAAGAGTGACTCCTAGTGTCACTACATCGACACAACGTCGAGTGAGTGACAGATAGGGAAACGCATTTATCACCACTAGGGGGCACTATGAATACCAGGTGATGCCTTATGGCCTGGCCAACGCACCAGATGTGTTCCAGTCATTCATCAATGAGATCTTCAAAGACCTCCTCAACAGATGTATCATCGCCTACATTGACGACATACTCATATACTCCCAGGATAAAGCACAACACAAAGACATTAAAATGTTCCGCTCCCGCCTGCTGAAACACCAACTCTACGTGAAAGCAGAGAAATGTGAGTTCCATGTTACCCATACAATGTTCTTAGGGTTGTAGGGCTTTACTGGTTGTTTAGATCAGTGTTACTATCAGAAATAATTAATAATTATTTCTGTAGTTATTAATTAATATTTAAATTAATTAATTGGATCTAACTCATTAAAACCTCATATGGGGCTCCAGTAAATGTATTGCGCTACGTTTAGGAGCAAGTTTGGTTATTAGCAATAATTAATAATTATCAAAGATAGTTATTAATTATTAAAATCAATAGAACATTGATGAGAATCAATGTTAGCTTTTTAAATCCTTTAAATCAACAGTTATCAAAGAGAATCGTTAATTGTTAACATGGATGAAACATTAATTAAAATTAATACTAGCTTATTGATCATTCAAATTCAATCATCAAAGATAATTATCAATATCAAAAATCAATAGAATATTAATAAGGATTAACATTGACGGGGCACCACCCTGAAATCAGGGGCTAATAACCGAATAGTAAAACAGTCTCAATATTAGATTGTTTTCTTAGGAAAATCGACATCCGAAGAATATCAATTTTCGGAAAAAAAAAAAAAACAATGAATGAAGGTTTGAATCCGAGCACTGACATCCCGTCAGCATGACACAGGCGTATGCAAAACAAACCAAAACACTTCTCTTTGTAATATAAACAAAATTTATTTATGCAGTAATATCAATTAATAATTAATACAATGCAGTCAATAAACTTCCGACATACAACTACAAACTAAACAGTGATATGATTAGATATGGAAATCAAAATAATCCTATAACACATAAGGTGTGTGTGTGTGACAGTGTGTGTGTTTGATTAGTAAGAGAGAGAGAGAGAGAGAGAGAGAGAGAGAGAGAGAGAGATGATTAAGTGACAGCCCGAAAGCTGATTTTGCGATAGCGGGAGAGAAAGCAGCTGTGTTCATCACTCAGAGACGCGGTTTTACGAGCGGGGCTCGTAAAAGTCCTGCGTTATTTGACTCTTTAATGGATGAACTCAGTTTCTGTCTCACCCGCGATGGCGAAATTGCACAATCCAATTTGGTTGGACCACAATACAGCAAAACAAATTTGTCATAATTAATACCCTGAGTATTAATAATGAGCGGACATGGCGGTCCGTAAACTGTACAAGCAAAAACCTTGAAACACAAGAATAACACGCTATAATATTCTATCTCTGCCCAGACGTAACCTCTTACTTGAATCGCATGAGGACACAGGTAGAATGTGTTTTCCTCCATCCTTTAACTTTGACCCGGCTCCTTGAGGCTCGGGTGATGACGGGAGGCCGTTTCCTCGCTCTGTCGGCGGGCGGTACGGCTGTCGATTCTCGGCAGGCTGGCGGAGAACTCAGACTGTGTCGACTTGATTGAAGATGGAAGAGAAATCTTTAATCTCTTCACTTCTGTAGGCAAACGGATGAAGATGTGAATTGCTCGGCGGTCTCCTTTGGATTCATTGTGGAAGTGGATGCCTCAGACTGCCGCATAGGGGCAGTTCTTTCTCAGCGCCACGGTAACCCCGTAAAACTTTATACTTGTGCTTTCTTTTCCCGCAAACTGAACGCAGCAGAAAGGAATTATGATGTTGGAAATAAAGAGCTACTCTCCATGAAGGCTGCACTAGAAAAGTGGCACCACTGGCTTGAAGGTTCTGTCCATCCATTCCAAGTAATCACCGACCATAAGAACCTTGAATACATCAAGGGAGCAAAATGTCTGAATCCACGACAAGCCCAATGGTCACTCTTCTTCACAAGGTTCCAATTCACAGTCACCTACCGCCCTGGCAGTAAGAACTGTAAAGCTGATGCTCTCTCCCGTCGTCATGATCCCCTTCACAACATACCTCAAAATGAATCTATACTCCCACCTCCTGTCATCATCGCACCCTTAAGCTGGGACATCATGGAAGAGATCCAAAGAGCCCAACAAGAAGACCCAGCACCACCTGAATGCCCTCCAACAAAACATTATGTACCACGCACTCTACGCCAAAGAACAATCCATAGGATCCATACCTCCCTCAGCACTTGACACTCTGGCATCCAGAAAACTATAAGCCTGGTACGTAACTCATTTTGGTGGCCTTCAATCATTAATGATGTCACTGCATATATTAAAGCATGTCAAGTTAGTGCAAAGTCTAAAACCCCCAGGGAACTGCTAGCCGGCCTGCTACAGCCACTGCCTATTCCTCTGAGACCCTGGTCCCACCTGTCCCTCGACTTCATCACCGATCTGCCAAACTCCAATGGGTATACCACCATCTTTGTTATCATTGTTCATTTCTCTAAGTCATGCAGACTAATTCCCATGAAAGGTCTACCCACTGCCATGGAAACCGCTAATGCTCTGTTCCACCAAGTTTTCAGGATCTATGGTCTGCCAGAAGACATAGTGTCTGACCTGGGACCACAGTTCACTTCCAGAGTCTCATAGGCTTTCTGTAAACAGCTGGACATCAACGTCAGCCTCATGTCTGGTTATCATCCTCAGGCAAACGGAGAGGTGGAGAGACTAAACCAGGAAATCGGCAGATAACTCAGGTCTTACTGCAGTCGAGAACAACAGAGGTGGAGCGATTTCCTCCCATGGGCTGAATACGCCCAGATCTCCCTCACGCACTCATCTACTGGACTCACTCCCTTCCAATGTGTGCTGGGCTACCAACCTCCTATGTTCCCTTGGTTGGGTGAACCCTCTACGGTGCCAGCGGTGGATGATTGGATCAGGTGGAGCGAGCAAGAGTGGGACAGTGTGCACGTCAGATTGCAGTGGGCCATCCGGGCCCAACAGATCCAAGCTGATCGACGGAGGCATCCCCACCCTGACTATCAATCTGGCTAGAAAGTCTGACTATCTACACGAGGCCTCAAGTTGCGGCTACCCTGCAGGAAATTCAGCCCCAGGTATGTTGGTCCATTCAAAATTATAAGACAAATCAAACCTGTAACTTACCGACTGGAGCTACCTGCTAACTACCACATCTCTCCTTCCTTTCATGTGTCATTGTTGAAACCTATAATGAATAAGGCCGGTATCCCTTCAGCCGACCACCAGAGGGAGCCCTCTCCTGAATACTGACACTGTACCGTTTCTTCTATGGTTACTTCCTGTTTGAACCACATAAATAGCCATGCTCTTCCATGGTGACTTTGTGAAGTATTGCCAGTTTCACTGCCTTACCAAGCGTTATTTTCATTACCTGTTTATTTGCCTACTTGTTATGACTATTGTGCCAGTTTCACTGGATTACCGTTATTGGATTACTGTTTTGCTCTGTTTGCCTGTTTGGACTGATTACCTGTGTAACGACTACTTTGCCTGCTTCAATGATTATGTCTCTGCCTAGTGTCTTGGATTTGTTTGCTGATTATAATAAACTTCTTGCATATGGATTCTACCTTCGCATCCATGTCGAGTCCCTTACATGTGTAACATAATGGATGGTTAATCTCCAATATTCCATTACATAATACACTTAACATGTATAACAGAATAATAATAATAACTAGATATGTACATTTCCTGAAGAAAATGTGAGTGGTGCTTGTGTGGCAAAACTCATCACCAAGGGTCTCAGTATACTGCCCCAAGTGAAACGAACCAAACTGTACCTCTAAGATGTTATGGTGAAGATATCTGGATGTTGTTCTATGGTTGCTATGGTGTTCCATCTGGTTGCAAGGCAGTTGCCAGGGTGATAATAACAAGGCTACTTGTTAGCCTGAGTCAAATGACCCAACCCTGAATTCTTTATGTTATTCTGGTGCAGAGATATGTGTTTTGCTACTTGGTTGCTAGTGTGAGCTCATTTGGTTGCTAGGCAATTAGCAGGGTGATACTAACATGGCTGCATGCTATCCTGAATCAAAAAAGCCAACACAAAAGTCTGTATGACATTCTGATCTGAAGATATCACTCTGAGCCATTCTGAATAGAAGTGAATAGGGTTTGGTTGCTAGGGTGCTCTAAATGGTTACTATGGCATGGATAAGCAGTTTCCAAGTGGATTCTTGAAGACTGATTTCTCACCCAAGTAAAACAAGCCAACTCTCTTGTCTGTAGGACATTCTATTCCGAAGATATCTCTCTCAGCCATTTTTAATGGAAATCAATAGGGATGGTTGCTAGGGTGCTCTAAATGGTTACTAGGGCGTGGCTAGCCATTGGCCAGTGTGATTCATATTGGCTGCTTACTAACATGACTCAAAAGAGTCAATCCCCAAGTGTCTGCGACATTCTGTTCTGAAGATATCCTTCTGAGCCATTTTGAATGGAAGACTACGGGGGTGGTTGCTAGGTTTCCGTAATTGATTGGTAGGGCATGGCTATGCCATTTCCAAGGTGATACTTAAAGACTGATTGGTAGCTCAAGTGAAATGAGCCCGCCCCCATGTCTCTACGACATTCTGATTGGGAGATATGATCTCACAAAATTCAGTGTCTTGTCATAGTAGGGAAAAAAACGTTTTCATGGGTGAGACCCTTGCCATAGTATGCTTAAGGGGGTATATTTGGGCCGGATTTACCCCCCCCCCCCCCCCAGTGGTATATCTTACCCCCAATCTCATGTAATGGTCAAAAACTAATTCTAAACTGTATTTTTTAATAGGAAAGGGGCCCAAGGGGCCTTTTTAACAGGAAAGGGGCCCAAGGGGCCCAAAGCAATATACAGTCAGGGGCCCCAGAATACCTAGCTACGGCCTTGGCACCACTAATAACAATTTAATAATAATAATAATAATTATTATTATTATTGGAAATTATTTCGTCATTCACCCTCATGTTGGTCCCAACCTGTTTTACTTTCTTCAATGAAACACAATTAAAGAGATGTTAGACAGAATGTTAGCCTTATTGTCACCATTTACTTTCACTGCATGTTTTTTCCTCCATATTTTAAAAGGGAATGGTGACTGAGACTGTCAGTCTCTAACATTCTGTCTAACATGTTTTGGGTTCCACAAAATACACAAAGTCACACAGGTTTGGAACAACATGAGGGCGGGAAATTATGACAAAACATTAATTTATGGTTGAACTATCACTTTAAGGATGCTTGTCAGATTTGGACGAATCTGTCAATTAGAAGAGAAGTTTGGAAACCAGTTTTTAGTAATTATTACAGTGAAAAACGTGAACAATATTCCACAGGACCAATCATATATAATGCTGAATAAAAAGAAGCAAGATCATGCTTTTATTAATGGCTACATTCGCTAATTCACAGCGTTTTAAAGCCCTTAATGGATTCTTAGTGTAGCTACAGTATTTTCAGTGTAGAAAGAATTTAGATAATTAGTTCTGTAAAGTAAGGGTAAACTATTTCTGTATTTAGAAGCATGTCGGGCTTATATAAGTTCAGAGCTTGTTCTCTGTTGTCCATGAGAAAAACACACTGCATCCGTGAATCGCAAACTTGCTGTGCAGTGTGCACGCAAAGAGATGTGCTCCAGTAGTCACGCACACATGCGATAGGCAGAGCAAAAGGCATTTACCCTTAACGTGGATGTTTACCAAAGTTCTCCAATACTCTCCAAAAATTTACTCAAGCAAATGCAACGGAGTAAATTCCTCTGCCCTTAACCATGTAAAATCACTATTATTCATGGCCTTGAGTGGCTTATTGCTTTATTGTACATGCTCTGTAGTAAAATATGAAGGTAGCCAGAAAGAACAAGAATTGTTTTATTCAGTTCTCAGACCATTTAATTGGAAAAGGCTGAATGAAGCGCCTTTTTTGATTTCTTTCAAGGTCTGCAGTTTAGCAGTGATCGTTTATGCTAAAGAACATTGTTTAGATCTTTATTTTTCAAAGCCAAAGCTTAGGGGTCAAAGGTCATGGGCAGTGACCTCATGCTCTTTAGTGATGCCACATCCTATCATTCCAGAGCAGAGTGGGAGGGTCTTTGTCATTAGGGAGTAGTCACAGATTAATCTAACAGCTTTTTTTCACCATTACACACACACACACACACACACACACAATTTAGTTAATGAATTAAAATAATGTCTCCATCATCAACTGTGAAATACAAAAATATATCAAAATTAACAATGTAGATTTGAAATTTATATTGGCATAATCTAATATCTTAAAAAAAAAAAAAAAATGGTCATGAATTTACATATTGCCCAAAAAATTTAAAATAAATAAATGAATACATGAAAAATACTATACAATACTAAATATTTATCAGTAAAACTTTACAACAAGGTGCTATTTGTTAACATTAATACATGGATTAGGTATCATGAGCTAACAATAAACTTTTTTTATCGAATTTTGCATTAACTAATGTTAAAGCTGAAGTACTATATGTAATTTCTGCACCAAACGGAATTGCTATATATATATATATATATATATATATATATATATATATATATATATATATATATATATATATATATATATATATATTATTATTATTATTATTATTATTATTATTATTATTATTTCTTTCTGAATACACCCCCCGTCTGCTGTTGGTCAAACAAAGAGATAGTCCCACACCCAACTCATGCCAGTAGTTGAGTAACGTTGTTGGGGCGGGTCTAAGCAGGTTGCTCAAAAACAAACAGAGCAATTTTTTATAGCGCCACAGAAACACAGTATTTACAGTTTTCAAGAAAATTAATCTATGAATGGCTTACTAATAGTTGTTTCTGCATATTAAGTGGGGATAGGAGAAAGTATATTAACACAGGAAAAGTTACATACTTCAGCTTTAACATTTTGGATTAACTAATGTTAATTAGGATACAACATTTATTGTTAAAACTGTATTAATAGGCCTACATGTTGAAATTAACATTAAACAAGATTAATAAATGCTGTAAAAGTATTGCTCATTGTTAGGTCATGTTAAGTAATGTTAACGAATACAACTTTATTGTAAAGTGTTACCGATCTATCTGTTTTGTTACCAATGATTGAATCATGTGGCATGCCTTTTTAAGTTAGGAAGAAAGAGAGTTTGACCTTCTACTATTAATTATAGAAAGAGAGATTTTCAACATATAAGCTTTATATTTTGAAATGTCCTGTAGTGTGACATGCAAAACTTTTTACAGCATTTTCCAAATTGTATTATAATTATTTTAAATGCAGTTTTCATAACCTCATATTAAGGAAGAGACAACCTGGAATATTTGTATTTCCTGTTTTACACCACAGTACAATGAAATGAACTAGTGAAATTGAAAAATTATTTAGAAGAGATTTAAAATGTAAAAGAAATGGTGGCCAATTGCAGTATAAAACGTCTTGGTTACTTTCGTAACCTCCGTTCCCTTATGGAGGGAACGAGACGTTGTGTCGATTTAGTGACACTAGGGGTCACTCTTGGGAGCCTGAAACACCTCTGGTCTTTGTTAAAAGGCCAATGAAAATTGGCGAGTGGTATTTGCATGCCACTCCCCCGGACATACGGGTATAAAAGGAGCTGGTATGCAACCACTCATTCAGGTTTTATGCTGAGGAGCCGAGACAAGGTCCGGCCATTTCAGCGGGTAGTTCAGCATTGTGGCAGGAGGGACACAACGTCTCGTTCCCTCCATCAGGGAATGGAGGTTACACAAATAACCAGGACGTTCCCTATCTGTCACTCACTCGACGTTGTGTCGATGTAGTGACACTAGGGGTCCCTATACAAAACGCCACAACTGGCTAAACTGTGTTATGTGAACTGGCAGTGTGTGATGGGCAGACAACTGTGTGCCTCATAGCCAGCGCACCAGGCCGTCACGTAACCTCCCCCAACGCTCTTATGAGCATCGAATGGTCCTTCGGGAACAAATCGACTGCCCAACAAATAGGGACAGGCTAGCCCAGCCGTGGCCTCTTTTCCTCTTTTTTCTCCCCAAAAAGAGTGGAATTTGTTAACCGACTGGGGGCCATAAATGTCTACGTTGGGGGGGTGTCACTCCCAAGGGGAAGACACCATGGAGACCATGCCCCGCCCAGAGAAGGGGGGTATTTTGAGTGGAAATACGTCAACCCATGGCCGCAACCCACCGCCTTTCTTTGGTACGATGAAGTAAGGGCTGTAAAACCCTTTCTTCATCTCGGCTGGAGGTACAGGCTCTATCGCGCCCTTGCACAGAAGGGTCGCGATCTCTGCACGCAAGGTAGCGAACTGAATTGCGTAGACGAGTCGGACGGTCCGGGTCAGCCATCGCGACGGGCTGGAAAACGCAAGCCACGCGTCCAAACTTCGGGCTATGGGGACCAAGGAGATAATCACGTCGGACGTACCGGCGGGTGGGGCCTCGTGGCGGGGTGGAGCCTGTGGCGCCACATCGCGGGGGCTTGAGTCCAGGGACATGGAAGCACTTACCTGGCTGCTGATACCCACCATAAGATTGGTCGTGGAGGGGGGAGGAGGAACATTGTCCCTGCAGTCCGTCAGAGCCAACCCGGTGTGGCCGTGTTTGTGCCACAGCTGGGCACGCAGGGGCGGGGGGTCTGCTGCTGGAGCGCCAAACGTGCTGAAATGGGACGGTGGACGGCGGTCGTGACGACGGCCATGCGCACCTGACATGTGACCCAGAGAACAAGGAAACCACTCTTTTGTTGAAGTTTTGGGTACCGCAGCCTCTTGGGCATGCAGCGAAAAATGAAACAAAAGATTCTCCTCCCGGCCCTACACCGGGGGATGGAGTGGTCTGTCTACCAGCTCCGTAGAAGCGGATATCCTCATCCCTGGGTCGCCCATCTCAGGAGCGCTTCGAAGCCTTCCTAGGGTTCCTAGGGTTCTTCCTAGGACTGTGGCAGAGCCAGTGATGTTGCTGCAGGAGTACGTCCTTGGCGATGAGCAGATGGTGTGCGGGGTCTTGAGCCGTGCCGGGGCAGGATGTGTTGAATGGCCTCCGTCTTCTGCTTCACCGCCGAGAACTGCTGGGCAAACTTGCAGGAGAGCCATGGCGTACAGAGTGGAGGCGGCTTGTCCAGTGGCACCGTAGGCCTTAGCCATCAGGAACGACGTAAACCTACAGGCCCTGGATGTGCACTGTGAATGCCTTATCCACCTGGGGGATCACCGAATACCCCTTGGCCGCCCCACCATCGAGGGTAGTGAAAGCGGGGGAGCTGAAAGATCGGGATCGGGCAGTAAAAGGTGCCCCCCATGATCTTGTCAGCTCCTCATGCACTTCCGGGAAGAAAGGGACCGGGGCGGGGCGCGGCCATGAGCAGCGCTCTGGGCCCAGGAACCAATCATCGAGCCGCGAGGGTTCAGGGGAGAGCTGAGGGTTCCACACTAGCCTGACGCTCGCGGCTGCCGGGGAAAGCATGTCCGTCATCTCCGCATCGGACTGAGACTGGGCGACCCACCTGAAGGAGGGAGCCCAGCCGAGGCATCCACGTCAGAGTGGACAAGCCTGCTCTCCGATGCTGTGCTCAATAACTCATTGTCTTCCCGGGCTCCGAATAAGAGGTCGAACTTGCCGTGAGACGAGCCGGCAGTCTCATCCGAGAGCCCGACCGGGGCAAGCGAGCGTGCTGAGGAATGGGAGGTCCGTGGGGGTTTACCCGGCAGAGGTGCTCCCAATGAGGTCCCCAAATTGCCCCCAGTGCAAACCGGCACAGCCTCATACCCGTAGGTAGAAGGACCGAGGCGGGGAGTCGCTGGGGTGGCTTGCTTTCTTATGAATGCAAGCCGCGACTGCAAAGTTGCCATGGTCATGTTCTCGCAATGAGGACAAGACCCATCCATGAACGATGTCTCCGCATGGGCAGTGCCCAGACACATAAGACAGCGATCGTGGCCATCAGAAGCGGAGAGATAATGACCGCAACCTGGAATAACACACAAACGGAAAGGCATCTTTAAAAAGATGTTTCCGTGCGTGCCGCTCTTTTTGAAAGAAATATACTCTTTTAGAATATACTCTTTTGCTCTGCCAAAGCGTTCAGGGGCGTTCACTGCACTTCACGGGTGCACAGGGGGAAACTGTAAATCCAGCAGTTTTAGGTGAATGGTAAAGAGAACTGAATTTGAATTGAATTCAGTGCACTGAATGCAACCACTCGGCTCCGAAGAGAAAATCTGAATGAGTGGTTGCATACCAGCTCCTTTTATACCCGTATGTCCGGGGGAGTGGCATGCAAATTTCACTCGCCAATTCCCATTGGCCTTTTTTCAAAAAGCAGAGGTGTTCAGGGCTCCCAAGAGTGACCCCTAGTGTCACTACATCGACACAACGTCAAGTGAGTGACAGATAGGGAACATACACTTTCCCTTTTACAACCGTATACATTTCAACCTAAAATCTTGATGTTAAAATAAAAAAATCATATCCATGTGTTTTTGTCAACTATACCTACATACCTAACTGTGTGGCTTCCATACACATTTGAAATCCTTTTAAAATTAAACACACTCAGTCTAGCGGGTAGCTAACACTATCGACCCCCATGCTGGCCGCAGTGACCTGCTGTTGAGGAACTGAAATCCAAGTTAATTAGCCCATTAAACTCTCAGGATGTTTGTGTTTAAAGGCTCTGGCTGGACGGATGGCTCTCTGCTCATATATTTTAATAGGGTCTGGCTGGGCAGAGACCCAACACTCTAGGCGTGGCTGCAGGAGGGGGTGGTCAGACTCAGGTATGTGCAGTTCAGCTCCCTGCGTAAGAGAGAGCGTGATCCTGAGAACCCCTCCTGCCACTCATAGTCTGAACACCATATGTGCACCATTAGGGACACATCAACAGTAGAGGCTGGAGAGAGAGAGAGAGAGAGAGAGAACAAAGTACATTTTTACATTTTCTGAAGAAAATATGAGTGGTGTATTGCCATGCAATACTCGTGGCCACCATGCTAGGGTTTTGTGGGTGGTCCCTTTGAGGTTACTAAGGTGTTCTGAGTGTTTTTAGCATGTTGCTATGTAGCGACCATCTTCAGGGTGGTTGCTAGGGCATTGGTTAGATGGTAGATGGTTACTTACTCACCCAAGTCAAAAGAGCCCATCCCGAAGTTTTCATCATATTCTAGTCCCTGGATGGCTCTGTTACATCCTTCATTCCAGCAGTCAAAAATTGCATAGAACACATATATTGCATAGAGAAAAACATAGTCTGAAAAGTCTGTTTGCATATATATATATATATATATATATATATATATATATATATATATATATATATATATATATATATATATTTTTTTTTTTTTTTTTTTTTTTTTTTAATTCAAATCCCTAACACTAAGTATTACCAATACTAATAGCAAGCAACACTAGTTATTAAGAATCCCCTCTACTGACGGTTAAGTTTAGGGTAGGGGTTTAGATTAGGGCGTATTGTTAAGAAAATATGCATTCATGTGTTCTGTATTACATCATTTACAACAAAAAAATAACTCGCTGTAAAACTCCCATACTGAAGCACACACATGCCCATACGTTCAACAACACTTCCAGCTGTGGCCACACAAATTTCGGTAATTACAGAGTGATTTCAGTTGAAGAATTTTCAACCTGCTATCACCCAATTCACAGTGAGATCAGTCTGGATATTGGGTGAATCTTATAAAACCTGGGTCATATTTCACCCCAAAATCAAAGGAAGAAATAAGAAATTATATTTTGCTTAAAAAGATGAAGACTGTTTTTAGGACCATTAAGGATTGTTGCATTGTGTCATTATTTTCATGACAGCTACTCACAAGATGGCGTAACCTAAAACAGCCCTTAAGGGCTCTTTTTTGGTGGATAAAAATATCCAGATGATGACCTCTGACCCTAATATCTCTGTGAAGTGGACGTTGCCTCTGGCTCCACAACCTCTGGGACTGCATAATTCTCTGACGTTTTTTCTCATTGGTTTCTCTCTCTCTCTCTCTTTAGTCTTCTTATACTTCTTTGCTCTCTCACTTCTTTTATATTTTCCTCTTTGTCTTTGCTATCCTTTCTATTAGTCCAGTTTAAAACAAGCCATCTTCCCTGGCACTCAGTAGGTCAATATGTTTTATTTTTCTGTGTCATGTTCTCTAATAGCTTCAAGCACATACAACGACCCTGAGGTTGCATAGAGAATGTAGATGTGAGGCCAAACAAAACCCTCTCTTGCTCTTTCCTCTAAGGCCACAATAAAGTGAGAATATATCTCAAAGTATGTGAAAACGAAATTCATTTTGACATTGGTTTTCATAGAAAAGAACCATTACAGAAGCACACAAACCTAAAGCATGGAATGTCCTCTAAAGGAATTTCTTTTATCTTCTACACCAACTGTGAGATGACCGAAATATATTATCACGTGTGTGAAGGTGTTCATTTGAAATAAGTGCTTGTGAAGGCATTTCAGAGGTCCTTGGATTAAAAAAAAAATATATAATCCTTCACTGTCGACATGACAAAAACCATCACACGCCTCTCAGTTGAGATAATTCAACAGGTTTATTGACTGAAAGGGGGGCAATTCAATTCCTCATTATTTCTGTCTAGATTTAATACAGATTTCTATCAGTTCTGCTGTATAGAGACTGGATTGAAACGTGTGACATCTTGACAGGCTTATATCATTCTCTAGGATATGATAGCTTTTTTATCATAGTTAACACGTTTTTCTAATTTGTGTTGGCAGATAGATTCCTGTGCAGGAGATGCCAACCTCTGTGTCTGGCAGGGTGGCAGCATGCCCACTGCGACTTCTGCCCAGTTTCAGGAACCTAATACCCTTTCCATTCTCTAACCGTGTTGGGTGTAATGCATTACTAAGTAATTAATTACTGTAATTAAATTACTTTTTCATTTAAAAAAAAGTAAAGAAAGGGAATACTCTTAATTTTTCAGTCATTTAATTACAGTTACTTCTGATGTAGTTTTGTTAAATAGTGTATAGACTATAGAACAATTAAAACAATCGTGAATTTAAAATCTAAATATAACATCCAATGTTAAAATATATGTTTTCTAATTTAACGCTGCCCCCTTAAATTCTTTGGCCAGTGAATAATATATTTGATTTTATATGATTTATTTGAAAGAATTAAAAGAACAGTTTCATGTCTATCCTTGTATTTTTCATCTGGTCGAGGTTAATAAGGGTTTAAGAAAGTAATTAGTAATAAGTAATGCAATTACTTTTCAGGCAGAGTAATTAGTACAGTAATCTAATTACACTGTAGAAGATGTAATTAGTAGTTAGTAATTAATTACTTTTTAGAGTAACTTACCCAAAACTGTTCTCTAAGAACTCTGATCCTCATGTCGCCCAATGACAACACTTTACACTTCACACCAAGGAATGTAGATTTTTCTTTTTCTTTTTTTCTTTAGAAAATGTGAGTGGTGCTTGCCTCTGCAAAACTCATTGCCATGATGTTAGGGTGTTGTGGATGATTGCCAGGGCATCACTTTTCGATTTGTAAGGTGTTTTTGTAAATAATTTTTTGTTTTGTTTGTTTTTTGTTTTGTTTTTTTTTATGCGATTTTTAGGGTGTTCTGGGTGGTTGCTGGGACATTTGGTTGCTAACTGGCTCAAGTCAAATGAACACACCACTAAGGGCTAAAACATACTCTATGCAAGGTATGAAGGCAGATGCATCTTGCAACGCATTCTCGATTTCACACATCATTGCATTATGAAATGTTTCCGACCCCAATTCATAACCCATCACAAGTATGGTTTGCATTCTCTGTGTTGCCGCAAGGGGCGTTATAGCAAGATTAGTGTGAACTGTCTGCTTCTGCGGTCAGTTTTCTCTTTAAAGTCAACTACTGTCATGACGGAGCAACAGTTTGAAGAGAATATTGCAGAGCAAGTAAGTTAAAGTCAGTATATTTATAGCAACTAACCTGAATAATGACACATCCCGTTTAAAGGCAAAGATATTTTAAGTTAACTCTATGGCCCCCTTGAGTACTGAGGTTTGTTCCTGCCATGGTTACACAAGAATGCACATTAAGCCTTTTCAACTGGACTGAGTGTTGGCAATGCTGTGGCCATGCGATCCCATCTGCATTCACCTACTTGCGTAGAGTATGATTCGGCCTTTAGTCTTTATAATATTTTGGTCCTTACTAGTTATGTCACAACCATGATATGCTGCGTGCTAGTTGGTTGCACTTGGTTTTAGGGGAGGGGCATTCTCATTCTAGAGAGAATTCAATTGGAATAAATCTGTAGTGCAAAGATTGTAATTTTTAAAAGTGTACATCTGCTAAAAACTCATCTTGTCAACATTTGGGAGTACACTAGCATATACAGTGTAGTGTAGAGATCGCAGAACCAGTGGCTGTTCTGTATGCAAGCATCAGTGCCTTGAACTTGATGCGAGCAACCATAAGCAGCCAGTGCAGTTTGATGAAGAGAGGAGTGACGTGTGCTCCCTTGAAGATCAAATGTGCCATCACATTCTGGATCAATTACAGAGGTTTGACTGTACATGCAGGAAGTCCTGCCAGAAAAGCATTGCAGTAGTCCAGTATAGATATGACAAAAGCTTGGACAAGAAGTTGTGTAGCATGCTCAGATAGGAAAGGTTTGATCTTCCCAATGTTGTACACTGCAAATCTGCATGATCAAGCTTTCTTTGCAATGTGGTCTGTGAAGTTCAACTGATGGTCAAACACAATCTCAAGATTTCTGGCTGTCCTGGATGGTGTGATCGTTGATGAGTCTAGCTGAATTGTGAAGTTATGTTGTATAGCTGGGATTGCTGGAACAATGAGAAGCTCTGTCTTTGCTAGGTTGAGTTGGAGGTGATGTTCTTTCAACCAACGCGAGATGTCTACAAGGCAGGCTAAGATCCGTGCAGCTACCTTAGGATCGTCAGGCTGGAATGAGAGGTAGAGTTGTGTGTCATTGGCATAGCAATGATAGGAAAAGCCATGAGCCTGAATGACAGATCCCATTGATGTCATGTATACGGAGAAGAGGAGGGACCCAAGCACTGAACCCTGAGGTGCTCCGGTAGCTAGTTGGGGTGACTTGGACACCAGAGCGTGATTCCCATAATGCCCATTTTAGAGACTTTGGAAAGGAGGATCTAGTGGTTTGCCGTGTTGAAAGCAGCAGACAGGTCCAGCAAAAAAATAAAAACAGATAATTTGGATGCTGCTCTCACCAGCTCAGAGCTTCACTGATGGACCAGCAAGGCAGTCTCAGTTGAGTGTCTGCTTTTGAAGCCAGACTGGTTGCTGTCTAGCAGAATGTTCTAGGAGACCTGGTTGAACATGACTCGTTAATGTGTTTGTGCTATAAAGGGGAGAAGAGACACTGCTCTGTAATTTTCTAAGAGTGCAGGGTTTAATGTGGGTTTCTTCAGCAGTGGGGTTGCTAAACCTGCTAAAATGTAGTGGGAAAGTTAGTAGTGAGGAGAGAAGTGTTTATAATTTGTGTGAGTGCTGGTAGTATTGAAAGAGCAATGGACTGGGAGAGATTGGAGGAAATAGGACTGAGGGGACATGTAGTAGGGTGACTGGAGAGGAGAAGTTTAGAGACCTCAGCCTCATAGAGGGGAGAAAAAGGGGGGAGTAGGAGGTTGTGTGTTGGTGATAGGTGTTTGTGGTGTGGAGAATTGACTGCTGATGGTTGTTTTTTTTTTCTGTATAAAAATGGCAAAATCATCAGCTGTTAGAGAGGATGTGGGAGGGGAAGGAGGCGGGCAGAGGAGAGATGTGAATGTTTTGAAGAGCAAATGAGTGTCAAAAATGCTGTTAATTTTGATTTCATAGTATGATGTTTTAGCGGTGAGATTTTAGCAGAGAATAAAAAGAGCAGTGAATGATACCTACAGACATCAGCTAGATCTTTTGACCTTTTTTTTTTTTTTTTTTTTTTTTTACATTTTCTTTCAGCAGCCCTGAGTTTGGAACCATGTCCACGAAGAACATCAGATAGCCAGGCATGTGAGGGTGTAGCGCAGACTGGCCTGGAGGAGAGGGGACAGATGTAGTCTAGACAAGATGTTGATGGAGCATAGAGTGTTAGTAGCATTATTGGCATCATGCGAGGATAATTGGTTTGAGGAGGGGAAGAGAGGATGAGACCATATGATGACCAAAGATGGGTAGGTGAGAGAGAGAGGAGATTATGCCAAAATGAAACCTGAGGAGGAGTGTGTAGCAGGCTAGGTGGCATATATTTGTTCTACCTAAGGAAGAAATTATCAGAAATGTGCTGCGGAGTAACAAGAACACTGTTGCACTCTATAAACATGGACTGAAAACCACATAGTTATCATTTTGATTTCATGGGGTTATCTTTGATTCCTTATAATCCCCATTACTCACCTTTTAATGTCTCTGATTTGCTAAAATGCACCAATTGCTCTTTAATGAGAAAAAAAAATAGCGTTTTGGAGTGCTGCATACTCAACGCATGGAAATTATGAATGTGCTGCATACTCAAACTCCATAAAATAAAGAGATTAATTAGTACGAGAGGTTTATGGTATATAATTGACTGATTATGAACAGCATAATTTCATTTTTGTTTTTTCAGTTATGAATAATCTATTATTTAATAAGTATATCTCATCTTTAATTAAAATAAATTTCTCTGCGATAAGCCTCAGGAAGGTTTGGATTTGAGAAATATCTCCTCTCATCATAGCGGGTATTAACGCTGTGTTCTGCCGGGTTTTGCTTCTTCCGTTGTGGTTGACTGTGGCTTCATTAGTGGTATTCTCCACATTATGAGGCATTAGTGTTCTTGATCCATGTCATTTTTGGCTTGTGTCATTTCCTATCGCTCCCAGCTGCCGGCTCTGGCTAATTAGTAGCAGAGACTGGAATAGAAGCAGGGAAGAGCTTCAGAGGACAGGAGCTGCAATGTCTCTCTATTATTTCTCTGGGACACAATTCCTGGAAGTCTTATTCCAGCCATAAAGGACAGACTGGAAGGTTCTTTGCATATACACACAAAAACACACTCTCATACAGTATGCACTCCGTCTAGCTGTTTGAAAGGAAGACCTTGTCTGGTGTGTGTGTGCGCTTCTCCAGTGTTGATCGCTAAAGTCATGGTGTGCTGTTTTGGAGGTTGTTGCTGGGATGATTCAGACCACAAGGTACTGCCGAAAATCATGATATAATCAGTCTCAAAATTAAAAATAAGGCCCCTCTTTGGTACATCTGTGTAGATTTATCACTGAATTTAGAATTTAGTGAAAAGTCACGTCACGCATGATCATTGCTGTCACTTCAGAGTACTCAAGTTCTCGTGCCATCCCTCAGGGGCAGATCTAGAAATTTGAAAAGGAGGGGGCCAGGGGGGGACACATTGTGCAGAGAGTGGCCAAATTAATAACGCATCAACATGAGTCTATGCTCTTGAAATCTGAACACATGACCTAATTCACAAGAAATGTAAAAACAAACTTATCAATACTTGCATAATTTTGTTATATCTTTTATATACTCTGATTAATGCATTTAATAACCTTCAATTCTACAGAAGTTATCAGGAGTGGTTCATTGATAACAATTGAAAACATAGTTATCATGAAATTTAATTAGGAGGAGGATCACATTTACATCCAAATAATAATACATTTACACAGAACAGAATCCAAACCTCAAATTGTAAAATATAAACTAAATATCAATCTATATAAACAAATCTAACATAAACTAAATATAAACTGTCTGCATGGATTCCGTCAGATTTACTGAGTAGCACGTTTGGTTAAATGCGTTCATTAGACTTTAAGGGATAGTTCACCCAAAAATGAAAATTCTCTCATCATTTACTCTCCCTCATGCCATCTCAGATGTGTATGACTTTCCTTCTTCTGCTGATAACAAACTAAGATTTTTAGAAGAATGTCTCCGCTCTGTAGGTCCATACAATTTAAGTGAATTGTGATCAGAACTTTGTAGCTCCAAACATAATATAAAGGCAGCAACCATAAGTAATCCATAAGACTCCAGTAGTTAAATCCAAGATATGATAGGTGTGGGTGAGAAACAGAACAATATTTAAGTCCTTTTTTACTCTAAATCTCCACTTTCTCTTTCAGATGTGAAAGTAAAACTAAATAGGCACCAAATGTGACTTTGAGATGTAAAAGTGAAAGTGGAGATTTAAAGTAAAAAAAAAAAAAGACTTACATTTTGATCTGTTTCTCACCCACACCTATTATATTGCTTCTAAAGATATGATTTAACAAATGGAGTCATATGGATTACTTTCATGCTGCCTTAATGTGATTTTTGGAGCTACAAAGTTCTAGTCACCATTCACTTGCACTGTATGTACCTGCAGAGCTGAAATATTCTTCTAAAAATCTTTGTTTGTGTTCTGTAGATGAAAGAAAGTCATACACATCTGGGATGGCATGAGGGTGAGTAAATGATGAGAGAATTTTCATTTTTGGGTGAACTATCCCTTAAAGGTGCAGTATGTAAGATTCTGAAACCCTTGTTATTAATGACAACTGTGGCCGTTAAGTGAACTGCAGCCAGCTACCTGTTGCACACACATCCAAAACAATGACGTAACGTACAAAGAGACTGAACCTGATCCACCAGCATCATGCTGACAGATGAGGTAGCATAATTAAAATTACACAGTTATGACTGTTTTACTACAAACTTTGAGACTAAACTAAAACTACTTATCAGCTAACATAGTATAATGATACACACATACAGCTACATACTACCGAACTATACCAGACAGTTTACTGTTGCACTGCACTGTTATGTTGCACTATTGTATGCTTTGTATGTCATATGTTGTACTATGAATAAGAAACCAGCGTATTTGCTTAAATTTATCCTGTATACCTGACTTTTAGTATAAAGAGAAGATCGTTGAAATTATTTGAAAGTTACAAAGCAAGGTAGCTTGCAATTCGTCAGCGTTAGCAGGCAAGATCAAGTTAGCTAAAATTACACAGATCAATCCTTATGGCACTATATTTCACATGCTTTGCAGTTATGTAAGCTTACTTGTCCAATTAGAAGAACGGCAATTCAGGGTCGGTTTTGATCCCCAAAATGTTCGCATTCGGTGTTGTGCTGGGAGCCGGACGTTTGCCGGATTCCATCTCTAAGATAACGTTACCTAGTGTTGCAGTTTGTTGTCGCTGTTGAATAGCAGAAGAGAAGCTATTACTGTCTGAGGCAAGGCTCTCGGGAGCGAGCATAAACGTCACACCCTTTGGATTTTCCTTGCAAAAGCGACCCGCTGCCTGCACATGAAAATCAGTCTACAGGCTTTAATAGGCAACCTAGGAAGTCCGGAAAGGGCTCATTTTTTAAGTTGCATTACAAGCCGTTCACACATTGGTTTGTAAAAAAGGCGAATATTACATGAAAATTTGTACATATTGCACCTATAAAGCCATCAGATACCCAATGCAGATACCTATATTGTAAAAATACAAATAATTCATGAGGACATACAGTACATCAATCACTAAGCTAGTGTGTTACTGCATGATAATAAACCATAATGAAGTGCGAAGATGAAAACAGGCGCGCTGTTTCTCCCAGATACAGTTGATATTTTATCTAAGTAACATTTTAGTGCAGTACCTGTTTAACTGTGCTTCAGATATGTGCTTCTCTTCTGTGTCACTGCATGTTGATGCTTTTGCTTGTGGTGAGAAACAAGCAATACACAGGGGTCTGAAGACATATTTTGAGATGTATCTGTTGAACTTCCTTTAATGTAGCGCTCCTGGCATGAGATCTAAGTTTCTGTCAAAAAAGTATTCTGTACATGCAGACATGATGTTGCTTTGACATTCGGGCTTCACACTACTTGAGTGTGCAAATTTTTTTTGACGAATGCTTTTCCAGGACAGGGGCACTGAAGAAGCCAATCAGTTTTCAGCTGGGGCCATTGCCCATGTGACCCCTCCCCTAGATACACCCCTGGGGGTTGTCAATTTTCATGGTACAGTATTGTTTTTATGCTGTCATTGTACAAAGTGAAACATTCTGGATGTTCAAAGGATGAAAAGCTTTAAGGTCTATTGGCTTGGTTATGAAAGACATTATATATAAGAACAGATGCAATAGAAGTTTCAGAAGTTTAGGAATGTATTAGATAAAGTATATATTTTAGGTGTAGTGGCTGGTCACAATTTCTTTTACGTTTTTCACCATTTTAATGACCTTTTAGCTTTTTTTTGCAATGCACTTAAATAGTTCTGAACAGTAAAAAGTGTTAGAGTGTAAACAGTGGTAAATTGTTAAGCATCTGTATCTATTTGATCTGACCCTTAAAATGTATTTTGGTTGGTGAAACCTGATGTAGCCGGGTTGATTCAGTCATATTAAAAATATTTTTGACTTGAAAAAATAAAAATAAAAACCTGTTCATTTAAATGTTACCACATGAAGCACATTTTTTGTAGGTTACCTGACATTTTGTATATTATTTACAGTGTGTTATGTCACTGGTTTGACATTAATTTGTAAAGTATGAGTACATTAACAAGGTTATAAAAACTGCATGATTATTGATTTGCATGATTATACTAACATATGATTATTATACAATAATATATATATATATATATATATATATATATAGTTTTATATTAAGATGTTACACTAAAGTATACTGCTTCACATTTCATATCAGCTAGCCAGAAATGTATGTTGACATCCGCCAGTACTGGTCTATGACTTTTTTAACACTTGACAGGAGGAAAAGAGGATTTTGTTTAACCCTTATGTTGTGTTCCGGTCATTTTGACCTAGACAACTTTTTTCTTCTTCTTTTTTCTTTTTTTACTTAATCCAATTGGAATAAAATTCCTTGACTTTGTTCAGATATGGTGAACACACATACACATTGGACCATTTTCTTTACATTTTGTTGTTGTTGTTTTTATTTCTCACTTTGTTACATTTGTTGTGTTCCCGGTCAAAAATGACCGGCCATTGATTAGATTAATTCAACTACAAAATACAGAAATATTATGTTTTCAGGAGCATCCCAATTATTTAGACGAGCACATATGTAGACATGTGCACACACACAACACACACACACACAACATGTGTTGAGAGCCCTTTTGTGCATCATCTTTCCATGTACACTCTTTAAGGGATATTTCAAGATCTATGTTGTGTTTGGGCTCGTTTGTATCAGGATAGTCTGCTGTAAAGTAACAATATGTCATTGTCTATGTTATGTGTATGTGTTGGGCCTCATGTATTCAGATAGAAGACAAAGGCAGGCCTAACACAGTCGTAAAACCTAACTGAGGCCCACAGACACAGTCATAAATCTTACTGATAAAAACCGCGCCAAAATCAAATAACGGGAGTCCAAAACAGACTACAAATCCCATGAAGCCTTGCTCACTAAAGGATCGAACTCTCAACTCCTATTGGATGGGGCACACAACAAAACGGCCCTCAACCATGACGTCATCGGGAGTAGAAATAACTCTGAGACACTTCCGGGCATTGCTTTCAGCAACTTTGCTCACCGTGTGTAGACACAGCTCATCGCTGCTCTCAGGTGTAGCCTCGTGGCACAAGGAAGTAACGTACAACTTGAAACAGTGGCCATACAATCACCATCTCACTGGACGAGTTGAAATTACTCTGTGTTCCACCGAAAACTCTAACGGATCCGAAGGAGATCGCCGAGCAATCCGCATCTTCATCCGTTTGCCTGCAGAAGTGAAGAGAAAAGATTTCTCTTCCCTCTTCAATCAAGTCGACGTTGCTGATTTCTCTGCCAGCCCGCCGAGAATCAGCAGCCGTACCGCCTGCCGACAGAGCGAGGAAACGGCCTCCCGTCATCACCCGAGCCTCGAGGAACTGAGTCGGAGTTAAAGGACGGATGAACACACATTCATCTGCATCCTCATACGATTCAAGTAAGAGGTTTACGTCTGGGCAGAGATAGAATATTATAGTGTGTTATTCTTGTGTATCAAGATTATTGCTTGTACAGTTTACGGACTGCCGAGTCCGCTCATTGCTGCTAATAATACTCAAGGTATTACTGTAATGTACTGTTATCACAAATGAGATCTGCTGTGTTGTAGTCCAACCACATTGGACTGTTGTGTATTTCCGCCATCGCGGGTGAGACCGGCACACTGAGTTGATCCATTAAAGAACCAAAGACCGCGGGGTGGTTTACGAGCCATCCACCGCGTCTCTGAGTGATAAACTAACAGTTGCTTTCTCTCCCACGATCGCGAAACCGGCTTTGGTGCCGCTACTTTATTCTCTCTCTCTCTCTTGTACTAACCACACACACACACACGACCCCTCACAAACATTCTCGCACACATTTTTGGCTAGTAGATAACTTCATGATAAAGCTCAGCTTTGCCTCTAAGTTATCGTACAAGCGGAGACACGCGGTAAATGGGCAGACGCCATTGACCGGCTTCTCTCCACCCACATTCGCAGCCATATTCTCTGGCCGGAAATCTCACGTGACGTAATCTCCACGAGAGTCACGTCCACCATTTTGTGTGTGTCCCTCCTTACACACACACCTTCCTCTCATGTGTTATAGGATTATTTTGGTTACCATATCTAATCATATCACTGTTTAGTTTGTAGTTGTAAGTCGAACGTTTATTGACTGCATTGTATTGATTATTAATTGATATTACTGCATAAATAAACTTTGTTATATTTCAAAGAGAAGTGTTTTGGTTTGTTTTGCATACACCTGTGTCAAATGCTGAAAGGGGATGTCAGTGCTCGGATTCAAGCCTTCATTGTTTCTTTTCGAAGGTCGATATTCTTCGGATGTCGATTTCCCTAAGAGAACAATCTAATATTGAGACCGTTATACTATCTGGTTATTAGTCCCTGATTCCAGGGTGGTGCCCCGGTGATATTAATCCTTATTAATATTCTATTGATTTTTGATAGTTGATAATTATCTTTGATGATTATTGAATTTGAAGGATCAATAAGCTAGTGTTAATTTTAATCAATGTTTCATCGATGTTAATAATTAATGATTATCTTTGATAATTGTTGATTTAAAGGATTAAAAAAGCTAACATTGATTCTCATCAATGTTCTATTGATTTTAATAATTAATAATTACCTTTGATAATTATTAATTATTGCTAATAACCAAACCCGCTCCTGAACGTGGCGCACTACATTTAATGGTGCGCCATGTGAGGTTTAAATGAGTTAGATTCTATTATTTAATTTAAATATTAATTAATAACTAAAGAAATAATTATTAATTATTTCTGATAGTAACACTGATCTAACCAACCAGTAGAACCTACATATGTTTCAGGAAGTAAGAAGGAAAAACATGAAAAAAGACACTCCTGATTATAATATTAATTTCATACACTAAAACTCACTGCAGTTTGGCCTTCAATTATATTTCATTGAAATAGTTATGTCTCTTCGTATTTTTTATATCAGATATATAGACTGGGATGTTTTATATTACATTTTATATTTTTAGTTCATGTTTATTGCGTTATTTCAGTGTCACGTGTGTTATCCTGATAGTGTTTTGTTTCTGTGTGAGACAAGTGGCATTGCCTCTACATATTTATTGTGCATTGCTCCTGAAAGGTCCACTAATGATTAAATTCTAGTCATCATGTGACCATTTGTTTTACCACCTGTACTACTATGGTAGTTAAAAGTACATTTAAAAGTGCAAATTATATATGGTAGAGAACTGTAAAATATACAGGCACCAAAATGAGTAAGCTGCCTTTTTTTAACCATACATTTAACAGGAAAATGTATTTAATTTCTTTTGTAGTGCAGGTTACTCCATTTAATTAACAGTAGAAATTGTTATACAGTATATTTCTTTAATCAGCTTAAAGACAATAGAACAAATAACGTGATAGAAACTTACAAATTTAAAAAATATCTCATTATGTTTTCCATGTTACAGTAATGAGAATTTGTTTGTTTTCTTGTATTACAGTAATGAGAATTGGGGTGAATGTGCTTAATTGTCATACAAATAATGCTGTCATGCCTGATGGTCCTAAAATTAAACTTTATTTCTTTTGATTTTGGTGTGAAATATGAGACGGACATGTTCTTGTCAGGTGAGATTCATCCTTTTGCACTCTCTGTCTCCTGTCTGTAACCACAAGTAAATAAGTTATTTGTGTGCACGTTTAAAACACAGACAATTTTATTTATTTTTTTACAGTGTGTGTACTGTATGTGTAATTGCTTGTCTGAAAGATTGAAATGCAAAGGAACAAAGTGAGAGAAAGAGATGAAGAGCGTGAGCGAGAACGAATTTGTTGTCAAACAGTAGCGAGTGCAGCATGTGTTTTGTAACCGGCTGTGCAGGGCTGGTTATAATAACTGTGAAAAATCTCATTAATTTAGTCAGACTCGGCTGCTAACTCACTTATCCCTGGGCCCTTCTGAATGCCCAACTAGCATCATCTCCATGGTTACAGAAGAGCAATGCTTTGCATGTACACTCAACTTTTTGTGTGTTCCTGATAGCGCTTGACAAACAGCATGTGACTTTAGGGCTTTAGCTGAGAGAATGCCATGGTTTTGTGTTTAATTCACACGTGGTTTAGGTTCAAATCCAACAGCAGCCATATTCATTTTTAATAATAGAGCAGAGTTTCCTCAGTAGGCCAGGGTTGTGACCTCATTTGCTTTGTTGGGCTGCTGCAGGAAGGATGGTCAGCCTCTTCTTTTCACACCATGAAAACCTGATGAGGGTTGAGCGCTGGGAAAATCTACCAAAAGTTATCACAGCTAAATCTATTGGGTAAATGAACGTTCTATGGATTTTATTTAATGCAGCACATATACAAGGTTTGCTTTTCATTGTACTGAGGCTTACTGTGTAGTTGCTAGTTGGTTACTTACCAGCCTAAGTCAAAAGAACCCATACCTAAGATATTCTGGTCCCTCGATGTGGCTTGGGTCCCTCCTTCCAACAATAATCATGTGGGAAATCGACATGTTGCTTATGAACGTTCATGTACCCTGAAATCAACCCATTCTTCTAATTACAGATAAGCACCATCCCCCATCAGACATTTCTGCATCAATTAAAATGTGTTCACCTTTACCTCTGATGCTACTGATACCGCATTACATGAGCAGCTTCAAAAACACTGGTTCTGGTTCCATTGAAACCAGGAAGCAATCATGTTCACATAAATAATGGCGAACGCAATTCAGAGGTTGCATTTTCCCTCTGAAAAACATTTTTTACTCCACAGACGGTTAGGTTTAGGGTTGGGGTAAGGGAGCAGGATTAATAAAATATGTACTCCTTTTGACTGTATTACACCATTTACAACTAAAAATGCAACATTTAAATTGGAAACTGGAGCTCACAAATGCCCATACATTCAACAACACTTTCAGCTTCGGCCACTGGGGGCAGTGTTTCAAATTACGTTGAGCACAGGCCAATTTCATCAGCAAAACTTTCGACCTACTGTCACCGAATTCATCAGTCTGCTCCTTCAATATACATTTATTTTTTTTTTGCCCATTTTATCATCCGTTGTATCGTCCACCAGGTGAAAATCATAAGTTAAAATGCATAGAAAAGTAATAGCACACCTCAACAAGCCATCTGAAGCATAATTTATGCCTGTAGCACAAATGGATGACAAGTTACAAGCCAAAGTTTAATACTTATGGATGCTTTTTTCAAAAGTATGTAAGATTAGTTACATGTGCTAAGTATGAGCAATAGTGTTGCAATAATCTTGTAATTTTACGATAATTCTAATCATTCTTGCAATTTGTTTCCAGAGAATATTTCAGCTGATTAATCAGATATCCTGATTTTAGCAAGTCAAATAAAAAATAAATAGATTGTGCAGGAATCTGACCCATGTGTAGCTAATCAAACTGAAAGCAAACATATACATAAGATTTGAAAGACCAGAATTTTCCACAGCTAATTAAGCAGCATCATCTTTAATTACATCAAAATAAACCCCAGGCTGTGCATTTGTGCTAAACAGTGTGTGCGTGGTAAAGTTTCACTTGTGTGTGTTACTATTCATGTGAATGTTACTATTCTTACACAGCACAACTAATGCAACAGCAATACATCAATGCACAGTGCAAAGAAAGATTTTATAACTTCCTCTTTTAAGTGCAAAAGGGGGTGAGGGTGGAAAAAGAATTATGTGCAAAGAGGTATGGGTTTGTACAGGTAGCAGTATGAAAAATAATATGTAAACATAAACTGTGTCCCAAATGACACACTATACACTATGAACTTAAAATATTTATTATGCGATCTATGTAGTGTATACATTTTCAAAGTGTAACATCATCCCAAATGGTACACTTAACGTTTGTTTTTTACTACACGGAACCATTTGCCGTTTAACAACTGACGTAAGTGACGTTTCAAATGCATACAATGTGTTGCCGCTAGCTTTAGTGAGTTAGCCAACCTCAATTCAACACATGTATCTCAAGCAATGTACATATTCACACAGTGTGGAGTGATGGTAAAGAATTTACTCACATTTGTAAGGTGCTGTCTTCACTGAAGTTTTGCTAGTTGATATATTCTCCATTATTTACAATTGTTTTGTCAGACCAGCAGTGCAGTCTGGTAACTCTGCCCCTTTTCCTATTGCATGAAGTGTCCAACATTACACTCTCCCTTTTGATGACTGAAGAAGCGCATCATCCGTGTAAATATAGTGCACTTATTTTTATTGCATTTTCAGTGTTAACATACTACTTGCACTACTTACACTTCAAAATGACGTAGAATACAGCAGAAGTGTGTGGTTTGGGACAAGCTATTTTGCAAATTGAACACATGGATTTGTATTGCATGTATAAATATGAATTAACATGTTTTTTCTTAAAATCCACATTAATTTTTTTATTGAACCATACTGGATACTTTTATACTGTATTGCACTATACTATACTATACTATAATATACCATGGCTTTGATAAACGTCATGTGAATAAAGACGGTTTTACACAGGACGCGGTGGCCGGCAGGCTTTGCTTGCGATCTTGCCACTTCTCGTTTGTACAGGTGTTTTCCATTCACATGAGAAGTGGTGCGAAATGTGCAAGTAGAAGTGCACATTTCAGTTACTGCATCTATGAGGCAATTACTGTAAATATCATATTAGTTTTCATGTAAGTGATTGCACTTAAATAAAATGCAACTTATTTTTTCATAAACAATGTAACTGTAAATATTGATGGAGTCTTGCCACCTGTCTCCACATTTGATGAGTATCGCATTTTTTAAATTTTTATTTTATCCCCCTTTTCTCCCTAATTTTGGAATGCCCAATTCACACTACTTACAAGGTCCTTGTGGTGGTGTGGTTACTCACCTCAGTCTGGGTGGCAGAGGACAAGTCTCAGTTGCCTCTGCTTCTGAGACAGTCAGTCCACGCATCTTATCATGTGGCTTGCTGTGCATGACACTACGGCGACTCACAGCATGTGGAGGCTCATGCTACTCTCCGCGATCCACACACAACTTACCATGTGCCCCATTGAGAGTGAGAACCACTTAATCACGACCACGAGGAGGTTACCCCATGTGACTCTACCCTCCCTAGTAACCGGGCCAATTTGGTTGCTTAGGAGACTGGCTGGAGTCACTCAGCACACCCTAGATTCGAACTCGCGACTTCATCGGTGGTAGTCAGTGTCAATACTCGCTGAGCTACCCAGGCCCCTGCATTTTTTTTATGACTAAAGAAACAGACTGCATGTTACTTCATATTTGTATTGGCAAATTGGTATAGTATAAATAACATTACATCAATAATTAAAATGGGAGGGTTACAAATGAACATTCAAAATCCACAAAACACTCTGCCAATAACCTGTCTGGGCAATTGTACTTTCTATTTATCTAATAGAAGCGGGAAGGTTGAGTGTTTGTGGCGGGAAGGTCAGGTGGATCTGTGACATTACCACATCGACTGCTCCTGAGGGACGAGCCTCCCGATGCCGTGGCCGACCCCGTCCACGAGGAGCTGGATGGTCTGGGTGAGTGTCGTGGAAGTTAGTGAGTAGGGTCGGGTCCAGGATGTCGTCTCGGGGTACCCATGATCTTTCTTCAGGACCATAGCCCTCCCAGTCTATGAGGTACTCGAGGTGACCCCTGCGACGTCGGGAATTTTCCTCTCAGTCTGCCCATTGCTCTGAGGATGATACCCTGAAGAGAGGCTGATGGTCACTCCCATGATGGAAAAGAAATGGGTTCTTTGGAAATGAACTGGGGACCTCTGTCTGAGATGATATCTTCGGGAATCCCATAGTTTCGGAACACATGGTTGAAGAGGGCTTCAGCAGTTTCAAGGGCAGTGGGAAGACCCTTGAGGGGTATCAACTTGCAGGCTTTGGAGAAGCGGTCAACGACCACCAAAACACAGGTGAATCCCTCAGAGGATGGCAGGTCTGTGATAAAGTCGACCCCAAGGTGTGACCAGGGTCGGCGTGGGATGGGTAGAGGAAGGAGCTTGCCAATAGGTAGATGTTGAGGACTTCGGGACATGGCACATTCTGGGCATCCCTGGACGAACCTTCTGACATCTTTGTCCGTGCGCAGCCACCAGAACTGGTCCTGGATAAGCGAGAGGGTCCTATTGGTCCCAGGGTGGCCAGTGCCCAAGGAGGAGTGGACGGAGTCAATGAGTGATAAACGTTGAGAGGAGGGTACAAAGGTTCTGTTGGCAGGACAGCCTGGTGGAGCTGGTTCAGTGGTGGTGACATCAGAGATTCTATGTTCACAATTATGTGAGGAGGAAGGATGGTGTCCGAATTCTCAGGGCTTTCCTCTGGAGCGTAAAGTCAGGAAAGGGCATCCACCTTGATGTTCTTGCTCCCCAGACAATAGGAGATGGTGAAACTGAAGCGTGTGAAGAAGAGGGCCCAATGTGCTTGGCAAGGATTTAGATGACGAGCCTCCCGAAGGTACTTGAGGTTCTTGTGGTCTGTTAGTACCTGGAAGGGGTGTTGGGCCCCCTCTAGCCAATGCCGCCACTCTTCCAGGGCCAACTTGACAGCCAGGAGCTCCCAGATTCTGATGTCATAATTTTGCTCCACCGGGGAGAGTTTTCGAGAGAAGAAGGCACATGGATGGAGCTTAAATGGTTTCCCCTGCTTATGAGAAAGCACGGCTCCTATGCTGTTAGTGGAGGCATCTACTTCAACAACAAAAGCTTACTAGGATCAGGGTGGATGAGAAGTGGAGCCGTGGTGAAGGCCTCCTTCAGATGTTGGAAGGCGTAGGAAGCCTCGGAGTTCCAGATCAGAGATTTAGGCTTGGATCGGAGAAGAGATGTTAAGGGAGCTGTGAGGGAGCTGTAATTCCTGATAAAGTATGATAGAAGTTGGAAAAACACAAGAAGCGCTGGAGTTCCTTGATGATAGTAGGAGTGGGCCAGGATCGCACAGCCTCTACCTTCCCCTCGTCCATCTGGTTACCCTCAGGGCTGATGTTGTAACCTAGGAACTGGAGGGATGTCTGATGAATGGAACATTTCTCAGCCTTGAGGTACAGATGGTATTCCCTCAGCTTTTCCAACACTAGCGTGACATGTTGACGATGGTTGGTCTCGTTCCGGGAGTACACCAGAATGTCGTTGATGTAAAACCGCCTGAAGTCTTTTAGATGCTTTTTCTATGATAGTATGCTCTTTGCATCTGTTTGAAAAAAAGTACTGAAGCTTCAAGGTAGCAAGCTACTTTTGGCTTGTAACGTTTTGTAGTGTAACTTTCTCTTAACTGTAGCTTTCAGCTTATCTCAACACATTTTTCTGTCAGCTAAATGTATTTAGTTTGCCCAACACTGTTTGTTTCATAAAACTGAGACACAATTAACACTGTCAGGCGTCTAATATTTATGTAGCGCTACATTATTTAACATGGATTAGGCCACCGGTTTATTAAATGAAGCATGTTAATCTTGTTTTGAGGTTCATCTGGCCTCTAATCTGCAAACCTCCCCACAATTATCCAAACCAAAGATCATAACCTCAGTAAAATAATACATTTTTTTAAAAATAATTAAAAAAATAAATAAAGGGGGAGGTGCTACAGCATAACCAGCATTTTTAGCAGCAAGGTTACAACCAAATGCTTTTCTTTAGAAGGCATGTCCAATATTTACAGACTTTCTGTGAGGTTAAGCAGGTCGAAGTTTAGTTTTTCTGCACTTTTTTGAAGCATATCGCCCTGGGCCTCTTCTCCAATAATGATCAATTGACAGTACTTCAAAGCCTTGAAGGAAAGCCTTGAAAAAATGTGACCACATATTTTTAACTGTTTAATAGCTGTAAACATTTTAGCAAGAAGCGATGTAATTCAAATGAAGCAATTCATCAGCACATTTCCATGGCCCTCTTGAAACGCTCTTTTGTGGTTCTTACAACAACTTTGTACTGACATTCCAGCCTTTCTTAATTAACCCCAGGAAGCGATAAAGCAGTCATGCCTTTCAAATCAAATCTCACTCCACCTTAATGACTTCCAGAGTTTCCTATATAACATAAAGACCCCAACTGGACCCCCACCATCATCCTTCAAAATCTGTCTCTCCCCTCTTTAAACCACCCAGTCCTCCCTCCATATATGCCACATCCAAACAAACTCAGTATTTCTCTTTCTCACATGCGGGCCACTTGAGTTTAGTGAACGGAAGGCGCTGCGTTTGGGTGAGGGGGCTTCAAAGAGCTGCCGATGATGCTAAGCAAATTATTGGTGTGAGCATTCCTGAGGTTTCTCGCCCCGCTTTAAGAGCCCAGCTGACGTAATGAATACTGCTTGTGCTTTGTCAGAGAAAGAGCTTAGGGAGTGACAAGCATTCTCTCCAAAAGGTGTTCTACCACATTATTTTCATAAACACACACTTAAAATATGTGTCATCTTAATATAACTTAATAACATATTTTTTTGTGTGGTTCATGTCCTCTAATCTCAAATCATGACTGGCTGTTTCACTTAAATGCTCTCTATGTAAAACAGAGAGCTCTCTTTGCCATGGTGTTGAGAACATGATGGATTGCTGGATCCTCAGGAGAGCTTTCATGTATTCTAGATGTTTCAACAATTACGACACCCAGTATTAAGTGAAACAGATTTGTATTTCAATAGTTTTCTAACTATAGACAGAAAGGGACAAAATGTTGTTGTCTTCCAACAGACTGTTTATTGTTTTATATATGAACTTATTTATAATTATCTGACTATTGGACTATCTGTCTATTCATTGATTAAAGTGAAAACGAATGCCATTCATACTGAACAAGTTTTTGCATCCATCTGCACTGTTTTCTAGTTACTAGATGCGCTAGACGTTTTTGACCATTGTGCTGCATCTTTTATTTTTTTTCATTTTATTTTATTCCAGTATCTTACAGAGGAACATTTTTTAGACGCCTTATCAAGGTAAAAAAACGTTGAGCTTTTAAAAACACCTCTTGAAATACCTGCATTCTGTTCAATTCCATTCTGTTCAATTCATTCCATCTGGCTTTTTTAGCGCAGTCTGCACCTTATTCCTGTGCCATTATTAGCTTTATCAGAGCCCAAGCAAACAGAGGGTGGGGGGCGACTGGTTGGGGGCTGGGGGTCTCCCCTTTGGGTACTGATCACCATCCGGGGGCCCCCAACTGGTAAAAATGGCAGCTTGTTTATCAATCTGTTCAATTTCTTGTATGCTCTGGTCCAGTTGTTGTTTTATTCATTTTACACTCGATTCAAAAAGCATTGTTCTTCACTCTAGTCAGTTGTGGACCCTGGTAGAGGCTGCATATTCGAAAGCAATATTCCACTTCTCTATTGCACCGTGGTTTGTTCCCCATTTCATAATTAAATATGCAACCAGCTGTGCCGCCGTTTCTGACATCCACTGATACGCAGCACAATTTTGCTTGGTGTATTAAAAAGCTACATTTGAATAAGTGTTTTGAATCCGGGACCACTCGCATCAAAAGCAAACTTTATACCTAATTATTTGTTATTTGTATAGTTATCTATGTGCATTTAACACACCTGTCTCTGCCAACATTTTCTTTTTTTTCTTTTTTATTATTGTGTAACGTAAGTCTTTTCTTTATTAAAAGTGAATGTTTCTCATTAAAGATGCTGCAAGCGATTTTTTCATGGAAAGGCAAGCAAAAAAATGTCATTCTTCCTTAAAGATATTAATGAATTAAGTGTCCTGAGATATCTCACTGGTCACTGTGACAGCTGTAGACTTTGAAAACAGCAAACAAAAATGTGTCCGAGGACAGTGGACATTGACAATTTTCACGTGTCAATCATTTTGCTTGTTCATATAGTGTTGTAGTTGCAGCAAATTATTGAGGCTTACTGCCATTTTTAAGCCATGTTGTTCATAACAGTTGTCAGTTGAGGGCGATATTTTGGTGCTGTTGTTTTAAACAACCGTTTCTGCACACTGTCAGTCTAAATAAAGTGAATTTGTTATCTTTGGAGTGCAGGGTTTTGGAAAGAGGGGGCATGGCTAATTCAACAGCTCAGTCTTGTGGAAGTAGAATGGCTGAAATCGCTTACAGCACCTTTAACTGTCTACATCTTCCTGGATGCTGCCAAAAATCTAAGTTTTTTGAGAAAAAGTTCTATTGTTTTTCATGCTGGAAGTCCAACTTCAAGTGACAATCTACTGCACTTTTCCAAGTAAAAAGTTTTAGTCTTTGAGTTGAATGGAATGGAATATTATTGCACCTGTTTTATAGTCACCTTTTTAAATTAAATGACCTTTGTGCACTCAGTATACAGTATATGAGGGTCACTGTGTAATATTGTTGGACAAGAAGAAGAGGTGATATTGTTAAGGGCAAACAGGAAAACATTGGAAGTTATTGCTTAGTTTACACTAAATAATTCAAGTTTTATCAGAGCTGAAAAAAGTCTGAGACTAAAGTAATGTCAATCTTACAAGAGGTAAACAAAACAAATAATTTTGCTAATGGAGATCTTTGTCAATATCTGAACAACATTAAACTCCCTCAGCACTTCATGCAGCCTCAACTGAGTGGCATCACCACATAAACATGACATCTTTGTCATGGTTTGACTCCATATATGCAAAAACAACAGACAGAAACATGGTATGAAACCAAGCACAGTCATGACATGAGCCGAGATCTAAAAATGTTCTTTGGGCAGGACATCAAGAAACTATGACGTGCTTCAGGAGTCCTGCTGAAATTGCTGACAGATGTAACATTTCACAAACAAAAACAACAACAGACGAGAGGATAATGAATGAGATGAGAGAAGTAAGACATGCTTGTTTCGAACTGTGAGCTGTCAACGCAAAGCCTCGCAATACTGCACTTCTCTCTGAGCGTCTGCCAAGTGTTTTAACAGAGTCAGCGGTATGAAAGCTAATATTGATTTCAGAGTTATAAATTATTATTTCATAAAGGCTCTGCATGCAGTTGTTCTGCATTGACGGCATAAGTTATATTTCATCACAGCAAGACATTTTGTAGAGGGAAAACTTAATAATTAATTTGACCTTGGGGAGAAATACAGTGACTGAGGCACAAATGGAGGCATTTACTGAATGTGTAATTATAGCAACTAATCCACAAAAAAACAAAAAACAAAAAAAAACATGAGAAATCACTTGCAAAGCTTATTAAATATACTTTCACATTTTCATGTAACTAATTTAAATAAGCTAATCGTTCACATTATTTACAGTGACTGTAAGTAATAAAATGCAGCATGGCTTATGAGTATAAGACTAAGACTATATTTGTATGTTTCCCCTTGAAATCAGTAACAAGGGAGGCTATTAACATGGAGTTGTCTTGTTTGTATTCTCTGTGAGTATAGTACAATTATGAACTGATTTACAGTTAGTGGATCGGCCATATGTGCCAGGTGTTCCTTCAGCTGCTGAGACTAAAAGGAGGACATCACATTATTTCCCAGAGGTCATCCCCCAACATTATCCATTAGATACCACAGTTCAAAAACAGAAACGAGCACCTAGGACTATTCTCAGACATCACAGTGAGAATTTCCCTTCTGTATTCTCTCATTCTTTGATTTCCTTGCCTTGACGCACCCACCACACATGGACATTATTCTCTTAGACTAATTGTCTGTTGCACAGTTTCTGTTGTTCGTTCAAGTCCACAACTTAGGCTTTGTTTACACTAGATAAAAATCCAATTTGGTTTTCAAATGCAATCTTTAGGATTGACTGTCAGCACTGTCACTTTGCAAAATATTAAATCAGATGTGTTTGTTCAGACAGTGTACCAAAGTTCACTTAAGGCAAGCCAGGTTACACCTTAGCCATATTCATAATAGGGATGGCAGGGGCGTATCTAAGGGAGGGGCCACAGGTGAAATGGCCCCAGTTTTCAGATTGGCCCCTGTCAGGTACAGCATACTGTTTTGACAGAAACATTTGTGTGAATAACAGTAGGTCCTACACCAATAGCACTACGTTAAAGGACGTTCAACTTATACGTCTCAAAATATGTCTCCAAACCCCTGTGTATTGCTTGTTTCTCACCGTAAGCAAAAGCGTCAACATGCAGTGACACAGGAGCGAAGCACACATCTGAAGCACAGTTAAACAGGTACTGCACTAAAATGTTACTTAGATTAAATATCAACTGTATCTGGGCGAAACAGTGCGCCTGTTTTCATCTGCGCACTTTATTATGGTTCATTATCATGCAGTAACACACTGGCTTAGTGATTGATGTATGTCCTCATGAAAACTCCCCTTGAAATCCAAACAAGTGGTCACAGGAGATGCATTTGAGCAACCAGGTTTCACAGACCCATCAGACACAGCACAGTTAGTTGACTATGTAAGGCTGCCTGTGTCTTTGATGCGTGCAACATACTGAACTCAACAAAAGCACTTTGAAATGCACTCAAAACCTAATTATCAACACAACTGTTTGCAAAATAGGTATTAATAAAGCAACAAAAAACAATGTAGTTTAGGGTGACCAGAAGTCACCATTTTCCAGGGACAGTCCCGGTTTTTGACGGTCTGTCCCCAACTGGAGCTGTCCCCGGAAATGTCCCCGTTATTATTGCGCATTCAAAACAGTAAGCTAAGTGAAAATATATGGCAAGAAATCCCCTATTGAAGCCTACAGGCAACAAGGTTAATCGTGTGCTGTTTATTTTGACCAACAGTGGGGGCTGCTCGCTATAGCAGCTTTAAGTCATTCATCTTCCTTTACTGATTATTTGTTCGTGCCAGTTTTGCTATTAAGAACTGGACCAGAGAGCAAGTGCAATTGAAAAGAATCAACATCATCATTAACAGCTTCGAGGTGAAGCACATCCTAGTTATATTATGAAGAAGTTATATTGTTATGTATTATATAAAATTAATACATTTAAAATAAGAATACAACATTAATAACATGGAAAAATAAATTAAATGTATAATAAAGTATCTGCAAAGAACAACAATAAATGTAAGTCAGCACATTACAGCACAGATTTCATTGCGCCTTTCTGGGAAACAAGTGACTGAAAAGAAGCATCATAATGCATAAGAGTTGATCAAAATAAAAGGTATAATTATGAAAAACAGGTCCATGAGGTACCATATGAGATAAATGATAGAAACAGTTAGATAAAATGGTGAAATAATAATAATAACAACAATAATAATAATAATAATAACAATATGAGGCATCTAAGGGGGGAAATCAGCCCTTCAGATATGAATTTCAGGCCCTGATAAGTGTAAGTGTTTCATTTGATTTCAGCTGTAATGCTGAGGGAAATGGTAGTCAAGTGAGCTCATTTCTTTTGAAATTCCTCTGCCAGTTTGCCAGCAAGCAAACTACTACTAAGCTACTAACCTACCATCTTACTTTTAGGAAAGTGCCAGGTAAAGGTGAAGGAAAAGAGGAGAAGAGGAGAAATTTTAGAAGAGAGTAAGAAGAAGGATGCAAAGTGTGTGTCCAAGCGCAGATGTCTCTGTGCTGTGGAGTCAGCGGCAATAGTTCCTATATTCAACCATTGTTTATATATGATTGTTTGGTTCGCTTTTATGCCACAGTGTCATCTACTGTATACAGTGCAGAAAAGATTGAACTCATGTAACAGAAGACAATTAAAAACAATCAACTTTTCCTCCATATCAAAACTTAATTGAGATATATTTAATAGAGTATGATATACCATAGTTCAACATATTACTACATTCACCATTGTCAAAATCAGGGACTAAAAATGAAATGTTTTTCATTTTGGTTCGTTCTGAGCAAAATCGTCTTGGTTACTGATGTAAGCTCTGATCCCTGATGGACGGAACGAGACGTTGTGTCGATGTAGTGACACTAGGGGTTTGATCTTGAGAGCCCCAATCACCTTTGCTTAAAAATGAAAAGGCCAATGAGAATTGGCGAGTGGAATTTGCATGCCACTGTCCGCCCCCGGACATATGGGTATAAAAGGAGATGGTGTGCACCACTCATTCAGATTTATGCTGAGGAGCCAATAGAGAGTCCCGGCCATGTCAGCAGCCGGTTCAGCGGCAGGAGGGACACAACATTTCGTCCCCTCCATCAGGGAACAGAGGTTACATCAGTAACCAAGACGTTCCCTGTCTGTCTGCGTGCGATCCAAATAGATGCGTAAAATAGCCAAATAGCTCCTCTGAAGGGAGCGCTTGCAGGTTCACCACCTGGTCCTGAAAAGGAGTGGTGGGAACTTTGGGCACGTAACCAGGCCGGGGTCTCAAGATCACGTGAGAATGTGTCGGCCCGAACTCCAGGCATTCGCTGGTAACAGAGAGTGCCTGCAGGTCCCCCACCCTCTTGATGGAAGTGAGCGCTACCAGGAGGGCCGTCTTCAGAGACAAAGTGCTGAGCTCAGCCTGCTCCAGGGGCTCAAAGGGGGCTCTCTGTAGGGCAGGTAGGACCACAGAGAGATTCCAAGAGGGAATCAGGCGCGGTCTAAGAGGTTTCAACCTCCTCACGCCCTTGAGGAACCTGATGATCAGGTCGCGCTGTCGTGAGGGCCTCCCGTCCAGTGTGTCGCGGTAAGCTGCTATGGCAGCCACATACACTTTCAGGGTAGTGGGAGACAGCCGTCTCTCCAGCCCTTCCTGAAGAAAAGACAGCACAGACCCGACCGTGCATCTCTGTGGGTCTTCCCCACAGGAAGAACACCAGTTCGCGTAGAGATGCCACTTCAAGGCATACAGCCGCCTCATAGGGAGACTCTGGCCTGAGTGATCGTGCTTACCTCTGCTGGTGGAAGACCCGCTAGGTATTCCGCATCCCGTCCAGGAGCCAGACGTGGAGATTCCAGAGGACCGAGCCAGACGTGGAGATTCCAGAGGTCCGTGCTGGAGCGTACCCATCACCTGAGTGAGAAGGTCATGCCTCAGGGGAATGCCCCAGGGAGGTGCTACTACCAGGAGCATCAGATCCGAGAACCAAGTCCAGTTGGGCCAGTACAGCGCAACAAACAGGACTTTGCACAGAGTCTGTGTAATGAGGCTCACTGAAGGAGACGTATACTTGCGCGGATCCACTTCAGCCTGATATTTGCAGCCGCCTGGGCAAGCACGGCTGCCATATCAGCGTCCGCCTCATCCTGTGCTCTACTGCCTGTGGGTGGGAGCTCAGAAGATTCGTCCGTTTCTGATAGCAGAAGCCCACCCTCTGATGTTGCGACCCTGTGCAAGGTCAGGGAGGACGAGGAGCAGATCATCCTAGTAGCACCCTACTGGCCCACCCAGACGTGGTTCTCAGATCTCACGCTCCTCGCAACAGCCCCCCCCCGGCGAATTCCCCTGAAGAAGGACCTTCTTTCTCAGGGACGGGGCACCATCTGGCACCCATGACCAGACCTCTGGAATCTCCACGTCTGGCCCCTGGATGGGACGTGGAAGACCCAAGTGGCCTACCACCCACGGTGGTAGACATGATCACTCAGGCTAGGGCTCCCTCTATGAGGCGCCTGTATGCCTTGAAGTGGCGACTGTTCGCTAAGTGGTGTTCTTCCCGATGTGAAGACACCCAGAGATGCGCAGTCAGATCAGTGCTTTCCTTCCTGCAGAAGAGGTTGGAGGGGCGGCTGTCCCCCTCCACCCTGAAGGTGTATGTAGCTGCTATTTCGTTACATCACGATGCAGTATATGGTAAGTATTTGGGGAAGCACGACTTGATCATCAGGTTCCTTAGAGGTGCTAGGAGGTTGAATCCCTCCAGACTGTGCCTCGTCCCCTCATGGGACCTCTCTGTAGTCCTTCGGGGTCTACAGGGAGCTCCCTTTGAGCCCTTGGAGTCAGCTAAGCTTAAGGCACCCTTTTTGAAGACTGCCCTCCTGACTGCACTCACTTCCATAAAAAGGGTAGGGGACCTGCAGGTGTTCTCTGTAAGCGAATCGTGCCTGGAGTTCAGTCTGGGTTACTCTCACGTGATCCTGAGACCCCGACCGGGCTATGTGCCCAAGGTTCCCATGACTCTTTTTAGAAATCAGGTGGTGAACCAGCATGCGCTGCCCCAGAAGGAGGCAGACCCAGCCTTGGCGTTGCTGTGGCCAGTGCGAGCCTTACGCATCTATTTGGATCGCACGCAGAACCTTAGATGCTCCGAGCAGCTCTTTGTTTGCTTTGGTGGACAGCAGAAAGGAAGCGCTGTCTCCAAACAGCGGATCGCCCACTGGGTCATTGACGCTATCGTGATGGCATATCACGCTCAGGACGTGCCGCCCCCCGTGGCGCTATGAGCCCACTCTACTAGGAGTGTAGCGGCCTCCTGGGCCCTGACCAGTGGTGCCTCTTTGGCACACATCTGCAGAGCAGCAGGCTGGGCAACACCCAACACCTTTGTGAGGTTCTACAATCTCTGGGTTGAGCTGGTCTCGTCCCATGTATTGGCAGGCACGAGCAGGTAAGTTCCGGGACAACTGGCCAGGTGTACCGCTTGCGCATAGCACCTTTCCCCTCCCTTGAGGTGAAGATGTGCGCTCTTGACTCTCAGTCATGTTCACAGACTGTGATCCCTGGATGACTTTCCTCCTTAGCCCTCTGGCAGGTGAGTTTGTGGAGAAACTCCCTGACCGGCCCAATATGTGCGCTAATGAGCCCCTGTACTGAGGTAGGTGCTCCACATGTGCTGGTTCCCTGAAGGTGACCCCATGTGATATCTTCCGCAAAATTGTTTCCCTGATGGCAAACTGTGTCTTCCTTGGGCAGAGGCCCCTCTGCCCCCAGTCGCCATGCTCTGTAAAAACTCCTCCCCCTTCAGGTAGGACCTACCATGGGACCTCTCCACATGACATACTTCTGACAAGACTCGGTAAGACCATGTGATGTATTCCACTCAAAATACCCCCCCTCTTTTTGGGTGGGGTGTGGTCTCCATGGTGTCTTCCCCTTGGGAGGGACACCCGCCGACACAGACACTTATGGCTCCCAGTTAGTTAACAAATTCCACTCTTTTTGGGGAGAAAAGATAGGGAAAAGAGGCCTCGGCTGGGCTAGCCTGTCCCTATGGTTGGGCAGTCAACTTGTTCCTGATGGACCGTTCGACGCTCATAAGAGCGTTTGGGGAGGTTACATGATGGCCTGGTGCGCTGGCTATGAGGCACACAGCAGTCTGCCCGTCACATACCACCAGTTCACGCAACACAGTTTAGCTAGTTGTGGCGTTTTGTATAGGGACCCCTAGTGTCACTACATCGACACAACGTCGAGTGAGTGACAGATAGGGAATGTCTTGGTTACTTTCTTAACCTCCATTCCCTGATGGAGGGAACAAGACGTTGTATCCCTCTTGCCACAACGCTGAACCACCCGCTGAAATGGCCGGGACCTGATCTCGGCTCCTCAGCACAAAAACCTGAATGAGTGGTTGCATACCAGCTCCTTTTATACCCGTATGTCCGGGGGAGTGGCATGCAAATTCCACTCGCCAATTCTCATTGGCCTTTTTAAAAAAAAGCAGAGGTGCTTGGGGCTCCCAAGAGTGACCCCTAGTGTCACTACATCGACACAACGTCTCGTTCCCTCCATCAGGGAACGGAGGTTATGAAAGTAACCAGGATGTTTCTCACCCACACCTATCATAACGTAAACATGGATTTAACTACTGGAGTCTTATGGATTGCTTTCATGCTGCCTTTATGTTATGTTTGGAGCTACAAATATCCTACAAAGGTATCACCATTCATTTAAATTGTATGGACCTACAGAGCAGAGACATTGTCTAAAAATGTTAGTTTGTGATCAGCAGAAGAAGGAAAGTCATACACATCTGAGAAGGCATGAGGGTGAGTAAATGATGAGAGAATTTTCATTTTTGGGTGAACTATCCCTTCTAGTCAAATGAACACATTTAACCAAACGTGACTGGCACACAGTCTGCTAGTTTCTACTCAGTAAATCTGACAGAATCTATGCAGACAATTTATATTTAGTTTATGATAGATTTGTTTATATAGATTGATATTTAGTTTATATTTTGTAATTTGAGGTTTGGATTCTGTTCCATGTAAATTTATTATCATTTGGATGTAAATGTGATCCTCATCATGTAAATAAAATTTCATTATAACTATGTTTTCAATTGTTATCAAGAACCACTTCTGATAATTTCTGTAGAATTAATGGTTATTCAAGTTAATCAGAGTTATAAAAGATATAACGAAATTATGTAAGTATTGATAAGGTTGTTTTTACATTCCTTGTGTATTAGGTCATGTGTTCAGATTTCAAGAGCATAGACTCATGTTGACACATTATTAAATTGGCCCCTCTATGCACACGGTTGTCCCTCTGTGGCCCCCTCCTTTAAAAATTTCTAGATCCGCCCCTGACAGCCCCACTGTGAGAACATCACATTTAAGTCACTGTCAAATGTTTAAATATTTGCATTCTTCTCTCTTTTCACCACATCTCCTTTTGCGCCTTCCCAATTCATACATTTTCATTCGGAATTCCTCTTGACACACAAAATAGGACTTCTTTAACTCCCCTGAAGACCCAAGCCCTCTGGAGGATCTTTGAGGTCACAGGGCATGACCCTATCACCATGGAAACAGCACTCTCACAGCAAGTGTTCCCGTGCATGTGAAGTTACACATGTGTGCTAAAATAAGGTGTTGGCATGTTTGACAATGTGGCCTTATTGAGAGGTGCCTCTCACACCAAACCATTAATTCTCCTTAATTAGCTCTAGCTGTCCAAGAGGTTTTAGACAGAAGCAATGGCAAATAAAGGATTGCAATGAAGAAACAGCATGGCAGGCCTTGTGTACATATATTGATATATGGCTTTGAGTATAACTTCTTGTTTTTTTTATGTTATTTTATGGACAAAACCATATAATTTATACATAGTAATGATTTTTTTTTCGTTCTTTTTTGTTTCTCTTTAATTAGATAGTCCTATTAATTGAAGTGCTTTGACCCCATTATGGCCCATCACTTTTTATGTATAGAACAAGCAATTTTGAGAATGAAATAATTACTTGATTTGCCGAAATTTACCACGTTAGTGATATCAAATGTTTGAAAGATATTCAGACTTTTGTTCGAAGCACTAAGTACCAAGGTAACAAGATGTTCTTGAGCAGAACTGTACTCAGAGGTGTAGGTTTAGCTTGAACATTGCAGCGAGAAGCATTTACATGTTTCCATTGATCATGGTATAAATATTGGGGGGGTTGTACTTTATAGGGACCCCTAGTGTCACTACATCGACACAACGTCGAGTGAGTGACAGATAGGGAATGTCTTGGTTACTTTCTTAACCTCCATTCCCTGATGGAGGGAACAAGACGTTGTGTCCCTCTTGCCACAACGCTGAACTACCCGCTGAAATGGGAGGGTTAAGTTTAGGCATAGGGGTTGGGTGAGGTGCTGATAAGTATCTCTATAATTGTGTAATATAAACCAAATTAATGGGACTAAATTTATCTGTCTGTTACATGGTTTATATTGTTGAAAATTGGTTCGGTTATTGTCAGTTGAAGTCAGAAGTTTACATACACTTAGGTTGAAGTCATTAAAACTCATTTTTTAACCATTCCACAGATTTCATATCAAGCCTTTAGGCAATTAGCCAATTAGCTTCTGATAGGAGGTGTACTGAATTGGAGGTCTACCTGTGGATGTATTTTAAGGCCTACCTACTCAGTGCCTCTTTGCTTGACATCATGGGAAAATCAAAATAAATCAGCCAAGACCTCAGAAAAAAATGTGTGGACTTCCACAAGTCTGGTTTATCCTTGGGAGCAATTACCAAACGCCTGAAGGTACCACGTTTATCTGTACAAACAATAGTACGCAAGTATAAACAAGTATAAACACCATGGGACCACGCAGCCATCATACTGCTCAGGAAGGAGACGAATTCTGTCTCCTAGAGGTGGACGTAGTTTGGTGCGAAAAGTGCAAATCAATCCCAGAACAACAGCAAAGGACCTTGTGAAGATGCTGGAGGAAACAGGTATACAAGTATCTTTATCCACAGTAAAACAAGTCCTATATCAACATAACCTGAAAGGATGCTCAGCAAGGAAGAAGCCACTGCTCCAAAACCACCACAAGAAAGCCAGACTACAGTTTTCAAGTGCACATGGGGACAAATATCTTACTTTTTGGAGAAATGACCTCTGGTCTGATGAAACAAAAATGTAACTGTTTTGCCATAATGACCATCATTATGTTTAGAGATAAAAGGGTGAGGCTTGCAAGCCGAAGAACACCATCCCAACCGTGAAGCATGGGGGTGGCAGCATCATGTTGTGGGGGTGCTTTGCTGCAGGAGGGACTGGTGCACTTCACAAAATAGATGGCATCATGAGGAAGGAAAATGATGTGGATATATTGACGCAACATCTCAAAACATCAGCCAGGAAGTTAAAGCTTGGTCGCAAATGAGGCTTCCAAATGGACAATGACCCCAAACATTCTTCCAAAGTTGTGGCAAAATGGCTTAAAGACAACAAAGTCAAGGTATTGGAGTGGCCATCACAAAGCCCTGACCTCAATCCTCAATTTGTGGGCAGAACTGAAAAAGCGTGTGAGAGCAAGGAGGCCTACAGACCTGACTCAGTTACACTAGTTCTGTCTGAAGGAATGGGCCAAAATTCCAGCAACTTATTGCGAGAAGCTTGTGGAAGGCTACCCAAAACTTTTGACCCAAGTTAAACAATTTAAAGGCAAAGCTACCAAATACTAACAAATTATAAGTAAACTTCTGACCCACTGGGAATGTGATGAAAGAAATAAAAGCTGAAATAAATAATTCTCTCTACTATCATCCTGACATTTCACATTCTTAAAATAAAGTAGTGATCCTAACTGACCTAAGACAGGGAATGTTGTCTATGATTAAATGTCAGGAATTGTGAAAAACTGAATTTAAATGTATTTGGCTAAGGTGTATGTAAAATTCTGACTTCAACTGTATATGTTAAGAGTCTTTGCACCTTTTTTTCTGTGTGTTTTATGTGAAATCGTTCATGTAGACTGCCACAGCATAATTTACATCTATTTATTTTTCAATGCCTTTTTATTAGTATGGTATAATCTATCTCAGATAACATCCTGAATGGCATTTAGTAACAATGCGAAACCTTGATTAATCACTTTATATGCCAGTTTTATGGCTCTTCCTGTCTAAATGGGCAGATGTTCACCAGAATATGCAGCAAAATGGACAAGACCTTTTGCTGTTTACTTCTGGCTATGTGTAGGTCTGGTTATGAGAGACTATGCATATGGAAGGATATTTGTTGAAACAATGTGTGTAGGAGCCATTTCATTGTTTGATTGAATGTATTTGCATTTTGTATTTTTTTCTTTAACTTGCTGTCATTTCATTGTGGTACACTGGGTGGCGTTTGGGGCATAGCAGATGGCCTTTAGGTGAGCACATGGGAAGAGGAAGTCAGGTGTTGTTGGCGGGGGAAGCACAATAATTTTTTTAACGTGTTTAATGTGTCTGACGTGTTGTAGCATGTTTAACATGTTTAACATGTTTAACGTGTTTAACATGTCTAATGGGGCATGGTGTGTTTAACATGTCTTAACGTGGTGTGCCGTGTCATACATTGGATGTGGATGGAATATATTTATGGATTATCCTTACATGTGAGTGGAACATGGAATTGACTTTCTATTTCTTGAACTCTTTTTAAAAATAAAGAAATTAATACTCTACTCAACACAGGAATGGAACATTAATGAAACTAATATTTATGAGATTTGTGTTAAACTATCTTTAGGTCATGGTTTATTTTTCAGTTATTATTATGTTTATATTTACAATTGTATTTATGATCTCATTTGTATTTGTATTTTTCCACCTGTTGTTATAGAGTGATTTTTAAGTCACTGCAAAAGGGGTCAGTGGAAGAACTTGGAGAGAGTAAAGTGTTTGGATTTGGTATGATTTTTTTGACCACTTCATTATTTTGATTATATTTTCGTTTTGTCTGAAATGTAATTTGAATTTAGAAATGTATTTGGTTTAATATTTTTAATGTTTCAATAAATGAATTTAATTGTTCAAAATCAACCAGTTGAAGTGAAGTGCGTTCTGATACAATCACTGTTAATACAAGCCATGATTTGTGTGTCAGTAAATGAAAATAATTAATAATACTTACATTCTCTATCATTTAAATCCAAATTCTGACAAGAACCACATTTTCCATGCATATAAAAGGAGCGTTTCACTGTCATAGAAATGCAGGACATTCAACAAGGATGCACTTAATGCACAAAAGAACGTTCATATTTCTATTCTTCTCATTGCATACAATCAATTTACTCTACCAACTTCTTATGAATGTGCTGTCTTTATTTATATCTCTGGTGCTTGACAGGAAATTGACTATATAATAGGATGCAGATGGTGCCTCAGAAGAACCTCAGAATTAAATTGCACTTGACCCAGCCCATTAGCGCTTTGTGCATGCAATTTCACCATACCAACTTGCGCCTAGACTTAGTGCATGCTTGCACTAAAATATCAAAACTTCCTGACCATGCCCATTGACTTTGAGCTCATGCCTTATGGCATAGCCCTGCGCTTAGCACTAGCAAGCTTAAAATAGGTCCCAATGTCTAAGACATATTGTTTTTAAAAAGTATTTTAGTCTAAGAAACCTGATTTTATGACTAAAATTGTGTATCTTAGACAAAGGGTTTTCAAAGTGTGCTAGAGGGTCTGCAAAAAAAAAAAAAAAAAATTAAATTGAATTAAATAATAATAATAATAATAATACAAAATTGAAGAGTGAAATAGTAAACATTTACCAAATTGTATGACTTCTGCTTTCTGAAGACTGGTTTGAAATCATGAGATGAATTGTGATTAGACAGCCCTAATTTTTAACAGTAAGAAATATAAATATATCTGCATATGGTTTTGCAAAAAAAAAATATATATATAATAGTAATAATAATAATAATAATACATATTACATTACATTAATAGTGCAGAAAATACAAGTAAATGTTTCCAGATGCATTTTAATATTTTTTGTAAAAACGGCAATTATTTAATTTTGGGATTTGCTAATTATCAAGCATCCGTCCAGAGAGAGAGAAAGCAGTAAAGGTGCTTGCACCTGAGCTAGATTGTGTGTAACACCTGTCTCAGTGAGCATGGGGAAAGCGGCATATAAGCAGCCATGCCACCAGCAGAGAGAGAGAGAGAGTCTGGCACAAGGAAGGCCACGGTGCTCCTGAAGCTGCTATGTTTAATCTGTTATGTTTGTGAAGCTGATGTGTTTAAGTTACTATGTGCCTGTGAAGCTAATGAAGCTAATGAATTTAAGTCTACGTGCCTGTGAAGCTGACGAGTTTGTGAAGTTGTAAAGCATTGAAGTGGCCAATTAAAAGTCCTGCCTGAGCCTGGAAAAACCTGCTTTCCTGTGTTCTCCTTCCTTTCTGTTTGTGAGCTGTTACAATAGTATATACAGCTGACTTTATATTTCAGGAAAGGGTCCCTTGCAGGCAGATCATAATTTTTGGGGGTTCTTGGCAACAAAAATTTTGAAAAACCCTTTCTTAGACTATGATCTGTCCTGTGACAGACATGTTTGGCTCAACTATGCGCAGATTAAGAGAAAATGTGTGTGAACATTTTAATAACTACAAAATCCACACTAAAACCAAGTAACTTTGAAGCAGTTTTTCTCAGGGTTGTCGTAATTACTGCATTTTTCCTTTGTAGCTTTTTTATTTGGCTTTTCTTTCTTATGTGTAATGCCATTGAACCTCACTAAATGCAATAAACAAGCTTGAAAGTAATGAACTTATTGTGCAGATACAATGTGTACTTTTCTGTGTGAGCTTGAGCGATTGGTCTCACTGCTCATCTCTTGGGCTGATTCATGCTGCCTCATAGCGGGGGTTTGGATGGACAGATGGCCTCTGTGGGAGAGAGAGGAAAGAGTCTTGCGGGTGGAGGAGGATCTGGCTATCTGTCCACCTCTCTCCCTCTCCCTGCCAACACTGTCAGTCATGACACAAACCTCTTTGCGTTCAAACACAGCCTAGATTTTAAACCTTCACAGTGTCTGACACAAGCATGTTGCCACTTCTACTCCCACTGAGTGCACATGAAAGGAAGTTGTGTTTTTACATTCATTCTCAAGACAGTTGAAAATTATGATTGAACTAGTGGTGAACTTGTAGAAAATGCCCCATTCCTCAGTTTAAAAGATTCTGAGCAATACTGGCCTTGGTGTCTTATCTGAAATGGCTGGAAACCTTTAAATAATCATCAAACTGGCACATGGTGCCCTGTGTCAGGAAACAGCACAAGATAACAGACAAGGACTCTTTATTAAGCACACATATTGTAGCTATAGTAATGTTTTCAGAAGAGGGGTTTTTCTGAAGAAAACCAGCCCAAACACAATTGCATAGTCCTAATAGACACATTAACAGTGTATGCGTTTAAAACGAAAAAGGTGGATGACTAATGACAGAATGTACATTTTTGCATGACTTAGACCTTTAAAAATATGACTGTATGTAGCTGTAAACTCTGCTTGCAACATACAGTAACTGAGCTACACTTAAGTTGTTCTATATAAGCAAATGCTGAAGTTGAGGCTGTAAGTATGTTGTATGCCTGTGGGCATACTGCCAGAGTTTATCTCTTGCTCTTTTTGCATCCCCCAACATGAGGGTACAGGGTGCATTGTGGAAATCCGTTTGTTGCCCTATCTGGTGAAATCGGCTGTGGAGTGATCTGTGGATAACTTAACTGAATAATTCTATTGAAAACGTGCCATCTGGGAGTATAATGTTTCCCTTTAAATCAGTGAACTGTAATCAAGTAAGTGGAGGCACTTCCTGTTTGGCCTGTGAACAGTGAAGAGGCAGCGATGGGCTCTTCCTCCCACAGGGCCAGACCTGCCTCACGTTTCTGACACAGGAACACACTCCAATGCTGTTTAAAAACCACAGACTAAAACCTTATCATCTAGCTGATACAAGTTGTTCGTTGAGAAATTACAACAACAACAACTGTATGACCATGTGTTGTTAACGTGTTGTTAACAACACATGGTCTTACAGTTGTTATTGTCAACTTGTTAACAAGTTGGAAACTTGACTGCTCAAGTGCTCTTTTTATGATTGCTTTATCATATTTCAAAATTAAATCATTTCCTACATAGGTGCCTAACTTCTAAGGGGATTTTCACCCAAGATGCATCTATAAAGCACTGTTTTTTATCAAGTAATTGTGTCAAGTTAAAGGAATATTCAGGTTCAATAAAAGTTCAACTCAATCGACAGTATTTGTAGCACAATGTTGTTTACCACAAATAAGTATTTTGACACATCCTTCATTTAAAAACGTCTTGGTTACTGAAGTAACCTCTGTTCCCTGATTGAGGGAACGAGACGTTGTTTCGATGTAGTGACACTAGGGGTTTGATCTTGAGAGCCCCAATCACCTTTGCTTAAAAAAGAAAAGGCCAATGAAAATTGGTGAGTGGAATTTGCATGCCACTCTCCACCCCGGACATACGGGTATAAAAGGAGATGGTGTGCATCACTCATGCAGATTTATGCTGAGGAGCCGATAGAGAGTCCCGGCCATGTCACTGGCCGGTTCAGCGGCACGGCAGGAGGGACACAACGTCTCGTTCACTCCATCAGGGAACAGAGGTTACATCAGTAAACAAGATGTTCCCTGTCTGTCACTAACTCGACATTGTGTCGATGTAGTGACACTAGGGGTTCCTATTGGAAACGCAGCAGGCGCTGAACCATGTCACCAGGCATGGAAGAGTGGACACGGGCAAGCTGCTGCATGCCTCGCAGTGAGCGCTCAACAACGTCTTGACCTTCCAGTGAGTTAGGTAAGGCGTCTCCCTAGTCTAGTTAAGGGGGGAGGAGGCACTTCCCCAAGTAGGCTACCGGCGGTGCCTTTCTTAATTTGCTGTTAAGCAATCTCCCACCGAGAGCTTTCTAGAATAGCGCTGGAAAGTGCTCTTCCCTCTCCAGGAATGAGAGCACTACGGAGACCACATCCTACCGGAGGGAGGTTAACATGTGGAGCATACCTCACATGGACTTACCAACGGGGAAGTACACATGTGGCATGATACCACAGGAGGACCCTATCTACAGAGAGGGTATGCAGCACAGTGGCCTAGACAGAGAAAGCTCTGACGAGGGGAAACACAGGTTTCACCTAAGGGGGAAACCGAACAGTGGAAACTCATCATACAGGATTACCAAGGGCGAATCACCACGCATGGAGCACTGAACCCGAGCACACGGGCTCACCTGAAAAGGGGAATACCATAAGTACTGGGCCTGGTGGCGTTACTCCTCCGCCGAGTTCATCACCGAACAGTGCTAAGGAATTAAAGAGGTGTCCGGAATTCACCAGTATGGGGAACTGTTGTGAACAAAAAAGCGCACATTATCACCTTTGAAAAAAGGGGAAAGGCACAACGCAAGTGGTACACCCAACCGGCCACCCGGTCTACCTGCTGTTACCGCATAACACTAGGGTTGAAAACGGGTCTATGCGTAGGTTATAAAACCTCACAAAGGTATTGGGTGTAGCCCAACCCACAGCTCTGCATATGTCTGCTAGAGAGGCCCCCTTTGCCAGTGCCCAGGAGGATGCAACACCTCTAGTGGAGTGCACCCGGACTCCCAAGGGGCACGGCAAGTCCTGAGATTGGTATGCGATGAAAATGGCATCCACAATACAATGGGCTAGCATCTGCTTGGAGACAACTTTCCCCTTCTGCTGTCCTCCAAAACAGATAAAGAGCTGCTCTGAGCATCTAAAGCTCTGCGTGCGGTCCAGATAGATGCGCAGGGAAACGCTCCCATGTCCACATCCAGATCGCCCACAGTGCTTGCCGACCCAGCAGGCTGAACGTCAATCCAGGATGGACCGGGTTGGGAAGCAGCCACGGTGACTCCTTGCTTCATGAAGAAGGAAGTGAGCCGCGACCGCAATGTTCTCATGGGCATGTTCTCGCAATGAGAACACAACCCTTCTGTGAAAGCCGCCTCAGCATGCTGGCGCCCCAGACACTCGAGGCAGATTTCATGAGTATCTGGAGGGGAGAGATAACGGCTACATCCAGTAGCGCAAATGCGGAAGGACATCTGTATAAAGACGCCAAGCGTTTGCGCGAGCTCTTTTAGAGAAAATATACTCTTTTGAATATACTCTTTTGAATATACTCTTTTAGCACCCGCAGACTCAGGCTGCCGAAGCGCCCATGGGAAGCACCACACTCGACCATGCGAGGGTGACCGCTGATATGCGCTGTAAAAAATCCAGCAGAGTAGCAAGAGGTGAGAGGACGAACACACAAGCATTCGGTTCCGAAGAAAAAATCTGAATGAGTGATGCACGCCATCTCCTTTTATACCCGTATGTCTGGGGCGGAGAGTGGCATGCAAATTCCACTCGCCAATTTTCATTCGCTTCTATTTTAAGCAAAGGTGATTGGGGCTCTTAAGATCAAACCCCTAGTGTCACTACATCAACACAATGTCAAGTGAGTGACAGACAGGTAACTAAATTCAATACATTCTTAACCTGAGAGCAAAACTCGACACACTGGGGCAGCTATCACAGGAGAATTTGCTACAGGCTCAAGAATGATTTAATTTTGAAAATAGGCAAGTTTTAGTTACATTTAAATGTTGTTTCTGCTAAAGCAGGTATTTAAATTGTATGCTGTATTTTATAAATATGATATGTAATATGATATAAAAATAATATGAATGTTTAGATTATATTTTAACTAGTGTTTATGCTGCCTCATTATCATCAATGAAGCTTGTGCTTGCAAATATCTGTTTGGGTGTAAATGTGTAAAATGAGCTGTAAATATGCCCATATTAGAAAATCAGCATATTAGAATGATTTCTGAAGGATCATGTGACACTGAAGACTGCAGTAATGATGCTGAAAATTCAGCTTTGATCACAGGAATAAATTGCATTTTACAATACATTCAAATAGAAAAGTTATTTTAAATTGTAAAAATATTTCACAATATCTCTGTTTTTGCTGTATTTTGGATCAAATAAATGCAGCCTTGGTGAGTAGAAGAGACTTCTTTTAAAAACATTAAAAAATCTTACAGATCTAAAACTTTTAAACAGTAGTGTAGGTCTAAAGTTTTTAAGTAAAGTCTTTACGTAAAGAAAATGTATAGTCAGATTACTTCTTTTAACTTAAACTTGATTTTCTGAATAAGCTACAAACAATACATTCAATTATTAAGTCTCCTCACATTCATTCTCCCCCAGGGGAGGGGACTTTGTCTCCTCAGGTGTGAATCACATCAATATTCATGATCATCCACGCCTCCTCACATATGGCTTTTCTAACACTAAAAGTGTCTTACAAAAGTTAAATGACTATATTGTTTTGTATTAATCAGGATGGTTTTCACATCATTTTGTAGCAAAAACTCTAGGCTACAAGATCCATTTCTCAAAAGTCTTGTGAACAAATGTTTAGTATGTGTTATATGGCCTTGTTTCAGTGACTTAAAATTTTTGTTTTTTCAAAAACCACACATAAATGTTATTTTCTCAAAAATACAAACATGTTCATACATGTTGTTCACATATTGTTGTAGCCCAGTTTGTGATGATACAGTGTTATCACACTTTAGCCATTAATATGTTTTTAAGCAACTGAAAAAAGCACAAATGTCAAGGCATGTCAAAACTTCTCCAGGGCCCAAAACACCCTCAGAACCCAGAGGGTTAACACCAATGTCCCTTGATAAAATGGCCTTTTCCACACCAGTTCACCAATTCGTGACCCTTCCGTTCGGTTTGTTTGGGGCCCCGGCTACGTTTCAGCACCTTATGGACTGAGTCCTAAGACCGCACTCTGCGTATGCCACTGCCTATCTGGATGACATCATTATATACAGTAATAATTGGCAGCGGCATATGCAGAATCTGGGGCAGTTCTGAGGTCGCTGCGACAGGTGGGACTCAAGGCAAACCCCAAGAAGTATGCAATTGGACGGGTGGAGGTACGATATCTGGGGTTCCACTTGGGTCACAGGCAGGTGCGTCCCCAAATTGATAAGACGCAGTTATTGCGGCCTGCCCAAGACCCAAGACCAAAAAGGAAGGTAGACAGTTCTAGGGGCTGGCTGGCTATTATAGAAGGTTTGTGCCTAATTATACGGACGTCACCAGCCTGCTAACTGATCTCACTAAAAAGGGAGCCCCAGACCCGGTCCAGTGGTCGGAGCCGTGCCAACAGGCTTTTATGCAGGTTAAAGCTGCGCTTTGTGGCGGGCCATTGTTACATGCTCTGGATTTTGATCACCCTTTTGTTTTACAGACCGACGTGTCAGAAAGGAGGTTGAGAGCCATGTTGTCACAAGTGGTAGAGGGGGAGGAGCGCCCGGTGCTGTACATCAACCGGAAGCTTTTGGCGAGAGAGGCAATGTACAGCACTGTGGAGACGTACCCTTCGGTACTACCTCCTGGGATGGGCTTTCACCCTCTGTTCAGACCACGTCCCTCTCCAGTGGCTCCATTGCATGAAGGATACCAATGCGTGGATCACTCATTGGTACATGACTCTTCAGCCATTTAAGTTTGAGGTGGTCCTCAGGCCGGGGGCGCAGATGCCTGTTGCGGACTTCCTCTCCAGAAATGGGGGGGAGTACTGGGCAGGCCGGATGGCGGTGGGGGCATGGTCGAGCGCTGGCTTGTGAATGGAGAGCGAGATCAGAAGATGAGAATGGTACGCACCCAAAGACTGTGTTGAATTGTTGCCGCTGAAAGCATGATTTTGAGTTCTAAAATAAACATACCTTTTGAGTTGGATTCGCCGTCTCCCGCTTCCTCCTTTTACCTAACTGCAAACTTGTTACATACATATACGTTGATTTTCCCAAAAAGTGTAAACTTAGTGGCTCTGTGGCGCTGTCAAACATTGCTCTGTTTGTTTGAGCATCATTGGCTCAACCAATAGCATGAGTTTGGGGCAGAACTATCTGTTTTTAAACCAATGGAAGATGGGGGAGTGTTTGTGAAACCTGTTTGAATATGAACATTTTGTTCTATTATTTTGTTTGTTTGACCTGTTTGATCATTATTTTTGCAATTTCATTTGGTGACGCTAGTGATGCAGAAATAACATACAGAATTCCTTCACTCATTTTTTTCCTTTCTAGTAATAGATTTGTCAGTGACATAATTGTGTTTGTCCTTGAAGCACCAAAGATAATGTGGATATTTTATATATTGTCTTTTTGTTGTTCACAGGATGCTCTAAGCACATGCAGCATGGTGTTATTGCTAACGGTAGCACATGTAAATAAAACCAGAGACAGAGTGCTTGCAGTAATTGTGCTCTTGTAAAGATTGAGAGATTATGAGACATTAAAAACATGCTGTATTTAAGTACCCTGTGTGTATGTATGCATGAAGGGTTGATGGATCTCTCTCTGCCAGCTAACGGGAGCTAGCGCGCAGCGGCAGGAAGCAGTGATCAATCGCAGGCAGCCGCTCAAAGTGCATTTATTAACATCTCCCTTGCAAACCAAATTAATCCAGCAGTAATGTGGATTAATGGGCCTGTGCACAAAGCCAGAGACAGACTGGGCCTCCGGTGAGTGCAGTCACTGCAGTGCCCGCCGCACATTAACTGCACACACGGCTTCCTTTGTTTCCTATTTCTGTTGCAGTGTTAGGATCCAATTACTGTTTTTTGTGGGGGTGAAGAGAGACAGGTGTCCTGGGAAGACAAAAGCAGAAACACTTTAGACATCTCACTTTGGAGTGGATTCACTGTGGATCACAATGTTGTGGTTTATTAGTGGTGCTTGCTAAGGGATTTAAATAAACCCCTAGCCATACGTATTAAACTTTGGCGCCTAACTCGTCCTGCATCGTTTGTGTTACGGACATGAATGATATCTAAAATTGCGCAGCCTATTTAAGAGAGGCATGCTATTATTCATTTTTTAAGCCTTTAGATTTATGATTGCATAGCAGATGATAAAAATAACAAAAACTAGCAAAGAATTAGGTTGATGGTGGGACCTGAGCCATATCATGAGGCAAGAATATGATAGACTTTGGAGGTGGACACTTTTGAGAATTTTTGCACAAATTGTATTGTTGACTGCATTCAACAAGCTCAACCATGCAACCCTGTAATCCAAGTATTAATGTAATAAAAAAATATAGAATTTTTTTTTTTTCTTTTTAAACTTAAACTTAATGGTGCCAAACTGGCTGGAGTTGGAAAGGCGAATTTTCCAACCATGTTACTTGCAACCAGGTTACCATTTCTGGTATAATTTTCGTTTGATAAAATGTGTCCATTTAATTGTGATATTTATTTAATGTTTATTACTAGAATATAACAGAATCACAAATATAAATATTTTAAACCAAATCAGTCTCATAAGAAGTCATAATAATAGTATGAGATGGCAAAATCTAGTTGGTTCGTAACAAAACATGCAACTTTTGGTCTCTTAGAGAAAAATTAATTAACCTAAAACTATCCATGACTTTAACAGAAAGATCATTGTTGTGTAAAGAAAATATTGGGGTCAGAACGAGATGAGGAAAGCATATACTGTACATAGGTCATTTATATTGCATAAATAAATACTGTATGAAATGAGTAATCAAAAATTGTTCTCAGATTTTCTTAAAATCAAGTGTTGGACTTAAAGGTGCACTCACTCAGTAACTTTTGTCTTTGTGTCATCTTACACTGACACCTAGCGGCTTGGATGCAGCATCATTTAAAATCAATACTTTTCAGATTCAGATGCTATTGTAGAAATATAGTATTCACAGTCAGTCATGATTATTTTAATAAATGAGTGAAAGTGTCAAATAACAGGATGGTTACTGAGATAAAGCGAGTAGTATTCGTATTCGGTTGGTCTCTCTGGAAATAAAAGTCATACCTTTTTTTGCGAGCCAGGTTATACAATATCTTACAATTTTAGCATCTCATACATATTATTATGCGTTGTCATGAGACTATGTTGTTTTAAGCAGTTGACATATCCCAAATTTTGGTAGCAGGGTTGTAAAAATTTAAATCTAAAAAAAAATAAAATGATTTTGATAGAAATTAAAACATTTCTTATAATATTTAGTGTAACAGGTGCAAGTTAAGCACCTTTCACTGAACATTTGTTTTTTCTTAATCTTTTAAGAGTTTTAGGCCCTATTTTGCACCCTTTGCACCCTAATTAATGCACTAAAATTCTAGTTGCAAGTATTGTCTGAATGTGTTTTTGTATGTGCAAGAGAGCGAAAGAGAGACTTGAAACTGCACTAGATGTGCTCTCAGGTCTTAAAGGAACACTATAAATAATTTGACGTAAAATCAAGAGTAACTTACTGGCAACAAGTAGCCAGCAAGCTGCTGTATTTCATACCACAGTAAAATGACTGTAAAACTATCTACAGTAGTATACAGCATACTGTATAATGATTTACAGTATGTGCTGTTCTGTAAAATGAATTACGGTAGTTGTTTGTATGATGTATATTAAAATACAATATATTAGCTGTACAGTAAAATTAATTACGGTAATTGTTTGTATGATGTATATTACAATACAATATATTAGCTTTACAGTAAAATTAATTACGGTAATTTTTGTATGTTGTATATTAAATTTCAGTGTCCATACTGTAAAACTAACCACAGTAAGCACAATTTCTGCTTACAGAGTTAGAGTAACTAACTTCTATCTTTTACAAGTTAAAAAAAAAAGAATGAAACAATTGAGGCCTTTTTGCAAACACAGTGACAACTCAAATACCACATAAATGTTACTCATTAAGGTAAATTATGACTACACACATAAAACAAACTTCAATATTAAGTTCACCAGATGTCCAAATGACTGAAAGAACACTCTCCAATTCTTTGCCTGTCCAGACCTAGAGAACAAAATACAAAAATAAATTAATAACATGTAACAGTCCTGTTTTATATCAATATGGCATTTAAGCTACAAGGGAGAGAATACACGCTCAGCAACCAATGTGCATCATGCAGAAAGGACAGAGATAGAAGTTCCTTAAATACATATCGAATAATATTCAGAGCAAAACATTTACGCATGTTATATCTGTACATAATATAACTTTATTTTAGATGGACGGGTCAAATAAAGTGGCCGTAATACCTCGCAGCGCATCAAAATAAAAAAAAGAAAAAGAAAAAACAGGGTGTCCAAAAAGTCAAAAATTGCATGCAGATCTTTGCTGTCAAATGATGAATGTTTGAAAAAATGATTATAATCTGCTAAAAGATGTCTTGTGTGATTTTTGTTCTCACTTGGTTAAGTCGAAAAGAGATCATTTTGCTTTTGCTCCTATCAAGGCTGAAGTGATGAGGAGTCAAGTTCAGGCTCAGCGTTCATAGGTTTCCAGGTGCATTCACATACAGTTCTACTTTTTATGCGATTGTATGAGTAAATCCAATGCAGAGAAGACACCTCCTGGGTTTTGTCTTTTTGATAATAGATCACTGAATAATACCACAAATTTCCCCTCTAAATTGTGTATGTACATGTTTGAGACTGGGCCAGTTCTCATGCAATTTAACAGTAAATTACTGTAATTATTTTCCAACTAATTTTGTTTACTAAAGAGTACAGCTCAGTTTGATAGTAACATACTGTAAACAATTTCTACAGTTAGGCATGGTGGAAAATACAGCAATAATACTGTAAAAACAACTAAATTGACAGCAACATACTATAAACAGTATCTACAGTAAGTTGCAGTTGGAAATACTGAAATAATAAAACAACACAAATAATTTAAAGTGAATACGTTTATGTGTTACATTGCCATGATGCCAGGGTTTGATATATATATTTTTTTCAAAATCTTTCACGAGACGTGTGTCTTGCATTCCACTCAGAGATTTTGTTGCTTTTAACAAATATCCTTTCCCAAATCTTTTAAGAGAGACTTCTTTGTATTACACAAATACTGTATCCTGGAGTGCAGTTTATGGTGGTGTGTGCGGCATTTGAGTGAGAGAGTTTCTAAAGACCTACAGCGACCCTAGCAGACAGACAGTTTCTTTGGGACTCATTAAATGCTCATTAATGCTGCTAAATTGTGTCTGCCAAATCCAATGAAACAAGCACCAGGGCTGATTTGCAGGCAAATTCTATTAATCTGTTAGGGATAGCTGATATAATCCCTGCTCACTTCCAAAATTGTTTTCTGGCATTTTATGAAATAGGGTGAAATAATGGCACGTGGATTAAAGGATAATTGGGGTGTAATATAGAGGATATATATTCACCATATGTAAAAAAATATTAAGTCATACATCATTAAGATAATTAATATATGGGTTATGAGCCTAATAAAAAGATGCGAGACCAGTAGCTACATTAGCAATGTGTCTGAGTGTGCCCAGAGGACATTTTTATTGCTTAAAGGTTGCTCTTTCATAGCTCGTAGACTCAGTGGAGTTCTAATGGAGTTATATTTAATTTAAGTGTCATCTTTGTCTCAGATATTTCCCCTAAAATTCCTGAGAAGAAATAACATTTAAAATAAGACAATTATTTACAAATAGACATAGAATGGAGCTATAAAATTTGCTCTTGGAAGTATTTGATGACAAATGTTTGAGTTCAAATTGAAATCTCTGACTTTTGATAGCAGAATTTGCTAACTCAGCAAGATACATTGTTGAGATCTCTTCTGAAACTCAAGAGGAGACACATGTAAGATTATTGGGGTCTTTTTCCTCAAGACAATTAGAAAAAGGAAATTTAAGCAAAGCCTCCAGTTTAATCAACTTGCTGTCCAGAAGAAACAATGGAGCAACACACTCTCATAACAAAAGGTCCCAATAGTGACGTTTTGTCTGCGCCATCATCCTTTATCTGTATTTTAAAGGTGCACTCAGTAACTTTTGTCTTTGTGTCATCTTGGGCTTACACTGACACCTAGTGGCTTGGATTCTGCATCATTTAAAATTAATAGTTTTCAGTTTCAAATGCTATTGTAGAAATGTAGTTTTCACAGTCAGAAATTATTACTTTAATCACTGAGTGAAAGTGTCAAATAACAGGAGAGTTACTGAGATTAAGTATTCGGCTGGTCATGTGATTCTAACATGGCAGCCTCCATGTGCGGACCCTCACCATGTAGAATAAAATAGCTTTTATCCATCTTTTTCCTGGGGGTCTTACTGGGGAAATGGATGTGGGAGGAACTTCTGCCGGAAGTCATTCTGTAGCATTCGCTCGCTCCGGCTGCAGTCATTTTAGTGAGTATTGTGTTTGTATTTGTATGTTTTGTTAAATTTGTTCCGTCTGGAACAAGTTACGATGTCCTTACGGATTTCAGGGACAACATGTGCGGTTCATGGCTGTACATACAACCAGGTGAAGCTTAATCTGTGTCTTAAGCAAGAGTGTTGCATACACAGACCAAAAACAAAGGCGGACTGCTTCTGTCAGCATTGGTACCATTTCCATTGCCTCCCACAAGATGATGAAGCTAAACGAGCATGGTTAAAAAAAACTGAACTTAAAGAAGCCTCCCAAAATGTTGCATGTGTGCTCGTTTAATTTTGACGACAAAAAGCCAACAGAGGACAACCCATACCCCATGCTGTTTCTGGGTTACAAGAGGCCACCAGTGAAGAGATGCCGACTCCTCAGGAGGGATGACATATGTCTCTCACCAGGTTAGTTAGCCTAAATTATTATGCATCACACAATGTTCAACGTTGACACAGAACCCTTTGATTATGAGAGAAATGCACTACTCACTCGAGGAGAATGTGGTAGCTGTCTTGATGACACCTAATTTTGTGACTAAAACCCAAGCCTTGTGATGTGACATGTTTAGGCTTTGACTCTGCTCTATGTCTGCTTTTAAGTATACAAGGTCATTTCCCACATCCTTAAAAAAACACACAACCGACTTTGTTACTGTGAAGATACCGATAAGCTTCTGAGCTTTTCAGATTGCTCATTGCCTTGCCGACGCAAGCAATGGAATCAAGAAAGTAGCTAAATATGCTACTGTACGTTACCCGAGGCCACTTCTTTAAATCGTCGTCCCAACCCTCTATTAAGGAAGGAATGGGTACCTGAATATTGTCCTTTTTATGTTCCATTAGGTTGTGCTCCCACATCTCGAAAACCAAAAGACTGGCAGGATGTACGCCGCAACGACAACTGTTTACTTCTGAGGTTTGTTTACTTCTTCGCGGAAGCAGTGGTGGAAGTACCTCCCACATTTCGCGCAAAACACCACGGGGCATAGGAAAAAGGTGGATATGGTTACTGATATGACATCATGGAGTCTTCATTTAAATGTGAGTGGTAATGATTTCCTACATATATTGAAAAATTACAATTCATGTCTTTCGGAGTTCAACTTTTTTAATGAGGAAGAAATCACTGAGTGCACCTTTAAATGTCACCCTGATGCCTTATTCAACTAAATTAGGAGGATTTCAATACTTTATCCAAGGCCATATTTTAAAATGAAATGAATGGAAAATTCATGATGTCAAGTGTCATTGGCTCTCGCGTGTCGTGACTGCTTGCGACATTTTCAGTGATTAAAACCTTCAGTTTCAATCTGTTACTCACTGTTGTAGGATTCCAAAAGTCTTTAAAATGCATTGTGAGTTGTTTTGAATACTTTTAGGTTAGGTTTAGGTTTAGGCATAGGGGTAGGGTTAGGTGTTCAAAAATCTATATTACAATGTAATATAATGCAGATAAAATAATTGGGACTACATTTACCTGTTTTGTTACATGTTACAAGTTTTATATTGTTGATAAGTAGTTAAGTTTAGAAATGGGGTTGGGTTGTTAGGGGATCTTAAATATCTATTTGATATTAACTAATACACTTACTGAGCACTTTATTAGGTACATCTGTACACCTACATATTCATGCGATTATCTAATCAGCCAACTGTGTGACAGCAGTGCAATGGATAAAATCATGCAGATACGGGTCAGGAGCTTCAGTTAATGTTCACATCAACCATCAGAATGGGGAAAAAATTTAATCTCCGTGATTTCGACCGTGGCATGATTGTTGGTGCCAGACGGGCTGGTTTGAGTATTTCTGTAACTGCTAATCTCCTGGGATTTTCACACATGTCAATCTCTAGAGAGTTTACTCAGACTGGTGCCAAAAACAAAAAATATCCAATGAGCGGCAGTTCTGAAGACGGAACGCCTGGTTGATAAGAGAGGTCAATGGAGAATGGCCAGACTGGTTTGAGCTGACAGAAAGCTATGGTAACTCAGATAATCACTCTGTACAATTGTAGTGAGCAGAACAGCATCTCAGAATGCACAACACGTCGAACCTTGAGGCGGATGGGCTACAACAGCAGAAGACCACATTGGGCACTTTATTAGGACCATAGTGTTCCTGATAAAGTGCTCAGTGAGTGTATATTTATAAGTATAATGAAACATATTGCGGTTAAGCATGTGCGATAAAACCAAATACTGCTGAGTCCTCCGTACTGAGGTGAGAACGTAATGACAAGGACATGCCATGATGCAGGCAAAAAGTTGCTATGGTGACATCTTCATCATGAGACTGCCCTGAACTGAGATATTAAGATCTTATTTATGTTGTTTCTTCCCCTATGTGAGTGTGTAGCCCAAGAACTGTTTGTGCCCATGTTATATTTAAATTTTTTGTGCGAGGAAACATTGCTTTCCAGTCTCTGCTCAGCTCCACAGTTAGAGTCTCTAATTGAAGTGATTTGTGACTCATTTGCAATATTACAGGATACAGATGGAAGACTGTCTAGATCTGCCAAAGCTCTCCAGCATAGTGCTTACTACTGAATGAGGACAGAGAGAGAAAGAAATAGATTTTTAAATTTTCTGAAGAAAACATGAGTTGTGCTTGTCTGTGTCAATTAGGAAACTTATTATAATTATTTTAATTTTTTAATTTTTTTGCAGTGCAGCACAAACAGGTCAGAATAAGTAACATGCCAACATTTAATACTTCGATTTTGGGGTTTGTTCAAATCCCTGATCTTAAGTATGAGCAAAATTATTAATTATTATTGATACTGGCTTTTTCAACAACGAGAAATGACTCGCAATAAATGTAAAACTTACAACACAAAAATATACAAGCAGAAGAATTCACATTGTTTTTAAAAACAGCATGTTTAGCCATGTACTGCTTTCTAAATCGTAATATTTCCATAAGGAATCCCACAGGGTTGGCCTCTCCACACACAAGTGAGCGCAGATACACTAACCTAATACCTGCATCACATACATGCACAGTCACAGTGAGGTGAAAAGAGTAGACGTGAGAGAATGGAGCTTCAGGGGCAGCCACGTCCTGAGGAAGAGAAGGCAACTTGCTCAACGCAGGCCATGAGAATGTCAGCCACTGGAAACTTCTGGGCTCACACACATACAGGCAAATCAGATAAAGAGAGAGAGAATGATGAAAGCAGAGCAAAGAGGTGAGGTGCAAAAGAAAGGGAGTGATAAAAATGAAAAGGTAACAAACAGAGAGGCATGCTTCAAAGACCAGAGCGGAAGGGTTCAGATTGCTGCATTACATTAGAGCCACCGTGACCAACCCCTATCTCTCACTTTGTCTTTCATTGTGAATGATTTTGATGTAAAATAACTTGACTTTATACTGCACTGATATACCTTTGAACCATGTTTACATTCAAGGAATCAATTAGTGTGCTTGCTCTCATTATGACTAAAAGCATTTGTCTAATAAGCGGGCAGAAACTTGAGGAAACAATGTTACTTTCTCAACTAGACTATACAGCGCTACTGGCATAAATCATAATAATATATTTTATCTATTTATATATTAGTTTATTTATTAAGAATAATTAAAAGTTCTTCTGGAAGGTTTTGCAGCCTTAAATTCAAAGGTCTTGCTTTTTATAATATAAAATAATATAATATAATATAATATAATATAATATAATATAATATAATATTTCTGGAAACTTGACTGTTGGTTCTATAATTACTGAAATTAAAATATGTAAAGAAAAACAGAAATGTGTATATTAAAAAAATAAATAAACTAAACAATCAATTCCTGAAACTGTAAAATACATTTGAAAATATCAGGTGTAACACTTTAAAATAAGGTTCCATTCTTTTACATTAGTTATAAGGTATCATGAACTAACAATGAAAAACATTTTTTTACAGCATTTATTAATCTTTGTTAATGTTAGTTAATAAAAATACAATTGTTTATTGTTAGTTCATGTTAGTTCATAGTGCATTTACTAATGTTAACATATACAATTTTATTTTAAATATGTATTACTATATGTTGAAATTAACACTAACCAAGATTACTAAATGTTGTAAAAGTATTGTTTATTGTTAATTCATGTTAACTAATGTTAACAAATGCAACCTTATTGTACAGTGTTACCGAATTAGGGTTATTATCGTATGTGTCACAGATCCACCTGACCTTCCCGCCACAAACACTCAACCTTCCTGCTCCCCCGAATACTGATCACCAGCACCTGTCTCCAATCACCATGTTAATCAGCTCCTCTATATAACACTCCACTCTCCCTTCAGTCTTCATCTGGAATCATAGCAGTATACAGACTCACTTACCTTCTACTTACCTGACTCTCCAGACACCATTCCAGCGTGCTCCCTCGACGATTCCTCTCCAGCGCTATTCCTAAAGTTTGTTCCATGTCTCCTCTCCTGCATCTCCTTCCCTTGGTGTTATCCTCCAACCCATTTCAAATAAATACCTGCTTTTGGGTTCACCTCTATCTTCGAGTCTGGGTTACTGTAATAGGATACCAGACCATCAAGAATCTTGAACCCAGCAGGTCCGGATCCCATCCAGGAGCTGGTTGACACACGAAGTTGAACACTTCCACAATTTCTTCACCGGTCTATTCCGCCAGTCCCTTGATCAATCCAGCGCCATACTCCGGATCGGCGGAGAACTGCAGTGGTTTTTTGCTTCAATGTTCGCTCGCCTTCTCTTCATTTGATGACACCACGGAGCTCGAACGCTTCATCCAACTTTCCAAACGAGTTGCCAACCAAATGAAGCCCTGCCTCAATGAAGTGCCCGCCTTGCAGTCTCTGCCTGTTCCTGCATGATCACCCTCAATCCAATCTTCAGAACAAGGCGGGGAGCATATGCAGATGGATGTTTCCCAACTATCATCGGCAGAGCACCAGCATCAGTTGACCCAGCAGTTGTGTCTGTACTGTGGTGGTAAGGGACACGTCATCTCGGCGTGTCCCATTTGTCCTCCATGCCCAGTGGTGAGTCATGTTACTTACTCTAAAGTTTGTTCCCCTCCCTTGTCTACCAATGTGATGCTTATTGCTCCCAAATTTTCCCTTGCAGTACTCGCACTCCTCGACTCTGGGTCAGCCGGCAACTTAATCTCAGATGCGCTCTGTCACCAACTCCAGCTCCATCCGCGGCCATGTCAGCCCAACCTAAAGATCCACTCCATTATTGGCAAACCCATCGGCAGAGGTGTGATTCGTCACTGTGTGGGTCCCGTGACGCTCCAAGTTGGGTGTGTGCACCACGAAACCATCACCCTCCTGGTTTTGGAGAACTCCACCGCTGACATCGTGTTGGGACGCCCATGGCTCAAACTGCATTCCCCCATCATTTCCTGGTCTTCCGGTGACGTCTTGGAGTGGAGCTCCCAATGATTTCCTACCTGTTTCCCCAATCTTCCCATTCCAAGGCCCTCGACTATCGCCAAGAAATCTCCTCCTCTCTGTCTAAACTCCACCTCCATCTAGAGTCCTATCCGCTCCACCTCTGTGGAAATCCCATCCTGTTACTCCCACTTCCAGGACGTCTTCTGCCCACTCCGTGCCTCACAACTTCCTCCTCATCGACCTTGGGACTGTGCGATAGACCTTCTCCCCGGTGAGCCAGTGCCCCGTGGCAAAATATATCCTCTCTCCATCCCTGAACAGAAGGCCATGGAGGAGTACATCGAGGAGGATCTCAACCAAGGCTACATCTGACCTTCCACATCCCCTGCTAATTCGAGCTTTTTCTTTGTGGTGAAGAAGGACAGAGGTCTCCAGCCCTGTATTGATTTCCGCACCCTCAACAAGATAACGGTAAAGTTCTGATATCCACTTCCCCTCATCCCGGCTGCCTTGGAACTGTTGAGAGGAGCTACCATCTTCACCAAGCTGGACCTGCGCAGCGTGAATAACCTCATTCGAATCCGTAGGGGAGATGAATGGAAGACCGCCTTTGTAACTCCAACCGGCCACTACGAGTACCGGGTGATGCCGTATGGCCTGGTCAACACCCCCTCCGTGTTCCAGGGCTTCATGAATGAGGTGTTCCATGAGTACCTCCATCGATTCATCCTCATTTACATTGACGACATTCTGGTGTACTCCCGGAACGAGACCGACCATTGTCAATACATCGCGCTAGTATTGGAAAAGCTGAGGGAATACCATCTGTACCTCAAGGCTGAGAAATGTTCCTTTCATCAGTCATCCCACCAGTTCCTAGGTTACAACATCAGCCCTGAGGGTATCCAGATGGATGAGGGGAAGGTAGAGGCTGTGCGATCCTGGCCCAATCCTACTACCATCAAGGAACTCCAGCACTTCTTGGGTTTTGCCAACTTCTATCGTCGCTTTATCAGGAATTACAGCTCCCTCACAGCCCCCTTAACATCTTTTCTCCGATCCAAGCCTAAATCTCTGACCTGGAACTCCGAGGCTTCCTACGCCTTCCAACACTTGAAGGAGGCCTTCACCAAGGCTCCACTTCTCATCCACCCCGATCCTAGTAAGCCTTTTGTGGTTGAAGTAAATGCCTCCACTAATGGCGTAGGAGCCGTGTTTTCTCAGCAGCAGGGGAAACCATCTAAGCTCCATCCATGTGCCTTCTTCTCTCAAAAAACTCTCCCCGGCAGAGCAAAATGATGACCTCAGAAACCAGGAGCTCCTGGCTGTCAAGTTGGCCCTGGAAGAGTGGCGGCATTGGCTAGAGGGGGCCCAACACCCCTTCCAGGTACTAACAGACCACAAGAACCTCGAGTACCTTTGGGAGGCTTGTCATTTAAATCCTCGCCAAGCACCATCTCCTATCGTCCGGGGAACAAGAACATCAAGGCAGATGCCCTTTCCCGACTTTATGCTCCAGAGGAAAGCCCTGAGAAGTCGGACACCATCCTTCCTCCTCACATATTAGTAAGCCCTATCCAATGGTTCCTGGATGATAGAATCTCTGACGCCACTGCCACTGAATCTGCTCCGACGGGCTGTCCTGCCAACAGAACCTTTGTACCCTCCTCTCAACATTTATCACTCATTGACTCCGTCCACTCCTCCTTGGGCACTGGCCACCCTGGGACAAATAGGAACCTCTCGCTTATCCAGGACCGGTTCTGGTGGCTGCGCATTGACAAAGAGATCAGAAGGTTCATCCAGGGATGTCCGGAATGTGCCTGGTCACACCTTGGGGTCGACTTTATCACGGACCTGCCATCCTCTGAGGGATTCACCTGTGTTTTGGTGGTCGTTGACCTCTCCTCCAAAGCCTGCAAGTTGATAACCCTCAAGGGTCTTCCCTTCGCCCTTGAAACCGCTGAAGCCCTCTTCAACCATGTGTTCCAAAGATATGGGATTCCTGAAGATATCGTCTCAGACAGAGGTCCCCAGTTCATTTCCAGAGTCTGGAGAGCTTTATTTTCCATCATGGGAGTGACCATCAGCCTCTCTTCCGGGTATCATCCTCAGAGCAATAGGCAGACTGAGAGGAAAATTCAGGAAATCAGCCATTTCCTTCTAACCTTCTGTCATCGCCCCCAGAACCGTTGGAGTCATTTTCTGTCCTGGGCCAGGTACGTACAGAATTCCTTACGTCAACCCTCCACCAACTTAACACCCTTCCAGTGCGTACTCGGCTACCAACCTCCTCTTTTCCCCTGTTCCAGAGAGCCATCTGATGTCCCAGCGGTCAACCGTTGGTTTAGAGAGAGCGAGAGGGTCTGGGACTTAGCCCACCATCACCTGCAGAGGGCTGTGCACCACAAGAAGATCCTTGCCGATGCCTGGAGATCGTCAACCCCCAGTTACCAACCCAGGCAGAAGGTTTGGCTCTCCACTAAGGACATCCAGCTGCACCTACCATGCAAAAAGCTAAGTCCCCATTACATTGGTCCCTTCATTATCACTAAACAAATTAATCCAGTCACCTACCAACTCCAGCTTCCCCCCGAATACCGCATTCACCCTACTTTCCACATCTCCCTCCTGAAACCTCACTATCCGTCTCTCTCTCCTCACCCCTCAGAACTTGATCCAGCTGATGACCAACACCCCCCCCCCCCCCAGCTGCTAATCCTGGAAGACAGACCCATCTACACTGTTCATGACATCCTGGACTCCCGATGCCACAGGGGTCACCTCGAGTACCTCGTAGACTGGGAGGGCTATGGTCCCGAAGAAGGTGGGTACCCCGAGACAACATCCTGGACCCGACCCTACTCACTAACTTCCATGACACTCACCCAGACTGTCCAGCTAAGGAGCAGTCCATGGAGGGGGGGTATTATATTGTAACAGTATGCTAAAACAAAACTAAGATAGAGACTATTGATTTAAAAACATTTTTGTAAATTGAAATAAAATAATTCACGTAAATACGTTGATGACATGTGTAAATAGCTACATCATTGCTGCAAACCACGTGACAAATACGTTAAAACCTACATTATAATTGTACTTTTATTTTCTTTCTTTCTTTTTTTTTTTTTTTTTTTACATATTTAAAAGTTTTTTTAAATCTTGGACTTCAAAGGACTTGCTTATTTATAAATAATGCAGGAAACTCAACTGATGGTTCCCTAACTATAATTACTAAAACTGAAATTAAATGAACTAGAAATGCACCTATGAAATCAAAACTAAATTCAAAATTTCATTCCTGCATTCAATGCATTCCTGAAACGAACAAAATGTACACTTAATTTAATATAAATTTGAAAACAGTCAACAGTTTGTTAGATAAACTTGGTTACCTTTCACACCTAATTGTTATGTATAATTCATTATTATGCTTTGCTGTTCTCATCTGCATACCACATTTATAATTTCAAAATAACTTAAAGTAATAATATATTTTCTAGGCCTGTGTATTGATACAGATTTCCTGATTTGATTAGATTCCGATTCACAAGCTCTCAATTCAAGTCAATTTTGCATGATTTGAATCATTTCGGATTAATTTTGTGTAGCCTACATATGAAAGAAATTATTTCTTAGCCAGTGCTGTAAATTATTCTAGGGAACTTTCGAACTTAATTGGATTATGAAAATTTATTAAAAAAATTAACAACAGAGCCCAAACTATGCAGTTCAATAGATAATTTATTTAACTGATATGATAATCAACACAACCAAACCTAGTAAAAGTAAAACAACGTTCTTGGGATTTTAAGAATCAATATTCAGACCATTCAAATGAAGATCAGGATTCACTTGCAAATCTATATTTTTACCCAATTCTAATAGTTTAATTGCAGGGATTTAGGGCTTTCTGTGAGGGAACCTCATAAGCTCTTTCCTGACCGACTTCTCTAGTCCAACTTAACAGCGCAGCTAATGGAAACCAGACCCTTCTCGTCCATCTTCCACCACTGACACCTTGTAACACTCAGACTCTCTGGAGGTGTGTGTGTGTGTGTGTGTGTGTGTGTGTGTGTACCAGCAGGGGAACTGTGGTCAGGAGGGTCGACCCATTTTCTGGCTTTCTGCACATTCTGCAGGCTGCCACTCTTTGGAGGAAGGGTAGACAGGGCCCTCGGCCATATGGGCAGCCCCTCATTTACCCAGAGGACTGCCCCATAGAGTGACAGTAACCTATGGAGGCAGTGTGCGAATTACACAAAGACCTTCGGGGAGTCAGGGGTTTTGTGTTGTTGTTGGGGTTTATGATTCAATTATACATTTTACGTTAAGTTTATATATATTAACAAATGCACATGTAACGTATTACATTCCAATTTACTGTAGGTTTCAAGAAATAACAATTAATATTTTTTTCACGTGTTTGTTCATCTTAGAATTCTTGGTTTATGTTAATTTATACATACAATATTGTTCATTGTTAGTTCATGTTACTTCTTAATGATGTTACATTACTAATTATTAATATTAAACTGTATTGGTGTATGTAGAAATTGACATATAGAGCCTACTACGATTAAAAATGATGTAAAAAATATCCTGTTGTATTTTTCATGTTAATTAATTGTGTAATGTTAATGTATACTCACAACATTATTGTAACAATTTACCGATATATTTAATAAAGATGAATCAAACAATACTTCCATGGATAGACTACCTATTATCATGCACTTTCTCAACTACTCCTAAACTAACTTTCCTTCACTAAATAGTGAAAAACTTCCCTGTTTGCTCTCTTTCTCTGGTTCTTGTGCCCCCAAATGACCACATAACTCCCAGTGTTGCTGCATGCCCTTTGTACAGCAACATATACAGCAAACAAATATCTGGACTTATAATGTCGAAATACAGTGAACCTGCAGAGTTGCATTGTAAAACACGAACTGCCCCGTGGAAATGAAGTTATCTAAATTTAGAGCACTTCCTGAGATGGTCGGAGATCATTTGCAGCTTTCAACTTCACATATATGACACTATTCTTGCCAACTGTTTCAACACAATTGACAGAGAAGAAAGAGTGTTAACTCCTCACACGTGCATGTTACGTGGGAGGCAGAGCGCCACTGAACCTTTGAAAACACAGTGAATCAGACATGTGTACCGACTGCTTTTTTCGTCTGTTCTTCAAAATATAATCAGGTGTGTTTGTTCAAGCGTGAATCTGTGTGCCAAAAGGTATTTCTTTTCATATTCCACAGTGGTGGGCAGATGATCAAAATTACCCGCCATTCCACAAAATGTACCCGCATTTGACGTGTTGCGGTGCTAATTTCATACCCTGTTCTTAAGTGGTCAGACTTATAATTTTTGCTTGAAAGACAATACAACGAAGAATTATAGACTTACATTTAAGGAGGGATATGAGCCACACTCTGAACACTGCCTGTTCAGTTTACTTTATTAAAATTAGCTAACTAAAGCAACACGATTTTAGAACATTTTGCCACAACTTGATTTAATTGTGTTCTATCCATTTAAATTTGTAAAATGGAAATTTACTTAATCCATTTGAGTTGGGAGTACAAGAAATTGGGCAGTGGATTTCCATTCCTTTGCATGGGACTCAATAGAGAGAGTAAATTTTAAAATTAAGTGTTATTTTATGTGTTTTTGTGCAAGATGAAATACAAAGGGGAGGGGGATACTTGTTAGTGTTTAATGTTTTGTTATGTTGAGATTTAGAAGAGTTTCTGTTATCTTGGAGATTTGGGGGTTACCATTATGGTTGAGAGTGGAGCTTGAGCTAACGATGAGCCCAGGTAGGTGTTGTACACACTGTAAAACTGGTTGCTCGCTTCGTAGAGCAATTGTTGTGCTAACCATAACATAGTTACTAAACAACACTCTGTAGTGCTTCCAACCAGCATGTATTTAGCATGCTAATTTTCACTTTTACTAGTTAAAAGAAATAAAAGAGATTTATTTGAGTTACACTGACACATCTAATTTTGTTGCATTTACCATATTCAACTAGGTTCTTTCTACATAAGTAATTTGTGTTGAGATTACTGAATAATTGTAAGTAAAGGAAACTCATTTAAAACTTGTGCAACCACTGTCCAAGACTGTTTTAAGTTCAGCCAAAGAGCTATTTTATTGAGTGCATATTTAGGGACCAGAATCAAAATAGAGACCACAGTCAGAAATTAACAGGGGCTCGAGCCAGAAATGGACAAAAATGGCCCTGAAATTCAAAATATGGGGGTAAAAAATACCCCCGTAATGAATTCCACTGTGTTTTATTTGCAACATCCGATATATTTAATAAAATATTCTACTCATGGCCGAGGTATACATATTATTAAAAAATACGTTTTAATTGTTTAGACTTTTACATTTCAGTATTTGACACAAAAACTGTGTAGTTTTATGTATTTGTTATACAGTGCCTTGCAAAAGTATTCAGACCCCTGACCAATTACCTCATATTACTGAATTAAAAATGGTACACTGAAATTTCATTCTGTTTGATATTTTATTTTAAAATGCTGGAAATCAAAATCAGTTATTGTTAGGTAACATTGGTTTTAGTAAGTATTCAACCCCTGTGCTGTGGAAGCTGCCAGGTTACATTGATGAAAGAAATTGCCCTAACAATGACAAAGTTACTTTACCATTGGCATCCACCTGTGAATCATTAAAGTTGCAATCACATTTTCTGGATAAAAACCCATTGTTGAAGGATCATTGGTCAGGCTGTAAATCTGAAGGAAAATGAAAAACCAAAGAGCATTCCATAGAAGTTAGAGATAAAGTAATAAAAATGCATAGATTAGGGAAAGGGTACAAAATAATATCCAAATGTTTGGATATCCCAGTGAGCACAGTTTGATCAATAATCAGGAAATGGAAGCTGCACCACACCACCCAGGCACTGCCAAGAAAAGGCCATCCCTCAAAACTCAGCACTCTAACAAAAAGGAGACTTGTGAGAGAAACCACAGAGAGGCTAACAATCACTTTGAAGGAGCTACAGAGTTTAGTGGCTGGGAGTGGAGTAATGGTGCACCAGTCAACCATATCAAGAGCACTGCATAATGCTGGCCTGTATGGGAGGGTGGCAAGAACCACTCAAAAAGTACCATCTGAAAGCACATCTGGAGTTTGCCAGAAAGCATGTGAGTGACCCAGCTGCGATGTGGGAGAAGGTTTTGTGGTCAGATGAGACCAAGATAGAGCTTTTTAGCCAAAACTCAAAGCACTATGTGTGGCACAAACCTAACACTTCCTTTGCCTCAAGACACACCGTCCCTACAGTGAAGTATGGTGGTGGCAGCATAATGCTGTGGGGATGCTTCTCATCTGCAGGGACTGGGCATCTTGTTAGAATTTAAGGAAGAATGGATGGAGCAAAATATAGGGAAATACTGCAAGAGAACCTGCTTCAGTTTGCTACAAAACAGAAGCTTGGGAGGAAATTCACCTTTCAGCATGACAGTGATCCCAAGTACAAGGCCAAAGCAACATTGGAGTGGTTCAAGAACAAAAAGATAAATGTCCTACAGTGGTCCAGTCAAAGTCCTGATCTCAATCCTATTGAGAATCTGTAGCACTATTTGAAAATTGCAGTTCACAAGCATCACCCATCCAACCTGAACAACCTGGAGCAAATCTGCCGAGAAGAACGGGCCAAAATCACTTCGTCAGTGTGTGCAAAGCTGGTACATACAGTATGTACCACAAAAGACTTAAAGCAGTTATTGCAGCAAAAGGTGGCTCAACCAAATATTAATGTGTGGGGGTTGAATACTTGTGCAAGCAAGATATTTCAGTTTTTTTATTTTTCATAAAAACATTTCCCAACAAAAAAACAAAGTCACCTTAAAATAACTGATTTTGAGTTTCAGTGTTTTAAAATAAAATTTCAATCAGAATGAAATTTCAGTGTACCATTTGTAATTCGGTAATATGAGAGAATTGGTCAAGGGTCTGAATACTTTTGCAAGGCACTGTATATAGTTTTGTATATTGTTTAGAAACCTAGAAAAATATGCCCCTGAAAATCAAACTCATGTTGCTAATATAGCCTCTTAATCAAAAAGTTAATTTCTGAAACTGATAGAGACATGGGGGTGGGATCTTTTGGCCAGTAAACAGCCACCTAGAAATCACTCAGAACACCCTAGCAACCACTTAGCTATGCCCTAACAACCACTTATAACACCCTAGTAACATGACGGCCAGTTTTGTACCCTTCACATTTTGTTCAGAAAATAGAAAATCTAGTTTAAACTTGTACTTAAGTACTTGTTTTGTTCAAATGTCCAACATTTCCAATGGAAGGAGCCATTTTGATGTGTAAAGCTTAAAAAGTAACCAATGATTTCCAATTTAAAACTAAGAAAGATGTGTGGAAAAACCAGAGAAAGAGGGATTCTGGAGGAGAAGGAGCAGACTTGAGGGCTGTGTTTACCTCTGTTCTCTCGGGGCCACTGCTATGTGTCCTCTCTGTGGGATCCACTCTTTCAGCTGTGCTACCCCTGGCCTGTTTTGTTCGATGGAGGCCGCTGTGAAGCCATTAAGAAACGGCAAGTCAGTCCCCAGTGAGACAATAACACAAACCCCTTACCCCCACACCAGCTTTGCTGCACCCTGAAAACCCTGGCAACAAAGATGAGGGCAGGAGGGGAGTGGAGCAGGGAGATAAGAGGAGGAGCGTTAAAGAAGAGGAGTGCACGCTCCAGCGGCTCTCGCATTGAGGCGCTGTGGCCCTGAGCCGCGTGAATGCGGACGGGTGTTTTCAGTTCCTCAGCACACTTTCACCTCAACATGTCAGAGTGAACCTTACAAATGAGCGTAGGAGAGTGACAGGGTGTGAAAGGCCGACTGAAAGAGAGGAAAAGGAAACAACGGCAGAAAGACGACAAAATGGAAATTAACATTATTTGACCATTTACACACCCAGAGGAATATTGTTTTGCTCAGAGGTTGCTCAGGAGATTTAAGGGTAACACCACTGATAACTGCAAAAAAAAAAAAAAAAAAAAAAAAGAAAAGAAACAAACAAACCAGACAGGTAAAGGTTGTCAAGACAAACTTTCATATTTGCTTGACAAAGCCTTGTCTGGAAGCTTGAATTAGTTTGAAGGATAGATGGATGGCAGTGGCGTAAGGGAAGCATTGCCTCCAAAAAAAAAGCTGAGAGAGGCTAGCTAAAATTTGATGCCTGCATTGTATCGATTAGAAATTCTGTTTGTTGATTGATTAGGAAAATTCATACCTTTTCATACAAGCCAAGTCATACGATATCTTACGATTTCGCCATCTCGGACGAATTATTACGAACTGTCATGAGACTTTGTTGCCTAGGTAGAAGTCTCCATTTGCTCTCCATTTAATCTCATTGCTGTCTAGGTGAAAAAAAATTGGATATTAACGAGATGCTTTTCTAGTAAGCATATGATCCCAGGCATTTATGAAGATTGAGATGGACAGTTGGAGAGATGGTGAACAGACGTGGTATGAATGGACATATTATGACCGAATTCTTGTGAACAGATGGACTCATGAAAATTAGTGTTTGTGAATGACCAAATGGAAATGACCACATGTTTGTCTAGGCTTAATGGAGAACACATGGGAGGAGATACTTTAAAGAAGCAAAACAAGGGCCCTTTAGAGAGAGCATGGAAATGATCAGAGCTACATAGTGTTTAGCAGAGGCCTGTGTGTGATACAGTGGCTTTATTAAAGGGTGTGTAAAGTGACTACAGTTCTTGAGGTGGAAAGAATCAGGAATTAAAGACTCTCCGGGAGTCTCTCTATCGTTCTCTTTCCCTCTCTAAATAGCAGGGCACTTATTTAAAGTATCAAGCCACTGGTGATTGATGTTGTTTTGTTTCAATCAATCCACACAAGTGTGTGGGCTGCGCTTTAGCCAGCTTGTGTTCGCGCGCGCGCACACACGCACGCACGTACGCGCGCATGCACACACACACACACACAGATTTGTATTTATATCATTGTGGGGACTCTCCATAGACTTCCATGCATTTTATGGATTTTATACCAATCTAACAACAATTTCTATCCCTTAACCCTAAACCTAATCCTCACAGAAACCTTTTTGCATTTTTACGTTTTCAAAAAAACACAATTTAGTATGTTTAATGAGCCATTGGCTGGGCCCCACAATGTAGGTTATCTCAGGTTTTACTATCCTTGTGAGGACATTTGGTCCCCACAATGTAGTATAAACATGTATACACACACACACACACGCACACACACACAAACACACACGCATGTTGGTGCGGCTATCCTTATGAGGACTCTCCGTAAACATACTGATGTTTATACTGTACGAACTATAGATTCTATCCCCTAACCCTCACAAAAACCTTTCTGCATTTTTACATTTAAAAAAAAAAAAAAACATTGTTTAGTTTGTTTTTTAAGCAATCTGAATTATGGGGACACTAGAAATGTCCTCATAAACCACATTTATAGCATAATACCCTTGTAATTACCAGTTTGTAACCTAAAAAAAGTCCTCGTAAACCACCCAAACCCGCCCACACACACACACACTCACACACACACACACACACACACACAAAGGCTGCTTAAATAAACACTTCACATTGGAATAGGACTCAGTATGCACACACACACACACTTTAAAAATTAATCTTCAGAAAAATTATATATATATATATATATATATATATATGTGTGTTTCTCATGTTTCTCATGATCTTAAAAATCTTTTGATCTGAAGGCGTATGCTTAAATGTTTGAAATTAGTTTTGTAGACAAAAATATAATTGTGCCAACATATTAATTTATTTCTTTATAAAACTAAAATTTAATAAAAAAAAAAAAAAAATACAATTTTTTTTTTAAATTGATGACTTGGACCAAATAATAAAGAAAAGCAGCCAATAAGTGTCCAGCATATAGATGGGAACTCCTTCAATACTGTTTAAAAAGCATCCCAGGGTGATACCTCAAGAAGTTGGTTGAGAAAATGTCAAGAGTACCTGTCTGCAAATTCTAGGCAAAGGGTGACTACTTTGAAGATGCTAAAATATAACACAGTTTTGATTTATTTGGGATTTTGTTTAGTCACAACATAATTCCCATAGTTCCATTTATGTTATTCCATAGTTTTGATGACTTTACTATTATTCTAAAATGTGAAGAAAAAAAATATAATAAAGGATGAGTAAGTATTTCAAAACTTTTGCCCGGTAGTGCATATATATATATATATAATGGGACCACTTAAATAGTTTAGTCTCAAACTTTTTATATTGTTGGCCACTTGGTAAAGTTATATTCACTTCATTATAATTACTACACTGAGTCTCAAAGCTTTCAAATTTATTCACAACCATCAATTTTGCCAAGCAGTAGACATGTTGAATCTAATAAGTATGTGTTAATATGTAAGAGGAAAGAAACACTGCAAGACTCTTCAGCAAAGTCAAATAAACAGTGAGTACAGACTTCTCAGCAAGGCTGACTTTGGTGATATTGCTACAGTGTTCCTATAGTTTAACTGGAAAGCATGGCACAAGCAATGTCAAAGTCATTGGTTTGAATCCCCAGAAAACCACATACTGATAAAATGTATAACTTGAATGTACGTTGCTTTGGAGTTAAAGCATCTTCCAAATTTATAAATATAAATGTAAATATAACACTGCTGTTTCTTCTCCAAACTCTGGTAAATATGCAGTAATAGCCTACAAGTATATTTATATTTGAACCCACATAATAGTATTGTCACTAAAAGTCAAAGTTATTCAGAACTTTTATTATGCCAAATAGAAATCATATATGCAACCAGTTACTAAACATTTTTAGTTGCGAAATAAACTTGAAAATAACTGAATTTAATTATATGCAATATTTGCACCTGGAGTTGATTTCTTGGGTATTTATTTATTTTTATTTTTTTTTATCTTTGTGACTTTTTATTGTTTTAATAACACTTTACATTAATGTTCGCTTTGTTAAGGGATTATAAATGGGGTTCATTAATGACTAATAATATATTTACAAATATATTATAAATCTTTTTTACATGGTTATAACAACATGCCTAAAAAGGGTGACTTGCAATAGCTGCTAAATAGTAAGCCATTTTATCTCATGTTACAAATGCTAAATAACACTTGTTTGACAATAGTAACCTATGAAAATGTACATTAATGTAAATTGGACACCTGTGAAGCATTTATTAAGGAGTTGCCAACATTATAAATCTGTAAATAAAAGTTCAGTATGGTTTAATGGTCAACAGGCTTTATTAAATGATATATGCTGTGAATGAGCCTGAAGACCTAAATAGTGCTTAGCAGGGGACTTAAGGTAACTCGGACATGTTGCATATATGCATGCAGGGTTGGGCTGTAACTAAATACATGTAACTCCGTTGAGTATAAAAAAATAAAAAAAAAAAAAATTTTGTTAGAATACTTTTATAATACTTCTCTCATAATGAGCACAAAATAAGGCAGATTTGAAAGAAAAAAGTCTCATTAATCAAGTGAGAACAAGCGTTTTTCTAAACACCACACATGCGCATGTTGCACACTTCTCCTCTCCCTCTCTCTTCCCCAGAGCAGCTGCAGTGCATGTTCAGTGTTGCCAGGGTCACACTTTCACAATAAATTTGGCTAATTTGAAAACACAATTGCGGGTTTAATTTATAGAATTGCCGGTTGCGGTTTTTGGGATGCTTAAAACATGAACAGTAATGACAATACAACGTCTTTTTCCTGTATAATGATTCTGGGATTGAATATCTGACAACCGAACCAGTGTATCATTTTCTGAACAATCAGTGTGCTGTCAGCTGTGCACCAGTAGGGTACAATGGGGCTATAGGCCCCGTGAGGTAAAAGATACTTTTGATTTTATTTTCTCTACCAAACAGCAACAAAAAATACCACGATACTTTCTTTAATGAATATTGTGTGCAATGTCTAAATTTGATTTGAAATTGAGATAATTCTACCTAATATTTAATAATATTAGATGTTGAAAAATATAAAATGTTGAAAATATAAGTAGTTAATGAGAATCTCTGAAATTATCACATTTATTTTGAGACAAAATACTTATTAGTCATTTTCAGCTTTGTTCAACGTGATTAAATAAAAATAAAAAATAATAATAATAATAATAATAATTAAAAATTAATAACTGTCCAGTAAGTGAAAGGATGGTATTTGGAGTAAAACACCCCCCTGCTGCAGGGGCTAAAGGCCCCCATAAAACACACTGTTTTTCTTAAGTGGGGCAAATAGTTTTCATATGAAAAATGTTCATAGTGGGCTCACATTGACTGATCCAATCACAATGGATATTACTTTATTTATAGAATACTTGAGATGTTATACCCCAAGTGTGAGATAAAAGTCTCCCTCGCCACATTTTTAAAAAATATATATATATATTTATATATATATGGTGGTCAAAAGTTTGGAATAATGTACAGATTTTGCTGTTTCTGAAAGAAATTGGTACTTTAATTCACCAAAGTAGCATTCAACTGATCACAAAGTATAGTCAGGACATTACTGATGTAAAAAACAGCACCATCACTATTTGAAAAAAGTCATTTTTGATCAAATCTAGACAGGCCCCATTTCCAGCAGCCATCACTCCAACACCTTATCCTTGAGTAATTATGCTACATTGCTAATTTTGTACTAGAAAATCACTTGCCATTATATCAAACACAGCTGAAAGCTATTTGGTTCGTTAAATGAAGCTTAACATTGTCTTTGTTTCTGAGTTGCCACGGTATGCAATAGACTGGCATGTCTTAAGTTCAATGTTAGGTCAAAAATGGCAAAAAAAGAAACAACTTTCTCTAGACTTGTCAGTCAGTCATTGTTTTGAGGAATGAAGGCTATGCAATGCTTGAAATTGCCAAAAAAACTGAAGATTTCATACAAAGGTGTACACTACAGTCTTCAAAGACAAAGGACAACTGGCCCTAACAAGGACAGAAAGAGTTGTGGAAGGCCAGATGTACAACTAAACAAGAGGATAAGTACATCAGAGTCTCTAGTTTGAGAAATAGACACCTCACATGTCCTCAGCTGACAGCTTCATTGAATTCTACCCGCTCAACACCAGTTTCATGTACAACAGTAAAGAGAAGACTCAGGGGTGCAGGCCTTATGTGAAGAATTGCAAAGAAAAAGACACTTTTGAAACAAAAACAAAAAGAAAAGGTTAGAGTGGGCAAAGAAACACTGACATTGGACAACAGATAATGTGAAAAGAGTGTTATGGCTCTTAACCCCATTGAGCTTTTGTGGGATCAGCTAGACTGTAAGGTCCGTGAGAAGTGCTCGACAAGACAGCCACATCTAGGGCAAGTGCTACAGGAAGTGTGGGGTGAAATGTCACCTGAGTATCTGGACAAACTGACAGCTAGAATGCCAAGGATCTGCAAAGCTGTCATTGCTGCACGTGGAGGATCTTTTGATAAGAACTCTTTGAAGTAATTTAAGAAGTTATGAACATTTATTTAAATTGTAATAGTAATTTTTCATGTTATTAATGTTCTGACTATACATTGTGATCAGCTGAATGCCAATTTCATGAATAAAAGTACAAATTTCTTTCCATAAGAGCAAAATCTGTACATTATTCCAAACTTTTTGCCAGCAGTATATATATTTTATTCAAAACAACCTTCTGTTATGATTTCTTTTCATACACATGATGTTGTTCCATCACTATTCAGTATAAAGAAAAGTATTTTTTCAATCTTGATACATTTTGTGACCAAAAAAAAAAAGGGATATTTCCCTTAAGGTGTGCCTTTAGCCCCGTTGTAACCTATCAAAACAGCAGGCAATGTTTTTTTTCACAAATATAACAATCGAGTGCATGATAGGCTACATTGTTTCCTTCAATTGTAGCTGCTGTATAAATACATTTATGCTGTAGATGCGGCTTCTGTTTAAAGACAGTTCTCGATAAGCATTTGGTGAGTCACGTCCACATCGGAAACTTGCAGTATGAAGATCTGATGAGATATCACAGTTATTAATAACAATAATATGAATAGGTTAATACTGGAGAAAGTACTGCAGAGACTGAAAGAGGGAAAAGGTCTTGAAGTAGATCAAGGGTGTTCCAAATGATTACAGAAAAACCTTATGTAAATAGGTACTGTAAATTTATGGCTTAGACACATATTGTAAGATAGAGGCATATTCATATTTAAACTTCACTTCACAAAAAAAAACATCTCATACAAAGTGATTCACAAAAAATATTAAACAATAATAATAAAAAAATGGATGAGTAAAAGAACCAAAAGCACCCAAAATTAAAAAAGTATCAGGTGTAAAATAGATTGAAAATAAAAATAATAAAAAGGCCTAAAAATGGAAATATGCAAGCAAGCCTAGTTAAAACCAGTATTATTTAATATATTGTTGACACATGACCTCATTATTTTGTTTAATTTCTGCAAGTAGCATCCAGTTATCATCTTGAAAATAAATATGGTTCATTTGCATTGTTTTATCTAATTTTGTGTTAAAATGTATTATTCTTTGTCAGTCTAGTCAAATAATGGGTTAAGAAGAAGATTCAAATGTTGCTGCCTTCTGTTTGCCTTCCATAAAGGAAAACATTAGTATCCGACTCCACATCTAATTTAAAGAAACCAGCTATTTAGATTCACTTAGATGTTAATAGTGGAGGTATAGTGGTTGAGCAAAGATAATAATGACATATCACACATAATTCTGTAAAAGTATTCTGAATATGCTATGATTTATGTGATGTATCGGAATACATTATTGAATAAATTTAAGAGAGAGTATTTAGTATTCAGCCCAAAATACTTTCTTAAAGGATTCTGCCCAAGCCTGAGCGCATGTTGCTATAACTGCATATAAATGATTTAAAATGCATTTTTTAAATGACTTATTAGGAATTAATGAACCGCTTCATGAACCCTTAACAAAGCGAACATTAATTTAACAGACTGATCTCACAGTGAAAACAGAAACAGTAGGTTGACTTTTCTTTAGTTAAAATCGGTCTGTGTTTACCAAAATTCGAAACACTGCCCCCAGTGGCCAGAGCGGTAAGTGTTGTTGGGCGTATGGGCACGTGTGAGCTCCATTTTCTCTGTGTAATGTCCACAGATGGGCGCCAAATATGAGCTTTAAAGCTAGTTGTTTTCAACTGTACAGACTGTAATACAGTGAAGAAGAATGCATATTTTATAAACTGTACCCCCCAACCTAAACCTAACGATCAGTGGAGTAAAAATGTAATGTATTGTAAGTGGGAAAAAACGCAACCTCAGAACCGTGCTCGTCACTGATTATGCAAATGCAATTATTTCCTGGTTTCGACTTAGGATCCAAACCTAGATCTCCCACACTGCTGACACACTACACTTCCAGTTGCGCCACAAGGGAAGGTGAACATACTTGAGCCATTGCGAAAATGTCTGATAGGAGATGGCGCCTGTCAGTGAGTCGGCTGGAACTCACACATTCAGTGTGATCATGTTGAATTTAAAGTGTTATCATTTTTCCTCTAACCATTTAAAAAGACACTCTGTATCATCTTTTAACATCAAATGCTTCAAATAAACTATTTCATTCAAATAAATCCTAAATAATTAGAATAATGACTAGGCCTAGAATTTCAAGAAATACAAATCAAATGTTCAAAGAATACAACAAAGACATTTTTACAGTTATTTGTTTTTAGTTTTTAGCTTTTTGTCTGTTTTGGTGTCATTTTTGCACTGAGTCCTTGTTAATTTCTAACCCTGGTACACAAACATGTTTTCAACAATCAAAAACTCTCTGGCACAAAATACCCCCAAAAAATATCTCAGATTCAAGTGGGACTCTGTCCATGCACCTTCCCTACAAATAAATATGTGGTAGACAGGTCACTTCCTGTGCTTTGGTTGACTTTGACAATCACCCCTGCTAGATTTGCGAACCTCCTGCACGCTGGTGAGTAATAATACATGTGCCAGCTGCACACTTGTGCTGCCATGCGGGCGAGCGACTGAGTCTCTCCTGCTTACCTGCCTGACAGCAGCTCTGTCCCACTGAGAGCTCCCTCCTTCACATCTTTATTAGTACTATAAATCTGCCTGTGGAATCTGGGCTGCTTTACGGATGTGATTACTGGAGGTGTGTGTGTGTGTGTGTGTGTGAAATATTAAAGGTAAAAAGTAAATTTCTCAGTTGTTTCCAAGTCTTCACTGAATTATTGTTAGATGGATTGATACAGATAATGCTGCTGGTCATTAATACATTGATTAAATCAGTCATTAATACAGTATATATTCATATGACACACACACACACACATTTATATATTAGGGCTGCACAATTAATTCAAATAAAATCACTGTATGACATTGTGCGATTATTTAACTGCAAAGGGCTACGACGATTTAATTAAATTAATAAATAAATCATGCCATTCTCTTCAAAGTCTATGCACGCTGCTCTGTCCTGTCTGTATTGTGTATGTGCATTATTACAGTGTATTCAGTGTGATTCTGTGCTCCTCAACTCCATCTCGCTGCTCAGAGTAACAGATGTGTTCCATTCGGTTCCGTGTGCTGAGCGTGTCATTTTTAAAGCGCTCCAGATTCACTCACTTTAATTTCACTTTTACATACTTCCATGTATGTTTGACCACTACATGTTAATATACAAATACAAATAATTCACCCCATGGCATTTATGTACAGCAGAGGAGATGTTAAAATGAGGAGCACATTATAGGAGTATATTGCTTAATTTACTGTATATATTTGTTTTCTGTGAGTGAAGAGGAAAAAACAAGAAAAGTAATTTACAAAATCCATGGTTATGACCATTTTTGAAAGCTAAGCTATATTAAACAAATGTCTCAGTGTAATACTTTAATACTAAGTAATAATGTACTCAGTGTAATGCATAAAAACCAAAACATCCACTATGTCACCAAAATCCACTACGCAGAGGATTAGATCCACTACGTCACTGAGCTACATTCTGCATCGAGGACCCTCTCCAATGATGAGAGAATTTTCATTTTTGGGTGAACTATCAAATAAGCATGTACACACCATGGTGATAAAACAATGGACAGCCCCGAGAAAGAGATGGTACGGTAGCTGAATGTTGGTGCCTTGCTGCCTAAACAGTTAATAGCTTAACCAACAGTGTTTTTGTATGAATAATGAATAATGAATAATGGACCTATTAACGAAACTGGTCTCAGAACAGTTTGAAAGGCACCTTATTTTAATACTCCTCCGTGTGCAGCCTCCAGCATGTTCCAGCTATCGGATGCAGTCACTCTGTGACAGGACGCTGAGCTAGCATCTACACAGAAACACTTGAGGAGGTGTGACAGCTGGGCAGCTGACACTTTAAAAGAGAAAATGGCCTATATAAGATGTTTATGCACAAAGGAATATCCACACAGCTCTGTGAGTCGAAAAGGCTTATCAGTAAGTGATAATAATGATATTCTAATGAGATATTGGATGAAAACAACAAAAGTGTGTGTAATAGGATATTACAATATAATATGATTAGGTTTTGAATCAGGAATGTATTTCTGTCTTGTATCAATGGGCTTTAATGAAATGACATTGTTCATTAGGGTGAAATTAGCAGTTTACCGCATGCACAGCTGTTTGAATTAAATGCTACATTGAATCCCATACTCCCCAACCCAAATAATTTGCTTGAAATTGAATAAAAGACTCTGGGGCGATGTAAAAGAAAACAAAATTAAATTGCCCAAGTGAGTGCCCATCAAGCCGGTCTACAATTAAGGCATTTTGCACTGCGAATGTACTCAAGATTTTTGTGGTTGGTCCAGACAACAAAGGGAACTCCAGAATTCTACAACCAATGACTAACCTGACAGCCAACAGCTCTCGATTACCAATGTTATAGTTCTATTTGGCAGTCGAGAGATGATGGGAAAAGAATGTGCAGGGGTGCATCTTCCTGTCCGAGGAGGACCGCTGTGAGAACATGGCTCCAACCCCCACCTTTGACGTGTTAACTTCCACCACAAACTGACAAGACGGGTCAGGAGTGACAAGAATGGGTTCCAAAACAAGGAGATATTTTATTTTTTGGAAGGAAGACTGGGCCTGCAAAGAACCAAAAAACTCCAAAAAGATTTGGTGGAGGTCAAATCCATCAGAGGGGTGGACAATATACTAAAATTACGAAGAAAACGTAGATAAAAATGGGCGAACCCCAGAAATCTCTGCAGGGCCTTACAAGAGTCTGAGGTTGGCCAGTTGGAAATAGCTCTTCCCTTGGCAGGATCTGCCTTGATCCTGTCAGATGACACAATGAACCCCAGAAATGGAACTGTCTGCGCATGAAAAGCAAACTTCTCCATCTTAACGAAAAATGGGTTCTCTAGCAGTCACTGAAGCACTCGCCTGATGAGCTAGACATGTACACAAATACAAACTGATCAAACATGTCACATAGTACGTCATTGACGAGGGCCTGGAAGATGTCCAGGGCGTTGGAAAGACCAAAGGGCTTAACCAATATTCAAAATGCCCAGTGGGTGTGTTGAAGGCCATCTTCCACTCATCGCCCTCCCTAATCCACACAAGATGGTAGGCATAGCAGAGGTCCAACTTCATAAAGATGGCCACATCCTGCAAGAATTTGAAGGCAGATGACATCAATGGCAAAGGATAAAGATGTCCATGATGTCATTCAGGCCCAGTAATCTATGCAGGGATGAAACAAACCCCCCTTCTCCACGAAGAAGAACCCTGCCCTGACCAGGGAAGAGGAAGGACAAATGAGACCGGCTGGCAGTGGCTCCTCAATGTATTTATCCATGCTCTCCCTCTCCAGGCCAGAGAGCAAATAGAGCCGACCTTGTGGCAGAAACGAACCAGGTAGTAGTTCAACAGCACAGTCATACGGGCAATGTGGATGAAGAGATGCAGCTCGAGACCTGCTGAACACCGCCCTCAGATCATGGTATGTCATGGGCACTCCCGACAAGTCGACAGGTTCGTCCTGTAAAAGAGGTTCAAGACAAAACAGGAGAAACGGCAGAATTAAGACAATGGGCAAGACAAAAGGTGCTCCAAGGTAACACAGAATTTTCAGGACTGTGCTTACCAGCCACGGGTGCCCAAGGACCACAGTACCTGATAGGGATTTGATGAGATAGAAGACAACATCTTCCACGTGGTTACCCGAAATTATGCACTTGATGCAACTTGTAGCCCAGAACACTCTGGTCAACAAAGAACTGCTGAGCCTACATGCGGAGATTGGAGCATCAAGTAGGATGGTGGTCACTCTCCACTTGGCAGCCAAATCCAAGTCCAGCAAGTTTCCTTCGGCTCCTGATTCTAGCAGCGCATTTAGAAGAGCTGCCCTGCTACAGCCTGGTGAGGAGGAGAGTGTGTGAATAAGAGGATTTACCCCACCAAGTCCCGCTCACCAATAACCCTTGTCTCTTCTAGTGAGCTCTGGCTTTTACCTGGTCAGCGGAGATATGATCGGCTCACCCACTGTACAGACACAAAGCCCAGGTTAAGCGTTGTTGTTTTTCCTCTGAAGACAGCTGAGCTCTTCCTCTCTGTATGGCTTGACCTCCGATGTGGGCTCAGGATAATCAGGAAAACAAGAGGCAGGAGGAACAGTAGGCTCTCTGGAGAAGGGCAGTGGATGATGGCGATGTCATAGAGAGAGACGATTGTCCACTCTGATAACCAGATCCACCAGATCATCCAACCATGCCGGTAGGTCCAGAGCAGTGGCGGGCCATGCATTAAAATTCTAGGCCTTCCGTGTGATTCATGCCATTAAGAAAACACAGTTTCACAATGAATAAGACACCCTATGCCTTTGGGCATCATACATTATGTCGCAGCTAACTAGTAATACCAATTGACATTTTAAAAACACATCCATGCAGGAAAGCCAGAACTTGAAGCGACTCTAAATGCACATGCAAGCCTAATTTTATCTGCAGCATGACTGTTTTGTGAAATGAACGTCTCCCGAACAGACATTTAAAAATCATAATTTTTCATATGAATCTACCAAGGAGATCTATAATACCTGGAAAAATCTAAAAATATTTGCGATTTAAATGTTGCTTGCAATAAATTTTGTTTCGTCAGGGTACACGGTTATGCTGCGTTCCATTCAAGTTGGATGTGGGATATTCCTACTTGATATCTCCGACCATAAATGCATTTCATTCCCCGATATTCAGAAGATGACGTGTAAGGAAACAAAACTGCAACACTCCCATTCGCTTAGCAGGGGTTTGACTCTCATTAGAGATGTCTCCTAGCAACCCAACTGATAAACAGTGCTGCAGCGCTAGCATTTGTGCTTCAGGTGTACGATTATCAAAAGAGATTGTAATGTTTTATACACCTGTTTCAGTAGATGTTTGTTAAACAAGCTTTAATATCATGTAATGTGGAAACTAACTCATTTATCAATATTACTTAATAAAGTGAATGTTTATCACTCACTTTGTACTGTATATGTCCCTAGGTGTCGGCATGTTTGTGTGACATCATGCTCCTCTCATGAGTTGAGAATTTCTGCATTCTCAAGTTATAATTCTGACTTCAAGATGCATTCCATTGCACTTTTCCAAGTAGGAATTTGTAAAATCCGACTTTCTGAGTTGAATAGAACGCAGCACTACTTTTCAAAACTTGATCTGACACTGAATGCTCCAGCAGCCCAATTTACTTTCAGAAAACTCCTGATGTTGCTATAACAATGTAAAAAGCACTTACCAATTTGCTTGAAGTGAAAATCAGTCCTCCTTTCATGATTAATATATTAAGCAATCACATGGTCATGCAGAACATCTCATGTTTTTAAATCCATAAGGATCTCTTTCTCAATGGCGAAAGCGGCAGTAATGACAGTCGACTCGTCAGCAAGATCTCGCGCTCTTCGCTTTCAAATTATGTACATCACTTAAAGCGTGATTGTGTCACTCAAGGCCAGCTAGATGGCCTTGACCGGGACATATCCTAAAGATCACACCCACCAAGAACAAATAAATCAATCTGATTGGCTGATGTATCTGACAATCTGACTTAGTTGCCCATTAATTTGCACTTTTGAGGGATTCTGAAGGCCTGACGGGGTGGAGCTCAAACTCACGTGCTGCTTCGGGCATGCAATTTGTGAAAAAGTTGTCACGCTTCGCTTGTAAGCATCAAGGAATAAATTCTGACTGGATAAACTTTCATTTTTATCTATTTGTTTGTAGATTAATTAAGAGTGGAAAGCGATTAAAAATACATAGGCAAAAAGGTGATTGAGAATAAAAGGATAAAAATTATTTATTTATTTGGCATGTTAGGCCAGCAGAGAAGGCTTTGCTGGCCCTGAGAATTCGCCACTGGTCCAGAGTATATCTCATCCTTAATGTAATCAGAGAGCCCATGCAGAAAGTGGTCCTAATGCATGCATTCATTCCAATTCGAGGAGGCAGCCAGGGTGTGATCCTTGATGCAGATCTGACAGAGCTCGGGCCTCCTCTTTCCCGTAGGCGGGACAGTCAAAGACTTTCCGTAACTCAGCGGAGAATGACTGTAATGATGTGATGACGTAAGCCACCTTGGCCTCCTCCGATGAGAATGAAGAGGGCTGGAGAGCAAACACAAGAGAGCACTGAGATAAAAATGAGCGACAGGTTTTAGGCTTACCGGAATAAACAGCCGGAGGGTTCAGGCGTGGCTCAGACAGTCAAACGGTGGTGGGGTCTGCTATAATATTCTCTGTGGCTTTAGCAGTGGACCAGGTTCAGAAAAGATTTGGAGGTGAAGTTTAGCAGTCAACTCGGATATCTTAAATGGCATAGCCTCCATGGTATTTCTGGAAGTGGAGATTTGTTCCTGCTGACAGCCCAGTAGGACTCCCTAGCTGGCGACAGCAGGTTGGAGATTGATTTCATCCACTTGGTCCATGCTGGCAAGATTGTTCTGTCATGAAACAGAAGGAGGATCCACATGTGGAGAAACAATTAATGGGGATTTATTTAACAGTCAATGAAATATAGGCAGCAGATGAACCAAAGGGAACCCAAAGCAGGCTGCACAAGGTCCTGAGGAGCTCTCACATGGCATATGGAGCTGGTGGGCACCCGGGCAGAAACAAGCTGAAGGTAGGTAGAATTCCAGTAATGTGGTAGATCAAATGCAGGCAGTAAATCCAGATAAACTCAGCTGACTGGCAAATAACTGGTGACACACAGAAATAAACACAAGACTGACGGGAGAGGCAAGACTGATGAGCAAAACAATCTGGCACTGAATAGAGTGTTGCTAAGTGACACCGTTCGCATCGTCCATGTGGCACCTGAAAACACATGAGGGAAAGGGGAAACACACAGACAGAAAGAACAAACCCAGATGGACTTGCCAGGATCATTACAAAACCACTGTGCTTTTATAGAGAAGTGGCATGATCAGTAGAGCATAGGTCTGTGCTGATGGTTCTGCATGTGACCCGTGTTCGATTCCATCTTCTCGCGATCCCACTCTTCTTTCCATCCTCATCTCATGCCAGCAAAGACAGACGCTTTCTTTTAATAAACATTATCATAAAATATTATAAAGGGTTTTTTGGACATGTGTTAAACTTGTTTAAGCACATAAAAGTATAACAGCAAATTCCAAGTAGGTATAATATCAATTTGGTATTATACCTACACTAATGATGAGCTTACTGTATGTCAGCCCCAGCCATCAGCAGTGTCAGCACATTGAGACATTTTTCTAGAAAAACATAAGTTTTAAACACCCAGATAGCCTCACATTGTCCGCGATTCACACCCAGGTTTCCCCCAGATCCTTAAAAAGTCTTAAAATGTCTTGAATTCAGTTTTCCAAAATGTAAGATCATAAAAAGTCTTAAATATCTTAAATGATACAACAAAAGTCTAAATTGTCATTTCACAAAGTATTAAATTTGGGGGCAGAAAGACAGGAATCTTGATATGACCAAATGTGATTATCACACATCAAAAGATTATGATCTGAGTAATTAAATGCATGCGCTGCATCCTTCAGAGTGAAAATGTGGCACTGTTGTATTTTCTCCAAGCAGGCGGGGGGTTGTGATTATTTCCTGCTGCTACATAGCAGTTCGCTATTGTTAGGCCATATCGGAAATTTATGACAAGCGTTTACTAATGATCAACTGTAGATGATGACGATATAGTGTTGATGAAATATGACAAAGTTTACTTTTAATTGTTTATATTGTACTATGTTGTAGATTATTGTAGAGTGCACATTTTATTTCCCTTATCTGTTTGAATGAGAAGTTCAACTTTAAAGTTGTAACAGGGACTCAGAAGGACTGGGATTAAGATCCATGTGCGGTTTATTAAACAGCAGAATAAACAGGCATGGGTCGAAATACTAGGAACAACAACAGTAATGAAGACAAGGCAATAATTGTGGTCAGTAACAGGCAAATGGTCATGGCAGGCAACAGGCAGATAACAGCAATGGTAAACGTTGTCAGAAACAGGCAAATGGTTAGGGAAGGCAGCAGACAGGTAACAACAATATCCAGATAGACAAACCAGGGTCAGAAGGCAGGCAATAGACAGTGGAGAAGCGCTCAGTAATGTAGCTGTGGCAAAACAAGACTTCGTATTGATTCTAGTCTGCTCAGTGTTTAAATAGTCCTTGAAATGGGGAACAGGAGTATGTGCAATCAGACCAGGTATGTGGGTTCTGGGATTTGTAGTCCAATTGTTAGTATTCAGGTGAGAGAGATCTCCAGTGGCAAACGAGAGGATTTTCAGAAGTGGCATTCGTGACAGAGCCCAACCCCCGCCTCGAGCGGCTCCTGAGGCGAGGAAGCACTCGACGCCGGGGAATTCCATGAGGTCGAGGGGCAGGTCTCACCAGATGGGCCCTATGGAATTCTGTGATGAATGTGGGGACAAGGATATCCTCTGAATTGACCCAGGCCCTCTCCTCCGGGCCATACCCCTCCCAATCAACCAAATATTGAAGCAAGTGACCCCGATGTCTGGAGCCTAGAAGATCTCGCACTTGATGTGCCTCCTCGCCATCCACTATTATGGGTGGGGTGCTCGGGGTGTTGTCCTCCTCCCTTGGGCCACCGGCAGGTTTCAAAAAGTGGGGGAAATACGATAATTAGCAGGCAGTTGGAGACAATATGATACGGGAGTTATTTGTCTTAAGATTGTGAAAGGACCCACATACCTGGGACTGAGCTTCTTGCAGGGCAAGCGGAGACGAAGGTTCCGAGTTGAAAGCCAGACCCACTGTCCTGGAGCATAATTGGGTTTGGGATGATGGTGATGATCAGCTTGTCCTTTTTGTCTGTTTACTGCATGTTGGAGGTGGACGTGAGCTTGGTCTCATACAGTCTCACTCCGTGGGATCCAGTCATCAACAGCCGGTACCTCGGAGTGTCCCCCTGACCAGGGAAACAGAGGGGGTTGAAATCCTAGGACACATTGGAAAGGAGTCATACCAGTGGAGGGTTTCTGAAGGGAGTTTTGAGCATATTCTGCCCAGGGGAGGAAGCGGCTCCAGTCCGACTGATTCTGCTGACAGTACATTCTAAGGAATCTTGTGAGTTCTTGGTTTAGGCATTCGGTTTGGCCATTTGATTGTGGGTGATATCCTGAGGTGAGGCTTATATTTACATTGAGCTGGCGGAAGAAGGTTGTCCAGACCCAAGAAGTGAACTGGGAACCCCGCTCAGAGACATATGCTCAGGTAGTCCATAATAGCGAAACACAGTGGAAGAGCTGTTCTGCTGTTTCGAAGGCTGTTGGGAGCTTGGGTAGAGGTATTAATCGACATGCTTTGGAATAGTGATCAATGACTGTTAGAATAGTGGTGTTACCCTGGGAGACCGGAAGATCAGTGACAAAGTCAATGGCAATGTGGGACCAGGGTCGTCAAGGAATGGTTAGGGGTTGTAAGAGGCCTGCGGGAGGTTGTCTAGAAGATTTAGCAGTAGCACAAGTATGACAGTTACTAATGTATGTGATTGTGTCTGCCTGTAAAGAGTCCCACCAGAACTGGTTCCGAAGCAGTCGTAGAGTGGCTGTGATACCTGGATGTCCTGAGATTAGGGAGGTATGGACACAATGGATGACCTTGTCTCATAGGTTTCATGGAACGTAGGTTAAGTTTGGTGGGCATTCTGGAGCAGGTGGACCTTGGGCATGGGCCTGAGTGACTTCGGTCATGACATCCCATTGAACTGGAGCCAGGATGAGTGAAGTGGAAATGATGGGTTCTGGAGTGGGATTGTGAGGGTTGAAGTCGAACTGGCGTGATAGTGAGTCTGCCTTGGCATTCTTTGTGCCTGGCCAATATGTGACCGAAAAGTTGAATTGAGTAAAGAACAATGCCTAGCTTGCCTTGGATTTAGTCTCTTGGCTGAGTGTAAGTATTCGAGGTTCCGATGATCAGTCAACACGAGGAATAGGTGTCTTGCCCCTTCGAGCCAATGTCTCCACTCCTCAAAAGATGCTTTCATCGCCAGTAATTCACGATTGCCCACATCATAACGTGAATAATAGGTGCACGGGTATAGTTTAGAGGGGTTACCCTGACGTTGGGACAGAATGGTGCCGATTCCTGTGTTTGAGGCATCTACTTTGACCACGAATGGAACGCTGGGGTCAGGATGGTGCAGAATGGGTGCAAAAGTGAACCGTCCTTTCAAGTAATTGAAGGACTGAATAGCTGCAGCTGACCAGCAAAGCTTGGTGTTCCCTCCTCTTAGCATGGAGGTGAGTGGGGCTGCGATGGTGCTGAAGTTCCTGATGAATCTTCTGTAGAAGTTAGCGAATCCTAGGAATCGTTGTAGCTCCTTCACAGTAGTAGGTTGAGGCCACTTCAACACCGCCCGAACTTTGCTGTCGTCCATGGCTACCCCCACTGGACTGATGATGTAGCCTAAGAAGGAGATGGATGTCTGGTGGAATTCACACTTCTCGTCCTTGGCGTAAAGTTGATGCTCAGTTAGGTGTTTCAGGACTGCTCTGACATGTTTAATGTGTTCTTCCAAGGAGTTCGAGTAAATTAGGATGTCATCAATGTAAACGATCAGCCAATGATTTAACATGTCCCAGAACACATCGTATATGAACGACTGGAACACTGATGGGCTGTTAGCCAATCCGAATGGCATAACCAGATATTCATAGTTACCACTACTGATGGAAAAGGCCCTCTTCCACTCATCCCCCTCATGGATGCGAATGAGATTGTAAGCACTGCGGAGGTCGAGTTTGGTGAAGTATTTGGATGTTCTCAATTGTTCTAATGCAGCCGGGACAAGAGGAAATGGGTATCGAAACTTGACAGTTATATCATTGAGACCACGGTAATCTATACAAGGGCGGAGACTGTTGTCCTTCTTACCCACAAAGAAGAATCCAGCTGTAGCCGGTGATGTGGATGGTCGAATTAATCCTTTGGCCAATTCCTGTCGATGTATGCCTTCATAGTGTTGGTTTCAGGTTCAGAGAGTGGGAAGATTCTTCCTCGGAGCGGTGTAGTGCCAGGCAAAAGTTCAATGGCGCAGTCACTGGTGCGATGAGGAGGTAAATGTGAGGTCTTGGTTTTACTGAAGGCTTCAGTGAAGTTGGAGTATTCAGGAGACAAATTTGGCATAGACTTAGAATCAACTTCGATGGCTGTGGTTCCAATGGACATAGGTGAGATGAGCTTTAAACAGCTGGACAGACAAGTGGTATCTCTGCGCATGATTTGTTTCTCTCACCATGAAATCTGAGGGTTGTGCTTTTGAAGCCAAGGAAGAGCAAGAATTACTGGATTTTGAGGGGAACAGATGATATAGAGATGTGTCTTCTCCGTGTGCAGAAGTCCAACTTGTAAGGTGATATCTGTGGTGGTACTTTGGACGTGGCCAGTTCCCAGAGGGCATCCATCTAGCACTGCCACTGCCAAGGGGAATTCAAAGGGATTAGTGGTATCTCATATCATCTGGCTAACTCTTCATCAATAAAACTGCCCGCTGCACCCGAGTCAACCAGGGCCTTAGTAATGATGGTTTTCATGGAGAACATTATTTTCACAGGTACATCAATGCATGAGGTGGACTGACTGGGTAGAATGGATGCACTCACCCTAGGAGAATATGGTTGAGGTGGTCGAGCTGGGCAGTTTGCTCTTAGATGTGCTGTTTGGTCACAATATAGACATAGATGTTCTCTTATACGGCGTTCACGCTCCTCTGTGGATAGATGAGTTAATCCGATTTGCATGGATTCAGTGTTATCTGCAGGAAGGTTTGCTTGGTGAGGTGGATTATAGGAACGGTTTGGCCTCCGAGAGTCTATGAGATTGTCGATGTGTATCGCCAGATTGATGAATTGATTCAGTGTTCTCTCCTCGTTGCGACAGGCCAGCTCAGATTGCACCTCAATATTTAATCCTTTACGAAACAGGAGTTTTAACCTGTCATCAACCCACACAGTCTGAGCGGCGTGAGTGCGAAATGATAGGGCATACTCAGCTGCAGTATTCCTCCCCTGCCTGAGTGAAAGCAGCTGATCTCCGGCACTTTTCCCTCCCTCTGGGTTTTCAAAAACTTCACATAACCACTGGATAACATCATTAAAGGAGGTGAGATTCGGGCCCAGATTAGACCAGATCACTGTCACCCAATCCAATGTTTTTCCAGTAAGCAGCGAGCATACAAGGGAAATTTTACTGCAATCCGTGGAATATAACATGGGTTGTTGCGCCATAAACATAGAACATTGTATTAGAAATCCTTTACATCTTGCTGGTGTACCGTCAATTTTTTGGGAAAAGCCAGATGTGGATTAGCAGTGATATTGCTCGGAGAAACTGGATTGGGTACCTGGTTCGGTCGGAATGTCGATGGTGCAAGATCCAGTGTGGTCAGATGACAACTCTGTAATGTCTTCACCAACTCCTTGGTTAGCATGGTTAGCCACATTAGTTGTTGTTGATGTATGGCTAATAAGTTTGCTTGAGCTGATACCTCGGTGAACAGTTGCATGATGATCGCTGGATTTGTAGTTGGTGAAGTCTTCTGTAACAGGGACTCAGAAGGACTGAGATTAAGATCCATGTGCGGTTTATTAAACAGCAGAATAATCAGAGTACAAACAGGTGTGGGTTGAAATACCAGGAACAACAACAGTAATGAAGACAGGGCAATAATTGTGGTCAGTAACAGGCAAATGGTCAGGGCAGGCAGCAGACAGGTAACAACAATATCCAGATAGACAAACCAGGGTCAGAAGGCAAGCAATAGACAGTGGAGAAACGCTCAGTAATGTAGCCAAGACTTTGCATTGATTCTAGTTTGCTCAGAGTTTAAATAGTCCTTGAAATGGGGAACAGGTGTATGTACAATCAGACCAGGTATGTGGGTTCTGGGATTTGTAGTCCAATTGTTAGTATTCAGGTGAGAGAGACCTCCAGTGGCATACAAGAGGATTTTCAGAAGTGGCATTCATGACAAAAGTTACAAATTTCACGCTATGAATCAAATTTTTTCTTCACTTGGGTCTTTATATCAGGACAGATTTTTACACAAATTAAAACTTGAATTAATTGTGCAGCTTGAAGGAGTTCTCCCGTTGAATATATATATATATATATATATATATATATATATATATATATATATATATATATATATATATATATATATATATATATATATATAATACTGTATATACTATTGTAAAAGAGGAGGCGAGAAGCAGCTTTCCTTGTTAAGGTAAGGATTTATTTTTCCCTCTTCGCAGCACAAATTTACAGTTTCACTTTAAACACTAAGTTAAAGAATTATCACACACTGCTTCACAAATAAACTCTCATTACTAAAAATCTTTGCTCTGGCTCGGCTCTGTCGTGTCCAGTCTCTCTCCCCGACTAAGTGCTGTGTGGCTCTATTTATGCCGCTCGCCCGTGCTCACTGAAATCAGAGACAGGTGTTAGACATAATTTAGCTCAGGTGTAGCGCCCTTACCACTTTCTCTCCAGAGAGATGCTTGACCACGCCCCCGCTGCCACATATCCCCACCGTCCGACTCAGGCCGGGGTGGCATCCGGCCTGCCTACCACTCCCCCCCCATTCCTGGAAAGGAAGTCGGCGACAGCCATCTGCGCCCCCGGTCTGTGGACCACCTTGAACTTAAACGGCTGAAGAGCCAGATACCAACGGGTGATCCGGGCGTTAGTATCTTTCATGCGGTGGAGCCACTGGAGTGGGGCGTGATCTGAGCAGAGGGTGAAGGCCCACCCCAGCAGGTAGTATCGGAGAGTGAGGACCGCCCATTTGATAGCGAGACACTCCTTTTCCACGGTGCTGTACTTAGTTTCCCTTAACGAGAGCTTACGGCTAATGTACAGCACCGGGCGCTCCTCCCCCTCCACCACCTGCGAGAGTACAGCCCCCAGCCCCCTGTCTGAAGCATCTGTCTGTAAAACAAAAGGGAGAGAGAAGTCAGGTGAATGTAAAAGCGGCCCCCCGCAAAGTGCAGCTTTAACTTGCGTGAACGCCCGCTGACACTGCTCCGTCCACTGGACCGGATCTGGAGCTCCCTTTTTAGTGAGATCAGTCAGCGGGCTGGTGACATCCGAATAATTAGGTACGAACATTCTATAATAGCCAGCCAGCCCCAGGAACTGTCTCACCCCCTTTTTGGTCTTGGGTCTTGGGCAGGTCGCAATCGGCGCTGTCTTGTCAATTTGGGGACGCACCTGCCCATGGCCCAAGTGGAACCCCAGATACCGTACCTCCACCCGTCCAATCGCGCACTTCTTCAGATTCGCTGTGAGTCCTGCTCGGCGCAGCGATCTCAGAACCGCCCTCAGATGTTGCATTTGCCGCTGCCAATCATTGCTATAAATGATGATGTCATCTAAATAGGCAGCGGCGTAAGCTGAATGCGGTCTGAGGATTCGGTCCATGAGACGCTGAAACGTAGCCGGGGCTCCAAACAAACCAAACGGAGTGTCATAAATTGGTGTAATCCAAACGGTGTGGAGAAGGCGGTTTTCTCACGGGAAATTGGTGTCAAGGGGATCTGCCAATAACCCTTCGTCAAATCCAATGTCGAATAAAAATGAGCAGTGCCCAACCGATCGAGCAACTCATCAACACGAGGCATTGGATATGCATCAAATTTAGACACCGCGTTGACTTTTCTATAATCCACACAGAATCGCACAGACCCATCGCTCTTAGGCACTAGAACAACTGGGCTGGACCAATCACTGTGGGATTCTTCTATTACCCCCATATCAAGCATCGCATCCAATTCTTCCCGAACAATTTTCTTCTTGTGTTCGGGTAGTTGATAGGGGCGGCTACGTACCATGACCCCCGGCTCGGTCTCGATGTGGTGATGGATGAGGTTTGTATGTCCCGGTATAGGGGAGAACACATCTGCAAACTCCTGTTGCAACCTAGCAACCTCCGCGAGTTGGCTCGGTGAGAGGTGGTCTCCGCAAATGACTGGGGTGAACTGTTTATGTTTTGAACTCACCTCTGGTCCGAGCTCCGCCTTCTCGGGAACTACCGTAGCCAACGTCACGGGAACCGCCTCCCTCCACAATTTCAGGAGATTGAGGTGGTATATTTGATGAGCGTCCCCTCTATCGGTTCGTTTAACCTCATAATCGAGATCCCCCACTCATCGTGTGACCTCAAAGGGTCCTTGCCACTTGGCGAGTAATTTAGAGCTCAATGTGGGAAGCAATACAAGTACTTTATCTCCCGGTGCAAATTCCCTTAGCTGAGTTCCCCTGTCATACAGTCGGCACTGTCGTTCTTGAGCTTGGAGCAAATTCTCCTGTGTTAGTTGCCCCAAAGTGTGGAGTTTTGCTCGAAGATCAAGAACGTACTGAATTTCATTTTTACTGTTTGAAGGTCCCTCCTCCCAGGCCTCTCGCAATACATCAAGCACGCCGCGTGGGCGTCGCCCATACAGCAGCTCGAATGGGGAGAAGCCAGTGGAGGCTTGCGGGACCTCTCGTACTGCAAATAACAGGGGGTCGAGCCATTTATCCCAATTTCTAGAATCATTGTGCACGAACTTACGAATCATGTTTTTGAGGGTTTTATTATATCGTTCCACCAGGCCATCCGTTTGAGGATGGTATACACTGGTGTGAATCGATTTAATATTTAACAACTCGTACAGTTCGCGTAGTGTCCGTGACATAAATGTTGTGCCCTGATCGGTGAGGATTTCTTTCGGAATCCCCACCCGGGAGATTATTTTGAAGAGTGCCTCTGCAACACTGCGTGCTGAGATGTTGCGAAGAGGCACTGCTTCTGGATATCGCGTTGCATAGTCCAATAGGACCAATACAAAGCGATGTCCGCATGCTGACCGTTCTAATGGCCCGACGAGGTCCATTCCAATTCTCTCAAAGGGAACCTCGATCAAAGGGAGAGGGCGCAATGGCGCTTTTGGGGTGGCCGGTGGGCTAACCAGCTGGCATTCGCGGCATGCCGCACACCACCTGCGGACATTGCCGCCAATGCCCGGCCAATAGAAACGGGCTATTAGACGGTTCAGTGTTTTCCTTTCTCCTAGGTGACCCGCCATGGGATTATAATGAGCCACCTGGAATACCATTTCCTGACGGCTCCTTGGAATCAACAGTTGGGTTGTATCCTCTTTGGTCCGAGTGTCCTGTGTCACTCGATACAACCGCTCATTTATAACTGCAAAATAGGGGTATGAAAGGGCGATGTCAGGCTGGAGTCGTTGACCATCGATGACTCTCACTTGGTCAAAGGCGTGTTTGAGGGTTTCATCTCGCGACTGCTCCAAAGGGAAATCCCCATCAGGGAATTCCCTGAGAAGGGGAGGGGCTGCAGCCTCTCCCCCTCTCTCATCATTATGACGTGGAGCTGTCAAGGACGGCCCCGGCTCCGCCTCCCCTGCCAGAGCATCGCACATCACACATCTCCCTATTTTCGTGCAGGACCCATCCGCGCAAATTCCCTTTAATAAAACTCTAAAATCAGGCCAATCAGTCCCCAAAATCAGCGGATGGGTGAGGTGGGAACTAACCGTGGCCTCCACTCTATGCTTTTTCCCTCGAAATTTAATTGTCAGGGTCACCACCGGATACTTGTGAATATCCCCGTGTACACATTTCACCTTCACCATTTTAGTTGTGACCAATGCCTCGGGTTGAACCAGGCGTTGGTGGATAGTGGTTTGATTACAACCGGTGTCCACCAACGCTTGGTGAGTACCCCCCTTGACACTTACTGGTATCCGGTACGCTCCGGCCCGGTCGGGGGCAGCCTGTGGGAGGTCAGAGGCCTGCACCACCGTCCCCAGCTCCATCAGAGGGCACTGATCTCAGAAGTGGCTCGGGTCTCCGCACCTCCAGCAGGCCGGCCCAGGTGCTACGCCCGCACTTGCATTGGTGGGCGCCCCCCCCCCCAAGGGGGAGAGCGGCGGGGCATTGGAGTAGGGGAAGGTGTCGCCTCCCACACCCGGGGAACTGGTCTCAGGGGCTGAGGTCCTCCTCGTCTGCGTGGGGCAGGAACGGGACCTGGAGAGAGAGCAGAACGAGAGGAGAGAGGGGAGGACAGAGGGAGAAGAGAAAGAAACAGAGGGAGGAGAGAAAATGTAGGAGGGCTCTTCCGCCCTCGGGATCGCCTCCATGTGGTCCTCCGCAAGTCGGATAGCTTCCTCCAACGATGGCGGGCGGTGGCACTGGACCCACTCCGCCGTCCCTTTTGGCAGTCGATCTGTGAACTGTTCCAGTACCACCTGGTCGATAATTCCCTGGATGTCGTGATCCCCCTCTAGCAGCCATTTATATAATTATTATTGTTATGTTATTGTTGTGTATAAATGTGGTTAGAAACAAAAGATTATTTAAATAGTAGACCAGAAACATCAAAAGCTGGCTTTAATGTAACAGTCAAAAATCATTTAAATAAACAAACAAAATTAATGGCATAAAGATTTATAATATTTGGTCATTCAAATAATTTTATTTCCGACGGACGGGATAATAAAGTGGCTGAAGTACTGTAGCTCTGCAGTGTGTCAGTATTAGAATGGGGCATCCATTTAATGTCAGAAGCGATGCTTCCAGTGTAGATGGGTCATTCTGGAAAATCAGTGCCTTTTGTGTCCCTAATTAACGTGTGTATACAAAATAACTTTAATGTGTAAAAAATGACTTCAACAATAAATAGATAATGCCAACCGTTACATTGTTATTATAGGGAATTTCTTAACACCTCAGCAAAAATCCTGTAACTTTATTGAATTTTTTTTTTCATCGTCTTTCTTTATGAGGATCCCAAGAAATAAAAGCTAGTATTAAGTATATATTCTCTCTTTATATATGTATTTATGTTTCAGTGGACATAAAATATATGTATAAGAGTTAACGTCCTGGTTACTTTCGTAACCTCCGTTCCCTGATGGAGGGAACGAGACGTTGTGTCGATGTAGTGACGCTAGGGGTCACTCTTGGGAGCCCGAAACACCTCTGATCTTTGAAAAAAGGCCAATGAGAATTGGCGAGTGGAATTTGTATGCCACTCCCCCGGACATACAGGTATAAAAGGAGCTGGTATGCAACCACTCATTCAGGTTTTGTGCTGAGGAGCCGAGACCAGGTCCCGGCCATTTCAGCGGATAGTTCAGCGCTGTGGCAAGAGGGACACAATGTCTCGTTCCCTCCATCAGGGAACGGAGGTTACGAAAGTAACCAGGACGTTCCCTATCTGTCACTCACTCGACATTGTGTCGATGTAGTGACACTAGAGGTCCCTATACAAAACGCCACAACTAGCTGAACTGTGTTACGTGAAGTGGCGGTGTGTGATGGGCAGACTGCTGTGTGTCTCGTAGCCAGTGCACCAGACCGTCATGTAACCTCCACCGACACTCTTTATGAGCGTTGAATAGTCCTTCGGGAACAAGTCGACTGCTCAACAAATAGGGACAGGCTGGCCCAGCCGAGGCCTCTTTTCCTTCTCTTTTCTCCCCAGAAAGAGTGGAATTTGTTAACTGAAGCGGTACACCCGGCCAGCTGTCCTGGAACTTACCTGCTTGTGCCTGCCACTACACGGGACGAAACAGACTCAACCTGGAGATTGTAGAACCTCGCAAAGTTGTTGGGTGTTGCCCAGCCTGCTGCTCTGCAGATGTCTGCCAAAGAGGCACCACTGGCCAAAGCCCAGGAGGCCGCCACGCTCCTGGTGCGATGAGCGTCAATGACCCATTGGGCGATCCTCTGTTTGGAGACAGTGCTTCCTTTCCGCTGTCCACCAAAGCAGACAAAGAGCTGCTTGGAGCTTCTAAAGCTCTGTGTGCGATCCAAATAGATGCGTAAAGCTCGCACCGGACACAGCAACACCAAGGCTCAGTCAGCCTCCTCCTGGGGCAGCGCTTGCATGTTCACCACCTGATCCCTAAAAGGGGTTGTGGGAACCTTGGGCACATAGCCCGGTCAGGGTCTCAGGATCACGTGAGAGTAACCCGGACCAAACTCCAGGCACGGTTCTCTGACAGAGAACGCTTGCAGGTCCCCTACCCTCTTGACGGAAGTGAGCGCAGTCAGGAGGGCAGTCTTGAAAGAGAGTGCCTTAAGCTCTGAGTCCAAGGGCTCAAAGGGAGATCCCTGTAGACCCTGTAAAAAGGGATAATTTTCTATCCATTCCGGAGTGGAACTTCAATAAATTGCCCTTGAAGGTCTCTCCGTTGTTCTGTCTTTTCTGAGCACTGAAGTAAAGCAATTATTGTTAATTCACACATTTGATTCCGTTATTAATTTTATCTGACTCCAATTTTATATTAATCTGACTCCAATTTTAAGTTGACCTCTAATTTATATTTAAGCTTTAATTCATTTCTGATCATTCTTTTAACTTAACATTTTTAGGTTATTGATTACTCTAAATCCTCTTCTATTCATTGACCTTTCAATATTTGGAGACTTACGCCGGCCGTTATTAAATTACGTAAACCTCCCGAAAATGGATAGCCAGTTCCGTTCTTAGTCAGCGGTTGTAGGGTTAACTAATATCGTCTGGTTTGGCTTGTCTCATAACCAGACGATATTGCCGCTCAGTCACGTACATACAACTTGCTAAGACGGGCGGTGAGCAGTGACTGAGAGTCTTTAAATGTCTTTCTCCTACCCAGTTGTCCTAGGTGGTTATCCTACCTGGTTGTCCTGAGTGGTTTCTCCTATATTAATTCTCCAGTATGGTCTACCCTGGTCTAATGATATTCAAATCCTACCTGGTTTGTTCTTAGTGGTTGTCCTACCTGGTTGTCCTGAGTGGTTTAAATTCAAACTGAGAGTCTTTAAATGGCTTCCTCCTATATTAAAGCTCCAGTAATGATTTCGGAGGAATTCAGAATAAATCAAATAATAACAATTTATTTGTTAGGTAGGATATAAAATGTTGCAGAAATTCAAATCAAAGCCAATTTCACATGATCAGAATAAACAAGCATTACTACAAATAAAAGACAAGTCAAAGAAACATACCTGACAAAACTACATGCAGCAGTACAGCATGGGAGAACTGCTTACAGATTCCCCGAACTTCCTGCCAACTTTCCTTAAATATCTAGACAGAACAAACATTGTGTACCAAATGGTATTATCCTTTGAACAATGAGAATTTGGGTGTGAATGGGTTCTTGACTTCCTGGGTTTTAACCTTGTTAACATACAGGAGATCATTTAAATTGTAGGTCAAGGGGGGGATAGACCTCCAGAATTTTGTAGTGTTTGGCAAAGACCTTATAACTTTGTTTCCATTAGTTTTATCAACATGGGAAAGAGACCATTATACCAGTCGCACAGAGACCTCTTAAATGATATCAGACACATACAGTAACATTCTTTGTTTTCATGGTATTTGTTATATTTTACATATAAATCTTGTGTCTTTGTGTTGGTCCAGAGCTGTTGAAAGGGAGAAGGGGGAGAGAGAAGAGGGGGCAGCAAGGTGATTTGCAATTTATCACATGTGGTGATATTCAGGTGTAGATTTCAGCTTTTGTGAGAGAGTTCTATGACGTTGATTATAGCAGAGTTCTTTGAATTTTACCGGAAATGGTGCCTTTTGGTTGTAGACATCCTGGTGCCAGCCTTACAACCCAGAAGGACTACAGAGAGGTCCCACGGGGGAATGAGGCGCAGTCTAGAGGGGTTCAACCTCCTAGCGCCTCTCAGGAACCTGATGATCAAGTCGTGCTTCCCCAAGCACTTACCATCTACTGCATCATGATGAGCCGGAACAGGGGCTACATACACCTTCAAGGTGGAGGGGTACAGCCGCCCCTCCAACCTCTCCTGCAGGAAGGAAAGCACTGATCTGACTGCGCATCTCTGGGGGTCTTCCCGTCGGGAAGAACACCACTTAGCGAACAGGTGCCACTTCAAGGCATACAGGTGCTTCGTAGAGGGAGCCCTATCCTGAGTGATCGTGTCTATCACCGTGGACGATAGGCCACTTAAGTCCTCCACGTCCCATCCAAGGGCCAGACGTGGAGATTCCAGAGGTCTGGTCGCGGGTGCCAGATGGTGCCCCGTCTCTGAGAAAGTAGGTCCTTCCTCAGGGGAACTTGCCGGGGGGGGGCTGTTGCATGGAGCGTTAGATCCGAGTACCATGTCTGGGTGGGCCAGTAGGGTGCTACTAGGATGACCTGCTCCCCGTCCTCCCTGACCTTGCACAGGGTCTGTGCAAGTAGGCTCACTGGGGGAAACGCATACTTGCATAGTCCAGGGGGCCAGCTGTGTGCCAACGCGTCTATGCCGAGAGGTGCCTCAGTCAGGGCGTACCAAAGCGGGCAGTGAGAGGATTCCTGGGAAGCAAACAGGTCTGCCTGTGCTTGACCGAATCGACTCCAAGTCAGCTGGACCACTTGAGGGTGGAGTCTCCACTCTCCCCTGAAGGTAACCTGATGTGACAGCGCGTCCGCTGAGGTATTGAGGTCGCCCGGGATGTGAGTGGCTCTTAGCGACTTGAGGCGGTGCTGACTCCAGAGGAGGAGATGGCGGCCAAGTTGTGACATGCGATGGGAGCGTAGACCGCCTTGGCGGTTGATGTAAACTACCACCACTGTGTTGTCCGTCCGGACCAACACGTGCTTGCCCTGGATCAACTGCCAAAACCTCCGCAAGGTGAGCAGTACTGCCAACATCTCTAGGCAGTTGGTGTGCCAACGCAGCCACAGGCCAGTCAAAGAACCGGCGGCTGTGTGCCCATTGCATACGGCGCCCCAGCCCATCTTGGAGGCGTCTGTTGTAACCACAACGCGTCTGGAGACCTGCTTTAGGGGAAACCCTGCCCATAGAAATGCCAGGCGACAAATCGGCGTGATGGCCATGCGATGTGTCCATCAGCACTAATCCTGTATGGGGGTATTCATGCCACAGCTGGGCGCCCAGGGGTGGGGGGTCCGCCGCTGGAGCACCAACCCTGCCAAAAAGGAACAGTGGATGGCGGTCATGACGACAGCCATGCACACCGGACATGTGACCCAGGAAACAAGGAAACTGCTCTTTTGCCAAACCTTTGGGTACCGCAGCCTCTGGGGCATGCGGCTAAAAAGGAAACAAAAGATTCTCCTCCCGGCCCTCCACTGGGGGATGGAGTGGTCTGTGCACCAACTCCAAAGAGATGGGTCTCCTTGCCCCTGGGCGCTTCGAAGCCTTCCTCGGGTTCTTGGCGTCCGGCCGTGAGACGGGGGCGTCTGTTTCCTGCGATGGGCTGCACGCCGGGGACGGGCCACGGGGACGGGCTGCGGCGGAGCCAGAGTTGTTGCTGCAGGGAGACGCCTTTGGCGATGAGCAGACGCGGTGCGGGATCTTGAGCCGCGCCGGGGCAGGATGTGCTTTATAGCCTCCGTCTGCTTCTTCACCATCGAGAACTGCTGGGCAAAGTCTTCGATGGTGTTGCCAAACAGGCCAACCTGGGAGATGGGGGCGTCAAGGAACCGTGCCAAATTTCTACTAGTTTATTGTTTCAACTGGTATATCATTCAGACTTTCTGACAATTGTTGATGCTTTTTTTGCAGTACTAAAATAAACACCAGTTGAAATGTTATAGAAAGTTGTAGAACCAACTTAAATATGTTTTGTAGAAACATTCAAAAGAAAATATGCAGAGGCTGTTATTACCTCATCATTAGATATACCATTTCTTTATTATTACTGCTGCTTGAAGAGGACTTCCAAGCTTTATGTGGTGCTTGTTTGTATCATTCACCCCTTGAGATGTTTGTCGAATCTCATCTGCCGTATTGACCCAGACTGGCTCGTGGTTCAGCACAGATTTCCAGTGAGAGCTTTGATGTTCTGTCTGAACAGTAAGTTGCACTCACAAACATCGCCAGCCCGGCCAGCATGAGGGCGTCTGGAGACTGAAGAGATTGTCAAGATGATAATGAAAGCAGGCCACATTGAGCAGAAGATAATCTAAATGAGCGAGACAGAGCTCCTCTGAGAAAAAAAGAGAGTGGGAGTGAGAAAGAGAGAGGGAGAGAAGCCATAAAGAGGTAGTGAGAGAGTGAAAGAGTAAAGGAGAGGGACAAAATCTCTTCAGTCTGTTTGTAATTTACAGGGGGGCAAAGACAGAGCCAATTAACCCTGATTACTTAGCATGTCAGAGGCCCCCAGAGTGCCAAACAAGAGGAAATGGTCCTCTTTAGCGAATTTGAATATATTGAGGAAAGAAATTAGCAGAAAGACTCCTTTGCATTTAAGAAATGAGTAACTGTTTAAAAATAACATGGAAAAGTCGTTTTGAAAAGCTTTGAATGGACTCAAAATAAAGGCTGTGTGGTTATTGTTTTTGGTTTCAGGTTGATAACACAGTTTTATTTTTTTATGGAAGAAATGAGGCTCCATGTAAATCATAGAGGTTTTATGGTTAATCTCCTATCTGAAATATTGTTTTACATAGCTTGACCTCTGACTAAATGGCTAAATGGCGAAAAATCGTCTGACATGTAAAGCGACCAATCAGGGTTTGTTTTGTTTTTAAATGGCATTTAGATTTGGGTTTTCTGAAATAGAATATATAACAATAATATACCAGCATTGGCAAAGAAATTAAGGCCAAAACATACTCTGCAAGTACAAGAACTTTAGTACAAGCTTTTAGCTACACAAGATCGATTGCATACTGTACATCATGTTTTTGTTTTTGTTTTGTTTGTTTTTTTGTTTTTTGTTTTTTGTTCGTTCAAATAACCCATATACTGCAGCAAAATGTCCCTCACTATTTCACTAATAGATGTGGTGGTGGCGTAGTGGACTAAAGCACTGAACTGCTAAGCAAACGGTTGTTGGTTCAATTCCCACAGCCACCACCATTGTGTCCTTGAGCAAGGCACTTAATTCCAAGTTGCTCCAGGGGGATTGTCCCTGTAATAAGGGCAAGTTGCTTTGGATAAAAGTGTCTGCCAAATGCATAGATGTAAATAGAAATAAATGTAAATAGATCTGTTGACAGATATAATTCTGTTCACTGTCAAATATCATTATTACAAACTGGCTACCTAGTATAAACACACACACCAGAGATACCCTCAAAAACAATATACTCCAAAGTGCTTCAATGAGAAATCCTTACTATCTATGATTACCCTGTTTAATGGTTTTGTAGAGGTTAGTAATGCTAATCACTAATAAAAAAGCATTTGGGAGAAGATATCTCAACGTCAATATTCAGGATAATCTTTTTCTGTTATTGCTATTCACGATGGGCATACTTCTGTTAAGTTCTTCAAACTGTCTTGTCACCTGACACCCACTGACTTGTGCTGTGGCAGTGAGGAGCAGGTGAGGAAGAGAGACTTACAGACACAAACTGTTTCAATCAACACATGTGTACTCTGACGCCACACTCATGTAACATAAAGTACCATTTATTTAGATTTAGATTTGTGTCTTTGCGTTCAATTAATTCCTTAGTTAGCTGTTTCTTTTCCTCTATAACTATAAAGCAATTCAGCGATACTGAAAATGACTGTAAGTGCTCTAGATAATTGATAACTTAAAATTCATTCATATCATGACATCACATGGGGCACAAAAAGATGGTTCACAGACCAGATGCAGTCTGCCTGTTAAGTACCATGGGCATATGTAGTTGCATTCCAAAATATGTCAGAACGAAAGTCATAACGCAACTATGCGCTGCATTCTCAATGTTGCCACAAGGGGCACTATAGTGCACATTAGTGTGAACTGCTTCTACAGTGAGTTTTCTCTTTGAAGTCAACTACTGTCTTGGCAGAGCAACAGTTTAAAGAGAATATTGCTGAGCCAGTAGGGTAAAGTCAATATATTTATAGCAGTGTACCTAAATAATAACACATCCAGTTTAATGGCACAGACATTTGAAGGTAACTCTATTGGCCCTTTGTGTCCTGCCTGAAGTTTGTTACCACCACATTAATGCAAGAACATACGTCCCACACATCTGCGTACGCATACTAGCGCAAAGTATGTTTCTGGCCTTAATTCGAATAATGGCCCTGCATTCCTCAAAAACGCTTGTATCCCATTACCTTTTAAATATCACCTTTTCTTCTAGGCAGTCTTAAAAATAAAAACTTGTGTGCCAAGTCAACCAATCACATTAGATCTTACCAGATAGAGAAATTGCTCAAGACTGGCTAATCGATGCCTGGACAGGTAATGGAGCTGTGGCCTAGCAGCTAGCACATATGATCCAAATACATTGGTTTTGATTTGATGCTGTGGTGCTCATGCCCCCCCCCTTCAATAATTTCCTGTCTTTTCTCTCCTACTGTTTCTATCGATAAAATATGGCAAAAAGCCAAAATATATATATATATATATATATATATATATATATATATATAATAATTTAAACAATGGTGCAAGAATAAAAACTGTGGGCAAGAAGGCAGGGAGGCTGAGAATAATGAAAACATAAGATGTTCCAAAACCTACTGAGCTAACTTTTCTGCTGCCTACATATGTACAGTACATACGTATTCATAAGTAGGCAGCATTCCTTCTAATGCAGCATCCTAACCTAAATTGAACCTCATAAGTGACTGATTTGGAACACTTACAATTGATTCCAATAGATCTGTTTAGTTTGCAGTCCTAAATTGAATCAGGAATTCTAAATGGGTTTTCAGAATAGCTGTTCTCGATTTATGAGGACAGCAAGGTCTTTTCCCGTTTTGTTCTACAGCATACATTACACATAGCCATAGCTCAAATGCAAATTTTGATATCGCTGCATGCTGAAAAAATGCATGTTGTTAACAAGTTGCGACATAAGGACGACAAAGGTTGTCCACACCAATTCGTCAAGCAGGTAAACTTGCATTCTTGTGGTAGTTGCTACATCCTTATTGTTACTTGTTAGCAACGGTTTCCAAATTAATGTTTGACTGTGTGTAATTTATGTTGTAGAACAAAACGGGACAGCCACTATTTTTAAAAACCCATCAGAAATTTCAGAGGGAACCTATGGTGAACTAGCCTTACGGTTGGCCTACAAATTGATGCTATAATGGAAAAGCTCTATAGAGCTTGATATTAGCATGTTGCTAAGCTAAGGATGATACAATACTCTAATAAGATAACTAGATAGGTAAAGTTTGTCTTGAAGAAAAAAAGGCCATTGTACACATGTGTGTGAGTTTTGAAAGTTGGGTTTGAAATCACGAACATTCCATGGCAGAGTCTTGGCCCATCTGGACCTTCCATCAATATAAGTCAATGGAAATTGGGGGTATCCAATTTTCTGTTATGGGAAAACTGTAAGTTCAATCAGTTAGACAAGACAAAGCAACCTGACACAGAACAGTCTGAAGGTTTGTGCTGATTTTGGTGGATGTAGCTTGAAAGCTTTATGTGGAGTATAGTGATAATTTACCTTCCTTATACTCCTCACTTTTCGGTATAAAGGAAACACATTATATTTATAATCAACAATTCACTTGAATCATTTGCCATCTTTGATTCATTTCACAAATACATGATTGCATGCTGCCTTAGAATTTGCCCAAAACGGGTTATATTAGGAAGCAGAATAATGTTGCTGCCTTGTATTGAAACAGCCCTCTTTGTACCTATCATCCCTTAAAATGCTGTCTAGGTAGGCAGCACACTAGGCATTGGATATATTCAGAAAGACATATAGATAGGAATGTGAAGGAGAGAGAGAGGAAGGAAGGATGGCAGATTTGAGAGTATGCAGTGTTGTTAATGTTTAATCTTCACTGCAGAGGCCCACGGGCCCACTGCTCTGGCTTCCACACATCCTCCAGATACAAGCATCCTCATACCTATTACTGAAAGTACCCTTTGAGCCCTGCTCCAGATGGCTTGTGTTTTCATTCTTCAGCAACAAGTAGAGAGTGTTTTGACTCAGTCAAGCTTCAGGCACATGAATCCTGACAATGGCAAACTAGACGCTGCTTCTAGATATATTGTTCCTCTTCTCTAGCCTAAGTGTATGCATATCCCAACTGTTCATTAAGACACATCTGCATGTTGTTTGTTTGTAGGCAGTATGTACACTATTTTTAAATACACCCATGTGACCTTCAATTGGGAAAGGTGCTATATAAACTAGATTTAGATTTTCATTAGCAAAAACGGTGGGTGGCTACTAGCTAGGTACTTCTGAATGGTTTTAGTGCATTGCTATGCAGTTGATGGAGTGTTCTGAAAGTTTGTTAGGACATTTATAGGTGGTTAATAGGGTTTTCTGGGTAGTTGCTATATGGTTGCTTACTAGTCCAAGCCAAAAGAGTCCCCACCCAAGTCTCTGTGATATCCTTGTCTCTAGATATAGTATGTAAGGGATTTTTCATTTATTTAAAGAACTGTCCCATTAAATTACTTTTTTCTGAAGTTATCAGGATGTTTTATTAAAAGATATGTAAAGAACATACTGTTAACTTTTCCATTTAATGATACAAGGTAAAACTGACTTTTTGTTTTTGTTTTAAACAGTTAAGTACAACCACTGCTCAGTTTTCTTCCTCTCTGTACTTTTATGTGCATGTTCAGACAGATAAAGCACTTTACCAGGGATGAGTTGTGCCAGAAAAAGGGAGGTCCCAATAGGAAGAAATTTCCCATTCACACAGTTATTACTGCTTCTGTTTCATCCCTCCATTAGGACAGGGAACAAGCGCTGTGATAAAAAAGAATTGAAGTCAGTGTGGAGCACCAGCGGAAATGTGGTCCTAATTATAACAGGCTGTGTAAGAGTATAGCTGTGCTTATGTCTAAGAGCTCCCTCCAGCCTATTGACATTGAGATCATCCATATGCCTTACACACTCTCTCAAGGTTTTTATCAAGGTTTAAAATTGGTTGGGGTGGAGCTTGATTTGGGCCTTTTTTTAATTAGTAATTCTTCCCTTGATCTCTTTTGAATGTAATCATTCCCTCATACTCACTGACTCACCCTTTTGCCATATTTGTGTTGACTTTTAAAGGTGCATTTGGCACCTTTGGGGGGGGGGTGGGGGTGGGGGGGGTTAAAACTAGCTTATTCCAGATTAATATGCAGAGACAATGGAATAAAGCCAAATAAATAAGCCATTTGTAGGTTGATTTCCCCAAAAAGTGTAACAGTTTGGTGCTATTAGAACATTAATCTTGTTTGTTCGAGCCTACTAACCTGGAAAATTGGCTTAACCAATGGCATGAACTTAATTGTGGCAGGACTATCTGTTTGTCCAAAAAAAATAAATAAAATAAAAAAATATATATAGAGAGAGAGAGAGAGAGAGAGAGGGGGGGGGGGGGGGGGGGAGTAATTATGAAACCCTTTTAGAAAATAGTCATTATTTTTGCAGTTCTGTTTGGTGACACTAGATTGTGCAGAAATTGCTCACTTTACCTTTATATCTAACTTGGAATTAGAATGGGGGTGGGAAGTGTATTTATTTACTTTTGAAAAATGAAAAGAACAGTTTCTGTTCTCCAGGCACCTTCTGACAGTAATTTCTCAGTGATGATCTCTTTGAATTCCAGCTCATTCTTCTCCTTTGGACATGCATTCATGTGTGATAATTCAGGGCAGCTGGCCACCAATTCCTTTAAAGCAGAGAGTGTTATCTATCAACTCGTGCAGCTGGATGAATGGAGAAACAGTCTTGTGCACATATAAGCACATAAAATACAACCTTCCCTTACAGTGACACATCATCAAGTTTGAACCGAATACACTGACATAGACGGTTATAAAAATGTAATTTATCTTAATTGTTGTCTGCGTTCCATAATATGCGATGTGTTTGCCCTAGATACCAGCACGTGAGGAGAAACTGAATATCATAGTAGAATTTAAGTGTTATTGAGGAAAGTGAATTCTAAACATAGCTCATGGCATGCAAGGACTGTTTTTGTCTACATTAGTGCTAAAGACACCCAGATGAAAATAGTTGCTCTTTCATAGTTAAGGAGACATTGTAATTCACAGTTCTATCAGAAAAGACTCAGGATGATTGCTATAAAAACGATGTAGAGATATTAAAATTATTTGGTGTAAACCCCGTCCTACAGTTCAGCACTTAGATACTTGCTCGAACTGCTAGATTCTGCCGGAAGATGATGACGGCAGGGGGAGGGGCTTACCCCTATGGACCTAAACTATTGCAGGTGGGGGGTGAAAACAACGAGGTATTACAAGCGATGAAAGGCAGCTGTGTGAGCTTGTAAAGCAGAGGCTGGATTGTGATTGGATGAAAAAATATTTTTAAGAGGCAAATTTCAGCAAATTATACAATTGAGACGTCATGTTAGCACCAAAAATATGATTTATTGATTTAATCAACTGACAGCCCTAAAAAAAAATAAAAAAATAATCTGCCTTCCCATGAATACATTTCTGCATGTAGGCGCACTGAATGCTGCAACCGCAAAGGCCTGAGCTGCACTAATTAGAACACGGAAGCAGTTGTGCAAGTAGTCCAAGCACATGGTTGTGTCTAGAGGATCCCTCTCTCATTAATCTCATGAGATTTTTACACGGCGTTAATTTGAAGTCGCACAGCAACGAGGAGCACTCGTGAAATATTATTTTAAATCATCTGTTTATATAAACAGTCAGTTTTGATGTTAATTCAAGTTGTAAATTAAATATTTCACAAAGTAAATTTGATAACTTTAACTCTATGTCTGTTACATTCAGCCATGAGATATTGTTGGTCACTGGAGAAGTACATCAATCAGTTCAGGTGTTGAAAGTCTGACTGGGTGTTCAAGTGGTAAAATATTCACTTCTAGTATAAGAAGTCCCGGGTTTTACTCAGATGCAATGTTATATTTTAATAAACAAAGATTGCATCCGCACTTTAGTGGACATATATATTGAGTGGGGACACATTTATTTGCATTTTTCGCATTTGTTTTTGCATTTTCATTGCGATTCGACTGGACAGGAACGCAAACTGCGGGACACAAACAAGATCTCCACAAGATTTGTTTTACATTTTCCAGCTCTAAAAGAGATAAACATCTTTAAACAGCAGCTAGTTTTTTTCAACACAAACATTTTTTAATTCATGAATTACTATTAATGTCAATTAAGTCACAATAACAGAATCTGTGATTTAAAGTAATATGTGCCTTAACGTGAACTTATGTCAAAATATTACTGTATCCAAGAAACATGGGATGCTATATGAGATTTCAAGAAGACAACAGGATTTCTTAATAATAAGAATAATAATAATAAGGCAGAGGCTATTTGCACTAAGTGTAAATAGGGTTAGACAGATACTATTTGCACCCCTAATTAAATACTAACAAGGCATCACTGCAGTGTGTTTATTTAGAGTCCCACAGACCCCCAAGACCAACCTACCATTGCGAGGAAATCAACCTAAATATTAATTTTATTTTGTATTATTAGTATTAAAGAAAAACATTAAGAGTGGAGACAGGAAACAAGATGGGGAAAACTGGGTCAAAAGGTGAATTAGAACCCAGGTCATCCGCATAGAAAAAGCATATTCACACCATCTTATCACACTAAACCGTTGCAGAGACACTCAAGGAGCAGTTTGTCTTTAATTTCTTTGTTTCCACCAGACTATTTCAGTCAAATAGCTGCACTATGTGGCAGGTATTTACACCTAGTGCAAAAAGTCACTCTACGATAATGATAATAATAATGTTATATTATTGATATAATTGAAGTTTCTAATGCTTTCCATCATTAATACTCTGAGATGCGAGCAAAAAAGCACAGGCGAAAGCATCTTAACAGAATGCGCATGCGTCAAGACACGACCATGGCACATGACGGCCCAGCTACACTTGATAAACCTCACACTTAATGAACTACGCCACATTTCAGCCTAAAAAGACGATTATTTGGTATTTTTAGCACATTATCAGTGTTTAAGCTAGATAAAAGGAAAGTACCTCTTTAAAAAAGTAGGTGACTGTGTGTAATTACGAGTCTGTGTACCCCTCAAAATCAATAAACTTCATCAAACCGCTCACTTGACCATAAAACATCGGTGCTTTGTTTTGTTGTGTAATGGCGACATCTAGAGGTCAACGTGAGAACAACCACTACTCGACCACTACTACTAGTAGTAGTAATAATAACAAGGTTTACATAGTATAGGGGGGCTCTCCTCAACCACCACGAGTGTGTAGTATCCACCTAGATGATGTGACAGCAGCCATAGTGCGCCTGAGGCCTGTACCATGAAGGTCGCTGAACGAACTAAGGGTTTCAGGTTGACAAATTCATATCAATCCAATCCGGTTTAATTGGTACCATAATGCAGCTCATCAGCTGTCAACTCAGGCTTCAATCCTGACTTTAAGATTATATTACGCGCTCGTGCACGTGAATGAGTGACGTTTGCTCAGCGGGATTTGCCTCTCTGCTGAAAGCTGATGATTAGGATAATAAGAATGAAAATTAATTTAAACTGTACACAAGACATTGTTTTAAAATATATATGTATATATATATATATATATGCCAGATAGATTAGTATATATATATATATATATATATATATATATATATATATATATATATATATATATATATATTTAGATTCTTCGTTCATCCAAATCAATATAGGTTGTATTTGGGCAGCTTTATAGTAATTTATTAAATTTGGGAATTCTAATCCTCCAAGCCTTTTTGACAACTTAAGAATTTTAAGACTAATTCTAGGTTCCCTATTATCCCGCATATATTTACAAATTTCTTGAGCAGTGTAAATGCATTTTATTTCATAAATGAAATAAAATGCATTTACACTGCTCAAGAGTTCAGCATGAACTCATGAAGACTTAAAGCATGATTTATACAGTACAAGGGATAACTGTAAAATGATGAAGCAATTAAAGACATTTACACAAGAAGAAACAGCAGCTGCCACAAGAGCTCAAGAGGACTGCTGCAAACTAATTCTTAATGTGATAAATATATATAAAACAGCTGGTATATCAGTGCATATGTGAATTCATATAGGCCCACAACAAAAACACACAGGCTTATTAATTTTAAAAGCTTCAAAAGCCTTTATATTTGTTTGAATTGAAAACTTTATATATCATTCAAAACTATTACAAATAAATATAGGGTACTATTGATTATTAAACGAATAGAGACTATAAAGATGAATATTCTCCCTAAGTTTATTTTCCTTTCTCAAAATCTACCAGTTGGTATATCAAAAAGTGTTTTTAGACAATGGAATAAACTACTTTGTAAATATATGCGGGATAATAGGGAACCTAGAATTAGTCTTAAAATTCTTAAGTTGTCAAAAAGGCTTGGAGGATTAGAATTCCCAAATTTAATAAATTATTATAAAGCTGCCCAAATACAACCTATATTGATTTGGATGAACGAAGAATCTAAAGTGAAAAGAGGAAGATGGAAATATATCAAATGGGGGAAACCTATTAGTATATCCCTGTTCCTACCCAGACAAAGCAACACATTTAAATCAATAGAAAATGTTTGTATTAACAGTAATTTTAGAATTTGGTTAGAAAACAAGAAAAATAGTAAAATTAAGAAAGATATAGTTAATTTACAAGAAATTACTAAAGATCCTGATTTCATGCCAGATAGATTAGATAATACATTTAGGTTTTGGGCAGATAGAGGTCTGAAAAGATATCAGCAACTGTTCACTGATAAAGGAATTTCAAACCTAGCAAAAAATCTTCAAAATTCACAATTTTGAAATTATTTACAGGCAGGGTTGGGAGGGTTACTTTTGAAATGTATTCCACTACAGATTACAGAATACATGCTGTAAAATGTCATTTGTAACGTATTCCGTTAGATTACTCAAAGTCAGTAACATATTCTAAATACTTTGGATTACTTCTTCAGCACTGGTAGATTTTTTCAATTGTTTCGACTATAAAAACTCTGCCAGTACAGTAAGACAAAATACACATGTTAAAAATATATTCTCTGAAAAACCTAAATATCTTATGCAGTGTTGTTTCTAAAACAAGAAAAATCTAATTGATCTTGTTTTAAGGATTTTTATTTTTACAGGAAAACAATAAAAAAACATTATTATGAAGAACATGATTTTTGCCCTAATATCAAAGGTCTTACTAGAAAAAAGAAATTATGATCTAACGTGAATTTTCTTGACAAAAAATATGATCTGGTAACATGTGCATATAAAATGGCTAGAAATCGCATTTTAGCTTAGCATAAAGCTGACAATTTACACAAGGTTAATTTCTATTTCTTCTGCTCCAAACTTACTTCAAACGTACTTCTCTGTCTGCTCGTATGAATGTAACACATCATAAGAAAGTGTTTCACTGCTGTTCAAATGCACTTTGGATCGCATCATTTATATGTATAAATGTTTTCCATCTGAAAGGATTAAATATAGGACTAAATGAAACAAAAGACAATAAAATGCAAAGTAATCTCTTCAGTAATCAAAATACTTTTTGAATGTAACTGTATTCAAATTACCAAATTTAAACTGTAACTGTAGTGGAATACAGTTACTTATATTTCATATTTTAAATATGTAATCCCGTTACATGTATTCCGTTACTCCCCAACCCTGTTTACAGGTAAGAAGATATTTATCAACAGAATTTAAAGTAAAAGAAATAAAAAAGGAAATGCATCCAATTAATAAATTATATACAGTAACTGATATATACAATTAATCCAATAAAAATTTTAGGAATTTTAGAGTGCACTTGAAAGAAATACACAGGACACTTATAATTTTAAATAAAATTATATGTAGGTGGGAGGATGAATTAAAAATGAGTCAGCAAGACTGGGAAGCAGGGGCTGACAGGCCTTCGGGAGCACCGGGCATTTTCCTGGTGGGCCGCTGGGTAATTTGGGCCTTGCTGCGCAAGTACTGCCCGTCCTACAGCCATCCTGGGCTCCAATATGCCTACGCGGACCTCATAACAATGTGATTATTCAAAAGACTCTGTTAAGTCAAGCCAATAAAATAGCTTTTATTTTGATAACTGAAAAGACTTTTATTTTGAAAGTATTTACACAACCTTGAGCATTTCTGATTTGAGAAAAGCACCTATACTTTGTGTGGAGTTCATTAGTTGACATACAAATCACAGTAATGGTGACAACCAAAGCCAACATATTAAGTATATGATGAGCTCTGAATAATCACAAAATGACAAATAACTGCAAGTTACAACAAATACAATAACAGCAGTGTAAACAAAATCTGCAAACAGTAAAGCTGTGAGCAGTACACACCATTTGCATAATTTATTCATACCGCAAAGCATGAATGGGAGCTGAAGTGCGGCTTGCTGAATAATGCTCACGCCTGATAAAAATGCAGAAAATAAGTCATGAAAAATATTACTTTGTGGCTGTTTGAGTCTTTGAGGCTTACTTTGTTTCAAGGATTGCAGAAACAGTGCTTGTCAATAATCTGGGGAAGGAATTAAAACACTGCAGATATAAAGACACAACAAACTCACACAGAGAGAAAATATGAGCAATTAATCTGCAAAATATCTGCAAAGATCTACACTCTAAGAGGTATGTTTATTTATTTATTTTATTTTTTACATATATTTATATTTGTGTGTGTGTATATATATATATATACATACATATTCTGGCCAAATCTGTTTTCATTGATTCTTTTTAAAATAAACATTTACACATATTTATGTGAGTGACATGACATTTTAAGCATTGTCATTAGTGTCCTGCTGTGTGACACTTTCTTCATCTATTTTAAACAACATTTTATGATCTTGTATAGCTATACATGTATAATATATTATTATTATACTTGTTGTTTCCACAACCTCATATTAACTAAGATAAAAGTTTATTTGAACTTCTAGAAAAAATTTGAAAGGTGACTAAGATCTTTTAAAAACTTTGAAGAAATGCTGACTTGTCACAGCACCTAAAATACACACTTTCCCTTGTACTTTCATGTACATTTTAAAATGTTTTCTGACATGTTATTTGTCTGATCTATAATGTGCTTATTTTTAGTGCTTTCTCTAAAAAATCCACTCATCACATTAACAGTGGTTTTAGATGTTTTAAAGTTATGAAAACTTTTGCACTGGTGGGGCCCATTGTCATGACAAGTAGTCAATAGAAACGTCTTTTTCTCCTCCCCAACACAACATTTTTAAATTGAGCCGGAAAATGAAATCAATGAGCCGATGTGTTATGGTGTGGTGTGTTGCGGGCCGGGTTTGGTGGGCCGCTCTGGGCCAGAAAGTCCTGGGCCACTTTTTAGTCCCAGTCTGCCCCTGCTGGGAAGAAATATCATATAATACATTCCGTACTACTCAATCCAGTGTTTGGAGAGAATATGCTTGGAAGATACAAATGAGATTTTTTTATAACACCTGTTATTCAAAGTAAATACAATATCATGGTAAAGGGGGATTGTTGGAGAAATTGTGGAGAAAAAAAGGCTCATTACAGTCAAATTCTATACGAGTGCTCTAAATTGACAACTTATTGGAATTAAGTGATTAGACAGGTTAATTTAATATTTAACTGCACAATAGAAATATATCCAGAAAACCTTATTTTGGGTAAAATGCCATTGTCCTTAAGAAATAAATATGAAAAAAATATATTTAGGGTAATCAGAATACCAGCTTTGAAACTGATTACCAAAAACCAGGTCTTAAACCAGAACCCCCACAATTTCAAAGATGGAGAGGAAAAATTTTGGAAATATACCAAATGGAGAAAATAACATTTAAAATGAATAATAAAAGCCTGCAATGTGAACATAAATGGGATTTGCTTAAAAATATTATACATTAATTTAGATTGATTGTTTCCTTCAGATTCTTGATTTTTGAACAAAAAAATTTCAAATACAAGGTATGATGTCCTATCTCATTTAATATTTTTTTTTTAAAAAAGGAAGTGATGCTTTAACTAACTTTCCACTTTATTTGAAATAAAATATAACATGTAAATGAATGAATTACACATGTTATTTATAGAATATGTTGTGAATGGTTATTTGATATGGTTATTCAAAATAACATCGCTTTTTTTTATTTCTTTTTTTTATTATTTCAATTTCTTGATGTACAATTTGTACATTGTCTTTAGTAAAAATAAAAAGCATAAAAAAGGCTACTATTGATTAATTAAAAAGTAAGCACTTGGAATACTGTATGCAAAAAAAAAAATCGGTATGCAATTTTAAGACGTATTTGTTCTTTTTTTTAATACAAAATACGTATTTTGTGTACTGCTTATATTGCTTATATTATTATAACTTCAAGTAAATACTGATGTTCATCTTGAGTTCATGAAAGAATGAAGGGGTTTGGGTGGCATTCACCCCTTTCCATAGCAATCTTGAGCTTTTAATATTTTAAAAACTATTATTTTTTGCAGGTATCATGTTAATCGATCTTACGATTTATGGATAGGCTAATATTTTATGCTTATATTTTCATTTACCCTCTTTAGCCATAGCAAAAAAATAAAAATAAATAAATAAATAAATAAATAATAATAATAATAATAATAATAATAATAATACAAAATTATATATATATATATATATATATATATATATATATATATATATATATTATTATTATTATTATTATTATTATTATTTTGCTATGGCTAAAGAGGGTAAATGAAAAGCCATTACATTTTAAACAAAATACAACACTCTGTTTGATGAAAATCTACATTTAGATTCTCAAATAAATAATTTATCATGAAGAGTCGATTTTGTGGATTTCTAAGATGTTATTTGACATGGGGACATGGGGGAGTGACTTGATTGCGTCAGCAATGTCATTTTACTCACAGCTGATTGGTTCAGCATCTGTTAGCGATCTGTAATCCAGAACGAAACATGCTACGGAGCAGGTTAGCCGTGTAGCGTAAGTTACTATGGAGATGAACACCGCCAAAAGACGACCAACTTTCACGGTACCTAAAACTTACCTGGATAGCCACCGAAACCGGCTTCATGGTACAGGCCTGTGGTCGACATTCGATGGCATAAGGAATGCAGTCAATTCCCGTTACAATTCTTGTCAACAAAACTCTGGATTGCCCATATGAGACTCTTCTATAATATAAATCCAATTATGTACTAAATGTGTTTATCTTGGCATGATAAAAGTTTTATAAAGTGTATGAGAGATTGTATTGAGCAGTTAGCATAGTTATCCCCCAGCTCTTATGTAGTTGCAAAATCACAAACAAACATAACATTGTCCTTTTAATGGTAACTGGCATGCTTAACCCAGAAGGTAACTACTAAAAACATTCCTGAACACGGCAGCTGTCGGGTATCGGCGCCTGAGATTCGCTTCCCTGCAATGCCACACATCCAGACATTCTGCGACTGTCTGCACCATCACCATCTAAAAAGACGAGTGTTTTTATCCTCCCTCTGCTGTGCAGTAAAATAAATGTAAATGTCGCAATCCACATTGAAACGGAACAGTTAGTCCTCACACTTTTACACATTTTTGGGAGGAATTTACAAGTCCTACTATGGCCAAGGCATAGCTCATGAATATTAATTAAGTCACGCTTCGGTAGTTTGGTTACCTTCCTGGAGCGTACAGTCACATGACAGAATGACTCATACATTTTCATGAGCCAAGTTTTCCCGTAGATTCAGTTTGAAGGACCGCCCACCCGCGAAATTCCAGTTATTATAGTTAACTTTTCTTTTCAAGTGTGGGTGAAGAAGAATTTATCATAGATTTGGCTAGAATTATTTTTTTTAAAGGAAACATACCTTAAAGTTGTTGTTGTTGTTATGTGTGTTTTCTTGCACTTCAAATAAAGTATGTTTCGTTAATTCGCCAGCTGATTACCGCCCACTTATAACCTCTGCTTTTCAGCCAAGTAGTTACGCCCACTGATCTAACGTCATGTTACGTAATTAATATTCATAAGCTAAGCCTTCAACATAGTGGGATTCGCAAACTCGGCTTTGGAGAGAGAAGTAGTGATGATGTCATATATGAAAACGTACCCCACTCCCCCTAGTGAGACGCGCTGATTTGTCTTTCACATTTTTTTTTTCTGCAGAAGTTTTGAGAAGTGACTGAGACACACCGCGACCCAGAGTTCAGACAAAGTGACACACAATTTCGCAGGATTACCTTTACCGCATCTTTAAAGTGAATATTGGACGTTTACCAACGGGACGGGGTTTTTAAATCGAGCCCCTCATCCTGGACGGGCTGAAAACTTTCAACCGAACAAAATGAACCGGAGCTTTAATAATAAATCGCAGTCTTTGCGTAGCTTAAACATGAACGCAGTGGAAGTAAAAAGCAAGGTAAGTGTTAAATGAAAGCCATGCACGAGAAGTATGCGTTCATATTCTATGTTGTGTATGTTTAGATGGGAAAAGTATGGATGGCTAATTCCGGTTAGCCCATGCCAAGTCAGTATTAAATACCCTAAAAAATTCCTGATCATTTTGTTTTGACTCCAGTAGATTTGGTCACTGCACATAACCGTTTTGGCGCCTGAACTGTCACGTTACTGGATATTTTTACGTTTTTTCCTATGAAGTATACATACAATAGTTGGACTGAAGTTGTCCTGAGAATGTTTCAGTAATGTTTCTGTGCAGCATGTGGCTTTCATATGGAGATTTCTTCTCTTGCCCGTGCGCTGCATACTATTTCCTGCAGTGTTTTTAATGTTCACAACAGTTCAGGTTAAACAATGTCTTCATTACAAGCTCCGAAAATAGTATCTAAACAGTACCAATACATTATTTACACAATTTACAAGAGAACATAAGAGCTGATTCATTGGGCTGGGCTCTTTGTGACAGTTGGACAAATTGATACTTTTGTTATTTACCCCATATAGTCTTACACTGTAGATTCACTTTAACAGAACTTATTTTTAAGATCGACTATCTATTTGTCTATCTGTATGTCTGTCTGTCTGTCCACTCTTTCATTTCTCTCTGTCTATCTGATCACTCTGTCTGTCTGACCACTCTTTCATTTCTGTCTAACTACGTCTGACTGACTGACCACTCTTTCCTGTCTGTCTGTCTGTCTGTCTGTCTATCCCCTGTCTGTCTGAACACTCTTTAATTTCTCTCTGTCTATCTGATCACTCTGTCTGTGTGTGTCTGTCTGATCACTTTCATTCCTATCTATATATCTGTCCATCCGTCTATCTATCGATCTATCTGTCTGACCACTCTTTAACTGTCTGTCTATTACTTCTGTCTGTGTGTGTCTGTCTGATCACTCCTATCTATCTACAGTTAAATTCAGAAGTTTACATACACCTTAGCCAAATACATTTAAACTCAGTTTTTCACAATTCCTGACATTTAATCGTAAAAAACATCTGACTGTCTTAGGCCAGTTAGGATCACTACTTTATTTTAAGAATGTGAAATGTCAGAATAATAGTAGAGAGAATTATTTATTTCAGCTTTTATTTCTTTCATCACATTCCCAGTGGGTCAGAAGTTTACATACACTGTTAGTATTTGGTAGCATTGCCTTTAAATTATTTAACTTGGGTCAAACGTTTTGGGTAGCCTTCCACAAGCTTCTCACTATAAGTTGCTCGAATTGTGGCCCATTCCTCCAGACAGAACTGGTTTAACTGAGTAAGGTTTGTAGGCCTCCTTGTTCGCACACACTTTTTCAGTTCTGCCCACAGATTTTCTTTTGATTGAGGTCAGGGCTTTGTGATGGCCACTCCAATACCATGACTTTGTTGTTATTAAGCCATTTTGCCACAACTTTGGAGGTATGCTTGGGGTCATTGTCCATTTGGAAGACCCATTTGTGACCGAGCTTTAACTTATGGCTGATGTTTTGAGATGTTGCTTCAATATATCCACATAATTTTCCTTTCTCATGATGCCATCTATTTTGTGAAGTGCAACAGTCCCTCCTGCAGCAAAGCACCCCCAGAACATGATGCTGCCACCCCGCATGCTTCATGGTTGAGATGGTGTTCTTCAGCTTACAAGCCTCACCCTTTTTCCTCCAAAAATAACAATGGTCATTATGGTCAAACAGTTCAATTTTTGTTTCATCATACCAGAGAGCATTTCTCCAAAAAGTAAGATCTTCGTCCCCATGTGCACTTGCAAACTGTAGTCTGGCTTTTATGTGGTGGTTTTGGAGCAGTTGCTTCTTTTTTGCTGAGCAGCCTTTCAGATTATGTCGATATAGGACTTGTTTTACTGTGGATATAGATACTTGTCTACTTGTTTCCTCCAGCATCTTCACAAAGTCCTGTGCTGTTGTTCTGGGATCGATTTGCAATTTTCGCACCAATGTTCATCTCTAGGAGACAGAATGCGTCTCCTTCCTGAGCAGTATGATGGCTGCGTGGTCCCATGGTGTATATACTTGCGTACTATTGTTTGTACAGATGAACGTTGTACCTTCAGGCATTTGGAAATTGCTCCCAAGGATGAACCAGACTTTTTTTCTGAAGTCTTTGTTGATGTCTTTAGATTTTCCCATGATGTCAAGCAAAGAGGCTCTGAGTTTGAAGGTAGGCCTTAAAATACATCCACATGTATACCTTCAATTCATTACACCTCCAGTTGACTCCAGTTAGCCAATTAGCCTATCAGAAGCAAATTGGCTAACTGCCTAAAGGCTTGACAATATTTTCTGGAATTTTCCAACTGCTTAAACTTTAACTTAGTGTATGTAAATTTCTGACCTACTGGAATTGTGATATACTCAATTAAAAGTGAAACAGTCTGTCTGTAAACAATTGTTGGAAAAATTACTTGTGTCATGCACAAAGTAGATGTCCTAAATAACTTGCCAAAACTATAGTTTGCTAAAATTAAATCTGTGGAGTGGTTAAAAGATGAGTTTTAATAAATTAAACCTAAGTGTATGTAAACTTCTGACTTCAACTCTGTCTATCTGTCTGTCTGACCACTCTTTAATTTCTCTCTGTCTATCTGATCACTCTGTCTGTCTGTCTATCTATTACTTCTGTCTGTGTGTGTCTGTCTGTATGATCCATCCATCCACTGTCTGTCTGTCTGTCTGTCTGACCACTCTTTAATTTGTCTCTGTCTATCTGATCAGTCTGTCTGTCTGTCTGTCTGTTACTACTGTCTGTGTGTGTCTGTCTGTCTATCATAATAGTTGCCATGAAGAATAGTATGGGTTCTATTTATATGGTGATGATAGATCTGTTATCACTCAAAGCAGGGCCATACAGAGTTTTCAAATAATTGCTCTGTTTGCCTGAGGTAATGCCTGACTGACTAAGCTTCAACAAACCATTCATGAATAGAAATCGCTCTATATCTATCACCGCTTCCGTGTATGGTGATGTGGACTCAGTTGATCATACACCTGTTGCAGCCAAGCTGATGAAGACTGTATCCCTGGAGCTGTCAAAGTGCTGTCATTTGAGTCCAATGGATCTAGATGATTTGCTGCACATCTCTGCCTTTTCATTTTAGTTGTGTATAATGCTTGTAGTGCATTTTTTTTATTTTTTCTTTTTTCTTTAGAAAAAGCATTAACCAGTTAACATTTAAAGCCTAAATTCAAAATTAAGTGATAGTGGCCAAAGATACTCAGCTGTCTATTGTGAGATCTTGGACTAGACTTGGGCCAGACACATTTTAGAATGTGGTTATGGATGTGATGGTCCTAATTACTGGAATGTGTTCGCAACGTGCCCAAATGCCGACTCCATTGCTGTGGTCTGTTTATTCACCTCTATTATTCAACCATGTTCTAATTCATAACAGGGGCTGAAAAGCCCTGCTACTGTTGTCATTGAAAGGAGCCACTGTTTTGGGTCTGTAAAGACAAGAGGGCCCCATTAAGTTTCCCCCTCTCTTGGAAGAGCCTGATACTTCCATTTGAATTTTGGAGTGGTGCGGATCAACCTGCTTTCCCAATGAAACTTGAAAGAACCAGTAATCATCGTAAATGGAAACCCCACCAGTGAAAGCATTGATGGAGGAATGTGTGAAAATAAAACCTGCGAGGCAAGAATGCTAGTCTCAATGCTGACGGGTGGATCTGAAAACAAAGTTGCACTTGTTATCTAAGATCTCCCAACCGTGATGGTTGGTATCAACAACACAAAGGATGTAGTCGTGTTCACCAATCATGCACTGACTCACCATTGTGACGTCACTTATCTTTCAGTATCGCACAAAGTCAAGTCCGATATCTCACAGTTAAGAAAAGGGTTGTTCTGACAGGAATTCTGTTGGCGATAAGAGTGTGTGAGGGGGTTTCTGAAGTAGACCATGTTGCAGTGTTATTTTGTTTGGAGCTGGTTTTGTCTAACACTTCATATCTAAAGAAAGCCCACTGATATGCCTAAGGCTCTGAATGTCTTACAGAAGCACACCCCCTACTGCTCTTTCACTGCCAAATTCTCCACTTATGTAGCTGGATTTTAATTGGAAATACACACTGTTGGAAAACTATACTGACACTTGATAAGATTACATTTTGGGTACTGTTTAATGTCAGACAAGTATGTAGCATAAAGAGCTGTAGCTCTCTATTGGCGCTAGCTTCTTGTTTTGACTTGCCTGAACCTGTCAAGGTCTGTGGACTGGGGAAATTTTTTTCCGCTGTTCTCATCAGGATTTGATTTTGGAAACTGGGTTAGATTTGTCTCTGTTGAGACCCGTATTCTCAATGACCCGAGGTCATGTAATGGTTTTTGAACAGCAGTGATCACAAGTTGTGCAAACAGCCACTGCACACAGGTTGAGTTTGCACATGGATTGCAGAAATATTACAATATTTAAAGGAGTCATATCTTAGAAAATTATTTATTTTAAATGAAAGAGTTCAATATACTATGTAAACATACTGTACGTTTAGAGCTGAAAACGTCCTCCCCAGTCCAAAATAAAGACTTCGAAACTAAGCTTCAAATATGTTTCCTTGTGAACTTGCACAGCTTTCTGATGTCAAATAGAAGAATACATTAACACATGACCACCCACATTTACACATCATTAATGCCTATTTAGGGTTCAGCAATTTCACAGTGAAATAATGATGAAGAAGTAGGCTAGATACTATTCTATCACCTGAGGAAGATACTATTATTCCACTTTGTATATAACTAAGGATAAATTTGAAATGGGGAAAGTTTTTTAAATGTTGTGCTGAAAACGTGATTATTTTACAAGTTGATCATTAAACACAAGAGGTGCTAAATCAATTACTTTTATGCCGTGTAAGATGGCAGATTATACAGTGCATTCAGAAAGTATTCAGACCCCTTAATTTATTTTTCACATTTCGTTATGTTGCAGCCTTATGCTAAAATGCTTTATTTAATTTTTTCACATCAATCTACACTCCATACAAGGGCTGGGCGATAGGACGATGTAATCGGATATCGACGATGTCTTGCAAAGATCCCGATGCCGATTGCGACACTCATTGACGATGATCAACAGTATCGGGAAAAAAATCATGGATCTGAGAAGTCGGCAGATATATTAAACAGTAGCCCAGGATGTGAAACTAGCACCCGCCACCCGCAAAATGCGACAAGGATGAACCCATTTCGCAAGCTTCTCGTGTAAATGTATTTCATGTATGGGTAATTTTGCTCATCTACCCGCAATAGGCTGGCGACCTGTAAGATGTCTTGGAGTGACACATGACAAGAAATGCTGTTAGTCACAAAGACATGCGCTTGAAGAAACATACTTTATTATATTTTTAAGAACAGGCAAAAGAAAAGCCGTCAGTGCTTATTCCTGATTTGCTGTTTGTTCAGAGGCGTGCAGCACAAGCCTGTCTCGTGGAACAAGCGCATGTAAAGAGTTTTCACTCTTTTTTTTTTTTTTTCTCAGTTTCATTTGTCTGAAAACTGTTTGGAAGAATAATGTCGCCTATGAGAATGCTGCAAATTATCTCCAATCATCTCGGGAGGTGCTGTGAGTTTAATTAGCTTTATTTCCATGCGGTTAACATGCATTGTGAACGCAACTCTATAATAATAGTAATAATAATAACTAAGCAATATATCACAAGCAAGACTGCTGTTGAATAAAAGTTTGGCAAAAAAAGCAATGACATGTTGGAAAGTTCTATTTTCACTTGTTAAAAGTTTTAAGAATTGATTAGACACCATTTTGATGACTAAATTAAACTCTAAAACATGGAGTTCTGGAAAATAGAAATAATAATAACTAAAAGGAAAACATGATTTCGTAAAGAATAATACAGATTTCAGGGCGCTACTTAAAAACACTTAAGCAATGCATCCTTGATTGTGAAACACTTGAAGGAAACATGCATTTCTTTTAATTTATTATTTACATTGAAATGTAACTAGGGTAAATGGGTGTGTTCAATAGCACATTGTCATATTAGCATATTTTTGCTGTGGTACCGAAATTTGTATCGAGAACCGTGAAATTCCACTGGTATCAGTACAGACTACTGAAATTTTGGTACTGTGACAACATTAATTCTGACTACCTATGAGTAGACGACTTTAATGATTTAAGTTTAGGAATTTAGGAATATCTGAAGGCAAACAAGGCCAGTTTATTTCCTAAGAAATAACTTATTTCCTCAACGATCATTCAAACAGAACATATTTTACACAGGAGGAAAACTTTGTCCATTATTGTTTTCATAAGCCTTGGAAGACATTAAAAGCCCTTTGTTTACTCACCTTTTTCTTTACAGTGCAATGCCATAAGCATAGGTAATCTCTCATCTCCATCTGACCTGTACAGGTTTTTATTTTTTCTTTTTGCCTTGTGAATTAGTCATTTTAATAACTAGGCCTGTTTAATGATTTACATAAAATAAAAACTATATTACTATGAATGTTAATGCATGATATGCAAAATATCATCTTATTATCTATCTGTCTTCTACATATTATTATCTATTTTTGATATTAGGCAAACTGTTAGTCTCAGTCACCATTCACTTTCATTGTATGGAAAAAAAGATGAATGAAAGTGAATGGTGACTGGGACTAACATTCAGCCTAACATCTCCTTTTGTGTTCCACAGAAGAGAGAAATGCATATTGGCTTGGAACAACATATGGTTGGGTAATCATGACAGAATTTTGATTTTTGGGTGAACTGTCCCTTTAACTACCTATAAAAGTATTTGTTAAAGGTATTTGCCAGCAACAATATAAACGTAAGTCAGCACATGATTGCATGTCTTGCTGGAAAACAAATGACTGAGGAGAAAGATCATAATGGAGGTTGTATACAATAAAAATCATTCCATCTGAATAAAACTAGAGGTAAGAATTGAGGTAAATAGTAGTCCCCTGGGAGATTTAGATGCGATTTGTAAAATTTTGGATGTTTTAGTTTTACAAGATTTATTAAATAGTTGAAATAGTTTGAACTTTTAGCCCGCAACACTTGACAGTGCCATGTGTAACGCTGACGCTTTACTCCATAGACTTCAATGTATGGGGCAATGCTGTGAAAGGGCCTTAAAGGTCAGAAAGGCGGTGAAAAATAGTCATGCAATATTAAATTACGACTTTTGGTTCAAGAAACGTTGAGCAAAATTATCTGTGGGCTTCAAAGAAAAAAATAATGTAATATAACCTCTTTAATGCCATTTTTTCCAATTATAAATTGACTGTTTCCCTATGACTGAAATTGAGCAAACAGAGAAAGTGTATTTCAGAGCTCAAACAAAATATTGTCATATTACAGAAATATGCTTTTCAGCTGGCTTTTCATTAAACTCTGCCATGTGTGTTATTCTTTTGTCAGTGAAATAGCACCTTTTAATTGCTCTCTAGTTAAAATGATATATAGGTTAAATTCTTATACTGATCAAATAGTTATTTTCCAGTTCTTCATGTTTTCACATGTAGTCAGCTTGATCATATGCCTGCCTCACAGAGACCCTCAGATTATATTTCTGCTGCATGCTTTTTTTATTTCCTGTATTGCTAATAACAGGCTGCCATTGGCTAATGTAGGACTCTCATTCTAGGGGCATAATTACAGCATTAGGGCAACGCAGTCCGCAAATGACTGCTGGGATGCTGCAGCCACAACCACTTTTGCGAAAGACAAAGCAAGGCCTGTGTTTTCAGGCTGAATGAGGTGACCCACGCATTCATTCAAGACTTACATCTACATGGCAATCACGTGATCAGAGATACAACCTCAGCTTGACCTCTTGTGGTGCATTGGGTGCCTATTATATGCTTCCAATCCAGTTGGACATTCATTTCATATAGTTTAACATAATTTTTGCGCAGAAAGTTATGTGCATTTCTTAATGAGTTAATTTAGGTTGGGAAGAAGAAATACTTAGTGGCCATTAAAGGTGCACACAGTAATTCTAATCCAATAAATGTTTTGTCAAATTCTGTATATATCTCCTCACAGTCTGCTAGCTGTCCGTTCTGTGGGTGGGCTGAAAAAACAAATCTAGAATTTGTACACAGCCCTGGCTCTGAAAATCAGACAAAAACAAAGTGGTACAGACTGATCAACACAACACTACTCCAGCCAATCAACAGCAGGGGGTGGTTCTTGCACGTGCACAGGATGGGGGTGGGGGCAGTGTGAGAGGGAAATTCATTAGAAGAGCGATGGCAAATCTGGCTGATGTGAACTTTCTAAACTCCAAGGAGGACAAATGGCTGAGAAACCGACCAAGAGAAAAAGGTCAGACGAATATAAACTAAAAAAGAAGGATTATGATAAGTTGAGGGCTAGGAGCCACGTCAACATCGGCGAGGCTTTTCAGCGGTGAAGAAACCAACGAAAGGTAAAAGGCTTGAAGATGGATGCATAAGTTGCTCTTTTTCTTCTCGATAAGTGGGTAACATAAATTTAGCTGTTTCACAGAACCCATATATGCTGTTGTTGTGATGTTAGATTTAGTAGCAGGAGAGTTGTGAGTGTCTGGAGCTGGTGTGCGTAAAACCGTCTCGTGTGCATGAATTTGGGGGAGGCGGAGCTTCCAAAGGAGCACTGAAAGGAGGAGAGTGTTTGTTTTGGCAGTTGAGTTCGAATATCAACCATGTTTCTCAGGAATCGCTGAGTGCACCTTTAAGGTATAGCCTAATAGTTAAACATCTGGACTGGTAACCAAAAGGATGTAGGTTCAAATCCTGCAATGGGTGGCCTACTTTAGCAATCAACATTGCACCCCTAAACAAGGCACTTACATTTGGGTAAGTTTACATTTTGCTGTTCTATGGTGATGTCATGAGAAAGTTGTGAGAACCAATTCTGATAACCTTGCAATAACCCAATAACAATAATCACTCTCGCAACCATTCTGTTGTACTGAATTTCAGCAAGAATTTCACTTGTCCAATCAATTTCTAGGTGATCTAAGTGTTGTGTATTAATGAGGTATGTTTTTATTTGTTTGTTTATTTGAAAGGGAGAAATATTTAATAAATGGGTGTCCATTTAAGGGTGTGAGCATAGTAGTTAAAGATCTGGGCAACAGTGCCCGCCTACTTTTTCAGCCGTCTTGGTTCCGGAAGTATTTTTTCCATAAATGTTTTCCATAGGGAGTTAATCAAAATCCTTCCTAAAAGAGTTTTAAGCCATGAACCAAACCAACCAGGCTAATCACAACATTAAGAATTTTAATTTTAAGCCAAAAATGATTTAAAAAAACGCTCTAAAAAAGACTGTACTTTCATGAGGGAGTTCATCCCATAAAGCTTTGCGAATGTACAAATATATAAGTAATCGAGTGTAGGGAGACCGACAAAATTGCAGCATTTGAAGTGTGTTTAATGGGAGTTGCCAGTCACAGCAGAGCAGGTTTGGTGGGCTTTATTTGCATATTCTCTGATTGGTGAATCTTTCTTAACTGGATCATGGGTAGTGTAGTTCTTCACTAAATTCTGCCAATTAACAAATTTTGTTTTTTTAAATTAAGTTGAAATAATACTGACTGATGGTTCAGCAGAAGCATTTCATCGATTAACATCCTCGGAGCTCATGGTAGGTCTGTCTTTAAAGGTTTATTAGTTAGCGTTAATAATCAATTATCCAATGGAGGAAATTAATGGAATTTTTACTTGCGGTTGGAACCAGATCGTTGCGCTCTCTAACAGGAAGGTTGTAGCTTCGAATCCATTAACTACTATCACCATTGTGTCTGAGTAAGGCACTCAATCCCATATAAGTTTATTTGGCGTAGTTCCATATGGATATCACAGTAAAGTTGCGGAAACCAATCCCACCAGCTTTGGTCGTGTGGCAATAAAGATTCTAGTTAATTCACATTTGGAAAGAGATGTGGTATTGTGTTTTGAGAGTAAGGATATTTTGTCTTGCCCACCTGTGCTACCCAGCTGCAGAAAATGTTCTGAATGTGACAGGGTGACATCCGTTGGTTTGCATTGTTGTCGAGATTTATTTTGCTTACTCATCAACCTGCATTGTGGTTCATTCTATTGTGTCCCTGTTTCCTCATTTCAAACAGCAGAACTGGCAAGTTCATTACAGCTTAGCAGAGTGAACGGTTCCTTTCCATCCACATGTGGAAACCTGTTGGAGCCTAGCGAAATAACTCTTTATCTCTCAATGTCAGTGTTATTTGGTTCCTGACATGTTTTGTTTAAAGGCTTTATATATTTAGGGACTAATAAGTAAAAACAAGAAGCTTTGTGAAAGTAAGGTGGTGTCACAGCCAGACACAATGAAGACATATTATGTCTACCTTCAGTTTCAGGTTAACATTGTGCAGATGACATTGGTGTGATTTAACCCTCAGTTTCCTTGTCTTGCAGATAAGATGCTCTAGATGCTAAACACACCTGGAAATTTGGAATTTCCACAATTTTGTAATTGTGTTTTGCAAGCCTGAAAATTAGTATTAAGTCATGTAAAAGTTAAGGAAATTTCTAAAGTGAATATACATTTTTCCAGTTATGCTCTGCTCTAAAATATTTAATATACTTATAATGATGTCCGATTTTTGAGGGAATCTTTCTTTTGAGTCAGTTGGTCAAACTGTTTTACAAATCGCTCTGTATGATTCTTTAGCAAAACAGTCTGAATTTGAATAATTTAAAAAAAATCCTTATCCAGTAATCACAAACGACTGGAAAGGTCATGGAAATGTATTGTCATATATAGAGTTGATCATGTTAAGTCAGACTAGTAGTGACTTTTCATTGCAATCGTTTGGTAGCAGCATACTGACTTCTGCTTTTCTTTTGTAGTATGGGGCAGAGTTCCGAAGGTTTTCGGTGGATCGGCTAAAACCCGGCAAATTTGATGAGTTCTACAACCTCATCATGACCATCCACCGGATCGCAAACATGGAGGTGATGATTGGATATGCTGACGTCCATGGAGATCTCCTTCCCATCAATAACGATGAGAACTTTTGCAAGGCCGTGTCTACCGCACACCCCCTGCTGCGAATCTTCATACAAAAACAAGGTACAATCTCTCTCACTCCACATGCTTTCCTCCCACATCCCTTTGTTTGTGTCCTAGATTTGCCTTGCATTGTTTCTTCAAGGTGGATGTTACTGCTTTATTTGAAGCATTGTCTCTTTTTGTCTGTAGTTGTTTCTGGTGTAGGAGAACAGTAGAGATACATGAGAGTCAAACAGATGAATGCCTGAAGAATCGTTTTGAAATTGTTTTGTGACACTTTACATTGAATCGAATCTTGGTGTACTTCAAGATTCCCACCTCTAGTCACTTTATGGTTAAAACTCAACAGAATGTAGCATGTGAATTCAGTGCATGAAGTATTTACAGAGCGATCCAAGGATACTCAGCCCACAATTTCTCTGCCTCATCCTGTGGTTAGGCAAAAATACAGGGTAAATACAGTCATGTGATTGTATGTAGTGTTCTTTAAGCAAAGACATATATATATACACACATAGTCAAAAACAACGTCCTCAGTGTGGCCCCCGTGTGCAGCTATTATGTTGTCACATTTTCCCTTGCGTGGGCCAGCACACACTGATCTGTGTGTTTCTACAGGAATGACTGCTTGTTTTGATGGTAGGGAAGAGAGTGACAGTTCTTTCCTGTAGAGAGACTCAGACTCAGACTGTAAATCCCAATGCAGCCTTAAAGACAAATCAGCATCCTGTAGCCAAACTGATACAGTGTCTGTGTGCTGTTAGATATTTGTCCTGTGATGCCAGTCCTGTGTTTGTTTAGGTGCCAGCTAATGACTTGATTTCAGCTGCAAAATTTGCTTTCAAAAACTTGGTTACTAGTAGTCATGTTTAAGAGTGTAGAACCTGGTAAAGAACTACACTACCCATGATCTTGAAAAGGAAAGCTCCACCAATCAGAGAAATGTGGCCAACAAAGCATGCCAAAAGAGCTATGCAGTGACCACCCACTCCCATGGCACACTGTGAATAAGATAATCGAGATTGTCTCCCTACACTCTGAAACTACACATATATTTGTAAGTATCTGAATATTTTGCAGTACAGTTAAAATATATTGTTTCTGTACTTATATTCAGCAACTAAAAATAAATTATGTTTTTAAGTTGTCATTCACAATGCTTCAAGTGATTGTAGTTCATGAAAGATGTTAAGTACAGTTTTTTCCAAATAATCTTTTGTTTTAAATCAAAGTTTGTAATGTTGTGATTCACCTCGGAGCTGATTGGTTTGGTTAATGGCTTACAACTCTTTAATGAAGGACTTTATGAAATCCCTTTGGAAAAAGTGAATGGGGAAAATATTTCCGGAACCAAGACAGCTGAAAAAGTTAGCCGGCACCATTGCACTTTACACCGGATTCACACATACCCCTTGAGGGGGTGTGAGCAACGCATTGCGTTTGGGCTTTCACATTAGCCGCGTCTCTTTTCTAGGTTCCTATGGCAAAGGCGGGCGGTCACATGCACTTGTTTATCAACATACTTGGTTGTGATTGGTTAATATATCAAAGCAGGCAAGTCCACTCAGCAGTCATCTTTGGAACGCTCTCGGGCAGGCTGGGCACCTATTTTCTTTGTAAACAAGCGACAAAAAAGTACAGCTCCTATCTATTTGAATGGGAAAGACTGAAATGTCCAAAAAGGTTGGTCAAGATGCAGACCTATAAATTGTAGTGTATAGTTGGTTCGGTTTAAATATTGTTTATTTATTTTTGCATCTTTTCTAAAATCTCCTGATTATTTTAGTTTTCTACTGCACTCAGAGACGCTGAGTTTAGCGTGAGCCGTGTGGCAAATAGGTTCGGCGCCGAAACTATCAGCTCACTGCCACGTCTGAGACGCTTTACCTCACGATTTACACTTGCAATGTGGAGGGTGTAATCTGTTAATTTGGGTGCCGAAACATAAACGCGCTGCTCACGCCCCGCTCACGGAGGATATGTGAAACCGCCATTATTTAAGATCTGTCAACAGCATCTGTGGCATTCTATTGAGTACCACAGAAAATGTCGTCCCTCAGTTTGAAAAATAAATGAAATTTGAGTTTACAGTAATGCACTTGCAGCGGCTCTCTATAAAGCCACAAAATGTAAACATTACATACACGTTAACATGAGACTAGTGTGATTAGAATTGCTTGCTAACCTTGTCTGTGCAAAGTATCAAATCTTTCAACTCCCGTCAAGACCATGCAAAGACAGTAAACCCAGTAATCTTTGCATGATATTTGCAAGGATTGCAGAAAGCGCAGAAGTAAATCCACCCAGAGAAATTACATTGGTGACACAAAAGCTAGATGTTCATCCACCTAAAATAGAAGTCCCACTGCTTCAATTTAAAGTCATGTCCACACTAAAACATTTTGTTTTAAAACACATAGATTTTTCTACATTTACGCCTCTCATCCACACAGGAAAGGGTGTTTTCCTCCACCAAAAATGGAGACTTTTGAAAACTTTCTCCATAACCACATAATTTGGAAAACGATAATGTTAGAAAACTGAAAACAGAGTTTACTGATTAGTCTGGATGTGACCTGAAAGTGCTTCAACAGAAATACAATTTGCACATTTATGCTTTTTTCTTTTTCTTTTTTTTTTCCTTTTTTTTTTTTTTTTAACCCTGTGGAATGCTTTGCCTCATTGAATTCCATTGTTAGAGCATTGCTGTGGTTATGGAGAGCGTTTTCAAAAGTCTAAATTTTTTTTGAAGGAAAACGCTGTTTCAGTGTGAATGAAAGGCATAAATGTAGCAAAATCAATGTGTAAACCCAATTTTTACTTGTTTTCATAAACAAGCCAACCTTATTGGTTGACCACTAGTTGTTAGATAATTGGTGTGTGGATTATATGGATTATTATTTTGAATAAAGTGTGCTTGGCTGTTCATTTGTGGGTTCAGTTCTCTCTATTCTCAGAGGGACTGCTGCCTGTAGAATGCAGGTCACAGACAACCATCTCTCTGTTGGCATGGCAGGCATTTCACACAAACAAAAGAGCCACATGAAAAGAGACAAACAGATAGAGAGAGGCACCTTAGCAGGCTGGGCTGTGCTCATCTCTCCACAGCCACACACACAACTTCTCTAACCACACTTTTGAGGTATGAACGCTGCAACATTTGTATACTTAACATCTCTGCAGTTACACAACTGCAGTCCACTTATGCCTCGATGAAGAAGCAATGCATAGTTAAACCCAAGAACAGGCTTCGAGCTGTTTACAGTAAATATTTTGTTTAGTATTATTAACAGCTAATGCTGGTGACACTTTTGACACTTTATGTACAGTTAAGTTTAGCAGACCTCATAAAGGACGATTCAATGACTAGATTACATTTTATGAAGAAAATTTAGTAAATCCTTAGCAAGGACCATTAGTTAGATGTTTTGGTGACAGAAACATATTTTGGACATCACAGATTATGCTGTTTTCAGAAAAATTAGTGGAATGTGGTCAAACCATTCATGCACAAAGTTCTTTTCCTCACGATGGTTTGGCTTCGAGTCATGGATTACGTAAGTCGTGTTTTCTTAAAACAGCACAAGCTTTTAAGTTGTCAGCAGGATTCAGCAGTACTATTATGCTAATTAGTATCTTTGCACATAGCTGTGAGTGCCATTCAGCGCTCATAGTGACCATTGTGAATGTGGGACAATGAGGTGCTTTCTCATGGTTTAGCTATCTCTTAACCTGAGTGTGAGTAAGCCCGTAACAAGCAGCGCTCGCTGGGCTCCCAGCATTCATGTCACTCATGAGTTACTGACATAGACGCACTCACACAGATAGACGGTGAGTCAGAGCAGTGTAAATGACAAATTATATGCTGCCTTCATGTGCTTCATGCCTTCATCGTAATTTTCCTACTTCCCACTTCTGAAGTGGTAATTACGAGTATGTCGTGTTCACATGCTTTGTTGTCGGAAAGAACAGGAAACATGGACGAGGCCAGGTTCATTCATTCATATTTCTTGAGGAACTTTTTTTTTTGTTTTTTTTACACCATAATACATATCACTCAGTTAGCTTGCTGACGATAATGGAATTTTGGTCAAATACAAGGTATTTTCACAGTGTAAATACGTACAATATGCATAGAATGGTTGCTGATATACATAAATGAATATGACCAAAATGGCAAGCGCTAACAATTAGCTGTGTTTAGAAAATTTTATAAAACCTGTCATTCACTACAGAAACTACTCTCCTCCACCATCTCCTCCACAGATTTAATATTTTCGTTTAGGACATCTACTTTTTCCATGACACAATAATGTATACAACAATTGTTTACAGACAGATTGTTTCACTTTTAATTGACTATATCACAATTCCAGTTGGTCAGATGTTTACATACACTAAGTTAACTGTGCCTTTAAGCAGCTTGGAAAATTCCAGAAAATGATGTCAAGCCTTAAGACAATTAGCCAATTAGCTTCTGATAGGAGGTGTACTGAATTGGAGGTGTACCTGTGGATGTATTTTAAGGCCTACCTTCAAACTCAGTGCATCTTTGCTTGACATCATGGGAAAATCAAAAGAAATCAGCCAAGTCCTCAAAAAAATTAATAAAAAAAATGGTGGACCTCCACAAGTCTGGTTCATCCTTGGGAGCAATTTCCAAATGCCTGAAGGAACCACATTCATCTGTACAAACAATAGTACGCAAGTATAAACACCATGGGACCACGCAGCCATCATACCGCTCAGGAAGGAGATGCGTTCTGTCTCCTAGAGATGAACGTAGTTTGGTACAAAAAGTGCAAATCAATCCCAGAACAACAGCAAAGGACCTTGTGAAGATGCTGAAGGAAACAGGTAGACAAGTATCTATTTCTACAGTAAAACGAGTCCTATATCAACATAACCTGAAAGGCTGCTCAGCAAGGAAGAAGCCACTGCTCCAAAACCACCATAAAAATGCCAGACAGCAGTTTTCAAGTGCACATGGGGACAAAGATCTTACTTTTTGGAGAAATTTCCTCTGGTCTGATGAAACAAAAATTGAACTGTTTGGCCATAATGACAATTGTTATGCTTGAAGGGAAAAGGGTGAGGCTTGCAAGCCGAAGAACACCATCTCAACCATAAAGCATGGGGGTGGCAGCATCATGTTGTGGGGGTGCTTTGCTGCAGGAGGGACTGGTGCACTTCACAAAATAGATGGCATCATGAGGAAGGAAAATTATGTGGATGCGGAGTGGTGGTGGCGTAGTGGACTAAAGCATTGAACTGGTCAGTTGGTTCAATCCCCACAGCCACCACCATTGTGTCCTTGAGCAAGGCACTTAACTTCAGGTTGCTCCAGGGGGACTGTCCCTGTAATAAGGGCACTGTAAGTCGCTTTGGATAAAAGCGTCTGCCAAATGCATAAATGTAAATGTGGATATATTGAAGCAACATCAAGACATCAGCCAGGAAGTTAAAGCTCGGTCACAAATGGTCTTCCAAATGGACAATGACCCCAAGCATACCCCCAAAGTTGTGGCAAAATGGCTTAAGGACAACAAAGTCAAGGTATTGGAGTGGCCATCACAAAGCCCTGACCTCAATTCAATAGAAAATCTGTGGGCAGAACTGAAAAAGCATGTGCGAGCAAGGAGGCCTACAAACCTTACTCAGTTAAACCAGTTCTGTCTGGAGGAATGGGCCAAAATTCCAGCAACTTATAGTGAGAAACTTGTGGAAGGCTACCCAAAACGTTTGACCCAAGTTAAACAATTTAAAGGCAATGCTACCAAATACTAACAGTGTATGTAAACTTCTAACCCACTGGGAATGTGATGAAAGAAATAAAAGCTGAAATAAATCATTATTATTCTGACATTTCACATTCTTAAAATAAATTAGTGATCCTAACTGACCTAAGACAGGGAATGTTTTCTATGATTTAATGTCAGGAATTGTGAAAAACTGAGTTTAAATGTATTTGGCTAAGATGTATGTAAACTTCTGACTTAAACTGTATACATACATACATACATATACATATATATATATATATATATATATACACCGATCAGCCACAACATTAAAACCACCTGCCTAATATTGTGTAGGTCCCCCTCGTGTCACAAAAACAGCACCAACCCGCATCTCAGAATAGCATTCTGAGATGATATTCTTCTCACCACAATTGTACAGAGCGGTTATCTAAATTACCATAGACTTTGTCAGTTCCAACCGGTCTGGCCATTTTTTATTGACCTCTCTCATCAACAAGGCATTTCCGTCCACATAACTGCCGCTCACTGGATGTTTTTTGTTTTTGGCACCATTCTGAGTAAATTCTAGAGACTGTTGTGTGTGAAAATCCCAGGAGATCAGCAGTTACAGAAATACTCAAACTAGCCCATCTGGCACCAACAATCATGCCACGCTCCAAATCACTGAGATCATATTGATTCCCCATTCTGATGGTTGATGTGAACATTAACTGAAGCTCCTGACCCGTATCTGCGTGATTTTATGCACTGCACTGCTGCCACACGATTGGCTGATTAGATAATCGCATGAATTTCTGTACGAGTATTTCTGTAACTACTGATCTCCTAGGATTTTAAGGCACAACAGTCTCTAGAATTTACTCCGAATGGTGCCAAAAACAAAAAACATCCAGTGAGCGGCATTTCTGCGGACAGAAATGCCTTGTTGATGAGAGAGGTCAACAGAGAATTGCCAGACTGGTTGGAACTAACAAAGTCTACGGTAACTCAGATAACCGCTCTGTACAATTGTGGTAAAAAGAATATAATCTCAGAATGTTATTCTGAGATGCGGGTTGGTGCTGTTTTGGCGGCACGAAGGGGACCTACACAATATTAGGCAGGTGGTTTTAATGTTGTGGCTGATCGGTGTGCATATACATATATATATATATATATATATATATATATATATATATATATATATATATATATATATATACACGTACATACAGGGTTGGGAGGGTTACTTTTGAAATGTATTCAACTACAGATTACAGAATACATGCTGTAAAATGTCATTTGTAACATATTCCGTTAGATTACACAAGGTCAGTAACATATTCTAAATACTTTGGATTACTTCTTCAGCACTGGTAGATTTTTTCACTTGTTTCGACTATAAAAACTCTGCCAGTACAGTAAGACAAAATACACATGTTAAAAATACTTTCTCTGAAAAACCTAAATATCTTATGCAGTGTTGTTTCTAAAATAAGATTAATCAAATTGATTTTTAGATATTTTTACAAGAAAACAATAAAAAAACATTATCAAGAATATGATTTTTGCCCTAATATCAAAAGGTCTTATTAGAAAAAAAGAAATTATGATCAACGTAAATTTTCTTGATTAAAAAAAAAAAATATGATCGTGCCTGGTAACGTGCATGTAAAATGGCTAGAGATAGCTGTTTAGCTTAGTTTTCTTTTTTCTGCTCATATGAATGTAACACATCATAAGAAAGTGTTTCACTGCTGTTCAAATACACTTTGGATCGCATCATTTATATGTATAAATGTTTTCCATCTGAAAGGACTAAATATTATATGAAACAAATGAAAAATAAAATGCAAAGTAATCTCTTCAGTAATCAAAATACTTCTTGATTGTAACTGTATTCAAATTACCAAATTTAAATTGCAACTGTAGTGGAATACAGTTACTTATATTTTGTATTTTAAATACGTAATCCCGTTACATGTATTCCGTTACTCCCCAACCCTGTGTGTGTGTGCGCGCGCGTGTGTGTAAATATGTAAATATTTATATATATATATATATATATGACACACACACACTGGCAGCCAAAAGTTTGGAATAATGTGCAGATTTTGCACTTCTGGAAAGAAATTGGTACTTTTATGGCATTCAACTGATCACAATGTATAGTCAGAACATTAATAACATGTAATGACAAAAATGTACATTAATAACAAAAATGTACAGAACTTAAACTACTTCAAAGAGTTCTCATAAAAAAAAAACTCCACACGCAGCAATGACAGCTTTGCAGATCTTTGGCATTCTAGCTGTCAGTTTGTCCAGATACTCAGGTGACATTTCACCCCACACTTCCTGTAGCACTTGCCCTAGATGTGGCTGTCTTGTGCGTGAGAAGTGCCCGACCTTACAGTCTAGCTGATCCCACAAAAGCTCAATGGGGTTAAGATCCATAACAGTCTTTGTTTCTTTGCCCACTCTAACCTTTTCTTTTTGATTTTCTGTTTCAAAAGTGGCTTTTTCTTTGCAATTCTTCCCATAAGGTCTGCACCCCTGAGTCTTCTCTTTACTGTTGTACATGAAACTGGTGTTGAGCGGGTAGAATTCAATGAAGCTGTCAGCTGAGGACATGTGAGGCGTCTATTTCTCAAACTAGAGACTCTGATGTACTTATCCTCTTGTTTAGTTGTACATCTGGTCTTCCACATCTCTTTCTGTCCTTGTTAGAGCCAGTTGTCCTTTGTCTTTGAAGACTGTAGTGTACACATTTGTATGAAATATTCAGTTTTTTGGCAATTTCAAGCATTATATAGCCTTCATTCCTCAAAACAATGATGAGACTGATGAGTTTCTAGACCTAATATTGACCTTAAGACATGCCAATCTATTGCATACTGTGGCAACTCAAACACAAACATAAACACAATGTTAAGCTTAATTTAACGAACCAAATAGCTTTCAGCAATGTTTGATATAATGGCAAGTGATTTTCTAGTACCAAATTAGCAATTTAGCATGATTACTCAAGGATAAGGTGTCGGAGTGATGGCTGCTGGAAATGGGGCCTGTCTAGATTTGATCAAAAATGACTTTTTTCAAATAGTGACGGTGCTGTTTTTTACATCAGTAATGTCCTGACTATACTTTGTGATCAGTTGAATGCTACTTTGGTGAATGAAAGTACCAATTTCTCTCAGAAACAGCAAAATCTGTACATTATTCCAAACTTTGGCCACCAGTGTATGTACAGTATAATATATAAAATATTATTATGTGTGTCTTATTCAGTTGAACTCCGAGCGTCTCATTAACCTGCATCACTTTCCTGATGAGTGCGTGAAGATTATCTGCTTTGAAGTGCTGTGATGCACACGTTGTCTGCGGAGGTGTGCGTCAAACTCCTGTGAAAATATAAATGAGGATTTTAGTAGTGAATGCAAAGCGCTCCAGTTTCACTTTATTTTAACGTTCGTGTAATGTCAAACGTTCATGGTCTTTGTGGATTCATACACGCAGTGTTAATGACTCACAGTAACGCAGAAGAAATGACAGAATGAAGAAACATTGAATCTTAAAGGTGTTCCTTCATGCGATTAAACCGGCTTGTGGGTATAATCAGAGAGCCTTAAAATAACTTGTAAAAGTTAATAATTTAGGACAGTAATATTTTACTATTGCATAATATAATATAGTAAAATAATTAAGTTTGGTTGGTTTCCAACAACAACAATGTAAATGTAAAATGGGTCAAGACTAAAGTTGACCAAAAAGAGACAGATATTTTAAGTATTTGGAAAAAAAAATTATATTTTAAATATTATTTTTCAAGGCATTCATACATTTTTAAAGCCTTAAAGGAAATCATATATCCTGATTTTATTATATGATAACATGTTAAATATGAATAAATGACTTAAGGCACATGAAGCACACAAACTTTAAGAAGTATGACCATTTGTATGACAATTCATCATTAGAATTGTTAAAGCCCTAAAACAGACAATAGTCATAATTGCAATTATTTGTTTGACAATTATTTGTCAGCCAAATTTCCTGACAGCCCTAAGCATGTTCAGCCGGACTGTGTATTTCAAATGCATTGGCCAAGCACTCGAATTTGTGTACACTTACTTGCGTAAAGAAGATGTTGCCGGCCACAAATTAAAGGCTGATGGGTAGGGCTGCACAATTAATCGAAATAAAATTGAAATCGCGATCTGACTTTGTGTGATTATTAAATTGCAAAGGGCTGCGATTTATTTAAATAAATAAATAGTCTACTCGATTTAAAGTTTTTTTTTTGTTTGTTTTTTTCCTGCTCTGTCCAGTCTATATTACATTAGAGCATTATTACAGCGTCTTCAGAGTGGTTCTGTGCTCCACAACTCTATCTAATGCTTAGAGTAAAAGAAGTGCTCAGCATTCGGTTCCGTACGTGCGCTAAGTGCTTTAAGTACACTACACCGGCGCGTCCTGCGTGAAGCGGTTTTTATTATCAGCATCTCAGTCTCCGCCAGGCACAGGCATCATAATAATAACGCGGAATACAAGATGGAGTATAATTCAAACAGTTTTATTAAATGATTGCTGAGCAAACAGCACAGTCAGTAGCACCTGTATAATCCAGAAAGAAAGTTGGAGATCAGATGTTACAATCCTGATTGGAGCATCCCTAATATTCCAGTTGATTGGGTTTCAAAAACTAATGATAATTATTAGTCTGCTGAGACCCTATCACAAAATGGACAAAAACAGGTACACGTTGGATGGGTACAATTTGAAAATGAAGAAGACAGTATTTTTCTTTGTTTCACTGTTTATATATTTATTTGTTTGTGGGTGAGTAATAATAAAAAAAAATTCTCAGTTTGGTTCATTTTAAGAGGAATCAAGTGTGAAATCTCCAGATGCCTTTTGGCAGTTGTACATGTGAAAAACATTTCCTTTTTTATTTATTTATTTTATTTTTATTTTTTCATAATCGCAGTTCAAATTGCAATCGCAATATTTTTCAAAATAATCGCAATATGATTTTTTTGTCCAAATCGTGCAGCCCTACTGATGGGCCAGATGTGACCTGAAGCAATGGCCTTAACTTACACAGACAAAACAGTTTCTTTACATGCCCCCCTGGAGTCAACAAAGCTCTGGGATCTCACAAAACTTTATATTATTCTTAAAATTTTCAAGGTCATCACTGAAGACTTCCTTTATTTAAATACACTATAAAGAACAGAAAGAAAAAAAAGAAAAAGAAAAAAAACAGCCTAGGCAGTCTGAGTTAATTTCCTTTCTTTGGTTCAGCCAGACATTGAACATTTAGCAGACTCTGACTCAGGGCTTTCTAATGTTCAGGATAGCTCAGTTAAGACCCAAATGTAGATCCTTCCTCTGCGGAGACAGATTCAGGGGACTTCTACACCAGAGTATTGTGGGAAAGACCCACCTGTGCACCTGCTCTGGCCTGTGGTTGGCCAAAAACATGGGAACTCCCTTTAGATCTCTGGGTAATGACTAATCTAGGGTCACAGGAAATGAATGTGGTGGATCTGTCGCGGTGTTGGGCTGTAACTAACTAAAAGTAGCGATATTTCCATCTTAAGTATATTTTTCAGTAGCATGACCATGGTCGTCTTTCAAGGGGTGCTAGGAAGTCTGATTCATTGTAGCGAATTGTTCATTTAGATGATTCACTGATTCATTTGAATCCTTAAATAATTATGTGACATTTTAGGTCTTTTTTGCTAAATATTTAGTTACAATAATTGCTGCTGTTCATCACAGCAGCATGTTTTCATAAAAATAACCCTTTCTTTAAAAGCACTTATGATTCCAGATGGGAACTGAATATGATGTACTGAGTTAGGGAATATGACCCAGGATTTGTTTTACTTATTTAATTTAGCCCATCATGTTTTGTTTATGACATAATAATAAACTGGAGGAAAACACTGCCGCCCTGTCGTGGCACTCTTGACTTTAAAGCCATCACACGGTTCATCTTTGTCATGCAACATCTGTTGCTTAAAGGAACATTTGAATCGGGAGTGGTTTTGTTTTTATGTCGTTACAGTGGAAGTTTAGAGGATAAAAACACAGACACATGTTCTTTGTTTATTCAAGCCCAAATTAGAAATGAAGTTGATGGAGAACACATGTCCTGTCAGAAGTCTTCATAGTGTACTAGGTTGGCTACCACTTAATGGTATAAGTAATGTTATCTTATTTTACAGAGTCCGAAAATATGAAGACCATTTGTTGCTTGTCAAGTGGCCTTATGCTTGTGTAATGATCCTAGTGAAGTAAATAAGCTGATATTTGGTCCTTTCAAGACTATCAGTATAACCATGCCCGCTAGGCTGATTAACAGAAGCGTTATAGAGGTAACAGTCTAGTCAATGAATAATGTGCAATTCTTGATTTCAATTATTTTTTTGAGAATTTCAAGTAAATATTGTGAAAACATTTGAGCGAGTATGTGTGCGAGAATCTCAATTACTGCAATCATATTTTATTAGCCTTTATGACATGGCTCTGTGAAATACTCTATTCTGATTGGTCAATCATGTCATCCAGTGGTGTGATATTTTTGAAAAATGATGCACATCCAGGAAAAAAAATTATATTTCACTGGTCAAACGGGTATTGCAAGTCATCTTTCCTATTTCTCGTATCACTCTGCAATCTCTACAAGTAAGATAATTAAATAATTTCAACTCAAGTCAACATTTCATCCATTTATTTACTTATTTGGCAAGTAGTCTTGTAAAAAGTGGGGTAATAAGCAGCCAGACAGGCATTTTTGCAATATAAACACCAACAAAACTTCAAGAAAGTTAACTTTTTCCTCCTCCTCCTCACATAATAACGTAATTTTAGCTCAAATCATTAATTTATGTCCATTTACCGTAACTGATAGGGTTTAATTGGCATCAACCAGCTGTCTGTACATTATCCCTTATTGCATATCTGAATTATATGCTTTCCAACTATCATATCAATCCATGATTTATATCATAAACTCTTAAACTCAGAAATAATAATACATGTTTGCTATATTCTATATGTCCTGATCAATGCACTTGTATCTAATTCTGATCATATTGTTGCTCAAATCGGATCAGTCTTAACATCACTTACACATGTGATGTATTAAACCCTCCTAATCTAATAGTGCTGCTGTCGTCTATGTGTGCCAGTCAGTTTGCTAATGGTTTAAGTTGTGCCACTATATCAAATTGTCAATTCAAATTCATATGAAAATGATTCTTAAGGAAATTGATAAGACCGAAATTGCAGAATTAAAACATCTCCAAGCTAGCTAGTGATCTGGCATATTTGTATGCTATGAAAGCTGTAACAGTGCTGGGAATCTGTATGAATGGGGTTATTCTAGTTCACAGTGACCTACAGTAGATGTGTCAAGGCCCAGTCTAAATACAGGACACAGAACATCAACAAACATGAAGGTTTCCTATATGTGGATTGTTGCTGTTGGCTAAACTAAACTAAACGGAAAAGGCAAAATTTAGGTAGACTAAATGTTGATTGTGGTGTAGCCAAGGTCTTTTAAACAGGGTTTTGTGTCCTGCATGTATGTTTACACAGTGTTTCACTAATGGCAACACAATCTCACCTGAGAAAACTGGGTCTGTAGAAACCACTTAAAATGACAGACTATTTTAGATTCTAAATGTTGGTCTTAACTGCCTTAATTATTGGTCTAAATTTATCCTTTGAAATATGCTTACAATTTGGCAAATAGCTCAAGCGTTTTTTCCTCCAAAACCTGGCACACTACACAACTCAAGCTCGTCTCCTTTGGTGTTTTGAGTCGGCGACTGGTCTGCGACTAAAAAGTCTCAGATTGCACAACCGATAGTCAAGTAGTGTACTGTCCCAACGAGAGAGAGAGACCAGCAATAAGCAACAGGCAATAAAATACAGGAGAAAGTGCAAGAGGAGAACAAGGCATTGGGAAGCAGGAGTAAAAACATGTTTGGAAAACAAAATGAGACATCACCCATGTCTCGTAAATCGCCATCTCGTCATTGTTTTTAGCAGTTTTTCCTGTTCTGTGAAAAATCAGTGCAATAACGAGTGCGAGCCCATTTTTCATGTTGTTTGTTGAAATGTTATCACAATTTAACTCTCTCATTGCTATATGCTTAAGTTCGTGAATGAATTTCAGAATCGTAGTTTCAGTTGGGGATGAATGGTTGTGAAGTTGATACACACAGTCTGCGATCAGTCATGAGGTTTGTGCACCAGCACAACAGAAAACAAAACACTGTCAGTCGTAGGGTGCTGACTGCAAGTCGTATAGTGTGTGCTTTATTGATTGACTGTATGAAAACAATCCTAAATCTGTTATTTATAATACAGGCTATATTTTGACATTGAATTTCAATTAACACCTAAAGTAGCTTTCTGACTTTCTGCTGACAGAAATGTAAAGCATTGATCATATTTTCATACTCTTTCAAACTCAAAAAATGAATGGATATTTTTACAGCATGGCAGTGCATTCGACCTTGCTTGTTAGAGCCAAAAAAGAAAATCTTTCTTCTCATGCACTTGTAAATGTGCCTTTTAATCTATACTGGAATGATCTTCAAAGTCTGCCTGCTAAAACTGCAGGAAATTGCTTTCCAAGGCATTCTCTGGCATTGCTGGTTCTGTGTGCTTTTACTGGCTAATTTTAGAAGAGTTGCACTCAAAGGCTTCTTCCACAGGGGAGGAGAAGAGGGGAAAAAAGCTGGAAAAGTGAGTGAGAGGACATATTAGACAGTAAATAGTAGGGAGGTGTCAGTGAATAGTTTTAAGGCCCCGATAGACATCATACGAAATCGAAGAATGAACGGGTGTGACGTAATTTAGAACAAAATCTGGCCAAAATGAAGGTGTTTTTTTTTTAGTTCATTTCAGTGGTTCGTAACAGCTCGTCTGAGCAAACTTTTAGGAAAACTTCTAACTGGCTGCTAAACACCTTGCCATCGGTCCCTGTTATTGGTAGACCTGAAGCGCCACTTACTTTGTATACATTGTTCAGTCAAAATGAACATACAAACAAGTGCCCATTCACTCATATGCCATCTGCAGCGAAAGCCATTCACACATCTGCCCATAGTAAAATATTTTGTTTTCATTCTTTTGTCTGTATTCTGCACATTAACACACTTTTATACATCCATCTTTGCAGTAGTATCAGTGTCATCATAAATTACAGTGTAATGGGCGCATATTATGGCCACATATAGCGTGCTAGCTCAATAGCTCCATAAATTCAGAATGTAAACAAGTCATTGATAACATATTTTAATGTTACATTAGTTAAGATTTGACATTTAGCTTCGTCATATTTAAATGCTCCTCTAAACGCCTCCCACAGCGGTGTGGCGGGTGTCTGAATGTTTGCGAACAGTATACCATTGCTTGGCTCTTTCAAACTTTTTTTTTACCCCTGAACGAAGAACGAAGAAGAACTTCTTTGGAATTATATCGGGGCCTTTAGAGGGTTCCACCATTCCCCTGGATGGGCCTTTCATATTCTCGCGAATGCTTATTCAAACAGTTACGAGATACGCGAGAACCAACATTGTTTGACTTCATTGATGTGCTTCATTGATTAATCTGTATGTTGGGGAAAATTTGCATGTGCAAATGATATTTGAGTGCTTTGAGCAAGCTTTTCGTGAATAAGAACTTACATTTTGTCCTATTTCTCACACAAAGCTATCATTGTATGAAAAAGATCAGTTTGGGGATTTATCAGAATTTCTTATTATGTGCTCCACAAAAGAAAGAAATCATTTGTGTTTGGACTGACATAAGACTGTGCAACAAAATCTGTGCCTGTATTTTCTCTCACCATCTGACTATTGGTCCCACTGGCCATTTCACGGTAACTTACCTTTATGCAAGCAATAGGTGCCTGTACTGTGAAACATATTGCTTATTTTTGCCAGTACGGTGTACTGCTGCGTACCGGGCACTGAGAGTGAGTAAATGATGACAGAAATGTCATTTTATTGTGAACTATTCCATGTGTCTGGGCTGTTTTTAATTTGTCTGTCTGATTACTTGGTTCATAGATTTGATTTCATCATTCACATTGCTACAATGAAAGGAAAGATCTCCATAGCTATTGAGAATTTCACTTAAGTGTGTGTAAGCTATATCCTCCATGACATTTGTTTTCACAAGGCCCAAACTTTTCCTGCTTTTTTCCCTCTTGTGAGTGTGCATGGTATTTTTGGGGGAGACATCGGGCGATCCACCATAAACTAATTCCTGTAGCATTTAGGTTTCATTGTTCACACATCCGTGTCTGGAATCTCTGCCACAAGTTGTTTGTTTTTATGCCTTTATGATGTTTTTACCTTTTAATTAGTAAGTCTTCATGATGTTTCATAAGTAATTCACTTAAATAGCTGTGCTTTCTACAGCACAATGGCCATTACATTTTTCTAGAAGGTTCTGCCATGTTTTTCGTCTGTTTCTCTGTCTGTCTGCTGCAGCAGCCAACCGCAGTGAACCGTTTGCACATCTGGCTGGTCGAAGACGCCACCACCAGCAGAAACTAATCTCCCCATGCTGTGAGATTATATTGCATCCCTGATTATTTTGATATGGATTTATTTGTGCAAAATATCCTTGTTGCTCTCTGTGCTACATCTCTTATGTAAGGACATCAGTGGATTATGCAATTCACGTGCTGTTGGCGAGTCCCAGGGCAGAGCGGCTGGTCCTGCCGAGATTATTTTTGGCACTTGTGGAGCATTAGCAGGGCTGTGTGTTGCCCATTTCATATGGGGGAAAATAACTAAAAAATTAGACTAGAGGGTGTTTTTTTTTATTATTATTATTCTGGCTGAGTTTAAAGCGCTAGTTACAGTAGTGCAGCTTCACTTCCTTTTGTTAGTGTTACTCTTGACACACTCTTTTAGAGAGGAGCCTGAGGCAGTTCCATTAACAGCAACGATTCTCTGAAACATCATATAATAAAAGTATTCATAGATTGCTTTTAATTATGTCTTAAAAAGGGAGACATAAAAGCAGCTGTCAGGCTGCTCTTTGATACTGCAGCAGTTCTGTTCTTTCCAGTGCTAATCTCACAAGAAACAGGGGCATATCAATCTTATTTTTTGAGGGTTTCTCCAAATGTTAATTTATTGGACTCTAATGGCCAGAACCTGTCTGATTCTGGGCCTATATTGTGCTGGTTGCCACTGAGATCTGTTCTATGTTCTTTTGCCAAGCTTGGCCTACTCTCGAGTCACTGAATGACTGATGTAAAGTGTGTGTTGTGTGGTCCACCATGTGTGGTATGATTATAGGATGCAGTAAAAGACATAAAGAGGGTGGAGGATGGGGCAGAAGCCATGTGAGTTCTTTGTGTCATACAGGTGGATTTTAACAGAAACTCTGATACACATTTTCCAAGTGGAATTTCTGAACAAGCAAGAGCATGGCTGAGATTCAGTTGTATTTTGGTTTCTGTTTTAAAGGATATGTTTTTCTCTCATGATTTTGTTATAAAGGGTCTTTATTTTAGGAGGTGTCTTCAACTGCAACTTTCTTCTGTGAAGATTCCAACATCAAAATGGTATTTAAATAGCTTCATTCCTGGATTCTTTGATCTTGCGGTCTGTGATGTCTTTCTCCACCACCATACCCTTTTTATACTTGCAATAGGAACCATTGCCAGCCTCAAATGTTGTTGTGCTTGGTCAGTTCTTGATGTCTTCTTGGTCAAGGGATTCATTTACTTAGTATGCTCAAAATGAATCGCCAAACTTGCCAATATTGTACACAATATGAAACCATTTTTGGTTAAGTTCAGCCCAATGAGAACTTGAGCTGGCCTCCAAGTGACCTTTCTGCATACATTGTGTGAATTCACTTGGAATCAGCATCACTCTACACTGCCCAGTTGGAGACACTCTGAGCCATACAATACCCCTGGTGCCCACTCCCCAAAAAAGAAAGTGACTCAGGAAGAATGAATCTCATGTTGTCCAGTTGTCTTGGACAGGGAGGAAGTGGCCTACACTAAGATTCTGGTGGCTATAGTTGTTTATAGCCTGTAGCAAAACTTTGTGGCCTTTGGAGTTAGCCCAGTTCCTTGTGGTTGGACTGAGATTTGAGGCCACAGTCCCATTCAGGGTGTGTGCAACCGGAGAGGTGCATTCTGGGTGATGGTGGTTTAGTCACTCTACTGAAATTTATCTTGAGGCACCTGGCTGAGCAAGAGTAGCTGGTTTTTGTAAAGCTTGTTCCAGTTCCTTGCTAATTAGAGCTGTTCTCTGGGACTAGACAAGACATGTACAGCACATGAGCTGTTTATCCTAACACAGTGCTCCCTCTTCAAGGGATCTACTCACTTTGATTCAGAGTTTTAAAGGCATGTGTGTGCTTGTTTATCTGGGATTACGTCTGCGCCATTTGAGAAGCAACTGGGTCAGTTTTTCGGGTGGATGGAAAAACATACCTGATGTTTCTTTTGAAACTGTAATCAGATCCATCTGCCTTTTGATGCTTTAGACAGACATATGACTAATATATAATTCATTTACTGTCACTAAGACGCCTTTGTGTCATTTTGTGATTCTTATCAACTGAACAATCCCTGTCTATTGCCTCTGCATTCACAAACTTCTCAAACTTGATGTGAATTCTCATTTGTAGACAGGCTGTCTGGTCCATTTCAGCCTATTTCCAGTAACAATACATAGCCTACATCTTTCTTTCACTCTCTCTTCTGACACATTCTTCTCTCCCAGTTTCCAAATTTATGTTCTCACACCATAACGTTTTCCAAAACGATGTCCAGTAAAACCTGTGTTCTCATAACTGGAATTAGTTGAATTCAGGGTTCATGGGATCACCTTGGTCTTTTATTTTTTTTATTTATTTATTTATTTTATTTTTTTGGTGCCAGTGTTTTAGAAGTTATTTTATTAAATGACTATGTGCTATTCAGATATTTTGTTAAATGGTGCAGTTGTGGTTTGTACTTTATGATTTACAATAATCTGGCCCATCTCGAGATGGAGCTGTTCTATGAGGAAAACATACTAGCCCTTCAACATTATTAATGTTGTTGAACGAATCCTGAATTCACCAGCTGTCTTTTGTTTTTCCATAATGTGTTCCATTATGTCCTGGACTGTGCTGGACACTGCAGTTTTGGCCTTGACGAGGGTTCCCTAGTTTAAGTTTAAGTATGACCCTCTGATTTTATTATGTAGTCATTAAGCGGACACTAAATTACAGGGACAATCCTGTTCAAGGGCACAGTGATGATAGATCATGGATTGTCCCTTGTAGAGATTAATCCAGCAACCTTTTGGTTACCAACATAGATATTTAATCACTGTGCCTCTCCATCTGCAAATTTCTGCTGCAACATCATAATCTCAATTTCTCTCTAATAATTGAGCTGAATCTCGGAGCCAGTGGTACACATGAGGTCATGAGAACTGCAGGAGTAACCCTGCCTCCACCTCTACCACCGAGCTCATTTAGGAAAATGAAATTGTATCATTTAGTACAAAGAGGACTCTTCACCCCCCATTACTCAGACACACCCAGCCAGTGAGAGGGGTGTTTATGGATCATTCGTAGACCGTTCGGTTTGCCCTGTGCTCCTGCTGCATATTGGTTTTGGGAGGCTTTGAGCCAAATGTATATTCATCGCTGACTGCAATGTCTGGCTACGCATCCCACCCACAGCAGCTGCTTCAGATCCCCCGTCCTTTTGTCATTCACTCCCTCCCTCCCTTCACAATTCTAGCAAGCACAGGATGAGATGGTTGGAATATTCCCCATCTTCCTACTGTCTATGTAAGAGCACACATGTGAGTCTGATTAACCTGACAGAAGTTCACATGGACTATACTATCATTCACAGCTCGACACACTCACATATACTATGTAGACATACTCTGATGTTCACAACTCAAAGCTACCCAGTCCACCCAGACCATTTATATGATACAAAGATGAAAAAAAATGGCAAGCTTGCTCTGTGGACTCTGTCATTTTTCATAGAAATGTGTTTTCTCCCTACTGAAAAGTGACAGCACTGATGGAGGTTCTGTATGCCACAGCACACAGACCCATACTAATCAATAGTGAAAGCCATTGTTGACTATTTTGATTGATTTTTTTTATTTTATTTTTATTTTTTATTTTTTTATCGATTAGTTGTTGCAGCCCTAGTCTCAGTATTATATTGGCTTAAAAACTATACGCACATTAAAATATGACTGCCTACGTTTATATATCAAGCCTATTCAATATTCTGCAACTTGGGCTGCCCCAGTGAGCAACTTAGTGTGAACTACGGTAAAGAGTACATGGAGGTTAGCCAGTCATAACAATGGTCATTTGCATCTAGAAGTCTTAAAGGTACATTTGCAAAATCAGCCTGTTTAATTCTACAAGTCAGAAAGAGGGTGGACATCTAATGTACCTTGACTAACATTATAACTGGATTGTTACAACTGGATAGACTGTGGTCCCTTTATGTTTTCACTTCAGATTTGCTCTCATGTTGTTAATGATAAGCATATTAGAAAAGTAAATTTATTGGACCACTGATAGCTTGATTGCTGCCTTCAGCTGTCACATAATAGCTGTGAACTATTTGTGTCATGAGATGACTGTCATCTCTCAGTCTCAAAATCTGTCACATTTGTAAACATACACACACATACGCCAGCCTAAAGAAAAAGCTGTAGATTAGCATTGTCTGCATGTTTCATGCACCACAGACAATAGCCCCCATGTGAGCAAACAAGGGAAATGACTCAGAACCCATTGTTTTGTGTTTGGTTTTTTTTTGTGAGTAGGGGGATGGTAAATTGATTTTTGGAAACCTTTTAATCCTTTCATCTGTAGTCGTTGGACAGACCACATTCCTCATAACTTGTCTGCCTATATCATTGCAGTCTATTATTTAAACCATCCTACAAGATGTAATTCAGAAATTATACAGGCCTTATTAGTGGTTTGTTGTTAGATTTTGTAAGCCAGTTTGGCTTAAGGCTGCTATAAGTGGGTGCGGGGGATGGACGCATTGTGGACGTTCATTTATAGAAACTATTAGACTGTGAATGGTAGGACAATAATGGAAGTCACGTATATAGGTCAGAGACTTTTTAAAAACAATAAGCTCCCCCTCACTGTGAGGGCACCTGACACATAATGGCCCCAGAGCTGAGGTATTATCTCATTGGTTGCTCGGAGACTGGTAAGCTGTCATTTAGGGTAACATGATTGGCACAACCCCAGTCTCTCTCACAGGTACTGACAACCAAAAGTGACAGGAGCAAAATGTAGAGGGCTGCATCCCAGTTTGCATACTTGCCCTATTCATGTCATGTAGTAGCCTACATTATGCAATAGTAGAGTATATTGTGGAACTATGTACTTGTGATGGGAAACTTTCTTTTTTTGAGGTAACATTTAGTTTTTAATAACCTACTTTCAGTAAGATGAGTACTGAGACATATACTACTTTACGTGCACTTTTAAAAGTTTGACTTCAGTCTAACTAAAATAATACTCGTCTTTTTAAAATGTCATGTAAATGCTTTTGTCTCACTGAAATTGTACCAGTCCGATTTTTGCGAAGTGGTACTAATAAACCTAGATAATGCAATTGTACCTTGGCTTTGTCCAAATGTTAATCGGACCACAATTGGCCCCCGACGTTGTGCACATTCGTGCTCCGAAAGACAGAAGTGTCTACAGAGAGCATAGACACTCTTTTTCTTCATATCCAGGATCCATAGAAAGAGGCCTTTATTTGTTTAGTCACTGAGTCTGAAATACCACCCAAACAAATGTTAGTTGTTGCTTGCCAATTAGCAGCGACTCTTCTAAAGTGATTTTACAGTCCAGTGATTACAGGGGCAGGCACACAAGAGTAACCTAAGGTTAAGAGATTTAGGTAAAGGCACAATAGTGACCAAGCACAATTGGGATGGTAGTAACTCTACAATTACTTGGGATTGAACCTGTAGCCTTTGAGCTAATTGTCAAGATCCCTTAACCATTGGGCTACATCACAGAACTGTGGGCATATTCACACTAGAGCTTTTGGTATGGATCCAAGTCCATTTGACATCAGAATTCAGAGAGTTATTAGTGGTAAACATCTGCCATGGTGTACCTGGTACTCGCATTGATGATGCAAACACATCATGATTCTAAGACAATTAATTTATTATACTTCTGTTTCGAATCTACGCCGTGGCCTGACGTGCACCTCTTCAAAAATTCGGAACAACGCGTCGTGTCGACGCAGACTACAACAGCTGTGATTGGTCTGCTTTGTAGCCAGAGACTGTCCCACAGGATGACGAAAAGCGTAGCATTTTCTCCAAGATTATTTAAAGATCTATTCATCATATTACATTGTATTTGGCGAAATGTTTTAATCGGGATCATCTGCTGTTTTTATATTCCGTTTATGCTTCATGATGTTTCAAGTGAAAACGTGACAAAAAGACACATCTTTGCTTTTTCTCTGGGCTTTCACTTGATAGATACTGTATTTGGTATTTGATTGACTCAATATTTGTTGTATTCTACTCAAGAACTTTTTGATCTGTACAATGTTTTTACCATATGTTTGATGGTATGGTGTACAGTAAATAATCATATTTTCAAGTTATGAAAACAGAACACTTCTAATTTGTCATCAAATTAAAAAGCACATGTTCTGAGTTGGTTATATTGCCTATATGCACTGTTAACTCCAGCTTAATCATTGCAGCCCAAATGGTTATATAGAATAAATGCATCTCTATGTACAAATCTGTGGGCCACTTGCAAATCTCTGCTGTAGTGCGGTTCAGGAGTTCAGCTCTGTAGAGTTGTAGAAGCCAGTCAAACCAGATGTAGTTCTGAGGTCTGCAGAGCAATTGACAGCTGGTCTTGAAGTGTTTGATAGAACTTTGGCTGAACTTTCTTTGTGAATATGATACAATGCTTAAATTATTTTCTTATACCTTGTTTTCCAGTAATAATTGTTAAACATTTTTTTTTTCTTTTTTAAGCATAACCTAACAAAATTTAGTGAGGTTTATGCTTAAAACAAGAAAAAATCGAATTTCTAACGAGATAAGAAAAATAAACTAAATTCATGATATATTTTCTGAAAACAAGTCTCATCTTGCACAGTTTAGCTTCTCGAGTAAATGTATCTTGTTTTAAAGCTGTTTAGATATTTTTACTGGAAAACAAGATAGAAGCACAGATTTAGGGTGTGTTCACACTTGTAGTTCGGTTCTCTTGGTTCTCTTGGTCCGGACCAAAAAAGGAAATGATACATTTAGTCCTGGTTCGCTTAGTGTTCACACTGCCATTTTTAACACCGAACCTAAAGATACGAAACAAAAGGCATCAGGAAAAAGTCACAACCTGATTGGACAGCTTTTATGATGTATATTTTGCGACAGAACTTGCCGAACATCCAAAACAATGCTGGCTGCTGGGCGAAATGCGCTCATTAGATTTATATATGTATATATGGTGGTATTTTTACCAGCTGAGAACAAACGAAGAGCTAATAAAATGTGTAAAGGACTCAAAACAGCGCCAGGAATTCCTCCGTTGCACACACAAATGAAGATATGCTGCAAGGACGGCTGACAGCGGTTCCGACACCTGTACCGAACTGTAACGGGCAACATAGCTCCTGTGATGAGAAGAACCAGGTATTACTTCCTGTTTTTGGTCCGTTTAGACGTCTTTGGTCCATGTTGCGTTCATATATCAATCGAACCGCACCAGAATTTGTTTGGAAGTGGACCGAGACCCACTTGTCTCGATCCGCTTGTTTGGTGCGCACCAAGGTTTGGATGGCAGCATTCACACTTGTTCAGATGAACCACACTAACAGAGCAATCGCACCAGAGTTCATTTTAATTGAACCAAACCTGCCAAGTGTGAAGAAACTTTTTCCTTGTTAAGAAGAATATTTGAAATTTGATTCATTACTTGTTAATAATATCTTTAGATAAAAAGATCACTTTGGTTTTCTGGAGTTCAGTAACTTGATTTTTAATGGTTTTAGCTCCTTGTCAAAGAGCTGTGTGACATCTGTGTGAGTGATTGAGTGTCTCTTGACAATTACGTGCTATACGTGTCTAAACGTGAGGGTCTTCATGGCAAACAGAGGCAGTGGAGCGAGCCGTAATCCGAGATCTTGGCACACATTTCAGCAGCTTTCATTCAGGAAGTGGGTTGTGAAAAGGTGTGTGTGTTGAGTACAGGTGTGGAAGACCAGCCTGAACCTGCCCAGATCTTCAGAATACTTTCTCAATAACAGCAGACTGAAAGGGGCTCGTCCTGACAAAAGTCAAGACATGACTGTCTCATGTGGCCAACACTTCATAAATATTTTACATAGTCCTACAATTGTGTTTGTCCAAATAAGCTGAATTGTCATGTGCCTTTTCAAGTAAAACACTCCTGATACTTTCGAGTCTCTGTTTTCATGTGGAAATGTGATTCCAGACTCCCACCAAAAGTAAACAAAGATACTGATTTATCCAAAAGAGTTTTAGTTGCCATGAATACTGTATTTTCTCATTATTTATGTAAAGACTGCTGCTTCATTTTCTCACAGACCACAGTATAACTCAATGCTTAGACTCTCCAAAAGAGTAAATTGCAGTGAAAGCATTTCTTGCTGTGGTTTGGAATCTTCACCATGAGTTTCTCAAATTTATTTATTTTTTTTTATTTTTTTTGCCATTGTGAAAATTACACCCTTAAAAGTAGGATGATAAAATGTATCTTAACTGTTAATCACCGTATCCTCTTCCCTCTGTGTTTAACATTGCTCCAGCAAATAATTTCTTAATTTTGTTTGTTTTTAACTGAGGTAGTTAATATGAAAGCAATACAATTCATGATAGATTTATATCTATATATACAGTATATAAATCACATTTTACACAAACCCAGTAATAACTAATATTATTATTATTTAAGACAGAACCTTGCATATTGCAGCCATCTTGCAGCTTGAATGAGCATCTTCTTATAAAAGAATAATAATTAATTGACACAAAGTAACTATCATATATATGGCCTCAAAGTAAAAAGACATAAAAATTGATTTCATTTTGATTTCATCTTTTATAAATGTTTTAAATTGTTTTTAATGTATTAACTAAAATACCCAATTTATTTGTGCCTTTTTTTTTTCTTTTTTTTTTTTTTTTACTGAATCAAAAGTAGTCTGTATTGCCAACCCCCACCATTTTAACCAAAGTGCTTATTCTGAGTGGTTAGTTAGCTTGTCTTGGGTGCAAGGAATCTTTTCACCCCTGTTTATCTGCTTAGCCAAGTTTTTCTTTACTCCATAAACAGCTTTAAGGGGACAGATTGTAGGTGTTATTAAAACACCTTAATCCTACCTCATTCCTGCACTCCCCCCTAAACCTGGTGCTGTTTGGTGTCACCACTGACAGTGAGAGATTAGAGAGCATATCTGGAAGGTCTCACTTAGCAGCTTGTCGGGAGGGTTAGGATCATCTAAAAATGCAGGATGAGGTCAGAGCCAGAAGACTTCAAATCACTGATGAATGAAACACACGGTGCGTGACCTCTATGGGAACACTGCAGTAGTACTGAGTAGCAAACAGCAAATCAGTGGATTAAATTTGTGGTTTTACGATACCAGGCCCTTTCCACTTGGATAGCAGAGCAGTTTTTTTTTTCTATAAAAAATATTGGCATTCATGATTAGCAAAACAAAGATCTCTTACCATGGTAGAACATATGAAATTGAATAAAATAATATGCTGGGTGGCTGCTTTGTGGTTGGTTGCTTTGCCCAAGTCAAAAGAGCCAACCCTTAAAGCCCAAAGTATTCTTTGGTCAGACATGTACAGGACACTTGATGCAAATTTTATCAGCAGCAGAATGCTCAAGCACTGAACACGTGCAGCCAGATTTTTCTAACCACCCGTAATCTAAACGCGCAGTATGTGCATGCACCTGGAATTATTTGCACTAATTAGTGCATCCACAAGATGGCATGGGTCTAAATTCTTGAAGAGAAAAAAATCCAGCATCTCATAGCAGTCGCAACGCGCATGCACCAATAGCCTGTGTATGCGCGCACAGTCAAATTAAGTATACTTTAAAAGGCTGCGCGTTAGACCGTACGCAGATGCTAATCGTTCGCGTCAAACTGAAGTATACTTTGGGCTTAAATCTCTATGAGACTCTATGATATGGATCTGGTCATTCTTTCAATTTAATCTGGGGGATGTTTTTATCATCCAATAGGTAGGTTTCATAAGTGTAATTGTTTAAAGTAATAATGCACTTCGCTTCAACAAGCTGCATGATTTCAGGTATATTACTGTCCGTAATACAAACGGTGCAGGAGTTACATGTTTAATACTTAGGGTTAGGGGTTTGGATAATCCATAACCATAAGCAAGAGCAATAGTAATAGCGATGCTTGCCTTAGCAAACACCACTAAGAATGTTTGAAATTGCAAACTCATAATTACACTGACTCACTGTGACACATCACACATCAAAATTGTCACACAGTAGTGGTTAAATCTTATTGGACTATTTCCAAATGTGTGTGCAATGTTTATTATATTTTGCACTTGATCAGATCATAGATTTTTACTCATCATTACTGTTCCCTTGCCATGCTCTAGGTTGGAAAAAGCTTTTTCACTGTACAGATGGTGACAGGTGGCCACAAACATGAGGTTTACATCACCAAGCATAGCAATGCCAAAGTCTTACTCTCTATCTCTCCTCCCCATTTTAATCTGTTTGCATGCCTCTCTACATAACTGTACTTGAATCCACTGCCTTTAGAGTCTCATCAGCAATACATGGGGCTGCACAAGCTTTGATCCTGTTATCATGTCCAGAGGCCACAACAAAAGGCTAGAAAGAGTGGTGAGTGAAATTTGAGGCCGATACAATCAGCAATATTTTAACACTCTGATTGGCCGATACCGAAGGGATCACCAATTTCTGTTTTTAAAGTGTCCCCAGCCACACTTTTACAAGTTATATGCTGTAGTTATATGTTTATGCCCAGGCCTATGATTTGATCTTTGGCATTTTTTTTTTTTGTTTTTTTTTTTTTTTTGGTAATACAAATCGCTTATTATCAATCAAAATGAGTGAAGACATATATCTCTGATTTAAATCAGGTTCTCTCAAAATAGCACTTGGATGAGTGATTGATGCGAGATTGAGAGCACCTGGAGATTTTTATTAGCATCTTTATTTGTTATTTAATTAGTTTTTACATCTGTTACCAGTGTCTTTGTCCTCCTCACTGTACAGCGAGTCAGAATTACTACCGTAATGACTCTTGAAAATGGGCGCCCTAATATTCCTAATCCTGTAATACACATTTTTAAAACAAACCGTCTTATTCACCTGAATTACAGCATGTTGTAAAGTGTAAATTCGTGAATGCTTAGAATTGCCAATAACACCCTCCGGTGGCCGCACTGTCATGCTTCGAGGACTGAGCAGGAGCTTATTCATTATTAAAAAAAATCGGCTCTGAATCTAGGCATGATCGGCCTGATCACAAATTTAATATGAAGATCTGCCGATCAATCGGTGCTTCCCTAGCTAGAAATGGTCCTCATGAGGTCTTAACAAAAGTGCTGAGCATTCAACCTGAGCTGTCTTTTGCCTTTTGCATCAGTTTCCTCTTACTTAAGTAAATGGGATCATAAACAAAGCACAACATTATTAAGAGGCCAACCAGTGCATCCTGGACCATGTCCTATTTCCTGACAGTCATCCTCAGTTCCCCAAATCTTTTACATCCTGTCTCTTTTTGCCAGCAAATATAAAATTTTTAGCCTATGAGCTTATGCAATTGTCTTAAATAGCTCTTCTTTACATCTCAGTGAAAGTTACATACTTGCAAACACAGTGTTTATACCATGGAATGATGTGACATGCTTGGTTATATAGTTTAAAGGACTGTTGGCAATGGTATCCTAAACTTGGCCACACTTGCAGACCATATGGGGGGTGGAGAACAAGGTTAAAAGCTAAGCATATGTTTTCATGTAGAGATGGTTTATTTGTAAAGCTGCATTTAGAAGCATGTGAATTAGAATCAGAAGTTGAATTACGTAGTGCACATATTTAACCTGCATGTTTGATATGTGGGCTGTGCTTAATAGAAATCCCATGCAGAAATGTTCTGGACCAGGGCAGACTTGATGGAATGTCTTAACAATTTTTGTAGTTTGCCAACCTGCAATTTTTTTTTTTAAAGAAATCCTTATGGGGCATTGTAGCAAAATACACAATATCAAATGAGGAAATACAGAAGAGAAGGTAGGGGATCTTAGTTTACAGACATAGTCTCCACCCTTCATAGCAGCCCTCTAACGTCTCCCAGATGTGTACAATGGTGAGGTGCGGGTAACACAAGTTAAAAAACATAGGGGTGTGTAGAAGCCTGAATAGAGATCTCTGCTGAGTGTGCACTAGTAAAGGCAGGACTTCTTCCTCAATCTCTCTCAGTGCTACAGAGCGAAGCCAAAAGCCATCTCTCCACTCATCCAGAGAAATCTGAGTGCAAAGGCTTAAAGCAAACAGACACCCTCCCTCCACAGACTTTTCCATTGGGCTCAGTCTGAGAGGACATTACCCTGATCCTGCACTGTGGTGAACCCTGGAGTACCCAATATATGCAGTTTAATATAGAATTCCCTTTCTTTCTCCTGCTTTCTCAGTCAGTTAGCTTGGTGACGTCATGTAAATCAAATGTTTTGTTTGTCAGGGTATTACACATTCTTCTTGTTGCAGAACGGATGGCTTCTCAACAGACAGTGCAGGGTATTGTCATGCAGAATTTTGTTAAAGCTATCTGTCTCAATGCTAAGGCAAGTATCTTTATTAGTGTTTTACTGCTTACAGCATCAATGGATGACTCTCACCAAAAACACCAATTCTTCTATAGCACAGTGACACTGAGCACAAATAATAAACCCCAGACAGGAATTAGGGTAGGGTTACATGGAAATTGGAAAGTTTTCACTGAATTGGCGGTGTCTCCAGAACACAGAGGAGGAAGCGCAGGAGAATATGGGAAAATAAACAATGTTTGGTGTAGGGCTGGACGATATGTCTTAAATTCCATTTCAATTAGTGCCCGACCGATATTATCGGCCAATATTAGCCTTTCACAGATATATTGCCGTATATGTTTTCCGATATGCGCAGATATGACATTTATTTTTTTTATTTTTTTCAGAACATATAATGCAGAAAACAATACTTGGGGTGATTTAGAATTGGTGTCATAACGTAGTTTGTCCAACAGAGCGTGCTCCGACTGCATTGTTTACAGAGCTGAGCTGAGTTGACGGTGGCTCTGCAGACAGTACGGAGTTAAGTGGTGTCTTCACGGTAAGTTGCTAACTAGTTTGTGAAATACATACTGGATAGTTAATAAACAATGACCCCATCATTTTCCCTTTTCAATATAACGTTAACCATGTCCCTGACAACCATGTCGCTCATGTTTATCACATCTGTTTGCTATGTAGCCAGCTAGAGATTGTCAGTGCAGTCAGTAATGTAGCAGATTGAAATGTAAGCATTAGAGCATCTTTTTGCAGCTCAGCAGACAGCGGTGCGGTGGTGGATTGTGTCTGTTGAGTGTTGATTTCACGCTACGGTGTTACTTAGTTGGTGAGACGCAATGCTGGAAAGTAAATGAACAACGTTCATCTTTTACTCTCCATGACGATGAGCTTATAGCTAACTAGCTAACCATGTAGCTACTTTCATACCTTGTCAGCTGAGTGGAAGTTAATGTGTAAACATGTATTCACCAAACTGTTTTGTTCAGGATTCACAGTTTGGTACCCCCTTCAACTGAACAATTTCAGTCGTTGCATTTACAAAATATAATATTTAAAAGTCTGGTTTTCCACCGTTGAAAGTTTCCCCTGAACTTGTATTGCAGAATACAGTGTAACACCGCTGCCGCTGTTCATCTCTTGACTCGGCAGGTGTAAATGCTTCTTGTTTTACAACCTGCCCCTAATTGACTGGCAGTATTAAAATAGTCAGCATTTGACTGATAGTAAACAGTACTGATTTTTATTTAGCTATAATTTTAATTATTTATTTAAATGGTTAGCAACGGACTGATACCGAACATACAGTACTGATGTTTATTTAGCTATTTATTGTATATATATTTTATTTATTCTTTATTTTCTCAGTGTTCATTTCTAGAATTTGTTGCCGATGTATAATAATAATAATGTCAAATATTCTTTGATAAAAATATTTAAGAAAGCAGCCTTCTGAGTACCTTTGCATAGTCATATCGGTGCAAAATCGGTGCACAATTCACAGAGAAAAGGCCTGTTTTCATTCCAGCTCAAAAATTTACTATATTGGCCACCATATTGGTAATCTGTGATTTTTATTTTTATTTTTATTTTTTTCCTCTAAAATCGGTATTGGTCTCAAAAATCCCATATTGGTCAGGCTCTAATCTCAGTATTTTTCAGCCTATTGACGATATTCTATATGTATCTCGATTAATGTGTATTTGCTCTAAAATAGCTCAAAAGTGCTTTTTTTTTTTTTTATCAGAGGAACCATCATGTCATCCAAACAGCCATTGTAGCCAAGTAGATTAAATATTTAAAGACATCTAAATATGAGTTTTTCATTAAATAAACACAAGGGAGAATTAAATTCAATAATTTTCATTGATATGCACTTTATATTTAAATATCATACACAATGATACATAGTAGCTTAATAAAAAGTATTATTTACCTTCAAATGTTTTTACTGTGAAAAGCTACTTCACTGACTTCTTTTTGAAACCCCAGTTGAACATTGCATAATACTAAATTATTACTGTGGGACATGTCAGGTTGATTATTGTAATATAATGCTGAATTATCATTATTATTCTGATTATTAGATTTGCGTTATACAAAAGTAATATATTTCTGTCCTGTTTACTTCATCTTCACCTGGGGGCTTTTATTTTTACACCGAAAGTGCTGTTGTATTTACTTCACAAGGAGCTTTTATTTCGACACAGCAATGTGTATTTGACAGCTTACAATGCTCTGCATTTCCTGAAATCTCCTCATTTTCTGTTGTTCTGTGCCGCTTTTGTCGATTTGTGTAATAACTTGTAACTGTTACTAATGTTTGGAATTGTGCGAATGCTTGAACCTGCATTACTTTGATTTCAAAATGCACGTGCACTGATCTGAGAGCGCTTCCATGCATGCACACAGATCAGAGCGTCACTGGTTTGTTCTGAATCACACACAGATTTATCAGACAGTTTATCTGTCTTTAAATCACAGCCTTTTGTGGATTAATAATCACATATGACCAACTTGCCATGCTGATGTTATTTTGATTGATTGTGCAGCCCTGAAGGATCGTGAAATGAGTCTACTGATGTGCTCTTTATGAAACTTAATGGCCAAATGAAAGCACATTAAAATCATTGCGATATTCACGATATTGGTCAGTTTTACATCATCAGCAAAATTATCTCGATTATACCGTTAATATTCAATATATCGCCCAGCCCTAGCTGGGAGGCATAATGATTAGTCGTAAAGGTCTTTTGACTCCCGCTTTCATAAGCGTTTGTAAAAATCCAAGAGAACTTGAAAAGGGACCCTTTCAATGTGGAAGTTAACGAGAGGTGGGATGAAATAAAGTTCCAAGTCCTCACTCATTGCTCTTTCCCACACCCACCCTTGGGTGACTGAGGAGGACCGCACTGCTAAGGTCATCTAATGGATTACACTTCAAACGTGTTGACGGTCATCTTAGTTCAGATGCAATGCAATTTCAGCATTCCAGCATTGTGGAATGTAGGGTTTATTCCTTCCAGTCTAACCCATCCCATTTCCAGTGACCCCTGATTCGGGGGGCCTAGCCCCTCCACAATGCTCCTCAAGAGTCCAGTCAGGTGACTGCAGTACCTGGCACAGTGCTAATGCAGCATCTAGTCATTGATGTTTACTATTCCTGATTGACAACATTTGAGCAATTCTTCCACTGCGTTTTGTTTGCAGAGTTAACTGTCTGCTGGCTTTGTTTACTTAGTTTCTGTCTCGCATTTTGTTCTGTGGAGAATGTTACTCTGTTGATATATAGTGTCTAATTTTTCCAGACATTTTAGGGAAATTCATCCACTACATAATTTTATATACTAAATCTACTGCAAGGCTTTTATTTTTTACTGGTTCTCATGGTTTTATTTTTAAAATGTCATAGCTCTTGTGTAAGCTGCAGAATCTTTATACACATATTAAGCAAATTGACTGTTTAAGCTATTAAGCCATCAAGCCATCAGATATTTCCCTAAAATTTTGTGGAGTCTTGTGGGCTTAGCTGCTTTGGTCTCAAATGATTTTTTGCTTTGCAACCACAAGATAAATTACAGTTTGAAAATCTTGTTTCCCAGAAATAAATGGCCAAATATAATATGGGTTTGTCCACAAGTTACAATCGTGAACATATCCATGAACCCCTGAATACAAGGAACAGCCATATACCTCATGTTTAAATGAATGTTTAAAGACATAATATGGTAAACAGGGACTACTTTGGGAAAGGCTTGGGATGAAAGGAATCCGTTCTTGCAAATATTTAACTTAAAATGCTTTAGGGGTGTTTTTTAGTATACTTTATGTACCTATCCACAATTCCCTTCCAGTAGAAAACTCTGCCCTTTAATGAAACTTGGGCAATATTGTTACCTTTCTTCAACCTGGGGTCTTTGCTTTCTGTCTGGTAGGTCTGGACCATTCACTTTCTTCTAGAAATGTCTGGAAACAGCCAGCAACCCTTTGATCAGTGAGCTGAAGTTGTTTTCCCATTATGCATCAGTGCAGTGAGGATTACTCTGTCAGGAGTAGTTTAGGTTTGGAGACTGAATAGCTTGCCTATTTTAACCTCCAATGGGACTGAGCAGGGCAACCGATTAGCAAGGACAACTGTCCCTTTTGTCACATGTTCTATGTTTTTTATTAGGAGAGAAATTTCTAACTATAAACCATAGGACTGAGCATGAGGGCACAAAGAATCCACTATGCAGACCTGTCTAGCTGTGCTGGGTCCATGCCGATACCACTCCGACACTAGTGACCTGCAGCTGGAATAATGGTTAAAAAGTCCAGTGGAGTAAACATGATACACTGCTCTCTTGCTCCATGTCCCAAGACTTTTGATCTTTAGGATCAACTTCTGCTCTTTGGTTTTGCTTGCTCAAGTCCTTTACTAGACCCTTAGTTTGCAATTTTCAGCAGAATTCCTTGAACCTTTAGGTGTTCATATTTCCTCTCAGAAAAGGACAGAGGAGGGTGGAGGTTTGGAGAGAACGGTACACTGCTAATCAAGGCCAGAAGCAGAAATACTTAAATGTGTTTTCTATCAAGAGACTTGCAGTTGTGGCTAAAATTCCAGGACATAATATAAGCCTGTCTGGACTCAATCAAAATAATAAGGCTGCCATAGAGCCAACGTAAGAACAACTGCGGCAGGATGCTTTGACAATTCAGAAGCTTTGTAAAAGCATTTTTTAAATAAATTTGAGAATAACTGAACAGAAGTTTAGTATTTTCTTGCCTGTTTCTGGAGAGTTGTGTGAGTAATCAGGAAGAAGCCTTTTTAACCCACCTTGTGTTAACCAAATTAAATTCCATCAATAGCAGACTCTCAAGGAACCTACGACAGGCCTTTGCACTTCATTTTGTGCCCCCCCCTTTTTTTTTTTTTTTAGAGGACTTGGAGATTAACTTTTGGCTCTGCACTGCAAAACTTGTTTGCACTTGATATCCTAATCTATGCTCATCCAATAGAGTGGTGTTTTTGCAGCATTTATCAGCATATCAGAACATGCAGCTACTCTAATCTGTCCTGAAAACTGAGACTGCACTGTGTTCCATCAGTAGTTGAGATTGTTTTTTGCACAGATGTAATAAGGTGGCCTAATGTTTTGTGTTAACATGTCAGAAAAAGTATGTTACATCATAATCTGCATCTGAGGGGTATAAAATGTATTGTGTCTGATTAGGTTTACATGTTTGTTCTTGTCCACAACTTTGTGAAGCTTTACATTTTAACAGTATTACAGCTAAAGGCTGTCCAAAAGAGTTATGCTATGTCATTAGATAATAAAACTTAAGTTGTAATGAATCATAACTCCATAATGTCTTTAATCCATCTGAGTTTCAAATGTATTACCAGTCATCATTTGTTTTTTCATACTCTTGCAGAAGAGGTTGACTACAGCAGCTTTGGCACCAGCACACTGACCCGGAAAAAGAAGGCTGTTGTTACTCTCCGCAATGACCTGAACCGGAAGCGGCCACATATACGCATTGGTATGCCTCAGGACTTCCGTCCCGTGTCATCCATTATTGATGTGGACATACTTCCTGAGTCCCACCGGAGAGTTCGACTCTACCGGTATGGCTCAGACAAGCCTCTGGGCTTCTACATCCGTGATGGCACCAGTGTCCGTGTTACAGCCCATGGTTTGGAAAAGGTCCCGGGTATCTTCATCTCCCGCCTGGTCCCCGGAGGCCTGGCCGAGAGCACAGGCCTGCTTGCCGTCAATGATGAGGTCCTGGAGGTCAATGGCATTGAGGTGACCGGGAAGACATTGGACCAGGTAACGGACATGATGATCGCAAACAGCCACAACCTTATTGTGACTGTGAAGCCGGCGAACCAACGCAACAATGTGGTGCGCAGCAGTCGCATCTCTGGCAGTTCGGGTCAGTCATCTGACAGCAGCGGTTCTGTGGGCTACCCCGCCATCACCACACCCTCAGGTGCCACCGCCATCAGCCATGGTTATAGCCCAGAAGACCTGGAGAGTGACGAGGAGTCGGACATCGTAATTGAGAGCAACATCAAACGGCCATCACGCCGCTCTAACGCATCAGTTGCTTCGACTGCATCCCGGTCCCAGATGCAAATGACTGCAGTTGCCCCACCCAGCCCCCCTACACGACCCCAAACAAGACCCCCATCCACCGTATCGACTGCCTCTTTCCATTCTCAACCGAGCTTTAACGGCACAGTGCACAACAGTTTGAGTTACAAGCTTCACAAGGACCTTACCCTCCAGCACCACCCCTACCACAGCAGTAACCCCACCATGAGGGGGAGCAATGGCAGCCTGCACAAAATCCTCAGCAGTCTGAGGACAGACCCCCGTCACAGCCTGACTTTACCCAGAGGAGGGGTGGAGGAGGATGGAACAGTTATCACTTTATAAATGATAACTGTGCCATCCTCCAGAGACTTGGCCTTTCAGCCTGGGAAGTCAGACTTGACTTTGAACCTCAGAAACTTTAAGGGTTTTGTAAAACAAATAATTTAACAGAAACATTATCTGTAAATGTCACACTTTTAAATGATTGCTCTTAATGTGTTGTGATGTCTTATTAATCAAAAAATTCATCGGAATTAGTGGTGTGTGTGTTACTTTTTCCAAGCGGAGCCACTGATTTTATCATGTCTATCAACTTTTTGTTCTTGTTTAGAGGTTAATTTTAATCATGTTATCTAAATGTCTTCTGGGACCAGAAATTAGGTTTAGTCCTGTGTGTGATGTTTTATACTGTTTACATTTCGTACCTGAAAACGTTTGCTCCTGGTGTAATGGAAAAAGCTGATTATGCAGTTACAAAAATGAATTTACATTTAATTAGCCACACAAACGTTTTTTATTAACTCCAAGTTAATAAATAGTATTACTATTCATTATTATGAATTTCTTTTATATTTTTGTTGAATGTGTTCAATACCTTAAGACCGTGAATTCCCTCAACCTTGATATATTTAACATGGCTTGTTTCAGCATCACAAAAGAACATTGTAATTTGACAAATTATGTAAAATTACTAAATGAGATGATCTTATCTTTTGTTATCTTAAAACATATTCTAATGTCTTGTTTTTAAGTCATTCAAAAAGATGTTGACTTGGGTTTGGTTTAATTAGACATTTTTAGGTATTTCACACTTTGATGTCTTCATATAGACCTCTTGACTTAAGGAGCCCAGTGGAATGCGAAGTGGTCGGTTCTGTGTTTAAGCCCGCACACATATTTTCTGTCACCTCACTGTTAATGAGCCCTCACCTCTGACCTCCACTAAGTCTTTAAGGTAATCCAGCCACTGAGCATACTTACATTTTTACATTGGGAACAATTATGTTTTGAAGCACACTCTAGTAGTGTGGTTAGGCTGAAGTAGTTTTTGTTTGTAAAGATGCTCCTTCTTGGTGGTTTTTTACTTGTGACTTGTCTTTCAGAAATCTGTGGAATACTTTTCTGTGTGTAATTTAAAACCACTGTGGATCCCTTTCATTTGCTTTTAGGTTGACTGCATTGATATATCATGTTAAAACAAGGACTAACCTTCATATCCAGCATTTTTGTAGATATGAGCATTTTGCCTTAGAGTCCCTCCTACATGCATAATTTTCCCAAACCATACACACTCGGTATTTGGATCTGACCACTGGAAATAAAATATTATAACGTTAAACTTTGATAAAAGCATGGACATGGAGGAACACGTGCACGGTTGTGTCGAAAAAGCTGTATTGTGAGTCGCCATCTGCTGGTCGCTCTGTGAACTACCATTACATTAAATAGAGCGTCTCCCCTTTCCTGCGAAGAATCGCATTTTTATATTTTGCATTAAACATTTATGATGATTTCTTGGTTAATTTCTGTCTGTTTTAACATTGAATAAATCTAATGGAAATAAAAAAGACTAGATAAAAAAGCAGATTATTAAAGAAATGGGTACAACGGATGTCCCCCTCTGTTGTGTTACGTGTCATGTTTCTGTTTTATCCAACCATCTTTAAAATTCATGTAGAATGTAGAATATTATTTGATGGTTTAACCTGATGAAGTTTGGTAATATTCTGTGTCTGAAAATGCTCATGAAGGTTTAGCCATGGCAGTCAAGAGTAAACTACACTTAAAATGTTGGTTTTCAAGCCCTTTCCATTTAAAAATACATGGAACGTGAATATTGTCTATATGTTTTTTTTGTTGTTGTTGTTGTTGTTGGTTTTTTTTTTACTGGTGTCAAACTTTTTTAAAAATATAATAAATTCTGAGATCGACAAATGCATTCTTGTTCTTTCTTTACATTCCTAGTTTTGAGCACTATATAATATGGCGGCTGCGGGGAAAAGTGACGTCACTGAATTTGCTGTGTCTCGTTTCAAAGGCTGCGTGCTAGCTAGGACACGTCCTTTGAAGGCTGCAGTATACCGAGTGTCCTCCTCTAAACAAGCCTCATTAAAATGAGACAGCCTTCCTAGGACAAACAGAAACAGGACTTATCATGGTTATGACAGCACGCCACTCTTTAACAAGTGCGAGCGCTTTGAGTGAGAATGGAACAAAGTCCCTTTGGAAGGGAATGGATGAGGTAAAGTCTATAATACTTTATTTTAATTATATATTACTATAATTATATTATATACTCTGCACAGTGGCGGTTTTAGACGGAAATTAACACAGAATTTTGGTGCCACCACAGACTGATCACGGTAACCTGCCCGGCCCCCTCCTTGAAAAAATCCTGGCACCGCCCCTGCTCTGCACCCGTCAGCTGAGGTATTTCAACTTGGGATTATAACATTACTTGCATTTGAACATCATATTTATGGGCAAATTGGCACCATTTTTTTTTTAGACAAATGATTTCCGTTGAAGCAAAGAATTGTGGGTTGCGAGTACCCATGACGGATCCACGAGGCGGCGCAGTTGGAATTTTCCAGTTGTGCAAACTGCAAGCATGATGGGAAACGACTTACTGAAGACACCGCTTAATGCTCATTGGCTTAAACCAGTGTTTCCCAACCATTTTACGACTAAAACATTCTACGGCACACCACTATCCCACATAGGCTAACCATCGTCAATATTTTTCCTTTTGAAGAACTTTTCCATGTTTTCTGTCCGTCTTAGTAGCATGTTTACTTGTAATGTTTGAAATTCGGCTATGCAAAAAAAAAAAAAAGTCACATAGGTAGGGTACACTGTGTGAGGTCACAGGTGGCAAGAGCGCTAAATGGGTAATGAAAAAACAACAAATTTGCTTCTTTTCTAATTTGTAGATTTGTTCTTGCAATGCCACAACAAATTACAGGGATACAAACTCATGAGGGGCGAAAAAGGTAAGACAATCACTGGTCCACGAACATTTTTTCTGGGGATATTTTTAGTTATTGAAGTTTATTCAAGTTTACAATTGTGCAGAATTAGCTGAAAAATAAAGAGTATTTTGGTGAGGCTTGCTTCGGTTTCACAAATTTGTTCAATTTAATTAATTTATTAGTTCAGTGACCCCTTCTGGAAGTGTCACTAGGTGGCGACAGATGAGCGTCTTATGTGCTATGAGTGAGTCAGTGAATCATTTTGAGTCGTTCATGACCGAAATCTACCAAGAGACTATATAGTGTTTAAGCATTAAAAGAACAAAGCAGATCTATAGTCTTCCTTCAGTCTGAGCATTATTTTTCATCCAAAAAGACAACAATAATAGTCTAATAATAGTGCGTTTCAATAACATCCTTACCTTCTCCTTTATTCAAACTTGCATGGCTACAAATCTACTGACTTCAGTATATGAATTATAAACTCAAAGCAGATCTACGGTATCATTTTCCTACAGTAGCCTATTTAAACTGCTGAGCATGGCTTTTATCAGAAAAGACCACAATAATAGACAAATAATAATTCTGAGTTTCAATAATGTTCTTTCATCATTGTAAAGCGCATTTCACATGAGTTGAGTCGAGGCGTCAATGCTCCGTTCAACGCCAGCATCAAGTGCCGCATTGCCCTCCACATGACAAGCGATGCAGAAAGCGTCCCAGAGGGGCAATTTTACGAGTTTGCCACGTAAAAAAGTGGGAGGTGTGCACAATAAACATTGAAAACATATATTTGGAAGAGAGAAAAAGCTTGCAGTTGCTTTGATAGCAGAAAGTAATAAAAGGACTCATTTATGTTCAGGGGCGGAGCCAGGAGTTTTTCACAGGGGTGGCTGGGCAGGGGCCAGTGATCAGTCTGTGGTGGCACAGAAATTTTCTGGCAGTACATGTTAAGTCTTTTGCCCAAAAATGGCAATTGCGAGTGGGGTGGCCAAAGGGGTGGCCAGGCTTCAGTCCATGGTGGCCACGGCCACCCCTGGCCACCCCCTAGCTCCGCCACTGTTTATGTTTAGGTCTAAGCGTTTTCTTGGTGAATTTAAAATAATTCAATAACTGGGGTCTCTGATATTCATAAACGATAAGGTAATATTTAATTAAAAGAAATTATGAGACATTCAATGTCTCTTCACAAATTTGGACAGTTTTTAAATATTTCTTGTTGCTTAGTACTCTCAAAGACATTATTGGTGAAGCAAAAACGTGTGTCTGATAAACACTTTGGTGTAAAGTGACGTCACTTCATAGACTTCAGTGTATTCTGTAGCGCTGACACGAGTCATGTGAAAGACCCTTAATGCGTATAAATGTGTCACTTTTGTACATTAATCATTGCTCTTCACAATCACAAAAGTGACCGATTATGGTTTCAAAACGGCGAATTTCTCCGAAAGGTGAGGAGTTTAGATCCCTGAAATTATTATTATTATTATTTTTTGATGCATTTATTTATTTTGTGGAATTTGATAATTTTCCATGGCACACCTGACAATAGCTGTGTCTCATTTGGAAGGCTGCGTCCTCCAGAGGTCGCATTTGTCGGCCGCATATGTCATCGAGGTGGTCTCCTTTCATAAAAGCGAGTAGGACACTCCCAATGCAGCCTTCGAATGCGACCTTCTTTCATAGGAATTCGGAGGATGCATGAGGTGTATCCTTCATGGGCACTCACAACCCACAATTCTTTGCTTCAACGGAAATGTCTAAAAAAAGAAATGACTCCAATTTGCCCCTAAATACGATGTTTAAACGAAAGGAATGTTAATTCCCAAGATGAAGTACCTCAGTAGATGGGTGCAGAGTATATAATATGTATAATTATACTGACAATATTTCATCATATTTATTTTCATTTTAATGCAACAGAATTTAAATTATTTCCACTTTATCAGCAAGATCGCATGAACGTGAATCCCGCGATATCTGCCTTTGATCTCGTAGGTGTCTGATCCACTACCAGATGTGAGAATTGTCTGACTTGACAACACGTATTTCACTCCTCCTCTGACTGCAGCTGTCTGCTCTAGTCTACTTTCAAGGCGAATCGTTTGGCATCTCAAACGAGCCTAAGATCGCATTCAAAGGCTGCATTAGGAGTGTCCTACTCACTTTTCTGAAATGAGACAGCCTCGATGACGTATGCAGCCAACAAATACGACCTCCGCAGGATGCAGTCTTTGAAACGAGACAAAGGGTGTTTACCAATCTGTGGGCATTTTCAAACCGGAATGGGTGTTTCTAAACTATGCAATGAAAGTAGGGAATCTCAATGGGTTGAAAATGCCCACTGATTGGAAAAAGCCCATTTTTGTTCTGCAGAGACATAAGTCTCAAGGTGTGTTTGACTTCATGCGGCAGACCGATCGGCACCGGACTTGAAGCAGTGCATGTCGGTTAGAAATTTTGTCTGACTTGAAACCGCGCCACCGCCGCATCACTGTTACGCAGGGCCATAGCAAGGTAATCTGGGCCCCCTGACTGTATACTGTTCTGGGCCCCTTTCCTATAAACAAATACAGTTTAGAATTTTTTGTGGGGCCCCCTGGACCGTTACCACCTTTCATCCCACTAGCTACAGCCCTGCCGTTACGTATGCCATCAAAGTACCGCGAAAGCGATTCGAGAGCAGCCGGCTGGCGCAGCCACTGCAATTGCTCAAGAGGAGCTGCACCATCTCTAATGACCACACAGCTCATTCATGATTGGCCAGACTCACAACGTGACAATAGCTACATGTGTTTCATGGGCTGCGTTCGCAATTGCATACTACACATACTACTCTTACTACTTAAGCTATGTCAGTCTATGGCAGAAATAATAGTAGTGTGGTAGAATGCCATTACCAGTGTGTTTATTCTGACACCTCCAGTTCGGCGAAAACTCACAACTCCTTGTTTTTATAACAGTACATCATGTTTATATAATTTTATTTTATTTAGAGTAATATCATGTTTATTAATAAAAAAAAAAAAAATAAAAAAAAAAAAAATGATTACAAATACGGACTCCTTTATTGGTATTAAAATAATACAGGCTTTTATTGGACTTTCTTCTTGTTCACACAGCAGGCACAATGTTTCTAGTTATTTTATGTAAAATTCAAACATCTGTCTATCTGAATTCCACTTTGTCTGCAATAAAGAAAGCAAACATCACGCGATCTTCCGTGACTGGTGTAGGTTTAAGGCTGTGTCTCGTTTGGAAGGCTGCATGCTAGGTAGGACGTCCTTTGAAGGCTGCAGTATACCGAGCGTCCTCCTTTAAACAAGCCTCATTTTAACGAGATGGCCTTCGTAGGACAAATGGAATTGGAACGTAACATGGTTGTTATGACAGCACGCCACTCTTTAACAACACTTTGAGTGAGAAGGGAACAAAGTCCATTTAGAAGGGAATGTATGAGGTACATTTTAGGAGAGTTATAATGATGTAAAGGGAAAAGAAAATAGATTTTACAGGTGTACTTTTAGTCTAATACTTTAATTATATATTAATATAATTATACATATTATATACTCTGCACCCATCTTCTGAGGTACTTGGAAATTAACATTATTTGCGTTTGAACATCATATTTATGGACAAATTGGCGTCTTTTTTTTTTTTTTGACATTTCTGTTGAAGCAAAGAATTGTGGCTTGTGAGTGCCCACGAAGGATACACCTCATGCATCCTCCGAATTCCTGTGAAAGAAGGTCGCATTCGAAGGCTGCATTCGAAGTGTCCTACTTGTTTTAAAAATCTTACAAATTCACTTTATGGTATAAGCTGTTTTAACTATGTAAGTCATATGTTACACATAATAATATAATTGAAGTTATAGATTGTGAAAATATAGATGTGTCGTTGTTTGCGTTTTTCAGTTATCCTAGACTTCAATGATATGCTATCACGATAACATGATAGGAGTCACTGTACCTTCTCACTCTTTACATGTTTACAATATACAGTTTTTCACAAAAAGTAGGCACTAACCATTTTCATGTACTCCAATTATATACAGTACAGTGATGAATTCAAACCTGAATGCCCAAGTCTTAACATGGTTATTATAACCTCTTCTTTCCTATTTCTTCCACAAATATTCATTTTACTATCTACCATTTTTTTGATCTTATATAAATGTCTACCCTTACAATCATTATTTCAAACCTCTTGCCATTCATTAACAATATTTTTCCTTAAAATGGATTTAATGTTACCTTTACCCAAAGGAACGCTGACATCCACTTCTTTCCTTTTTAAAGCATTTTTAGCTAGCTCATCTGCCACTTCGTTACCAGATATCCCTACATGCGCTGGTACCCAACAGAATTCTACTTCCACTCCTTTCCTATATATTTGCCACAGCAATGTAAATATTTAATTCATTAGATCTTTCCTTGATGACTTTTGGGTAGAAAGTGTTTTCACACCACCACTCTATCTGGTCTTATCTCCTCTACTCACATTAATCCTATAATAATAGCAACCATTCTACAGCATATATTGACAACTCTGATGTTAGTCTCTTTGATATAGTTATATCAAGACCTGGAATATATAATCCCACACCTGTAATCCCTAGATATGGGTCTCTTGAACCATCTGTATATATTTGAGTTCTTGTATAAACTCTTTCCTTGATATGCTTATTTACATTATATTTAATTTGTCCTATTTCTTCCCATTCTCTTATCTAGTATCTCCAAATCTATTTCTACATCAGGGAATATCCATGATGGAACTTCACTCCATACAGGTGATGCATTAAATATTCTGTCTACAATTTGATACTTTCTTCCACATCATTTATAATCCACCCAAAACCCCTTCCTTTCTTATTTATATACTCTCAGCAGTTATTTAAAACATCAGAAGCAATATGGCTTCCAGCATGACTATTCAAGGTCACCCAATATACCAACGACAATTCTATTCTGAGTAAATTCATTAGCCTTTCATTTGCCTCAACCGGTGATGACTTCCTAGACATATTCTGAGAGCTCTGTACTGTATTTTTTCTAATTGATTTAACAACGTTATTGAAGCAGCACCATAAATCATGCATCCATAATCAAGCACAGATCTTATCATGGCTTGATATATCAACAGTAATGATGTTCTTTCTGCTCCCCATTCTTTCCCCCTATTGCTCGTATCACATTTAAAATTCTCAGACATTTCTTATCCATTTCATCTATATGTTTCTTCCATGTATAACGGCTATCAAACCACATACCTAGATACTTAAATACTTTCACACGTTCTATTGATTTTCCATTTAGTAATAATTCTAAATTATTGGGAATTACAACATGATTTGCTTGTTGACATTTTAAATCTCTAATCTATTGACCATTGTTCCACCTTTTTAATGGCTGTCTGCACACTTAAATTCACATGAGAAATGTTTCTGATCTCTCTTCCGTATAGCACCATCATCTGCATACAAAGCACACCCTATACTTGGACCTAAGTTTGCAAATATATCATTAACCGTTATGTTGAAAAGCAATGGACTAATCACACTACCTTGTGGAATGCCATTTTCAGCTGAGAAAATAGATGATAAACATGAACCTACCTGTACCACAAATGTTCTATCAAATAAAAACTGTAGTAACCAATTATACATTTTTCCTTTTATTCCTAGTCTTGATGCTTTAATTAGCAGGTCCTCTCTCCATATCGTATCATATGCCTTCTCAATATCAAAATAAACCACTGCCATAACCTCTTTCATAATAATAGACTTTTCTATAATATTGCTAATCTTAATTAGCGCATCCATTATTGATCTTCTGCTTCTGAATCCACATTGATATTTAGAATATTTACCCTTTCTTTCTAGATCATGAGATAACCTCTGAACTATCATTTTTTTCCATTAATTTACATAAATATTAAGTTAATGCTATTGGATGGTTACTTCCTGACTTGGTTGGATCTTTCCCTGGTTTCACAACAGGAATTATTACTGCCTGCTTCCAGACATTTGGAATTATACCTTCCTCCCATATCTTTTTAAATAATTTTAGTATCAAAGATAACACATTGTTTGATAAATGTTTAAACATTATATAGATTCATCTATCTAGACCAGGAGCAGTATTAGCACAGTTTTGCAATGCAATTTTCAATTCTGTAATTGTATATTCCATATCTAGACAACTACTATTGCTATTTTTTCTTCTTCATAATATCTGGATTGTTTCCTAAAATAACTCTTCTTCTTAATTCATACTCTTCTCCCAAATCTATACTGTGGAATCCTTCTAAAGCCTTTCCCAAAATGTTTGCTTTATCTATATCTGTTACAGCTACAATATCATCTTCTACTAAAACTGGTATTTGAATCGACTTTCTACCTTTCCCACTCTTATTCCTTATCATATTCCATATATTATCCAAATGCGTTTCCTAACCTATAGTAGAGCACAAATTCCTCCATCCTGTTCTCTTAGCAGACTTAATAATTCTTCTTGCATTGGCTTCATGTTTACATTTTTCCTGAGTTGTTTAAATGCTGTGTTCCTTTCTCTAATTGCTCTGTTACAGTCTTCTGTCCACCATGGTGTTTTCCTCACTTTTTGACCTGCTGTTCTTTGAGGTATATATAATGTTGCTGCTTCTAATATCATATTAGAAAGAGATCTGCAGAAGGTTTCCACAGAGTCTTTTATCACTTTATCTCTAATTATCTCACAATAATTATTAAATGAATACCAGTTGGCTTTATCATACATCCACTTTCCTTGCAGGTACTGTGCCCCATTTTACATCTATTAATATTTAGTTCACATACTATTGGAAAATGATCACTTCCAATGGTTGTATCACTAATCACATTCCATTCACATATCTCAGCAATTTCAATTGAGATTAATGTCAAATATATACATGATGTTGTATTCCTCGTTACATTAAATCTAGTGCCTTGCCCTGTATTTAAACAAACTAAAGACCTATCTTCAATTAACTGTTCAACTATTTCCCCATTGGAATCTATTTTCGTACTACCCCATGACCAATTGTGTGCATTAAAATCCCCGCACCATAACTCCTTTTTTCCCCTACTCCCTCCAACCTTCTCAAGCAAACATTGTGTAATTTTTGAACATGCATTATAAAAATTACATACAATAAGTGATCACCCTTGATAATACATTTCTACCATAACACATTCTGCTTCTTTAACTTAAGGAATTGCCCTATATGCTATTCCTTCTTGTTTAAATATAACTACTCCTCCATCTTGTGTTCTAAATCTATCCTTTCGTACAGAGTTATATCCTGGCAAAATAAATTGCAGGTTTGGCTTCAACCATGATTCTTGTATGCATACTATATTCAGTTTATGATCTAACACTAATACATATTTCTTGAACTCTTGACCATTCACTGTCAGACTTCTTGCATTCCAATGCAATACACTAATTACCATCAATAGGTTTCATTTGAAGTTGATCGAGTAAGTATATCATGAATCATGTTGGCTGAAATTCCTAAAAATTCTGATGCAGCATCCAAAATTGTTTTAATCTTCACTGATCTGCTTGACAGCACTGTGGTAACATTAATAACCTTGACAATAAAAATGTGTATGGGTGCCTCCTGCTGCCCCCCGCAAGATGCCGCCCTGGGCAACGGCACATGTCGGCCATGCCTAAATCCGCTACTGGGTCCAGGCACATATTCTCTAACTGGGTAACTGATATATTCCATTTGCACTTTATCCAGAATTCTTCCTCCAAATGCAAACAATATACTCAAGCTCTCTTGCCGCTGTCCCACATTGTTTTTAAACAGTCTTATATTCACTATTTTACCTCCTTTTAGATTCACCTTGGCCCTTTAGGGGCTCCGTACTTTTCAACTCCTCCCCCGACTGCAACTGGCATATCTCGCGTTGCGATATAGTTCAAGTCGAACACGCCCCTTAATGTCACATGATCAGCATATGTTCGAGCCCTTTTTTGATTGGTTCTTAATCCCACGCATGCGCATATACTGCTGTGCTTTCACTTCCACATAAACAAGAGCAGTGAACTGGAGAGTGGATCATGGAGCATCGCTTTGACAGGGCAGCGGCGGTGCTGTCACCGCTGGAGGAGTCCAGCGCCGAGGTGAGCAGAGACAGCGGCATCGTGTCGCAGAGCGCCAGCAGCTTGTCTATGGTTAGCGAGGCCCTGAGCAGCGGTACCGTGTCTCAGAGCTCGAGCTTCGGCGCTGCAGTGGCCCAGGACCCGAACTCTGCTGCGGGAGAAACCCAAGAACAGAGCGAGCCGGAACAGACACAAGACGACGAGCTGCTGAGACACACAGCGATAGCTTACTCCTCCTATATGAGAGCAAATGCTGAAGAAGAGGTGAGGAATCATAGATATATTCAGTCTTATATTCACGCCTCTGTATGCCCGTTCTGGAGTCAGTGCTGTGTAGATAACGAGCCTAAGTTATTAAGCGTGACATGGGCTACATAAAGACCCATTTGTTCTCTGCACTTCTGACTGAGTTATGTTGAATTCTCAGAACCCGTTTGTTTTATTAATGCTTTATGGAGGTTATGCGTAATTGTATAAGTCAGTAAGTAAAGCAACTAACCTATTTTACCCACAGAACATGTCATCTGTTTATATTATAGGTCCTGTGCTTGGAGAGAAGTCTGGAGGAAATGCTTACAAGAGTAGATGAGTTTGTGGGAATGCTTGATATGGTAAGATCAATACAGGGGTCTTTGCATGCATAGAAATGTGTTTTGAAAACACTTTTAAAGGAATATTTCAGGTTCAATACAAGTTAAGCTTAATCGACAGCATTTGTGGTATAATGTTGGTTACCACAAAAAATAATTTAGACTCATCCAACCAAAAATTAAGGTTACAGTGAGGCACGTACAATGGAAGTGAATGGGGCCAATTTTTGGAGGGTTTAAAGGCAGAAATGAGAAGCTTATAATTTTATAAAAGCACTTACATTAATTATTTTGTTAAAACACGTGTATTATTTGAACTGTAAAGTTGTTTAAACTGCTGTTTTAGGGTTTATGGCGTTAGGCCGTCGTAGCCAGGAAGTTTTAAAAATGGCTACAACTTTACACAGAAAAGGTTAGTAAGTGATTTTATCACCAGGCATATTGTTTTTGTCTTGTGGCTATACTTTTGAAACAATGAGTATTTTTTTAACATTTACAAATTGGCCCCATTCACTTCCATTGTGCCTCACTGTAACCCAGATTTATTTTTATTTTTTTTTAAGAAGGAACAAGTCGAAATTAATTTTTGCGGTAATCAACATTATGCCACAAATGCTGTCGATTTGGTCTTGTATCGAACCCAGAATATTCTTATTCGTTTATTGAATTAAAATGTGTTTTATTGTAACCAGAGTGACATTTTTCTTGCGCTCAAGATGAGAGTGCTGCATACATGAAACACTGAAGTGCAATAAAAGCTTATACCATAAAAAAAAATATATATTCTATAAAGTTCTATATTTTTTTGCAGGTTAACTGAAAAATATAAACTTTATTATGTCTGATGTCAGATTTTTTTTTTAGTTAAAATATTTTGAAATTCTTTAACATTTAAATATACACATTAACTACAGCTGAACCAGAGTGATGCATGTGAAGATATATGTATATTTTTATCAAGGTGTATATGAAATTTTATTTGAATATAACATTGAATTAAATGTATATAAATATTTAAAGTGAGAATTTTGAGACAAAAAAAAAAAGGTGTGTGAGAGTATGGGAAAGAGGCTAAATGAAAGTAAAATATTTTAAAGAAAAATCATAAATGTACGAAAATATCTACATAATATCATCTGTAAAGCCACAATTGATGCCCGATGTAACCATTTTATAAAAATTGTTTAATTTCTTCTAAAAATCGGGAAAAAATGTATTTGTTCATTTTGGTAGTCTTGACAAAGTCATAAAGTTTGGTTCTCGTCTGAAAAACGATGTGGTATTTAAAAATGATGATTTACCTCTAGCTGGTCAAAAATTACCCGATCGCATTGGGAGGGTTAAAAAAAAAGAATTTCTAATTTCTTTTTCTTCTTTTATGTTTTGTATATTCATTAGAGCTGTCAAAATTAACGCGCTAACACATAGGGTTGTGCCAGTACTATCAAATATTGATATCGTAATATTTTTCCTCACAATATTGTATCAATACTTTAGATCTCTGTATTGATATTTTTATTCAACTTTGTGTATTCATATCATGTCCAACAATACAATATAGACAAAGCAGGTCATATAAATAAGTGCAAACTCGGAGTGCAGTCAGAGATTCTTCTTTGAGGCATGAGACTGAAACTGAGCCTGTTTCTCTCGCTGACACGCTGGTCCTCTCTCACACGTATGGCACTAGGGCCTTGCAAAAATAGCGATTTTTCGACTAACCGCAATCTTCATTTGATTATATCAATATAGATTCTTAAAATCCCCAAACCGGTCTTTTTCTCCGTGCACAGCCCTTTACAATGGGAGTATATCACTTGCATATGTGACTTAAAATATCTGTAATTAGCCACTGCCTAGTAATATTTCAGATATCACTCACCAGTTCAGCACTGAGTTCAGCATCCTTTCACTGCGTGTTGAGTAAAAGTTTGGTTTACCTTGTAATGTGTGGCCAAAGATGAGATCCACGTAATCCATTTGTCATTGATAATGTCTCTTATAATTACCTCTTTGGTCTTTACAGTTAGATGTTGATTAAAAAAACATAAAAAATAAACATTTAATTGTAATGGAATAATAGGGTTCAAAACAGTGTTACTATGAATGCAAACTTTAATACAGTGAAAAAGACACTCTATTAGCTTAACATAAATATATATAAATAAATAAAAATGTCCAACATTCCTTTGAATGTCCATGTACTAAAATAAAATATTTGATGCCATGAGTGTACCTTCATTTACTACAACTATTATTTTGAATGGCCTTGAAAAATAGAAGCAATGTGATAACAATTTTACCTGGTCGCAAAAAGTAGTCCGTTAATTTACCTGATGAACTTACACCTTTTGCTGACACTTTATGCTTCGCAGAGCTAATGTGTGCTTCTAAATCACTTGCACCTTTATTAGCAGCTGACACACAAGTGCCAGCTTTACATGTCACACATTCTGCTTCCCACGGATCTCGACCTGGACGAAAGCATGGGAATTTTTTGTGCAAGTCTTCTGTAAATTTGCACTTTTGTTTGGGCATTGTTTCCACTCAGCTGTCATTTGCTGCTACTGTCAAGCAACTGTTTGATGCCGAACACAACAGCGCTTCGCACGTTCGGGAGAGATTGAAAGGCAGGAATTTGGCCAATAGTTGCTGCAAGCCTCTTATAATCTACCAATTGGTGTGCGAGAAGGCGGGACTTACAAAGAGGGGTTAAAGCAATGCAAATATGCGTGCACACAATGAAGTATTAGACCAGATGCAAATCATAATGCAACTAAAGCCGAATCCCGGACATTTTTGCAAATTTAGAGATCCCGGCCGGACGCTTTTTTAAGGTCCGAAAAAGAGGACATGTCCGGGAAAAAGAGGACGTATGGTCACCCTAATTTAATTGTAGTGTGTGTAAATAGCTCAAGGGGCTGCATCTGTAACAGATGGCAGGCTGCTGCGACACGGGATCGTGGATGTTTGTATCGCGATTTCGATTGCGGTTCATGTTTCGTTACAGCCCTAATTGTGATGCGTATCGTGAGGTGGCTGGCAATACCCAGCCCTATTAACGCATGCAATTAATTAAAGTTTAACTCATTCATTTTTCTTAATCGTGATTGCATTTACCATCAATACAGCATGAACACTGGTTGGGAGGGTGGATTCTTTGTAATGTGTCGAAGTGCCTGCCTGGAGTCATTACACTGACACACATGCCACAAACACACACAGTAGTGATTCAGAGTCATTGATAAAATGATGGAGAAAGGAGCTCTTAATGCTATTTGTTGTACAAAACAAGACCAGATGCGACTTGTGATAGAAATAAAGTATTTTTCATTTTTCAAATTTTTGTTTGCAAGCACTTTTCATGTGGAGTTAAAAGCGACGCTTGACACTGGCACTGACACCCTGATGTAAATCATGAACGTGGCTTTACAATTGCTGTAAGAAAGCAGATAGCCACAATCTACCAGCAGATTAATATTGTGTAGGATGAGAGTTTAAGAGATTTAATGCCCATTGCAATGAAAATGTATCCTATATGGGGACTAGTTCTTTCAATTACTCAAACTCCCACTTAGACTTTGGGAAACGTTTAATGTTAATTGAATTGGTGCTATTTTAGTGCATTTCTATCTTTATACTGTGGAAGGCTTTGTTTGGAAAATGTTAATAAAGCATTATATTGTTTAATTATTATTAATATTTTTCCTAAGATGGAAATAAATGAATTTTGACAAGAAAAAAAAAAAGTATATATAATGTCAAATTTGAGCACTTTCAAAATCTGCTATTAATCATGATTAACATGAAAAATTATGTGATTAATCGTGATTACAATTTTTAATTGTCTAAAAGCACTAATATTTATTGTTCCTCTTTTTATTGTTCCTCAGGCAATGCCTGTTTCACATTGGTGGAAACATTGAAACTTTTAAAAATCTTTACAATTTGATGGCATCTAGTGCATTTAAACTTCCATTTAAGCACAGCTTCTAAGTTTATTCATGACTCTGACACTCCGATTGCAAATATATAATGACAACATAGAGTGAGTACCATTATGATGCTAGGTTAAAGTATCAAAATGATGAGAGAGTTTTAAATCTTGCAAACGTTCAGCCCATTGAATTTGAATGTATATGGTTCAGCTGATAAATCATCTTTTTAATATCTCGCTCTCTTTGGCCATATATAAAGCACTACATCCACCAAAAAATTACTCAATGCTTGTTTGATATTAATAACTTTTTTTTATCATCACAGATTAGAAATGACACATCTCAGGTGGTCAATGAGAACCTGCCACAGATACAAAGAAAATCTGAAGAGATGAGAGGGATATACAGAAAAATCGACAAATTGGAGGTACTAACTAAATGTTGGTTGATTTAGAGTTAATTTTAATAATATTTATTTTGTTATTCTAAGTGTAATGTCTTATTTCCAGGCCTTTGTCAAAATGGTTGGAGCCAATGTCAGTGCCATGGAAGAACAAGTCACTCAAGTTGAAGGTGAAGTTGGAACTCTACCAGGCGCCTTCAAAAAGATCTTTCGCACAATGAGCGTGCCAGGATTTTTAAATGTGAGCACTTTTCATATCGTCATGTTATTTGGTAACGTTTTGACAGTGAACAATTGCAGAACTGAGAACACATTTTTGCTTTCTCTTCTTTTTCAGAAACGTGCTAGCCCAAGAAGGCAAACGCAAAGACATCAAGAGCTTCCTAGTGTATTTAGGACAGAAGATTACTTTAAATCTCAGTCCGAGCAGTAGAAGAGAGACTCCTGTATTGACTTAAGTACTTACCAAGCCCAGGGATCTTCATCATCAGAAATGCTGCCTGGGCGATTATAACCAGATACACATCTCAGATACACTTTCCTGGGATTGCAAAAATGAAACATTTCAGTCACTTTAGCTTCCAATTATTTGAATGAATCTTGGTCAAAGCGAAGTGTTATTTTAGTAGACCAGTAAAAGGCAGCTAGTTTTATAACCAACAGAAGCTTTGGTTTTGAAAAAAATTTCAAGTGCCTCACCAGGAAGTTTGACACTGTTTCTTAAAAATGAGAAAGCATGCTTGTAAAATGTCAGAACATTTGTTGAAATGTTTGTATGATTTTTTTTTTAAATTTTTTTTTTTTTTTACTCAAACTTGTACATAATTTATAGCTTTATAATGTTTTGCCCTTGGTATTTTCTTCCAATGCTTGAGATCTTTGCACTAGTTTCACTGTTGCTTTAACCAGCTATTTATCCTATTGAGGTTTAATATCAGTGTCTGACATATGCTGACAATGGATATTTTATTCTTAATGGAGCAAGTGTAAATTACTCTGGTTTATTATGTAGCATTTAGTGCCACTTTCCTCAGCAAAACAATGTCACCACAACAAATCTTGTTTGTCATGGACCATTTGCTTTTATATTGAAATGTTCATTGATACTTATGTTATGCTAATTGTGTTACATAATTATATTTGTAACTAATTACTGCCTATTTGTAATACATTTACAGATGTAGCTTTGAGCAGTTACTAATTTTTACTCTCAATATTGATCAGTAATGGCAAACATAAAGAATGGCTTTTCCCTTCTATCTCTGTATTTTGTTCTGAACAGTTATCGTACTTGAAGTGACCTGAAAAACTATCCCTTTCTGACCTGGAATTTTCTTGAAAATTCTGCATTTATTGAGATCTAAGTTGAGAGTTTTAATGAATTAAAAACAAAAAAACAAAACGTCCATTTACTTTCCAGGAGGCCAGTTTTGAAGGCATAGAAAGTTCTAGAACAATTTTAAGTGTTGCCCATTGAATTTTCATGGTTCAGACATCTTTATTTAGCTTTAGTTTGGACTTTTACCATTTCATCCAAAGGTGTCTGCTTGTCATTGAGCAGTTTATGTGCTTTGGGTTAGTTTACCCTCAAGTTTACAATAATTTATATTTCAAGCAACATTTTAATAATCCTGTAATGTGACCTGCGATGATGTACGATTCGCAAATGAATCAACTGAACCGGTTCTTTTTTTAATGATTCGTTCGAACCGATTTGCAAAATAACTCGACTGAAGGAATGACTTTTACTAGTACAAAGTTGAGATTGAAAAAGTAGTGTTAGCAATGCCTGGTGCTATTTATATTGTTATGATTTACCATTAATATGAATGATATTTGGCACAATATAATAAATTACAAGGTAATTATGTTGTTAATGGTGTAGGAACGGTTGAACAATAAACAACACAAGATTTATGCAATCTATATTTTCTAATCTATGTCACATAGTCATAAACAGCTAATTTACCATACAAAATTAAAGGTAAAGTGCTGTAAATAGTGATTTAAAAAAAGAACAAAAGTTGAATCGGCTATTTGAACAGGTTCAACCGTCCACATAAGCCTGAACTGATTGGCTAAAGTGAATTGAACCAAAGGTGGCCATCTTTGGAACGCTCCCACGTAGCTATTTATTGACGGTAGCGCCATCTTTGATTTTTTTAATGGGAATCACAATGAGGCTGTGAGGTATTGACTTACCATCTCTTCAATGGCAGGCACGGTATAAAACTCCTAGATCACATCTGATTTTCCACAACTCATGTTGTCTGGAGTGTTTTTTTTTGTTTTGTTTTTTTTTAACTGAATGTTCTCGGAAATAGGTTTTTTTTGTTTTTTGTTTTTTTTCAACGTTTTGTCCACGCAACGATCCAAAACACTTTAAACTGGAGTACAGCCCATTAGAAACTGTACGTCTATCCCACAGAGCCTCGTTGTCATTCCCATTAAAAATACAAATACAAAGATGCTGCTGTTGAGAATAAGGTAGTGGCGAATTCTCAAGGCCAGCAAATCCTTCTCTGCTGGCCTAACATGCCAAATAAATAAATATTTTTCATCCTTTCATACTTCAGAATCCCTCAACAGTGTACGGAGGCTCTGAACCGCATGGTGGGGGAAAAAAAAAAAAAAAAAAAAAAAAAAAATATATATATATATATATATATATATATATATATATATATATATATATATATATATATATATATATTGTCTCAGTTCCTTCCTGAGCCTAAGTCTTAATTTTTTTTTCTCTCTATTAAAAATAATAATAATAATAATAATAATAATAATTTGAAAGCGAAGAGCGCGAGATCTTGCTGATGAGTTGGCTGTCATTACTGCCGCTATCGCCATTGAGAATTTAAAAACACGAGATGTTCTGCATGACCGTGTGATTGCTTAATATATTAATCATGAAAGGAGGACTGATTTTCACTTCAAGTAAATTGGTAAGTGCTTTTTACATTGTTATAGCAACATCAGGAGTTTTTTTAGTGTAAATTAGGCTGCTGGAGCATTCAGTGTCAGATCAAGTTTTGAAAAGTAGTGCTGCATTCCATTCAACTCGGAAAGTCGGATTTTACAACTTTCTACTTGGAAAAGTGCAATGGAATGCATCTTTAAGTCAGAATTACAACTTGTAGGCTCCTGCAGAAATTCCCAACTCCGATTTCGCCGAGATAAAGGGGCATGATGTCACACAAACATGTCGACACTCAGGGAGATATACAAAGTGAGTGATAAACATTCACTTTATTAAGTAATATCGATAAATGAGTTCATTTCCACATTACATGATATTAAAGCTTGTTTAACAAACATCTACTGAAACAGGTGTATAAAACATTATAATCTCTTTTGATAATCATACACCTGTAGCACAAATGCTAGCGCTGCAGCATTGTTTATCAGTTGGGTTGCTAGGAGACATCTCTAATGAGAGTCAAACCCCTGCTAAACGAATGGGAGTGTTGCAGTTTTGTTTCCTTAAACGTCATCTTCCGAATATCAGGGAATGAAATGCATTTATGGTCGGAGATATCAATTAGGAATATCCCATATCCAACTTGAATGGAAAGCAGCATAACCGTGTACCCTGACGAAACGAAATGTATTGCAAGCAACATTTAAATCGCAAATATTTTTAGATTTTTCCAGGTATTATAGATCTCCTTGGTAGATTCATATGAAAAATTATGATTTTTAAATGTCTGTTCGGGAGACATTCATTTCACAAAACAGTCATGCTGCAGATAAAATTAGGCTTACTTGAGCATTAAGTGTCATTTCAAGTTCTGGCTTCAGTGCGTGGACGTGTTTTTAAAATGTAAATTGGTATTATTAGTTAGGCATAGGGTGTCTTATTCATTGTGAAACTGTGTTTTTTGTAATGGCATGAATCACACTGAAAGTCACAGCTAGACTTTTAATGCACGGCCCACCACTGGAATAAGGTCTATCCATACTAGTCAAGCGGCATAAAAGTACAGCTCCTATCTACTTGAATGGGGAAAGACCGAAATCTCCAAAACGGTTGGTCAAGAATTCGACCAAAGAACATTTAATTTAGGCAGTTAAATCTGATAACAATGTTATGATAAATTGTGCTTCTTGAGCTCAAATCACGCAAAAAAAAACAAACAAACAAAACAAAACCAAAAACAACGGGGTTTTTTTTGTTTGTTTGTTTGTTTTTTTGTTTTGGTCTGGTCCAGCTACTACGCATGCGCGTTCTCGAAGTTGAAAAATTATTGGCTCTTTTTCCTGTAAGGCGGGATATCCGCCATATTGGGCGTTCCATATTCGCCCATTCATTTGAATACAAGTGGTCCGTTTCGGGCTAAATAGTCTCTGATCGAACTTCCCAAATATCAAACTAAATAGTCATGTGGCCTTGAACGACATGGCAACTTTGGTAGCTTTGACCAATCAGCAGCGACTGCCGGTCCTGCTAACTCCGACCCTTTCATACTTCACGCATCCCAATGGGTTGAATGATTTCCCTGTAGAAACATCGCACGTGTGTTTCATCAGCCAGAATCTGCTGGAGTAAAAACAGGTGCAGCTCTCACTCAGACCAGTACAGACTAAATCAAGCAACTACTAAAGGTATTACCAGTTATACCTTTGATTTATTACGAATTTAGCATGCTATTACACTATCGGTGTTTTAAATTTGCTACAGTGTGATTCTTAATTATACTATTATAGACTAGTGTGCTACATTTCTAAATGTTAAACCACTACAGACCTCACTGCCAAGCTTGCATAGATATATTTACTGCCATAAATGATTTGTTCGAACATTTCAGATAATACCTTTCATACAGCAATTGCATCAGCTGTTGAGGAAACCTTGCTGTGTTTACAGTACGGATAGTTTTCCTATGTCAGCCATGAAGGTGGACACGTTTTACCAGTTACATACATTATTTACAGGCTAAATTCACCTAATGATATGATCAAGTATGCAGAGACATGCAGTTGACTAATGCACTCAGCTTGTGCTATTTCAGAAGCTAACCTTTATCTTCTCAAATAGGTTGTACAGTGCTAGATAACTATGATGTGATCTGTGGTCTAATACACTGTGTATATTTGTGCCTTTACTAAATTGTTTTGGGATATAGGATGAGGGTTATGTCTATATTGTATCTCCAGTATGCATGCAGAATGCTACAATCTTGAATTGACTTTAAGATTTATTTTCCAATAGAGTGCAAGAAATAATAATTATGTGTATCTACATCGACAACAGACTAAATTTCACAGACCACATCTCAAAGACCGCAAGATCATGTAGATTTACACTCTACAATATCAGGAAGATAAGACCCTTCCTCTCTGAACATGCCACACAACTGCTTGTCCAGTCACTTGTCATAACTAGACTGGACTACTGTAACGCTCTCATTGCAGGCCTCCCTGCATGTGCAACTAGACCCCTCCAAATGATCCAGAATGCAGCATCACTATAAATCTCCACTTTCAAACAGCCCTCCTATGTACTCTTCTCTCCTAAGAGTTCTTTTTTTGTTTTTGGTGATTCACATTCTTCGTGCATATCGCCTCCTACTGGGCAGGGAGGAGAATTTACAGTAAAAAAGGACTTAAATATTGATCTGTTTCTCATCCACACCTATCATATCACTTCTGAAGACATGGATGTAACCACTGGAGTCTTATGGATTACTTTTACACTGCCTTTATGTGCTTTTTGAGCTTCAAAGTTTTGGACCATGTTGATGTGCATTGTGAGGACCAAAAGAGCTGAACCATTCTTCTAAAAAGCTTTGTTAGTGTTCATTTTTGGGTGAAATAAAGTCATGCATTGCTTATCCTAAACTTTATGGTAAAATAACATATTTTATGTCATTTTTATGACGTCATTAAAATATGATTTTTGCAAATTTTTAATACATTTTTTCTTCTGAATTTCCAGCAGCAGAATGTGTGGTATATGGGCCTTGTTCGGTAGTGATGAGTGTCTTGCGGTTCAGTGCATTAATGCCATGAAGATCGCACATCGCGGTCCAGACGCTTTCCGCTTCGAGAATGTCAACGGTTTCACCAACTGCTGCTTTGGGTTTCACCGTCTGGCCATTGTGGACCAGCTGTACGGCATGCAGCCTCTGCGTGTCAAGAAGTTTCCCTACCTCTGGCTGTGTTACAACGGTGAGATTTACAACCACCTCAAGGTAGGTAGCCCAACATTTGTGACCCATTCCAGTCTGTCCTGATATGTAGTTTTATAAAGTTTCAGAATATTTTATTTTTCCATTATTACTGTACGCACTAATAGAGCTCATAACTAATGTTCATTTTTACGTGCTCATTTGAATTTGACAGACATAAGCCTTAAGCTTTTCTTTCACTAACTGTACTGTACCATAGTACTTCCATGGTGGTACCAATGTAATGCCTCATTCTTCTGCGAAATACCTTAGATAAGAGTGCAATGTAAATACCATGGTATTAATAATCATTTAGTACCATGGTATATTGTACCATAGATCTTCCTTGAATTACTTTGGATTGGAGTACCATATAAATATAATTGAATATTAAAATGGTAATCATTCAGTACCGTGGTATATATAAATATACTGTAGTATTGACCTCTGATACAATTACAGTACCATGGTTCTGTACTTTTTATAAGGGTCTGATTATGCTTTGACTTTACAATCTTGTGAATTAATCAAAATAAACTTAGTGCTAAATGCATAATAAAGCTTGAAATGCATGATATCACACACCTTCATGGTTTACCAGTGACATTTGTTGACTTTCCTTTGTCCCTTATAGTTGAAGAAGCACTTTCAGTTTGAGCATCAGACCAAAGTTGATGGAGAAATCCTTCTACACCTCTATGATCGCTTTGGAATCGAGAAGATGGCCTCGCTGCTAGATGGTGTATTTGCCTTCATATTGTTGGACACTGCTAACAGAAAGGTTTTCCTAGGCAGAGATACCTATGGTGTGAGGCCATTGTTCAAGTTGATGGCTGATGATGGCTTTCTAGCTGTCTGTTCTGAGGCCAAAGGTATAATCAATAATATAGAGTTGTTCTCTTAAAATATGTGCGTGAGGAGCACATCTCTCTCCTAAGAGTCAGAACATGATTCTAACAGCATCACATAATTGTAATCCAAACAGGTTTAACACAGATCACACACTCCATGTCCACTCCTGCAAAGATCAGTCCCTTCCCCCCGGGACACTTTGAGGTGTTTGACTTGAAAATTACCGGGAAAGTGGAGTCTGTTCAGATAGACCGCTTCCACAGCTGCACAGACGAACCCAAACATGCCACCTATGACAAGGTGGAGGGACTTGGCACAGGTAGAAGTCATACGCGTGGGACATGCAAACACATGAAAACATATTTGTTAACTGAAAAACTGGAACTTAAAAGTGTACTCAGCTTACACTGACACCTAGTGGTCTGGATGCTGCATCATTCAAACAGTAGTTTTCAGTTACCAATGCCATTGTAGAAATTCACTTTGCACAGGAAGCCAGGATTAATTTAATCCATGAATGAAAGTGTCCAATAACAGGACGGTTACTGAGATTAAGCGAGTAGTATTCAGCTGGTCATGTGATGCTAACATGGCTGCCCCCATGAGGCGCCCCTCCCCCATGTAGAATAAAACAGCTTTTATAAAGTTACTGATATGACTGGATTCTTCATCTCATGTGAGTTGTCATGGTTTTATACATATGTTTCAAAATTACTAATAATTTCTTTAGAAGTAAACTTTTTTTAATGAGGAACATTTTCATGACTCCAAAACGAACTAAAAATAAAAATGACCTCAAATGAATTTCAGTTCTAGTTTTTGACACACTGTATATTATAAAATTAAAAACATTTACAACCAGCCTTCATTAAACATGAAACTGCCTAGATTAACAAAAGACGGCCATGAGAAATTAACAATGTTAACCATATTTAAATTATATTACTTAGTGCATTAACTTGGACAGTCCTAAAATACCCCGTCACAAGAAAAAAAAAAAAAAGTAAAAATATTAATAACTACAGTCTTGACCAACACAAATAGGTATCATTTTAAAGCTAAGAAGCTTGCAGGCATTATGACCAAAACTGAACAAGTACTTTGACATTTGCGACAAATCAGAAGTGTTCCGTTTTGATAATTTATTAAAAAAAAAAAAAGAAAAAATTGCACTGTACATGTTGCATTCGGTAAAAAAATCAAACTCATCAAATAGCCATGTGTCATACGTTTTTGGAAATCTCTCACAGAGTAGAATAAAACCAGAAATACCAAAAATATAGCGAGTAAAAGCTAAGTATATGTCTTTGACAATTATGTTGGTGTTGCTTATGTGCCACGTTTTCGGAACATAAAATATCACATACCATTACTTAGAGGAGTTGTCAAACGAGCCCACACACAAGGTAGTCGGATGCATAGATCATTAGATAATCCACACGAAGCACAATGTTACATACGGCCACCAGGAGATGGCGCCAAGTAAATGATTCAATGCAGACTCACTGGTGACATGGCACACATTCTGTGAAATCTCATTTCAAAAATCATGTCTTAATGCTATGCAAACCTTTAGTCATTGTTGTGTTTGCATGTGTAATTAGTTCTTATGTACAATTATTATGTTGTATTTGTTTGGAGAGGCTTTTGGACACATGGAGATGTTTTTGGACACTATGATAAATTATTTTTGTAATACTATAACGTTTGATTGCTTTGTCGTATCAACATAAAATTACAGTTGACTTGATTAGGAACAAAACAAAAGCAGTTTTCTGGAGCCGCCTTATTTACATCCAGAGATGTATAATATCAAATAAAAATAAAAAAAAAGGGGGGAGGGGGAAAAGTATATTTTTGGCTCAACTTTTTGTGATTTTCTTTTTTTTTTTTTTTTCAGCAGTTTCTTAGGCTGAGAGTCTCAGAATTTAACAATCTATATCATTAAAAAATTGAAAAGTTTTCTTTCCAGTGGTACCAAACACTTGACCCTTCTTGTTTTTGTTTTTTAAATTACTGAAACTAATAAACACTAACTAAACTAAAACTAACAATCTTAGAGTTTAGACCTTTACTCAGCCAATGGCGCGAGTTGTGGGCGGGACTATCTCGTTGTTTTTATCAAGGGCAGATGAAGGGCGTATTCAGAAATTATGTTTTGAAAGCATTGTTTATTTTTGTAATTCCTTTTGGTGGCGCTAGTGTCACAGAAATTGCATACTTCAGCTTTAATGTAAAAATCACCCAATTTATTTAGCTTCACTTTAACTTTTCTTTAATTCATCCTAAGTCCTATATCACAATGAAAACCAAAGAAAGAATTCAATCATTTTTTTAAATCAACAATTGCTGAACTATTGTTGACTTTGCTGCAGTACAGTTTAATCCCAGTCCTTGTTGTATACATTTTGTTTTTGTTGTACAACCAGTCTATTAAAGCAAAATGTATTTCTCCCCTTTTCATCAGGCTTTGCATTGGAGACAGTCAAGAGCAACATTAGAATACTGTTTGAAAACGCTGTCAGGAAACGCTTGATGGCTCACAGAAGAATCGGTTGCCTTCTCTCAGGTGCATGTGCTTTACTTATTTATTGGTATTGATTCAGTGAATTAGTTAGTCTAACCTTATTGCATTTAAGCTGCCTATGATACTTAATTGTCCCTGTACCTCAACTGGTCTACCCTGCAAAGGCAAAATGCAGTAACTACACATTTTGTCAAAATCGAGTTACAAGTGAAATTGAGTCTCTTAGACTACAATATGTCCTGAGATAGATGGGTTTGGCTAAACTTTGCTCAGATTCAGAGAAAATGGAGTGAGACTATTTTATAATCCACATTTGGCTGGACAATCAATAAACTTTGAGGCTATGTCTCTGTTTCAGTGTTTGTGTAGTTACTGCATTTTGGCTTTTTAGGGCAATGCCAAGGTCATGGGTCCGATTCCCAGGGAAAACGCATACTAATAACAAGTATACCATGAATGCACGGTAAATAACTAAAGGTTAATATAACATTTCCCAGGTGGTCTTGATTCCAGTCTGGTTGCTGCAACCCTTGTGAAACTGGCCAAAGAAGAGCAGCTCACGTATCCCATTCAGACCTTTGCCATTGGTGCTGAAGACAGCCCCGATATTGCAGCTGCTCGCAAGGCAAGTGACATTCGATCAGTATAACATGTTTAACACTGTATGTCTTAACAGACCAAACATATTTGTGGTTTTAAGCTGTTAGTAGCAGATTAGTTGGGTTTTAACTTTTTTTTGTCGCAGGTGGCAGCTCACATAGGCAGTGAGCACCATGAGGTGAGCTTCACTCCTGAGGAGGGGATTCGTGCACTGAAGGAAGTCATTGTTCACCTCGAGAGCTATGACATCACCACTGTGCGTGCCTCTGTTGGTGAGTACAGTCACAGCAAGCGTGTGCATGTAAATGAATAGAGACATGAAGAACTCCCTCTACTTTGCAGTGAGGATATATATATTTCTTTAACAAAGTAAAAATGTTTTTTAACTTATTATTTGTCAAAAGTAATATTCATTTCTCTAGTGGAAAAAAGTTCCCCTAACATTTGCAAAGTGTTGTTTAAAACGCTTTTTTTTTCTCTCTCTCTTTCACTGTGCTCGCTGACCTCCAACAAATTTGTTTAGTTAGCATTCCTCCATCCTACTCATTTGAACAAGTGAATTGATGTGAATTCCTTGGATTAGAGATAATAGTGGCGTGAAAGGCTTTTAAAATGTGCCATCAGCATTGTACTGCACGGAAAGTGAGGACAAAAGGTTTTACTGTGGGACTAGACAAAATTGCTAAAGTTTTCAGTAGACACTTTCTCACAATATGTGGCCAAGTGATATAAAGGTGTGCTCTTGCCCTACAATCGAAATTAAAACAACTAAATAGGCTTTTAGGCTATAATACATTGACTCTTTATGCACATAAGCACTAGATGGCAGCAGTGTTTAACAGATAAAGGAACACTGTAATGTTCATTTTGTCTATGTCTGCAGGTATGTACCTGATATCAAAGTACATCCGTGAGAAGACAGACAGCGTTGTTATTTTTTCAGGTGAAGGCTCTGATGAGCTTACACAAGGATACATCTATTTCCATAAGGTACATGTCATTGTGTCATTTCAGTTGATTATATATTATAATAATGTTTGGTGATTACTGCATATATAAAGCAACCATCTGTTCTTATCTTCTGTGTGTTGCTCAAATGGTAACGCTGGTATAAGCTTATATTTCAAAAGTATATTGTTTATTTATTTATTTGATGAGCTCTTCAATGGTATGGAGGGACAAATTACTCTTAAATTAAATCTTTATATAAATATGTAAATAAATCATTAAATAATAAAATTAAAATTAAAAACGATACAATTATTACATTTACCATTAAATAAATCACTATAAATGCCCCTTGTGTTTAATTTAAGCACTAGTTGGCATCCATTTTCATTTTTGGTAACCCTGAAAATGAAAAGAAGCTTGTGCTTATGAAACATAAACCATTTTTTATTTAAGCACAAGCTTCATGTGTTTTCATTGTCAGGGTTACAGTTATCAGCACGTCACTCACCAACAGTGGATGTCACCTTTCAAAATCGATTTCTTTGAGCTTCGCAACTATGGCTAAGCTTGGTACGATAAGTGATTTCTTGTTAACTCTTTACTTATGAAGTTGCCAACAAAAACATTGACAATTACTTAACTGAGTGACGTGCCGTAACTCTGAAAATAAAAATGTAAAGACACGAAGCTCATTCAACCCAAAGATAATGCTAAAATGAAATATAAGCGACATTTATGGATCTTTTAAGTTATTTAATAATGTATTTTTTAGTTTTTTTTTAATTTTTTAATTATGCATTGAATGATTTGAAGTGTTTAAATATTCATTTAATGATTTAATTTTGAGTAATATTTCCCTCCATACAATGGTCCCAAAATGTATTTGGACATTTAAAGGGATAGTTCACCCAAACTTGAAAATTCTCTCATCATTTACTCACCCTCATGCCATCCCAGATTTATATGATTTGTTTTTCTTCTGCAGAACTCAAACAAAGATTTTTAGAAGAATATCTCAGTTGGTCCATACAATGCAAGTGAATAGTGATCAGAACTTTGAAGCTAAAAAAAATATAAAGGAAGCATTAAAGTACTTCATAAGACTCCAGTCGTTAAATCCATGTCTTCAGAAGTGATTTGATTGTGGGTGAGAAACAGATCAAAATTTAAGTACATTTTTACTATAAATTCTCCACCTTTGACCAGCCCCAACCAATAGGTTGTGATATGCACAAAGAAAGCGAATCGCCAAGAAAACGAAGGAAGAAAAAAGTAAAAGTGGAGATTTATAGTTAAAAAGGACTTGGATATTGATCTGTTTTTCACACACACCTATCATATAATTTCTGAAGATATGGATTTAACAACTGGAATCTAATGCATTACTTTTATGTTTCCTTTATGTGCATTTTGAAGCTTCAAAGTTCTGGTCGCCATTCACTTGTATTGTATAGACCTACAGAGCTGAAATATTCTTCTAAAAATCTACGTTTGTGTTCAGCAGATGACAAAGTCATACATATCTAGGATGGCATAAGGGTGAGTAAATGATGAATGTTAATTTTTGGGTGAACTGTCCCTTTAAACCTCACTTAAAAATGTATAAATGTCATTGCATTAGATAACAAAATATCAAACCAAATGGTGTTTATTTTAAAGAAAGGCAGCACATGCATAGTTTATAAGCAAAACATCTAAAAACAAAAAAAGAATTTTGGCAGCTTTTAAATAAAACAAAAGATACACTGTTCAAAATGAAGACATATACAATTGAAGTCAGAAGTTTACATACACTTAGGTTGAAGTCATTAAAACTCATTTTTTAACCACTCCACAGATTTAATATTAGCAAACTATAGTTTTGGCAAGTCGTTTAGGACATCTGCTTTGTGCATGACAAGAGTAATTTTTCCAACAATTGTTTACAGACAGATTGTTTCACTTTTACTTGATTATATCACAATTCCAGTGGGTCAGAATTTACATACACTAAGTTAACTGTGCCTTTAAGCAGCTGGAAAATTCCAGAAAATTATGTCAAGCCTTTAGACAATTAGCCAGTTAGCTTCTGATTGGCTAATTGGCGTCAATTGGAGGTGTACCTGTGGATGTACACTATATTGCCAAAAGTATTCGCTCACCCATCCAAATAATTGAATTCAGGTGTTCCAATCACTTCCATGGCCACATGTGTATAAAATGAAGCACCTAGGCATGCAGACTGCTTCTACAAACATTTGTGAAAGAATGGGCCGCTCTCAGGAGCTCAGTGAATTCCAGCGTGGTACTGTGATAGGATGCCACCTGTGCAACAAGTCCAGTCATGAAATTTCCTCGCTACTAAATATTCCACAGTCAACTGTCAGTGGTATTATAACAAAGTGGAAGCGATTGGGAATGACAGCAATGACAGGCCACGTAAAATGACAGAGCGGGGTCAGCGGATGCTGAGGCGCATAGTGCGCAGAGGTCGCCAACTTTCTGCAGAGTCAATCGCTACAGACCTCCAAAGTTCATGTGGCCTTCAGATTAGCTCATGAACAGTGCATGGAGAGCTTCATGGAATGGGTTTCCATGGCCGAGCAGCTGCATCCAAGCCATACATCACCAAGTGCAATGCAAAGCGTCGGATGCAGTGGTGTAAAGCACGCCGCCACTGGACTCTAGAGCAGTGGAGATGCGTTCTCTGGAGTGACGAATCACGCTTCTCCATCTGGCAATCTGATGGACGAGTCTGGGTTTGGCGGTTGCCAGGAGAACGGTACTTGTCTGACTGCATTGTGCCAACTGTGAAGTTTGGTGGAGGGGGGATTATGGTGTGGGGTTGTTTTTCAGGAGCTGGACTTGGCCCCTTAGTTCCAGTGAAAGGAACTCTGAATGCTTCAGCATACCAAGAGATTTTGGACAATTCCATGCTCCCAACTTTGTGGGAACAGTTTGGGGATGGCCCCTTCCTGTTCCAACATGACTGCGCACCAGTGCACAAAGCAAGGTCCATTAATACATGGATGAGTGAGTTTGGTGTGGAAGAACTTGACTGGCCTGCACAGAGTCCTGACCTCAACTCGATAGAGCACCTTTGGGATGAATTAGAGCGAAGACTGCGAGCCAGGCCTTCTCGTCCAACATCAGTGTCTGACCTCACAAATGCGCTTCTGGAAGAATGGTCAAAAATTCCCATAAACACAATCCTAAACCTTGTGGAAAGCCTTCCCAGATGAGTTGAAGCTGTTATAGCTGCAAAGGGTGGGTCGACGTCATATTAAACCCTATGGATTAAGAATGGGATGTCACTTAAGTTCATATGCGTCTAAAGGCAGATGAGCGAATACTTTTGGCAATATAGTGTATTTTAAGGCCTACCTTCAAACTCAGTGCCTCTTTGCTTGACATGTTTTGCATGTTTTGTACAATCCACAAGTCTGGTTCATCCTTGGGAGCAATTTCCAAATGCCTGAAGGTACCACATTCATCTGTACAAACAATAGTACACAAGTATAAACACCATGGGACCACGCAGCCATCATACCGCTCAGGAAGGAGACGCATCCGGTCTCCTAGAGATTGGTGCGAAAAGTGCAAATCAATCCCAAAACAACAGCAACAGTCTTTATGAAGATGCTGGTGGAAACGGGTAGGCAAGTATCTAGATAAAACGAGTTCTGTATCAACATAACATGAAAGGCTGCTCCGCAAGGAAGAAGCCACTTCTCCAAAACCGGCATAAAAAAGCCAGACTACAGTTTGCAAGTGCACATGGGGACGATGTAATTCTGAAATGTATTTGGCTATGGTGTATGTAAACTTCTGACTTCAACTGTAGGATTTTGGACACTTACATTTGAAGTCAGAAGTTTACATACACCTTAGCCAAATACATTTAAACTCAGTTTTTCACAATTCCTGACATTTTAATCATAGAAAACATTCCCTGTCTTAGGTCAGTTAGGATCACTAGTTTATTTTAAGAATGTGAAATGTCAGAATAATAGTAGAGAGAATGATTTATTTCAGCTTTTATTTCTTTCATCACATTAGGTCAGAAGTTTATATACAATTTGGTAACATTGCCTTTCAATTATTTAACTTGGGTCAAACGTTTTGGGTAGCCTTCCACAAGCTTCTCACAATAAGTTGCTGGAATTTTGGCCCATTCCTCCAGACAGAACTGGTGTAACGGAGTCTGATTTGTAGGCCTCCTTGCTCGCACACACTTTTTCAGTTCTGCCCACAAATTTTCTATCAGATTGAGGTCAGGGCCTTGTGATGGCCACTCCAATACCTTGACTTTGTTGTCCTTAAGCCATTTTGCCACAACTTTGGAGGTATGCTTGGGGTCATTGTCCATTTGGAAGACCCATTTGTGACCAAGCATTAACTTCATGGCTGATGTCTTGAGATGTTGCTTCAATATATCCACATAATTCTCCTTCCTCATGATGCCATCTATTTTGTGAAGTGCATCAGTCCCTCCTGCAGCAAAGCACCCCCACAACATGATGCTGCCACCCCCATGCTTCATGGTTGAGATGGTGTTCTTCAGCTTACAAGCCTCACCCTTTTTCCTCCAAACATAACGATTGTCATTATGGCAAAACAGTTCAATTTTTGTTTCATCAGACCAGAGGAAATTTCTCCAAAAAGTAAGGTCTTTGTCCCCATGTGCACTTGCAAACTGTAGTCTGGCTTTTTTATGGTGGTTTTGGAGCAGTGGCTTCTTACTTGCTGAGCAGCCTTTCAGGTTATTTTGATGTAGGACTCGTTTTACTGTGGATATAGATACTTGTCTACTTGTTTCCTCCAGCATCTTCACAAGGTCCTTTGCTGTTGTTCTGGGATTGATTTGAACTTTTTGCACCAAACTATGTTCATCGTTGACATATACAATTCAGTACACCACCTATCAGAAGCTAATTGTCTAAAGGCTTGACATCATTTTCTTGAATTGTCTAGCTGCTTAAAGGCACAGTTAACTTGGTGTGTGTACATTTCTGACCCACTGGAATTGTGATAGTCAATTAAAAGTGAAATAATCTGTCTGTAAACAATTGTTGGAAAAATTACTCAAGTCTTGCACAAAATAGATGTCCTGAATGACTTGCCAAAACTATAGTTTGCTAATATGAAGTCTGTTGAGTGGTTAAAAAATGAGTTTTAATGACTTCAACCTAAGTATATGTAAACTTCTGACTCCAACTGTAGTTGTCAAGCATTAGTGGAATATGTCCATAGTTAATGTGAACTACATCTCTGGGTACTCTGCTAGGAACCCTGTGTGAGTAAAATACTTCATACATCCACTAAACATCACTCTGGCACCATTTGATTTGAAGTAATTGCTTGGTTTGATACTTTTTGTACAATTTACTGGGAAATCCATGCATTTTTATGGGCCATTGTATATGAAAATGCTGTCATGTATTGTCAGTTCATTCAGCTGCGCTCAACTGAATATGTCTGTTTTGATTTAGGCTCCATCACCTAAAGCTGGCGCTGAGGAAAGTGTGCGTCTGCTGAAAGAGTTGTATTTGTTTGATGTGCTGAGGGCAGACAGAACCACAGCTGCTCATGGGTGAGAGGAATGGAAAATATCCGCTTCCACACATATGCTTGATGATCTCCATTGTATTCCTGACACCAGAAATTTGTTTCTCATTAGACTGGAGTTGAGAGTGCCTTTCCTGGACCACAGGTTCACAGCATACTACCTCTCTCTGCCTGAAGAGATGAGAGTGCCAAAGGTGGGCTTTCCTTACACCTTGCACTTCAATGACTCATTCTGCCTCATCTCAGTCTAAAATCCATTCCTACTGGAGCATTTCTTGTTCACCATGTGCATTTAAATCAGCTCTGGATCAGATGGTAAAACATATGAAACAACTGAACAGAAGTCATTTTTGAAGGGGAATCAGATTTTTCCGTATATTTAAAACAAGGTAAAATTAGTCAAATTAAAAATGCAGAATATTTTAATTGCCAGTTCTGATTTTTTTATAGTATAGCCCATTTTTCGTTCCTCTGGATATTGAAAGAAAGCTATAACTTGTGCATTTTTTGTTTCATAACAATTAAGGAAAATAGTTCCACATACTGCAGTTAAAAGGATGGTTTACCAAAAATGAAATTCTATCATTATTTATATATCCTGTCATTTACTTGCTGTCATAATGTTGCTCCAAACCCATATGAAGAAAAAAAAGATGAATTTTAAAGTCTTCACAGGGTTTTTTTGTAAGTTTGAAAAAAGACAACATTACCATAAAACAGCAATACAACTCATGCACTAGACTGAAATTATTTTTGACATTTTGAAAGTCACTGTAAATCAGAAGTAATGTCACTTTATTGATTATTTGATATGAGAATTAATAACTTAAAATCGTTCTGTTCATCTCGCAAATGATCATTTTACTTCAGAACACTTAGAATATAGTGCATGCAGCCCTTTTCATTGCAAGTAAATCACTCGCATATGCAACCACATTTCACCCTATGCGACTAAAGTATGTCTGTTATTAGCCACTTGCCAGTGATTGAGTTGTGTAGTGGCGAAGCACCAAGATCCTTTTACTGAATAAAAAGCTGGCTGGTTTTTAGAAGCTGGATTCTGCGGATGTTGTGTCTCATGAGCGCACACTGTGAAGGAAATGTACCTTATTTGGCTGCAGTGGCACCTGAGATGTCTTGATCGTGCTGTCACCATCGCTTTAGTTGAGCGGTGATGTGCCTGTTGAAGGTAAAAGTGTTGCATAACTCGAGAGCTTATAGATTTGAATTTGAAAACTTGTACAATAAATAGTTGTACAAGCAACACCATACACATTATGCAAGTAAAAGTTTCCTTTTGGCTCTTTCTGTGTATTGTGTGTCCAAAGACAAGATCCACACACTCCATTTTCATTTCTCTTTTAATATCCTTCCTGTTGTTTACAGCCATTTAGTGATAAAGTAAAAAAACATTATTTCTAATCATACTTTGCACGGATGAGTAAAAAAACCACCATTCAACTTCTCTCTCGTTAATGCGCTGCGATAATTCAACTGTAAACATTTGCTCGAGAAGCTGCCGGTTCTCTTAAAGAGACAGTACCAATTTAGCATTTGTTATACATATCAATGTAAACTCAGTGTAAATTGTACAAGTGCACATAAATGTAACAAAATGTAGTAAGTGTAATAAATGTGTAAATATAAATATTTAAAAGGACAATCGTACATTATGAAATATTTTAACTTCAACAAACATTCTACCACACCTGGAGTCGCAAGTTCGAATCCATGGAGTGCTGAGTGACTCCAGTCAGACTTCCTAAGCAACCAATTGGTCCGGTTGTTAGGGTGGGTAGAGTCACGTTGGGTTAACCTTCTCGTGGTTGCTATGTGGTTCGGTGGGGCACGTGGTGAGTTGTGCATGGATGCCACGGAGAATAGCATGAGCCTCCGCGTGCTAGGTCTCCGTGGTTACACGCTCAACAAGCCACGTGATAAGATACGCGGATTGACTGTCTCAGACGTGGAGACAACTGAGATTCATCCTCCGCCACCAGGATTGAGGCGAGTCACTAAGCCACCACTAGGTAGGACCTAGAGCGCATTGGGAATTGGGCATTTCAAACTGGGGAGAAAAAGAAATCTTGTTGCACTCTTATCTCTGTCTTGGCTAGTACTTTTCTGATGCAATTGAAACTTTTTAATGCAGCATTTTTCATAATACTGTCTCCTTAAGACACTTGAATTGCTTTTGTGTCCTTCCTCATTTTGTAAGCTGCTTTGGATAAAAGCATCTGTTAAATGAATAAATGTAAATGTAAGAATTTGACAAATTATATATATAATATATATATATAAGAAGTCTTTTTGATGCTAATTTGCTCATAGTTTGGTAAAATCTTCTACATTTTACTTAATAAAATTACTCGAAAGGGTTCCTTTTTAAGCTTAAACACTTTAAGAAAAAAGAAAGAAACATAAGCTTTAAATACAACAAACAGATCAAATGAAAATATATGGGTGGAACACCTATGACTTTCTTGCCTTTTTTACCTTTCATGAGTTTGCGTCTCTAAAAGAAAATCATATGAGTTGGGAGCGACATGGGGGAAAGCACCACTTATTAAATTGTCATTTGAGTGCTATGCTGTAGTACTGCTCATTTTCCAAATGTTTAGTTAACTAATAATTAGTACGCCTTCATTTTTTTTCCCTTTATCTTTTTAAATATCAGTGATTTTTGTAACCAGCTGAATAACTTGTTTGATCGGAGCAGGATGGTGTGGAGAAGCATCTCCTGAGGGAAGCGTTTAAAGGAATGAATCTGATCCCAGATGAGATTCTCTGGAGAAGAAAAGAGGCCTTCAGTGACGGGATGACATCTGTGAAGAAATCCTGGTACACAAGCCTACAGGAGCACATTGAGTCTGAGGTATTGTACATGTTCACACAAAAATCATGAAAATTCACTCATGAGTGAATACGGCACTAATAAAACTTTTTTCCGTTCAGGTGAACGACTCCCAATTAGAGAAAGCAGCAAAGCTATTCCCCTTTAACCCCCCTACAACCAAAGAGGGTTTTTTCATAAGGCAGATCTTTGAGAAGCTCTACCCTGGCCGCTGTGAGTGGACGCCACATTACTGGATGCCCTGCTGGATCAAGGCCACAGACCCTTCGGCCAGAACCCTGTCCATCTACAAGCCTGATAAAGATCAGTAATCATGCCCGACTTCCACAGCTTGATTTAACATGTTCTCTTCAACTATACAACGCACACTATGATTTTGCAGCTTATGGATATATCTAAATATACACTACCGGTCAAAAGTTTTGAAACACTTGACTGAAATGTTTCTCATGATTTTAAAAATCTTTTGATCTGAAGGCGTATTCTTAAATGTTTGAAATTAGTTTTGTAGACAAAAATATAATTGTGCCACCATATTAATTTATTTCATTATAAAACTCACAATTTAATAAAAATAAAAAAAGGTTTTTGAAATTGATGACTTGGACCAAATAATAAAGAAAAGCAGCCAATATGTGCCCAACATAATACTGTTTAAAAATCATCCCAGGGTGATACCTCAAGAAGTTGGTTGAGAAAATGTCAAGAGTTCATGTCTGCAAATTCTAGGCAAAGGGTGACTACTTTGAAGATGCTCAAATATAAAACAGTTTTGATTTATTTGGGATTTTGTTTAGTTACAACATCATTCCCATAGTTCCATTTATGTCATTCCATAGTTTTGATGACTTTACTATTATTCTAAAATGTGAAGAAAAAATTATAATAAAGACTGAGTAAGTGTTTCAAAACTTTTGACGGTAGTGTAGCTGTTAACAAAAAGAGCAAATTAATATAGGCTGCTGTGGGAACTGCGTGTTCCAGCTCTTATGTCCGAGTTGGCACAAACATTACAATGCTGTATCTTATCGTGTTTTAGTATTTGCAAAAGAGAATTGTTGTTGGTCAATTTCTTTCAAATTGGATTTACATCCTCTGCCTATGCCATGGAATTTAATAATGGTGTTGGATTTGCAACACTCCAACCGTTCAAGCTGCTTTGCTAGCTCTGGTGACTGACTCAGTAAAGCTCAAATATATTAAAGGGAGAGTTTGCCCAAAAAAATGAAAATTCTTTCATCACTGATTTTTATTCTCATGTTGTTCCAAACCTGTATGATTTTCTCTGTTCCTTGGAACAGAAAGGAGTTTTGAAGAATTTTTCCAGTGTTCTTTTCCATACAATGTAAGCATAAAGCATAGGGCTGGGTAAAAATATCAGTTTTCTGATGCATCTCGATCTTTTACTCTGTGTGACAACCCCCTAAAATGCAAGTGAATCACTCACATGTGTGACCAAATCTCACGCTTTGTGACTAAAAATGTCTATTATTAGCCACTGGCTGGTAAATGCTCAGATTTCACTCACCAGTGATTGAGTAGTATAGTGGAGAAGTTATTAGCACAGAGGTCCTTTCACTGCATGTTGAGAGTAAAAGTTTGGTTTAATTCGTTCTGTGTGAAGAGATCCACGGATCCATATATATCTCATTGAAAAATGTCTCTTTTAATACCCTTTCTGTTTTTTTTAGTCAGTTGTTGATAAAAAACAAAACATTAATTCTTATCACACATGGATGCACTAATGAAATTGTTCTCTCATTATGGGCTTACTGGCTGATGCCAGTTTCTTAAAGAGACAATACCGATTAAGCACGTGTTCTACATATCAAATTAATACTTGTAAATAGTACAAATTATGCAAGTAAACAATACAAATGTAACAAAAATATATATGCAGCACAATATATGCAATTTCAAGATATTAATTTATGGAATACACTGAATTTGATCTTCTTTCAAAAGCTAAAATGTGACCAATTTCATGAAAAACTAATGATAAAATATAATTTGTAAAATTCATATTTTTGAATTGTGCCTAGAAGGTTCCTTTATAATTAAGAGCATTAGCTGAGAGAGAATTTCTTTAATATTTAAGCATACTGGGCATTGTAACAGAAATGAACCCTTATGAATTGATATCGAATCAAGAAATCTGTATCAATACCCAGCCCTAATAAAGCATATAGGTACCATGGGGTTTCCAGAAAGGACAAAATTACCATAAATGTAATCCATATGAATTTAGTGTTATATTCCAAGTCTTCTGAAGACATACGATAGCTTTGTGTGAACAACAGTCTGAAATCATTATTCATTGAATTCCAGTATCTCTTTCCCCTCCATCGTAGCTCTCAAATCTCTTTTGCTTATACATACTGTATATTGATGATTCTCACAAAAATGTCCTTGTCTTTATCCCCAAAATTCCATAAATGCATATATATATATATATATATATATATATATATATACTAGAATCAGAATCTTTGTTATTTTGTCATCACAGTTTTATTGAGAAAGTATGGTGTCCATATGTATTTTTTGCAAGGTACTGATATATTTATTTTAAGCCTACATTTTGGACCTTTAAGGATCATTAATAGGACACATTTTACCACTCAATTATCATTACCATAACACGTCCAGACATTTTACTTTTACTATTCGCATTGTTTTCAATGATAATTCTCATTACCACAAGTCACTTTTTAACTGTATTACAGTACAAAAGATGCTGTTGTACATTTATATTTTTATTAAAAAAAACTGCGAAAATGAAAGGCAGTACCAAGAGAATACAGCTACAATGTGTAAATACAATTTAAATATTTAGTTTTTTTAACATGGCAATAATGAGAATATAATAATGACTACCTGTTTTCGCATTGCAGTATTTCACTGGCATTCAAATCTTAATGTCCCCCATAAAAGGCTTCATTTCCTGAATGTAAAATATAATTTTTTAATTGTTCCTTTTTATTTTGGAGTAAAAGATGGCCAGAACATTTTCTTGATGGGTTTCGTGAGAATCACGAACACAAACTATTTGTGCGAAATTTGACAGCAATCACACCAAACATCATTGATTTTTCTTGTCTTAAAATTATTATAATGCAATAATTCTTTCTTATGCCTTTGAAAGATGAAAGTCTTTTTGAGTGTGCAACAACATGAGGGTGAGTAAATGATGACAGATTTGTTACAGGTGGATTTCTTACAAATAGGATTTATATCCTCAGCTGATTCAGTGAAATTACAATGTAGGATCTGTTTAACTGTCCTAAGTGTTCAACAACCAGTAAAGCTCAAATGCATTGATATAAACCAACCAAATGCCAGACTTCTTTCTCTCACAGAACGTAAAGTGGATCCACTTATGTATTTTTAATTTAATTCATTTGTCAAGCTTAGTGGTTATATCAGTACCTTGCAAAAAAAATACATATGGATACCGTACTTTCTCAATAAAACTGTGGTAACATTTTGTGGTGACAAAATAACAAAGATTCTGATTCTAGTAACTATTGTTGCTATGGCATTTTGGAGGAAACTATGGGTACCATGGTCCATTTTTGTTAGGGCTCATCTGGTAACTAAATGTTGTTGGTTTAAACCCTACAATTCATGAACTATTACCATTGTGCCCTTGAGCAAGGCTCATAAACTCCAGTGGGATGGTCCTTTTAATTGGTGTACTGTACGTTGTTTTGTATAAAAGTCAGCTAGATGACAAATTAGTAGTAATCACTAGGCCAGTTATATATCTTTAATGCAGCTAAGTTATGGTTATTCACAAAAATGTAGCCTTAAATTATGGGTTAGCATAGGGATACAAAAGTGCACTGAATGTGGGATTGAAGCGAATATATTCAAGGTTGTACAAGAATAATATGTGGTTATAGGTGTAATGTTTGTATGTTCTTTGGTGGGACAGCACTGGAATATGATAAAATAATAAATGTTACACTAATTTAAGAAATGTGTATGTCTACTTTATGTTTAAAGCAACTTTATCAACCTCTATACTACAAAAAAAAATAAAATGTATCACTATTTTTCTCGTTTTCTAGTAAAATTCCCTTAAAATCTCTAAAACGGGATACATTTAATTGAGAAGTAAAATTACATACAGTAAGATGTTGTCTTTTTTTCAGAGAAATCTAACAAAATCTTGTGAGGTTTATGCTTAAAACAAGAAAAAAAAAACTATGTACACCCCTCACTGGTTTAAGAGGTTTTTGAATTACCCTGTTAGGCATTGATGGTATTGTATTGGAAGAGCTGGCCTTAAGAAAAAAGTTTTTTTTTTTTTTTCTTCAAAACCTCAAGATGTTTTGATTGTGTAAATGCTTGTTTAGACATGTTTAGTGTTAAAGTTGATATTGCTCCAAGAGCCAACAGGAGGAGTGAGTGTACCACTGTTGTGCACGATTAACCCACAATATGCCACACATTCAATGATGCAACAAGGAATTAAAAGTTCTACCAATAAAGAAAATATTTTTAATATCAAGCTACAATCACACAGAGATATCAAGATACCAAAACCCTTGCACATAGCAGAGACAAGACAGGCACAGTCTATGAGGATGAGAACACACCCAGACTGTCAGTATTTGAAGTCATTTTTACCACACAATCAGTCATGGTTAAAACACAACGAGGCACTATGTAGTGTGACATTGTCAGCGCAAATCTCTGCGTACCAGTGAATGCACACAGTTTTGCTTCAATGGTCCACAACACCTGGAGAAATATTGTGAAAATAAACATGTTAGATCACAGCTGGACAGTATTAAAATGTCTGATCCTTTCTAAATGAGTTAAATAAACTGGCACAGGTGCAGTTCTGCTATATCACCACAATGTGAAAGTTGAATTTTATTTGGAAGTCTGACCTTAATTTAAAAAAATAAAAAAATAATAAATGAGAATGAAATGATCCTTGGAAGCCGATGTGACGGTGACCAGTTTTAGCTGTTAACGCCTTTTGTCATAGATCTGTACTGTTCCCCATTCATAGGACTCTGTGAAGAGAAAAGGTCAGGTTTTCAAATGGGTCTCGATGGTGGAAAATTTGGTCTGTGTGGCTCTATTTTTTTTTAAAAAACACTGGTTTATTTCAATAATAAGCTCAATGTTATTGTTAATGTTATAAAATGGCTTAAAGGTACCATGCAGTCTCACCTGGTTCCTCTTGGCTTCTTTTACCCATCAGCCCCACAAAAGAATTTATTTTATGCCCTGTAAGATAAAGGAAGAAATTAATGCTGATGTCCTTTACGGTGGTGCTATGTATCATTATGCAGGTCAGCTATTTCAGTCTACATAGTACATATATACATATATATATATATATATATATATATATATATATATATATATATATATATATATATATATATATATACACCGATCTGCCACAACATTAAAACCACCTGCCTAATATTGTGTAGGTCCCCCTCGTGCCGCCAAAACAGCACCAACCTGCATCTCAGAATAGCTATCCTCCTCACCACAATTGTACAATTGTTATCTGAGTTACCGTAGACTTTGTCAGTTCGAACCAGTCTGGCCATTCTCTGTTGACCTCTCATTAACAAGGCATTTCCATCCACATAACTGCCGCTCACTGGATGTTTTTTTGTTTTTGGCACCATTCGGAGTAAATACTAGAGACTGTTGTGTGTGAAAATCCCAGGAGATCAGCAGTTACAGAAATACTCAAACTAGCCCATCTGGCACCAACAATCATGCCATGCTCCAAATCACTGAGATCACATTTTTTCCCCATTCTGATGGTTGATGTGAACATTAACTGAAGCTCCTGACCCATATCTGCATGATTTTAAGCACTGAACTGCTGCCACATGAGTGGCTGATTAGATAATCGCATGGATGATTGTTGGTGCCAGATGGGCTGGTTTGAGTATTTCTGCAACTGCTGATCTCCTGGGATTTTCACGCACAACAGTTTCTAGAATTTACTCAGAATGGTGCCAAAAACCAAAAACATCCGGTGAGCGGCAGTTCTGTGGACGGAAACGCCTTGTTGATGAGAGAGGTCAACCGAGAATGGCCAGACTGGTTCAAACTGACAAAATCTACGGTAACTCAGATAACAGCTCTGTACAACTGTGGTAAAAAGAATATAATCTCAGAATGCTATTTTGAGATGCGGGTTGGTGCTGTTTTGGCGGCACGAGGGGGACCTACACAATATTAGGCAGGTGGTTTTAATGCTGTGGCTGATCTGTGTATATACAGTATATATTGTATATTACACTTTGAAGTGCCTCTTTATCAAATCCAGTTTTTGGTGAAGATTGGCAAAGCAAAGCTTAGAGTGCAGTCTAAGGGGTTTTATGTGCTTACGGTTGTTTTCTTCTACTTGGAAAATAGAGACCTTGAGAATGTGGGCTTCCATTAAGGGGAATCTTTCATCTCTAAGATTCAGTGTAATAAGAACGTGTGTGTATGTGTGACTGAGCCCATGTTAAAACAGTAAAGATCAAAGTCCTCTTTTTGCTTTACATTTAACTTTGCAAAAAACTTTTTTTCTTATGATTATATCCTGCTTTACAGCTCAGGTTGCCATCTATATACATCAAAACTACTCTGACTAGTTAAAAAAAAACAACAACTCTTAAGTCTTAAGCCTCTCGGGTAGCTGTGCTTATATTAAGTAAAGTTAGCATAGTGCGCACTGCTGTTTTGCTGAAATTACTTACTTTTTCGTGTGATCTGTGCGTTTGCTGTTGGGGGGAAAATGTAAGTTAGAGATTTTAAAATCTAATGTAATATATGAAAGTTACACAAAATGAATTAGAGAGAGAGACAGACACAGTAAGTGAGAGAGAGAGAGAGAGAGAGCGCTTTAGGGATTAAAGGACAGTGGTCTTACCAGAGGACCGTTTCCCCATCAGACCAATGAACTGATGAGGTCGAGGTTTCCTCGTCATGCGTCTAAGTATCTCTCTGAATGGATCGGACTGAAGCCACTCATCCTGCAGAAGAAGATTTGATTAGTGGGACATTAGACCTCAAATGTAATCAATCATGTACTGAATAAGACCACTGATACCCTCTCTTGCAGTTTTTGATACCACTCATTGTTTTTATAATCCTCCAATTAATACCAATACATATTTCCACATTTAAACACAATTAATGTAACGAAGGCAATGGGAAAAGGGCTACTTCTTATACATTGCACTTATATATAAAGCACAAAAATTATTCTAAATGCTTTTTTGCCCATGCTTCCCTTTTAAAGTTTCTTAAATAAATGTTTTTTTGTAAAGCAACACTTTACAAGTTGACAAATGTTAACCAAGATGCAGTTTATGGTTACAAAGCCAGATTGGAAATGTAAGTGCTTGGCTGTCTTCCAACCCGCAATGTCAAACTGAGGACGTGCACTACATTCAAAGCATGCAATAAGATCATTCAGTAATTCAGCACTGGACAGCGACCTGTCTGCTTTCAGCTTGAATCCTTATTAACTATACAGTGATGTCTGATTAGAACTTTTAGAAACATTTCATACTTACTATAATTAATTATCATATGAATAAGAAAAGTGTGTAACTACATACAGTAGCTAAACAAAATAATTGCATTGCAATACTTACAATTACAACATAATATGAACACTAATGTAATTAATTTGTGTTATAAACAATAAAAACAATTCAAATGATTTGACTTCCCTCTATACACAGGACAAAAGGGGTTACCTCCAGTTATTCACTTAAATGGCTGTTTCTACTTGATTAGACCCTTAAAAGTAACTTTTATTGGTTCAATGTATTCAGGTTGATTTAATCATATTAAATAATATATTTTACTCTAATAAAACCTGTTAATTAAATCTTTCCATAAAAGTAATGCATTGTTACATTCTATTAAATGCGATGAGGCCACTTGATAGTAAATTATGCTTTTTGGCATATGCGCAACAATGAAAAACATGTTAACTTAAAAATTAACTGGTTTGATTCAAGTCAAGAATATAATTAAACATGTCTGAATCAACCTGAATGCATTATGTTACATCAATAAAACTAATTAACAATTATCAATGGCAGGTTACCACTTTTTACAGTGTAATGAAAGGTCCTTTAAAGAAGTCAGAAGAAAATGTTAATTTGTTACATGAGCTTTCATTTGGCTTGAAAACCATATAACGATTAGATAACTGTAGAAAAGGTTAAACTCACCTGTATTTGATTGCTGCCTGTCCAATAATCAGGGTCTTCTTTTGGACCCAAGTCCTCTCCAAAGACTTGGCACAAAACAAGAAAGATTACAACAACCGGTAATAGAAACTTCATGTTGCACCCAGTAACTTTCCTTTTCTTTTTCTGAAAGTCTAAAATGTAAGCTAAAACGTCGTTTGAAAGTTGCGTATGTTTTTCAGTGCTCTCTCTGTTTTCTGTGTGAACAGTTTCCTCCACATATAATTCAGCTGTTCACTGCGCGCCTCCGTTGCGCGTCTCCGTGACCGCTGTCGCGCGCTCGGCTTTATAGCAAAGCAACAGGGAGGTGACGGCTTCCTTCCGACGCTTAAAATCGATAAAACAAATATATTTATTAGTCAGATTCCTTTAAAAACTCCCAGTGACTAATACTCCACTTTAATATGTTGCTCGCATTGCGATGAGAAGTATCTGAAGTTGAAATGGTCCTCGTCTGATCTTTGTGGACCTGTCCTCATCTGTATGGAGACAGAAGACACATGTGACGTTATGATTTGATAATTCGTATTACGAAGTTCCGTCTGCAATTGAGCAAACTTCTTTTGCGTCATTCACTTTAAGAACTTCACGTGAATCTTGTAAATGGCACTTTTATGGAAATGCACATAGCCTATGACAGGAAAACAAATTTAGAGGATAAAATTGGTTTTTGTGATCACCACAACTAGCTTGAATCAACTGGTTTAGATGGTTTGCTGGTCTGGTTATAGAGGGGTTTTAGATACTTTCCATCTGGTCTGGTTACCAGCAAACCAGTTTAGGCAGGTTTAAGATGTTTTTAACAAAACACAACATCACTTCTGATCAAGAATGCTGTTTTAGAAAACTGACATAGAAAGGCATAAAACACTCTAGAAAACAAAGGATTTCTTCTTAAAAGGGCCCAAATTTCTAAATAAGAATAATGTTTTGCTGTATATGGTTCTTTGATTGGCAATATGGTTCTTTAGAAATTAAAATAAATTTCTCGATGTTACTTTATCCTCGTGACAGCTGTGTGCATTTTCCATTTCCCTTTTTGATTTGTAACTAGTGGCACCTAATAAACATACAGAAGCATTTTACCAATCATTTTCAAGTAATCGCCAGCATCATCCAATCACTGCCAACCATGTTAAAATAAAATTATACATTATAAATTCTGAATCTATGCATTGATTATCATTGTCCCATGTCTCCCAAACATGTTGAGTGCTCCAAACATCATCTGCAGCCTGAAACTGAACTTTAAATAGGAAGTTTGGATTGAATGCACTTAGCTGCATAGAGAGCTATAGGATGTTCCCTTGCTCCCTATCTAGTGAATGATTTAACCTCCAGTATGCTGTCTGTCTTCACTGGTCAAAGAACAGTTCGAAATGCACCTTATTTTCATCCTAACTCCATATAAAGCATCTGAAAGCAATTGTTTTTTTCCTTAATGTGAAAATACATAGTAAAATAGGATTTGTAATGAAAACCTAGTGCTATTGTACACTGTAGTGTACATTGTGTTTAGCAGCATGGCGTTTCGCAATAAATCGCTCAAATTGTACAAATGGTATATCGGATGAAACTATAGACTCTTTTGACTTAAACAGGTTTCAGTGTAAAAACATTATTAGGTTTCTTATCAGATGTAGTTTTGTTGGTGTTTTCTCCCAAAGACAAACTCTGCTGTGATCGGCACCATGTTGTTTTGACACCTTGTATCGAAGGTTTAACCCTTTACTGTCAGCACAGATTCTTCTGAACTGAGTTCTGTCAGTTTCAATAAATGTAAATTATGTGTTGCATATAGCGAAGCCACATGTCCGCAGGGTCGCACAAGGTAAAAGTTCTTAAAATCAGTATATTAGTTTCCTGTGGCATCATGATGTAAAACCCTTTTGGTATTAATTGGAACCTTTATTTTAAAGAGTGGGTTTCACACAGTCCACAAAGCTTGCATGCCATTTTTTATGCCGTATATGGGTGAGTCTCTCATAGAGACCATGTAGTCAGTACAGGGTTAAATTCTGGTTTTTAATGAAAAGCAGGAAGAGGACATTTGGAGATGGATGACCCATGGAGGAAGTGGGGACAGGGCTGATTTCCATGAGAAAGGACTCTTGTTTAAGCGCACAGAGTCTTTACAGCCCTAACAGCACTTCATACCTCAAGTGCTTTTATCAGTGACAATGATGTCTCTTTATTTAATCATGTGTTAATATCAAATGCAAATTTTACTTCTTGGTAAGAGTGCCTAATACAAACAAAACGACCCCAGCAGCAGTGTGAGAGACGTCAACATTCTGCTTTTTGTGTGATGTCCTTAATTGTTTATTGTAGTGTTGAAAAAGTATACAGATGACATAATGTCCTCTTCAGTCAAATGATGTTTTAAAGAATGTTCATTTTTAACCAAAGGTTTGGCACTATCTGCAGTTTACAATAAAAGACAGGAGACAGGAGGTCGAAAAATTTTTCTGCTAAAATTGCTCTACGCTTTTCGAATGTCTTTACTGCACCTAGTTGACGAAGCTGGACCTACAGTCGAGCACATGTGCAACTGTACTGAGAGCAAAACTGCATTCTTTCACGAATGATTGTGCTGTAAAAGTAGGATGACCATGTGTCCTCTTTTCCCCGGACATGTCCTCTATTTTGGACCTGGAAAAAGCGTCTGGCCGGGATTTTAAAATTGGTCAGGAATTTGGCTTTGTCTTCATATTGATGCACTCTCTACAGTTAGGACTATCATACATTCTGTGTTATTCCGCATCAATATGTCCTTATGTGATTATTCTTCTGAGAGCGGCAGAGTGCACACTCTTTCAAAGTACTTTTTTACACTCTCTCTCTTTCACTCACCCGCCCGAAAGAGATCGGCAGACATGTTCTGCCACTCTCAGCCAGAAAAATCAATAACTTTTAAAAATATGTTCTCCAGGGGGCTGGGAAGCTCAGCAAGTATTGACACTGACTACCACCCCTGGAGACGCGAGTTCGAATCCAGGGCGTGGTGAGTGACTCCAGCCAGGTCTCCTAAGCAACCAAATTGGCCCGGTTGCTAGGGAGGGTAGAGTCACATGGGGTAACCTCCTCATGGTCACTATAATGTAGTTCTCGCTCTCGGTGGGGCGCGTGGTGAGTTATGCGCGGATGCCGCGTAGAATGGCGTGAAGCCTCCACACGCGCTACGTCTCCGCGGCAACGTGCTCAATAAGTCATGTGATAAGATGCGTGGATTGACGGTCACAGACACGAAGGCAACTGAGATTCGTCCTCCGCCACCCGGATTGAGGGGAGTCACTACGCCACCACGAGGACTTAGAAAGCATTGGGAATTGGGTATTCCAAAATTGGGGAGAAAAAGTATGTTTCCCAACTCTGCAAATTATTAAATAGGACACCTGCTTCATCAGACTCACACTTACTACGCATCGTCATTTTTAACTGAAAATGTTGACTATATCAAGACAACATCAAATATACTACAGTATGTATCGCAGAAATTTAAACAAATATGACAGATAAAAATAGACCATGATGGAAATTTTTCAACTGTCCATCAGATTTTGTAGCAACCTCTGTATGTGACCTGTAAAGCTGGCACTTTAGTGTCAATGGCATAAAAGTCGGAAAATACAATGAACAAAAACACAGGCCATGTAAGGGTAGAAACAAGCCCTATGTCTCTATTCCAATACTATCCATACTAAATATTATGTGGCAAGCACAAACCGTCAGCCAAAGGAGAGTTGTCATAAATATTTGATCTTCAGGGAAGTACACCCCACTTACTTGCAAATTTAGTTTCTTTCCATAGCCAGAAATCAAAAGGGATGTGACGCTAAAGGCACAGCGCAGGCGATTTTCGGGGCATAAACACTGGCCGCATGGTGCAGCTTGTCAGAAATTCGTCCAACTTAAGTGAAAAAACATTTGGAACTTAAGCACCAATTTTTCCATGTTATCATGTTGATTTAAAGACACCAAATATGGTAAAACACTGTGTTGGAACTGTCAAGAAAATGAATTCATCTTACTACTTTTCTTTTAGTCTGGATTAGCCAAGTAAAGCAGTAACATTGCACAGATATCCTTGGAGGGGTTACTTATTGTGTAAATGCAAACACAGAAACTGAACACTTGTTTCAATGACATTTTATATCAATACTGTTTAATCAGAAACATGATCACTAAATCACTTTCATACAGATGACGGAGGGTTAGACAGAAGAGTGAATTAAGACGAAGTGTTTGTGATGGAGAGAAATGATGAATGAGGGTGGAGAAACAATGAGATAGAGAGAGACAGAGACAGTAGCTAGATGCATGCATCAGTAAAAAAAGAAAAAGAAAAAGATTGTTCCTTAGACTGTAGACTTGCCATTTATATACATTTTCTCTTATTTTCAATAATACAAGGTTCCCCCATAATGCATTTGAAGTCAGACGACTCTATAACTCTAACTTAAAAAAGAACATAATCTATGAAGACAATTATAGTACTAATGGTCTGTGTTCACTAGAAAACCAAAAGAATTAGTATATATAATTCAAACAAGGTTTTTTTTTATATCAGCTACAATCTTTTTGTGCCTCCTCACCATATATGTTCTAGAAGATTCCAGGTTAAATTACTCTGAATTAGAGGTGGCCTTTATTTCTTTTTATAAATGTAAACGACTCTCAAATGCAATTTTAGCAATAAGAGTGTACAAGCATCATAAAAACAGACAGAGGTAGGAAAACAAATAATTTCAAAGCACCAAACAGCCCCAAATATCTGTTTAAATCGCCTAAATGACTGAGTCCCACATAGTGCAAATGTTTGTTTGGAAACACATTCCATGCTTTAAAGTCACTAGAGTCTTTCTGTTGCCAAATGACAGAGGAAAATGGGAACTGAGAGATCTAGAATATGCACTTTAAGCTCCAAATGTAATATTGTGAAAGATTTTGTTTTTATTACTTCTAATTATCTGTAGAACTGATATATTTTCAAATCTTTATTGTAGACTTCATTCCAAGAATTATCCCCTCTAATTAGAATGGTATATTGTAAATACAACCTAGTCAGTGTAAGAATTGAGTACACAAGGATCAGACCGCAGTCTGGGCACTGAAGCATGCAGAGAGCAATTACTTTATCACAGTCGCCGCATGGATAATATTTGCACCTATGTTTATATTGAGCCATGTTTATTCTGAGTATTGCTGATAATTTGTACGTTATCTTTCATGTCCTTGGCAGGTAACGACAACAGTCCAGGCATTACAGTCAACATAATTTACTTTCAGATAAAAGCTGCTGTTGTTTTGAATAAGATAAGATCTGTTAGATTATGCATGCCATGGTTATGCCTCCTGTTCAGTTGTCATGTTGAAGTTGACTTTGCTTTTTTATGTTTTGGGTCCCCTGAGACCCCAGTAATGTATATGTAAAAATAAAACTCTTATTTTCACTTCAAATTCTTTTAATAAGTTCCACTGACCTAGTCAAAACCAGGTAGAAAGATATAATTTTATCTTTATCCCTCTGTTTTACCACAAAATGGGCATGCACTTTTCAGAAATGTGACTGGTATACACTCTGGTAATGTTGTTTCTGCTCGGGGTCAGTTTGAACCCATCAAAAACATGTTGTACAAAAATACTGACAGGAGTGTACGGCTACAGTGTTTACACCAATCAAGAAATCCTAGCATGTGAAAATGTATTGCATTTGTTCTTGTTTTATATCTGGGGTCTCTGAGATCACAAACATTACTAAAGTAACAATTTTCATGAAAGACAGTTTAGCGTGTTATCAATTTTGGTTTATAATAAGTTCTTATTAGTCATTTAGCAGACACTTGTATCCAAAGCGACTTACAAATGAGGAACATGGCAAGCAATTTGTCATACAAAGTTCAACAACATCTGCAGTGTTATACTGCCAAGCTCTCAAGGTGGCTGGAGTACAGGTGCTAGCACAGCAAAAAGAGACAGAAAGAGACAGAAGTATTTTGTGTGTGTGTGTGTGTGTGTGTACAGTAAGTGCAAATTAAGTTCAGTAGTAAGTACAAGTTAGTGTGGATTGGTTAAGTGCTTACAGAACAGATGTGTTTTCAGCTGGTTCTTGAATGTTGAGATGGTATCAGCAGATCTTGTGAAGGTTGGAAACTCATTCCATCACAGTGGAACAGAGAAAGTGAAAGATCGTGAAATAGACTTTGAGCCTCTTTGTGATGGGACCAACAGGCGCCGCTCATTCATAGTCCTGGAGAAGTGAATTGAAGTAAGAGGGTGCGGTTCCATTGGCTGTCCTGAAGGCCAGAGTCAAAGCCTTGAATTTGATGCTGGCAGCTACAGGTAGCCAGTGAAGTGAACATGCCACCGAAAGTGACAATAATGCCCCCGAAATTCAAAATGTGGGGGAAAAAATGACCTTGTAATGATATCTTCTTTATATATGCGTTTTTTGTGACCATACTCAGTTTATCCTAATTTTAAAAAATGTACTTGTTCATTGAACTGTTGTATATAAGCAATATCACACTTGCAATTGTGCTACATGGCCTGCGGCCGAATCACAGCAGTGCTGATGTAGGCCATATTGCACTCTTGCTCGTGTGATTGCTTAAATATATATATATATATCATCTAATAAAGTTCTTAATATTTTATTGTATGCCTAGTTAGAGATATTATTGCATAAAATATGTGCTCATGTTGATTTAATATTAAGGGTAATAGGTCATAAATTCTTAGTCTTGAGAATTTGTATTAATTAATTGATTTATTTGGAGGTAGGCTATTTGACATAAAGGGATGAGACACAATTTTTTTTATTTGGTTAGTAAAGCAATATGCCCCCATAAAGGTAAAAATGCCCATGAAAATCAAATCCAAGGGGCAAGTATTGCCACTTAATGTAAAAGTTCATTTCTGTCACTACACAGTACAGTAAGGTCAAAAGAGTACACAAATGTGGCCTATAAGCAGAGCCATAGCAAGGAATTCTGGGCCCCCTGACTGTAAATTGCTCAGGGCTTCTTTCATTTAAAAAATACAATTTAAAATTTGTTGATGGCCCCTGGACCTGTGGCCCCCTAGGATTGTTACCACCATTCACACCATTAGCTACGGCCCTGCCCATGAGTCCAAAGCATAGTTAAATATTTAATTTGCCTTGCTGGTCAAATACATTTATATTTTATAAGTTGATTCATTTTATGAAATGTACTGTTCCAAATATAAAACTGTATACTAATAAGTAATAAGTGCCACATCAAACATTGTTGATTAAAATGATAATAGTAAGGTCTGGGTGCTTTGGATCCTTTATTTGTCCAAGCTTTATTGCTGGAGTCTTTAAGCTGACAGTGTGTGGGATGTCTGATCCTTTCAAGTGTGAAGCTCTTGCAATCTTTTTCATTGATTTCTAGTTTCTGTGTTTTCTTGTTTTGCCATGCCATACAGTATGAATGCAGCACAAGTCTTTTCACCTTGTAAGATAGAGACTGCTGGCTTGTCCTGACCTCCTTTAATGTGCAGCCTATCAAACATGTTTTTTTTGTTTTTTTGTTTTTTTTCATAGTTCAATGTTAAGCATATGTTGCATGCTGTTGATTACCACAGAAAATAATTTTGACTTGCCCCTCAGTTTGTAAAAGCTAGCATAAATCACGAATACAGTATTACACTTAGAATGGAAGTATATGGGGCAACTATTGTATGCTTGCACCATGGACTTCTATTGTAAATCAAAGAACATAAGGCTGTAGTACGAGTCTGAATTATTGTCTGTGGTAAATGACAGAGCTTAACTTCTATTTAACCTGGAAAAATCTCTTAAAGCAAACCTCAGAATTCTCAGAAATAAAGATAGTAAATTTGTTCACATGGCTTGCTGTATATATAGCGTCAGTTTCCTCGTGAAATGAACACTAGAGGCGCTAAAATAACAAAGACTTTTTACAGTTTCATAAAAATCCAGAGTAAAATGGCAGATTATCCATTCATAAACACTTTACTTCTGCCCTGTTCTTCACACAATGCTATCTTATGACATCAAAACACTTTTACTACAGCGCATGACTTGTAAGGTAATACATTTGAACATTTGCATTACATACCCAACTATATTTACAAGCTTGTTCAAACGTAATCAAATTGTGCGCTATTGCTCAACTGATAGAGTGTTGCACTTGAGATGCAAAGGACTGGGGTACGAGTCCTAGAGAGCATACAAGTCAACACGTGTGCAGAAAGTGTCATAGAAGCACCACAAAATGATGTGGTTGCTTCAGCAATTGCGTTTTTCATCTCCAATGAGCTTTTTATGGAACTATCGATTAGATCCTTTTTGTGGACTTCAGTTCGGCTTTCAAAACCATCATCCCAGCTATGCTCCAGAATAAATTACACCAACTCTCTGTTCCCTTGTCTATCTGTCAGTGGATTACCAGCTTTCTGACGGACAGGCAGCAGCTTGTGAGACAGGGGAAACTCACTTCTAGCACCTGTACGATCAGCACTGGTGCCCCCCAGGGATGTGTGCTCTCCCCACTACTCTTCTCCCTCTACACCAATGACTGCATCGGCAAGGACCCCTCTGCCAAGCTCCTGAAGTTTGCAGACAACACCACTGCCATCAGCCTCATCCGAGATGACGATGAGTCTGCATACAGAAGGGAGGTTGAACAGCTGGCTGTCTGGTGCAGTCAAAACAACCTTGAGCTGAACACACTCAAAACGGTGGAGATGATTGTGAACACCCCAACACTGACCCCCCTCACCATTCTAAACAGCACTGTGGCAGCAGTGAAGTCATTCAGGTTCCTGGGCACTATCATCTCACAGGACCTGAAGTGGGAGACCCACATTGACTCCATTGTGAAAAAGGCCCAGCAGAGGTTGTACTTCCTTCGCCAGCTGAGGAAATTCAACCTGCCACAGGCGCTGCTGATACAGTTCTACTCAGCAGTCATTGAGTCTGTCCTCTGCACTTCAATAACTGTCTGGTTTGGTGCAGCTATGTAATGAGACATCAGAAGACTACAAAGGACAGTTCGGACTGCTGAGAGGATTATTGGTTGCCCCCTGCCCCCCTTCAAGAACTATACATTTCCAGAGTGAGGAAAATGGCTGGAAAAATCACTCTGGATCCCACTCATCCTGCCCACTACCTTTTTGAACTGTTGCCTTCTGGCCAACACTTCAGAGCTCTGAGCACCAGAACTGTCAGGCACAGGAACAGTTTTTTCCCTCAGGCTATCCATCTCATGAACAGTTAAATTGCCCCATTGAGCAATAACTATGTGCAATACACAATTTAGTCTTTCTTATATTTATCCAACACATCCAGCCTCTTCTGCCATTTCATTCCTCTGAAAACAAAAACAAAAAAACATATGCACTGTACATAACAGATTTGTATTTTGCACTGTACATAACAGATAACAGATTTGTATTAGATTTGCACTACGTATGTGTATATGTACGTATGTGTATAATAATTTTTTATTTTTTATTATTATCTATATCTTGCTGCTGTTTTTGTATTGTTTTTGTATTGTTGTGTACTGGAAGCTCCTGTCACCAAGACAAATTCCTTGTATGTGTAAGCATACTTGGCAATAAAGCTGATTCTGATTCTGATTCTGATTTAGGTTTAAGGTTGGGAGGTAGTTTTTTTTTATTTCAATCTTGACAGAGCATCAGTGTTGGATAAGTTACTTAAAAATAGTAATCCACTACAAATTACTAATTATTTCTCTAAAATTGTAATCAGATCACATTACTAATTACTTTAGTCAAATCAAGTCACCAACACCTAAACCTAACCGATAGTGTTTAAAAAGATAAATGAGAGGAGAACAAAACAGACATCCTTACCCTAAACCTAGCACCTAAACCTAACCAATAGTGTTTAAAAGCAAATTTGACATAAAAAACACATTTACTGAAGTAACCACATAATTTTTTGTCCCTTCTATGGCACTTTCGCTTCACTTGCACTATAAGTGTCCTTGGCTGGGCTCAAAGTTGGGTCTCTGAGTCCAAAGTGCATCACTCTGTCTATCAGGTCAGCTACCGTGAAAGCTAATCATGTTGGAATACGTGTGTAAATGTAGGTGGGTCTGTAATACAAGTGTTAAAATGTATAGTTTTTCAAAATATGCATTACAGTAAGTGTTTCGATATCATAACATAGCAGGGTGTGAGTAATAGAGAGAAAAATTAGTCTTTATAAAGTCATAAACAGCCATAATACCTGTGATTTGTGTGAAAGTGAACAAAACGCACAGTTGTAGTAACGCATCTATTGTTTATTTAATCAGGAAACTCTAGCAAACCGTAGACAGCAGCATGTAAAACTTAGTTCGCAAAAAATGTGTTACAGTAACGTTCATTCTATGAGACTAGGTTGTTTTAGTGTATGTAGTGTAACGCGTTAGGATGAGGTGTTACTTTCTACTGTGGAAATTTAGACGAGAAATGTTGAAGAATGTCGATGCTTCTCTTTCGTATATAATGCAAGTAAATGAGGACTGTGGGTTTCATTCCCTAACATCTCCTTTTGTGTTCCATGGAAGACAGAAAGTCACATGGGTTTGGAATGACATGAAAGTAAATAAATAATGACAGAATTAACATTTTTATTTGATTTTTTTCCTTTAATAAATTTTTACATACAAATTGGATTTAAAATGCAAAATAACCATTTATTTATAAGATGATATCTAGATGCCACTCACTGCAATGTAAAGTCATATGAGAAACATACTGAGGTCATGTGACAAAAATGTAGCATACTGTGGTGTGAAATGATTATCATTGCACAATGAGTTCTACTCATAAACATACTGTCATATACATTATTACACCATATTATTATAAAAAATTGTAGGCCTTATACAAAATGTACTGCCAGGGCCACCGCTGGCCAAATTGATGCCCTACGCAGAGGTGCGTGAGGTGTGGTGCGAAAGTGTGAGCGCAATGCAACTGTCTGTGTTCCGTAACTGCTAGCGGGTCCTTGAATAACATATAACGTGCAGTAAGGGCAGCTGGGGGAGTTTCGGGTGCCCCTCTAGGGTAAGATGGTGCCCCCACACGAAGTTGGTGCTCTACGCAGATGGCGTAATATGCATATAGGGAGCGGTGGTACTGTTTACTGCACTGTAATTAGTTACTGTTGGTAGTAAGATAGTATTCCATCCCAAACTCAGCCAAGTTTTGTCTATTTTGAAATAGTAGGCTGTATACAGTATGGACTGCCCTGTAAGTAAGTACATAAGTAGTAAGCTAGTATTCTATTCCCAACATAGCCTTAAAGGTTCTGTTTCACATACTATTTGGACACATTTTATATTAGGTGGCCTTAACTACTATGTACTAACATTAAATACATACAAGACAATGTATTTACTGTGTAACTACATATTGTTCTGCAAAATTCCCACATTTGCTGCTACTGAGGTTGAGGTACAGGTAGGATTAGGAGTAAGGGTAGGGTTGGGGGTAAGAGTTAGAGGTCTGCAACCCGACCCGGGCCCGATGGGACCCAAGAACCCAATGGGTTATGGGCCTGGTTCGGGTCAGTTTTTCAAGTAGGACTTCGGGTTGGGGTCGGGTTCTCACTCACAGACATGCGTGAACGGACGAGTTAGGGGCCGATCACACCGAACGTGTTTTTGCACACGTCCGTTCTGTTTTCCCATTGTTTTCCTATGTAAACACATGCTGGATGAATGTCTTTGACATTTGCACCGTGTCTTGTTTTTTCTTCAGCGTCTCGTGTAGGACTGACATATTTTAAACACCATGTCAAGTTCAAAAGAACTTCAAATGTTCAAAAACGCATGTTGAGACATCTGCGCTCTGATTCATTCTTTGTGCTGCTTCTAGATTGTTTTCAGCGCAGTTGTCACAAAGATTCAACATTCTAAACAAGTTCAGGCTGCATAGAGGGAACTGTTGCATTGTTTCATATTATTCCAGATTGTTCAGCACAAAGCGAAGTTTCAGTGCATAAATGGTAAGGCAATGCTTTTTTCCCCTTCTGCTCTAGTGTACTAAGAGGCTGCCATGCCTTGTTCAAACTGTGTATGTTTACTGTTTCAGTACTGTTATGAATGTTGCCTATATGCTTACATAAAATTTAACCTATTGCAACAGTATTTACTAGGAGAAGAAATTAGATAGTAAGCAATTTCAGGGTTCGGTTCGGGTCGGGTTCGGGCTTAAAAATCTGATAGTATCAATCGGGCCGGGTAGGGTCGGGTCGGGCCACACAGTCTCGGGTATGGGTCATTTAATTTCAAGGCCCGTGCAGACCTCTAGTTAGAGTTAGGTTTTGGGGTAAGGGTTGGGTTAGGGGTAACAGTGTAACTACAAATGTAATTACATGCAAGTAGTTTAAATGTAATTACAATGCAACAACATATACAGTATGTACATAATAAGTACATTGTATCAAATGGTTAAGTACATAGTAGTTAAGGCCACCTAATATAAAGTGAGTCCTACTATTTTTTATTTTTTTAAATAGTAGGCAGCATACAATATGTACTGGAATGTAAGTAGGTACAGTAGGTAGTAGGCTAGAATTCCATCCTGAACACAGGGACACTCTTTCACAAACATTTTCTCCACCCCTCTTTCTTCCAGTTGCCAAGCGGATATCTACTCAGTCTGTCTGTTTCTGATTGATGGTGTTCTCAGTGTAGGACAGTAGAACAATTCTCGATTGCATTAGTAGACAGGGACTCCATTTAGTCACGCGTCCCTTCACTTAGGGATGGGGACAATGACATCATATTATATAGTCCATGGCAGCCTTATCAATCAAACTGCTCAAATTAAAGACGTCAAATTTTATTTGATTCATGGAAGCAAATCAGAAGCGCAGCCTGGTAGGGCTGGTCTGTTTTACAAAGGTTACCGCTTGTGTCCAATACCACATCAAATTAATAAAACGGCATTGGAGTGCTCCAAGAGCTAATGAAAAAACTTGGAAGATAAAAGACAAATACACCAGATCTCATTTTCATAAACACATACATCCACACTGTAAAATATTGCAAAGGTTTATCAAGATTTAACAGTAGTTTTTTTATTATTATTATTATTTATTTATTTTTTACAATAAACACAATACTGTTAGGGTAGCTGACATTAAATACTTTTAGGAAGTTGACATGTTCAGCAGTGTTATGTGCCATACTCCCTTTAAAATAATTTAAAAAGCATACTGATAATTTTTATAATTATTATGCATGTGGATTTTATGGCTTCTTATTCATTGAGAGACTACATGGAATATTTGTACTTTTTAACAACTAGGCCCACAGTAAACATTACTTTAAAAGTACATTAACTAGTAGTCAGTTAAATACTGGCAATTCAGACTACTTTTTTTTTTTTTAATTTATTTTTTACACTGCATGCAGTAATCAAAATTGCAAACAAAAATCCCTTACTATACACACAAGCATTTCAAAAGAACCTCAGAAAAGCCATTAGCCTTCTCTGTGTTCATAATCACTGCATCTGAATCCGGCTGTAATAAATATGGTTTAGGTTGATTGAGAGTTTTGCCAAGCCTTTATGAATCTTATCCAAATTCAACCATTGTTTACATTCAAGCGGTACTCCTGTTGTTATTTCGCAGAACTCCACATGACAGGGAAGCAGAGTGAAAGTCAGAGGGACCCAGCCGGTATGTCTCCGCTGGTCTGTAGGACAAAACTCTGAATAACATGGAAAAGACACCTTTTATCGCATGTCGCGTTGCGTCTGGTTAGGACACGTTAAGTGATACGGGTTTGGAATGACGTGAAAGTGAGTAAATAATGAATGATTTTCAATTTTCTAACTAACCCTTTAACATATGTCACTCCAATCAAATAATGAATTAAGAAAGTGATGTTTAAAATAATTGTGGCTGCTGGAAATGGAAGGTCAAATACAGAATTGCTTATACTGTAGCATGCTCTGTTCTATCGTCATAGGTATTCCATGCATACTAAAAATTAGCATTCTGTGCACAATTTAGGGAGAATACAGGTAAAGTGGGACAGTTAAGCTTAATTACATATTATTATTTATATATTCTTCAGTTTTAAAAAACCAGCATCAAGTTAATTCTAAACCAGTAATAATGGGGTGAAACTAGCCATTTTGATATTTTTAAAAACAACACAAATGACAAATAATATGATAGTGTCCTGTTTTCACCATACATGCTGAATATACCGCAGAAATAGTATGTTTATGGAAGTATGCTATTTGGAACATACCCTGTGTACTCTGTGGGGGCGTGCAGGATGGCACATTACGCACCTCTTTCAAATGCTGTCCCTGCAGTGGGCTGGTTCATACCTTTCACTTGCGTCACAGGGGGTGGCAGTCACTGAAGGTTGGGCGTCACCCAGCCCCAATTATCCACACTGTGAAAAAACATCAGTGACATCTTCATTTTTCACAGGCTTCTGTCCACATTGTGGAGTCACGGCTGAGCACCTGTCTTGCGGTTAAAGGTGAAAATGAGGCCCCTTTAATGTTCGAGGTATCTTCAGTGTATATCAGTATGTCACAATAGATATATCAACTAGAAAGACAAAGAAAAGACTGCAGGAGCTCCTCTTATACCTTGCTTTACAATTCTTTGTGACATGATATTTGGACTGAAGGTCAAGATCTGTCCGGCCGCCTTTTAGTACTGATTACCACTGATTTCTTTGGTTGTTGGGGGGTTGAATATAAAGTTGTCTGGGCATGCTTACTGATAATTGGGATCAGACATGAAACCTGTCAGTGCACATACATGTATATATATAGTCTTTTTAAAAGAATAGTTCACCCAAAAGTGAAAATTCTGGCATCACTTACTCATCCTCCTGGTGTTCCAAAATGTATGACTTAATTTCTTCCATGGAACATTCTTCCATGCTGAATTAATTTCTTCCATGCTGAATGTTCACCCTCTTCTTTGCTCAAAAAAAGACAAAACATCACTATAAAAGAGGTCCATATGACCTGTGCTCTGTGTTTGAAATCTTCTGAATCCATACGATATCTTAAAGTTTAAGTGGTTAGGTTATTCACACAAAGCTATTGTACAACTTCGGATCACTTGCAACATAGTGCATAAGTCTGTAATGGTGCTTTTATGGTGTTTTTTTTGTTGTTGTACTTTTTGGAACTTAACTGTCTTCTCATCTATTTTGCAAAATTTCTCCTTACAGTATACAGTATGTTACATTGAAGAAAGAAAGTCATATGGGTTTGAAACAACATGTTGTTGAGCAAATGATTACACAATTTGAGTTTAAACAATCTAGAAATTCATTTCTTGGGATGTCCATGGATATCTATCATATCTGTTATGAAATGTCTTTTGTGCTTGCTTTAAAGTGTCTCTTTATTTTCATAAAATAATTTTTAGATGGAATTTCACCTTGGGATTTGAAAAGCACTAAAAACATTATGTGAGAGACATAGTCCTTTAGTGGTTAGTTAAAACCTTCTGTCAAGGCTTTTTATTAATAAACATTCATGGAATTGTTTATCTTTTCTATTTCTTTACAAGGTGAAAGTGGAGTGTAACTTAAAATTCAGTTCATTCTTTGCATTCAAGTGCCTGATTTCTGGCCTCTCAAGAAATGGACAATAACAGCAACCTTGATGTTTTATATAAATGTTGTATCCTTTCAAATAATCACTTAAAGGTGTTGCTTTTTCACATGAACCTTTTAGCATTTTGTACCTGTATACTTGCACGGTTTGTTCTCTACAGCATCAGCTAAAAGTTGTGATAGCATTAAGTTTTGTGACAATTGTAGTCTTGGAAAAAGCAGATTTACCACTACAAAGGCTGGTACCAGTGCAATACCAGACTAAAGTCTCAACATGTCAATTCATGAAATCAAGCCCACTCAGCCAAATTACTGACAAGTGGTATCCCCCTTCAGACATTTATACATCAATTCAAGTGTGAACCCCTTTCCCTCTAGCACTACTGATGCCGCACTGTGCGAGCATCCTGCGAAACATGGGTTCTGGTCTTGTAGGAACCAGGAAGTAATGCCAAGCACGATTTGGAGGTAGCATTTTCATTTCCAAATTACATTTTTACTCCACCGATGGTGAGGTTTAGGGTTGGGGTTTGGGTTAGGGGTTAGAGTTAATTTAATATGCCTTCCTGTTGACTGTATTACATAATTTACAACTACAAATACAACTAACTTTTGGTGCCACCCTGTGGACATTTCACCTGTAAACTGGAGCTGACATAGGCCCATATGTTCAACAACACTTCCAGTTTCGGCCACTTGGGGCAGTGATTAAAATTTCAGTAAGCACATACTGAATTCAGCAGCAAAAATGTCTACCTACTGTCCTTAAATTCACAGTGTGATCAGTCTGAAATATCACCCCCTGTTCTAAATATGTGGTTACACTGCCTTTCAAGGTACCAATAGTTTTTTAATGTTACTAATCCTAAGCCTAACCCTAAAGCACTACATTATTTTAACCCCATTGCAGTAAGTTTGAAATTTATGTACTTATAATAAGAATAGTTAATTAAGTACATTCTTGTAGTATCACTAAAATTTATGTTCAAAAATGTTGGGGCTGAAGGCAGGGGCGTCTCTAGGTCAAAACATTTGGGGTTGAGCAACAAGTACATTACACAAATGCATGTCCCAAAAAGTACCATCATATTTTTGTGGTGTACCTTAGAGTATCATGTAAATATTATGGTACATATCCAAATTCCATTGTATTACCACCAAAAATAAGGGGTCTTTTATTTGATTTGATGGTGAATGATGAAAGGCTAGAAATGCCCCTTGTATGTAGAAAATAAAATATATAATCTACATAGTTGTTTAGAAAATTCTTGCTTTTTTTTTTTTTTTTTTTTTTTTTTGGTTTGCTGAGGCATTGCCTGAACAACTTAGCTGCAGATATACCTGATAACCTTTCATCAGAAGAGCAACATGAAATGAAGGAGAAAGTTTGCACTATGTTTTTAACATGCATTGAGAGAGAGAGAGAAATATATCAAAGGAGAGGTGGACACTGAGTTGTACTGTAATCTAAAGCAGATGGGGATCAGTGGGTGACTCTAACTTCAACAAAATCACATTCTGTCGAAGTGGCAACCAGGGCTACTTATGCAACTTATAATTGCAGTGCAATTTACTGGTCACGAAGCAGAGACAATTGAAGCAGAAGATAATTGCTTGTTTAAAGTGACAAATATATTACTCATGGGTTATTATTCATGTGCGTCTCTAATGAAATAGCACTTTTGACATATGGAAAAGAGAAGAAGTCCAGGGCTTTAGATGGAGAGGAGATACATTTTTAGATATATGCTAAAGAGCGAATTGAAACATAATCTGTTGTACAAGCATCTAATGACCCAGTGCAAGCCTTATAGTGTCATGACTGAATGCATTCTGATTATTTAAACCATTCTACTGAAGTGGTTTGTTTTATATTCCATAGTTGCTAATTTAGTCATAAATGTATTGTTTATTACTTGATTTGATTAGCATCACTATAAAAATTAAGGCATTTAACATTGTATTTTGAAGACCCCAACAAAATTGAAGTTATGCGGCTTTTAGTTCATGTCTATTAGCTTTTGAGAAAAATGCATTGAAAATTTACAGTCTCCTCTTTCGGGAAGTGGATCAAAAATATTGATGACTCATCTTGTAAAATGCATGGGCTCTAGGAAATTGCGTTCGGCAAATAATTTGGTTATCTTTAAAGGTGCATTCAGTAATTTGGGGCTAATTTAAAAAGTTTTACACATAAACAAATGAATTGTGTTCTGAATGGTGTACACTCATATGAGATGAAGACTGAACTCATAATAGTTTTCTATAAAAAGTGTTTTTATTATACATGGTGCGGGTCACCCCTTCAATGTGTTTCGCCATGTTGAAATGACATGGTCCGCTATGTTTCACTTAACGTTGAAGAAGAAAGTCCTCGTGCTCATTGGCTGCTGCCTATGTAGATACACTTGGCTATGCTTAGATTAATGTTGTTTGGTGATGCGAAGAGCAAAAATAATACAATGGAACATACCTATTATCTTGCTTTACCAGCGGAGACAACAAGATATTCAGTAGCTGTACTGCCGAAGAAGTGAAAAAGGTCTGAAGCTAGAAGACAGAAAGACCGGCAAAGGTAAAAAAACGGGAGTAAACATCGGTACCGCATACGCAAGGTGGAAAGATTTGATGACGGAGAAAAACATGAGTAGTGATGCCGATGTTGCTTCTTTTTTGATGGACAGGTAAGATATTATTAATTGTTTAGACCACTCTCTCAACTAGTATCAGTGGAATTTACAGAAAACTCATACAAGTTTCCCTCGAACTTTTTAAAATTACATGTAAAAACAACATATGTTAGTAATGGACAGTTTTCAGCGGTGTTTGCAAACGCAACCGGAAAGCAACATGTAATTTTCTTTTCTTTGTTATCACAGCTATAGTAAGGGGGGCCCATCTACCTCCACCTCTATGAAATGGCACACGTCTTCATTCGTTTAATAGCTTGGCACAGCAATTGTTGTGGACTTTGAGTAAACCATGATGTTGGTTTGCTTGGAAACAAACGAGTTCTTCAAATACAGTATTCATGGACATGCTAAATTTGATCATCAAAAACATTTCTAATCTTTTCTTTACCATAACATTCTGTATGTATCGTTAGATAATTGAGGTTTATTTCATGCTAAGCAGTTCTCTAATAAAAGGTAATAACTGTCTTTAGAAATAATGTGAAACGTAGACAGTCTCCAAAGATTATTGATATGAGCGACAAAAATAATCTGTCCTTAACTGTAGAAGTCTGTTCGTTGAATTCTGACGTTTGATTTTAGGAAAGTAATTATATTATAGTAGTAATAAATAACTTTATAAATTACCTCAACTCCCACATTTTCCAGATGCAAATGATATTCCAGAGCTGGAGGGGGCAGCAGAGATGATCATGCTTATCCACACTGATAGAAGGCAGTACAGCATCTAACACCACTGTTGTATCGGTACTTAAAGTACACGAAGAAGAGCAATGCTAAAACTAGCTAGAGAACTACTGAATGCCCTATTAATGTTACATGTAAGAGGAGGCCCTGTCTTCCTGTTAAGGGCTGCAAAATAGATTTATGTATTATCTCACTCAGGGGTAAAAGTCTATGCATTACTACAGTCAGTGGTAAAAGTGCAGTTCAAGTCAACTTAATATCAGATTGGAGATTCGATCCACATAACAGGCATGAAAGACACTTGTGTGACTGGAAGTCTATTAAATGATCAAAAGTAATTGTGTTTATCATGCTGTTGTTGGAGATCATTACGATGCAAACAAATTGGACAAATGAAGCACTGCGTATTGATGTTGCGATAACAATGATTGACACTTCAAGGACACAAGTCCTTGTAATGTATCTTCAGACATACTGTAGGAAACCACTGCATGAAAAATCTGAGATCTGCTATTAAGAGTTGGGCTGCTGGAAACAATTAGTGAAGTACTTAGAATTCAAAGGGATAGTTCACCCAAAAAGGAAAATTTGACTATAAAGTGGAATATTATGTAATAAAGTGTTCTAAATGTCAAAATTAACTATTTATCCAAGCTATCTGATTTGCTGTACTCCTTGTGTCTGTTGAAATGCATCAAATGGGACATTATGTGCAGCCAAAAGGAACAAGATGTACTCACAGTTATTATTAGAAAAATAGTGTAAGTGTTGACCATACTCAGCATTAAACAATAGACTCGGGACTCAAGCAACTATTAAAACTGTAAAATAGTGATAATATTACAGTTTGGACTTTCTCAGTCCCCAGTTTACCCATTATCCACACATTTAGGTGGATCAACACCAAATAAAAGCGTACAAATAATGTTACGGTATGTTCTTGAACAAGGCCACATCCACACTAATATGTTTTGGGTTGAAAACTCAGTTTCCATTTCTTAACATTATCGTTTTCCAAAGTATGTGGTGGTGCATGCGTTGTAATGAGCACAGACTGAGAACGTTGATCAACCTCTTACCTATTTACATCTCAGATCAAGAATACAGGCAAATAATTTTTAGTTTTGAGACCAGTAGTTCTCTGTCTGAGAACTTCTGGTATTAATGAACTTTCCTTTCTTGTTTACAGTGATTTTTATAATTATACATAGGCTACACTGTTTATAAAGGTATATAACAGCACTCCATCTTTGAGTCTTTGTTTGCCAGGGGTATAAAAACCACTGCCCAAATTATTAATCTGTCTCATTTCTCTTCCTGGAATCAGCAGGTTAAGATAATGCCAAGTGAATGCAGTTGATCATAACCTTGACCACACATCACCATATTTGTTAATTAACATGGCTGCTCTGATGAATCACGGTTGTAAATCACGATTTTCTTTGGCTTATGCTTGAGAGGAGGGATGCAGAGATACGCACAGCATATGACCGTGATAGATTGGACAGGAAGTGGGAAACCTTTTGATGCACTTTAAAGTATCATGTCCTTATCCTTCTCAAGAGATTTCACATTTTGAGCAGCATTAAATTCAGTTAGAAGATGAAATGGGCTATCAATGAGCAGAGGCATTGAAAGCTGTACATTACTTTTTACTCTACACCTTTTACTAGGGCCTTAACAGATATTCTTTCTGTAAGGGTTACAGCCTTATTTGTTAAGTCTAAGCACTGTGATTTAGTCACGTAATGACCTGCTGCATTTAATCCAGTTTGCTGCTGAGCTTCTACGTAATTTAATTCTCCCAACCCATCTCACATTTATAATGAGTGTTTGTGTATCCATCTCTTCATGTGATTTGCGCAGCGTAAATCATTACTGTGACGGTCCTTGGTTAGAAACATATGGTGCACATTGCTGGGGAGTAGCTAGAATTCTCATTACCTAATGTAAACATCACATATGCAATGAAGAGAGTCTTTACAACTCCTTGGTGCAAGACTAGCAACTAATAAACATCAGATCAAATACTGGTTGCATACTGTAGATCCTCTTTATGGTTTTTGTCATTTATTGTTTTTACAGGCAAACTGCAGCTGTAAGGCTTTCACATTTGAACAAGGGATGTCAGTTGACTTAAAGAGAAAAAAAAAAATGTCTGTGCATCCGAACCCAATAAAAATATATTGTTGAATTAGTTGTATAGCTTGGGCCACATCTTTGAAAAACCTAGTGAAATTGTTGGGGAGTGCTAAATAGGCAGTAATTTCCAAGATCCTACTGCAGATATCAGAGAAATTATGCAGAAAAGTGTAGCTTTTTGTTCCAGGCCTGCAGAATTGATGGTTCCATTAGCGTATAATATTGTTTCCCTCCAGTGTATCATAATTACACTACATGATGTTATTCGTTTTGTCTGCTGACACCCCTTCTGCTTGAACACAAAGTGTTTACAGCCTCTTAAGAACTAAGAAGCTTTTAAACTGTTAAAATGTCACTTGAATGGCTGATGCTGCATAGTTTTTTTGTTTAAAGGCATCAAATGAAAGTACTTCTTCTCATAATACTTCATCATATTACTTTGTACAATCCTGTCTTAGACCACACAACCAATAAAAAAAAAATCACTAAAGCACAATTAACTGACTGTTTATTTTGGTCCGAGGTGCATCGATTCTAACAAAGTTAGGTATTGGTCCATCTGCAATTGTCCTCTTGGGTAGACATAGGACAGAGAACATCTGTCTATATTTAAACAAAAACAAAGAGAACAAATGATAAAAACACACCTCCCTGCTGAACTGCATTGTTGGTCCTGGTGAAGGTAGGTAAGGTATTGTAACAGACCTCTGTCTTTCTTGTTGAAGGAGGAAGCGGGAGATGGGTGAACAATCCAAACATAAGTCTCTTTTAATGTCAGCACTTTTCAGTGCAACAAACAAGTCTAACACATACAAAACTAACTGGCTTTTCAGCCCAATAAATAAATACTCACAGGTTCGCTTTTCAGCAGTTACTTTAAAGGTTTGCTTTTCAGCAGTCCTGTTAACACAGACACAGATACACACAGCTCCATCTGTCTCTCTCTCCAATTGCGGCTCTGGCTCCTCTTTATCTCTCTCCCGGCTAACTGAGATAATTCCATCCCAGGTGTCCATCCTTACTGCTCGGCCACGCCCTGCTCGCCACAGGTATGTTTTACACATCCCAGCATGGTAGGGACCATTTGCTGGTGGTTCCTAGTAAAGATTACTACCAATTTGCAGAAGTTATCAGCAATGCCCAATCAGATAAAGACACACCACCCTGTTGGGAAAAAAAACACATTGCTGGTCACAAGATTTTAATGAGTTTTATGTGTTGGTCCCAGCATGGTATGCTGGTTTGCTGGTCCCCAGCATGAGATGCTGCTTTTCTGGTCCCCAGCACAGGTTGCTGGTGTGCTAGTCCACAGCATGGATTGCTGCTTTGTTGGTTTGCCAGAAAAGAGACAGTACTTGTGTTTAAATGCTGGTGTGCTGGTTGTTTAGCATGGGATGCTGATGTGCTGGTTGACCAGTACATATTGTGTTCTGAATGCTGGTGTACTGGTTGACCAGAATGGGATGCTGATTTGCTGGTTGATCAGAATATATTTTGTTTTGAATGCTGGTGAGCTGGTTGATCAGCAAGGAAGGCTTGTTTGCTGGTTGACAAGAATATACTTTGTTTTGAATGCTGGTGTACTGGCTGGCCAGCATTGGATGCTGATGTTCTGGTTGACCAGCATATGTTGTGATCTGAATGCTGATTAGCTGGTTGAGCAGTGTAAGGGGGAAGTCACCCACTGGTCCAAGGATGGTATCTAATGGCGTGGCTGAAGGTCTCCTGCGTGTTCTGTCTTATCGTGCGCGACATTAAAAAATACTTGTATTATTTGATTTGAGTTCCATGTTTTATTAATCTTATCATTAATTCTTTTCTTTATTTCATCTGACTCCAATTATGAAAAACCTCGTTGATGTATCTATGCTCTAAATTTTAGTAATTCTCTCTTCTAGACTGCATTTGTTATTTCAATGTTATCTGGGTCCTGTGCCGGCCGGACACAGGTCCTTTAACTACAAATTCATCAGTTTCAGATATTAGTAAGTTTTAGACTAAGTCCTTATAGGTTCTCGGCTTTATCCGTTTAGTCTTATTTGGCTAAGTTCTATTATAGATTCTCGGTTTACCATTTAGCCCCAGTCAATTAAGTTCTGTTTTACAGATTCTCGGTCCTACCTTTAGTATTCCCATTTAATTCTACTTGGCTAAGTTCTATTATAGATTCTCGGTTTACCATTTAGCCCCAGTCAGTTAAGTCCTGTTTTACAGATTCTCGGTCCTACCTTTAGTATTCCCATTTAATTCTACTTGGCTAAGATCTATTATAGATTCTCGGTTTACCGTTTAACCCCAGTCAATTAAGTTCTGTTTTACAGATTCTCGGTCCTACCTTTAGTATTCCCGTTTAATTCTACTTGGCTAAGATCTATTATAGATTCTCGGTTTACCGTTTAGCCACAGTCAATTAAGTCCTGTTTTACAGATTCTCGGTCCTACCTTTAGTATTCCCATTTAATTCTACTTGGCCAAGTTCTATAATAGATTCTCGGTTTACCGTTTAACCCCAGTCAATTAAGTTCTGTTTTACAGATTCTCGGTCCTACCCTTAGTATTCCCATTTAATTCTACTTGACTGAGTTCTATGATAGATTCTCGGTTTACCGTTTAGCCCCAGTCAATTAAGTTCTGTTTTACAGATTCTCGGTCCTACCTTTAGTATTCCCGTTTAATTCTACTTGACTAAGATCTATTATAGATTCTCGGTTTACCGTTTAGCCTTTTACATACTTAACTAATGGGTTACTTCTGAAGTAGCTTAATTAAGCCAACTCTGACCATAGATTTGTAGTTAACAAGAAATATACTAGAAAACAGTCCTTCAGAATGAATCATAATAATAAATTATTTACCAGGTAATAGTAATACATTCAAACAATCCAATTAAAATAATAAATCAAACTCAAAGCTATCAGTGAACCAAGCATAATAATATAATTAAAGTTGTATTCCATTCAAACATTTACCAAACATAAGAAATAAAAATTGCAATTATCTGGTAGTGAAAAAACTACATGCAAACGACGAAGCATGGGAGATCTGATTTACAGATTCCTTCAAACATTTATCAATAATAAGAAATACCTGGTAGAGAAAAAACTACATGCAAACGGCGAAGCATGGGAGATCTGATTTACAGATTCCCAGAGCTTCTCTGCAATCCTTCCTTAAGTACCAAATGATTCCATTGTTATTTCAGATGTGCATGTTTGATGTTATTTAGGATTTTGTTTCCAATTTATGGAGTTGTAAGTCGACCTTTGATTGAGTAGGTTGTTTGATGTTTACAAAGAATACACCTAATCTGCATACAGCATCTGGTCTCTGTGTGAGACTTGGGAGGGGCATGCCCCGGATAGAATACTGTATTTTATTAAGTTCTGAAATCTTACTTGTGATTTGACTTTGCTGAAAGGGAATGAGACCATTTTACCAGTTGTACTGAGACCTCTTGAATGATACCAAACATGTATGATCAGAAAACCTTTTACATTACAGAACAGGATAAGTCATAACTTAGTTTTTAGTGTCCTTAAAGTGACCTAAGGTGAGAGAGAGAGAGCAGATGTGAGTGTGATTTGCGTTTTATGATCCCCAATCAGTGGGGTATGTTTTCTCAGGTGGAGACGCTCCTCTGTGTGAGAGGTTTATGACATTGGTTCTCGCAGAGTTCTTTGACTTTCCCGGAAGTGATGCAGACAATTTTTGTGACAGTCTTACAGCAGTATGGAATGCTGGTTTGCTGGTTGACAATAACATGTTTTGTTTGGAATGCTGGTGTACTAGTTGACCAGCATATGTTGTGTTTTGAATGATGGTGAACTGGTTGTCCAGCATGGTATGCTGATGTGCTGGTTGACCAGTATATATTGCGTTCCCTATCTGTCACTCACTCAACGTTGTGTCGATGTAGTGACACTAGGGGTCACTCTTGGGAGCCCTAAACACCTCTGATCTTTGAAAAAAGGCCAATGGGAATTGGCGAGTGGAATTTGCATGCCACTCCCCCGGACATACGGGTATAAAAGGAGCTGGTATGCAACCACTCATTCAGATTTTCTCTTCGGAGCCAAGCAGTTAGCTGAATTCATCCGCGAGTTCATTCACCTCATCTGCTGGATTTTACGGCGCATTTCAGCGGCTTCTCCCCCTCTGCACCTGTGGAGTGCAGAGAACGCCCCGGGGCGTTTCAGCAGAATAACAAACAGAGTATATTCTAAAAAGAGTATATTTTCATTCTAAAAGAGCGGCACACACGGAACTTCTTTTTAAAGATGCCTTTCCGTTTGTATGTTATTCCTGGTTGTGGTTGTTATCTCTCTGCTTCTGACGGCCACGATCGCTGTCTTACATGTCTGGGCGCTGCCCACATGGAGACATCGTTCATGGATGGGTCTTGTCCTCATTGCGAGAACATGACCATGGCAACGTTGTGGTCGCGGCTTGCATTTGTAAGAAAGCAAGCCACCCCAGCAGCTCCCTGCCTCGGTCCTTCTACCTACGGATATGTGGCCATGCCAGTTAGCACTGGGGCAATTTGGAGACCTGGGTAAAACCCCACGGACCTCCCATTCTCCAGCACGCTCGCTTGCCCCGGTCAGGCTCTCGGATGAGACCGCCGGCTCATCTAACGGCGAGTTCGACCTCTTATTCGGAGCCCGGGAAGACGATGAGTTATCGAGCGCAGCATCGGAGAACGGGCTCGTCCACTCTGAAGCGGACGCCTCAGATGGACTCCCTCCTTCGGATGTGGTCGCCCAGTCTCAAGCCGACGCGGAGATGACGGACATGCTTTCCTGGGCAGCCGCGAGCGTCAGGCTAGAGTGGAACCCTCCACTCTCCCCTGAACCCTCGCGGCTCAATGATTGGTTCCTGGGCCCAGAGCGCCGCTCACGGCCGCACTCCGCCCTGGTCCCTTTCTTCCCGGAAGTGCATGAGGAGCTGACAAGAAAGTGGGGGGCACTACCCTCAATGGTGGGGCGGCCAAAGGGTATTCGGTGATCCCCCAGGTGGATAAGGCACTCGCGGTGCACTTGTGCCTGCAGAGCGCCACCACCTGGCACGGGTGCACGAAACTCCCGTCCAGGGCTTGTAGGTTTATGTTGTCCCTGATGGCTAAGGCCTACGGTGCCACTGGACAAGCCACCACCGCCTTGCATGCCATGGCTCTCCTGCAATTTCACCAAGCCAAGGCGCTAAAAGAGCTGCACAAGGGTAGTTCTGACCCGGGATTGATGCAGGAACTGTGCTCGGTGACCGATCTCGCTCTCCGGGTGACGAAGGTCATGGCGCGGTCTCTCGGAAAGGCGATGTCCACCCTGGTGGTCCAGGAGCGCCACCTTTGGCTCAACCTGGTCGAGATGAGAGAGGCTGACAAGGCACGGTTCCTTGACACCCCATCTCCCAGGTTGGCCTATTCGGTGACACCGTCGAGGACTTTGCCCAGCAGTTCTCAGCAGTAAAGCAGCAGACGGAGGCCATTCAACATATCCTGCCCCGGTGTGGCTCAAGACCCTGCACCCCATCTGCTCGTCGCCAAGGGCATCCTCCTGCAGCAACAGCACCAGCTCCGCCGTAGCCTGCCCTCATGGCCCAGCCCTGGCGTGGAGCCCACTGCAGGAAGCAGATGCCACCCGTCTCATGGCCGGCTGCCAAGAACCCTAGGAAGGCTTCGTAGCGCCCCTGAGACCGGCGATCCAGGGATGAGGAGATCCGCTTCTATGGAGCTGGTAGACAGACCACTCCATCCCCCGGTGGAGGGCTGGGAGGAGAATCTTTTGTTTCATTTTGCACCGCTACCTTGCATGCGGAGATCGCGACCCTTCTGCGCAAGGGCGCGATAGAGCCTGTCCCTCCAGCCGAGATGAAGAAAGGGTTTTACAGCCCTTACTTCATCGTACCGAAGAAAGGCGGTGGGTTGCAGCCAATCTTGGACCTGCAAGTTCTGAACCGGGCCTTGTACAGACTCCCATTCAAGATGCTGACGCAAAAACACATTTTAGCGAGCGTCCGGCATCAAGATTGGTTCGCGGCGGTAGACCTGAAGGATGCATACTTCCACGTTTCGGTTTTACCTCGACACAGACCCTTCCTGCAGTTTGCTTTCGAGGGCCGGGTGTACCAGTACAAGGTCCTCCCCTTCGGCCTGTCCTTGTCCCCTTGCATCTTCACGAAGGTTGCAGAGGCAGCCCTTGCCCCACTAAGGGAAGTGGGCATCCGCATACTCAACTACCTCGATAACTGACTGATCCTAGCTCACTCTCGAGAGTTACTGTGCGCACACAAGGACCTGGTGCTCAGGCACCTCAGCCATCTAGGGCTTCGCGTCAACTGGGAAAAGAGCAAGCTCTTCCCAGTTCAGAGCATCTCTTTTCTCAGCTTGGAGTTAGAAATGAATGAGCGTGCACAGTCAGTGCTGAAGGCATTCAGACAGAAGACAGCGGTTCCACTGAAACTTTTTCAGAGGCTCCTGGGGCATGTGGCATCCTCTGCATTTGACACACCGCTCGGGTTGATGCATATGAGACCGCTTCAGCACTGTCTTCAGACTCGAGTCCTGAGATGGGCATGGCACTGCGGGACACATTGCGTGGTCGTCACGCTGATCTGTTGCCACCTCTTCAGCCCTTGGAATGACCTAGCATTTCTACGGGCAGGGGTTCCCATAGGGCAGGTCTCCAGGCGCATAGTGGTTACAACAGACACCTCCAAGATGTGCTGGGGCGGCGTATGCAATGGGTAAACAGCTGGCGGCTCCTGGACTGACCCGCGGCTGCACTGGCACATCAACTGCCTCGAGTTGTTGGCAGTACTGCTCGCCCTGCGGAGGTTCCGGCCGTTGATCCAGGGCAAGCACGTGTTGGTCTGTACGGACAACATGGCGACGGTAGCATACATCAATCTTCAAGGCAGTCTACGCTCCCGTTGCATGTCACAACTCACCTGCCATCTCCTCCTCTGGAGTCAGGAGCGCCTCAAGTTGCTTCGAGCCACTCACATCCCGGGCGACCTCAACAACGCAGTGGACGCGCTGTCATGACAGGTTACGCTCAGGGGAGAGTGGAGACTCCACCCCCAGGTGGTCCAACTGATCTGGAGTCAATTCAGTCGAGCACAGATAGACCTGTTTGCTTCCCAGGGAATCCTCCCACTGCCCATTTTGGTACGCCCTGACCGAGGCACCCCTTGGTATAGATGTGCTGGCACACAGCTGGCCCCCTGGACTACGCAAATACGCATTTCCCCCAGTAAGCCTACTTGCACAGACCCTGTGCGAGGTCAGGAAGGACGAGGAGCAGGTCGTCCTAGTAGCGCCCTACTGGCCCACCCAGACGTGGTTCTCAGACCTCACGCTCCTTGCGACAGCCCCCCTGGTGAATTCCCTGAGGAAGGACCTTCTTTCTCAGGGACGGGGCACAATCTGGCACCCGCGACCAGACCTCTAGAATCTCCATGTCTGGCCCTTGGATGGGACGTGGAAGACCTAAGTGTCCTACCTCTCGTGGTGGTAGACACGATCACTCAGGTTAGGGCTCACTGTATCAGGTACCTGTATGCTTTGAAGTGGCATCTGTTCGCTAAGTGGTGTTCTTCCCGACGCGAAGACCCACAGAGATGTGCAGTCGGATCGTTGCTTTCCTTCCTGCAGGAGAGGCTGGAGGGGTGCCTGTCCCCCTCCACCTTGAAGGTGTATGTAGCTGCTATAGCGGCACACCACGACACAGTTGATGGTAAGTCCTTAGGGAAGCACAACCTGATCATCAGGTTCCTGAGAGGTGCTAGGAGGTTGAATCCCTCCAGACCATATCTCATCCCCTCAAGGGACCTCTCTGTAGTCCTTCGGAGTCTACGGGGAGCCCCCTTTGAGCCCCTGGAGTCAGCTGAGCTTAAGGCACTCTCTTTGAAGACTGCCCTCCTGACTGCGCTCACTTCCATCAAGAGGGTAGGGGACCTGCAGGAGTTCTCTGTCAGTGAAACGTGCCTGGAGTTCGGTCTGGGCTACTCTCATGTGATCCTGAGACCCCGACCGGGCAATGTGCCCAAGGTTCCCATGACCCCGTTTAGGGATCAGGTGGTGAACCTGCAAGCGCTGCCCCAGGAGGAGGCAGACCCAGCTTTGGCATTGCTGTGTCCGGTGCATGCTTTACGCATCTATTTGGATCGCACGCAGAGCTTAAGAAGCTCCGAGCAGCTCTTTGTCTGCTTTGGTGGACAGCGGAAAGGAAACACTGTCTCCAAACAGAGGATCGCCTACTAGGTCACTGACGCAATCATGATGGCATATCACGCTCAGGATGTGCTGCCCCCCATGGCACTACGAGCCCACTCTACTAGGAGTGTAAAGGCCTCCTGGGCCCTGACCTTTGGCAGACATTTGCAGAGCAGAGGGCTGGGCGACACCCAACACCTTTGCAAGTTTCTATAATCTCCGGGTTGAGCCGGTTTCGTTCCGTGTGTTGTCAGGTCTGAACAGGTAAGTTCCAGGAAGGCTGGCTGGGTGTTCCGCTTGCGTATAGCGCCTTTTCCCTCCCATGAGGTGCAGACGTGCGCTTTTGACTCCCAGTCGTGTTCACAAGTTGTTATCCCTGGATGATTTTCCTCCTTAGCCCTGTGGCAGACGAGTTTGTGGAGAAACTTGCTGCCGGCCCAGTACATGTGCTAACTAAGCCCTGCACTGTGGTAGGTGCTCCACATGCACTGGTTCCCCATAGATGACCCCATGTGATATATCTTCCGCTAAATCGTTTCCCTGTCAGTAAACTGTGTCTTTCTTGGGCAGAGGCTCCTCTGCCCCCAGTCACCATGCTTGTAGAAACTCCTCCCCCCTCAGGTAAGACCTACCAGGTGACTTCTCCACATGACATATTTCCGACAAGACTCGGTAAGACCATGTGACGTATTTCCACTCTAAATCCCCCCCCCTCTGGGCGGGGTGCAGTCTCCGTGGTGTCTTCCCCTTGGGAGTGACACCCCCCCCGACATAGACATTTATGGCCCCCAGTCGGTTAACAAATTGCACTCTTTTTGGGGAGAAAAAAGAGGAAAAGAGGTCACGGCTGGGCTAGCCTATCCCTATTTGTTGGGCAGTCGACTTGTTCCCGAAGGACCGTTCGACGCTCATAAGAGCATTGGGGGAGGTTACGTGATGGCCTGGTGCGCTGGCTATGAGGCACACAGAGGTCTGCCTGTCTCGCACCACTAGTCCACATAACACAGTTCAGTAGTCGTGGCATTTTTTATAGGGACCCCTAGTGTCACTACATCGACACAATGTCGAGTGAGTGACAGATAGGGAACATCCTGGTTACTTTCATAACCTCTGTTCCTCTTGCCACAATGCTGAACTACCCACTGAAATGGCCGGGACCTTGTCTCAGCTCCTCAGCACAAAACCTGAATGATTGGTTGTATACCAGCTCCTTTTATACTCGTATGTCTGGGGGAGTGGCATGCAAATTCCACTCGCCAATTCCCATTGGCCTTTTTGCAAAGATCAGAGGTGTTTATGGCTCCCAAGAGTGACCCCTAGTGTCACTACATCGACACAACCTCTCATTCCCTCCATCAGGGAACGGAGGTTACAAAAGTAACCAGGACATTTTGAATGCTGGTTTGCTGGTTGACCATCATAAATTGTGTTCTGAATGTTTGTGTCACATTTATGTGTTTTGTTCAAGTTTTGTGTTCATGTCATTTATTTTGAAAGTTTATTCCTGTTTCTTTGCCATGTCATGTGACCTGTTCCCTCATGTGATACTCTCTTGTTCCATGTGTTTTGTTCTCATTGGTTTGTGTTCATGAGTCTTGTTATCTTGTTTTCAGTTCTATTATGTCATTGGTTCATGTTTCATTTTCTTATTATTAGTTTGGTCTTGTGATTGGTTCTCTTGTTTACTTGTTACCCATGTCTGTGTATTTAGCCCTGATGTTTGCCATTGTTCAGGGTCAGGTATTGTTTAGTGTAATGTAGTCAAGTCAAGTCTAGTCAAGTTCATGTTTTGTTTGTTATGTTTTGGATTCATGTTTGTTGCATAGCACTTTGTAAATAAACTGCACTTGGGTTCTTCACATCATCATCATCTTCGTCTGCCTGTCATTGCCAGCTTTGTTACAGAATACCTGACCAACTATGAACCCAGCAGTTCAGCTCCTACACCTACGTCAGGGGAATCGTCCCTTGGAAGTATATGTAGAGGACTTCTGCGCTCTGACCTGTAGGGTTGACTTTAATGATATTGCCTCAAAGACTTTTTCCATTTTGGGCTGAATGAGCCGGTCTCCTCCCTGATACCTGATGGTCGAATTACCCTCAATCTGGCTCAGTTAATTGATTTAGCCCTACAATTGAGCGGTTCATCTTTCACTGTAGGAGTGGTTGAGGAGGAACTATGCACTACTTCAGTGACTGCCATGTCAGAGCCATCCACCATCATGGCCACCGAGCCAGAGTTCCTCATCATGTCCGCCGAGCCAGAGTTCTTCGTCATGTCCGCTGAGCCAGAGTTCCCCGTCATGGTCGCTGAGCCAGGGTCCCACGTCTTGGTCACCGAGCCAGGGTCCCACATCATGGTCGCCCAGCCCCAGATCCTGAGTCTACTCCATGCCATGTCACAGCCACACCTCAGCCTGCTCCATGCCTTGTCACAGCCATGCCTGAGTCTGCTCCATGCCATGTCACAACCACGCCTTAACCTGCTCCATGCCATGTCACAGCCACACCTCGGCCTGCTCATGCCATGTCACAGCCATGCCTGAGTCTGCTCCATGCCATGTCACAGCCACACCTCAGCCTGCTCCATGCAATGTCACAGCCATGCCTCAGCCTGCTCCATGTCATGTCACAGCCATGCCTGTATCTGCTCCATGTCATGTCACAGCCACGCCTCAACCTGCTCCATGCCATGTCACAACCACTCCTCAGCCTGCTCCATGCCATGTCACAGCCATGCCTCGGCCTGCTCCATGCCAAGTCACAGGCAAGCCTCGGCCTGCTCCATGCCATGTCACAGCCACGCCTCGGCCTGCTCCATGCCATGTAACAGGGCAGCCTCAATCTGCTCCATGCCATGTCACAGCCATGTCTCGGCCTGCTCCATGCCATGTCACAGCCACGCCTCAGTCTGCTCCATGCCATGTCACAGGCAAGCCTCAGTTTGCTCCATGCCCTGTCACAGCCAAGCCTCAATCTGCTCCATGCCATGTAACAGGGCAGCCTCAGTCTGCTCCATGCCCTGTCACAGCCAAGCTTCAGTCTGTTACATGCCATGTCACAACCACACCTCAGCCTGCTCCATGCCATGTCACAGCCACGCCTTGGCCTGCTCCATGCCAAGTCACAGCCACGCCTTAGCCTGCTCCATGCCATGTCACAGCCACGCCTCGGCCTGCTCCATGCCATGTCACAGGCAAGCCTCAGTCTGCTCCATGCCCTGTCACAGCCAAGCCTCAATCTGCTCCATGCCCTGTCACAGCCAAGCTTCAGTCTGTTCCATGCCATGTCACAGGCCTGCATCTGCTCCATGGTCCAGGCCCGCCTCTGCTCCACTGTCCAGGCCCATGCCTACCTCTGCTGAATGAGCCAGCACCCGCGCCTGCCACGGCCAACGAGCCAGCGCCCATGCCTGCCATGGTCTACGAGCCAGTGCCCACGCCTTCCACGGCCTACGAGCCAAAGCCCATGCCTGCGAAGGCCAACGAGCCAGCGTTGCAAGCCTCAGTGGCCACGTTATGCCATGCTGTCATTCCTACCTCATCATGCTATGTTACCACGTCTGCCACATCAAGTGACCCTGCCTTGGTCCTCCGAGCCCTTCCGAGTTTCACCCCTAAAGCCTCTCACGGCCACAAACCCTGTCTCGTTAGGCCACGCCTCATGAGCTGGTGAGCTGGTTGACCAGCATGGAATGCTGGATTGTTGGTTGACAAGAATATGTTGTTTTTTGAATGATGGTGAGATGGTTGATCAGCATGGAATGCTGGTTTGCTGGTTGACAAGAATATGTTATGTTTTGAATGATGGTAAGCTGGTTGATCAGCGTGGAATGCTGGTTTGCTGGTTGACAAGAATATGTTGTGTTTTGAATGATGTTGAGCTAGTTGATCAGCATGGAATGCTGGTTTGCTGGTTGACAAGAATATGTTATGTTTTGAATGATGGTGAGCTGGTTGATCAGCATGAAATGCTGGTGTACTGGTTGAACAGCTTTACCAGCTAGGTTGTCCTGGAAAACAGCTTTACTACAGTATACTGGTCTAACAGCTAGACCAGCACAGGACCAGCACTTACTAGCATAAACCAGCCTGGACCAGCATGGAATTTTATGCTGGTTTGAGCTGGATTTTTCAGTTGGGCTCATTTTATAAAGATGCTATTGTTGGATACTACTCATCTCGCATAGCCAGTTTTTATGACAAAGTTTGGTCTAGTTTGCAGCCTATTCTGCCCACTTATACAGGAAAGGTAATGTCCAACCAACATAAAAAATTACCTGTCACAGTTTGTATTGTTTTATGTACTGTTTTGTGAGGTGTGAGCTGTTCTTTGTTGTAGCAGTATGTTTATCTTCACTGGGGTCTGCTGATGGAGCAATTATAGCTCAAGCAATTCCAAAAACCATGAAAAAACTGATCAGGATCCATTTTAAATTTTCTGACCTAAATACTATAATAGACTCTCTTCACAATTATCAGAACTCAGCTTTTAGTTCAAAGCACCACAGAGCAAATATTTTTAGTTTACATATTCAAAAACAGTGATTGCCAAAAGAGCCGCAGATCAGATACAAGATGAGAATAGTTTTTTTTTGAGTGGCCGTTCTTGTTCAAATAATTTCATATTAGTTAGTTTTATCACAATGTTAATGAACAAAAGTTCTGAAATTTTGCCTCAGATATCTTTGATATCAGTTATTATCTATATCAAATTAATTTATGACTTAATTTAATCAGATTCATTTAAATGCTGATGTTAATTTCATGACATTCTTGTATTTGTTGTAGTTTAGCACAGCATGTGTCACATATTCCCTGTTTTTTGTCTTGACTTTTATGTTGAAATTCTGGTTTAGTTCCCTGTTCCTGTTTCCTGTTAGTTTTGTAGTTTCTTTTCATGATTGGTTTTCCCCTGTTTGTTTCCCCAGGTTTTCCTCATTCCCTTGTTTTCCCTTGTGTATTTAAGCCCTTGTTTTCCCCTGGTTCTTTGTCAGTCTTCATCTGTATTATGCTGTGCTTTGTTCCCTGTGTTTTCGTTCATTATGTTCTGAGTTACTTTTGTTTTATTAAAAAAGGCTGCATTTAGATCCTCATTCCTCTCCTGTCTTGTCACAGCATGGTAATGTAGCTTGAAGACAACACATTTCACTGCCCTCCATTTTGCATGTGACAATAGAACTTTAATTTGAATTTGAATGGCATATTGGCTGTGTAATTGTAATGGAGATATGTGATAATTGTAACAGTAAATGCAAATCGTGAGGTAAATATTAAAATCAGGCCAGAACATTTCCATATTCTGTTCAAAGTCATAACATGTGACCTGCCTCCCGTTAAATTAAGCAGTTTATTCTTGCTTTCCTTTTTGTAAATAACATTTTTTTAATGAGAAAGCATGCACATTCAAAAAGAAAAGCACAACAGAGAAAAACACAACATATACACACCGAATCAACATTTAACTTTTAACACTCATTAACATCTCTCCCCAAACACCAACCCCACCCTACCCCAAAGAACACCCCTGTGGTCACATAAAATAATACACACAAACAATAAAAATAAATAAATAAAAAATAAAATATATAATAAATATACATAATTAAACTAAACATCTCCCTCCTCATCCCTTCCCCTAGAGTCCTCCAAAACTGCCAAATACCTACCCCACTTCCTGAAAAATAAGTCCTCCCACCCCAGCCTTCCATCTATCATCTTCTTATAAGCCGCCACCCTCCCCATCTCCGCACACCACTCTGGAAATGGTGGTTCTCCATCTAACTTCTATCCCCTTAAAATAATTTGTCTACCGATCATCACGCTAGTCAGAACCCAATTTTTTATATATTTGTCATCTGAATTTATAACTTCCCCATCGCCCAAAATGCAAAGTCTGGGGCAAAGTAAAATTTGAGTGCCCAGAATGTCACACAAATAATTCTGAATCTTTAAACAAAAATCTTGGATCTTAACGCATCCCCAAAAAACATGGGCTTTGTCTCCAACTTCTGATTGGCATCACCAACATGTGGGTGTGTCTTTAAGACCAAGCTTGTATAATCTAGAGGGGGTCCAATAAAATCTTTGTAAAATCTTAAATTGCATAAGGCGAACCCTTGCATCTCTAGATGCAGACTTGACATTTTTCAGAATCTTAGTCCATACTCCATCCTCCAATACCAAATTCAAATCTTTCTCCCATAATTTCTTAATAGAAGTTAAAGCTCCATCCCCCATTCGCTGAATTAACAGGGAGTAGTACACTGATGCCTCATGACCTTTTCCAAAAGCCGCAATCACCTCTCCCAAAGCATCTGCCTCCTTAGTGGGGAGTGTACTACTCCTAAAAATAGTACAAAGCAGGTGGCGCAATTGTAAATACCTATAAAACTGAGGTCTGGGGATCCCAAAATGTTGGACCAAGTTTTCAAACGATCTCAATCCCCCCTCACAATCCACTCTGGCCAGCAGAAAGGGGACTTGCCAATACATAGTCTTGGGTTCTGCCATATGCTCGAGGCAACATTTAAATAAGTGTCCAATTTAAACAGTCTGGACACTTTAGTCCATACCGAGTGTAAATGCGAAATAACGGGGTGTAATTTAACTTTTCCAATTAGTTTGATAGAGATGCTTTGTAACAGCGAAATAGGGGCAAGAACCGCCTGTTCAATAACAAACCAGGGAGGGACTCTCTCAGGTGGAAGTGACCAATGAGCCAAATGTCTGAGACTGAACGCACAATAATAAAACAAAATCTTGGGTAGGCCTAGCCCACCTTTGTCAATCGGCCTATGTAACTTATTAAAATGCAATCTGGGGCGTTTACCATTCCAAATGAAGGACTTCGCTATGCTATCGAATTGCTTGAAATAAGAGAGGGGGACATCTACAGGTAGGGACTGTAGCAGGTAATTAAATTTTGGAATACAATTCATTTTAATAATATTAACCTTTCCAATCATCGATAAATGTAATGAAGCCCACCTGCCCACATCGCTCGAAAATCTTTTTATTAAAGGGTCAAAATTGACACTAACTAAATCAGACAAATTTGCTGGGAATAAAATCTCCAAATACTTAATGCCCTGATTGGGCCATTGGAAGGTGCCCGGCTGGAAAGCCGTTACTGGACAGTATGCTGTCAGAGCCAAAGCTTCAGATTTAGACCAATTAACTTTGTATCCTGAGAACTTGGAAAAGGAATGAATAATTCTGTGAAGGCAAGGCATAGATCTAGTAAGTTCAGAGACAAATAATAAAATATCATCTGCATAAAGCAGAAGCTTATGCGCCACACCTCCTGCAATCACCCCTGGAAAATCATCCTCCTTTCTTATCGCAGCTGCTAATGGTTCCAGTGCAAGACAGAACAATAATGGGGAAAGAGGGCAGCCCTGCCGAGTTCCCCTATCCAGAGTATAATAATCTGAAATTAATCCATTTGTTTGTACCGCTGCTACAGGGTGTTTATAAAGTAACTTAATCCAACCAATAAATGTACTCCCAAACCCATACATTTCCAAAATCTTAAAAAGATAATCCCATTCTACCATATCAAACGCCTTTTCGGCGTCAAGTGAGATGGCAGCGACTGGAGACTGATCATTTGCCACTGACCACATGATATTGATGAAATGCCTGATGTTATCAGAAGAGCTATGGCCCCGAATAAACCCCACCTGATCTATATGTATAAGAGATGTCATAACTTTACTTAATCAGTTAGCCAAATATTTGACAATATTTTTACATCTAGTTGGATCAGGGAGATTGGACATTAACTTTTACACTCACTTGGATCTTTGTCCTTTTTAAGAATCAGACTGATCCGGGCTTGTGTCATGGTTGGAGGAAGCTTTCCATTCTTTAATGATTCAGTATAAACTTCTAACAAAAGTGGGGCCAGTTCTGTAGCATAGGATCTAAAAAATTCAGCGGCAAAACCATCTGGCCCCGGAGCCTTGCCAGTAGGTAGGGACTTAATTATCTCGTCAAGCTCCTCCAAGGTTATCTCAGAATCAAGAGAGTTTTTTTGCTCAGTTGTCAGTTTAGGAATTTCTAATAGTTCCACAAAGTTTCTAATATCTTAATTTCAGTAGACGAAGATGTGGAACTATAAAGATCAATATAGAACTCTTTAAAGGCATTATTAATATCAATGGCTGAAGTAAAAATTTCACCACCAGCAGATTTCACTGAGGGAATGATAGAAAGAGACTCTCTGATTTATATATCTAGCCAAAAGCTTCCCTGCTTTGTCACCTGACTCAAAGTATGACTGTCTTGCCCTGAATAACCAAAACTCCACTTTCCGTGACAAAATAGTACTATATTTATATTTTAGTTGGGTCAATTCTCTGAGGCCATCAGCTGACATACGGCGCTTCAGCTCTGCCTCTGCACTTTTAATATTCTCTTCCAACTCCACAAGTTTCATGCTTTGGATTTTTTGATGAATGAGACATACTGTATGATCCGACCCCTAAGAACCGCCTTAAGTGCCTCCCAAGCCACCCCCACAGAGGATACCGAGGACCAGTTGGTCTCCATATAAACACTTATTTCAGTCTTTAACATTTGTTGGAAATCAGGATTTTGCAAAAGGGACACATTAAGGTGGCAACTATATGATTTCTTTTTCTCTATATGTGGCATCACCTCTAAACACACCAGGGTGTGATCTGAGACTAAAATGTTTCCAGTTGAGCAATCAACAACAGATGAAATTAGGGATTTGTATATATATATATATATATATATATATATATATATATATATATATATATATATATATATATATATATATAAAATCTATTCTAGAATAAATCTTATGGACTGATGAAAAAAATGTATAGTCCCTACCAGATGGGTTCCAAAGGGGGCTTACACACTTTTGCTTCACTATGATCAAGGACTGAGTCCATCAAAAGATTAAAGTCTCCTCCCAATATTATATCATGAGGGGTGCCAGCGGCTTGCAACATCCCTTTAAGATCTATAAAAAAGCCCTGATCATCAGCGTTAGGTGCGTAAATATTAGCCAAAATCAAACTTTGCCCTTGAATTTCAACGAACACAATAATGACTCTTCCTAATTTATCTTAAGTCTGTTTGAGACATTTGAATTGTAGATGTTTATTAATCCATATATAATGACTCCCTTGCTCTTACTTGAAAAAACATGTCTACCCCATATCTTCCCAAATTTTTCAGCTTCCTGTGGGGAGAGATGTGTTTCTTGAAGGAACACTATATCATATTTCTTATGTTTAAGAAAAGAAATAACCTTCCTTCTTTTTATGGGGTGCCCCAACCCATTCACATTCCATTCCATGTGGAGAGAGATAGTACACTCATATTAACAACTGACATATTGATATAATAAAAAAATAAATTGTGTGTGAAAAACAAAATTATACAGACCACATTCCCCATTAGTGAAACAATCAACCCCCGAACATCCCCCCGAACAAAACAAACAGAAAAAAGAAAAACGTGCGCATTAAACCCGCGCACGACAGCGCCAACCAGCGACAATCCCTCTAAATTCAAAAGGTCCATGAACGCCCACGAGCCCCCACAGCAACTTTGCCATCGGATTGCTCAATTTTGCCTCACAAATTACATAACAGAAAATACTTTGTAAAATAAACCCAGCAAATAGGAAGAATGAACACAAAGAATGTGTAGATTCATTCACAGAACTGTCTCAAAGGTGTGATCTTCCACAAAACAAATTCCAGCTGATATAAAACTGTTCAGATTCCTCGGACAGACAAACAAATGTTCAGTGAGCCAGCTGTTATGAGTTCAGCGGATGAAGTAATCATTCCAATGTCTTGTAAAAAAAACCTCAACAAAACAAACTACAGCCAGCAGGAGGAATAAGCATGAAGAATGAACAGATTAATCCAAAGCTGTTCCAAATGAGTGTTTTTCAATAGAACAAGCTCCAGCCACTAGGCAGAACCAATACAAAAAGAAACAAAATCGGCATCCCTGTTCCCCGGATGGTCAAGTCAATTCACTCGGAGGCCGCATAAACGTATATACCATGACTTACACAATCCGTCAACTTTATAAAAGACATCCTTTGTGTGAGCATGTAGATATTTTCCGTCATCCGTAGTGTCCACTCTCAATCTGTCCGGGAACTTCAATGCAAAAGTAATCTTTCATCAGTGCAAAAGTTTCTTTAAGGAAAAGTGTTACTCACAAAAGAAGCTCCAGCCGCTCGGCGGAGCCAACGCAAAAACCCAAAAAGTCGCCCAGCTTCCTCAAGAGTAATACAGCGAGTCAGGCCCACTCACATGAGAAACATCCAATGGTTTACACAGACATTGATTCTATAAAAGATATTGCCTGATTTGGACATGTACATACTTTGCGACCGACCTTCGTTTCTATTCTCAGTTTGGCAGGAAACATCAGAGCAAACGAGATCTTTTTCTGATGTAAGAGTTTCTTACATTCCTTGAACCGATCACGTTTCTCTCTTGTCGAACTTGCAAAGTCCGGGAACAAGAAAATATTATGGTTCTCCAAGAAAGCTTCCCTTTGCTCCTCGCCTGGTGTAACACCAGATCTTTATCGGATGATCTCAGAAATTTGGCCAGAATCGATCGGGGCCTGTCTCCCTCAGCAGATCTGTGAGCTGGGACTCTGTGAGCTCACACGATTTCCAGCTTGTGGCCTGTTATGTTGAGCAGACTCGGGAAAAACTCATCTAGGAATTTCACCATATCTCTGCCCTCCTCATGCTCAGGAATTCCAACAATTCGAACGTTACTCCTGCGGCTTCTATTCTCAAGATCTTCAAGCTTTTCAAGGAGATGTTCCAAATCAACTTTGGATTTGGCGGGCGGATTAGCGGTTAATTCCCTCTCCGAAGATTCCAGAAAATCGATTCGTTTTTCAACATCAGTCATTAAATTTTGAATTGAGCATGTTTAGAAAAGAAGTTAACCTGTTCTTTTTGTTTTTTTCCTCTTTATGAACAATTCTTATGGTCTAAACAAATTTGGCTTGACAAAGCCTTTCATGGAAGTTTAAAATAGTTTTGAAAGTTTCAGTCTTCGGGTCTTATTTTAAAGGTTATTTTGGCCAGACAGATAACCCTTTTAGCAAGTAATATCTTGGTTATAAATGTTTAAAAGAATAACTATATCAATTAGTAATGGGAAGTCCGGACGGTTCTTTCGGATGGTTCGTTTCCATGAACTGGTTCAGAAAACCGATTCACCAGTTAATATACATCATCACGTAATGACGTCACTATAAATAATGCTAATACGCCAGCATCTTAGAATACACGCACAAACACATTCAATAAAGCCATATGTAAAGGCATATTGCTGATTATAACATTTTATTTAATTAAGTTATAATAATAAGGGTGTTTATTGTCATCAGTGTTTCATTCAGTGATTTTACAATACATCCTACATTAAAATTTTGCACCTAAAGCACCCAATACTGCCACTGATATACAAACGCGGATGTTCTACACATGTTTAAAGCATAAAAAGTGATTAAACTAGTCTTAATCAACTCACCCTTTTTTACAGAAACCATGATCCAGCTCATCACAACATCAGATATAATCTGCATGCACAATTCTCAATAGTAAAATTTGTTTACATCTCTCGACTGAAAAGTTTTGCCCCCTCATTCAAGTCCTCGGTTCATGCATGCTCATCAGCTGCTCACTGATCAGCAGTTCTCAGTATTATGTACAAAAGAGGCGATTCTCAGTTCAGTGTATTGGTGACTCGCAAACTGCTGTGATCGACTCAACGTACTGCTGACATGAGAGCTGATGTCCTTGGATCAGTGTACTGTTGACTCGAAAACCGCTGCAAACGACTCAGTGTACTGCTGATGCGAGAGCTGCTGTCCTCAGATCAGTATACTGTTGACTCGAGAACTGCTGCGAACGACTCAATGTACTGTTGACTCGAGAGCTGTAGACTGGATCATCTTCATAAGTTGATAAAACGGTAATACAATCAAGTCATAAACATATTTACAGTATGTTTTATTTGTTACACTCTCTGTTGTTCAGCAAAATATACCTGAAACATACATTTCGCCCCTTAATCACACACATGCTCAATGTTAGTAGCTCATCAGTTCTCAGTATGTCGGACAGCTCTGAAAGAGGCGATTCAAAGTTCAGTGTACTGTTGACTGAAGAACTGTTAGGGGCAACTCATTGTACTGTTGACTTGAGAACTGTTGTGACCCAAGCGTTCAGTCTGATTTGTGAACTAGTTGGAGTGGTTCATTGCAAAGAAGAGTTGGCAAAAGCAGAATATCACCAGTTCTAGGATCATCTTACTCCCGGTTATCGGCTTATTTTGATTTGGAGTGTCAGGCACAGCCGAGAGACAGGTTCAGTTCAATTTGGTGAACTAGTTCAACTCGTTCACTAAAAAGAACCGGTTCAAAAGAACGATTAGTTCACAAACTGGACATCACTAATATCAATATGAAAATAGCACGTTATGACTCTGACTCTGCAGGTAAAAGTCTCTGAATAATCACAGACAAGTCCAGGTAACTTCAAACCTTGAGATCTGCATAGAAGATCAGTGCAGAAACACAACTGTTCCTTCTCATGTTTCTTGCAATTTTAAGTTTCAACCACAGATGTTGCTAGAGAGCCCAAAGTTCCGTTGTGCAGGTTTAATAAATGGAGGGGGAAAAAATGATTAGGACAGGTGAAACGTTTTGCCAATAAAAAGACAATTACAATAATATATGGTCTGTTTATATTCTTCAAGCGGTTTTAGTTATTTTTATAACTTTATGGTGTTTAATATTGAAAATTATATTACCTGGCTAGCTTGAATGATAACAACACAGTTATAAAAACAAAACACTTATGCATCAAAGTGAAAAACATTAAATATGCACATCTTAAAGTCCCCCCTAAAATTGTAATCCTAGAATCACCCCTGGTGGATGTAGCTTGAAAACCCTTAGGTTGGCATGTTGTTTCTGAGAGTTCCGGTACCCTCGCATATACTCACTGACAAGCACCATCTTCCATCAGATATTTTTGCATCGCTCAAGTGTGTTTACTTTCACCTGTGGCACAACCAGAAGCATGTTGCATCAGCAATGTGGGAGACCTGGGTTCTCATCCTGCATTGAAACCAAGAAGTAATGGTGTTAACATAATCAGCATTATATTTTTACTCCACTGATGGTTAGGTTTAGTTTTGGGGTTTGGGTTGGGATGTTCATTTTATAAAATATGCATTCATCTTCACTGTATTACAGCCGGTACTGCTAAAAATAACTCTCTTTACAACTCACTTTTGGCGCCCCTCTGTGGAGCTCACAATGTGTCCATCCTCCCAACAACACTTACAATTTTGGACACTGGGGGCAATGTTTTTCTAATTTCGGTAAGCACAGACAATTTTATCAGAAGAAAAGTAAGCCTACTGTTTCCAGTTTCACTGTCAGATCAGTCTGCTTGGGTTAAGGGTTTTGAAAAATCCTTAAAACCACAAACCATAAGTCTGTACAATAACTAACAATACTGTATATTGGGTTTGTCAAGTCAACTTGATAGAATTGTCCTGATCCCAGTTGCAAGAAACCCCTTAAGTTCAGAAAACCCTAATGAAGTTCCTCACCATCAAAATACCATTCTGTTACAGCTTATGTCGAAAAAATTCTAATTGAAGAGCTTTTGTTTTTCATGTCCGACAGTGTGTTTTTTTTAACCATGTGCTGACAGAAAACCACATTATGTTTTACACTGACCCTGTCGTGCCTTTGACTCTCTGTGCATAGCTACCTGCAGAATTGCCTGCAAAAAGGGTCGTTGTGCTTTCACATACTCCACAGAGATACATTCATATTTTTTGAATGTACAATCTGTCAGGTTTTTATATGTCCTTCTCTTCTTGTTTTTTAATGAACAGGGTACACTGGCCTTTTCGGCAAGCAGTATTTTTATGTTAAGAACATGTTTGGATGGGGAAATCTGTGAGTTTTCTCAGAAAACACAGAAATAATACAGTATATGTAAACTAGATTTTTACATTTTCTGAAAAAATGTAATTAGAAAAATCTCTGTGTCTAATTAAATTGTTCTAATTAATTTGGAAAAATTCTGTTAAGTTTTTATTTTATTATTTTTATTTCCAAAATAGCTTCTCATCTTTTTTTTCTTTTTCTTTTTTTTTAATAATCTGTGACCTTATGGGCTTGATCATTTCATTGCATGGTGCAGTGACCTCTTACAGTACGTACCACTGTGAATGCTTCTCTGTAACGTTGTGTATGTTGGTCATGTGACTAACAGCAAGAAAATTTGACTGGATAATTGCAGTTCCAGCCTTTAATTTACCCCCTTCTAGCTCTCTGTCTGAGCTGCTGAATCCAGCAGGGCTTTTGTTTCCCCATGAGCATACACACACAAACACACACACACAAACACACACACACATACACACACACACACACACACACACACACACACACACACACACACACACTATTACACAGATTACCCATGCAATTGAACACACATTTTCATGACCATGTGACTCAGCTCGCTTTCAGCTCTTGAAGTATTGAGACAAAAATACAAGATAATTAGTGGGATGGAATGAATATGTCTTTAAGATTAAATGAAAAAGGGACTGTTCCTGACGCTTCTCTGGTGGCAATTTCTCTTAGATTGATGTGTCCCGTTCTGAAGATGTTGCTATTCTTGCAGCTTTGAATAAAGGAACATTTGGGTGATAATACACTTTCAAGACAAAGACTTAGTTATACACCCAATAGCATGTGTCTCTGCTTCCTGTGTTTCCAGTGTTACTGTACTCAATAAATTAGAATGTCGTGGAAAAGTTCATTTATTTCAGTAATTCAACTCAAATTGTGAAACTTGTATGTTAAATAAATTCAGTGCACACAGACTGAAGTAGTTTAAGTCTTTGGTTCTTTTAATTGTGATGATTTTGGCTCACATTTAACAAAAAACCACCAATTCACTATCTCAAAAAATTAGAATACATCATAAGACCATCATAAGATGTTTTTTTAAAAAAAACATTTTTAGTGAATTGTTGGCCTTCTGGAAAGTATGTTCATTTACTGTATATGTACTCAATACTTGGTAGGGGCTCCTTTTGCTTTAATTACTGCCTCAATTTGGCGTGGCATGGAGGTGATCAGTTTGTGGCACTGCTGAGGTGGTATGGAAGCCCAGGTTTCTTTGACAGTGGCCTTCAGCTCATCTGCATTTTTTGGTCTCTTGTTTCTCATTTTCCTCTTGACAATACCCCATAGATTCTCTATGGGGTTCAGGTCTGGTGAGTTTGCTGGCCAGTCAAGCACACCAACACCATGGTCATTTAACCAACTTTTGGTGCTTTTGGCAGTGTGGGCAGGTGCCAAATCCTGCTGGAAAATGAAATCAGCATCTTTAAAAAGCTGGTCAGCAGAAGGAAGCATGAAGTGCTCCAAAATTTCTTGGTAAACGGGTGCAGTGACTTTGGTTTTCAAAAAACACAATGGACCAACACCAGCAGATGACATTGCACCCCAAATCATCACAGACTGTGGAAACTTAACACTGGACTTCAAGCAACTTGGGTTATGAGCTTCTCCACCCTTCCTCCAGACTCTAGGACCTTGGTTTCCTAATGAAATACAAAACTTGCTCTCATCTGAAAAGAGGACTTTGGACCACTGGGCAACAGTCCAGTTCTTCTTCTCCTTAGCCCAGGTAAGACGCCTCTGACATTGTCTGTGGTTCAGGAGTGGCTTAACAAGAGGAATACGACAACTGCCAAATTCCTTGACATGTCTGTGTGTGGTGGCTCTTGATGCCTTGACCCCAGCCTCAGTCCATTCCTTGTGAAGTTCACCCAAATTCTTGAATCGATTTTGCTTGACAATCCTCATAAGGCTGCGGTTCTCTCGGTTGGTTGTGCATCTTTTTCTTCCACACTTTTTCCTTCCACTCAACTTTCTGTTAACATGCTTGGATACAGCACTCTGTGAACAGCCAGCTTCTTTGGCAATGAATGTTTGTGGCTTACCCTCCTTGTGAAGGGTGTCAATGATTGTCTTCTGGACAACTGTCAGATCAGCAGTCTTCCCCATGATTGTGTAGCCTAGTGAACCAAACTGAGAGGCCATTTTGAAGGCTCAGGAAACCTTTGCAGGTGTTTTGAGTTGATTAGCTGACTGGCATGTCACCATATTCTAATTTTTTGAGATAGTGAATTGGTGGGTTTTTGTTAAATGTGAGCCAAAATCATCACAATTAAAAGAACCAAAGACTTAAACTATTTCAGTCTGTGGGCATTGAATTTATTTAATACACAAGTTTCACAATTTGAGTTGAATTACTGAAATAAATGAACTTTTCCACGACATTCTAATTTATTGAGATGCACCTGTATTTTAAAACAAAATTATTTTACAATGAAATTATACACTACCAGTTTAAAGTTTGGACACACCAACTCATTCTTTATAATGATTGTTTTCCATGTTTTAGAATAATAATGAAGTCATCAAAACTATAAAAAAAAAAAAAAAAAAAAAAAAAAAAAACACATCTGTAGTCACAGAAAAGAAATGTTAAATTAAAAATCTTTTAGACCATTTTAAGGATGTAAACAATAACAAAGGAATTTGATCGCTACTGCGCATATCTTGCCTTGAAGCATTTTCGGTCACGGAAACCCAGAACTATCAGAATAAAATGAATAGCACATCCTTTTAGTCTAAATGAGATATTTGAAAAAACTGAATGATGAATAAACAATGAGGTATCATTACCGGATCCTTTAAATAAGACTCTGAGTCAACAAATTTTCTCAAAGAACATCAGACGTTTACCTGAAGTGACTTATCCAGATGTGTTGTTGATACTGAGCATGTCTACGCGACAAAGGCAATGAAACTGTATCATAGTTTAGATGTTCACAATTGTTTCCTCAGCGGAGAGATCAGAAATATTGGATCACTACTGTTATAATCAATGAAGCCATTCAATAAAGCTGTCTACTTGACCTGTTGACAAGGTAAGGATTTATTTTGATGAAAATACTTTTCTTTACTCTTTCTTCTGGAAAAAGGGTCTGCTAAATGACTAAGTGTTAGTAAATTACTTGTGCAGCTTCATTCATTATAATGGGAGCGATAGTCACATTTAGAGCTCTAACTCTCAAACTTACTATTAGTTGGCATAATTTCGTTCACCTACCAGAGATAAGATGTGTGCTACAGTTGTTATTACTGCACATTTCCATCCAGCCATCTTGCGTCACTGAAGTGGTTCATGTCCGTCCGTATGTCTTTGGGTAAAGTTCTTTGCTAAACTTAAATTTCCGTTAGTTCTAGGCATCCAGGGAGCATGCAGCCACCAAACAACATGGTCCATATTTTAATAATGCCATTTTATGACAATCATGCTAACGTTAGTAATATTAACAGAGGTGGGTGGTAACGTGCTACACTTACTCCATTACATTTACTTGAGTAACTTTTTAGAAAAAATTTACATTTATGAGTATATTTAAAGGTGGGTACTTTTCACTCTTAAGTAAATATCTAATGAAAAAAAAATACTTTTACTTCGTTACAATGGGCGACGTTCCTTTCGTTACATTACTGGTTTTAATTTAATGAGTGTAAATAAATGCATAATTTATTGAGATTTTTGAGAGAGACTTTTACGCCAGAACTTTACAGTTGCGCTTTGTCACTCGAGTCGAGTGCATGGCTGCTGCAGCAAGCGTGCCAAACAAACGCTTTCTTTGCTCCACACCATGAAAAAGAGAAGTTTCGTCATGCAGTGCCTTTCATTTTACACCAAGACAAGCGGATATTTCAAGATTAAAATTGCAGCACGGTAAACTATGGCGATTATGATAATGTAGGCTTGTCTGTGTCATTGTCATTTTCAGGGTGATTCTGTAACTATGCGCTCTTATGACTTCAGTTTATAAGTATACATTTTAAATCAGTGCTGCAATATATCAGATCTTAAATCCATGTAAACATCCACATTAAGTGTAAATGTCTTATGCTTTGTAGATCGTATGATCGTTTTGTAGTAGTATGTCTGCGCCTGCACAGCATTTCTGCATTTGACAAATGCGGTGCGCTTTTCTCATGGACAACAAAAAACAAGCTCTGAACTTAAATAAGCCCAACAAATACTAATACAGAGATAAGTTGCAGTTTATCCTTACTGTACACAACTACTGATCTAAATTCTTTCAGTACTGAAAATACTGTAATCCATACAGGACTTTTGAAATAGTGACAGTAGGCTTTAATAAAGCATGATATTTTTTTGTTTTACTCAGCATTACATATAATTGGGCCTGTGGGACATTGTTCACGTTTTTCACCAAAATAATTACTAGAAACTTCCAAACTTCTCTTCTAATTGTCGGATTCGTCCAAATCTGACAATTGCCCTTAAAGTGATAGTTCAACCATAAATGAATATTCTGTCATAATTTCCCCACCCTCATGTTGTTCCAAACCTGTGTCACTTTGTGTATTTTGTGGAACCCAAAACATGTTAGACAGAATGTTAGAGACTGACAGTCTCAGTCACCATTCCCTTTTAAAATATGGAGGAAAAAACATGCAGTGGCAGTAAATGGTGAGTATAAGCCTAACATTCTGTCTGACATCTCTTTAATTGTGTTGCACTGAAGAAAGTCATATAATTTGAAACAAAATGTGGGTGCCTCCCACTGTTGTTTTGAATGAAGGTGCTTTCCATTCAGAAGTGATGATCCCTATGCCCTACCATCCACTGTAAGAGCTTTGAAAGGCTGAAAGATGTTGGGCTCAAAAATAAGGGTCATTCAGCATTCTCTTTTTAAGTAATTTATTATGGGAAAAACGATCTTACAGCATGACTATCATGATTGTTCTCCCTTCAAACTGCCCTTTGGATGGGTGATTTATCCCATTTGGAAGGCAGTCTGAGTTCACGTCTAGCAGGAAATGTTCAAGGAACAAAAAGATGTCACTTCCTTAAATCGTCTTAAAATGGTCTATAGAGAAGCTTCTTTAAAGTTGCCACCCCTTGTCTAGACAGCTCTGCACACTCTCTCAACTGTAACTTCATGAGGTGCATCCTCATATAGAGTATATATTGCATTTTATTGTATTAAGTACCATCATACCACTCAAAATTTACCGGTAACACTTTACATTAATCTTCCCTTCGTTTAGGGTTTATATTGGGTTTCATTAATGACTAATAATTCATTCATATAGAATCATCCTATTTTTATGGGCCACAAAAATGACTTTTAAATCATTTATATGCATTTATAACAACTAATTTGATCTAACATGTTATAAATACTTAATAACACTTAACACTTACTTTTAATAACACAAGGGGTAGCTCAGCAAGTAAAGACGCTGACTACCACACCTGGAGTCGCAAGTTCGAATCCAGGGCATGCTGAGTGACTCCAGTCAGGCTTCCTAAGCAACCAATTGGCCCTGTTGCTAGGGAGGGTAGAGTCACATGGGTTAACCTCCTCGTGGTCGCTATAATGTGGTTCTCGCTCTCGGTGGGGCGCATGGTGAGTTGTGGGTGACAAAATGACATAAGCCTGCCTTTTCATCTAACTATAATAGTCTATTCTTACTACATTGTGACATAAACCATAAATCAGGGTATTTTATGTTTTTGATCACTTAAGTATGAATAAGTGTATTTATAAATCATTTATAACATGTTAGATATAATGCTCATTATTTGGTAGATATTGCATGAAAGTCGCCCTTTTTATTCATGTTGTTATAATTGCATACCAATGATTTATATATTTTTTTTGTAAATAAATTATTAGTCATTAATGAGTCCCTTTATAAAATTTCACAAAGAGAACATTAATGAAAAGTGTTACCAATTTACTGTAGTTCCTGCAATGTAACCAGTGCTTGAAGTGGAGCGGTACGCAGTATCTGCACTTCTGTAATTTACTCTACAGAGTACTGACAGTTCTTCTTGCGTACCACCACTTCTCAGAGTCTCCTACTACTATATAATGTCTTTATTTAATGCAAGTCAGTGATTTGATGCTGCCCGCCAGTCACTTTTATCTGACCTTCCAAATGATTTTGATAAAATCGCAGTAAACATCCAAACACTCTCTGAGCAAAACTCAGAGGTGAATTTAAAAACACTCAACAAATGCAACAGCATCGGTGCTCGTCAAGCTATCCGTGGTCCAGTTCCAGAGGAGCGCGCATGTTTAAGCTCGTCTGGACATAGTTCAGTTTCACTCTTCCCAAAACATGAACCAGCAACTTTTGGGTGAGCACATTTTATCGTGTCTTATTCACTCAAATGTATTCATGCAAACTGCTTAGCTGCTGGGTGCAGTCAAAACTACAGACTTAAAAAAAAAAGCTGTTAAAGATGTGATGTCAGCTCAACCATTTTTCACAAGGCAAAACAATGATGAAAACTGAACCTTCAAAGTAAATACATAGGAAAATTTACTTTTATTCTCCATTCTTTTCTGTAGTGCTCGTAAAAAGATTATGTGAATTGTCACTGAACTTGCCTATGCATAAATCCTGACAGTGTTTGGTTCTACATCATTCTCCATCCTGAACATCATCAAATCAGTTTGTTCACCCTTTCTAATGATTATTATCTGCACAAGTATATGGCTCCTGTGTGCAAACTAATGTGTGCATGAAAAGGAAGGCAAATTTTGCCCTAATTGAATTGGAGGATAATAAAAAATATAAAAAGGAAAAACAGACATAATGCACTTTTTCAGTTTAAGGCTGTATTTATTTTGTTTAAAAAGACAGTTCTACATTAGATTGTCATAGTTCTCTTATGTGTTTTGATACTGACATAAACAATAACACTACTTTGTATTATGTAAGTATACTGAATAACATGTAGAAAAATCTGTATATAATAATATAAAAGTGTGGCCATAGATTTTGCACCTGTATGTATGAACACACACACACAAAAAAAATACTTCTTATATGTACATACAGATGTATTTTTAAACAGATTTGAATATATACACGTACAGCATTTATATTTGTATATATGTATTAATGGACTTAATAGTCCAAATGTTTAATAGTCTTTTTTCTGTTATATATTACAATATTAATATATATATATATATATATATATATATATATATATATATATATATATATATATATATATATAAATAATAATAATCCCTGAATGCCTTATTAAATCATTTTGTATGAATCTACAACATTTCAGAAATTATTTTGTAATTGTTACTAAGGTAAAACTGTAGATATTCCTAAAGGAAGTCAGTGATTTCATAGACATTTTCTGAACAACATAAAGTCCTTATTTGGCAAAGAACACTACTCCGCCTCTGATGACGACATCGAGCTTTACGCTGATAGCGTAATGTGTTTCATCAAAAAGTGCGTGGAGGACGTGGTTCCGACCAGAACAATAAGGATCTATCCGAATCAGAAACCTTGGATTAATAGCGATGTTCGCGTGGCACTTAATGTGCGGACCTCCGCTTTTAATTCCGGGAACGCGGAGGAGCATAAACAAGCCAGTTATGCGCTCCGAAAAAGAACAGCAAAACGTCAGTACAGGAGCAAGATTGAAGGACAGTTTAACACCACCAACTCTAGAAGCATGTGGCAGGGAATTAACATCATCACGGACTTTAAAGGGATAAAAACTCCGCCATGAACACCGCTGCCTCTCTACCGGATGAGCTAAATACTTTTTATGCTCGTTTCGAGGGAAATAACACTGCCCTCGCGGAGAGAGCTCTCACGGCCGAAGCTACAGAGGTTAGTTCACTCTCCGTCTCTGTAGCGGATGTAACCCGATCCTTCCGACGGGTGAATATCCGCAAAGCCGCGGGCCCAGATGGCATTCCGGGCCGCGTCATCAGAGCATGCGCGAACCAGCTGGCTGGTGTTTTTATGGACATTTTCAACCTTTCCCTCTCTTTGTCTGTAGTCCCCACATGCTTTAAAACATCCACCATTGTGCCTGTTCCAAAACAATCAAAAAAACTTGCTTAAATGACTGGTGTCCTGTTGCTCTGAACCCCATCATCAGCAAATGTTTTGAGAGACTAATCAGAGATTACATCTGCTCTGTGCTGCCTCTATCTCTAGACCCATTGCAGTTTGCTTACCGCAACAACCGCTCCACTGATGATGCCATTGCATCTACAATACACACTGCTCTCTCCCACCTGGAAAAAAAGAACACTTATGTGAGAATGCTGTTTGTAGACAACAGCTCAGCATTCAACACCATAGTGCCCTCCAAGCTAGATGAGAAACTCCGGGCTCTGGGCTTAAACAGCTCGCTGTGCAGCTGGATCCTGGACTTCCTGTCAAGCAGACGCCAGGTGGTTAGAATGGGCAGCAACATCTCCTCATCACTGACCCTCAACACTGGAGCCCCACAGGGCTGTGTTCTCAGCCCACTACTGTATTCCCTGTACACACATGACTGTGTGGCAACACATAGCTCCAATGCCATCATTAAGTTTGCTGATGACACAACGGTAAGACAAAGGAGCTTGTGGTGGACTTCAGGAGAAGAGATAGAGAACACAGTCCCATCACCATCAATGGAGCACCGGTGGAGAGAGTCAGCAGCTTCAAGTTCCTGGGTGTCCATCCACACTGAAGTCGTTGTGAAGAAGGCTCATCAGCGCCTCTTCTTCCTGAGATGGCTGAGGAAGTTTGGAATGAACTGCCACATCCTCACACGGTTCTACACCTGCACTGTAGAGAGCATCCTGACTGGCTGTATCTCCGCCTGGTACGGCAATAGCACCGCCCACAACCGCAAAGCACTGCAAAGGGTGGTGCGAACTGCCAGACACATCATCGGAGGTGAGCTTCCCTCCCTCCAGGAAATATATACAAGGCGGTGTGTGAAAAAAGCTCGGAGGATCATCAGAGACTCCAGCCACCCAAGCCATGGGCTGTTCTCACCGCTACCATCAGGCAGGCGGTATCGCAGCATCAGGACCCGCACCAGCCGACTCCATGATAGCTTCTTCCCCCAAGCAATCAGACTTCTGAACTCTTGATCTCCCACGATCAAAATACATCAGCACTGCACTTTATTACCCTTACTCTTATATCTCACACCGGACTGTCATAAATTATATTATTATTATATTATATTCTCTCTTAACAACTTACTATCAACCGACAGCCTGAATGTCAATACAGTACAATACTGTACATTCTATATATACTATATATACTTTTTTATATATTTTCTTATTTTTTTTTTATTGAATAATGTGTATCTATATAGTGCGTATTGTATACTGCACAGTGTATGTTATTATTTGTATATTGTTGAGTGTAATTATGTGTATATCAGATGTTTAAATTGTGTTGTGGTAATTTGATGTTATTGTAAATTGGTATATGTCTCATCACTGTCACGACTGCTATGTTGATCGGAATTGCACCCAAGAATTTCACACACCATTGCACTTGTGTATATGGCTGTGTGACAATAAAGTGATTTGATTTGATTTTGATTTTGATTTGACTAATCAGACGTTAGAAATTGTGCAGTATTCAGATGTTCGCTGTTACCCGTATTGCACTTTTTCATGCTAGACAGCTCAGGGAGAAAACTCCCCATGTAGCCGATCAATGGAAAGAGGCTGTTATGAATTCTGTATGCTGCTTTAATCATGTTCCTAAAGTGGAGTACTCTTGGAGAAATGACCCAGGCCACCCTCTGCTGCCTGCTCTATGTTCTTTAATAACCATGCATCTGATGTCACTTCACCTAATACTCCCACTCAAAATAAGGTATTAGAAATATCTTATAACCTTTTGAACCCTGTTCCTTTCTTATAACTAGGACTGTCAATCGATTAACATTTTTAATCAAATTAATTACATGGTATGCTGATTAATTAATACAATTAATCACAATTGATCGCATATATAAATGTTTGCTTAGAAAGCCCCTCAAATAACAATAATTCAATAAATAATTATTAAATACTTATAAATAGTTACAGTATATTTAAATCATTATAAATAAAATAATAATAAAAAAATAATAATATAGATAATTAAAATGCATTACATCATTGTGGCACACGAGTAAAGCATTAAAAAAGACGGTAACACTTTACAACATGGTTCCATTTGTTAACATTAGTTAATAACATTAGTTAACATGAACTAACAATGCACAATACTTTTACAGCTTTTATTACTCTTGGTTAGTTAATTTCAACATAAAGTAATATATTTCTCAAATCAAAAGTTGTGTTTGTTAACATTAGTAAAAGCATTATGAACTAACATGAACTTACAATCAGCAATTGTACTTATTAACTAATATAAACAAAGATTAATAAATGCTGTAATTAATATATTGTTAACTGTTTGTTCATGATACCTAATGCATTAACTATTATTAACTAATAGAACCTTATTGTAAAATGTTACCAAAAAGATAATTCAAAAAGTGGCTTTAGTATTCAAAAACCCATATGATTTTTATTTTATTCTTTTTATCCTTGGGACACAAATGTATTGACACAAGAGATATTTTGTAGAATGTTCATTTAATATTTTCCATAAATGAAAAAGAATGATGACCCTGACTGTCAAGCTCCAAAATGGACAAAACATTATTTAAAAGTCATATGCTAGCCTTGTATGATGAACAGAAGGAAACTGACCACTGTCCCAGCCAACCAATATCTTATAGCAGTGCTAATTGTTTCTTGTATCATTCCGCAATGTCTTTCTTATCACATAATAAACAAATTTCCATTATGTCCATTTATTGATTAATTTGGTAAGTAGCCATGTGATAAGTGGGATAATGTGCTTGTCATCCTGAAAAACAAAACAAAAAACAAAACACTTCAGGATAAAACAAGAGCCCTCTTCTTTGCGTCAGTGTCCTGATCACACAGTTGGGGTTTATTTTGTGATTATGACTGTACATTATCCCTTAGATGTGTTCCATAGAAGAAGAAAAAAAAAATATAAAAATAATATCGGTTTGGAGCAACATGAGGATAAGAAGAATTTTATTCCTGGCTAAAACAAACTACTTCTTTAAATCTCAATTATAGATGTCATACAGCTAGACAACAACCAAATAGGGCTTGTCAGCAAGCATTTGCCATTTTACAGACATTGTTTGATTTGCGCAAGAAAGTCATCTGTTTAATGTGAAAAATTATATTATTATATTATATATTATTATTGTCCTAGTACAGCTGTAGGCTTGTAGTTTCAATTATATTACCTACTGTACTGTGTTTTCCTATTGAGGACTGATTAAAGGTTAAGACAGGGATTAAAAAGCATGTGGGTTACTTGAAATAAGTTCATAAATGGTCATTCATGATGTGGCATTAAAGATCCAACTAGTTTTATAAGTGACTGCATTTCCTAAAATATGGATGCAGTAACTTGCCCCAGAAATCCCTGTTCCCTTACGACTCAGTACACTTGCTACTGCGTTTGCTAACGCAAACGGGGAGTGTCCTTCCACATGACCTTGTTGAAACCTCTCTACAATAATGGCTATATTTTAATATTGCTATGGTGTTTGAGTCCCGCCCTTTTAGGCACGAAGCTGTTCGCTATAAAAGCAGGCGTGCTAACACCATTCCTTAGAATTTTCTTCCTTCAAGACAGCGATTCATCTCTCGTCTAGAAGCCCTCTTCTGCTTTGCTGTCGACTACACGAGTCAGCTGGTGGGATCTTCATGGCAACAAGAAGATTCTCCGCTCCCCTGCAGTGTTCCGGTGAACATCACTCCGCTTCGCCGCTTGATGCTTCGCTGGTGAACGGGCCGCTTCACCATCCTGATTCCCCGCAGCGCTTTGGTAGGAGTTGCGTATCCTTATAAGCAATTGTATATTGTTATATTGTGCGCGCACACACACACACACACATATATATATATATATATATATATATATATATATATATATATATATATATATATATATATATATATATATATATATCTCTAAAAGAGTCGCTTACGTGTTCGCGTCTTTTTAAAGATGACGTTTCATAAGTGTTCCTTGTGCGAGAGGCACATCCCACTGTCAGATCAGCATGAGAGCAGCATTCATTGTCTGGGCCGCGCCCATGCATAGTCAGTTCTCATGGAAACAGACTGCCCTCACTATGACGGCATGAGTCTCAAGATGCTTCACTCACAAATCGCCCTCGTTCTGTGGGATGATTCAGCCTCCTGCGTCCTCCCACCTGCCTCTTCTTTGACACCTGAGGGATCACACAAGGAGGCATGGTGGAGCCGCGAGTTCGAGCAGGATGAATTTGAGGTGGTCCTCGTGCTGGCACATGCCCCATGAGCCCCTCAATTTCCTTGTAACTCGTCTGTGCTAATACATTATGTGTGTGACGAACTCCGGACTTCCGCAGGAGCACACAGCCTCGTCTTGTTCGGCAGTTCTGATGCTGGGGATGGGGTCTCTCTGTCATATCCTGCCGGAGATAGGAGGCAGGGGCGAGGAGCCTACCCCTGTGCAGGACGGGACTTGACTGGTGGTGGTGGGGTGTTGGAGGTTGCTGTGTTAGCACAACTGAAACAGCAATGTGATAGAATGTGAGCAGACTTATAAAGCAATGGCTTATATGTGATTGGCTACGAGTTACCTAGCTAATGGAGCGATGATGTACGCTGCGCTTACATTTCCTGCAGTCCGGACACCATCAAGAGACACATCCCATAGATCTGCCCCATTCTTCTCTGAAGTTTATAATGAACTGTCAAAATCCTGGCATGCGCCCTATTCAGCTCGCCTGCGCAGCGATTACATCCTCTCTAATGTGGATCATGGGGAAGAAAACGGTTATGCCCCCCCTCCCCCCCCGAAAGAGGCATTAGTGGCACATCTCTGTTTGGCGAGTAGCAGGGTGTGGAACTCACGCCTAGTTCATCTTTTTAAGCCGTGTTGACTAATGTCCGGACTGACTGGAAGTGCATACTCAGCGGTGGGCCAAACTGGTTCAGCACTCCACGCGATGACGATGCTCCAAGTTTTCCAAGCTAAGCTCCTCAAACAAATGGACGAGCAAGGCTACTATCCAGAGACGTTCAAAGAGCTCCGCACCACTACGGACGTAGCTCTGCGAGCCACAAAATTCACTGCACAGGCCATTGGCAAGTCAATGAGCAACCTGGTGTTTTTTGATTGTCACATCTGACTGACCCTCACGGAAATGCATGACGTAGGAAAAGCTGCTCTATTTGATGCTCCGGCGTCTCCAGCCGGCCTTTTCTGAGGCTCTGTGAATAGAATTGCTCACTCACAGGCTATGAGACATTTTAGGCCAAAACAGAGCAGTACTTCATCACAACCGGCTTGCTCCCACTCTGCCTCGGTCCAACACCCGGCTAAAAACCCCATACCGGCTGCCTCAACGCCACCAAATTTTGCCGCCGAACCGCTGGTAAAGCCACGCAAGCCGTGGACCAAATGAAGGCATTATGCGCAACCTCTTCCCAATGATGAGCGGCGCATAATATCATGTTATGAACATACCAAACATATGATCCAATTTGCATGTCAGCCACCCTGTTTCAACAAATGTTCTGTCTTCCATGGTTTTGTCCGAAAATGCGCCGTGTTACGAGACGAAATACACAATCTTCCCGTGAAGAACGCAATAGAGGTTGTTTCATATGGATTAATAAGCCTGCTGTCCCGCTGCGTGAATGCATGACAAGTCCTCATGGGTGTGTCAGAGCTGGTGTTTACAACGATGGGGCACAATCTGTGGTCTGACCACACGATATGCCGGTGTTGCGTGCACAGACTGCGACACACACAGTGGGATTTACAGCCGTTATTTCCTCGTTCTGGAGAAGGATGGCGGGCTTCGGCCCATTCTAGTTCTGAGATGCTAGAATTGCATGCTTGCTATGCACCGATTCAAAATGTTAACTCAGAAACAGATCTTATCGCACATCTGTCGTCGGGACTGATTTGCGTCATTAGATCTGAAGGATGCATATTTCATGTACCAATTGCACCACATTACAGACGGCTTTTTAGATTCATGTTCGAGGGAACTGCATATCAATTTAAAGTCCTTCATTTCAGTCTGTCTCTGGCTCCCCGCACATTCAAGAAATGCGATACGGCGCTCGCCCCATTGAAAATTAACGGTGTGTGTGTGTTTTGAATTACCTCAGCGATTGGTTATTATGAGCCAATCAGAGGCACTACCGAGCGAACACAGATACTTGCTGCTTTGCCATATGGAAAATCTGGTCTAATGTCAACTTAGCGAAAAGCACACTTTCCCCAGCCAGTAAATCTCCTTTTTAGGAGTTCATGCGTGCGCGCCTCATGAACGAGCACATACAGACCATTCTTCTGTGTCTGTTTCAGTTAAAACTGAAAAAACATTACCACTGAATTTATTTCATTTTCATGTGCATCGCGGTAACTTGCCACTGTCTGGCTGCTCTAGCACCATGGACAGCACCAGCCTTCTACCAACAGGGTGTTATGCTGGGTCAAGTTTTAGAAAGAAAGTGCTGACCACAAATGCATCCAACACAGTTTGGGGCGTGGTGTGTAATGGACGTCCGACTTTTGACACCTGGAGACAGGTGCGAAACAGCCGTGACATGTCAACTGCCTAGAGCTACTGACTGTCTTTCTAGCTTTGAGAGCTTTTCATTCCGATATTGTGAATCACCACATTCTGATTCATTCGGATAACACAACAGTAGTTGCGTATATATATCGCCATGTCGTGCTGGCCCATGAATGGCCGGCGAAATGCAAGTATGCACTTCCCCCAGTGCGCCTCCTTCATTCTGTCATCAGCAAAGTCAGAGTGGACATGGAAACAGTTCTGTTAATTGCGCCAAAATGGCCCAATCAGTCCTGGTTTCTGGAGATGGTAGAAATACTGGACGGGCTTCCATGGGAAATGCGGCTGAAGAAAGAACTTCTTTCTAAAACACAAGGCACAGCTTGGAATCCCCAGCCAGAGCTGTGAAGCCTGCACATGTGGCCTTTGAATGGAGCACGCTAAACGCACCAGAACTGACACATTCAGTCATGAACACCATTTAACAGGCCAGAGCACCGTTTACGAGACGCTTCTACATGCTAAAATGGAATGTGTTCACTGATTAGTGTCTTTCACATGGCAAAGACCCAGTAAACTGCCCCATACATGAAATTCTCATATTTCTTGAAGAGCGATTAGGCGTAAGACACACTCCGTCAATGATATATATGCGTATCATGCACCTGAAGCTGGTGCCACTATAGGCAAACATAATTTAATCATAAAGTTCCTTAGAGGAGCAAGACAATTAAATCCACCTAGGCTGGCTACAGTCCCGACTTGTGCCTAAGGTTCTAACCACACCCTTCAGAGCGCAGGTGGTTCACCTTCAAGCCTTCTTCCCTGCTCCATTTAATTTGGATGTGGAACAGTCCTTGCATTTGTTATGCCCTGTTCGGCGCTACACGCATATGTTGAGTGCACCCGCCAGTTCAGATTGTCTGATCAGCTCTTTGTGTGCTATGGAGGACGCATGAAAGGAATGTCCATCTACAAGCAAAGACTTTCTCACTGGATCGTTGATGTGTTATGAGTCGCAGGGTAAGATTTGCCCAATTGGTGTTAAAGCACATTCAACTAGAGACATGGCCTCCTCATGGGCATGGACAAATGGTGTGTTTACAAGACATATGTTTTGCAGCAGGATGGTATTCTCAAAACACATTCGCAAGGTTTTACAACATAGACGTAAGGTCTCTCTCTTCACAAGTCCTCTCTTATAACATATAATTATGCCCCCCTCTTTAAGTACGGGCTCCTCATCATTTTACACTACAGGCTGTTGTAATTTACCATAAAGTCACAAGCACTTTCATTATAAATAAACTCCCTTCCCGACTGGGTTCGTGAAGGGGTTAATTCATACTATATGACTATAGTTCATATATTCATTCTGAGTGCTCCCCTCCTGGTCCAACATGGGGGTCACTCACTTGCGGCATACGTCATGTTTCCTCTGTGGAAGGTTATGTCATGTAGTGCGGCGTGATGGTATTCTGTTCCCCATATGCATTAGCAAACACAATGTCAAGTGTACTGAGTTGTGAGGGAACACCTCGGTTACATAACCTCGGTTCCCCGAGATGAAGGAAACGAGACACTGCGAACGCTGGCCACACTACAAGACTCAGAGTTCTTTTGAGGTGCGAGTGATTTGCTCCTTGTCCCCCAGTCAAAAAAATTCTGAGGAATGGTGTTTGCGTGCCTGCTTATATAGCAAATAGCTTTGTGCCTAAAAGGGCAGGACTCAAACACCATAGCCAATATTAGAATATTGGCGTAATTGTAGAGAGGTTTCAGCTAGGTCATGTGGAAGGACACTCCCCATATGCATTAGCAAACGCAATGTCTCCTTCCCTTCGTCTCAGGGAACCAAGGTTATGTATGTAACCGAGACATTTTCCAAGCAACAATGTGTCTCAGTCTGAAAAGATATGGGCTCCCTAAGAAATTGTGCCCAAATGTCGATCTCATTGCAATTATATTTGTTTAGACCACATTTTGCAACCCAATATTTTCAAGAAATGAACCGGCCTAGTGGTCTTTTTTATCTCCTGTTAGAGCAGGAAAAATCAATAGAAATGGGATGTGCGACTTGTAAAGATCTCTGCCCAGTGCATGTCACAACATTTATCAAACTCTAATTTGAAAATGTGAAATTTTGCTTGGTGCCAGGGGAGGTTAGAGTTCTCTCTGGATATATAGTGTAACGTAAAGGCATTACAGAACCTAACTGATTATTTAGCAAACACTAATGAAAACCTAGCCAGCACATTGCATCCAAAAGTTTCTCTCAAGCGGGCAATGGTGATTTAGCAAAATATTGATGCAGTAAATCTGCCAGACTCAACCTTTCTAAGGACTGGACGTTGCAACCTTTATGTACTGTAAGCAGCCCAAATCCGCATCATAAGGCAAGCATCACCTGTGCATGCCAGAACTTTTACCAGGGAGGCAAGCTTTACAGCCTTGTATTTCTCAAGCTTACATTGATTTGGCCTCTTCCCATTGTCAAGGAGTGTCATCTGGTAAACATCAAGATCTGCTAATGTTTTGACCTTTACAAAAATCTATCAGGATTACACATGCGCTATTGTGTAATAATTTTTTATAAATTTTTTTGTATTGAGAAACGAAGGAACATTGTTTTTTGCCGTGTGTCAGTGGTCTTTTTGTTTTAGATCCTTGGTAATTTCTTTCGGGAAAAAATTTCAAACAAATAGATAAATATTCTGGAGATTTATAAATGTGTCCTCCCATAGAGCAGGATTATGCTTCTGTGATCTGTCAATAACCACCTAAATTGAGTGCTAATTGGTACGAGCAGAGTGAAATTGTCTGTAATTGTTCCTGTCGCTAAGAGTATTTTCACTTACAGTACATTCTAGCTAATCACAAGCTTGATGTAATGGCAAAATGTGTCAGAACTCATGTTACCTGTCCTGGTAATATTATTTTGCATTAGTTCTGGCGAAATCCTGGCTTAATTATATTTATTTCTGATCCTAATTTCATATAATTATTTGGTCTTTGATCTTTAGAACCATTAAGATTTTTTGCTTTGTAACTTTATTTTTAGGACACTTATGCACATTTACACCCACAATTCTCATTACCGTAACACGTCTAGACATTTTACTTTTACTTGTCCATTGTTTTCAATAATGATTCTCAAAAATTATGACAATTTTTTCTTCATCTTTTTTACTGTATTATTTTTTTTATTTTTTATTACAGTCTGCGAAAATGAAAGGTAGTACAAAAGGAGAACTACTATTACTGTATGTATAAATACTGTACAATTTAAATAATATATCTTTTTTTCACATTACGGAAATGAGAATATCATAATAACCATCTTTTTATCGTGTTGCAAAAGTGAGAAATTGGGGGGTAAAGTGTGTGTAACTGTCATGCAATATTGGCCTATGCAATCTTAATAAACGTGTTAAATGTACCATGTAAACAACTAAATTGACTCTATGCTCATATATCAAGTATACATTGTTTATTATTTGCTTAGGCTTATGTTTTTTTAAATAAAATATGTTAGGACCTGTAAATAAGGTAAGTCTTGATGGGAAGGCAAGAATAAGAGGCAATGGAAAGGATCCGATGTCCAGCTGCAGGGGGTGGAGATTTCCCTGACCGCTGCCCCACCACCAGGAGATTTTCTGGGATTAATAGCACGAAACATCGATGATGGGTGGCTCCTGGCTGATGGGCTGAAGCCACTGGTGGAGTTGCAGTAGAGAATAATGGACAGCAGGTTTTGACAGCTACCTGTGCACATTATTATTATTCTGACCCTGTCAATAGGGCAGTTAGGGGAAGTTCAGGGAAGACTGGAGGACAGTCAGGAAAGACTGGCTGACTGCAGAAATCTCTGCACAGGGGTGGGCAGGCTAGTTATTATACCCACAGATCCTCATACAGAGGCCACCTAAACCAACAATGAGCACAATTCAAAGAAAACAGCCCAGTGGTCGGGATGGAAGATGAACCAGTTAGGACGGACTCTACAGACATGAATGGAATGGACATGGCTAATAATTAAAGGATCCTTAGGAAATGCAGTTGTGGGTGAATGAGGGTAATGACTTACAAAGGCCTGCAGATTCAATGAAGGATGAAATGTGGCAGGAACAGCCAGACACAACCTTGCACTGCAGCAACAGGTCAGACAAAGATACAGAGCCCGGTTGAGCACTACAGCGCTACTGAATCCACTGTTGTGATGGGGCACCAAGAAGACCAGTACCACAAGCAGGACAAGTCAAGCCCAGGAGGTGAGCCGCAGGAGAATACAACCTTTAACCCACAGACAAGACAGGGAAGGCAAGACAATGAGAAGAGTCTGGGGAGAAGGAGGCTAATCAATTGGCCAAGATCTAAAGATAATGATGCATGAAGTAAGCTATATAGGGACCTGTGCTCCATCTTGGAGAATGTATTTAGCAGAAGGATGGAGGCCAAGCTTAACATGTTTAGTGACATTGTTTATGAAAATTGTGTAGGTAGATTTGGTGAAGTAGTAGTGAAGGAGAGAGGTCCCAGTGTGATGGGTAGGAGAGAGAAAGAGATAATCCAGCTGGTGAAAGAGCTTAGGCAGCTTCGCAAGGCAAGGAGGAGGGCAGAGGAGCATGAGAAGGAGGGCTTAAAGGTGTTTTGGTATGGCATAAGGGCAAGTTTAGCCTGAGCATCTAAAGGGAGGAGCATTAAAGGGCAAAGTTCAACAAGGACACTTTTAAGTTAGCCAGAAACCTGCTGGAGGTGAAGAGGAGTGGGAAGCTGGTGAAGGAGGAAATAGACAACCACATGAAACAGCAACTTGGTGATCCCCATAAACAGAGCCTGCTCGGCTCCCCCATATATGTCCCACGGCCAGCAGAACTAGTAATGGAATTTGGTGTAGCTCTTAAGTTGAGTGAGATCAGGCAGGTGGTAGAAAGAGCCAGGGCAACTTCCATCCCTGTCCCGAATGGGATACCGTATAGGCTGTATAACAAGTGCCCCAAAGTTCTTAAACTGTTATGGAGACTTCTGAGAGTGGCCTGGAAAAAGCAGTGCATACCCTTGGAGTGGTGATCCACATCTTTAGATGGTGGCCATCTTTATACCGAAGGAACTGGAATCAACCAACATTATATGCATAATACGCAGCCTGCGTAGGGCACCAACTCCCTAGGGGAGCATCATCTTACCCTAGGGGGAACCAGAAACTCCACCAGCTGCCCTTACTCACACATTATATGTTATTGAAGGACCCGAAAGCAGTCGCGTTTCATCGCAAAGCTCTGCGTAGGGCATCAGATTGGCCAGTGGTGGCCCTGCAAGAGAGACAAGAAAGACCTCCACTTAGTCTGGCTGAACCTGGATAATGCTTACGTATCGGTTCCAAAGCAGCTTGTCAACAATGCACTGCAGTTTTTCCATGTGCAAGATAGTATTAGGAGTTTGGTAGATTTGTCATAGGGACCTGAAGATATGTTCCTGAATCCATAACAAAATCAAGACCATAAAAATGTTCTGGAGACTAGCGTTTCTTCTCAATCGGAAGGCTGCAGCCTCGTTAGGCAGGATATCTCGGCTGTCACGTCACCAAGCACCGTCAAAGGCCGTCTCAGTTGTGAGGACACTTGGAAGGCTGCTTAGTTTTGTAGTCTTTGTTTGCCACATTTTGTAGGATGCATCAGGTGCATCTTTCGTGTCAAAATCAAATCAAATGGATGTACACCCTCCTGGTGGCTTCCTCCATTTATAAAAAGTAGTTGTAGTGGTTCAGTAATAATTTATTTTCAAAATATTCATGCCGTGACCACAGAGGCAGAAACATTTATAACAAAGCCATGCGGACTTACTAGACCATCTCATTCATAGAGCTAAATGCTGAGGAGAAGCCTAGCCTACAGCCTCAGAAGGACTGGTCTAGAAAGAAAAACGGCATTACTAGGTTGCAGCCTTTTGTTTGAGAAGCACCCCATGTCTTGAGTACTACAACACTGCTTGTCTCTGGCAGGTTGTATTAGGGGTTGGGATCACTCATTTTAAACAAAGTCTAAATCTTTGGAATGCTCTTTGGAATGCTCTTGGGAAGATATTTTTCTGTTTTAACAAGTGGCATACAAGAGCAGCTCCTATCTACATGAATCTGGAAAGACTGAAATCTCCAAAAATGGTTGGTCAAGATTACAATCAAAGAACATATTTCAAATCAGCAGTAAAATCTGACAACACTGGAATCATAAATTCTGCTTCTTTACCTCAGGTTACGCAAAAAAAAGGCTATTTTCCTGGCTTGTATAGCTAATGCGCATGCACATTCTCAAGTTTATTGACAGGCGATGTCTGTATCTAAAAGCTGACTGGCTCTTTTAACTGTAAGGCGGGACTTCCTTTCTACAGCTGTTGACTGTTGGGCATTCCAATTTCTCCCATTAATTTTAATAGAAGTGACCGATCTCTGCTAAATAGTCCTGATTCTAGAACACTTTTTACAGGACAAAAAATTGTATACACCCATGAGTGCAAGATGAGCGATCAATATTTAATATCAGCTTAAGGTTAATTTGTCAATTATTTGGACTACTAGCTTATACACTGATGAGCCAAAACATTATGACCACATGCCTAATATGCTGTTGGTCCTCCACGAGCCAACCCGCCGAGGCATGGACTCTAAAAGACCCCTGTAAGGGTCCTGTGGTATCTGGCACCAAGACATTAGCAGCAGATCCTTCAAGTCCTGTATGCTGTGAGGTGGAGCCGCCGTGGATCAGACTTGTTGGTCCAGCACACCCCACAGATGCTCAATCGGACTGAGATCTGGGGAATTTGGAGGCCAGGGCAACATCTTGAACTCTTCATCATGTTCCTCAAACCATTCACGAACAATGTGTGCAGTGTGGAAGGGAAAATTATCCTGCTGAAATAGGCCACTACCATCGGGGAATACCATTGCCATGAAGGGATGTACCTGGCCTGCAACAATGTTTAGGTAGGTGGCACATGTCAAATTGACGTCCACATGAATGGCCGGACCCAGGGTTTCCCAGCAGAACATTACCCAGAGCATTATACTCGCTTGTCATCTTCCCACAGTGCACTTCCCCAGGTAAACGGCACACACGTACACGGCCATCCATGTGATGTAAAAGAAAAGAGAACTTACCTTCTTCCACTGCTCCAATGTTCAGTTCCGATGCTCGTGTGCCCATTGTAGGTGCTTTCGACGGTGGACAGGGGACATCATAGACACTTTGACCGGTCTACGGCTACGCAGCCCCATACGCAGGGTGCGATGCACTGTGTGTTGTAACACATTCCTCTAGTAACCATCATTAAAATTTTCTGTGACTTGTGCCACAGTAGACTTTCTGTCTGTTCAGACCAGACGGGATAGCATTCATTGCCCTTGCACGTTGATGAGCCTTGCGCGCCCAACACCCTGTTGCCGGTTTGTGGTTTGTCCCTCCTCTGACCACTGTCGGTAGGTACTCACTACCGCTGACACAAGCCTTGCCATTTCAGAGATGCTCTGACCCAGTCATCTGGCCATAACAAATTGGCCCTTGTCAAAGTCGCTCAGGTCTTTACTCCTGCCCATTTCTCCTGCATTCAACACTTTGACTACGAGAACTGATTGTTCGCTTAACATCTAACTACCCAGACCCTGACATGTGGCCGTGTTAGGAGATGATCAACATTATTCGCATCACCTGTTAGTGGTCATAATGTTTTGGCCCATTGGTGTAGATGACTCAAAGCTAAGAGACATAGACTCAACAAAAATAATTTTATTTTATGATATCCTCATCCTTCAATTCCTCTATCATTTCATATGAAGGTTTTGTTGTCTTTTATCTGTTTCTTTCTCATCTTTTACTTCAATTCCAATCCACTTCTAAATTTACTTGCAATGAGGTTGATGTTCTCTTCTGACGTATTCCTGTTTTTGGTTTCCACTCTTACTTAATTGTGTTCCTCTTTCATTTGTGCCCTTGAAGCAGTGCTGTTGTGGGTGTGCTTAAGCCTGTATGCACCAACGCACATAACCGCACTCTTCCGGCTTTTTAAAATAATGTTATGATGAATAACCTTGTACTTCTGACAGAGGAATGTACTGTATCAATAACACTTCATTTAAGTTCTTCCTGCACTGTTGTTGCAGATTAAATCAGGGTTATTGGGCCATGAAATATTCAATGTACTGAGCTATTGAAGAATACTAATGCTAGAACAGCCTATGCTAAGTCTTACATTGACATTCATTCATGAAGTCCATTAATAGGCCTTTGAGAGTGGGAGAACATACAAATTGTAAAAAAAAAATAATAATTTAAAAAAAATTTGTGAAATGTGTAAGTGTGCATATAAGATATTCCTAGTGGCTTTTAGATTGAGCCTCAGGCCATGATTTACTAAAGGTTTATTTGTATAATCTTCACTGCCAAAAAACAAAAACAAAACAAAAACTGGCAGCTGTGGTTGCCATAAATTCACCGTAAAAAATACGGTAACCACGTTTCAGGCTTTACGGGATGTAATTTTGATGTCTGTATATTTTACGGTGCATTACATTCGTTTATATTATTCAATAATAAACTTGTTATATTAATCTTCTGACACTGTAAAAATCTTATTTTCACTTTATAATGCATTGTTTATCACCACAGAAATTACAAAAGGGCACATGTTGACATGAAGTTCATCAATAGAGGCCCTTGCTGGAGCAAAGGCCAATAAACATTTAGAGACAGTGCTCAATGTCACACAAACACTAAACAACATCAGGGTAACACATGTGAATTTAAAATTATGTAATAAACATTAACTAAACTACATCAAATATAACACAGAACACCCCAGTGTACATAACTGGTATTAAAAATAAGAAGAAACATAACTATTCCCATAAAATATAATGAAATATGATGGGTCACGCAGGGAATTCTGGGAACGCCAGATTATTGTTTTTTACTGTAATTTGAACAATAATTTACCGTAAAAAGTGTATGTACTCTCTTGTTAAACATAATATACATTTTTACTGTTAATTATACAGAAAATCATACTTATTACATTTTTAAAAAATTATTTTTACGAAATTTTACCGTAAAACTACATGTATTGTCTTTTTTAAATATATATTAAAAAATTACCGTATATTTTAAGGTAACTACCCGTTAACCAATGAATATTTTTTTACTGTAGCATTTTTACAGTCTTTTACTGTTAAAATTACGAAATGTTTTTACAGTGTTGCCACCGTGCATTGTTAAATTAAAAGGTAAAGGAATGGTTAACTCAAAAATGCAAATTTACACTGATTTCCACATATTAAAACTTGTCACATTGCCATCAATCAAATGACTCTTGAGAACCAGTGTTGTTTAGCATCACTTATTGTCACACCTGGCATAACGCATCTTAATTTTTGGTTTGACAGGTGTATTGGGAGAGATCTGAAGATAACAACAAAAGTTTCGGTCTGTTCCTCCAACATGATCGCATGGGTAATCGACATGTCTGTTATTTTTATTTTTTTATTTTTGTTCACCTAAATTGTGGCCAAATATGCCGGATGCTGAACAAACGCCACCATGCGGCGTGTTAATTTTTTTCCCCATGACACCATTCATTCCATCTTTGATGTTACATTCTAACTATGTTTGCAAAGAAGTAAGTGAAAGAATGCTGTTTTGGTCTCAGTACTTTTATTGTTATGTTTAGGGTTGGGGTTAGGATTAAATTAATATAATTTCCACGCAAATGTTTCTAAAAATTGATAAATCTAATGCCTTTCACGTCACATCCATTCAAAGAAGTAATTTATTGTGCTTGTGTAGTGCTTTGCAGTTGTACAGTAGTTTCGGCCACTGGGAGAGGAAGTTCTGGCATACGGAAAGCATACATGCTTTGATCAGTCTGGTTCCTCACACAAAGATGTTTTATTTCTTCAAAATACATGGAATACAGTGCATGAGTTTTAGTGTACAATTAATGTGTAAATATGGTTATTTACGCAGTTATTCTTAGTAAATTACCTGCAATATGCCTGTGAAGTGTGTTTGCAATTTGTTAGATTGCACAAGTAAATGAGTAGCTTTTTATTAAATCTGCATAAATCAGGGCCTCATTCCATGATGGAAGTTATATAGGCAGGTGTAGCTGACAGCTGCTAATGACATACTTTACACAGCCTAATATAATTAGCATACACTTCTGAATATTCATAGGTGTGGAATTTTCTGCAAATGCTGATAATGTTTTAATGCTTTCAAATAGGCTCTCATTAGAGGCCTATCAAAATTTCATTTTCAGTGGAGAGATACAGGATTTTTTCAGTCCCATGAAAGGTCAGGAAATAGAGATTGAATAGGATCAGATGGATTTTGGTCCCAGGTCTGTGAAGAAACAGGCTGCAAAGACCTTTTCATTATAGACAACTTAGTTTATAAATTGTAATTTTATTTATTTATTTATTATTATTATTTTTTTTAGAAAATGTGTTTATGTACCTGTATGTATATTTGAATACTGGTCAAAAGTTTGTACACACTTGACTGAACTTGTTTCTTACCGAATGATCCTAAAAAATGTTAAAAACTACCCAAACGGTAACACTTTACATTAATGTTCCCATTGTTAAGGCATTGTAAAGGGGTTTATTAATTACTAATAAGTCATTTACAAATGCATAAAAAATCATTATTAAGCAGTTACAGAAAAATGCATAAAAAGGGTGACTTCCATGCAAAACCTGCAAAATAGTGAGCCATTATACCTCACATGTTCTAAATGCTTAATAATACTTATTCAACATTAGTAACCTATGGAAATGTACCTATGTAAAGTGAACACATTAAGAAGTTGCCAGCACAAGTCATTGCAATAACAAGTGAGTCAAGACATTACAGTAATTAATTTAAACAAAGCGTACTGTAGCAAAATGACATAATCGCTCATTTTAATCTCACTATAATAGCCTATTTTTGTTACATTGTGACATCAGCCATGTATTAGGGTATGCTATGTTTTTGATTAAAATAAGAATGAATAAGTGTATTAATAAAGCATTTATAACATGGAAATTGAAATGCTTACTATTTGGCAAGTATTGGATGAAAGTTTCCCTTTTAATGCATATTATGCATATAAACGATTTATAATGCACTTGAAAATTACTTATTTGTCATTAATTAACCCCTTTATAAACCCTTAACAAAAGGAACATTCTTTAACTACTTTAAAGAATCTAAAATATAAGATATGGTTTTGATTTGTTTGACTTTTTTGGTCACTACATGAATTCCAATCTTCTATTTGTGCTATTTCGTAGTTTTGATGACTTTACTATTTTCTAAAGTGAGGAAAGTAGTAATAATATAAAATGAGCAGTCAGCTGCAAAGCAGGGGTCGACCTGTAGAGATAAGTTTAATTTCAAGTCTTTCAGTGAGTCAAAAAGTTTTTCACAAGGAATGTAACTTTTTTCAACAATCTGTGTCTAATGTATGCAATACAGTAGAATCTGGCTTAATTGGCATGTCTCGGCAGAGCACTTGGTACAGATGAGTAATACATTGATCTGTCAGTGTGTTTTGCATTGCAGTGGGGGTGCTCAGACGCAGCAGATGGGATGTCATGGCCGCTCATTGGCATGTCATTCTGCTAGGTGACTCTATTCTCCACGCTGCCTCCCCGCATTAAACTCCTTATTAACAGAGCTGTGATTGATCCTCAGAATGGTAACTCTCTTCAGAGGCCTGTGAGGAAACCACCTCCTCTGAGAGCTGCACACAGCGCCTGTCTATCAAACCGCTGTGATTATCAATGAACACTGAGCTTCAGGGTGACATATGACAGTAGGACGACACTATTTATTATTACTGTTATATAACATTGTCTAATATTACTTTTTTTAAAATTGAGAAAAAAACATTGACTTTTACTTAAATCTCCTGCATTTCAAATTTTATTCCTTAGAAAAAGACTGCAATAATCTCACATGGGTCTCTTCTACAGTTTCAAACTTAAACTGTGCTCAGATTTGCCAAGAGACCAAAGTCTGCAATCAAATTATTTACTTATATATTTATTTGTAGCAAGTTGCTCATGATGACCTCATAGTGATGTCATTTTGTTGTTTTTTGGGGCCACCCTGCATTTACTAGTAAACTCCTAAAAGTTGACAAAATTACCTTTAAGGAGACAATCTTTGTCTACTGGAAAATCAGACCCCCAATGCCACTTGCAACCGACTAGCAACAGCAAGTAACAAATGACGGTTCATGGATGTGACATAAACTAAAGAATAGTGTTTGTTATTTATTTTTATTATATTTTTTAAATTTTTTAAGGAGCCCTTCAATATGTCCCGCCCCAACTTCCTGTTTTAAACAACACAAGATTGAAAACTGTGCCATTAAACCATTTCATGGGGTTGTAACAGTATAAGGACAGGCAAGGAGGAGGCAGGAACCGGCTGAAGAGTAAACATACACTTTAATGATATAAATGAACTTAAAACAACATAAAACATAAGGACACAGACACACATGCAACACGGCTGCATGCGTCTCTGTGTCTCACTCTCTCTCGAACTGGCGTCTCCAGCCCCCCTTTATCTCGCTCTCCCGCTGATCAGCTGATTCAGCACCGGCCGTGCATCACCACGCCCTCCTCCTTATCACTGGGACATATTCAGCCTACAGTGCTGGTACAATAGCTCATTTATTTCCCCCCCATATGCCCATAATATTAAGGAAAAATGGTAAATAATGTACAGTATACACTAATTTCACAATGCAAAATCAAATTTCTCTACATTTTGTGTTCATTAAAATCATTATAAAGTAGAAGTTTCTGTAGATAGAAAACAAAGTGATGTGAGTGGAGGCCACATTAGACCAGCAGCTCCACATTGTTTGTTGGAGAGAACTTAAACTGGGCTAAGCATTACATCAGCACTACTCAACACGCGGCCCTCGAGCCGATCTTTTTCGGCTCGCATTATAGTTTCATCATCAAAAATATAATTATTAATAGCCTATCAAATGTATGAATTGTGAAGTGTCTCAGAGTCAGTCATCAGCGTGAATCTGTGTCAAACCCATTCAAATAGCTCATTGGAGATACAGTATATGCTAATTGTGATAAAAGTCATGACAGGAAAAAATAATAGTTCATCCTGCAATAACGGTGTTGAGACGCCTTAACGCAAATAATTATTAGAGATCTGCATTACTTACCACGAAACGCCAAAGAGGGTGAACAAATCATCTCACGGGACAGTTTTGGAGTAAATATTTGATATATCTCTCTTGTTTTTGAATGCATCTCTGGTACTATACCAGATACTGTTGAGACACAACAAAAAATTAAGAGTATGGCCCTCGAGGCTACAGAGATCCAGCTTTACGGCCCATGAGCTTTCCAAAGTTGAGTAGTTCTGCCTTACACAAACTGAATGCCAAGATTTTCACTCAAAAATGACTTAAATTTCTTTGTTAAATTTTGGTCGTTTCTCACATTTTATTTATCCTTTATTTAACCAGGAAGGTCCCACTGAGATACAATATCTCTTCTACCAGGGAGTCCTGGTCAAGTTGGGCAGCATCAAAAAAATAAATTCACACAGAAATACAAAGAAGGACATAAAAACCACACAGTAAACAAAAAGGGTAGGGGTCTGTGTGGGTGCCTCGTGCTGCCCCCCCACAAGATGCCGCCCTGGGCAACTGCACATGTCGCCCATGCCTAAATCCACTACTGATAAGAGAATACCTGTTTCTTTCTTCCCAGCAGTGCATGAGGAGCTGACAAGGTCGTGGGAGGCACCTTTTACTGCCCGGTCCCAAACTTTCAGCTCCCCCACCCTCACAACCCTCGATGGTGGGGCGGCCAAGGGCTATTCAGCAATCCCTCTGGTGGATAAGGTGCTCGTGGTGCACCTATGCCCGCAGAGCGCCGCCACCTGGCCCAAAGCTCCCGTCCAAGGCCTGTGGGTTTACGTCGTCCCTGATGGCCAAAACCTACGGTGCCGCTGGACAAGCCACCTCCGATCTGCGTGCCATGGCTCTCCTGCAAGTCCACCAAGCCAAGGCACTAGTTCCGCCCCGGGATTGATGCAGGAGCTGCGCTCGGCGACCGACCTCACTCTCCGGGTGACAAAGGTCATGGTGCGGTCTCTCGGGCGGGCGATGTCCACCTTGGTGGTCCAGGATTGCCACCTTTGGCTCAACCTGGTCGAGATGGGAGAGGCCGAAAAGGCACGGTTCCTTGGCGCCATTTCCCAGGTTGGCCAGTCCGGTGACACCGTCGAGAACTTTGCCCAGCAGTTCTCAGCGGTGAAGCAGCAGACGGAGGCTATCTGGCACATCCTGCCCAGGCGCGGCTCAAGATTCCGCACCCCGTCTGCTCATTGCCAAGGGCGTCCCACTGCAGTGACTGCACCGGCTCCACCACAGCCCGCCCCTGCACCCCGGCCCCGGTGTGGAGCCCACCGCAGGAAGCAGATGCCACCCATCACACAGCCGTCAAGAACCCGCGAAAGGCTTCGAAGCGCCCCTGAGATGGGCCACCCAGGGATGACGAAACCCGCTGCTCTGGAGCTGGTAAGCAGACCACTCCATCCCCCGGTGGAGGGCCGGGAGGAGAATCTTTTGTTACCTTTGCATTTAATTGCGCCGCATGCCCAAGTGGCTGTGGTACCCAAGAGTTCAGCAGGTTTTCTTGTTCCCTGGGTCACATACCCGGTGTGCACGGCCGTCATCACAACCACCATCCACCACTCCATTTTGGCAGGTTTGGCGCTCCAGCGGCGGTTTCCCCGCCCCTGCGTGCCCAGCTGTGACACAAATCTGCCCCCGATGTGACAGTCTCTGTGGGTCACGTGGACAGGCCTCTTCCTCCCCCATCCCAGGCTGTTATGAGGGTGGTCACAAGAAGCCAGGTAAGTACTTCGATGTCCCTGAACTCAGCACGATCACGACATGGTGTGGCACCTCAGGTTCCGCCCCGCCACGAGGCCCCACCCACCGGTACGTCCGACGAGATTGTCCCCTTGGTCCCCCTTGCCCGGAGCTTGGACACGTGGCTTGCACATTCCAACCCGTCGCGATGGTTGGTCCGGACCGTCTGACTCGGCTACACGATTCACTTCACCAGGCATCCGCCCAGGTTCAGCGGCATCCACTTCACCTCGGTGAAGGGCGAAAACACCGCTACCTTGCGCGCAGAAGTCGCTAACCTCCTTCAGAAGGATGCGATAGAGCCTATCCCTCCGGCCGAGATGAAGAAGGGATTTTACAGCCCCTACTTCATTATACCGGAAAAATGCGGTGGGTTGCGGCCAATCTTGGACCTGCGAGTACTGAACCGGGCTTTACACAGACTCCCGTTCAAGATGCTGATGCAAAAACGCATTCTAGCAAGCGTCTGGCATCAAGATTGGTTCGCAGCGGTAGACCTGAAAGACGCGTACTTCCACGTCTCAATTCTACCTCGACACAGACCCTTCCTGTGGTTTGCATTCGAGGGTCAGGCGTATCAGTACAAGGTCCTCCCTTTCGGCCTGTCCTTGTCCCCTCGCATCTTCACAAAGGTCTCAGAGGCAGCCCTCGCCCCGCTAAGGGAAGTGGGTATTCACATCCTCAACTACCTCGATGATTGGCTAATCCTAGCTCACTCTCAGGATGTGTTGTGTGCACACAGGAACCTGGTGCTCTCGCACCTCAGCCGACTAGGGCTTCGGATAAACTGGGAAAAGAGCAAGCTCCTCCACATTGATGAGTGTGTTGCAATCTGTTTAATTGTCATAGGGTTTGAAAACAGTCTTCATAAATATATATATATGTATATATATTTTTTTTAAAGAACAATGCTCAGTCTGGTATATTTGTATCATATGGAGTATTGCAGAAATATGTCTGAAAATGAGGTGGCTTTTTCATTTCATTTTGTAGATGATCAGAAACATAAACAGAGAAAGTAGAAAGCTTTAGTTTTTAAAAGCATCCCTGAATGTGGCAGTGAGTAATTTCTTGAATATACTCTCTAAGTCACATATCTCAATTGTCCCTGTTCAGTGGAGATGTATGAGGATATTCAAGCTAAGCACAAGCTCTGAATAGAACCAAGGTATGTCACAAAAGCAATAAAAGCAGTAAAGCTCTTGATTGAAACTGCTTGCTCTAGCAAAAGCAATTATCATAATATCATTGCTTTGCCTAAAAACAAAAGTCAGAATTCAAGCAAACAGACTTCTACCGTTAAGGACAGATTATTTTTGTTGCTCATATCAATAATCTTTGGAGACTGTCTACGTTTCAGGTTATTTCTAAAGACAGTTATTACCTTTTATTAAAGAATTGCTTAGCATGAAATAAACCTCAATTATCTAACAATACAGAATGTTAAAGGAAAAATTAGCATTTTTTTTTTGATGATCAAATTTAGCATATCCATGAATACTGTATTTGAAGAACTAGTTTTGTTTATAAGCAAACCAACATCATGGTTTACTCAAAATCCACAACAATCGCTGTGCCAAGCTATTAAACGAATGAAGACGTGTGCCATTTCATAGAGGTGGAGGTAGATGGGCCCCCCTTACTATAGCTGTGATAACAAAGAAAAGAAAATTACATGTTGCTTTCCGGTTGCGTTTGCAAACACAGCTGAAAACTGTCCATTACTAACATATGTTGTTTTTACATGTAATTTTAAAAAGTTTGAGGGAAACTTGTATGAGTTTTCTGTAAATTCCACTGATACTAGTTGAGAGAGTGGTCTAAACAATTAATAATATCTTACCTGCCCCCCCCCCCCCGTTGTATGTCACAACTTGCCCGCCGTTTCCTCCTCTGGAGTCAGCAGCACCTCAAGTCACTGCGAGCCACTCACATCCCTGGCGACCTCAACACTGCAGTGGACATGCTGTCATGGCAGGTTACCCTCAGGGGAGAGTGGAGACTCCAGCTGATTTGGAGTCAATTCGGGTAGGCACAGGTGGACCTGTTTGTCTCCAATCCTCCCACTGCCCGCTCTGGTACGCCCTGACCAAGACACCTCTCGGTATAGATGCGCTGGCACACAGCTGGCCCCCTGGACTTTGCAAATATGCATTTCCCCCAGTGAGCATACTTGCACAGACCCTGTACAAGGTCAGGAAGGATGAGGAGCAGGTCGTCCTGGTAGCACCCTACTGGCCCACCCAGATGTGGTTCTCGGACCTCACGCTACTCACGACAGCCCCCCCCCCCCGACAAATTCCCCTGAGGAAGGACCTTCTTTCTCAGGGATGGGGAACCATCTGGCACCCGCGACCAGACCTCTGGAATCTTCATGTCTGGCCCCTGGACGGGACGAGGAAGACTTAAGCGGCCTACCACCTGCAGTGGTAGACACGATCACTCAGGCTAGGGACCCCTCTCCGAGGCACCTATATGCCTTGAAGTGGTGTCTGTTCGCTAAGTGGTGTTCTTCCCGACGCGAAGACCCACAGAGATGTGCAGTCGTATCGGTGCTTTCCTTCCTGCAGGAGAGGTTGGAAGGGCGGCTGTCCCCCTCCACCTTGAAGGTGTATGTAGCCGCTATAGTGGCACGACATGACACAATGGACGGTAAGTCCTTAGGGAAGCACGACCTGATTATCAGGTTTCTGAGAGGCGCCAGGAGGTTGAATCCCTTCAGAGCATGCCTCGTTCCCTCATGGGTCCTCTCTGTAGTTCTTCAGGGTCTACGGAGAGCCCTCTTTGAGCCCTTGCAGTCAGCTGAGCTTAAGGCACTCTCTTTGAAGACTGCCCTCCTGACTGCGCTCACTTCCATCAAGAGGGTAGGAGACCTGCAAGCGTTCTCTGTCAGCGAAACGTGCCTGGAGTTTGGTCCGGGCTACTCTCACGTGATCCTGAGACCCCGACCGGGCTTTGTGCCCAAGATTCCCACGAACCCTTTTAAGGACCAGGTGGTGAACTTGCAAGAGCTGTCGCAGGAGGAGGCAGACCCAGCCCTGACGTTGCTTTGTCCGGTGCATCTATTTGGATCACATGCAGAGCTTTAGAGTCTCTGAGCAGCTCTTTGTCTGCTTTGGTGGACAGCGGAAAGGAAGCGCTGTCTCCAAGCAGAGGATCGCCCACTGGCTCATTGACGCCATAACAATGGCGTATCATGCCTAGGATGTGCCGCCCCTGGCAGGGCTACGAGCCCATTCTTCCAGGGGTGTAGCGGCCTCCTGGGCCTTGACCAGTGGTGCCTCTCTAACAGACATTTGCAGAGCAGTGGGCTGGGCAACACCCAACACCTTTGCGAGGTTCTACAATCTCCAGGTGGAACCAGTTTCGTCCCATGTAGTGGCACGCACAAGCAGGTAAGTCCAGGACAGCTGGCCGGGTGTATCGCTTGCGCGTAGCGCCTTTCACCTCCCCTGAGCTGAAGACGTGCGCTGTTGACTCCCAGTAGTGTTCACAAACTGTGTTCCCTGGATGATTTCCTCCGAGCCCTGTGGCAGACGAGTTTGCGGAGAAACTTGCTGTCGGCTCAGTACACGTGCTAATTAAGCCCTGTACTGGGGTAGGTTCTCCGCATGTGGTGGTTCCCCGTAGGTAACCCTATGCGACGTATATCTTCCGCTAATTTATTTCCCTGTTGGTAAAGTGCATCTTCCTTGGGCAGAGGCCCCTCTGCCCCAGTCACCATGCTTGTAGAAACTCCTCCCACGTAGGGTAGGACCTACCATGGGACTTCTCTATGACATGCTTCCGACAAAGCTCGGCAAGACCATGTGATGTATTTCCACTCAAAATACCCCCCCCCCCCCACCCCCTGGGCGGGGTGTGATCTCCGTGGTGTCTTCCCCTTGGGAGTGACACCCCCACCCGACTAGACCTGGTGGCCCCAGTCGGTTAATTCCTTCTTTTTTGGGGAGAGGGGAAAAAAAGAGGATAAGAGGCCACAACTGGGCTAGCCTGTCTTTTGGGCAGTCGACTTGTCCCCAAAGGGCCGTTCGACACTCATAACAACGTTGGGGGAGGTTATGAGTCAGCCTGGTGTGCTGGCTACGAGGCACACAGTGGTCTGCCCATCACACACCGCCAGTTCACGTAACACAGTTCAGCCAGTTGTGGCGTTTTGTATAGGGACCCCTAGTGTCACTACATCGACACATTGTCGAGTGAGTGACAGATAGGGAACGTCCTGGTTAACCTCCGTTCCCTGATGGAGGGAATGAGACGTTGTGTCCCTCCTGCCACAACACTGAACTACCCGCTGAAATGGCCGGGACCTTGTCTCGGCTCCTCAGCACAAAACCTGAATGAGTGGTTGCATACCAGCTCTTTTTATACCGTATGTCCGGGGAAATGGTATTCAAATACCACTTGCCAATTTTCATTGGCCTTTTATCAAAGACCAGTGGTGTCTCAGGCTCCCAAGAGTGACCCCTAGTGTCACTACATCGACACAACGTCTCATTCCCTCCATCAGGGAACAGAGGTTACGCAAGTAACCAGGACGACTTAGTCTTTTTGGTATTTAGCACCAATTTTAAGTCAACAAGAAATGTCTGCTAAGTAAGTTAAAAGCAGTCTGTAAGGAGCCCATTGCCACTTTTAAAGATAGAGCCATGGTATAAATGATAGTATCAGCCACATAAAAGTGTACCTTTGCTGGATCCAATCCTACACCAAGATCATTTATATAAATAGGAAATAAAATTGGTCCCAGAATAGATCCTTGAGGAACACCCGCCTAGAGGTTTTTCTAAAATTTTCTATGGACACACACTGTGTTCTTCCAGTCAAAGAGTTTGAAAACCTCTTCAGCATGAAGTCACTAAAACATATACATTTGAGCCTTTGCAGGAGAAGACCATGATCCACTGAATCAAACGCTTTGGATAAATCAATAAAAAGTGCAACACATGATGTTTTATTATCCAGAGCAGTAAAATGTAATTAGTGACTAATATAGATGCAGTTATAGTACTATGTCCTTGTCTAAAACCTGACTGAGTTTGACTTAAGATATTATTAACCAACAAATAATGCTTTAGCTGTTCGTTTACCAGGGATTCAAATACTTTAGCTGAAACAGACAATCTGGAAATAGGGTGATAGTTTTCCAGCACAGAGGAATCTCCTCCTTTCAATAATGGAAGAACAAACACTGACTTCCAGGAGCTGGGAATCAAACCACAGCTTAGACTGAGATTAAAAATAGAGGGAATGGGTCTCGCTATCAGATCAGCAGCTATTTTTAAAAAATAAGGCTCTATTTGATCAGGGTCAGCAGGCTTTTTACAATCAAGACTTGATAGAGCTTTACAAACCTGAATGGGTGAAAAGGGGAGAAAATTAAAATGATTTATTTAGCAATTTAAAGGAATGGCCACATTATCTTTAACATCTACAGGGAAACCTGAAGGAGTGGTAAAACTTACATTAACAAAATGCTTATTAAAAGCATCTGCTATATTATGTTTACCCTCAATTTCATCATGATTTACCTTTAATAAATCAGGAACAGCTGGAGGCGACATAAACACTAATGATAATTTAACCAGCTTCCAAAATGTACTAGGACCATTAAGATTCTTATTTATTTAGTTAAGGTAATACTCACTTTTTTGCATTTTTTTATGACACATAAATGTATCGTATGCCTTTAGAAAGCTTGGAAAATGACGTACGAACCACATGGACTACTTTTATGATACTTTCGAGTCCTTTTTAAAGCTTTAAATTGAGTCACCATCCACTGCTACTGTATTGAAAAGACTGCCCACGATATTCATTAAAAAATCTTCTTTTGTGTTCTGCATAAAGAAAGTCATATGGGTCTGGAACGACATGGCATTGTTTAATTAAAAATAATCTCATGCAGAGTGCTCTTACAAACCATAATTAAAACTGTTGACATGAGTGCTTTTCTCATCAGAGTGTGTTGCAATCTGTTTAATTGTCATAGGGTTTGAAAACAGTCTTCATAAATATATATATATGTATATATATATTTTTTTAAAGAACAATGCTCAGTCTGGTATATTTGTATCATATGGAGTATTGCAGAAATATGTCTGAAAATGAGGTGGCTTTTTCATTTCATTTTGTAGATGATCAGAAACATAAACAGAGAAAGTAGAAAGCTTTAGTTTTTAAAAGCATCCCTGAATGTGGCAGTGAGTAATTTCTTGAATATACTCTCTAAGTCACATATCTCAATTGTCCCTGTTCAGTGGAGATGTATGAGGATATTCAAGCTAAGCACAAGCTCTGAATAGAACCAAGGTATGTCACAAAAGCAATAAAAGCAGTAAAGCTCTTGATTGAAACTGCTTGCTCTAGCAAAAGCAATTATCATAATATCATTGCTTTGCCTAAAAACAAAAGTCAGAATTCAAGCAAACAGACTTCTACCGTTAAGGACAGATTATTTTTGTTGCTCATATCAATAATCTTTGGAGACTGTCTACGTTTCAGGTTATTTCTAAAGACAGTTATTACCTTTTATTAAAGAATTGCTTAGCATGAAATAAACCTCAATTATCTAACAATACAGAATGTTATGGTAAAGGAAAAATTAGCATTTTTTTTGATGATCAAATTTAGCATGTCCATGAATACTGTATTTGAAGAACTAGTTTTGTTTATAAGCAAACCAACATCATGGTTTACTCAAAATCCACAACAATCGCTGTGCCAAGCTATTAAACGAATGAAGACGTGTGCCATTTCATAGAGGTGGAGGTAGATGGGCCCCCCTTACTATAGCTGTGATAACAAAGAAAAGAAAATTACATGTTGCTTTCCGGTTGCGTTTGCAAACACCGCTGAAAACTGTCCATTACTAACATATGTTGTTTTTACATGTAATTTTAAAAAGTTCGAGGGAAACTTGTATGAGTTTTCTGTAAATTCCACTGATACTAGTTGAGAGAGTGATCTAAACAATTAATAATATCTTACCTGCCCATCAAAAAAGAAGCAACATCGGCATCACTACTCATGTTTTCTCCGTCATCAAATCTTTCCATCTTGCATATGCTGTACCGATGTTTACTCCTGTTTTTTTGCCTTTGCCGGTCTTCCTGTCTTCTTGTTTCGGACCTTTTCCGCTTCTTCGGCAGTACAGCTACTGAATCTCTTGTTGTCTCTGCTACTAAAGCACGATAATAAGTATGTTCCATTGTATTATTTTTGCTCTTTGCATCACCAAACAACACTAATCTAAGCATAGACAAGCGTATCTACATAGGCGGCAGTCAATGAGCACGAGGATTTTCTTCTTCAACGTTTAGCGTACCATGCAGAAACACAGCGGACCATGTCATTTCAACATGGCGAAACACACTGAAGGGGTGACCTGCACCATGTCTAATAAAAACACTTTTTATAGAAAACTATTATGAGTTCAGTCTTCATCTCATATGAGTGTACACCATTCAGAACACAATTCATTTGTTTATGTGTAAAACTTTTTAAATTAGCCCCAAATTACTGAATGCACCTTTAACAACAACATCTAACATCTTTATTTAATAAAGATGCAGCAAAAAATAAATAAATAAAATTAAAGCATATTCTGGATACTTTAACCTGTTGATGTGCATCCCCCCCCCCCCCCCATTATTAAAAAGAGTTAATAATGTTGACATATTATAAAGATGTATAATTTGTCAACATTATGAACAATTTTGAACCGCACACTATATGGTAAATGTGAACTAATTTAAGCAAAGTCAAGTCAAACCCATGGGTGGGGTCAATGAGCATCAACAGGTTAAAGACTGCCCTTTTTTCCAACAATGCATTATGTTTTAGCTTTTTCTGAAAGGTGAAAATTGAAAGAAAATAAATTGTTGCCACATGGCTTCACTGAAACTTTCCATTCAGATGTTTGCGATGGGCTGGGTTTGTTTGAATAAAACAGGGCTTTACGTTATGAATAATGCAAAGTGTCAACACAAATTTATTTGCCAGAAGCACACACTGATTTTTCCATTTCTGCACCGTGCTGATAACCTGGAAATGTTCTATTGGCTCTGGGCATATCCTTTTGCCTGCTTTATTTTATTGTTTGTTGACTTATTGACTATTTAAACATCATATAATGTGTTGCACAGAGAGCTGCATATGTCTAAGTGCCTATAACTTCTATGAATCCTGTCTATAAGGTTTGACCTCAATCAAGTGTTTATTCTAATTACACACTGTATAGCTGTTGCAGTTGGCAACTTGTCACTTAAACCAATGATTATCCGTTACACTTAAAGAGTAATTACTACCTTTGTATGTGATATTGTTGGGAGAAGGGTTTTCCTGTGACCTGACGGGTCAGAAAGGACTTGGGTAATCTAATCTAAAATTTAACTTTAGAAATTGCATTTTAGTGCCATGTTTAGGGGGAAAACACTGCATTGTTTTCAAATGGCGTGTTAGCAACTGTTGTTGAAGTAGAAGCCCGGGGCTTGTTGTCACATGGGCTATTTCTCAGTAACTATAAAATTACAATGTTAACTTGTATATGTATGTATGTTACTTTATTGTTATATATACACTATATTGCCAAAAGTATTCGCTCATCTGCCTTTAGACGCATATGAGCTTAAGTGACATCCCATTCTTAATCCATAGGGTTTAATATGACGTCGGCCCACCCTTTGCAGCTATAACAGCTTCAACTCTTCTGAGAAGGCTTTCCACAAGGTTTAGGAGTGTGTTTATGGGAATTTTTGACCATTCTTCCAGAAGCGCATTTGTGAGGTCAGACACTGAAGTTGGACGAGAAGGCCTGGCTCGCAGTCTTCTCTCTAATTCATCCTAAAGGTGCTCTATCGGGTTGAGGTCAGGACTCTGTGCAGGCCAGTCAAGTTCTTCCACACCAAACTCGCTCATCCATGTCTTTATGGACCTTGCTTTGTGCACTGGTGCGCAGTCATGTTGGAACAGGAAGGGGCCATCCCCAAACTGTTCCCACAAAGTTGGGAGCATGGAATTGTCCAAAATCTCTTGGTATGCTGAAGCATTCAGAGTTCCTTTCACTGGAACTAAGGGGCCAAGCCCAGCTCCTGAAAAACAACCCCACACCATAATCCCCCTCCACCAAACTTCATAGTTGGCACAATGTAGTCAGACAAGTACCGTTCTCCTGGCAACCGCCAAACCCAGACTCGTCCATCAGATTGCCAGATGGAGAAGCGTGATTCGTCACTCCAGAGAACGCATCTCCACTGCTCTAGAGTCCAGTGGCGGCGTGCTTTACACCACTGCATCTGACGCTTTGCATTGCACTTGGTGATGTATGGCTTGGATGTAGCTGCTCGGCCATGGAAACCCATTCCATGAAGCTCTCTACGCACTGTTCTTGAGCTAATCTGAAGGCCACATGAACTTTGGAGGTCTGTAGCGACCTCTGCGCACTATGCGCCTCAGCATCCGCTGACCCCGTTCTCGTGGCCTACCACTTCGTGGCTGAGTTGCTGTCATTCCCAATCGCTTCCACTTTGTTATAATACCACTGACAGTTGACTGTGGAATATTTAGTAGTGAGGAAATTTCACGACTGGACTTGTTGCACAGGTGGCATCCTATCACAGTACCACGCTGGAATTCACTGAGCTCCTGAGAGCGGCCCATTCTTTCACAAATGTTTATAGAAGCAGTCTGCATGCCTAGGTGCTTCATTTTATACACCTGTGGCCATGGAAGTGATTGGAACACCTGAATTCAATTATTTGGATGGTGAGCGAATACTTTTGGCAATATAGTGTATATATATATATATATATATATATATATATATATATATATATATATATATTGTTTTATGTTATAATATTTATATTTAGTTGAAAAGCATTTAATATACTGTGGACAATTTGGAAAGGTCTCCATTGTGACAACTTACCCCATATAGTGTTGACTAAAGGTCAATGTGTGTTTCTTTTTTCTGGTCAATAACAGTGGGAATGTTCAATAACTGTTTTGTAGCAAAGACTTTATACCATGTGCCTATACAGAAATTTTAAAAAATAAACCTACCATGAGAAATATTCACTGGAGTAAAAAGTGTGACAACCACTAGCCCCATTCTCCCCTATATTCCTCTAACAAGCAAGTGCAGAATAGTCTTTGGCCATTGATTTTTGCCCTTTTCCCTTCTTTTGTTATGCTTTTTTAACTCTACTATAGCTTCAGCAAAAGGTTGCAGTATGTGCGCTCCAGTTTTCTCACTTTCTCTTTGTATGCTGAGACAAAAGCATGGAGATTACCCATGAGTTTCCCCATAGTCCCTAAGGATATATGTTCTGTTATCCTCTGTCAGAAACCAACCAAGCACAGAGTCATGCCCCTCCTATGACCGTAGCACAAAGCATCTCAGATGTACATCTTTATAGAGTTTTAGGTTAGCATGCGTTTTATTCCACCAAGCTTCACTCAAAAAAGACTATTGCTGTTTGCTCAGTTGACTTAAAATTAGCTAATGTAATGCAATTCTTGAACATCTAAACACAACTGAATGTCACTGTGTGTAATCCATTAAAATTTGTGAAATAGTATTTAATTCATTTGCGTTTTGGTCTACATCAATTATTTTCATTAGTGTTAACGTAGCATTCCTGAAACTGAGCAAGTGATTTTTGTTTCTGTTTAATGTTCCGTTATGTTAAGCTTGTTTAGGTTGAGGACGCCTAACCAATTAAAGCAATCACTGTAAAAATGCAAGTGTTTTCTTTTACTTGTGCTGCCCACCAACATTATTCATTACATATGAAAAAAAGCATCTTAATTTCATGCTAACATGTGCTATTGCTAGCTAGTGGTTAAAGGAAAAGTTCACTAAAAAAAAAAAAAAAAAAAAATGTGATAATCTACTCACCCTCAGGTTATTACAAACCTATATGACTTTCTTCTGCGGAACACAAACCAATTTCAATGTGAATTCGGCAACAGTAGGTCAAAAGTTTTTCAGATGCAATCAGTCTGTTCTAATTGAAATTCAAACAACTGCCCCTAGCGGCTAAATTGGAAGTGTTGTTGAACGTATGGGGAAATGTGAGCTCCAGTTTCCATGCCCACAGAGTGGCACCAAAAGTGAGTTTTTAGTTCACATGAATGCATATTTCACGAATCATACACCCTAACCCAAACCCCAACCCTAAACCTGTCAATCGAGTAAAAATTTAATTTTAGAGGGAAAATGCAACCTCCGAATTACACTCATCTTTGATTATTTTAATAACTACATCCTGGTTTCAGTAAGCAGTAAGCGAGAAATACCCAAATGACTTACTATTTCCGATGAGATTCTGAAGTGCGGATCGACTGGACACTTAACGATCCCATAATCCCTCGGGAGCTGAGGCAACGTCATTTTCAAAACACTGGATTTAAAGGAATGGCGGTGAATCATGAGGCGGATGCCTCTCCTCAACTATAAGTGCTATATTTACCAAGATAATAGTTTTCGTGGCTGTTGTTATTATGTCATATATTCGGGTCACGAGACACTGCCAGCGTCCCCGGATTAAGTATGTCTGAAATTTATTCATACTATCATGCAAATCTAAAAGATGTGATCACACAGGAAGTCAGATTGTTATTTCCGAGAGTTTTGGTACCTTAGGATTAGCCACACTATAATTACTCACTGACAAGCGGCATCTCCTATCAGTCATTTTTGCATTAGCTCCTGTGTGGTTACCTTCCCCTGTGGTGCCACCGGAAGCACGTTGCGTCAGATCCCGCATTGAAACCATGAGGTAATGGTATTTGCATAATCAGCGATTTGCATTTTTCCCCACACTTCATTTTTACTTCACCGATGGTTAGGCTTGGGTTGGGGGTTCATTTTATAAAATATACATTCATCTTCACTGCATTAGCCTGTACAGCTGAAAACAACTTGCTTCAAAACTCGCTTTTGGCACCCCCCTGTGGATATTACACCCGGAAAATGAAGCTCACACATGCTCATACGCCCAATACCACTTACTGCTGTGGCCACTGGGGGCAGTGTTTCAAATTTGGCAGGCACAGATAGATTTTAGTTCAAGAAAACCAAACCTACTGTTTTTACTGTGAGATCAGTCTAATACCAAAGGCTACTCATACCATGCTCTATCAATAGAACCACAGGAAAAGGTAAACACAATTGAATTGGTGAAAATATGTCTGATGGGAGATGGTGCTTGTCAGTAATCCAGCAGAATGGGGAAGATGTCAGGGTACTGGAACATTCAATAGCAACATATTGAGTTCCTGTGTGATCATTTAGAAGCAAAAGGAGATGTTCATTTTTTTTTTAATTCAATGTCAGTGGATAGTGCCTCAATTTAAAGGTTAAAAAATGACCCAAAAGTGTTATAAAAGAAGTTCATGTGGCATGTGCACCATATTCTAAGTGTTCAGAAAGCATACAATGGGTTTTGGTGACAAACAACCCAGAATTTACATAATTATTGAAAATGGTGACGTCTGTTGTGCGTTTATGAGAGCTATGTCACAGTGGATTGTGTGTACATGTGACAACTTCTGTTGTTTGTAACGCTAAACAAGGCAGGTTTTCACGTGAATGCACAACAGACGTCAAAATTTTCTCAGAAAAATTCTGTAAACTTCAGGTTGTTAATGTATGCTTTCAGAAGGCATGGACTACTTTTATGATACTTTAGGGTCCTTTTTAAAGATTTAGAGTAAGGCACTTTCTACTGATATGGTGAGGGTGCAAATTATGCAAATTGCTTTAACTGAAAGAGAATTATATTGATATGCCTAATTTGCGTTTTACTCAGATCTGTTAGATTTCCTCTAAACAAAAAATTTGTTCATCACAGTTTAATTTAATCTTAAGAAAACCCATTTTTAATGTAACCACTGTGCACAATTTATTTAAAAGTTCAGCCAAAGCATTATTTTTTGAGTGCTGAAGCTTTCACAAAGAAAAAAATGGAGAAACACTTTTGAAATATCAAAACAGTCAATCAAATTGCAAAACATATTATATACATGACGTTTTTTCGAGCTTTTTGTTGTGGGAGATCACTGTTTTTGGCTCAAACACACTCTTACTAGAGCTGTATTGTGTCATTACAGCTTGTTTTATGATTGAAGTGGCATTCAGAAATATTAATTTGTGTGATGAGGGAGCCATACTGAAGTGCTGACAACAAAACAAACCACCTCCGCTTAAGCGCCTCTATTCAAAACACTTTGCTTGCTATTATTTATGTTGAGACTGTATGTACTGTATGCTCTCACATGAATAATGATTTCTTCGCAAACCATTGATTTTAATGTTCAATGGCGAGCAAATTGGTTTTCTTACTTGACTAAAGACGCACCTCATCCAGTGCAATATTTGTTAAAGTTCAACATGGGGGAAAATATCTCACAACCAATCTGCTGATGCTTGCTGACAGCGCTGATGGTTTCTGTGAAGCTTTATAATGGAACTATATAAGCAGATACTCTCTCAGGCTAATTAGGTATTTGTTTTCAGACAATCTAATAATTCACAAAGTGAAGGAAGCATTATTGAATTGGGCTTTTTTCACAACCATGATGAAGGCAGAGAGTCAACTGTTTAGCTGGTCTCAAAACTGGTCCTGGATGGACGTATCTTAAAGGCATAGTGCCAGTGACCATTACTAAATTTGATTTCAGTATACATCAAAGCTTTGCCAAGATACAACCTTACTTCCTGTGTTGCATTCTCACTATCAAATTTATTGGTTACAGTCCAAAAAAAAGCCACCTGATCTGCTCTTCCTGAAAGTCTTTGAGTTTCTCCTCCAATAAATCAGCTGCTTGTTTCCCACTGATTCCATCAACTGCATCTGTAGTTCTGTACACAAAATAAGAGAGAGATGAGAATATTACATAAACAACAGTAGCATATTCATGAATCTTACAGGGTATCCTTTCGGAAGCAACAAGTGATAAAAAAAATCTGTAAATTAAGAGTTTCGTCCCTACCTGCCACAACTGCGTCAGGACATTTGGTAAATTGCTTGGTATCGATTTATGTGGCGTCACACTGGATTGTCCCATGCATCTTAAAATCTCTTTGGTCCAACTGGTCCAGCTTGTCACTGGAAATTTGTTGCATGAGGCCTTGTTAGGACACATTGTTACTTTAGTTGTTATAGCATGGAAAACTTTTACGTGGTAACCAAAGTCAAAAATTCCTTTGAGAGAGCACTATTGATTTACTATATAAGACTCTGGTAGAATTATTTATTTCTCTTTGTTGAAAATTCATTGATTGCAATTCACATGATAAAACGCAACCTTTAGGGGTTGCTGGGGTATGTGTAAGATCACTTAATCTTTTAAGGTCTAATGGAGGTCAGTGCTGCTAAAGTACCGCTCTTTTCCAGCGAGATGAAAGCGAGCTCCCTTTGTTCAATAATTAATGTCTGCATAAAAAGTTAACACTCCTTTGGAAGTCTCTACAAGTTCAATGTCTTAATAAACCGATATTACTTAGCTTGCGACTAAAGTTGATCTTCAACATATCATCATATTGTGACTTCTTCATCTGTCTTTTTTTATTTTTTATTACTGTATTATGCCCCGATAATTTTGACTCCTTGACAGGGTTGGAAATTAAGAATCACCCTATTTTAAAAAAAATCAATACTGGAACTAAATGATGTTCAGTTCAGTTCTGTTCATTTCTCTTTCTCCCGTTTATGCAAACAAAACAATGTAGTAAAACACTCTGACAAACAGCATTCCTTACACCCCTACTGAATCTACAACACCATGGCAAAAGAAACGAACAAACCAATAGCATGACCAGGGTAGTCTGACTCATGGATGAATTACTCATATGAGCCCGTTCTTACATTCTTGAACTCAGAGGTTATTGGATTAATTCTGATGACTCCCTCATTCACTGAATTAGTGAGCAGTTACTGTTTTAACATCTGACTCACTAAACCACAAGCAGAGACTTTTTAAGGATTCGACAGGCCATTTGTATATACATGAACAGGATAAATCAAAACACTAAATATGCAGTCCCATCTCACAGTGAAGAGTCAATCGCCTTTTTGATAGAGGCATCGCAGTGCTTGATCTCCCGCTTTGCTATTGGATGGTAAAGTGCCCAGTCAATCCGGAATTCAGAATCTCGCTGGAAATAGTAGGTCCAAGTAATCCAAGTAATTTTTTGCTTATTGTTTTATTAATACTGAGGATTCAGACATACTACTCCATTGGCATTGGCAAGTTTCTGGCATACTATATAGTAGGGAAGTATGGATATTCAGACGCAGGGCCTGTCTACACCAGGCAGGTCTGTTGACAGGATGCGCCGCAATGGCTTGAGGCTGTCTACACTGGACAGGTCGAAGTGAACATTCTAAATGACATGCAGATTGCACAGACCAATCAGCTGTGAGCTTCAGTAGACTTCAGCAGCGGTTAAATGGGTAAATAAGTATTCTACTTTATTTTTAATGGAAATCCCCTGGTAAAATTTTGTACTTATTATATAATTATTATTGTAATGTTATTGTTAAAACTGCATATAAATATGGTTAGAAACAAAAGATTATTTCAATTAGTAGACTAATTATGAGATGGCTTTAATGCAACAGACAGACGTTATTTAAAAATGTAACAGAAGTCATGGCAAAAATATTCAAAAGTATTATATTTGGTAAATAAAATTATTTTATTTAAGAAGAATGGGATAATTAAGTGCACTATAATAAATGTGTAATATATACCAGTTTCAGTGATTAAGTGATGGGGAAAGGACCTCTTAATGCTAATTGATGTACAAAACAAGCCCAGATGGAACTTGTGACAGAAATCAAGTATTTTTCAGCCTAAGTAAGGCACACTTTTACCAAAGAAGCATTTCAAGAATGAGACATTTTTGTCTGCAAGCGCTTTTCATGTGGAGTTAAAAAACGACGCTTGACGTCCTGACACGAATCATGAACGTGGCTTCACAATTACTGTAACAAAGCAGATAGCCACAGTCTACCAGCAGAATAATTTTGTGGAGGATGAGAATTAAGAGATTTAATTCCTATTGCAATGAATATGCAACCAATGGGGGGACTAGTTCTTTCAATTAGTCAAACTCCCACTTAGACTTTGGGAAACGTTTGATGTTACTTGAATTGGTGATATTTTAATGTATTTCTGTCTTTTTACTGTGTAAGGCTTTGTTTGGAAAATGTTAATAAAGCATTATTTTGTTACATATTGTTTTGTTTTGTGTCCTAAGCAGGAAATAAATGCATTTTGACAGGAAAATAAGTATATTTAGGGTGCTTTCACACTAGCACTTTTGGTCGCACCCGGGGTCGAATGACGTCAAAGTTTGGTTTGTTTGGATAATGCACACACGAACCGCACCCAGGTGCGCTTGAAGAGGTGGTCTGGGGTACGGTCACTGGTACAGTTCGCTGCTGATATGAATGCAATCGTACCAAATCGCGGTAGTGAACCACTTGTGATTACTTATAATTTGCATCTTTGTAGGCTTGCGATCGCAATTATTATGGTATTATGCATTTCTCCTGCCTGCTTGTGTCTAAATACACTGCCTTTAGAGAGCAGCTCACATTCTTCACATCTCTTGCAACACATCCGAGGGCTCGCGGCAGACAAATATTCAACACATCATTGCACATTCAATGCATTCGAGGGAGACATACACAAGTGTTGTTCTGTGCATAGCAAGTTTTCGTGGTAAATCCAAAGAGACAAACTTTAGTACTTCACTTAACACAGTGACGTCATCTCGAGTTGTTACCTAGTTACAGTGGTAAACAGCTGCCGCTTGTACACACGTTGATAATGTAATCGGACTGCGGTTCGGACTCAAATAATATGATGTAAACACAGACCAGTGCGGGCAGCTGGAGTAAACTAACTCAGGTTCGGTCCAATCAATCAAGCCAAGTGTGAAAGCACACTTATAGTCAAATTTCAGCACTTTCAAAATCTGCAATTAATCACGATTAACTTTATGCGACATTATGCGATTAATCACAAAAAACAAATTTATTGACTCACAGCACTAATGCAATAAAATATTGTAAACTTTAGTTTTTTTTAGATGTAAAAGATATTATTTTACTGTGTAATTACAAATGTTATGTTTATAAAGAGAATAAATGTACTTTTTACAGTAAATTATTGTTAAAATGATGGTGAAATACAATAACTGGCTGTTCCCAGAAGTCCCTGCGTGACCCATCAATTTTCATTATATTTTATGGGAATTGTTATGTTTATTCTTATTTTTAACATCAGTTATATACATTGTGGTGTTCTGTGTTATATTTGCTGTAGTTAAGTTGACGTTTATTGCATTATTTTAGTGTCACATGTGTTACCCTTATGGTGTTTTGTGTTTGTGTGTAACACTGTGCACTCTCTACATGTGTATTAAATATTGCTCCTTGAATTTTAAGTCATCATGTGGCATTTTGTAGTTACTACAGTGATTAACAATACATTTTAAAGCGATAAGCAGACTTTTATAGTACCAGAAGGTTAGTAGGTTAAGTTTATATATTTTAATATTATAAGCAGTAGTGAACTATACAATATAAAGGCATCAAAATTTCATCTTGTAAAGCCTAAAACATGGTCACTGTATTTTACCGTAAATGTAATGGATTTTTTTTTTCAGTGTAGTTGGAGTAGCACTGCAGTGCATCAGCAATAGAACGGGACATCTGTCTACTGTCGGCTCTACACAAGGTGCTGCAACTGACGCTTCCAGTTTAGACAGCTTTTGACACTACACGACACACCACTCGTGTCCGGTGTAGACAGGGTGTTACTGTGCTAAGTGTACTCATGAGACTTAAATCAGTGTAATTACTGACTGGCTGTTCAGAACATTTAGTTGAAGATACACATTCCCAGCAGTCTTTTGTAGAAATAAATGGTACAAAAAAAAAAAAAAAAAAAAAAAAATTATAATAATAATACAATTACCAAGATAATATTGCTTATGATCCATTATTGGAGAGGTGCTTCCTCAAAGGTACTAATACAATCTGTAAGAAACCGCAATCAGTAAGTGGAATTACAATCTGAACCAGAATAATCAAATTCCTTATGATTCCTAATCCTTGAAAATTGAATACTGTCAAGTGTTGAAAGTAATACTTGGACAAAAAGTCTCAGACTGTGGCACTTTGCATAATCACACCTTACCACACTCAGTGGGCTTGCTTGTTTGGACATTCTCAATTAAACTGTCTGTCACATCTGTCGTGACTGCTTATGATCAAACCTACATGAGATTTCTGACAGACTCATTCACAAAAACCCATTGAAAACAAAACCATTAAGAACTCCCATTCACTCACCTAATGTCTCGGAATTTTGGATGCAATTCAATTTTGGAAGCAAAAAGCCATTTGTCTATGAAGCTTCCTCCTCTACATAATGTAATTAGACTGAACATATGCCAAGGAGTAATATTTTATGAATGGAGGGGAGGTGGATATGTTGAATGGCAAGTTTTTAGGTGAAGCTCACCTTCTGAATATAAACACTTTGTTTTCCATCGAAATGACATAATCAGTCAACCCTTCTTTATGCTTGTCGGGAATAGACTGACTTTCCCAAGGGCAACGAACTTTAAATATCTATATTGACAAATAGATTAGGTTTATGTCAGCTACTCTGTATGCATTACAGTAAAGAGCTCAGAAATTTGTTGTACAAATACCAATGGATGATTGTTCATGAAAGTAAGTAGTCACTTAGCAGATGCTTTTATTTACAATTTAATTACAGGGACAATCCCCTTCGACCGTCCCGAGGTTAATGGTGATGGGTCATGGTTCATGGTTCATTTCTTACAAGGCTCAAACTATCAACCATCTTTTAATTAAAGAAACAACAGAGATGTAATTTGACGGGTTTATCCAAGGGGCTCTAAAATAATTATCACATAGGGCATGTTATGTACACACGAGGGAGCTGTAAACCAGTCTGAAACCATCCTCTAAGTCTGAAAGACAAGCGTGCGCTGTGGGACCATTTCACTCTTGAAGATGACATGTTCCCATGCAAATAGGACTTAGTAGTAGTAGCACGAGTAAAATGTGGTACCATATAAAAACAAACATCTGCAAGCCTCGAAATCTAAGAGCATATGTTTACTGCCCCACATTTCACTTATGTTGCATGGGAGATGGGAATTTGAAGCGCAGAGGGACATTGATGCTTTCGGACCGGGTTTCAGTCACCAGGTTTCCCGTCAAACAGCTGCAAACTGTACTGACCCCTGCCCATGTATATCCAGTATATGTTAATTTTTCTAAAAATAAATTATTATGATTGCCCAGCAGCATAATTTGTGGGTAGGCTGGCTGTTTTTATTTTACCATTGTTAAACTGCCAAAAGTTATGTGCCTCATGGTTAATTTGTCATTTGTTACAAAATATAAGAACCGGTTATTAACTGGTTAATATTGGTGGTAAGTCAGTTAAAAGAATTTGCCAAAATTTGCATCCCTACTTGTGACACAATTGTGCAGTGGTTCTCTGGGGGAGGCTGGTTCGAGTTCGGCCTGCATCATATCTTGATTCTCTTCCACCCATGATCATCATGACCATTACATTGTCTGTAGAAGAAAATTTAAGAAGTTCTTGCCCAAATTGGCCACCATGATGCTAGTGTGTTATGGGCGGTTGCCAGGATGTTGTTAGGAGGTTGCAAAGGTGTTCTGAGTGTATTTTAACATGTTGCTCTGGGGTTGCTAGGGTGTGCTGGTTGGTTGCTACATGGTTGCTAATACATTCCCAAGTCTTTATGATATTCTGGTCCCTAGCAGTATTGGGTAGTAATGGACTACATGTAAACTTGATTAAGTATTCACAATACAAAATAAATGACTTGTAATTAGATTATATTTTAATAGAGTGTAATCAGGTAACAGTTACTTTTTATGTATTACTTGATTACATATGGATTGCATTATCTATCAGTCTTGACTTTAAAATATGGGGGGCAGGGATTGCTGTGTGGTTTCATGTTTATTCATGTTTAATGAAAGGAGTGCAAATTGTTAATAAATATACTGTGTAATGTAATGTAAAACAGTAATTTGTAATTAATTTCATCTTACATTTAAGAGGTAATCTACCCAAAACTGGTCCCTAGATATGGCGTGGATCACTCCTTAAAAAATTAATTCATTGGATTTATTTTTCAGCATGGTTCATCGTCTGCCAGACAAAAATTCCAAGTCTGGCCGCTTTAGACAACAAGCCACACGAGTTGAGGTATCATTCATCATCAGTCTGTAGCACAAATGATCCTGGATGAATTACGTGCTTTAGCAAGCACCACTAATAAATGGCAAAAAGCCCATTTATTACATTAAAAACATAAACAGACACACACCTTCTCTCACTCACCTTCTCTTTCATACACACATTCTCTCTCCTTTTCTTTCCTCCTCTGGGAAAGCTTGTCTGTTGCACTGTGGCCGATTTATTAGGCGATGAGAAGTCCCCTGGGCCCTCTACTGTAAATGGATTAAAGTGAACACTCAGTGCTTCTAATCACATTTGGAGGCTCGCTCTACGTCTGTTCCTGGCTCCGCCGCCCTTCCGTGCTTTTCTCTTTTTTTCCCAGCAGTGCTTTGAAACCCGAGAACCCTCAGTGATTCACTCACCTCCTAATGAATGAGTGGGGAGGGGGTCTAAAGTACAGACTGGCTCCTTTCTAGAACAAATATTAGTGTGGACTCTTCTGTTTACAGTTACATTGTATGCCGTAACATATGAAGTACTATTGCTCTGCTTCAAAACCTAGGATCAAAGTGGTCGCTCCCAATACAAAGTCTCCTCTAAGACAGTGGTTCTCAACTGTTGGCTTCAGAACCCAGATATGACAATGGACAACGAAAAGCAAACCAAGTGCAAAAAATTTGATGAATTTAGATGGTTTAATGCTTTTGGCCACCAATAATTCATCATATAATAAACACAGCCTTTGGCACAAACCATGTTTATCCTAATTGCAAGTGAACCTTTTTTAATGTAGTCTGGGTCATATTTTCTTTCATCTTGTTTTGTTCATTGTTTGAGAATAAGGGCATGTCATGCAACCTGTCCATGTTGGCATCTGCCTAATTTGGCCAGCTCGTACCAAGTGTCAGATTAATTTGGGTGAAAAATACCGAAGTCTGTTGGACGCTTAGCCTTTGACATCAACAGCAAAATATATGTATGCATTTTCTCCTCCTCTTTAAAAGTTTATAAACTTATTTTGCCATCCTAACTATGTATGTTTTAGCATTTAACATTGTTTCTCAATTTTTGCTATAACATCATCAGTGAATTTTTCATGTAACTGCGTACACGTATATAAAACGTTGCAGGATACTAGAATTCCTTCCTTACAGCAGGCTGCCCATTTTGGAAGAAGGAAGTGTAAATTTCCTCCTGTACAAGGGCAGAGTGACTCTCATTACCTACAAGCGGCTGGTTTTTACCTTCTTAAAGGAATAACTGTTACTGTTAATGCCAATCCAGGAACATCCAGTTCTCTGAAATCACACTGTATGACTGGGAAATCTTCAATCGGAACCAGCCTTGTTCATGCTTACGTTATTTGCTGTGCTGGCATAGAATCATATTGCAGGGGTACTGTGTGTCTTGTGAAGTTTGATCGCTCCTTCAAAACATCTCCAATTCTCATCCTAAGAGTGGATGCATAAGGACATCTGCATCTTTGCTCCTTAAATGTACTATGCTGCATTTTCAAGTGAAGTTCATGCATTGAATTTGTTCTTTAGATTTGTCATGGAACGTTTTATATGGGTATGGCTTCAGAGCTCTCAAAAGGAGACACAATTTTTTAGTCAGCCTTAATGAAATTAAGGAATGGTGTCTTATTAAATTGATGCTGGATTAAAGCTTAATCAGTGTATACAGATTGTGCTTTGCATACAGCTGAGCCCTCTGGTAGACATTACAGAGATTAGGGAGATGTAGGGAATTGCAAGTTTCTTAGCATGGCGTGCTGCCATCATGTGGATGCGTAGTGCAAAGAACTGGATTTATATGACACATTGAGGAACTTGGTTAGATAATGCCTTGTGTACTGTAGTAGTTTCAATTTTACAACCTTTTTTTTTTAAATAGGTTACTACACTCTAACCGTACACAGCGTACTGATGACCTTAGAAAAATGGGAAATATTACATAGAACGGCTGTATTTACATGGGCAATGAGAGAATCGTGATGGATATTTTGGAAGCCAATTTATAATAAATATATATATACACAAATAGCTGTCATGCACAATGCATTCAAATGTACTGGCACCTGCAGTAATGTTCATATACAGTGCTCTGTGAGAGATAGAAAGAGACACTGCTCTCCAGATGTACTACAGAGTACCCAAAGGTATTTGGCCACCTAAGCCACAATAAAAAATGTATGAATGCCATTGCATTAGGTAACAAAATATCAAGAAAGCATTTCAGTTCATATTACATTGTTCATAATAAAACAGTCTGTTCAAAATTAAGACAAAAAGTATCTGGCCACTTTCTGGTTGTTGAACATTATTTGAACATGTTCATAGTTAATGTGATGAACTAATCCATTGGTTACTCTGCTAGGACACTTGTGTGAACTTGAGGAGAACTGACTTCATACAGCATCCACTAAAATCACCTTGAGAACAGACTGTTGAAAGTAATTTGAAAAACTCAAGTTAGTTCAGAGAAAATGCATCATTTGTTTGTAGATGCCACTAGTTTTGATATTTTGTTATCTAATGCAATGAAATTAAAACATGTTAACTGTCCAAAACAATAAGTGGAAAAATATTTTTTTTTTACTTTTTATTTTTATTAAGTGGCAATATTTGCCCCTCAATTTGATTTTCTGGGGCTTTTTTTTTTTTTTTACCTTTGTAAGGGCTTGAAAACAAACGATCTCTTCAGTTAAAATCAACAACACATATTATGCCATATACTGCACAGTATGTATAACTATGACTATAATAGAATATTAAGAACTATATCTGATGTTACAAATTAAAAACAGAAGAATTCATCACAAGGGCATTTTTTGCCTCTGCATTTTGAATTTCTGGGACTTCGTTGTCATTTTTGGTGGCATTTTTACACTGAACTCCCCTTCATTTCTGACTCTGATCCAAATAGCCTACTTTTTGGGGCCACACTACACATAACATAGAAATTCTAGAAAAAACTGAATAGGGTACTTCACGGGGCTAAAGGCCCCATGTAGTAAAAAGGCTCCTTTGATTTTATTTTCTCCCAAAACAATAAATAGCAACAAAAACTACCACAGAACTTTCCTAAACACTGTAATTTTTTTTTTTACATTGATTTTGGGTTAATTTGATCTAATTGTTTTTTGTTTTTTAAATGTTGCTAAAATTTATGTAGCTAATGAAAATGACTAAAATGAACACATTTATTTTGAGACAAAATGCTTATTTATCATTTTCAGTTTTGTTCAAGGTCAATAAATCAAAAGTTTTTTAATAACTGTCCAACAAGTGAAAGGTGGTATTTGGGGTAAAATGCCACCCTGTTGCAGGGGCTAAAGGCCTCTATAAAAAACATTATTTTTTTTAAGAGGGATGAAAAGACTTGTTCTAAAAAATGATCAAGGTGGGCTCACATTGACTGGTCCAATCACAATGGAGATTAACTTGTTTATAGAACACTTGAGATGCTATAAAATGCCAAATGTGATTGCAATTAACAGGAGATCGTGCACACTTTTCTGAAGTAGTTATTTTGAGTAAGTATTACCTTAATTTACTACTCAAAAAAAGCATCTTGCTGTCTCAAAATTATTTGCATTAGTTGAAAGTTTGCCCTTAAAAATTCAGCCCCCATGTCCGGACCCTCTCCATGTAGAATAAAACAGCTTTTATAAGGTTACTGATATGACTGGAGTTTTCATTTTAATGTGAGTGCTCATGATTTCCTACATATATTGCAAAATTACAATTCATGTCTTTAGGAGTTAAACTTTTTTAATGAGGAAAAAAATTACTGAGTGCACCTTTAAGGTGTGTCTTTAGCCCCATTGTACCCTACTATAGGTTAAATGTACTGCAAACTCAGATTGACAGTCTGTTGTGAAGTCTAATGGTTTCATGAAGGAGAAAATATTGATATAGACGAGATGTTCTCAGTAAATGAACTATGTTCATAGTCTTGATTAAACTTAAGTGATTCAAATGTGTTTGCTTTCTCTGCTCCCAAATTATAAGAGAGCTCATGCAGGTCTTATATAGTAAGTTCCTCTCTTACCTCCCATTCTATCATGAAGTGCTTGACTTCTTCATGTGATGCAGTCTTGTGTCTTCTGAATTCATCTTTCACATACTGATCACCCAGAGCTAGCAGTTCTATGAGCATGAACCGGTGCAATAGCAGGATTCTCTTATACAGAGACCGAAACTTTGACATGTGGGCTAGAGTTGCCATAACTTAACTTGACTGTCTTTACCTGACAATATACTATAGGTATGCTACAGTGACAGTGACTCCTGTTTGCACACAAGAAAACAGGAAAATATGCAAAAATAAAACAAGCCTAGAACGCAAACGAGTCCTAAGATACCACAATCTTAGCACATTGACGACCCCATTGGATATTATATATTACAAAATGTCACAAGAAGATACTACTGTTTTTATTATTTAACCTTACATGTCCTTGTTTATGTGCAGACTTCTTCACGGCAGCGTTTTGAGTGTGTTTTGAGTAGCTGCTTCCCTCTGGTGGCGAATAAAAAGTATTAAATGCAAAATCAAAATCAAAAGAATACGGCTGCCATTCAAATTCGAAATGAAAAGGATGAGGCTGCCAATCAAAATTACATGCAATTTAAAAAGAAAAGACAGCAAATCAAATTAGAATGCAAGATCTAAAGAAAATGGCTTCCATTTCAAATGCGCTACGTACACGATGCGATTTTCGGCTGTCGTGCGAGCTCCCAACCGATTTTATCCAGTCGGGAGAGACGCATGTTTCACGAACGCCAGTGAAGTTTCCTCAATCGACCACCAGAGGTTTCACTCACCGGAATATTAACATTGAACTACATTTCCCAAATGCCCACATGCCTGGACTGATTACTCCACACCTGCCTCATATCACTCAGACTATTTAAGGCCGGTGTGTGTGTTCGTTCATTGCGAAGTCTTGTTTTCCCTGACTACATTTCTGAGCATTATTATTTACTGTGTTGTAAATAATCAGCCCGTGTTTGACTCTGCTTTGGATTATCCTTTACAATTCTCTGCTGCCTGCCTATCATTGAGTTTTGCCTGGACTATCACTATTGCTGTTTTGCTGCCTGCCCCGATTCTCTGCCTGTTTGACTATGTTTACAGCCCTGTCTCTGATATTGTTGGTTGCCCTGGTTATCCTACCCAAGCCTGTTTGTATGTTGAACTTGTGTTCTAATAAACCGCACATGGATCCCACTCAGCCTGAGTCTGTGTTACAGTGTGGAAATCGTTGGTGCTCGTGTAGGCGCGGCTCACATCATGTGAGAGGAATTATGAGCGGAGCCAAACGGCTTACAAGCAGCATACGACCTCCCGATAATTTTTATAAAGCCGGGTGTACATGGTGCAAGTTCTGACACTCGGGAGGTCATGAGCCCCTGCACACGTTACGAGTCTTTTTATCTGAAAATCATACAGGTGCAGTGGTAACCTGGCAAATTCCGAAGCAATCGCACAAATTTTTGCGCTAATTTTCATTATAAGACAGAAAGCCAGAGAAGGACATTGCTTTCATTCCTTGTAGCTTGCGATTTAGAAATAAAAAAGAAGACTTGCATGGCCAGGGTCTGCATTATCTGAAAATTCATCTACCGATTTAAAATATATATGTGTGTGTGTGTGTGTGTGTGTGTGTGTGTGTGTGTGTGTGTGTGTATGGGACTAAAAAGTGGACCTGGACTTTCTGGCCCAGAGTGGCCCACCAAACCCGGCCCACACCACAACACACCGGCTCATCGATTTCATTTTCTGGTTCAATTTAAAATTTCGATTGACTGCTAGTCATGACAACGGGCCCCACCAGTGCAAAAGTTGTCATAACTTTAAAACATATAAAACCACTGTAAGTGTGATGAGTGGATTTTTTAGAGAAAGCACTAAAAATAAGCACTTTATAGTTCCGACAAATAACATGTCAGAAAACATTTTTCCCAACATACAGATGTTAGGTTAAAATGTACATGAATATACAAGGGAAAGTGTGTATTTTAGGTGCTGTGACAAGTCAGCATTTCTTCAAAGTTTTTAAAAGATCTTAGTCACCTTTCAAATTTTTTTCTGGAAGTGCAAATAAAGTATTGTCTTAGTTGATATGAGGTTGTGGAAACAACAAGTATAATAATAATATATTATACATGTATAGCTATACAAGATCATAAAATGTTATTTAAAATAGTTAGATGAAGAAAGTGTCACACAGCAGGACACTAATGACAATGCTTAATTTGTCATGTCAGTTACTCACATAAATATGTGTAAATGTTTATTTTAAAAAGAATCAATGAAAACAGATTTGGCCAGAATATGTACATATATAAATATAAACAAATATAAATACATGTAAAACAAAATAAACATACCTCTTAGAGTGTAGAACTTTGCAGATATTTTGCAGATTAATTGCTCATATTTTCCCTCTATGTAAGTTTGTTGTGTCTTTATATCTGCAGTGTTTTAATTCCTTCCCCAGATTATTCTTCAGAAAAACTGAAAAGCCCAATGCTTTGACAAGTGCTGTTTCTGCAATCCTTGAAACAAAGTAAGCCTCAAAGACTCAAACAGCCACAAAGTAATATTGTTCATGACTTATTTTCTGCATTTTTATCAGGCATGAGCATTATTCAGCAAGCCGCACTTCAGCTCCCTGCAGTGTGAATAAATTATTCAAATGCCTATATACTGCTCACAGCTTTACTGTTTGCAGATTTTGTTTACACTGCTGTTATTGTATTTGTTGTAACTTGCAGTTATTTGTCATTTTGTGATTATTCAGAGCTCATCTTATACTTAATATGTTGTCTTTGTTGTCACCATTACTGTGATTTGTATGTCAAATAATGAGGTCCACGTGGGGTTCAGTGTTAATGTACATTTATGGTAGTGATGGGAAGATTGGATCACTTTACTGACTTGAATATTTGAGTCTCGTTCAGCAAAATGAACGAATCTTTATTCAAGTCATTTAGTTCATTTGAGCAGAACTCAATTTAAATGTTACGTTTTCAATAGCCAAATTCCTCCCAACACGTCTACTTACGAGAACTTTGATTATAGTCCCAATATGGAAAAATTGATAATGCATTTAAGGACAAATTATGAGAAACAGAAATGATTAGTTCACCTCTGGAATCTTCTTGTCCGAGTCGTTCGTTCTTTTGTCACGTGACAAAAGAACGAACGACTCGGACAAGAACATTCCAGAGGTGAACTAATCATTTCTGTTTCCTGTGTGAGTAATGCATAGCATATACGGCTGTCACATGACAAAAGAACAAACGACTCGGACCAGAAGACTTGAGAAGTGAGCTAATCATTTCTGTTTCCTGTGTGAGCAATGCATAGCATATATGGCTGTCACGTGACAAAAGAACGAACGACTCGGACCAAAAGAGTTGAAAGGTGAGCTAATAATTTCTGTTTCCTGTACCTGTATGCGGTTTTCACGTAACAAATGAACGGAGGTTGCACAATGAACATGAGCGGCCAACACAAAATGAACGAATCACTCTCTGAGACTACTCGTTCTTCTGAGTCACATAAAAGATGAACGAATCGTTCATGAACGACCCATCACTAATATACAGAAATGCATTACGATGTGCAAGTAATTTCAAAATAAAAGTCTTCCCAATTTTTCATAATGGAAGCCATTGAATTGGCTTTTTCTTACAGAGTTTTTGGAATATTCATTCTGTTATGGAGTCCACGCAGTCATGTTGAAGCCCAGGGCCCAGGGCGAAATGTGTGATTTCATGATGCATACATAAATCATAACGAAAGTGTGTTGCTGGCAGTTACTGCATGACAATAAAGTGCACAAAATATACAAGATTAAAAAGAAAGTGAGGAAAATTTGCGCACCGTTTCTGACGGTTATACTTGGATTTAATCTAAGCGCGAACATGACGTTTAGTGCAGAATTCTGAGTTAATATAGTGGAGAATATGCTACCTGTATTATTTAGCTTTAGATGTAGGCTACGTCCTTCTCATCTGTATCACACTGTCACTGCTTGCATGTTAATAGCAGACATGCTGAAGAAGTCTTATCAATGTAAATGCGCTTTAAAGCCGCACACAGCAAAGTTTAAAAATCTTGTTTTAGCACAGCAGTTGATTGACATGTAGAACTTTAATCCTAGAAATCCTTGGTTTCACTAGACACAGTCTTGGCTAGTTGAAAAATATCTATCACATATCCACTACCGTGTGCATATACAATTATAACAGATGCTATATCCCCCTAAATGAAGCCCTAGAACTGAAATGAATGCAAGTATGACAAATAAAAATAGACCATGACGGACATTTTAAAACTCTGCCCAAAAAGTGCTGTTTGTGTGGTTGAAACACTTTGTTTTCCACAGATTATTGGAGATTAGGGCTTCTTCAAATTTTCACCACATCGTTGCATCAGGAAAAACACAGGATTTTACATAAATGATGAGAATTCACAGGTCACCGTCATTGTTATCGCTTCTGCTCTATCAGACACAATCCAACCGCAGCAGATGTTAGTGGATATTAACTTTATCAAAGAAATCACGCAAACTCTGATCGCAAACACCTGTTTTTAATTTCCTTTGGCAGATATGAGGTCAAATATTATTTAACGATGATCTTATATGACCAGATATAACGGGAGGAACAGATACCGTCTCCACCACCGCAGAACATGGACTACTGTTTGTGAAAGGATAAGTGAATAAAAATAATGTAATACAGCGAAAATGAAGTCTTTGCATTTATTTTGAATGCAGTAAATAATATTGTTCAATCGAAAACAGCTGTTATTAAATTTTGATATGGAATATGACCATATTGAAGTAAAATATTATTATTTACTGTATGTGGGTTAATAAATTAAGCAGAAAAGACACATATTGCATGTCTAGTGGTAGTTTTATATATCACATTTCTTAGGCTTTATAAATTTGTTAAACATGTGAGGATGTGTATTCATCAACCTGTTACATGTCCGACATAATCATACAGGTGCATTGAACCAAGTTTAAACTTGTTTTGCTGATATTTCAGAAAAACCCACATACTTTCTTCACTGTAAACCATAGATATTCCTTTATAATAACTTTTATTAATATTAATAGACATTATTAAATTTTATAAATCTTAAAAGATTAAAACTGCAGCGCTGCCTGTTTTCATCATTGAAATCTGCTGCTCAAAAGAACACGGAAGCGCGGTTTCCTGCGGTGTGACGTCAGAGTAATTTAATCTATATTAAAGGGATAGTTCACCCAAAAATTTTAATTCTCTCATCATTTACTCACACACATGCCATCACAGATGTGTATGACTTTCTGTCTTCTGCAGAACACAAATGAAGATTTTTAGAAGAATATTTAATCTCTGTAGGTCTATACAATACAAGTGAATGGTGACCAGAACTCAAAATGTCCAAAAAAGGACATAAAAGGCAGCATAAATGTAATCCATAAGACTCCAATGGTTAAATCTATGATTTCTGAAGTGATATGATAGGTATGGGTAAGAAACAGATCAGTATTTTAGTCCCTTTTTTTACTATAAATCCAGCCCTGACCAGTAGGTGGTGATATGCATGAAGAATGCAAATTGCCAAAAAAAAAAAAAAAACAAAAAAAAAAGAAGAAGAAGAAGAAGAAGAATGTGGAAGTGAAAGTGGTTTTATGGTTAAAAAGGACATAAATATTGATTTGTTTTCCACAACAACTATCATATCGCTTCTGAAGACATGGATTAAACCACTGGAGTCTTATGGATTACTTTTATGATGCCATTATGTGCTTATAGAGGTTAAAAGTTATGGTCACCATTCACTTGCATTGTATGAACCTACAGAGCTGAAATATTCTTCTAAAAATATTTGACTGTGTTCTGCAGAAGAAAGAAAGTCATACACATCTGGGATGGACCTTTAATACACTGTGTAGTGGGTGTCCTCAAAACTGATTTTTAACAAGTTTGAGCAGGTTTCTGCAAACATTTTTATTTAATTCCATGCATAATGTCACCTTGTAATATAACATATGCAACTATAATACTGTAACAATCACTGTTTATGAATGTGAGCAGTAGTGAGATTTATTCTTGACCGTACAACAGGTAACAAGCTACACGAAGCTAACGAACAATTCTCTCTCACACACCCTCCGTGCTGTGTGTGCGTGCACACACACCGAATCTCCCAGAAGGGCAGCTTTCCCATTATGTTTCTAACATGAAGGCACAATCAAACTTAGCACATTTATATCATCAGTGCATTCAAAACATTAGAATACTCACAAATAATCTTAAAACACGCTACAATATCAATCAAATGTATGACAGTTTTGCAACTAGGTCCCGTTGCAAACAGAAGAGCATTTCCCAATTTTAAGGGCAAAAGCCCAAACTACACAGCACACAAGAACATAACTGAATACATTTTTGCAGCAAGAGTATAGCCTATCAGTGTAATGTTAAATGGTACTGACAACTGTTAATATTAAACTGCTTGGCGGCATAAGATGCGCGGATAGGTGTTCCATTAGTTTCAAACACCATGATGCTTGGCATTGAGAAATATTTATAAATAATTATAACAGTATTCAGTGTTGTAAATTATTTCTCAAAACTTCCTCAAGCATGCAGTTTTTAGGAAAACATATTCAAAAATAAAAAAGACCATTATCTCGACACCAGCTACAGCACCCCTACTTCCCATAGCCTTGATTCCCAGTTATATGGTCGTGAATAACATGGGGAAAACACAGTATTAACACTACCGTTTTCTGCAAATATGTAAAAGCTTCATAAACACTCAGTTTTCATTGATCGTGTGAGTTGTAACACCTTCTGCTGATTGGTCAACTTCAGGTAGATCACCAAATCATCTCGTTCAACCGCACACACCTCACGAATTCAAGCCGACAGCACCGGAATTTTTTAGACAATTAAAAGCTAAGAACTTCTATCACCCACAGTCATTTTAGTAGACTTGTTACTAGCAAAGTTTTATCACAAGGTTAAATGTTTAATAAGGTAATGTTTACAAATCACTTACATCGTGACAATTGAATATTTCATTGTTTTTTAGTTTCAGTTTGGGGAAATTCTGTATAGAAGAATAGGAATGGTTTGTATGAAATATATACAGCAAAACATATAATATTATATAATTCTCAATGCAAAAGTGTCCCATTTTACCGTGTTTAACCATAATATAGCTTATAAAACATAAACAAAGCTAATAAAAATGCAAAAAGAGAAAAGAATGGAAAGATTACAGGATTTACATTTGATAAACACATTTGGACAATTGTGCAATCTGGATATTGCACAACCTATAAAGGCAGGTGTTTTTCAGTTTAAAGGTGGTATTAAAGGCAGGACTTTTAGTCATTAAGCAGATATTGCCCTAAACCTTTTTCAAGCATATTTATATTAGACATGAGAAAATGTAAGGCCCTCGTTTCATTTTTAAGTGGCATAGCAGTGAGTGTCATTCTCTCAGTAACTTTTTCTAGTATCCAAAGGAACCGGACTCCTTCATTTACTGTGACTCTCAATATATCTGTTGTACAACATACAGGTAAGCCAAAGTCCATTTCTCTACTCTTACGTTTCTCCTTTGTTTAACAAGCACAGTAAAAATAAGACATGGAAAAGGGTCATGATGATCAGTTAACCCATATGTAAACCTACTCCTTTCTAACTTGTGTTGATTTAGAATCTTAGAATTTTTACATGCTTTGATATGTTACTTAAAACTGATTCCTCAAACATACACAGTGTCTAAAGTTGAAGGTCATTAAAATATTAAATATAAGCTAAATGTTATTTCAATATTAAATATGGAAAGCTTTAATTTTTTTTTCTTCACTTGAAGACATTGGCTTTGTTTAATACAACATTAGGCCTGTACACTGAATATTGGCTACTACTTTTTAGTGTCTGAAACAATAAGCAGTATGCAAATGGTGAACATTTCAAACACCAGCAGTGGTGTAACTGCAGGCAGGGCAGGGTGGGTTGAAAGGGGGGCCAGTGACGGCTGACTACAAGGCCCATAAGATCCAAGAACGCCCTGGTGTTCAATTGGGATTTTTGAGGAGGGGAAACTTCGTTTCAGCACTTCTAATGCTTTGTAATCGAACCCTGTTGACCTTGTGATGTTAATATGAAGATAAATTGATTAATCTATACTCTGATGTTCCTAAAGTTGAAAACAGAAGTGTTGCGCTGGAGCTGAGGCAGAAGGTTAGAGTGTTATGCTGGGTAATGACACTGCCCCTACACCTGCAGTCTAGAACTCAACATGTTCGTGCAACATAGGCCAAACGCTGCAACAAAGTTCTCTTCATGAGCTCAAAGAAGACAGACTTCCCCATGGTAGGGCTCAATGTTTTGGAAGGACAGAGTCAACTTTACTGGAAGACAACACAGGCCTTTCAGCATATTCATCTAGACGATGCTGACTGGTTCCTCAAAGCAGACAGTGACACATTGGTTGTTCTTGAAAATTTGCCCTATGGTCTGTCACTGCACAACACAGAGGAGCCGCTGTATTTTGGACAGAGGTTCAAGTCATTTGTAGAGCAGGGATACGTGAGTGGAGGGGCTGGGTATGTTCTCAGTAAGGAAGCTTTGAGGAGATTCGTGAAGGGTTTTGCTGATGGACTTTGCAAACACATGACTGAAACTGAAGGACTGTTAGGACTGGCAATTCCAGGGATGTTACAGAGAGACAAACCTTTCACCCGTACCCTCTGGACCATTACCTGCTCAGACTGCCAACCAGACCATGACCTTGGTACCTCATCTATGATCATTATAAACATGTTGAGGTAAGAATGACACGTTTCAAGTGCACTACATAGCTGCTGTGTTGGGTGAGCCATTAGTGATACCTCGGCAACCACTTTGAAATGAGAACAATACTAAGAAATCTGACCATGTTTATAAAGAAACAGATTCCTAAATGGTTGCGCTTATCGAGAAAAAATATCCTAGGCCAGGGGTCTTCAACTTTTTCCAGACCAAGGACCCCTTGGTTGACAGATACAAGGTACAGGAACCCACATATTACGTATTACATAAAACTGAGTGTTGCATTTAAATCTGGTCTATAATAACTTGCATATTGTACCATATTAATGTACATTTTAGTACATTGTTATTACATTTACATTGGAAATCAATCAAAATAATTCATTCATAAAATCATCATTATTAATGTACAAAGTCATATACCTGTACATTACTTTTTATTTTTACTTATTATATTGTAACAGGGAAGGGAAAATGAAACATTTAGCAGAACTTAATTTATTTCACAATAATTCGTTTGAGATCAATCAATAATTGGCTTACCCCCTGCAGTTCTGAACAGACCCCATACAGGTCATGGACCACCTGTTGAAGTCCCCTGTCCTTGGCAATAATTATTTATAAAATATGACAGATTGATATTTTATTTCAATATTAACATTTCTAAAAATTATTAGAGTATTGAGAATTCCTGAGAGAGCTTTCCTAAATAAAAAAAATATATATATTTCTTTTACCTTTTCCACATCGCCTTGCTGGCAAATCAATCAATCAATCAATCTGCGGTGCGTTTCCTGTACAACGACATAACTCGCTGCTTAACCACCATAGTACGATGCATCATTGGAGAAATTAACAAGCTAGTCACGACTGTTTCCCGAAACCATAGTAACTATGTCGCACATCCATTTTTCGAATCACGTTGATAAACAACATAGAGTTGTTAATGATGTTACGCAGGGGGTGGAGAAATAACTTCTGTGGATATCAAATTAGAATAGCTCATTTACACGTACACCAGAAATCCGTTTAATGCAAGAAAGCTACTGAAGACAGGAAAGCTGCATGCACTGTTGACACATACGCTGCAATAGATGGGGTTCCCCCGACGCACTTGAGCACATTTGCACATACACGCTCTTCAAAAACATATAAATGCCACTTATGCATTAACAAACACATAAAAGCCATGTTCTCCAACATAAACCATGTCTGTTAAACGCTTTCTCTTAAAAATTTAATCCCTTAAACAGCTGCATACGTGTTCACATGACATTTCAGAAAGTTGCTTTCTGCAAAACCCTTTTCTTAAATGCATGTTAACATGGTCAAAGTGTTGATAGAATGAAAGATATACAGTATATCTGTGGCGATTTCTCAGGGCCAGCAAAGCCTTCTCTGCTGGTTTAACATGCCTAATAAATAAATATTTTTTCATCCTTTCATTCTCATTGACCTTTTTGCCTATGTATTTTCAATCGCTTTCCACTCCTAATTAATCTACAAACAAATAGCAAAAAACAAAAAAATGTATCCAATTAGAACTTATTCCTCGATGCTTACAAGCAATGTGTGACAACTGTTTCACAAATCGCATGCCCGAAGCCATGCTCCTTAGCCGAAGCAGCGCGTGAGTCTGAGCTCCACCCTGTCAGGCCTTCAGAATTTCCACAGAATCCCTCAACTGTGTAAGTGAATAGGCAGCTAAAGTCAGACTGTCAGATTCGTCATCAATCAGATTGATTTATTTGTTCTTGTGGGTGTGGTCTTTAGGATATGTCCCAGTCCAGGCCTTGAGTGACACAATCACACTTTAAGTGATGTATGTAATTTGAAAGCGAAGAGCGCGAGATCTTGGTGACGAGTTGGCTGTCATCAATGCTGGTATTGCCGTTGAGAAAGAGATCCTTATGGATTTAAAAACATAAGATGTTCTGCATGATTGTGTGATTGATTAATTAAACATGAATGGAGGACTGGTTTTCACTTCAAGCTAATTTTTAAGTACTTTTTGCATTGTTATAGCAACATCAGGAGTTTTCCAAGTGTAAATTAGGCTGCTTGAGAATTCAGTGTCAGATCAAGTTTTGAAAAGTAACCATGTACCCTGACAAAACAAAATTTATTGCAAGCAAAATTTAAATTGCAAATATTAATAGAGAGCTTTTTCTTGGTATTAGACCTCCTTGGTTCTGGCTTTCGTGCGTGGACGTGTTTTTAAAATGTCAATTGGTATTATTAGTTGACTGCCACGTAATGTATGATAGGCATACGGTGTCATTCATTGTGAAACTATGTTTTCTTAATGGCATGAATTGCACTGAAGGCCTAGACTTAAAATGCATGGGCCGCGGCTCCAGTATATGGAACAAAAGGTATAGAAGCCTCATTAAAGTCAAATGATGTACACACAGAAAACTAATAAGAAACTATACTTCTAACCACAGGTAAAGAGCTGTAGTTGGAATTTCGGTTTTGGAAAACACCAAATCGTTGAAGTATGTAGGTAACGATGGAACTTGCGACCATAGTTGGCTAACGATGCTTTTGTGAAATGCATCCCAGTCTAGCAAAGATATAGCCAAATGACAGATTCAACTTCAACATTAACCCTATAAAGCCTATCGTATTTTATTTGATGCATGGTTTTCTAAAGCCTCTACATCATCAACATGGACAACACTTAGATTAAAAACCTCTAGTATGCAATATACTACTACATGCCTCCTGGTATGGTATCCATGCTCTTCTTGAAGTAGAAGACCTTGTAATAATCATTTCCAAAATGGCCACCTTTGTATTGTGATGCACATGTGTTTTTGCTGTGAAGTCTTTGCAGATTTTGAAAAAGTAACAGTATTGTTACTAACATTTCAAAATGAGTATTTACTGAACTGAAGCCACTTGTGCTTAATATTTTGTAAATGTAAATATTTTTTACATGTTAATCGCCAAAAACAAAAGAAGAATGTGAAAGTGGAGATTTATAGTAATAAAGTACTTAAATATTGATCTGTTTCTCACCCAGACCTATCATATCACTTCTGATGATAAGGATTAAACCACTGGATTTTTATGGATTACTTTTATGCTGACTTTATATGATTTTTGGACCTTCAAAGGCCTTATCACCATTCACTTGCATTGTATGGACCTACAGAGCTGAAATATTCTTCTAAAAATATTTGTTTGTGTTCAGCAGAAGAAAGAAAGTCATACACATCTGGGATGGCATGAGGATGAGTAAATGATGAGAGAATTTTTATTTTTGGGAAAACTATCCCTTTAAACAATGTGTGCCTAAACAATAATGCCATTCAAAAGTATTGTATATGGGTTATATAATGAGTTAGGTGGGTGATTAGGATCTTTTAAGATTCTTAATCTCCGGCTTCTGTATGTTAAATGCACGCCCTTCTCATGCACTCTGAAATAGTTGACTCTTATATGACCTATGGCAAGTCATGTGATTGGCACAGGAATGATTTATATTTGTAATTATGGAGCAATTATTCATACAATTTAACAAATATATATTTACAATGCTTTTAGCAAAATGGTATTTTTATGGTTACAACATAAAAAGAAATGCGCAAAACAGTTTCAGTGTAAACATAAAACTTGGCACTTTGTTATCTTTTAGAAAAGAGAGCAGCTAAATCTAGTATATGACCTAACCTATGATTTAAAAAAATGTGTTGCTTATAATATCAATTTTGACAGCTGATCTCCAGTCAGTGTGGGATTCGACATTGTTCTCATAAGAGTACACGTGCAATGCACTAAAATGAAAATGTATCTGTATAGTGCATGATTACAATGTTGAACCAGCTTGATAAAGAAGGTTTTTATCAAAGAAGCATTTTGAGGGTATGTTATGTCTGCACACAAGTTGTTATACATATGTCTTCCGTCTCAAAGCGGTTGCTATTGCCTTGGCAACCACCATACCAGAACTGTGCACACGCATTGGCCTCCGGGTCATAATACCACATCACACTGTATTCCCTACATGGTCCAGGTTCCAGTCTCTGCCTGCAGCCAAAATCTGAAATATAACAACACCACCACCACCATATATCTGAGGTGCTTCATATTTAAAGGACATATACATTTGTGTATTTTTTTCAATGTTAAATGAAACCTAAATTTTTATGTGAAAAGTGTAACCTTCCTGACCTATCAAACACATCACTTCTTTTATAACTATTATGCATTAAAACATAAATGAATTACATCACTAACATTAAGAGTTTACAAGGCAGATTACAAGGTTACATTTTGTACTTTAGTATTTAAATCATATTCAAATGACACAACTGGGGTGTGAGTGAGTGTGCTTACCTCTAATAGTTACATCGGGTTGTGGGGGAGGTGGAGGTAGTGTTTTTGGAGGTGGGCTGATTTCTGGAACATAACGCCAGTTTGTGGGTGTCTGGGTTCCCACTACAAAGACTGAAGACTGGAGACTTATCCTGACTCCAGATGGGGCAGCTGTTACCATAGGGAGTTCATTGACAGACCCATTAAAAAAGACTTTCCTATTTGTGTCAAAGTTTTCTTTATAGTCATCCGGTTGAGGGGAAGAAGGGGTCTCAAACTCTGTCAGATGTTCAACCTGTGGTAAAGAGACTCAGAATGTGTCTGGTTTTTTTTTTTTAGCCCAAAAGAACACTAAGCACATTTGTAGATTTGTACTGGTAGATTATTATTTGAGAGTCATTTGAATACAACTGCAATTATTAGAATTTTAAAATGTTGCTAATTAAAGGTGTTTATGTAATAAACTGATTGCTGTAACAAAATAATGAAAGTGAACTGTATGTTGTGGTTTAGATTATGCTGAGCACCCGAATAGCTACCTCTGGTAATTCAACACATACTGAAGTACAAGTCTTACAGTTTGTCCTAAGTAACCAGATGTGACACGATAAAGTGTCATAATCTTGCCTTTTTGGTCTTGTTTTATTCTTGTTATGGCAGAATTGTGACAGTTTCCTCTGCCCATCTCTCAGGCTATCCCATTTTCTATTGTTTTCCTCTCTCCCTCATGTTTCTCAAAGGTGCTGTGCCATGGCAGCACTGATTCGGCTGCTCATGATTATTGGCAGCACCTGTTCTTAATCTCCCCTTCCTCTATATATTCTCTCCTTTGTCTTGTTTTCCCTGTCAGATTGTCATGTTTCATTCTGTTCCCCTGTCTAGTCTGTTGGATCCTGGGACTCCCCCCATTATTGATTTGTTATATTTTCCATTTTGTCTTGCTGTGTTTATTTCTCCCTTGTGAGTTTTTTTTTTTTTTTTGGTTTTGTTAAATAAACCTTTATTAATCTCCACCAAATTTGTGACAAGGCATGTTTTCAGTTGCTTGGTTTGTGACTTTACTCTGCTTAGCCCTGCTTCCATTGAAATGTTGTTTCTCCACACGTGTGAATATTAAACATCAAATATGTTCTGATTGGCTGTTATTGTGCCACGGTGTGCAGCTTTTTTTTTTTTTTTTTTAAACCAATGAAAAGTGTTGAAGTTCATATTTTCCTTTTAAATAACATTTTGCATTATGAAGCTGGATTACAATTTGTTTTTCTTTTGCTGTTCAATATGTAATTTCAATAAACTTTAGACATTGCATTGTGTTTTATGTCCAAATGTAGAAGCATGAAAAAATACCTCTTTCCCTTCTGTTATGAAATAATTAGTGGTGGGACTTCCAGTTCTGTCTGGAATTGACCCAGGCATAAAAGCGGGGAAGGGATTTCCATTTGGGCTGAATGGCATTTCATCATCACGCTCGCAGATCCGACTTAGTAGTTTACTCTCCAATGCTGAAAAAACAAGAAACAAGGTCGGTACTAGTATGAAATCTTTTTTCAGAGAGCATTTTGACCTTTAGGGTGGGCAATAGGTTATCTCGTTTTGCCGTCTGACTGGGGAAGGGGGGGGGGGGGGATGGGGCTTGGTTCGTTTAACCATCTCACTGGGGTGGGAGGTGTCGGACGTTTCTGAAGAGCACAAGGAAAGCTGCCCCCCACCCCCTTAGACCTGGCCATGATAAGACTGCATAAAAGTTTCAGTAAACCATAATCTGTAAATCATCATAAATGAATAGTTCACCCAAAAATGATATTTTTTTAAATTTTTTACTCTCATGTCTTTCAAAACCTGTATGCTGTTGTTTTTTTTTTAAAGGGTGTGTTCACCCAAAAATGAAAATTCTCTCATCATTTACTCCCCCTCGTGCCATCCCATGTGTGTATCACTTTCCTCAGCAGAACACATTTGAAGAAAAATAGAAACATATCTTGGCTCATTAGGCCCTTAAAATGCAAGTGAATAATAATCTGATCTTTGATGCTCCAAAAAGCACAGACAATCAGCATTAACGTCATACATATGACTCCACTGGTTAAATTAATGTTTTCTAATGTGAAACGATTACCTTTGCTGCGAAAAAGATCAATATTTAAGGACTCTTTAACGATAAATAATCACTTCCAGTTAGCAGCAGTACGTTCGTGTGACGTAATCGAGTTGACACATTTAATACACACACATGCAACACACCTGGAAGAGCGGCACTGTTTACAACTAAGTAGGAGGAATGCTGTACAGAAGCTTTGTTGGTTTTGGTTTAGATCTCTAATTGTATCTGTATGTTTACTCATTATGGTGTGTTTTTGTGGTCATCCTGGATGTCTCAACCAAGATAAAAACGTGAGATTAAGTCCGAACATGCCAACTCGAATACGTCACACGAGAGACTGTGTGAACTCCGCCCTCTAGTGAATGCACATACTGCTACTGACCAGAAGCGATGATTTATGTTAAAAAGTACATAAATATTGACTTTTTTTGCGCTAAAAGCTATCGTTTCACTTTAAAAGACATTAACCAGTGGAGTCATATGGATGATGTTTATGCCAACTGTCTGTTACTTTTGGAGCTTCAAAGGTCGTATCACCATCCACTTGCATTTTAAGGACAATATGATAGCTTTGCATGAATAAAAGACTAAAATATAAATTATTTGCTGATTCATTCAGCTTTTTTTTCCCTTGCATTCCTCTGCTGTAGCTCTCAATTCTCCTTGTGTTCCACAAGAATAAAAAACAATAACAGCATATAGGTTTGGATTAACATGAGGGTGAGTAAATAATATAATTTAAATTTTTGGGTGAAATATACTTTTAAAAGGAGCATATGATAAAGGTTTGCATTTTGTTTTCTCAGTCTGGAGTACATACTAGGCAGTGTCATGAAGTCATTGATCAAGTAGACATAATCGGCATCAGGATCAGAGGCTAAAATGTTCATCTCATTCTTAAACTCTGTGTACTGTGAGTCACTGCTGTTGACAATGCCAATCACAAAGATTTCAATCCCAGCATCATGAGCTTCCTCCGCAGCCTCCTCCAGCCTCACTGCATCCCGTTTGTCAGCTTGTCCATCTGTCAAAATGACCGCGACCTTCCTCACACCCGGCCGAGCCACCTGGAACAGCTGAGTAGCACGGCGGATAGCGCTACCTGTGAAAGTACCCTCACCCAGGTACGGCATCCTGCGCACAGAAGCTTTGATGTCAGCCTGGTAGGACAGCTGTTGTAGGCTGGCCACCACCACTTCCATGTGACTGTAAAGCATCACTCCTACACGTGTGGCCTCTCGGCTCACAGACACACGATCTATTAGAGCATTTACAAAATCCTTCACCACCTCAAAGTTGTCAGGACCAACACTTTCTGAGCTGTCAACGATGAAGATCAGCTCCAGAGGACTCGTATGGCATGTAGAACCACATCCTGAGACAAGGCACAAAGAGTACAACACATCTGTCTCCACCTAACACAACTAATACAGCTTATAAAGAAAGTTTTGTCTTGTAGTTACAGGGATGGTTACTAACCACATATGTCCTGAATTATTCGGATCACCTCTTCTCTCTGTAGGGTAAAGATAATGTACAGTTGTGCTCAAAAGTTTGCATACCCTGACAGAAATTGTGAAATTTTGGCATTGATTTTGAAAATATGACTGATCATGCATAAAAAAAAAAATTAAAAAAAATCTTTTAAGGATAGTGATCATATGAAGCCATTTATCATCACAGTTGTTTGGCTCCTTTTTAAATCATAATGATAACAGAAATCACCCAAATGGCCCTGATCAAAAGTTTATATACCCTTGAATGTTTGGCCTTGTTACAGACACACACAGGTTTAAATGGCAATTAAAGGTTAATTTCCCACATCTGTGGCTTTTTAAATTGCAATTAGTGTCTGTGTATAAAAAGTCAATGAGTTTGTTAGCTCTCACGTGGATGCACCGAGCAGGCTAGATACTGAGCCATGGGGAGCAGAAAATTACTGTCAAAAGACCTGCGTAACAAGGTAGTGGAACTTTATAAAGATGGAAAAGGATATAAAAAGATATCCAAAGCTTTGAAAATGCCAGTCAGTACTGTTCAATCACTTATTAAGAAGTGGAAAATTCGGGGATCTCTTGATACCAAACCAAGGTCAGGTAGACCAAGAAAGATTTCAGCCACAACTGCCAGAAGAATTGTTCGGGATGCAAAGAAAAACCCACAGGTAACCTCAGGAGAAATACAGGCTGCTCTGGAAAAAGACGGTGTGGTTGTTTCAAGGAGAACAATATGATACTTGAACAAAAATTTGCTGTATGGTCGAGTTGCCAGAAAGAAGCCTTTACTGCGCCAATGCCACAAAAAAAAAAGCCTGGTTACAATATGCCCGACAACACCTTGACACACCTCACAGCTTCTGGCACACTGTAATTTGGAGTGAGGAGACCAAAATAGAGCTTTATGGTCACAACCATAAACGCTATGTTTGGAGAGGGGTAAACAAGGCCTATAGTGAAAAGAATACCATCCCCACTGTGAAGCATGGTGGTGGCTCATTGATGTTTTGGGGGTGTGTGAGCTCTAAAGGCACAGGGAATCTTATGAAAATTGATGGCAAGATGAATGCAGCATGTTATCAGAAAATACTGGCAGACAATTTGCATTCTTCTGCACGAAAGCTGCACATGGGACGCTCTTGGACTTTCCAGCACGACAATGACCCTCAGCACAAGGCCAAGTTGACCCTCCAGTGGTTACGGCAGAAAATGTTGAAGGTTCTGGAGCGGCCATCACAGTCTCCTGACCTTAATATCATCGAGCCACTCTGGGGAGATCTCAAACCTGCGGTTCATGCAAGACGACCAAAGACTTTGCATGACCTGGAGGCATTTTGCCAAGATGAATGGGCAGCTATACCACCTGCAAGAATTTGGGGCCTCATAGACAACTATTACAAAAGACTGCACGCTGTCATTGATGCTAAAGGGGGCAATACACAGTATTAAGAACTAAGGGTATGCAGACTTTTGAACAGGGGTCATTTCATTTTTTTCTTTGTTGCCATGTTATGTTTTATGATTGTGCCATTCTGTTATAACCTACAGTTGAATATGAATCCCATAAGAAATAAAAGAAATGTGTTTTGCCTGCTTACTCATGCTTTCTTTAAAAATGGTACATATATTACCAATTCTCCAAGAGTATGCAAAATATAGAGCACAACTGTATATATTTCATACAATATTTTTAAGTGTTCTGATGAAAGATTAAAACTGCTGAAGTTTAGACTCACCGATAGACCGGGCCCGCCCTTCTCACCAGGTTTTCCCTACAATAAAAGTTACATTTTAGTATAGTAGTAACTGTATAATTTGTTGAGGTAAAATTTCTCAGTATTATCAGTCATATCTACATTATCTTGAATCGTCTGCTTTGGGTAGCTAGAAACTGACTAAAAGTGTGCCTCATCGGGTCCAAGCAACTGAGACAAGTGGAGAAAAATATTGGACCACAGATACAAAATTTTCATAGAATAGGTTCTTTGTATAGCAGTTGTTGTCCAATGGGGGTATATTTACTTGTTTATTATGAGGATTATAATGCCCCCTTTGACTGGAGGTTGATGAAATTTCAGATTGTCCTGGTGTTCATGTGTTCAATTTTTTTGTTTTTTTTAACTTTGGATATTGCGTTCTCAAGATAAAGGGCAATAGACTGCAACAGTCTGGTTCCGGAAGTAAAAATGTCATTAACATTTTCCATAGGCGAATTGATTTTAACGATAACTTATAAACCTTTAAAGACAGACCTATCATGAGCCCCGAGGTTCTTAATCGATGGTATATGCTTCTGTTAAAGCCATCAATCTGCCTTATTTCAACTTAATTGTTTAAAAACGTGTTTAATAGTGGAATTCCTAGTGAAGAACTACACTACCCATAATCCTGAAAAGAGATCCACCTATCAGAGTATTGCAGTGAACAAAGCCCACCAAACAAGTGCTGCAGTGATTGCCCACTCCCATGACACACCGCAAATGGTGCAATAGAGTCGTCTCTCTTCACTCTCAAACTACTTGTTTATTTGCAAATATCTGAATTTTATTTAGAGGTGAGTAGAGAGATCAAGCGATGGGGTAAGAGAGTGAGAGAGATTTGATGCCACAAACCTCACAGGCTTCAGTTGCTTTGTTCGAGTTGATTGTGAGATGACAGTTGAGTGCCATTCAGAAGCATGTACAGTACCTTGGGTCCTGTTTCTCCAGGTGCTCCATGTTCTCCTCTATCTCCTTTTCTTCCACGCTCACCCACTGGGCCTCTGTTACCCTGAAACCATCAGATTATGTCCTTGCATTTGAAAAGAATTATTATAATACATTCTGGCAGTTTTTGAATATCTGGTACCTTCTCTCCTGGCAGGCCATCACCTGGAAGCCCTCTAGGGCCAGGACCCCCTTGAAACCCAGGCTCTCCCTGTGATGAGAATATTTTTAAGATTTTAAAGCCATGCCAGGTCTAAGATTCAGTTGTATGGTAGTCTTGAACTTTCCTTGCCATCCAAGTCAAGCTGATAGAGTAAATAAGGCCTGCATGATTCTATGTACTGTATGATAATGGAGTGTTTTTTTTTTTTTTGTTTTTTTTTTTTTTTTACCTTGGGACCCTGGATACCTTCTCCTGGAAGGCCTGGAACACCAGGGACACCAGGTTGGCCAACAGCACCCTGTAAAAATCTCAAATGTATTAATCAATATTGAATATATTCTGAGCCAAAAAATAAGTTCATTTAATTAGAGGTGTTTTTGAACCTTTGGTCCCAGCTGTCCAATTCCTGGAGGCCCTGAAGGGCCAGGAACTCCTGGTGAGCCCTTGTCACCCTGTGAACAACAGTATTCTTTTAGTTTAAAATAAAGACTCTGCTGGATTTCTGAAAGGTGAAACGGTGAATTCCATAAAACACACCCAGGTCATATTTTACTCCAAAATCAATAAAACAAATATATAAATTATTTAAAATGTTAAATATACATCGTGTTAGTAATTGTACTGATTTATATTCACACAGATTTAAAATAAAAAAATAAAAAATCAAATTCTCATTACTATAATCTGTGTGTGGATGTTTTAAAAAATTTTGTAATTCCCAATATTCATATTTCACTAGATTCACATGTTTTTCCACTGTATTATAGTACAATTTATAATAATAATTTTAAGCATAAATTTAAAGCAGTACAGCAAATGTTACCATGATGTATAAATACTTAATTTAAATATTACATCACTATTTTTTTACATTACATTAATGAGAATGTGGGGGGAGGGATGCTTAATTGTCATGAACATTTGTCACAATGCAAAAATGATTAAAACAGGAACATTTTCTTGAAGCAATTTTTTTTTTTTTTTTTGGGTGTAATATGACCGGGATATTTCATAACATGTTTTGAGAGATTCGCCTCAGTGATAATTTTGTGTGAATCAGACAAAGAAATAGACTGCTGTGATGTAATACCTTTGATCCAGGAACTCCTTGTCCTTCAGGTCCAACTTCACCTGGTGGCCCAGATAACCCTTGAAGTCCCTAAGAAAATATTACATGTAAATTTCCGGTTTTGTTTTTTCATCCACATACTATTTTCAATATTTTTTTTTTAGAGATTAAATCAAGACTTTGTCTTCATCACAAACCTGTGGCCCAGGATAACCCTCGCCCTTCAATCCCTGTGGCCCCATTGGCCCCGGATTTCCTCGGTCACCCTGAAACATGGCAACGCAGGCTTTTTTTGGCTGTAAACACTCCTATACGCTCATGTTTGTAAGAGTATTACCTTTGGCCCTGCACTCCCGACCCCTGGCTCTCCAACAGGACCCGGGGGACCTGTAGGTCCTGGCTCACCCTAACAACAAACATGCAAACAGATATAATGATAAAGAGAATGTGTACAGAACATACTATGCTTTGTTTTGTAGTTGCTTTGAAATGCTTCAGGAAAAGAATGGCTGACTGTAAAATGATTGGTAATTGGTTTGAAGTATGAGCACCTTTGAACCAGGTAATCCTCGGCCCGGAGGTCCAGGTAACCCCATCATACCTAAACTTCCTGGCTCTCCCTAAACATGAATAAAAATCTATTATTGCTGTACAGTAATTGAATCTATCACAGCAGGCCCATGTGTGTGTTTTAAGAAGCAAATACTTTGTTAAAGGTTACAATGTCTATATACAATGCAGTAGCCAGAGAAAAATGATACTGCTCAGAGTTGCTCTTTCATAGCTTAGGAGATGTAATGGAGTTCTGTTATTTTACTATCAACTTTGTTTCAGATGTTTCTCCCAAAATTCCAAGAAATCAAAATAGACACTAATGAGACCATTGTTGACATACAGTACATTTCAGTAGTTACTGAAATCATAGTTCATATTGAAAGATATAATATGAAAACAAATATTATTCAAAAAAAAAAAAAAAATGCCTGAATATCTTAAAGATGTTATTCACATGTGAGCAGAACTGTTGATTTTTTCTGAACACAATTTTCCATTGAAAATTCAGAGAATTGTGGAGTCTATATATGAATGTTCTCACAACACATTAGAGGATCAATTATGAGCAACCAAAAATGCCTGAAGCCTAACAATATAATTACACAAAACTTTAATGAACTGCTTAAAAATCATAAAGTCTGACATTCCAAGCCTCTAATCACGATGATATTGACATTAACCCCCACATATCCATTGCAAAAAACAAATTGTCTGTGTTTCAGTGCTGTCACTGTCCCACCCACCTTGGCCCCTGGTGGCCCCACTGCGCCGGAGCTTCCCAGGAGACCACGAGGTCCTCTGTCACCTCGGTCCCCCTGTGGAGAGATTCACAAACACAACTTATAGTAATGTTTTCCACTTAAATAAATGTAGTATTTGACAGTATTTTATATACTGTATAAATCAGCTTTTTGTTTATAGAATAAAGACAAGTTATTTTATTTTGTACACACATTTAACTTATAACTAAACCCATATAATGTGTGACAGAATGTTAATATAGAGAGTATGAAACACTATTAAATGGAAAGTCATTGTACCTTCTCACCAGGTATTCCTTTCCCTGGCGCGCCCTCTGGACCTCGTAAACCTGACAGACCCATCTCACCCTAAAGTTATTAACAAAATATAGAAATGTCAGCATCAGTAAACACCCATAAACAGAGAAAAGTATTGAATGCTTTGGTGAAATTATGTAGCCTTATTAATGCTTAGTTTGGATCCTTAATTGCTATCATTGCTATCAAAGCAGATAAAAAAAGACTGCTATTTACAATGGCAACAAAATTAATTTGAACACTTGAGCCACACTTAATTTACAAATATAATTTATCATAACACAATATCAAACCAAATGGCATTCATTTTAAAGAAAGATAGCACAAGAACACTTTCAATCAAATAATTTCACAAAGAATAAGTTTAATATTTGGACACTTTCTGGTTGTCAAATGTTAGTGGAACATGTACATAGTTTATGTGATGAACTACACCTGGTTACTCTGCTAAAATACCTGTGTAAGCTTGAGGGCAACTGACTTCATATATCTTGTAAAACTGACTTTGGTAGAAGTTGGTTAAAAGTAATTGAAGAAATGGCTCAGAAAAGTGAAGTTAGCTCTGAGGAAAGCTCTAGAATCATTTGTTTGCAGTTGCCAGTTGGTTTAATTATTTTGTTGTCTATTGCAATGACATTCAGCAATTTTTTAAAGTTTGACAGACTTTTTGGGGCCATTGTAGATTTAGGATCATGCCTCTCAAAGTGACCAACCACATACATATATTTATTAGGGATGTCATATATCGATTTATGGATTATTGATCGGAATGTTATTTTATCTATGTATTTTTAAGGCATCGATATATTAAAATTAGCCGACATTTAAATTAGAAGCCCAATTTGAATGCTTTCCAATTCACTCAGTTGGCCTCTGTTAAACAGTCTGGTATAATAGCATTGGGAGACCACAAGAGGGCGATATAACATTTACTGAATCACACACACACAGGACGAGCTGAAGCGGCACAGGAGATGGTTTAGAAACTGAGATTAGAAATGGCGATGTTTACTATGCAATTTCTCTGTATGTAGCCTTTCATTCAAGTTGTCTTTCATTCAAGCTGTCAAACCACAAAATAACATACTTGTAACTGAAAATACATTGTGTAGGCTCTATGAAAGATACATGTTCACAATAGATCATCCAGTGATGGCTAGTGTAAATAATGTTTGTCCTTTGATAATGATTTGGGTCGAATTTAATGGAAAACTATGCGAGTTGCACTCCATGGCCCTTCAGAATGTTGACGCTGAGTGTTGGTGATGTGTGCGTACCTTTGTAGAAAATAAATAATTATTTCTAATTTTAGAACACACCATGTCATCCACTAGACACGTCTGGTGTGCGACCACCTTTAATTTACTCTGCCGCTCACACTTGACCAAAGTTGTGTTGAGAAATATGTTTGAAAAGATAAAGACTATTGTGCAACAAGCAGCTCAATTTATATCTGAAAAAAATCCCGATATACATCGATAATTATCTGGAAAATCTTCAGATTATCGATGTGTAAAAAATTCATTGATCCCAAGCCTAATATATATTTATATATATATATATATATATATTTGATTACGTGGTAACCTGTTGTCATACCTTTGGACCTACAGGTCCTTCTTCTCCTGGAATGCCAGGAATACCAGGTGCTCCGTCTGGTCCAGGCTCCCCCTAAAATCACAAAACCAATTCACCACTTCTTCATAAAACATTTTGATACCATACTGGACATGGGGTAACAGTCATATGGATATCATTTTGTTTAGTTCGTACAGACATTTAATGAAATATCCCGCTTTAAACACAACTTAACCAACAGCATCTGTGGAATGATATTAGTTAATAAAATGCAAAAATGGGTTTACAGAAATGCACTTACAATGGAATTTATGGGGCTACTGCTGTAGAATTGCAGGCTTCATAGACTTCCATTGTAAGAGCATAACTGTCAACACATTTTTGCATGTTGTTTGTTTTTACAAACTGGAATATGAGTTTAAAATTGTTCTCTGTGGTATTCAACAGCAGGCCAAAGAGCTTAAGTTGTATTTAATATAGAATAATATTCTTCATACCTTTGGTCCTGGTTCTCCAACTCCTCTCTCACCCGACTGTCCAGGGTCTCCTGGAAAGCCCTGATCTCCCTGGGAATAAATTTAACAGTAATAACAAAAACTTAACACAAAGCCCTTCTAAGCCCCAAGAGACATTACCTACAACTAATCACTGAACACTTGCTAATGGTATTTTGAAATTCAATACAAACCACTAAATTCACACAATGAATTGAAACCACATAATGTACCTTAGGACCAACCATGCCCACTCCAGGAGGACCTCTTGGACCAGATTTTCCTATGGGCCCCTGGTCTCCCTGTTGTGAGATATGATATAGCAAAATGTATTTTCATAATGAAGGATGTGCTGTGATTCTCTGAAAATAATACAGGTCTGTGAGTTCAGCCTATAGTTAGACAAGAACATTGCTTTGCCTTTTCTCCCTGGATCCCGACTCCTGGGAACCCCATCAGTCCAGGCAAACCAAGTTCCCCTGTGTTACCCTACAGAAAAGAAGAATGAATGCTTAGAGCAGTATGAATAATCACTAAATTAAACTCAAGAGCAACATGTGTTTTTGGGAAGGTGCCATACTGTACCTTCTCACCCTTGATGCCTAACCCTGGAGGGCCATATACACCCTTAGGACCCTCAAAGCCTCTGTCACCCTGAAACCATGGCATAATGAACAATTAAGCTGAATATATAAGGATAAATGATGACTCTACAACCAATCACATATCAGGATAGGTGGATGGAAGTATCTACTGTCAACTCTTGCCTTTGACCCTGGTAACCCCTCCCCTGGAAACCCTTGGTTGCCTTGAAATCCTGGAGGACCTGTTGGGCCCTAACAAACAGATACTAAATATTAGTAGCCTATATTATACTATACACACTAACTGGATAAGATGCCTACTTGTTGCCAGATTGAAACATGATTGAGGATGTGAAGCTCCCTCTATTGGTGTGACTGAATTATCACTTCAGTTCAACGTGAACAGCAATGACATATCGTTATACCCTGTAAACTTACAGGTAATCCTGGTTCTCCAAAGCCAACAGGTCCAAGGGGTCCAGGTCTGCCCTGGCTGCCTTTCTCGCCCTTAACAAACACAAATAGTTTACATGAATATGTATAAATGCAGAAGAGTTTTTTGGGGCTGTAACCGACTACTATTTCTCTAAGGGGTCATGTCATGAGAAACCAAATTTTCCCTTGATATTTTGACATATAAGAGGTCATTCTATTACAAAAACATACTGTAAATTTCAGAACTCAAAACTTAATCCCCAATGCAATAAAAGCATTTATTGAAACCAAGCTGCAAAAACACCTTGTTCTCTACTTCTGCAACTTACCTACATTACTAGGGGGCTTATTAATTCATGACCGTCTCTACAGTAACATCAATGCCTGCTTAAAATCAATCATCGCAACCGTGGCCACGCCCACTGGTGCTCAGTTCGTAAACAGAGAGAGAGCAGGAAAGACAGGCCTAGTGTGGCCTAACTATTCCTGAACACCAAAAAGGGACCCATCTGGACAATTTTGAATATCTTTGTATATAAACATGCACTGGACAGATGTCTTTGACCATTGTCATGTATCTTGCACCACTTTTAAAAGACACAATGTCAACTCTGAAAAGGAGACCACATTTTGTTTTATTCAGCTGAGCTACTCTTGCTTTTTTTTTTTTTTTTAAACCACAAACATGTCCTGGATGCCTTCTTGCATCCATCTGCGCAATTTTTAATTGTTGGTGTATGTAAACATGCACAAGATGGACGTCTTTGTCTGTTTTGATAGGTTTCTGGCGATGTGCACCTCAGTGCACAATGATACTGTAAGGTATGTTTATGCATCTAGTTCACTGTGCTTTCTACTTTGTATGTGCAGATTTTTCGGCTCATATCAGCATGGGTTGCTTGTGAACAGTCAAAATACAACTCAAGCTTTGCAAAGGAACTGTTATTGAAGGATGGGGCAGTTAAAAACACTTGGACCCGATTGCAAAACCGTGAGTAAACAGTTTAGTTCACGAATGTTTCAAATGTAATGACTGTTTGATAGTTTATGGTGCTGCTGATACATTGATACATTCAGATGCAATACTTTGGATGTTCATTTTGTGTAAACCCTGAAATTTAGTTTTATAATGTCGTGGAGCTTGTTCATTCTCTTCAATTTGAGTTTCAAATATGGCTGTTTTTAAGGGGCTGCATGATGTTAGCCAGTCAAAACAGTGGCCGTTTACGTTGAAGTTTAAAGGAGGCACTGAGGCCAAAACTGAGAGTTTCAGACTGAGGGCCAGAAGCAGGGTAGAAAATGATCATATATGACTAAATTATGACTATTGTGGTGCAAAAAACATTGCTAACATTATCAGTGGACCTCAGGGAAGATAATAAAATGATATATATATATATATAATAAAAAAATTAAAAAAAAAAAAAGTGTATGTCATGAACCTTTTAAGTTTTTCACAAGTTTTAAAGCTACATTGCACAATTCGGGCTCTGAAATGTCCCACCAATCTGAGCAGTTCTGGACAAACAATTATTGCATGCTTACCACAGTGAATCAGGAAAGGCAAAAGTGTTTTTGAACACCAATGTTTTTATTTATTTATTGGTTATTTCTAAAGAAAAATTAAATAAGAAATCTTCCGTAGTGTAGCTTTAAAGACATTTTAGCATTTTGCAGTTCACTATAATAGAACTGCGATGTACAAATACTCCATGTAGTATCTTAATGAGTATGAGGTCATGACTAAATGTATAATACAAGAATTAGTAACATTTTGATTACATTATGTAGTTTGTAGTGATGCAGTTTTAGATTAATTATAGCATGTCATATATGACACTGTGAACACAGACAGAAATGTTATGTCATATACGTATACTTGAAATAATCTGAAAATCAATAATTTGATTACCTTCGCACCAGGAAACCCAACCCCTGGATCCCCCGCAGGTCCAGTAGGTCCACTAGGTCCTCGTTCACCCTGGGGAAGTTGTTATTTTACTTCATGTTTACCATTCATAATATCACATCCACAAGGTGTAAAGTAATGTCCTTACTTTAGGTCCGACAGGGCCCTCAGGACCAGAGTCACCAGGGCTGCCACCTGGTCCCTAAAACAGACAAACAGTCAAGTATTAGTCCATATTATATCCTTAGGTACTCATCGTGATGCATGAGTTAGTTGTACTTATTGTGTGTACTACAGCTATCAACTGAATGTAATAGCTGAAACTGTATCTGTTGAGCATTCTGCACTGTTAAAATGTCAAGACAATCCTGGTTCAATATAAGGTAAGTGTTATTGACAGCATGTTTGTGAAAACAAACAAATGTGTACAATGTGCTTAAATTCTATGGGCATTGCACCGGAATAAACTTTAACCTTGTGTGACCCCACGATATGCCATTTCTAAAATTTGATTTGTCACAAAACACCACACTGCTAAACACAAATGTACACTAATGTGTACTTTAGTGCATTTTTTCCTTCGAATTAGAAATCTTATATTTACTGTGCATCACATTGAGAAGCAATGGGTTCATCCAAAAGCTGGAAAATGTTGCTTTCTGTAACGAGTCAGGAGAGAGAGTGGAGGATCTAAATGCAGCGTCTTTAATAAAAAAAAAAAATAAAAAAAAAAAGGGAAGATGAACCAAGTAACTCAGAATTTCAACATAAGTCAATACAAAAAATGGAATATGTGACAGAGCCCCCTCTTTTATATAAGTCCATGGGGTGTGGGGGAAAACAGGCAGTTCAGGGGGGCACAAGGGGCAAGGGGAGCAGAGGAACAAGGCAAAGTCAGGGAGGCTTGAAACCAAGGCGGAGCTGGAGGGATGGAGAGCCAGGGCGACGCTGAAGGCTCGAAGGACCAAGTAAACCAGAGCCGATCAGGCGGGCGGCCAGGAGACCAGAGCAGATGGAAGGGCTTAGCCGCTGGAGGAGAAGACTCTGGGGGCGGAGCCGCGGAAGACTCGAGACAAAGAGTCCTGGATGAATGGGTGAGTGTGGGCTCTGGGACGGTCGAGGCTACAGGCGTGGGCTCTGGGATGGTCGAGGCTACAGGCGTGGGCTCTGGGACGGTCGAGGCTACAGGCGTGGGCTCTGGGACGGTCGAGGCTACAGGCGTGGGCTCTGGGACGGTCGAGGCTACAGGCGTGGGCTCTGGGACGGTCGAGGCTATAGGCGTGGGCTCTGGGACGGTCGAGGCTACAGGCGTGGGCTCTGGGACGGTCGAGGCTACAGGCGTGGGCTCTGGCTCGTATACCGTGGCAGGCGTGGGCACAGACAATTTGAGGTAGCATATTTAATAGAAAAGAAAGATGAATCAAGTAACTCAGAATAAAACCAAAACCGAAACCGAAACCAAAACACAGTGAACCCGGTACAGAACATGACAATACAAGTGAAGACTGACAAAGGAAACAGGGAAAAGAAGAGCTTAAATACACAGGGGCAAATAAGGGAACAAGGAACACCTGTGGAAACAATCAGGGGAAAACCAAACATAAAATGAAACTACAAAAGGACTACAAACTAACAGGAAACAGGAACTAAACAAGAATTTCAACATAAAAGTAAATACAAAAAACAGGTAATATGTGACACTTTCAGAGGCTTTATATGTAGTTAGGATGAAATTGAGATGCATTTCGCACAATGGAGGTTAAGTCATTCAATAAATAGGGAGCAAGGGAGCATCTTATAGCTCTCTATGCAGCTAAGTGCAATAAATCCAAACTTCCTATCAAAAGTTTAGTTTCAGGCTGCAAATGATGTATGGGCAATGGTAATCAGTACATAGATTCAGAATTTATAATTTTATTTTAACATGGTTGGCAGAGTTTGGATGATGCTGGCCATTACATTGAATCAGAATGAATTATGCTAATTTCTGATGTAATGTCTGTAATGTTTCAAAAACATGAAAACAAACACTCCTGGAAACATAATAAACAATTTGATTAAAAAAAAATCTGTCTTTCTATAGCTTGGTATTATTTAAAATTTCACAACTTAGTCCCGCTGTCCACATATGTTTCCATAAATTTTTAAGAAAAATATTTGTTCTAGAAGTTCGAATCCAGGGCGTGCTGAGTGACTCCAGCCAGGTCTCCTAAGCAACCAAACTGGCCCGGTTGCTAGGGAAGGTAGAGTCACATGGGGTAACCTCCTCGTGGTCGCGATTAGTGGTTCTCGCTCTCATTGGGGCGCGCGGTAAGTTGTGCGTGGATCGCGGAGAGAAGCATGAGCCTCCCATGCCTCTCATGCACAACAAGCCACGTCATAAGATGCGCGGATTGACTGTCTCAGAAGCGGAGGCAACTGAGGCTTGTCCCCTGCCACCCAGATTGAGGTGAGTAACCACGCCACCACGAGGACCTACTAAGTAGTGGGGATTGGGCATTCCAAATTGGGAGAAAAGATTAAAAAAAATTGGTAAAAAAAAAAAAGGGAAATGGAAAATGCACACAGCACACAAGACTTAAACATTATACATGTCAACATGAGAATAGTGAGATAAAATCACTTGCTAACTTTGTCTGTGTAAAGTTATATCCATTCTTTTAAGCTGATGTATCTTTTTCAGTGTTAAAATACTTTCTCCTATCCCATCAACGCAGACAACAATAAATAAGCCATTCGTAGGTTGATTTCCTCAAAAAATGTAAACACTGTGTCTCTTTGGCTATAAAATAGCTTTAATTGATTTGAGCAATCCATCCAGCTGACACAGCAACAATGGCTTGACCAATGGCAAGATTTTTGGGTGGGACTGTTTAATCAACAGCAGACAGGGAAGTGTTCAAAAAACTTTGAAAACAATGTTTGTTTTTGCAATTCCATTTGGTGATGCTAGTGGCACAGGAATTAAACACTTCAGCTTTAAATGAAAGAAGCTAGTAAACCCTGTAACTTTCCCACATTATGCTCAAGAATACAAGAAAGGGACCATTAAGGTAGAAACAACTGTGTTTTCTCAGGACACACGACAGTCAGATGGATTCCCCGTCACCAGAGCCCAGACTGTGTGGGAAATGGAGGCAGGAACCAGCCTTTCTAAATCTTAATATGCTCAAAAAAGGAGGCTACTCTCATCACACCAAAACCACATGGACAGAAATTCAAGGAGGGGGGCTGGCGATAGTAACCTCTGTCCTTGAACTAATCCAGGTAGACAAAGAAAGCCGTCAGAGTGGAACAATACAGTGTAGGCCTGGATTCACTGCTTTAGCAATGCAACATTACTGTAAGGATAGCACTTAATCCCTGAATCACATTCCATAGGTGCAGGGACATGAGAAGTGATCAGATTATGTGAGCTCGTCTCTGTGTATACATGATCATTTCCTCACTGTGGTGGGGTGTATGATACTTTCTCAATTATAACAAGGTAGAACTATTGTTATATATACAGTATGTAAGTACTTGAACATTTAAGTCACACTTTCTAAATGTCTTCCAAATCAAGAGGCGTTTATTTTAAAGAAAGATAGCACAAGCACAATTTTCATGCAAACAAAATCACAAAAAGAAGTTTGTTGGGTTTTAAATGACGGAAAAATTTATTTATTGCTCAAATTGAAGACAACTTGTAGACCTTCTAGTTGTCAAGCATAGTGGAAAATGTTCATAGTTATTGTTAATGACACCTGTGTGAACTTGAGGGGAGCTGACTTCATGCATCTATTAAAATCATCTTGAGACCAGTGAAAAACAAATCAAAATGTTCTTCACTCAGAAAGTGAAGTTGGTACAGAGAAAAGGTCTAGCATCTTTTATTTGCTTTTTTGTCTAATGTAATGACTTAAGTGTCCACATATAGGATTTTCGGGGCCACTGTATGGCTGTATATCTAAAAACCATATGAAACAAGTAAATCTGCATATATTTTATAAATTTAAATGGGCAACCTGATCTCCTCTTGGCCCTCGTTGTCCTGGAGGTCCGTCTGGGCCCTGTGGGAATACAGAAGAGCATCATTATGACAAACTGTGGGCCACAGACACTAGCACAGACCCAAAGAATAATTTCCTAAAACCTACTTGATCTCCATTCATCCCCGGGGTGCCGCACTCTCCTTTTCCCCCCTACAGAATGGAGAGAGAGAGACAGTGAAAGTGAATTCCATACTGTCCGATATTATCTATAACATTCAACCCTCTGGTCTACTGTGACATGCTGTACTGACGTTTTGAAAGCAACAGTCAAAGTCAAAAGGCTTCCGTCATTTGCTGATGAGCATTTCATAAGCTATTTCTATATTATTTATTTATTTATTTCACTTAAATATTAATTTACTGAATTCTCAAACATTAAGTAAAGTGCACTTGCCTTTTCTCCTTTAGGTCCTGGTCTTCCCTGTAACAAAGAAACAAAGAGACATAATTGCTCAGAAAATGGACCAACCAATAAACCTACTATGAAATACTTATTTCCATAATTATTTGAGGAAAAATAACAAGTGATATAACAGGATACAGTACCCTTATACCCTCCAATCCTGGACGTCCATTTAAACCTGACTCTCCCTATAAATATAAAAAATCCAAACAGGTTTTTTTTTTATTTTTTTTTATATATATATATATATATATATATATTTATATATTCTTTATATAACATAGAATCAGTTCATCACAATGAGAAGACTTACTCTAGATCCTTTTGGCCCAGAAGCCCCATCAAATCCTGGATCACCTGGTTTACCCTAATATATCCAAGAAAATACATAATGAGCATATGCATCTTAATAATACATGTTAAAGATCACGGATGGAGTCATTGGAATTGGTATAAATGAGACAGCAGGGTCAAAGTGTCTGAGATCAGATCAGAATTTTAATTTATGGGTGAACTATTCCTTTAAGAACTATCTAAAATCATACAGGGATAACATCAGGTTTTGCACAAAACTTTGGAGTTTATGCCAGCTTGAATGCATGTTATCATTTGGGCAAAAGGGGGACAATCAGTATCAACCACTAAGAAGTTCAGAAATGCATTTAATTTTTTTTAAACTTTTCACTTAAGTTGTTATGCTGGTAATACAATTTCTAATGAGAAAAAGAGAAAAGAATGCAAAATAGGAGCCTTTTTAATAGTGGTCTTAGACTCTTGAAACCCTCTGTAGGCAAATAGCTACAGTATTATTGATGAGGGTGAAAACTGTACCTTCAGCTCTTTCAAGTTCTATCAGAGTTGGTTGGATTGACCTCTCAATGAACTCTGCATAAACTGAACTCTCACTTCTGTGAGAATTATTCAGCATCGATACAAACCTTTTTGTATATCCCCACCTAATTCCCTGGTCTTGCTCTTTAACCCCTCTCTGCAGCATTTGGCAAAACATACGTATATTTGAAAGCACTTTTGAGCATAGGGCCCCTTTCAAAGGCTTTAGCACCTGCTACACTTGCAGTGTGGGAAACACTTCCTACTCTTTTATGTACCTACCCGCCCCTGAATCCACCTGCTCCACCCTGCCTCAGTTTCACATTGTTAGATCAAACACAGCTCTGAGAGAGGATTACTGCTGTATAACAGTTATTTCTAAAAACACAGCACACTGTGTGCATATTTTGCATCATTTGTTTATTCATGGCCTCAGATCAGGCCAGGCTCCTCTCAATCTTTGAAAAAACGTATTTTTTTTCCACATCACATGAAATAAATATCAGTATTAAGGAATTTATAGTGACCAGCAGGTGGTTGTTAGGTCAACCATGGGTGGAAAATGTATAGTTTTTGGGTTCTGTCTTGCGTTGTCTGGTTCTTAGAATGAGCTGGTTTTCTAAAAGTTATCAGTTGTGCATGTAAACACTCATTATTTGTCAGAGCTGGGGAGTAACGGAATACATGTAATGGGATCACGTATTTAAAATACAAAATATAAGTAACTGTATTCCACTGCAGTTACAATTTAAATCATTGGTAATTAGAATAGTTACATTCAAAAAGTATTTTGATTACCGAAGAGATTACTTTGCATTTTATTGTCATTTGTTTCATTTAATATTTAGTCCTTTCAGATGGAAAACATTTATACATATAAATGATGTGATCCAAAGTGCATTTGAACAGCGGTGAAACACTTCCTTATGATGTGTTACATTCATATGAGCAGACAGAGAAGTACGTTTGAAGTAAGTTTGGAGCAGAAGAAATAGAAATAAACCTTGAGTAAATTGTCAGCTTTACGCTAAGCTAAAATGCTATTTCTAGCCATTTTACATGCACGTTACCAGGAACGATCATATTTTTTGTCAAGAAATTCACATTAGGGGCCTGGGTAGCTCAGCAAGTAAAGACACTGACAACCACCCCTGGAGTCACGAGTTCGAATCCAGGGCGTGCTGAGTGACTCCAGCCAGGTCTCCTAAGCAACCAAATTGGCCCGGTTGCTAGGGAGGGTAGTTTCACATGGGTTAACCTCCTCGTGGTCACTATAATGTGGTTCTTGCTCTCGGTGGGGCATGTTGTGAGTTGTGCGTGGATGCCGCAGAGAATAGCATGAAGCCTCCATACGTGCTACGTCTCCACGGTAATGCACTCAACAAGCCATATGATAGGATGTACGGATTGGCCGTTTCAGATGCAGAGGCAACTGAGATTCATCCTCTGCCACCTGGATTGAGGCGAGTCACTACACCACCATGAGGACTTAGAGGGCATTGGGAATTGGGCATTCCAAATTGGGGAGAGAAAATAATAAAAAAAAAAAAATATATATATATATATATATATATATATACACGTTGGATCATGATTTCTATTTTTCTAGTAAGACCTTTGATATTAGGGAAAAAATACGAATACAAATTTTTGATAATAATTTTTGTATTGTTTTCCTGTAAAAATATCTAAACATCCTTAAAACAAGATCAATTTGATTTATTTAGTTTTAGAAACAACACTGTATAAGATATTTAGGTTTTTCTGAGAATGTATTTTTAATGTGTATTTTGTCTTAATGTACTGGCAGAGTTTTTATAGTCAAAACAAGTGAAAAAATCTACCAGTGCTGAAGAAGTAATCCAAAGTATTTAGAATACGTTACTGACCTTGAGTAATCTAACGGAATACGTTACAAATTACATTTTACAGCATGTATTCTGTAATCTGTAGTGGAATACATTTCAAAAGTAACCCTCCCAACCCTGTTAATTGGCTCAAACAGACAGAGGGATACACATTGAATAAAGTTATAAACTCACTGGATTTCCTGGAAGGCCTCTCTCTCCTTTCTCACACTGACATGACATAGATTGTGGACACTGTAACAGGAATAAAAAGATGAATCAGCAACAAGGTACCAAAGGGACAATATGCCATCACTATATATTTGTCACAAATCATATTCATGTTTAAGAAAAAGTCACCTGCAGTTTTTAATAAGATAATGTATATGAATTGTACTTACAGCTGTGTTAGCAATTTCACTCTGTAAAAGAGAAAAGACAACATTGTAGACTGATACACAGTGTAACCCTTTTTTCACTGGTATTTACGGGAATGTGATTCCGTTCATATGTGAAAAATACAGTAGGCACACAAAATATTTACACTTAATGGGATGGTTCACCCAAAAAGTATGACTTTCTGTCTTTTGCAGAATGTTCGTCTCAGTCACTATTCACTTTCATTGTATATTTGTCCTATTCAATGAAAGTAACATTCTAACATTCTGTATAACATCTCCTTGAGATGTCATACAGGTCTGGGACAACATGAGTTTGAGGAAATGATGACTGTAATATTTATATCATTTTGGAGGCTTTGATGTCATTTCCAAGATGGCTGGCTGGATGTCAAAGGTAAACACAAACCCATACAAAAATCGAGAGGTCATGGCAAATTAGTTTAGATTTTTTTGTAAGGGAACTTTCAAGTACTATTTTCACTGCACAGGAAGATGCAACTTATTTTTAAAAACATGGCAGCTTCAAAATTCACATTTGTGGTAGGCTATGACTGTGTGTAAATTATGTTGTAAAGCAAAAAAATAACTTGAAATGACTCTTATTGCTCCATCTTCTCCATCCTGGGGAAAACTGCCCTGACTACAAACACTCACCAGTTCCCTGAAGAGCTTGTCATCCAGCTGTGGGTCAGTAAGGCTAAACAGGTGCTGCTGTGGTGGTGCACTGGCGATGGACCTCAGTCTACCATTTCCCTGCTCATCTCGAGTGGATCCCAACAGCCCGATTACAAACACATGTATGTTGTGGTTCTTGGCATCTGCAGCTGCACTCACAGCACTTGGGCTGCGCGGGTGGTCCACACCATCCGTCAACAGAAGTGCGGCTCTTACGCTGCTGGCGGCCGTCTCTCGGGTGAAGAGCTGTGTGGCGTTAGAGATGGCATAAGCCGAGTAGGTGCCATGGCCGATGTAGGCCATGCTGTCAATTCTGCTTTGGAACACGTCTATGTCCTGCCAGTCTCTGAAGTTGTGCTCCACAGAGACAGTGCTGCTGTACTGGAGGACGGCAAGTCTCACCCGCATACGCCAGCCTGGTACCTGCAGCTGCATCAGTCTGGTGCTGAAACGCAACACAAAGTCCCTCTGCCTCTGAAACATAAGCATTGTGGCCTTCTCTGAACTGTCCACCAATAAAGCCACCTCCACCGGGCAAAAGAGAGCTGAAAATGCAGGAGAATAAAATTTGAACATTAATTGTTTTGGAGAAAATTCCTAACAACTTTTCTGTCAGGGTCAAAAAAAGACCCGGTAGAGTCAGTGGTAGAAATGGCCGAGATTCACTGGGGGGACTCAGTGACGTATTCTTCAAATTTTCTGTTCATCCAAGAAACCTCTGCTTGCAGCAATGCAACGGTTCGGCATATACTATTAATTAAAGCTGCTAGTTTTTGGACCTGTGAGGAGTCTTTTTCTCAAATTAGAGACTCTGATGTACTTGTATTCTTGTTGTTGTGCATCTGGGTTGTCCACTTCTCTCGCTGTCCCGGTTAGATCAAGTTTGTTTTATTCTTTCAAAGCCACACTAAACCACGCCCCCAGCATTGCATGTGTGTGTGTGTGTCAAGCAGGGCCATAACAAGGTAATCTGGGTCCCCCGACTGTACATTGCTCTGGGCCCCTTTCCTATTAAAAAATACAGTTTAGAATTTGTTGTGGGGCCCCCTGGACCTTTGGACCCCTAGAATCGTTACCACCTTTCACCCCGCTAGCTATGGCCCTGGTGTCAAGACTGCAGAACAGACATTCTCAAAGAAGAATACCAATACAAATGGCTCAGCATTTATTTGTGCATTAAATTACACATAAACATATGTACTTGTGGATGGTATTGTGAGCAAAGAAACCCGTATATTTGTGCATTCTTCTGGTGAGTGGATTGGTGAATTGAGCGAATGTGGATCTGTTGCATGCATGTGTGAATCGGTTGCCCATGGATTCCCATGTGCATCTGTCGATCTGTTGCGTGAATGTGTTATGGCCACTCACGATGGTCAACATTGTGCAACCACAGAAGCAGGAGATCTCACGCATCTATGTGTGGAAACCGCAAAGCTTTCATAGGCTATTTAGAGGAGAAAATATAGAAATACCCTTTATTGGGGGGGCCTGGGTAGCTCAGCAAGTACTGATGCTGACAACCACCCCTGGAGTTGCAAGTTTGAATCCAGGGTATGCTGAGAGACTCCAGCCAGGTCTCCCCCCCAATAATCAAAACAAGCAAGTACAACACCCATCCCCCCCTCCCCCCCTTTACTGATCAGTGGAAACATGTAAATGCTTCACACTGCAACCCCCTCAATGTTCAAGCCAAATCTACTCCCTTGGTGCCACCTGTATGTCAGATGGATGCAGGGGCGGACTTGGAATAAAAAGTGGCCCTGGACTTTCCGGGCCAGAGCGGCCCACAAAACCCGGCCCGCAACACACCACACCATAACACATCGGCTCATTGATTTAATTTTCCGGCTCAATTTCAAATTTTTGCATTGAAAAAAAATGCTAGTCATGACAACGGGCCCCACCAGTGCAAATATTGTCAACTTTAAAACATATAAAACCACTGTAAATGACTTGAGTGATTTTTTAGAGAAAGCACTAAAAATAAGCACTTTATACTTCAGACAAATAACATGTCTGAAAACTTTTTTCCCAACATACAGATGTTAGGTTAAAATGTACATGAATGTACAAGGGAAAGTGTGTATTTTAGGTGCTGTGACAAGTCAGTATTTCTTCAAAGTTTTTAAAGATCATAATCACCTTTCAACTTTTTTCTAGAATGCATATAAACTATTGTCTTAGTTAATATGAGGTTGTGGAAGCAACAATTATTATAATAATATATTATACATGTATAGCTATACAAGATCATAAAATGTTATTTAAAATAGTTAGATGAAGAAAGTGTCACACAGCAGGACACTAATGACAATGCTTAAAATTTCATGTCAGTTACCCACTTGACAATGTGTACATGTTTATTTAAAAAAATCAATGAAAACAAATTTGGCCAGAATATGTACATATAAATATACAAATATAAATATATGTAAAAAAATAAAATAAAAATACAAATACAAATAAACATACTTCTTAAAGTGTAGAACTTTGCAGATATTTTGCAGATTAATTGCTCATATTTTTACTCTATGTGAGTTTTTTGCATCTTTATATCTACAGTGTTTTAATTCCTTCCCCAGATTATTCTTGAGAAAAAGTGAAAAGCCCAATGCTTTGACAAGTGCTGTTTCTGCTATCCTTTAAACAAAGTAAGCTACAAAGTAATATTGTTCATGACTTATTTTCTGCATTTTTATCAGGCATGAGCATTATTCAGCAAGACATGCTTCATCTTCCATGGATGGATGGATCATTATAGGGAAAAAAGTGGCTGGATGGATGGATGGATGGATCATTAGAGGGAAAAGAGTGACTGGATGGATGGATGGATGGATGGATCATTATAGGGAAAAGAGTGACTGGATGGATGGATGGATGGATGGATGGATCATTATAGGGAATAGAGTGACTGGATGGATGGATGGATGGATCATTATAGGGAAAAGAGTGACTGGATGGATGGAGGGATGGATGGATGGATCATTATAGGGAAAAGAGTGACTGGATGGATGGATGGATGGATGGATGGATCATTATAGGGAATAGAGTGACTGGATGGATGGATGGATGGATGGATGGATGGATGGATGGATCATTATAGGAAAAAGAGTGACTGGATGGATGGATCATTATAGGGAAAAGAGTGACTGTATGGATGGATGGATGGATCATTATAGGGAATAGAGTGACTGGATGGATGTATGGATCATTATAGGGAAAAATGTGACTGGATGGATGGATGGATCATTATAGGGAAAAAAGTGGCTGGATGGATGGATGGATGGATGGATGGATCATTATAGGGAATAGAGTGACTGGATGGATGGATGGATGGATGGATCATTATAGGGAAAAAGCGTGACTGGATGGATGGATGGATGGATCATTATAGGGAATAGAGTGACTGGATGGATGGATGGATGGATCATTATAGGGAAAAATGTGACTGGATGGATGGATGGATCATTATAGGGAAAAGAGTGACTGGATGGATGGATGGATCATTATAGGGAAAAGAGTGACTGGATGGATGGATGGATGGATGGGATGGATGGATGGATCATTATAGGGAAAAGAGTGACTGGATGGATGGATGGATGGATGGATCATTATAGGGAATAGAGTGACTGGATGGATGGATGGATGGATGGATGGATCATTATAGGGAAAAGAGTGACTGGATGGATGGATCATTATAGGGAAAAGAGTGACTGGATGGATGGATGGATGGATGGATCATTATAGGGAATAGAGTGACTGGATGGATGGATGGATGGATGGATCATTATAGGGAAAAGAGTGACTGGATGGATGGATGGATCATTATAGGGAAAAGAGTGACTGGATGGATGGATGGATGGATCATTATAGGGAATAGAGTGACTGGATGGATGGATGGATCATTATAGGGAAAAGAGTGACTGGATGGATGGATGGATGGATGGATCATTATAGGGAATAGAGTGACTGGATGGATGGATGGATGGATGGATGGATGGATGGATCATTATAGGGAAAAGAGTGACTGGATGGATGGATCATTATAGGGAAAAGAGTGACTGTATGGATGGATGGATGGATCATTATAGGGAAAAAAGTGACTGGATGGATGGATCATTATAGGGAAAAGAGTGACTGGATGGATGGATGGATGGATGGTTGGATCATTATTGGGAAAAAAGTGACTGGATGGATGGATGGATCATTATAGGGAAAAAATTGACTGGATGGATGGATCATTATAGGGAAAAGAGTGACTGGATGGATGGATGATCATTATAGGGAAAAGAGTGACTGGATGGATGGATGGATGGATGGATCATTATAGGGAAAAGAGTGACTGGATGGATGGATGGATCATTATAGGGAAAAATTTGACTGGATGGATGGATCATTATAGGGAAAAGAGTGACTGGATGGAAGGATGGATGGATGGATCATTATAGGGAAAAGAGTGACTGGATGGATGGATGGATGATTGTAGGAAAAAGAGTGACCAGATAGATAGATGGATGGATAGATGGATGGATAGATGGATCATTAATGGGAAAAGAGTGACCAAATGGATGGATGGATAATTAAAGGGAAAAAAGTGACTGGATGGATGGATGGATGGATGGATGGATGGATGGATGGATGGATCATTATAGGGAGAAGAGTGACCAGATAGATGGATGGATGGATGGATGGATCATTATATGGAAAATAGTGACCAGATAGATAGATAGATAGATAGATATTTGCTTCTTACTTTTGACTTCATTTTGGATGCCGTTGTTGTCAGGCTTTTGTCTGTTTTTTCTCCTGTTCTGGCTTCTCACTCTATAGGACAACATCAGCAACACGAGGCACAGAATCACACCACACTTCATCCTTACTGCTTATTCACACCTACAACCTACAGACAAAACAGGTTATACACAGCATAAACATATATGTTTTTATAAGTTTAAACATTATTTATTGTGACTAAATCAACCTGAATACATTAGGTTACACCAACAAAAAGGGGCAGATCGAGTAGAAATGGATCCTTAAGGTAACAACTGAGCATTTTAACTTTTTACAGTGCTCTTTTAATTGTTTTCCAAACAATTTGAATATTTGCCAAAAATAATTAATTGGCCCTTTTAGGAAAAAAACATTAAAGTACATACTAACTGACAACTCCTCAACAATAGCATTGTAGATGCAACTCTCGAAATCAGTATTCCTGGAAAAATCTTGTTTTCATCCAAGCCATCTCCACTACTGTTTTGGCTATTTCTATTTGACTATTCAGACTATTATCCTCTACTATTTTGTGAATATTTTGAGTCCTATAGATTTTAATTGCAGTGATTAATAATGCAGTTAGATATTAAATCAACCAATTATACTGATGGTTACAATACAATACAAGGTTCTACATCTAATAATCTTCATCTTGACTCTAGGAATTATGAGGGGTCAAGAGGGACATATCCTGCGAGCTGTCCTGAGTCATGCACTGTCATTTTCATCCCTGAATCTGCTCTAAAATCAGTGCATTAGTGCAAAGTGGCACAAATGTGCTGCTGTGTTTATTACTGTTATTTTGCTTAAAAATATTTACATTTTATTTGATCACAAGAATTTTGTTCCTTTTATTTTATGATTGTATACCTCTTTATACTTCAGCTGTATACTTTTTGTAGCTTCTGCTACCATTGTAACCATAGTTTTTGCCAAAATACCATAGGTACAGCAGTTGTTGTTTCTATAACAAAACTTTGGGGAAAAAATGGTACTAGCCAACACCATCAGATATAACACTATTATATTGATTTATAATTTTACAGCAGTAACAATAACTGTGTTGTTTAATTAATAGAAAAAAATACATGTGTATCATTGAAACTCATACATAGCATCATATTAGCATTATAATAAAACAGAAAATCACTCAATCTGACTCTGTGCTATAGTTTAGATAATTTTTTTCACAAAAAACATGTCATACACAAATAAAAGTCAAAAATCTTTTCAGTAAAGTAGACGATGTGCGCCTCCACACATTCAATAAAATAACAAATGTAATATGAAAACTTAAAAATAGGAACTTATTATGGTGGTCTATTAACCCCTACCAAAATGTTCACTGCAGTTCTGTCCGTGTCTTTAATAATCCACTCATTAATAATCCAAATCAATCACAGGGATCCAATTACATCCTCATCATATGTGATATCGTAGTATGAGAGGGCTAGAGGCAGAATAACCAAAGTTTCATTGAGTCCAGTAAATAGTCTCTGAATAAATAAATAATACTCTCTCTCTCTATACTCCCTCAGTGCTCAATGTGCCTGTGTCCTGACAGTTACCGGCTGACTGCTCTGGGACTTATAGTGTTAAAACCCCCTTTTGTCTGTGGACTGGGAGGGCAATTATTTTGACAGGGTTAATTCCTGTATCTGAAAATTATGCCTCTCTTATCGGTTTACAGACACAATGGTGTACTGTATGTGGAAAAAAAGGAAATGTGCCTTAAATTACAGTATATTATATTACAAATATAGTAATTGCTTTATTACTGACATTTATAGGACTTCATTAAAAGCAGATGGCAGAGGAAAATCCTCAGAGAAATCTGCAGGTCTAAACTGGTGTCTTTGGTGTCCTCAAGCTATAAAATATATGCCTCTTTTAAAAAACAGAAGCCTGCTCTCGCCTAAAAAATTATGTAACTTTTTAGTAGGAGTACTTTATATTTATACTGCAGATTTTGTTTCCTTATCTCCACAGTGATCTGTTCTTTTTCAAAAAATAATACACTTTTATTCAAGGTTGTCAAATAATCTGTTGCTTAATGCATATTATTGTTTTCTCTGCATATGAATTTCTTTACAAAATATACAATATGTTATGTATTTATTTCTAAATGGATGAGTTGGACCAGATTTTTTATTTATGTATTGGTCACTATCTGTCCATTTGTGAAAATTTCATAGTTTTGATGACTTCACTCTAAAATGTGGAAAACAGAAATAATAAAAAGCTCATAAACGGTCACCTCATACCCTGTTCACAACTTCTCTGTCCTCTTTCGAATGTATGACAATAAACACACTTTCCTCGACCCATCTGATAAAATTCAGCCCAGTTTTTTAAAAAAATAAAGTGTGGAATCCATCAAGTCCTCTTGATTGCCCAATGAGTGAAATACCTCTCTGCCTGACAAGCTACAAACATTTGACGGGGCAAGGTACTCGAAATGACTTACAGGGAGGAGGAGTCAGAGATCATCAGTGAAAAATTATAGCAAATACAGCAACAGCAGTCAATGAGTTATTACTGGTATCAATACTTAGGAGAAATGTCATATGCTATTGGTATGCCTCTGACAGTTAAAATGTTAACAATCATAAACCTGTTTAATACTAAACATCCTTTTGTTGGAGTAAAAACTAAGCCATATTTAAAAGATTAGATCACATTACACATGTTTTTTGACAATTTTTCACAAGTCATATTTTTTAACTACACTTAAGATGTCACTCGCAGAACTAAGTCATAAGCTTTCACTTTCTTGAGGGGAAAGTTGTCAACTGATGCAAGTGATATATCAGCATGTCTACAATATTTATATCCTTAATATTTCTTCCTGATTAGAAAAGTGGCTGTTCAACATGAATTGTTCAGGTGTTAAAAGGTTAAATGTTTGACTCCATCATATTTGGTTGATAATGTACCTAAATCATCCTTCTATGAAACTGTCATTGCATTTTAAATGTGATAAGATGGGCCTATACACTATTTCTTAAAAATGTGAGATTAATTCTGGATAATACTGTAGCTCAGTAGTTCTCAACTGGTTTTGCTTTGGGACCCAGATTTTTTTTGGACATTAAGTGGCGACCCAACATAGTAAAAAATGTAACCTGTATTTAATGTAGCCAGGGTCGAATATTCTTTTATCGTGTACAGTCTTGTACATGGTTTTCAAGTATAAGGGCATGTTTTAAGTGACATTATTTTTGTTGCTGATGTCAACAGCAAAAGATACAGGATCTCCCCCCTTTTAAAAATTGATGAGCCATTTAATTTATATGAGCCTATTATATTCATTACCCCATTTATTTCTTAATATCGAACATCATTCAAACATAACATACTGTATATTACACAGGAGGATATGTTTGTCCATAAGTTTTCCATAAGTCTTTATTTAATATGAAACTATTACATTTTTGTGAAAATATCACAGTAACTGTTACTATTGTAAAATCATGATACATTATAGTAAGGGTGATGATGTGTAATTTGAAAAACCTTTATTGTAGCGTATAACACTCTGTTGCACTTTTCCTCCTAAGAGCTGTTTTGTATGTCAAGGCAGTCTACAGTTTGAGAGGTTTGACTTCCTCCATAGAGCTTTAAACTAGAACATTCTCACAAAAATGTAGATGGGTCACATCAGTTTTGTGGTCTGCGCCGTGATATCAAGGGAAGCCTGGTTGACGTGCACACGCTCCAAAGATAAAGTAGGTTAGAGCAGAACAGATCATTGACGCAAGTGGTTCTGTCATGAATCTCACCACTTGCATGCAAAAAAAAACATGCTTCAGTCGCACCACAAAAATGTCACATTGCATATGAGAAGCATATTTAGCGCATATAATGTGGCAAACATGAGATTATTATTGAACTTACCTCAGCTGCCTGAAATGTCACTTGAGTTGCAGCTGAACATTTTTCAATAAAGACAGAACCGTGGCATTGTTCTTTCCCAACTGTTCACTACCCTATCCAAACAGACCTGCGACCCACTTTTGGGTCACGACCTACCAGTTGAGAAACACTGCTGTTGGGCCTCATCTATTCAGATAGAAGACAAAGGCAAGTCGTAAAACCTAACTCAGCCCCCACCTTCCAAGTCGTAAATTTTACTGATAAAAATCACGCCAAAATCAAACAAAGGGAGTCCAAAACAGACTACAAATCCATGAAGCCTTGCTCACTAAAGGATCGAACTCTCAACTCCTATTGGATGAGGCACACAACAGAACGTCCCTCAAACATGACATCATCAGGACTTGAAATACTTCTGAAATGCTTCCAGAATTTACTTCCAGCGACTTTGTTCACCGAATATAGATGTAGCTCTTTTTGCTGCTCTCAGGTGCAACCTCGTGGCACAAGGAAGTAATGTCCAACTTGAATCTGTAGCCATACAATCTCCATCTCGCTGGACGAGTTGAGATTATTCTGTGTTCAACCAAACACTCTAACGGATCCGAAGGAGACCGCCGAGCAATTCGCATCTTCATCCGTTTGCCTACAGAAGTGAAGAGATTAAAGATTTCTCTTCCATCTTCAATCAAGTCGACATTTCTGAGTTCTCCGCCAGCCCGCCGAGAATCAACAGCTGTACCGCCCGCCGACAATCAATAGCCGTACCGCCCGCCGACAGAGCGAGGAAACGGCCTCCTGTCATCACATGAGCCTCAAGGAACCGGGTCAGAGTTAAAGGACGGAGGAAAACACATTCTACCTGTGTCCTCATGCGATTCAAGTAAGAGGTTTATGTCTGGGCAGAGATAGAATATTATAGTGTGTTATTCTTGTGTTTCAAGGTTTTGCTTGTACAGTTTACGGACCGCCATGTCCGCTCATTATTAATACTCAGGGTATTAATTATCACAAGTTTGTTTTGCTGTATTGTGGTCCAACCAAATTGGATTGTTGTGCAATTTCGCCACCGCGGGTGAGACAGCAACTGAGTTCATCCATTAAAGAGTTAAATAACGCGGGACTGTTTATGAACCGTCCACCGCGTCTCTGAGCGATGAACTAAACAGCTGCTTTCTCTCCCACGATCGCGAAATCAGCTATAGGGCTGTCACTTCTCTCTCTCTCTCTCTCGTATTAATCACACACACACACACACACACACACACACACACACACACACACATAGGCACGCGACCCCTCACAAACATTCTGGCACACATTTTGGCTCGTAGATAGCTTAAATGCTAAAGCCCAGCTTTGTCCCTAAGCTATCGTACAAGCGGATATACACGGTAACTGGTAGACGCCATCTCCGCCCCCATTCGCGGTCATATTCCCTGGCCGGAAGTCCCGCGTGACATACTCTCCACGAGAGTCACGTCCGCTATTTTGTGCGCGTCCCTCCTTACACACACACTGTCACACACACACACACCCTATGTGTTATAGAATTATTTTTATTTCCATATCTAATCATATCACTGTTTACTTTGTAGATGTAAGTCGGAAGTTTATTGACTGCACTGTACTAATTATTAATTGATATTACTGCATAAATAAACTTTGTTTATATTACAAAGAGAAGTATTTTGGTTTGTTGTGCATACACCTGTGTCATGCTGACAGGATGTCAGTGCTTAGATTCAAACCTTCATTCATTGTTTTTTTTCCCGAAAATCGATATTCTTCAGATGTCAATTTTCCTAAGAGAACGATCTAATATTGAGACTGTTATACTATCTGGTTATTAGTCCCTAATTCCAGGGTGGTGCCCCATCAATGTTAATCCTTATTAATATTCTATTGATTTTTGATAATTGATAATTATCTTTGATGATTGAATTTGAAGGATCAATAAGCTAGTGTTAATTTTAATTAATGTTTCATCGATGTTAACAGTTAACGATTCTCTTTGATAATTGTTGATTTAAAGGATTAAAAAAAGCTAACATTGATTCTCATCAATGTTCTATTGATTTTAATAATTAATAATTATCTTTGATAATTATTAATTATTGCTAATAACCAAACTTGCTCCTAAACGTAGCACACTACATTTACTGGAACCCATTCAATTGATTAATTTAAATATTAATTAATATCTACAGAAATAATTATTAATTATTTCTGATAGTAACACTGATCTAAACAACCAGTAAAGCCCTACACTGCTGTATATGGCTTTATAGTACCTCAAAAGGTATATTTACTGCAGACATCCACAAAATATGATATGATATGCCAGTCTCTGCTGTTTCCTTTGAATAATGTGACATGTTAATTTCTTATACAAATTGTTTACTGATTTGTTGAGTTTGACAAAATAAGTTGACAGTTTCTCTTTGCTGTTTTAGATGAATTCATTTTTTTAATTATCTTATCTCTGTTTTTCAAGGCAAAAAAAATAAATAAGTAAATTCCAAGTAAATCTTCTGCCCAGGGCACATCAAGGAGTCATGACAAGGAAAGAACTGATGGAGTGCCTTTTTTAATTACTCTTTGCCTTTAAGCATGTGCAAAAGAACCAACCGCAGTATGATCTTAAAGCTAGTAAACTTTACCCATTTTGAACTTTATGTGTTCAACATTTTAAAAAATTATATGTTCAAAATGCTGCGTAGATTTGCTGTTGTGCAGTGCGAAAAGACAGTTTAACAGCCCTGGGAACTTACATTCACGACCACAGGGTATAAAAAGTTTCTTGAACTCATAGTGCTTGGGTGATTTGTTAAACATGTCAGAAGGTGATATGGAGAACCCTTCTTGAGGCAGTAAGCACATCCGTAGAGTTGAAAGATCTGATGCTGCGAACATTTAGTGCAAACTGCTTGTAGAAGTTTCTAAAAAGGCAGCTAAATACATTATTAAGCATGTAAAATGCATTTTGTCAGCATGTTGTTTACCTTTATCTTCTTCAGCAATGGGTCAAGGTCATGTCTTTATTGGTGCCTGGCAGTAATGCAGGTAGGTTACTTGAACACTAGAAGGTCATGAACTTCAGATAACATTGCAGTGTGAACAAAATAATATATTCATGTTCAGATTTAAGTAAAGTACATATATGAGTATTTTTCCAGTACTGATAAAATAAAACTAATCCCAGATATTCTCTGCATATTCAAAACCTTAAGCAAGGTGTATTGTCACACAAGTACCAATTCTTTGCTCAAGTTATACAAACAGAACTGTGTCTGGACTTGCAATTATATGGCAGCTGCTTGACCTTGGGCAACTCCTCACCAAAATATTGAGCAGAATGGAAACCACTTATTGCTGATCAAATAATCATGTTAACAATTTAAAACAACTGAATGAGCCCTGTGGGCATATTTTACTCTAATGGCCTTATTCCTCATGAAGATATCTTGTCTTGTCAAATAGAGGAGTTACTCAACATGACAACTATATTGAAGTGACTGGTTGAGGTATTTGGCTCATTCACCCCCTTCAGACAGTTTGACATTTCATGAGTGATGAATTTTGTAATGGTACTTGCATTTTTTCCCCACAGAAATATTAACCTCCCTCACATGATGAAAGAGAAAAATAGCAAGAATTTAGTCAGAACAGTATGAAGGATTTTTGCTGGTCAGATGAAGTCAGACTGAGCATTGAGGAAGATGCAATTAAAATTATCCAATAAATTCTGCTTATTTTTACCATCACTTCGTCTCCTGCCTTCTGCTATATTTCCCATACTGACTCTGTCAGCCTCTTAGACTGCTAGAAGAATTAACCTAACAAGCTGTTGATATTGACTGGGTTTTTTATATCAGCCAGAACTCTGATTTTTGGATATCTTCTGACAGAGAGAGAGGTCTCGTGGCAGACTGGATCTAACATTCATTCAATCCTCTAGTCATCTGAGTGGCATAAATTACATAGAAACTTTTATGACTTTATTCAACAATTAGTTCCAGTCCTTAAATCTTCCAAAAGTGCTTATATTCTAGACCATATGTGAGAGCAGAGCAGGATTTTTGAATGTCTGAATTTTCTAGCGCAAGTGGAATCTGGGGAGGGGAGTTGCCTGTAGCGATGAGTGGGTGTTTGTCAGAGCGTCATTTTTAATGGGTTTCTACAAGAACATTTAGGACCTTGTCCCAAATGTTGCACTTGATGTGGACTTGCGGTCTTGCAGACTTCAACGGCTGCCACATGGGTGTGTCCGTGATGTCTGTGACCGGAGCGTCCCATTTGTCGTGCAAGTACCCCCTTTGCGGGAACTACTGTATGTGCCATTGATCCCCACTTCTGTTCAAGCCCACACTGATGCAAGCTTCAAAGTGCACCTCTACCTGACAGTCTATATGCAGCATTACCTCACCAAAGTGTGGACTTGGAGACGGCTTCGGATATGCAATGGCCCAGGAGAGATTCTACTACACAGTAATGCTACTGTGCATGCCTCTGTCAGGATCCTGCCTTCACTGTCTGGTCATTTTTCTTACTCTTTAATGTCAGGATCTTGACACATGTTCTATGTGTTTTGACTGTTGTTTTCCCAATGTGCTCTCTGTCTTGTGTTTTGACCCCGCCTCCCTCATTTGCCCAGCTATCACTCTGATTATTAGTTCATTTGTTTCACCTACCCTCCTGTTTGCCTTTGTCAGTCTGTTTAGGTCTTGTAATTTTTTCCTTTGTTATTTTGTCAGTATCTATTTTTGTTGAAGTGTTACTGTAAAGAAAAACCATTATTAAAGTTTTATATAAAAACAGACACCCCCTATATATTTTTCGGATTAATGTAACTTTTCTAGTTGAGTCTTGCATAATGGTATTACACCGCCACACCAGTAGGTGGCGCTTTGGTGCTTTTGTGGAAAACGCATGAGACTGTCATTCTCCCAGTTCGTGTGCTCCATGGCTGTGTCTCGTTTGGAAGGCTGCGTCCTACGTCATCGAGGCTGTCTCGTTTCATAAAAGCGAGTAGGACACTTCGAATGCAGCCTTCGAATGTGACCTTCTTTCATGGGAACTCGGAGGACGCATGAGGTGTATCCTTCGTGGGCACTCATAACCCACAATTATTTGCTTCAACGGAAACGTCTAAAAAAATGATGCCAATTTGCCCCTAAATATGATGTTCAAATGCAAGGATTGTTAATTCCCAAGTTGCAGTACCTCAGTAGATGGGTGCAGAGTATATAATATGTCTAATTATATTCATATACACTACCAGTCAAAAGTTTTGAAACACTTACTCATTCTTTATTATAATTTTTTTCACATTTTTGAATAATAGTAAAGTCATTAAAACTATGGAATAACATAAATGGAACTATGGGAATTATGTTGTGACTATGCATCAATTAAACCCATTGCTTAATTACTTTTATAACTCTCTGCAAATTAATACACTTGAGAACATATATAAACTTTTCACAACTCACTTAAACTCTTTATAACACTCTGTTACACGTTTTCATTGTCATAATGAATAATAAGGGCCAATAAAGGCATATTTTAATTAGATGTTGGTCTTTCCCCAGTTGCGTCTAGTTCACTATGAGCTGTGTCTCGTTTCGAAGGCTGCATACTAGGTAGGATGCGTCCTTTGAAGGCTGCAGTATACCGAGCGTCCTCCTTTAAACAAGCCTCGTTTAAACGAGACGCCCTTCGTAGGACAAACGGATATGGAACGTAACATGGTTGCTATGAAAGCACGCCATTTTTTAAAAAGCGCGAGCACTTTGAGTGAGAAGGGAACAAATTCCCTTTGGAAGGGAATGTATGAGGTGCATTTTAGGAGAGTTATAATGATGTAAAGAGAAAAGAAAATAGATTTGTACTTTTAGTCTAATACTTTATTTTAAATATACACTACCGTTCAAAAGTTTTGAAACACTTGACTGAAATGTTTCTCATGATCTTAAAAATCTTTTGATATGAAGGCGGATGCTTAAATGTTTGAAATTAGTTTTGTAGACAAAAAAAAAATTGTGCCACCATATTAATTTATTTCATTATAAAACTAAAATGTAATAAAAAAAATAAAATAAAAAAAACATTTTTGAAATTGAAGACTTGGACCAAATAATAAAGAAAAGCAGCCACTAAGTGCCCAACATAGATGGGTACTCCTTCAATACTGTTTAAAAAGCATCCCAGGGTGATACCTCAAGAAGTTGGTTGAGAAAATGTCAAGAGTACATTTCTGCAAATTCTAGGCAAAGTGTGGCCACTTTAAAGATGCTAAAATATAACACAGTTTTGATTTATTTTGGATTTTGGATTAATTGATGCATGCGTGAGTGAAATGGGAGCATGTGCATTAAGGGAAGGATATGACTGAATAACTAAGGTTCATCTATAACTGTTATATTATATTTTTCATAGTTTTGTTTTTTTGTGAATTTCATATGTAAAGTATATTATAGTATTGTGTGTGTGTGTGTGTGTGTGTATATATATATATATATATATATATATATATATATATATACAGGTGCATCTCAATAAATTAGAATGTCGTGGAAAAGTTCATTTATTTCAGTAATTCAACTCAAATTGTGAAACTCGTGTATTAAATAAATTCAATGCACACAGACTGAAGTAGTTTAAGTTCTTTAGTTCTTTTAATTGTGATGATTTTGACTCACATTTAACAAAAACCCACCAATTCACTATCTCAAAAAATTAGAATACATCATAAGACCAATAAAAAAAAACATTTTTAGTGAATTGTTGGCCTTCTGGAAAGTATGTTCATTTACTGTGTATGTACTCAATACTTGGTAGGGGCTCCTTTTGCTTTAATTACTGCCTCAATTCGGCGTGGCATGGAGGTGATCAGTTTGTGGCACTGCTGAGGTGGTATGGAAGCCCAGGTTTCTTTGACAGTAGCCTTCAGCTCATCTGCATTTTTTGGTCTCTTGTTTCTCATTTTCCTCTTGACAATACCCCATAGATTCTCTATGGGGTTCAGGTCTGGTGAGTTTGCTGGCCAGTCAAGCACACCAACACCATGGTCATTTAACCAACTTTTGGTGCTTTTGGCAGTGTGGGCAGGTGCCAAATCCTGCTGGAAAATGAAATCAGCATCTTTAAAAAGCTGGTCAGCAGAAGGAAGCATGAAGTGCTCCAAAATGTCTTGGTAAACGGGTGCAGTGACTTTGGTTTTCAAAAAACCAACACCAGCAGATGACATTACACCCCAAATCATCACTGACTGTGGAAATTTAACCCTGGACTTCAAGCAACTTGGGCTATGAGCTTCTCCACCCTTCCTCCAGACTCTAGGACCTTGGTTTCCAAATGAAATACAAAACTTGCTCTCATCTGAAAAGAGGACTTTGGAACACTGGGCAACAGTCCAGTTCTTCTTCTCCTTAGCCCAGGTAAGACGCCTCTGACGTTGTCTGTGGTTCAGGAGTGGCTTAACAAGAGGAATACAACAACTGTAGCAAAATTCCTTGACATGTCTGTGTGTGGTGGCTCTTGATGCCTTGACCCCAGCCTCAGTCCATTCCTTGTGAAGTTCACCCAAATTCTTGAATCGATTTTGCTTGACAATTCTCATAAGGCTGTGGTTCTCTCGGTTGGATGTGCATCTTTTTCTTCCACACTTTTTCCTTCCACTCAACTTTCTGTTAACATGCTTGGATACAGCACTCTGTGAACAGCCAGCTTCTTTGGCAATGAATGTTTGTGGCTTACCCTCCTTGTGAAGGGTGTCAATGATTGTCTTCTGGACAACTGTCAGATCAGCAGTCTTCCCCATCATTGTGTAGCCTAGTGAACCAAACTGAGAGACCATTTTGATGGCTCAGGAAACCTTTGCAGGTGTTTCGAGTTGATTAGCTGATTGGCATGTCACCATATTCTAATTTTTTGAGATAGTGAATTGGTGGGTTTTTGTTAAATGTGAGCCAAAATCATCACAATTAAAAGAACCAAAGACTTAAACTACTTCAGTCTGTGTGCATTGAATTTATTTAATACACAAGTTTCACAATTTGAGTTGAATTACTGAAATAAATGAACTTTTCCACAACATTCTAATTTATTGAGATGCACCTGTATATATAAGATAATTAATGAATAACTATATAAATATACAGTATGTATATTGTTATATACACTCACTTATTCGTGTAATTATCTAATCAGCCAATTGTGTGGCAGCAGTGCAATGCACAAAATCATGCAGATACAGGTCAGGAGCTTCAGTTAATGTTCACATCAACCATCAGAATGGGGAAAATGTGATCTCATTGATTTCAACCATAGCATTATTGTTGGTACCAGATGGGCTGTTTTGAGTATTTTTGTAACTGTTAATCTCCTGAGATTTTCACACACAACAGTCTCTAGAGTTCACTCAGAATGATGCCAAAAACAAAAAACATCTAGTGAGCGGCAGTTCTGTAGACAGAAACACCTTGTTGATGTGAGAGGTAAATGGAGAATGGCCAGACTGGTTCGAGCTGACAGAAAGGCTATGGTAACTCAGATAACCACTCTGTACAATTGTAGCGAGCAGAATAGCATCTCAGAATGCACAACATGTCGAACCTTGAGCTGAGATGGGCTACAACAGCAGAAGACCACATCGGGTTCCTTTTCTGTCAGCCAAGAACAGAAAGCTGAGGCCGCAGTGGGCACAGGATTACCAAAACTGGACAGTTGAAGACTTGAAAAACGTAGCCTGGTCGTCTGAATCTCGATTTCTGCTGAGGCATACAGATGATAGGGTCAGAATGTGGCACCAACAGCATGAATCCATGGACCCAATGTGCCTTGTGTCAACAGTCCAGGCTGGTGGCGGTGGTGTAATGGTGTGGGGAATGTTTTCTTGGCATACTTTGGGCCTGTTAATACCATTCAGTCATCACTTAAAACCAACAGCCTATTTGAGTATTGTTGACAATGTGCATCCCTTCAAGTCCACAATTTACCCATCTTCTAATGGCTACTACCAGCATGATAATGCACCATGTCACAAAGAAAAAGTCATCTCAAACTGGTTTCATGAACATGACAATGAGTTCACTGTCCTTCAGTGGCCTTACCAGTCACTGGATATGAATCCAAAAGAACACATTTGGGATGTGGTAGAATGGGAGATTCGCAGCATGAATGTGCAGCTGACAAATCTGCAGAAATTGTGTGATGCAATCATGTCAGCATGGAACAGTATCTCAAAGGAATGTTTCCAACAACTTGTGAAATCCATGCTACGAAGAACTGAGGCTGTTTTGAGAGCAAAGGGAGGCCCTACCCAGTATTTAGGCCCTTTCCCACTGGCGGTACTAAAGGCCATTTTAGGTACTTTTCCCTGGGACTTGAAGTTTTCATCGCTTTCGCACCTGAGGTACCATAGTTCCTCGGAACCTTTTTAGGGGGATTTTAAGCTCCTACTCTGGAGTAGGAACTTTGGGGATATAGGGACTGTGGCAGACTGTGGGAGGTGATGCAGCCTGTGATTGGTCAAAAACCTATGACACACAAAGCATTGAAAAATGAGAGGAGTCCACAGCTGCCTTTGTAAACAACTAAAACCAACAAAGTATCCAAAGAGGATAACTTTAAAAAGTAAAGTGACGTGTCAAACACAAGAAACTGTTAGAAAAGTTAGTTTCATTGATTTATCAAAACAGGCAATTGTCCAGGTCCTCTCCCTGTCAATTCAACTTAATAAAGCAATGGAGGATGGAGTTCTCCTCCTACACATACTGTATTAGATAAGTACTGTAAATGTTAATGTATAAGGAAGGGGGCTCCATTGATTTATAAATGTTTGCATTAATCTTAGTCTGTAGATGGCACTGCATGATTTGTTCCACTTGTATACTGTATTGATAAGTGTTGGGTTGGTGATCGAAAAGATTATAACACATAGACTATTTTAAGATATAAGGGAGAGGAGATCATCTGTATACAGGAGCATAATTACCAGCAGAAACATAAAGCCTAAATAAAACATAAAACATTTAAATCCACCGCAATATTTTATTGTTTTAATCCAGGGGTGAAAAGTAATTGTTTAAAAATACTTAAGTATTATACTTTAGTATTTTTGGGATTTGTACTTTATTCGAGTGCAATTTAAATGGAATACTTGTACTTTTACTTAATCACATTTCCAATTTTATTTAAACTTGAAAAGTACAAATTAAATATTTGCAGATCATAGTCATGGGCCAAGATCATCGAGAATGCAGAAAGATCTTTCTGACCAGGTTCCATGATACAACAGATTTGAAGGAAATACAATGGCTGATCGAAGATTTTAATCTGAACATTGCACATTGGAGTGTTATCAACGTTTGAATCCGCCCGGGCCAGCTGGGTGGATTAGAGGGGGGACTATTATGGGACAATACACACATTATTCAGCAAGCAGTGTTCTACACTCTGTAATGGAACAGCATTAGGCATGCAGTGTTCCACACACATTCCCTGTATGGGCCACCTGTGTCCTTGTATTGGGCAAGCCTGGGCAGACAGAAGGGAGGATGGAACTGATACGAACTTGAAGCCTTTGTGTTGTGGCCCCCAGAGTTGTCTTTCAGTGAATAATGTTCTTGTTCCTATGCTTGTTTCTCATGAAGTACAAAGCAGCTGTTATTTCTGATTCTGCTATAATGCTTATCACATATTTCTGCTATGCTGTCATCTGTAAGTTTCTAGAATGTTCTTTGTTAGATTTTCTTCCAACAAACCAATCGAATTTAACAACATCCTCCCTCACACAATCTCCTCTCTTGATTTCATTCTATCTAGAAAAAAGTAAATTTTTTAATACTTAATTACAATTTAATGTAAATACTTTTCTACTAGGATAGTTGGACTTTTAATTGAGAAACATTTTCACTCAGTATCCATACTTTCACTTTCACAAGTATTTCTGAGTACTTTTTACACCTGTGGTTTGAGCTTTCAGTACTGATTTACATATTTTCCTCCCTGGAAAATTCCCTCATGGAACATCACTTCTCCATGTCGCTCTTGATCCTCATCAGCACCCGATGACAACCTAGTGGTAAAAACAAAACTGGAGCAAATGAAGATTTTACATTGGCACTCTACTGTTTTTCATGCAATGCCAGGATGTACAAGGTTAAACAACTGAAATTTTAGAGGTGAATTTGCAAAGCAAATTATAATGGACTGAATATTACCTGTTGAATAATTGAAATGAAAAAAAAAAATAATAATATTTTGGAACTGAATTTTGGAAGGTGAATATTTATTATTTATCCCCCCAAAAATTCAAGCACTGTTAATGCAATGTTGCAATTACTGCAATTCAGTGTGTTTTTTGTTTCAGAGACATTTGTCATTATTATTCTACCATATGAATTACCCTGGATATACAGTATTAGTCACAATTCTGTCTATTTTTATTTTATTTTTTTAACCGTTTTTTTTAGTTTTAAGCTGTAAGTGAGGAGTTTTTCTTCTCTCTGCAGGCTTTGTAAGTGTAGTACTGGTGAGGAAGGTTTTGCTGCTCTGGCTTTAGCTCTATGATCAAACCCCTCACACCTGAGAGAACTCAATCTGAACTTTAATAAACTAGGAGTCTCAGTATTGAAGCTGCTTTCTATACTGGAGGATCCACAATGTAAACTGGAGAAGCTACAGTGAGTTATTCATTTGCTCTTTTCATTTTATTTTATAAAGTTTTAAATTCACATCTAAAGGAGAAATTATTTAGTAGTTCCATCAGAATATGTTGTTGCACATCTATAAAATCTTTCATGAATCTAACATGATCACTGCTGAAAAGAACTAACAGTTTGTAGTCTGTAGAGTAACTATCACCTACAAAAACTTCTGTTTTCTGTCTTAAACAACAAGTCTATAATACTCACATTGGTGAAAACGTCTTGGTACGAGAAAAGGTCTTGTAACCTTAGTCCTCTAAAACATGGGAATGAGACGCTGTTTCAGAAGCTGATGCTGGGAACACTCCCCAGGGGCGATGACCTTGAAACCGTATACCATCACGGCAATTTGATTGGATGGTGACGCTTGGTGCTCCACCCCATGCTTATGTCATCATGGGCATAGGAAAGTGGGAATCACAAACCAACGGCTCGATAACAAGACAGAGACACTGGCCATCCCAGGTAGTGGTCCAATATCTTAACACATTTTCCCGGTTAACAAGAAGGAGGGGAGCAGAGCTATCATCTGGCCAAGGGCTTTTGTATAATGACACTAACCAAACAGTGTAGTGAAACATTGCATGCATACTGTCATTCACACCAGTGAGAATAGAGATACCACAGTTTTTGGTCTAACACCAATACTAACCAATTGGTCAGTGATCAACCCTCTTACTCTGTAAAGATCTGAGAAGAGAGGGAACTTTGACAGATGCCAAAGCAAGTAGGAGCATATTCTTCAAAGAGAGTATGCGTATGCTTACCGCCTCTAGTGGCTCAAACAGGGAACCCGTGAATGCGTTTAACAGCGCAAGTGCATTTAACAGCGCTAAGTCCCATATGGTATTGGGCCGAGAAAGGGTCTTAGCTGTCTTGCACCATGCAGAAATATGCTGACAAGAGGGTGTTTGCCTTTAGAAAAGCCCTCAGAGGTCACGAGTGGTTGCTATGTTAACAACATTAACTTTGAGCATGGATGGAGTGAGTCCTGTATCCAAACCCTCTTTCAGGAAGGAAAATATCGTCTGCAAAGGGCAATCGTTTTTGGTCCTAAACCAGGGAGAAAAACCAATCAGCAAAGAGTTGCCACTTTAGGGCATACAGCAGCCTTGTTGAGGGGGGCCTGGCCTTTTGTATGGCTTTTAGCACCAGTTGCGACAACCATATTGTGTCAGATAAGCCCCCGTTTAGAGGCCAAACATGTAGTCTCCACAGCTCTGGCTGAGGATTCCAGATTGTGCCCTTAAGCCTGTGAGAGCAGATCTGTCCTCCAAGGAATTTCCCATGGGGAAGCATCTAGCGGCTCTACCTTCTCTGGGAACCCGTGGTTGTTGTGCCATTTCGGCGCAACTACAAACACGTTTTCCTTGTCTTCCCATATCTTGCACAATAGTTGATGTAACAAGCGGACAGGGGAAAAGCATATTTGCATTTCGCGGGTCATCTATGATCTAAGGCATCCAAGCCTAGCGGAGCTTGCTTTCATGGAGCACCAGAGGCGATAATATGTGGTCTCAGGTGAGGCAAACAGGTCCACCTCGGCTTCCCCGAATACCTCCCAAACAATGTTTCCTCTTACGTTTGTTCTTGCTCAGCAAATCCTATTTCTATTGGACAAAAGCTTTGGACACCTGAACAGAATATTTTATATATACATATACATTAAAATACCAAAATTTTTGTTGGTACAAATACCAGTGAAAATTCATAATTATATTGTACAATTACAGTATAATGATATTTGAAATTCTATAGCACAGTAAAAATGGATAAAATGCTATTATTCTACTGAATACACTCCTTTGTTTAAAAAGTTAAATATTAATGTAAATATAAACATATTAAATAAAAACAATGGCCTGTTGCCTTAGTGTTTCTCAATGAAGTAAACACCGCTTCATGTTTTTTAATTATTCAGGTAAATAGTCATAATAATTAAGAAGAAGCTGGAATGCAGTCCCCTTGAAAGTGAATCTAAAGAATGGCCTGCAGCAAGGGGTTATCCACACATATGCGTCTTGAAAATCGCTTGACACAAACCAGTCCAGCGGACAAACATAAGACAAAATCTGTCTCTGAGTAACCATCTTCAATAGAGACTAATAAGTGTCCAAATTAAGCACCTCAAGTCCAGTATGGACCACAGTCCACAGTTCTACTTGGAGACTAGAAAATTAGCAGCTGTAAAAAGCCGTTCTGTGCCTCACACGCCGGTACTTCCTTTATCGCATCTTTGGTGAGGAGGTATTGTACCTCTGAGTGTAAAATTGGTGTATTCCACACTGTACGGTGTGGGACAGAATGCCGTTGAGGCGAGGCAGTAAAAATCTAGAAGAGTTTTTAAGAGGTGATTCTATGCTGGAGAATGCAGAGGGAAGAACAGAACTCCAACTCGCTGACTGTGAGCAAAAAGAACAGCGAAGCATTGTGTTTGGGGTTCCAGAGCACAAGAGATGTCTATGCTACCCTGAAAGAGGAAAATTCTAATGGTGTTGTGCTGCTACTGAGGCTAATATGCCCTTGATGATGTAAGCATGGGGCGGAGCAGCAAGCTTCACTTCCTCTGGGAGGTGCTCCCATAGCATCAGCTTGTGACATAGTGTAGAAGTTACCTTTCTGAAAGGAAAAGGAACAAAAGACTCCAAAGATTTTTGAGAGTGTAGTGGAGAGACACATCTGATTACATCATTTGCAATGATTTATCGGAAAAGTCCTCATAAAAGAGTACACAGTCTTGTACATTTATTTTTTCCATTTTCAAATAATTTTTTTGTTTAGAATTAAACCTGACTAATTTCAGAGCTGGTTAGTTTGGTTAAATGCTTAGAACACTTTACTAAAGAATTTTCTGAAATGCTTTTCTGCTATGAACATGAATAGAAGAAAAATATCTACCTACATCCTTTAATGGTTTTAAGGAATTATGGGAGTAACCGGCAAGCTGTTAATAATCAGCTATTGCTTTATGCAAGCAATAATACGCATTCAAGAAAAATGGACACAGGCAGAATCTGGTTTAAAACAAAAAACATTGCCTCTTCACCCCTTATCTAGAAGGAAACATGAAAAAGTGCTCACAAATTACAACAGCATCTTACCTATTTCATTGTATACTTTGCTGTCCACGAATAACCCCAAAAGTTCAGATGAAAGGAGAGGGTCTTTCACATAACAGATTTTGAGCCTACTCATTAATATTTTTTGCTTATTGTGCACTGACACATAGGAACTGGGAGACTAGTCAGGATCGAGGGAAAGATGAATGCAGCAATGTACAGAGACATCCTTGATGAAAACCTGCTCCAGAGCGCTCTGGACCTCAGACTGGGGCGAAGGTTCATCTTCCAACAGGACAACGACCCTAAGCACACAGCCAAGATAACAAAGGAGTGGCTATGGGACAACTCTGTGAATGTCCTTGAGTGGCCCAGCCAGAGCCCAGACTTGAACCCAATTGAACATCTCTGGAGAGATCTGAAAATGGCTGTGCACCGACGCTCCCCATCCAACCTGATGGAGCTTGAAAGGTCCTGCAAAGAAGAATGGGAGAAACTGCCCAAAAATAGATGTGCCAAGCTTGTAGCATCATACTCAAAAAAACTTGAGGCTGTAATTGGTGCCAAAGGTGCTTCAACAAAGTACTGAGCAAAGGCTGTGAATACTTATATACATGTGTTTTTTTTTATTTTTATATATATATATTTGCAAAGATTTCAAACAAACTTCTTTCACGTTTTCATTATGGGGTATTATTTGTAGAATTTTGAGGAAAATAATGAATTTAATCCATTTTGGAATAAGGCTGTAACATAAAAAAATGTGGAAAAAGTGAAGCACTGTGAATACTTTCCGGCTGCACTGTAAGTGCTATTCGCAGTGATTCGCTATAACCATAATTAATTTATTAAGCAAATGGATGTTCAATTACAGGAGAGTATCAATATAAAACGAGCAATGTTCTATAGGTCAGTTATGTCAAAATGGCGGTGTGTTTGAGTCCCTCAGCTGTTTTATGTATCAAAAACTGGATTATAAATCCACTGTTAGGAAGAACTTAAATGTGCAGAAGATGCTGGGAAACCAAAGAATGTGCAGTACATGGGGGATTTTTCTTAAGAACAGTGGACAGCTTCACTGCTCAGGACAAAGCAGGAACTTATGAACAAGTCTCACAAAACATACAAACAGCCATTGATCACCAAGGAAGCAACACACCATATTGAGATCCAAGTGGACGTAAACTTTTGAACAGGATAATTTCTGTAAATTCGGTCATTATTTTGTCTTTTGGAATACTTTATATGTAAATACCTGTTAAGTCAAATAGATTCATCAGGGCAGTACTAAATAAAAAAACAAACTGCAATTTTTATGATCCCTCTCTTTTTTTAAGATCTTGCAGATTCTGCATGCTTGATGCAAACTCATTACATTTTAATTTATGTATTTTGTGGTCACTTTCATCCAAAGTTGCTTACAGTGCATTCAACATATAGGCCTACATTGTATCAGTTTCTGAGTTCCATTGGAATCAAACCCACGACATTGGCATTGCTAGCACCGTGCTCTACCAGTCGAGCTGCAGGACATTTCTGCACTCAATTGTGTATAAGGGTAGTTGACTAACGGATAAGAACTTTTTTTCACCCAACATTTCATTTTAGGTTAAATTTATATATTGTATATTTATATATGTACAAGGGAAATTGAACGTTTTAAGATGCCATAATCATATTCCAGAACCAGAGAAACATTTCTAAAAATCTATATCAACAAAATATGCATACTTGTGCAAATGTGTTGTCAAGGAGGTAGAATTTGATACCTGCTTATAACATTATGGCGGACAGGATTGCTGTCCACCATCCCTGGATGCTTTGAACATTGCAGAGGAAATAATCTTGGATGGGCTGTCAGTTAAAGAAGAGTCAGATGAAGTGCAAGTTGAACTGTCATCCACTACAGGACAATTTGTCATTAAAATTAAATAAAATGAGGCTTTCTGTTGGCATTTGGTCAATGTACATAGCTGCAAGAGTCTTCATTTTGTTAACAAAGACAACTATTAACTGTTTCCATCCTAAGGTTTTTTGCGACAAAATGTGTTGCGCATCAAAACGTTTATAGATATAGCTGATGGAAATGCTAATTATCACAAAAATTTCACAAGTGTCGACATAATATTTTTCCGTTTAATTCTAGCACATAAACTCTATGTCGATACTTCAAATATCGTGAAAAACTGGTTTGGAATCACTTTTTGTCTAGAAAATTGGAATTAATGCAAACATATAGTGTCACGACAGAATTCCCGTGTTAATCATGATGACAAGGCATACATCCTTGAAAGCCAATTTATTGTACGTGAAGCATTAATCACACTGTTATGGATCGATCTTAACGGCATACCTGCACAGATCTGATGATGCAAACACATCCGCGTCATGACACTTCCAGGAGTGCCAACACATATATCTCGTATCATGCACCTGTCATCGAAAAGTGCACGGAGAATGAATGGATGGCCACTCTTTGCGATTAATCGCGGAAGCCATCCGTTTATTTATTAAAGTTGCTTTTCCACACCATTCAAAATAATACATGGCAGTCATGGAATTAGCCCACAATAAAAATAGAAAATAATAATAAAAACATTTCTGTGCACAAAGATGTTTTAAATTAAAAATAAATACATACAATACTATGCATCTTCAAAGCATCAGTGTGCTTTTTTGGAACACTCAATTCTTTAAAAGGATTGTTTTGCTTACTTTTGAAAAAATGCCGGCAAGATTCACTGCATTAAATTAACAAACAAAGCATTAAATAAAAATAAATTACCAAACGAAAAAATTACATTGTTAGGCCTATATACTTGCCTTTTCTTTACACAAACTTAAATTAGCCTTACTCTGTTCTGTAGACTAAAAAAGTAAGCTGAATGACACTCTCAAAATGTTCTACACTTTTTTCAAGACTATAAACTATCAGAACTATTTATCCAATGCAGAGTTCACTTACAGAAAACTAGCTTTTGAACATTTTAAAACTTTTAAAAATAACCCGATGGATGGTCCTTAAACTAAGACCGAAAGTTTCCCCCACTACTTGGTACATGATGCCAGCTTGAACAGGGCCATGACGATTCGCTTTCGGGTCGGAACCGATGGCAACCTGTGATAGGCGCAACATCAGGACCAATAATACAGTCCTATCAGAAGGGCAACTGCTCCCTTTCATCGCAATTCCTCTTCTGATTGCATTTATTTGTGAAATTAAAATGACAGTAAGCTGACTAATTTCATTTAACTGTCTCAATACTCTCCCCATTTTACAAAGACTTTGGAGGGAAAAAATTAGGGACATCTGGGATGCGAAAAGTACACAGTTAGCGTAATACATTTCTGTATGGAAACGGCTCAGGGCAGATTTCTTTTGCGATAAACCAAAACTTTTGCGACAAACTTTAAGCATGATGTCATCACGCACATCATTTTTATCGATAAAAGGCCATTTGAATGGAAACAGGCAGAAGATGGCAAATTTAGCAAAACAAATTTACCGCATTTTCACTTTGTCTATAACAAAACAGCGCGAAAAGTGGATGGAAACTAGGTTGACAGTTTTGACAAGTTTTATTTAAAGTACAAACACACTGGATTGTTAACAAATACTCAAAATGGTTACCATATTTTACAAACACAGGAAAAATCTTATTACACAAAAGGCAAATAAAATAAAAATGTAAAAAACCATGAACAGTTTCAACCGCTTACAGAAACTTCAAATGGGTAATGCTGTGGATAATCATGAAGAACTTTCAGCGCTTCATTGTACAGCTCCAAATCTGAGAAAAAAAAAAGATATTAAATCACATACAAGGACATTCACATTAAAAGGTATATCCGAATAATCGCAACCAACAATACCGAAAGGGATTTTGTCTTCGCGATATTGATTATATGAAACAGCCATGATTGTTCCTTTGTTGGACACCATTCCAATAACCTCCACAATCCCACTCAGCTCTTCATCCAGCTAGAAGGGGAACAAAATACATTTGTATTAAAGGCCATCAACATCTACTGAGATGCAACATACTAAAGTGATCACTTACAGGTTCACTGAGCTCCACTGATGCCATCTTCCCTTCTCCATCTGACAGGGTAAGAGCCTTTCCTGATGGATGGACCTGCCAAAACACCATTATACTTACAGGAAGTACTCTATCAACATGCCATTTCTTGCAACATGCAAACTAATTTGCCTGAGAAGGCTCTTTTTTTTACGTAGCCTATATGATACAGGAAATCAGGTAAATAAACACAAAGTAGTATTTCACTTTTTTTTATGCGTGTTGTTATATACGGTTAAAAGGCTCACTTCATGAACAGTAATGTGTAAATAAATTAATGCACGCAAAATTATTAATACATGCTGCCGATCAGTAGATGTTTTGAAAACGCCAATACCTTTTCCAAGCGTCCAACGAAGCAGACTGGTCGACTAATGTACTGCGACGTCATCGATGCATTGATTCTGTGTTTTGGAGACTCGTAAACGCCTGTCATTGCGGATGTGTATGATAAACCACAAAAGAAATAAACCAGAAAAGACAGCACAGTCGAGTCAAAGTAGAGCCCTCAAACAAACACTCAGAACCGCGGGAAAACTGACGGCAAGTGACGTGTTTCCGGTGTGTCAGAGAAAACGTTCGAAACAAATTCCTTGTTAACTTAAGTTCCTAGAACCTGTCACTTTTTTTTTTTTTTTTTTTTTTTGGAAAATCAGAACTTGATAATGACACCATATATTACATCCACACTTTGTCTCCTTTTTAGCCTTAACAAACTAATTATTTACCTACTTTCATTGTTTTTTTCTAACCAGTATGCTCACATTTGTGTTGGTATGACACAGTTTTTAAACAATATGCAAAAGTGATAGTGACCACCTATGCAGGTTTAATATAGTAAATCGCATCATTAATTGTCTCAACGCATTTATTAGAAACGCTTATTTAAAGATAAACACAAATAACTGGCTTTGGTTTCACACGGACCAAAAAAAGCGTACGTACAGGACGTGAGAAGGACTAGTGAACAAAACTTAAGTCGAGCAGCCAGATTTGACCATAAGCTGACAGAAATATTGTTCAGATGATTTAAAGTAAGAGAGCACATGTTTTTAACTCACGTCTCAAGCATTTTATCTTTTTGTTTATATTATTGAATGATAAATATAGTATAGGAATACAGCTAGTTAATGTTACAAAACTAACGCATGCTAACTTGTCCTTTTAGCTGTCAAAGAAAAGCAAAACAACAGCTCAAAAGCATCTTGGTTTTATTTGACTTAATGTTTTAACTTGAGTGCAATCATAATTTTTTTTTTTTTTTTCTGAATCCACAATGTAAAGGAAAATTTATTTGATAACAATCAATCTTCAAATTCAAATCGAAGCCCTCAGGTTAGCATATCACGTGTGTCTTTATTGTAATGAATCTCACTTTCAACAGACACACAAACATGTTGAGTTTTTTCGGATTCAAGAAGGATGGAGCTAAAAAATCTTCATCCGAGAGAGAAACTGATGGATTCGTCATTATTGGTGAGTCACACGAGAAGCCTAGATCTGGTTTGATTTTCGCAACACCTTTTATCGTTCTCTGGATTGTTTACATTTTTAATTGACTAGGGAAGCCACAGTGTGAATACTTAAAAATTAAATAGGACAAAATTATTTGAAATAAAATCTGTATATTATCTTTGCAAGATAGAATCCTAAACTGTTTGTTAAAAGGGGTAGTTCACCCAAAAATGAAAATTTTCTCATCATTTACTCAACCTCATCCCATCCCAGATGTATATGACTTTCTCTCTCCTGCAGAACACATATGAAGATTTTTATAAGAATATATCAGCTCTGTAGGTCTTTACAATGCAAGTGAACTGTGACTAAAACTTTGAAGCTCCAAAAAAAAAATGCAACATAAAAGTAATTCATAAGACTCCCAGTGTCTTCTGAAGCGATCCAATCAGTTTTGGGTGAGAACAGACTCAAATATAAGTCAATTTTCACTATAAATCTTGACAGCAGCAGTCTCCTTGGTAATCATGATTTAAAGCACCATTACGCTTCCTAGTGCTTGACGCATGCGCAGAGCGCTAGATGGCGCTATAGGAAGTGTAATCGAGCTTGAAATCATGATCACCAAGGAGACTGCTGCTGTCAAGATGTACAGTGAAAACTGAGTTACATTCTGATGGTCTGTTCTCACCCAAAACACACTGGATCGCTTCAGAAGACGGGCTGAATTCGGAATGGCATACTACCATATTACTCTTACTATTTCTGCCATAGACACATATGGTAGAACTAGTAAGAGTAGTATGGGTAGTATGCCATTCCGAATTCAGCAGCGGATTAAACCACTGGTGTCTCATGGATTACTTTCATGCTGCCTTTATGTGTTTTTTGGAGCTTCAACATTTTAGTCACTATTTACTTGCAATGTATGGACCTACAGACCTGAGATATTCTTCTAGAAATCTTTGTTTGTATTCTTCAGAAGAAAGAAAGTCACATCTGGGATGGCATGATGCTGAGTAAATGAGAGAATTTTAGTTTTTGAGTGAACAAACCCTTTAATAATGTTCTATTACCACAAGAGGGCAGCAGCATAAAACAATCTTTCACGTTTAGTGTGAAGTGCCTTTATGTAAGCACAAGGCTGGAGTTCAGTGGGAAAAGCTAGAAGTATTTTAGTCTCATTGTCTTGTCTACCTATGTACTTTACCTAATGAATTTATAATCACCTTTTGCTAGAGAAGTAATCAGGGCATATTTCATAAAACTTGGGATTGGGGTTTTCTGTAGATGTTTTGTATGTCTCTCCAGTGTCACAGAGAGTGAAAGTAAACCCACCTCATCACAAGAGTCCAAGTGTTATTTTGAGCAGAAAGAAAATGAATTCTTATGCAAGGAGTGGATACTGCTGATGGCCATGGTTCAATGTTTGTCAGATGGCACAGATTCATAGCCATGACATACAATATATCACATATCCTTTCCTTTTAGTTTTTGTTATAAATCACATGTTGCTCTGTTGCCATTCTGACTGCAAGTTACGGTAATAAGGTGCATGTTATATGTTTTCTGCCTGATAGGTAGCTTTAAGTTGTCATAAATTTGCACATTTGAAAGATACAAAAATCATATTATAACTATATTAAAAGTAGATGTAATTGGGCTATAAAATTGACTGAAGTCTTGAGCCACGTTTGAATAGCACATACCATGTGCCTATGTAGTTTGAGAAAAATGGGAACCAAAGAATGGAAAATTGCTGCAGAATATTTGAGGATAGATGAATGTTTGGCAAGCTCTCCTCTAATGGTTCTCCAATTTTAGGCTAGCTATGCTGAGAACGATTTTGAAATGGACAGAGAAAAGAAAAGGGGATAAGCTAACCATACGAGGGGGTCATGATTTTTGACATTCTTTCTTAGCCCACCATTTTAAATGGTCAGAAATGTTAGGAATGGTTTTGATGTCAAAAAAGTCTCAGTTCAGGGAAATTGGCATTAAGCTACCCTTCCTTTGTAGTGCAAAATACATCATCTAATCAACATGCATCATTTTGGCAAGAGGGGCATCTTTCCATCTTGTCCTTCAGCCCACTGTCAGGAGAAATGTACTGAACAAGGATTGTGCATTAGTTCTTGACCTATCTGTGAAATCATCTAGAAGTCAAAGCGGCATTTGCAACCAGTTTTACTTCTTTAATGTGATGTATTTACAAATTAAAAATGGGATAATAAACAGTAATGAAAATTATAATTACAGTAATGATTAAAAATAATGAAAAATGGGTTTTCCATATTCCATACCTTAATGTGATTTTGGGTGATTCTAATGAAATGTGTCAAGAAAATGCCCTGGCCCTATTTTACTCCAAAATCAAAAGAAACAAATAAGAAGTTATATTTTACATATAGAAAATGAAGCCCATTTTTAGGGCCATTATGATGTTTTACATTGTGCTATTATTTTTTTAATGACAGTTACACATAAGGCTAGGCGATATGGCAAAAAGAAAAATATATTTCTTGATATTTTTCAACCTATTGACTATATTCATTGTATATCTCTTAAATTATGTATTAGCTCTGAAATTTTTTAAAATAGTTTTATTTTTTTATATATATATATATCAGAGGAACCATGATTTCATCCAAACAGCCATTGCAGCCAAGTAGATTCAATATTTTAAAGGCATTAAATACAAGTATATTTAAAAATAATGGAATGTTTCCCACAGTTTTTAACTAAACACAAGGGAGAATGAGATTTAATAAGTTTCTTTGATATGCACCTTTATATCTATATTTTATATACAGTGATGCATAGTAGCTTAATAAAAAGCTTTATTTACCTCTTTGTGCTTTCCTAGCATTACTGAGGTTCACTTTGAAGCCAAGTATGTTGCTCATACTTACTTCTGGCTAAAATAGGCTAGAGCTCTTTAATTCACTCTTCTTCAAGGGTTTAAGCAGCAAGCCTGAGAACTAGAACACAAATGGTATGTGATGTAACATTGTGTAATTGAAAATGTCCAGAGTTCAGCTTGCTTCACGTGACCCAGTCTTCAAGTACACTGGTGGCTAAAACTTTGGAATAATGTACAGATTTTGCTGTTTCGGAAGGAAATTGGTACTTCTATTCACCAAAGTGGCATTCAGCTGATCACAATATATTCAGGACATTACTGATGTAAAAAACAGCACCATCACTATTTGAAAAAAGTCATTTTTGATCAAATCTAGACAGGCACCATTTCCAGCAGCCATCACTCCAATGCATCAACATCCTTATCCTTGAGTAATCATGCTAAATTGCTAATTTGGTACTAGAAAATCACTTGCCATTATATCAAACACAGCTGAAAGCTATTTGGTTCATTCAATGAAGCTTAACATTGTCTTTGTGTTTGTTTTTGAGTTGCCACAGTATGCAATAGACTGGCATGTCTTAAGGTCAATATTAGGTCAAAAATGGCAGAAAAGAAACCGCTTTCTTTAAAAACTCGTCAGTCAATTATTGTTTTGAGGAATGAAGGCTATAATTTTTGGCTTGAAATTTCCAGTAAACTGAAGATTTCATACAAATGTATATAATACAGTCTTCAAAGACAAAGGACAACTGGCCCTAACAAGGACAGAAAGAGTTGTGGAAGGCCAGATGTACAACTAAACAAGAGGATAAGTACATCAGAGTCTCTAGTTTGAGAAACAGACGCCTCACATGTCCTCAGCTGACAGCTTCATTGAATTCTACCCGCTCAACATCAGTTTCATGTACAACAGTAAAGAGAAGACTCAGCGGTGCAGGCCTTATGTGAAGAATTGCAAAGAAAAAGACACTTTTGAAACAGAAAAACAAAAAGAAAAGGTTAGAGTGGGCAAAGAAACACAGACTGTTATGGATCTTAACCCCATTGAGCTTTTGTGGGATCAGCTAGACTGTAAGGTGCGTGAGAAGTGCCCGACAAGACAGCCACATCTAGGGCAAGTGCTACAGGAAGTGTGGGGTGAAATGTCACCTGAGTATCTGGACAAACTGACAGCTAGAATGCCAAGGATCTGCAAAGCTGTCATTGCTGCATGTGGAGGATTTTTGGATGAGAACTCTTTGAAGTAGTTTAAGAAGTTCTGAACATTTATTTAAATTGTAATAGTAATTTTTCACGTTATTAATGTCCTGACTATACATTGTGATCAGTTAAATGCCACCTTGGTGAATAAAAGTACCAATGTCTTTCCATAAGAGCAAAATCTGTACATTATTCCAAACTTTTGGCCACCAGTGTGTACTTCACATGCTGCCGGTAGGGGTAAAATTGTAGATCAGCTCAAGACCCAAGCCTGACCCTTTCTCTACATTGATGCTGCTCTGGGTCAAAAGGAACTAGACGATATGGGTTCCTCTGGTTAACAGGACAGGTTATTCTGGTAACAGATCACATATAAAAGAACAAAGATTAATTTTTTATTTGAAATGCTAGAATTCATCACCACTGTTTTTGGGTTATCTTTATCACTGCAGGAGAATTTACGTTCGAGGATCAAGACTATGGTGTCTATTGTTTTAGTTCAGTCTGGGTGACAGGCATGTGGTGATCATGCTGACAGCACATAAGGGAGAGAATATAGGCTTACTTTACTTTGCATTATTTATTTGTGCCACATATCATACATTTCCACTGGCCCCACCAACAAAAAAAAAGGAAAAAAGAAAACACAGATACACACAAAAAAAGTATTTTTAGCGTCATATTCTTCAGAAAAAATATATATTTTTCATTTAATATTAAGCTTTCTTTTATAAAAAGCAATTTAATACACATTGTATTAAATTCAAATTGCAATAATAGCTGGAAATTATATAAATATTGTTTCATACTTCTAAGAGTATAATACATTTTTTGCATGCTAGAGCTATAACGTGTCTTTGGTGACGTTATAAAATCAGCAGAATTCACAACAACAATCAATACATCAGAAGCAAATGTTTACGTTTATAAGGCACAAAAACACATGTACATAATCAACAAAGGTAACACTTCATAATAATTTAATAATTTTATTTATTTATCACACATTTGCACATATACAGTGAAATACTTTTTTTTCACATATCCCAGCTAAGCTGGGGTCAGAGCACAGGGTCATCTGTGATGGCGCCCCTGGAGCAGATAGGGTCAAGGGCCTTGCTCAAGGGCCCAACAGTGGTATCTTGGCAGTGTGGGGCTTGAACCCCCAACCTTCTGATCAGTAACCCAGAGCTTTAACTGCTGAGCCACCACTGCCCCCATAATAGCATAGCACTGGCCCGATTGGGCAAGTGACAATTCTGCCAACTGGCCCAAAACTCTTTCACATTGGCCTCGGGCCAGTGGGTCTTCCTTATATTTGAGTCTTGACATCAAACTCATACTTGTGCTAAAAAAGCTAGACGCAGCGTCACGCATGGAGCAGAACGCAGGTGTTTCGAGATGTGAACATTTTGAAGTTCTTTGTAACTTGACACAACATCTAAAAATGCAGCACTATAGCATGAGATGATGAAAAAACAGCGAGACGTTGCGCAACGGTAAATGTTTACATAGGAAAACAATTAAAAAACACAGCAAAAATGTGTTCGGTGTGAATGGTCCCTTAAGCTCCAAAAAGGACATAAAAAAACAAAACCAAAGAAAAAGCACCATAAAAGTAGTCCATACGTCTTGTGTGCTAAATTCTGAAGCCATACGATAGTTTTGTGTGGAAAAAATATCAAAATTTAAGTCATTACTCAGACATAAGTCATAAGTAATCTTCTCCTCCACTGCAGCTCTCAGATTATTTAAGATAATATTTTTTTGTGGTAATCAACATTGATCTACAAATACTGTTGTTTGAGCTTAACGTGTATTGAACCTGGAACATTCCTTAAAGTGCATGATTTAAAGGAATATTCCAGGATCAATACAAGTTAAGCTCAATCGACATCATTTGTGGCACAATGTTGATTTCCACAAAAATTTATTTTGACTTTTCTTTGAAAGAAAGCAAAAATCTGGGTTACAGTGAGGCAGAATGGAAGTGGATGGGGCCAATCCGTAAACGTTAAAATACTCACTGTTTCAAAAGTATAGCCACAGGACAAACAATATGCATGTTAACATGATTTTAGTGATAAAATCACTTACTAACCTTTTCTGTGTAAAGTTAGCCAATTTTACAACTTCGTTGCCATGATGTAATGTCAACAAGCCCTAAAACAACTGTAAAAATGACAATTTAAACAACTTTACAGCTCAAATAGTACACAAGCTTTAACAGAAGAATTAATGTAGGTGCTTTTATAAAATTATAAGCTTACATTTTTGCTTTTAAACTTTCCAAAAATTGTTCACATTTACTCTTTATACCATATGTAAATTAATTGGAATGCTTCAGATTTGAGCTACAATCAGCACAGAATGTGGTAAAAAGCACTTTGATTTTGTTTGGAGCTAGAGATAACCAAAGGATTCCCTCAACCCACAACATCTGTGTCCAACTAATAATCATGATAGGGGTTTCGTAGTATAGGCAGCCATCATGTAGAATCATAAGATCCAATCATTCATGATAGACATGGAGACATATGACATTTTACAAGGCAGGTTCAATTTCCACTGCTTCCTCATGAAGTTCCTGTATTCCAGGATGATAAAGTCCACATCCATTGTAAGTGCCTCACTGTAACCTTTTTTTTAAGAAATTTAGAAGAAATGTATTTTTTTGTGTTAATCAATATGATGCCACAAATGCTGTCGATTGAGCTTAACTTGTATTGAATCTGGAATATTACTTTGAGGCATTTGTGCAAGAGCAGTGATCTCTGTAGCTTAATTTCTTGGGCCATTTTTATTAATTTCACTAAGGCAAACATTCTGCCTTGCATCTCCTTTTGTGTTCCACTGAAAAAAGGAAGTTCTATAGGTTTGGAACAACATGAGAGTGAGTAAATGATGAAATAATTATTTTTTTTGGGTGGACTATCCTTTTAATACAATTGGATAATGCCAAAGGGGAATGACTACTGGCAACCAACAGTACAGCAACTTGCAACCTCCAGCAATTAAACCGCTCTCTGTGTGAATGCCCCTTTAGACAACTTTGAGCTTTTTCCCTGAACAGAAACAATGGGCACCCTCTCAGAGGGAGTTAATTTGTGTAGAGGTGTTGTGAAGTGATCAAAATCAGTAAACTCTGTGGTAATAACAGGGAGGAGACGTGGTGGATGTGAAGGTCCCAGAGGTGAGCAGATCCTTGGGAGCTCTGTGGTAACAAAGACATTCATCTGTGTCATGTTGAGGAGCAACAGGGAGAGGTTGGGTTTACTTTACTACACCATCTGTGACTCCAGACTGAAAAGGGATATGTATTAAAGCTGTAGAGGAACAAACAAGTTATCAAACTACATTCTATTAGATGACTGCTGGAGAATGTCTATATTTGGAGTATGGCTTCATTTAGCATCATTAAGATAACACAGGGGTGTTAATTTCTAGTTATGATTGTAAGGTGTTGCCGTTTTCTGTCAAGTAACAGCGTTAATTGTGGCTGTAAGTTCCCAGGAGAATTAATGCTTCTGTTTATGTAATAAGACCACTTCTTAAACGTGGGTAATCCATGTTATTGTCCTTGTTGTGAAGGCTTTGGAAGGACCACATGCTCGCTGTGTGGTGAAAAAAATGCCTTTCTTCTGACTGATTTTTAAACATTCAGTCTTCAACTTTTTTTGCTTTTCAGGTGAAACTGTGGAGGAGCACCAACAGAAAATGCAGTCCTTGAACATTGTGCAGCCGGCAACAAATGTAATTGTACAGCCATCTAAGGTGAGCTTATTTTCGCAAATTCTTCATACAAAAACTTTTACTTAAAAGAGTGATCCATTGTTGCTTGGAGCAACTAGCGGACAACAAACTGCGTCATACATTTCCAGTTCTCTGATATACTTCTGTAGTAGCCCCACTGTTTTCTTTGCTAGTACTCTGATAATTCAGGGAATGCTGCTGTCTCTACAGCTATAATTGAGTGTTTCTTCAACTTTGGGCACTTTTAGAACTGTGGACTTCTATTAAGTGCAGTCTTGATTAAAACCACACACTCTCAGTATTTTTTTTAATTTTTTTAATTTGTCTGTGAACAATGTCCAACAGTGTTATACATGCATCTCAGGAGATTTACTGTATGTCTTTTTTTTCCCCAAGTCATTACAATTTCCACCACAGTTTTGGTCCCACCACATCTCAAATGATGTATTGTGTTTAATATATTTATATGATGGAAATGACATTTTTATGGTTTTGAAATAAAATGTCTGACTCCTTTGTCTTGCTAAAGCCATATTTATAGCTAAAATTTTATGTATGCTAAATGCAGACAATTAAATAATATTTTTACACTTTTTCAGAATTTGGCAAAATTACAGCTTGATTAGAAATGACGCTCAATATAATTACTTAATGACCTTGAATTTTCTTTAAACATCACTTGATTCATACTTCAGCTCGAGCATTCTCTTCACCGACACTTTTGTTGACTTAGTACATTAACTTCAAAAAATAAAAAAATTGTGTGGTAGGAATGACGCCACAACTGTGCGACAGTTGTAATTTTTGAAAATTGATAGAAATAATTTTTACACTGTAAATATAGACATGTTTTATGATTATTGCACTCTTTGTTCAGATTATCATAGGGCTTTTCTGACTTAGACCAGTAAGCAACAACATAGCAATGCACAAAACACCATCAGAACATCTTACCGACCACTTAGCAACAACCTGGCAACTACCCACAGCATCCTAGCATAATTTTGGCAAATTTTGCTGGGTTAAGCGCCACCTTTTCTTCAGAATGATTTAAATTGTATTTAATATGTATACTGAATTATATAAGCTGTTCCTTTAGTAAGACTCCACAGCATGATGTTTTCATTCTGATCTTGAACAGTCAGTAAGTAATTAAATCTTAAGAATTGCTCGTAGAGTCATCCATATCAGAAGGCAGGCGTGATTCCCATATGCTGTGTGCTGGATGCCCAACAGCACTGAAGAGAGAAAAAGAGCCCTTTGAGCTGTGACTGCCCTAGCAGCTCTCACACTGCTGGGTGTGTGACAGGTGCCAGGTGGCAGGACTGAACTGGGCCAACATGTGCTACTGCCATTCAGCAATCTGGTCCACAGCACAGCCTGGAGCCATATGGCTAATGAAAGAGGCCCAGTCGCAGTCTTTCTCCTTCAAAATTAGGTGCTTTCTCAAAAACCCAAAACCTGGAGTCAGTTATTGGCGGTTACTTTGTGGACAAGATGGTTTGAGACAGTTTTATAAAACTTTGAAGTCAATAAATTAATAGCAAATTCACATTAGGTTGATTGTCATTTTGCAGATGCACTAAAACTGTACCATGCTTTAATGTGTCAAGGGGAACAGTCTCAAAAGCTGACACCATATGCCAAGCATGAACAAACTGCAAAGATGAGCAGTGGTTGCAAGCTGCAGTACATTGACAGGAACAGAATGACACTTCACAATGTAGCTGCTAAATGCCACAAATGCACAGCTTTAGAAAAGCACTTCTGTGACTCAGACCAAACAAACTGTACATTATGCACTTCACAAAGATGGAATTTATCATAGCTGCCATTCAGAAATACTCACTGTTTCAAAGTATAGCCACAAGACGTAAACAATATGTGTGTTATAGAACAGAATGTGTTAAAAAGCACATTTTTTTTGTTTGGAGCTAGAGATAACCAAAGGATTCCTTCAACCCACAACATCTGTTTCCAACTAATAATCATGATGGGGGTTTTCGTAGTATAGGCAGCCATCGTGTAGAATCATAAGATCCAATCATTCATGATAGACATGGAGCCATATGATGACATTTCACAAGGCAGGTTCACCTTGCACCTCTTCCTCATGAAGTTACTGTATTCCAAGATGATAAAGTCCACATCCACACTGCTAAAAATTTAGGAGCAAATTCAAATGCCTTCAGATGCATCCCAGATCTTTTGATTAGAACATATTTGAATTTTTATGAGTTGTTCAAGAGATCAGAGTATGAAGTAGAGTTATGCCTTGTTCAGTTAGTTGTTGTGGTTATTTGCTTAACCCTCTATATACTGTACCAGTCTCATGTTACAGTTTGGCACTGAGAGTGATAGATTGTTCTTTCCTGTCTAACGTGTGCTTGGCACTTATTGAAGACAAACAGTAAAGGTAAGAGTAAAATCACCTCCACCACTATGAAAACTTGATTCTGTTTAACTGCAGCACAAAACCCAGCTGATTCATAAATCGTTTATGAATAGGGTACACATCTTAAATGAGGGAAATCCTTAACACTCATTATTAGTGGTGTTTGCTAAGGTAAGCATCACTATTACTGTTGCTCATATTAAGGGTTAGGTGCTTATACAAACCTTTAACCATAAAGGTGGAAACAAAAACCTGTTCACACCAAACCTTTTTTTTTTTTTGGTGCGATTGTTCGTTCTGAACAAGCTTTTGAACAGGAACAGTGCGCTATTCTGTGGCGCTATTCACATCTGGTCTGACAAATCGTCCGCCGACAATCTGAAGGTCTTTTTTACGGAAAGTGGTAAGATTTTTTTTTTCCCCTTTCGGACTGCGATGAAAACTGACTGACAAATGAGATACAAACTTTTTGTCATTTTTTCCAGAGTCGCTGCAGCTGCTCAATCCAGTGCGTTGGTGATGCTATTCAACTGGCAAACACCTGCACTGGACGTGCAGCTGGTACACACCCCGAAATTATACGCTTATACACTAATACTCTAATAAATATTTGCAGTTAATGAACCCTTGTACTACAAACATAAACCCAGTCTGTTTTTGAAAGTCTGCTTATGACGTTGTGTCTTAAATGTGCATTTTTTAATATGTATATTAAATATGCCGTCATATTCTCATGGCATAAAAAATAGCAGTGAGGTTCGGCAGTTAGTTTGGACTAAACTCATATTATTACTCGTACTCTTTACATGCAATATTTTACTGTAGACAAAGGATTTGCAGAACCACACTGCTATTTTTTTTTTTGCAAGGAAAATATCACAAAGTATTGCAGTAACTTAAATAAAGAAAAGACCGTGAGCCAGTGTTTTCTTATATATTATTTTTTATTTTATGCATCATATTTTATACTATACATATTCATAATTAACATTATTCCACATGTATTCAGGCATTATAAAAAGAGAAGTTGGTTTCAGGAATCTGTTTGCAAAACACATGTGCAAATATAAATAGGACATATATTTATGCAACAGCGCTCTTTACTCATCTCACTTAATGACAGATTATATACTCCTCAAAATGCATCAACACCATGAAAAGAACATAATGAAACAGCCAAATTAGGTAAATAAATGATTTAACAGCATTCAATCAATATATTAATCTCTGGCATTGACAGCTGAATGCTTGAAACTAGTATAAATCTGTTTGTAGAACAGCATCAGTGCCGCCTTCTCTACACGGATGAAGTAGTTTTTTGTTTAATTTAAAACCTTAGCAGTCGGGTAGCCACGCACCAAAAACACTCAGACCACCTTAGCAGTTGCATAGCAACGCACCGAAAACACTCTGAGCGTCTTATCAGTCACGTAGCCACGCACCGAAAACACTCGGCACCTCAGCAGTCGCAGAGCAATGCACCAAAAACACTCAGACCACCTTAGCAGTCATGTAGCGACGAACAGAAAACACTCAACGCACCTTAGCAGTCGCATAGCAATGCACCAAAAACACTCAGACCACCTTAGCAGTCATGTAGCAACGCACTGAAAACACTCAGAGCACCTTAGCAGTCATGTAGCGACGAACAGAAAACACTCAACGCACCTTAGCAGTCGCATAGCAATGCACCAAAAACACTCAGACCACCTTAGCAGTCAAGTGGCAACGCACCGAAAACACTCAGAGCACCTTAGCAGTCATGTAGCGACGAACAGAAAACACTCAACGCACCTTAGCAGTCGCATAGCAATGCACCAAAAACACTCAGACCACCTTAGCAGTCATGTAGCAACGCACCGAAAACACTCAGAGCACCTTAGCAGTCGCATAGCAATGCACCAAAAACACTCAGACCACCTTAGCAGTCAAGTGGCAACGCACCGAAAACACTCCGAGCACCTCAGCAGTCGCAGAGCAACGCACCGAAAACACTCGGACCACCTTAGCAGTCATGTAGCGACGAACAGAAAACACTCAATGCACCTTAGCAGTCGCATAGCAATGCACCAAAAACACTCCGAGCATCTTAGCAGTCAAGTAGCAACGCACCTAAAACACTCCGAGCACCTCAGCAGTCACAGAGCAATGCACCGAAAACACTCCGAGCATCTTAGCAGTCGCGTAGCAATGCACCGAAAACACTGAGCACCTTAGCAGTCACGTATCAACGCACCGAAAACACTCCGAGCACCTCAGCAATCGCAGAGCAAGCACCGAAAACACTCAGAGCACCTTAGCAGTCAAGTAGCAATGCACCGAAAACACTCCGAGCACCTCAGCAGTCGCAGAGCAATGCACTGAAAACACTCAGACCACCTTAGCAGTCGCATAGTAATGCACAGACAACAATCAGAACATCTTAGCAGTCGCATTTCAATGCACAGACAACACTCAGAACACCTTAGCTGTCACGTAGCAACGCACTGAAAACATGTAGAGCACCTTAGAAATCGCGTAGCAATGCACAAAAACACTCAGAACACCTTAGAAGCCACGTAGTAATGCACCGAAAACACTCAGAGCACCTTAGCAGTCGTGTAGCAATGCACTGACAACACACAGAACACCATAGTAATCGCAGAGCAATGCACTGAAAACCAACCGCAACACTAGCATCGTGTCAGCGACTTTTGCATGGGCAAGAACAACTTACATTTTCTTCAGAATATGTGAAAACCCTGTTCATTTAGTAACTGCAGTCCTTGTTATAAATATATATATATATAACTTTGTGGGTGTTAATATGAGTCAGATTGCATAAATGGTAAAACAAATTACTGTATTATACTTTGTAATGTGTGTGTGGTATTGTTGCAGTAAATCTAAACTGACAACAATACTAAAGATACTTATCTCTGGTATATCACATAACCTGACCTCGATCCTAATAATGAGGAAAGGCTGAAATTATTCTGGATTAAGGAGGTTTTATAGAGCTAAACACTTGCTCACATTGGCACTTCAGTAAATGGTACAATAGTTGAGTCACGCATTCTGTGAGGCACCAACACTCAGTTCAGTTTAATTACAGTGCTGCTCCTCAACAAATCTGGTTTGAGTTCTCAATTTTCAGTGTGCATTCTCTTCTTTCTTTTTGTTCAGTCATCCAGCGCTGGGAACAGAGGAATCGCAGAGAAGGCTCAGCCTTCCTCCCAGCCCACATTGGCTAAGATGTCCACAGAAACACATGACACAGACGTTACCCCCGCCCTTCCTGAACTTCTAGGAGATATACCCTTCACCTTAGCACCACACATCCTCGCCATGCAGGCAGGACTACCTCTTGTTCCTGATATCGCCTTGCCTCAAAACATCAATGACAAGCTAGACAACTTTTGTTATGACTTCACCTTGGAGAACTCTGTGCTTTGTGAGCCGTGACACTCTATCTCGTGAGGAACTATGGCCCTATGGTTGACATGATACTCCTTAACCGTTTGCCTTTTCTTCACTAAATGACCTAGTTTCTGTCAGCTGGCCTAGTCACTGACCATAAGGTGGTGGGTTCACTCTGACATATCGTCCAGTCGGTTTCAACAAGTTAGTGAAGTTAGCGTCAAGATAGTTTACAGTCCCTCAGGATGTTACAACACTTGCTTGTGTTGGCGGTTAGTAGAAAGTTAATTTTTATTTTGGGGTGAATTATCCCTTCAACACAGTAGATGAGTATTTATAAGATGAATTACGGCTTTACATTTTTTAAATGTAGCTAAAATTTTACGGGTGTCAAAACTGTGCATTTCTGCATTTTGACATTGTTGGGTCCTTTAGCATAAGAAGATATGCTGAAATGATATATGTTTTGATGATTGTTTTGAAACTATAGTGTTCTTTATTAGTTTAATTCAGCTGTTTGATGTTCCAAACATCACAGTCGGCATTGGCCTTTCCTCAATTTTTACAGTGCTAAGCGCCAAGACCCACTGTAATTTATAGACTTTACTTGCCAAGCAGTCACTAAAAGCAGTCATAATGCATAGTAAAATTATTTTACAGTAATATAGATGTAACAGATTTATCAATCAACAATGTAGTTCCAAAAAGTTTTTAATTCAATCTCAATTTGCAATCATAATGGCTAGTCCACTGTTTGATGTAATTCTGACAATACCAATAATAAACCTTAGTAAGTCACTTGCAATATGTAAAGATCGCACTTGCATTGGTGTTTAAGGGAGACTCGTAGTGCTCATTACGAAGAGGCCAACATTATATCTCTCCTTTGTAAATGCGTGGATTTTTTATTTTTGGGGGATTTTTTTTTTTGGCATGCATGTCATATACCTCGGTTGACGTTTGGTTTAATGCATAACATTTTGAGGTTCTGCCATAAACTTCACACCCCATTTTGGGAGGCAGACATGTATTTTAGCATTTACTGTTCTGTTGGAACAGGCCACGATTGTTGAGCTGTTTTTTTTTTTCATTTGAATCTCAGTTAGTGAATGGGTTTTATCATAGTGCTTGCTGCTATTTATACAGTGCATTCAAGAGTTTAGCATTTTCCCTTCACATCCTCTGTACCTTATTCTTGTTGTTGGAAGTTGGTAGTAGTTTAGTTTAATTGATAAACCACATCAATTCTTAGATTTGATTAATTATCTTTGTTTTGATTTGTCTTTCAGCCTGACACATTATCTCAACTGAGGTCAACATCATCCTTGTAATTTATGTCTGTTCTAACCTTTTTAAAACACTAACCAACTGTACAGATCAAATAAAATGGGGCTGTGTTTGCATAGTGTGTTTGCCCTTTAAAAATGTCTGTAAAATAATTGAATGGCACTTCTTCAGGTAAATGTTATGTGGTCACTTTATCTCTTCAGTGGACTGTCCTTACCTTTTGATTCATGTCTGGGACAGTGCTGATGTCTGATCCCACATGATGTTTTTGCTAAACTTCTGAAATGAAGAACAAAATGTAATAAGATATTGTTTTACTGTATGTACACAATGTATTCTCATACTTGTAGATTGTTTACAGTTAAATACTCTACCTCTCAATTTAAAATTCCTCAAAACAGAAACAAAGTCTGAAGAGCAGCAAGAAAAAACAATAATACAAAAAATATGATTAAAAGAAAAGTAAACACACAAGGGGATATTTTTCAAAATATACATTCAAAGTATGACAATTGCAGGGCATTTTGTTACACATGTATTTTAACTATTTGTAAATCAACAATTCATATTGGAAGTGATAGAACATGGCAAGGTTTTTAACCCTTGAAGCTCGGATTGGCCTGTTCCTTCTGGCAGGCCCGCTGAGAAAAAATAATTATCAAAATATTAATAACTGAAGTCTTGATCAACACAAAAATATATGTAGGCATTATGACCAAAATTGTACATGTGCTTTGAAATTTTCAGACAAATAAAAAATGTTCCATTTTGATAATTTATTAATAATTTTGCACTGCACATTTTATTGTAATCTGTAAAATCATTAAACTGACGTGTTGTATGTTGTTAGAAAGCACTCAAAGAGTAGAATACAACCAGCCTGTATGTTTTACTCTTAGACCAAAATATAGCGTGTAATAGCTAAGTAAAGTTACATGTAAATAGGTGTTGCTTATATGCTGTGTTTTCGCTTATAAATGCACACACAAATAAATAAAAATTTAAAAAACCTATATTATCACATACCATTACTTAGAGGAGGCGATTATCTTTTAAACGAGCCCACATACAATGTAATCGGATGCACAGATCATTAGATAATCCACAATGTGCACACAGCACAATGTGCTATCTGGCTAAAAACACGTAAGCTTTCCTGGATCAGATAATTCATCGGAAATGATGTAGTACGTTGTCCAGCATCATGGAACACTAAGACAATCATATTAGGACTCAGATTGCTGCAGCCAGAGGTGGAAGTCATCCAAATATGGGCAGAGAGGACCGTTCACTCTAAGTACATATGACCACCAGGAGATGGCGCCAAGTACATGACACAGACTCAGTGACTCAAATGACACAGAATGGAACTGAATGAGATCTTGTTACTCATGCCTGTATGCTTTGGATAGAGAGCACACCTTTAGTTATTGTTGTGTAATTAGTTCTTATGTACAGATATTATGTTTTATTTGTTTTGAGACGTTTTTGGACACTAGGATAAATAATTTTTGTACTGCTACTACTTTTGATTGCTTTGTCGCATCAACGCAAAATTTTACTCAGTTACAGATGACATGATTGGTAACAAAACAAAAGCACCTTTTCAGAGATACCTTATTTACACCCTGAGATATTTAATGTCAAATTAGAAAAATAAGGAAAGTTAATTTCTGGCTCATTTCTTTTCATTTTTTTTTTTTTTTTTTTTTTAGATTTTTTCTGCATTTTCTTAGGCTGAGAGTCTCAGAATTTGTCATAATCTATTCCATTAAAACATTTGAAGTTTTCTAAAAAAAAAAAAAAAAAGAAAAAAAAGTTATAATTATTGTATTACATTTTTTTTATTATTATTTACAAATAATCGCACATTTAACTGAAGAAAAACTAGAATTTAGACCATTATTTTATTATCCAACTCAGTTACTATTCAGGCATGTTATTACAACTTTTATATTTAATACTGAGGCCAGCAATGGTCATATTGATCAACCTTGATCTCACAAGTGAGTTAAACACTTGACTAGATCTGTATTATTTAGACTAGTAATATTGCTTGTTCTTAGATTAGTCTGTCAGTTCACATCTCAATCAATAGCAAGGCAGAATCCAAATCGTTCTAAACCTCAATGAATCCATTGGCTCTTTCTGCCTCAATCGTTTAACACCAACCAATCATATTTTATTTCTATCATACAATGCTCCAATGAAATGACGTGTCGGCGCCGGACGCTCCCGCCCACTTTTCTCAGTGGCTGTACTGTACCGTTGGAGTGCCTGCTGTCAGTTGGAGTAACGCAAGGGGTGCCGAGACATACGACTGTCGGGATAACATTTCCTAAAGGTCAACTTTTTTGCGTTTTAAGACTCGGATAAACAACAGATATATTATAAAGACAAGTCATTTAGAAGTTAGCTTCAACCAACCGTCTGCATGACAAATGAAGACAGGAAAAAAGGACTAAAACTTTATTCAGGGAAGCGACATTGCTACAAATGTAGCGTACTTACCCTCAAGCTGAGCTGCGAACCAAAATTAAACTAATCTTATTTATTTATTTATTTTACTGGTAGAAAGTTAGTTTTTTCTATGTATCTTAATAAGCTCAGTTAATGACTGTGCTCTATAAGCACATGCTGTCTGTGGAGGAATATATTCGGTTATTTTGCAGTAAAAGTATCAGATAGTGTAGTTCAATCATGTCAGCATCACCTGTGAACTCAACTCGGGTCAGGCGCAGCAATGACGCGTCCCCCATCAACACCTCTTCCTCCTCCTCAGTGGTATCATCATCCTCTGCCGGTAACGGCAGTGGCAACACGAGCCGGTTGCAGCCCATTCGCGCCACGGTGCCCTACCAACTCCTGCGTGGAAATCAGCAGCACAGCCCGACCCGCCCTCCCGCGCAGTCATCCTCCTCCCTTTCCTCCATCTCAATCGGGAGCAACACAGAACTGACAGCATCATCTGCCCAGCACAGCGACACCTCCAGTCCCGTCAGCCCGACGCTCGCCAGTCCGTTAGGAAGCGGCTCACTGGACGGTCGGCTGATCCCGCGGCAGAGGCGCTCTCCGCCGGAACACAGGAGCTCACCCGAGCGCAGTCCTCATTCACCTGTCTTTAGAGGTAAACAACAGGCCCAAATCCCGGTTCATTTATAGCCATTCATTTCAATGCATCCAAGCATCATCGCACTTCCCATACGCGTTTAATTGGGTCAAGCTGTTTTCAAATGGACTGTTTATGCATTATACAGAATATAAGATGCATTCAAATGAGATGCAACAGAAACAAATATGCATGACACAGATATGACAGCTTTATAAGGGTCTTAATTATATACAGTAAATAAACGACAACATACATTAGGGTTTGTTGAATTTCTGGAGCTCTACGTTAATGGAGCGTCTAATAAACAGAAGAACATGCAAATGAATGTAAATAATCGGATGATGTTTGTGCATCATGACCGTGGCTGTGTCTCATAACGTTGCGAGCTGCCTTACATAGACAGCATTTTCGGGTTCATATGGGGGCGTTCAAAGAGTAAGCGTTATGTGTTCCGTCTGCGCTATTTATTTACTGTTGGACGTTTTTGCTCGTGACGTCGTCGCGTTTTGTAAAACGTTCACTAGTTCTACTTCAGAGCGCCTTTTGGGACTCCTGCGTTCTGTACCACTCTGTAAAAACAGCGTACTAGGTGAACGTCCCTATTATGATGCCTAAAAATGCTCTCTATGAAGGGCAGCTCGCTAGGTTTTGAAACGCGGCTAAAGCTAGCGCCCTGTAGCTTCATAAACGCGCATAACGTCTAATATTTTTTACATTTCTGTGCCCTGAGTTGTCAGGGTGCTATATGCGATCGTATACGTGTTTCTTAGGGTTGTAGTTAATGCGCTGTTGTTTACCGGGTAGGGATGGAAAGAATTACGTGTGTAATTGGAGGTTTGAGTGTGTTAAGGCCACACAGGGGGCCTAGTCACAAACACACAACAGTAGCCCTGCAGCTCTGATCCGTTATTATAATACAGAAATGCTGATGTTTGAGCGCCTGAAGCTTTTTTTTTTTTTTTGACGAGATAGGGCATTAACGTGGTCCATTACTGTATTGTTTGTATATGTAGGACATAGGAAGAGAGACTAACAAACATGAAAAAAGCTCTTTCATTTATTCTCAGGACTGTAATATTACGGAGCCCAGGAAGTCACCTGTAAGAGAGAACAAAAAAATAAAAATATGAGAGCAGCAAATCCTTACCCACAAAATTTTGCAATTCGTACCCTTTGTTTATAAACCTTGCCCACAGATTTGTAAACCGTTTCGTCATTTTAACCAATCGTGTCCATGGTTTTATAAATCGTGCCCTCAATTTTGCAATATTATATGAGTCAAATATTGATATATTATGTAAGTTTAATGGGCTACAGTTGCTACTGTATTCAAGTAGTTAAGCCATGACCAGAAAATCATGAAGATACTTACATACACTACTTCTTATGAACTTTTATTAACTTCACCAAATATTAGCGAACTTGGCCAGCTACCAAGAAACAAATAGTTACTTTGGCCTCGGCAAATTGACAGTCGTGGGTCCCACTTTATATTAGGTGTCTTTAACTACTATGTACTAACATTAAAATACATACAATACAATGTATTTATTGTGTAAGTACATGTTGTTCTGCAAAATTCTCACCAGATTCACATTTGCTGCTATTGAGGTTTAGGTGTAGGTTTGGGGTTTAGATTAGGGTTAGGGTTTAGGATAAGGATTGGGTTAGGAATAGAGGTAAAGTTAACAGTGTAACAACTGATGTAATTTAATGCAGGTACTTTAAGTTTAAGTACAATGCGACAGCACGTAAGAACATAGTAAGTACATTGTATCAAATGCTTAAGTAGTTAAAGACACCTAAAATAAATTGAGTCCCAATCGTGTGTCGCAACGTACTAAAGCCATTCTACCAGCACAGTTGAACACGGTTAGCTAACTGTGCTGAAAAAAAAAATCAGTGCGGAGAACGGTTTGTAATTGTGCCGTGCCGAACCGTTCGGTCCGATGGTGATAAAACAGCTTATAGCTGTATTAACTAGGTTTTTTTGACTGTTAATACCTTTACTAACAATTTACTATGGTAACCATAGTTCAGGCCAAAGTATAGTTACAGTTAAAATCAAAATCTTATTTTGACGGAAACTACTGTTATCATGGCATATTTTTGTAGGTGTATGGTTACTCTGTTAATTTAAATTAAACTGCTTGTTTAAATATGTGGTTGTTTTATCTCCATGTATGCTCATAGCTGTAATAGTGAATGCTGTATTCCTGTATGTGAAATTGTGTATGATAAACTTAAAAGTTAAAGAGATGGCCAGCACTGAGACGGATATCCCCATATTGATAATTTCCTCTGAACTCTGCATTGTCATGAATTTCTACACATCATTTTGCTAGATGGTTATGAATAGGTGTTTATGGTAAGGTATTCCTGCTGTCAAGGCAGTGTAGCAGAGGTATAGATTAATGGCAGATGTCCACCTCTTTTGATTATATGGTGAGAAAAGAGACAACGTATAGATCAGTGAATGCTTGTAAGTGGAAACTGTAAGTCTGTCTCATCTAAAGTGATTGTGAAGCATGAACTCCATTGGCTGTTCTGGCTGTCATAAGGCAGGCCACAGGAGTGATATTACATCACATGACCTTTTCATAATGATTAGTAGTGACATCATCTGTAATACCAGACTAATAGCAGGAGGCACTACCAACATTTATTGTTTACAAGACTAGTCCTAGCCCATCTTTATGAAGCCATAATGTGATGGATTGTGGATGATCTGAGGAATATTGTTTCATTATTTGTTTTTACCTGGCTGATGACAGCTTATCTTTCTGTTAGTGTGTTCTTAACATCTGAAATATGCAATATGTATCTCACTTTAGGCCCAATACCTGTGAAGCTTGTGCTATTAGCTGGAAACAACAGAAACTTTCTTGGCAATCAATGCAATTGATCCATTAATATGAGGTCATAAAACTCAGTGATAATTAATAATAATCTATAATTAGAGCTGCAACTAATGACTATTTTGATAATCGATTAATCTTCGATAATTTCTTCAAATAACCGATTAATCAGATAAAAAACAAATTTTATTTCCTGTATTTTATAAAAAAAACTTATTTGTTAAAAATATTAATTATTGTATGCTGTGCATTATTTACCAAAATGTTTTAAAAATATAAATGTTATTTAATAATTGCATCTAGTTAAGACTGAAAAAACTGTAAACTTATAATAAAGAATAACAATACCGCACTTAAAGTGCTGGTAAGAGGTAGAATGTTTTGCAGGAACACAAACATTCCCTCAGAACATAAAACACGTTATTTTAATGTGATTATTGTATAAATATAAGGGACTCTGTACATTTGCTCTTTTTATCAAATATGATTTATTGCATTATACAGTGCTGTGAAAAAGTATTTTCCCCCATCCTGATTTCTTCTGTTTTTGTGTATATCTCATGCTAAATTGTTTCAAAAATTCAAACAAAATCTAATATAAAACAAAGGCAATCTGAGTAAACACAAAATACAGTTTTTAAATGATAATGTTATTTATTGAAGCAAAAAAGTTATCCAATACCAACTGGACCTGTGTGAATAAGTATTTGCCCCCTTAGGTACTAAATCTACAAATCTATGAAACTGCATTCATAATGGGGTTCAGCTGGACTAGACACACCCAGGCCTGATTACTGCCAGCCCTGTTCAATCAAATCAACACCTAAATATAACTTTTTCAGCACCATGAAGTTGGCTAAAAGGTCTCACCCAGTAGCACACTATGCCAAGGTGATTGAAATACATCAGTCTGGGAAGGGTTACAAAGCTATTTCAAAGGCTCTGGGACTCCAAAGAACCATGGTGAGAGCCATTATCTCCAAATGGAGAAAACTTGGCACAGTAGTGAACCTTCCCAGAAGTGGCCAACCTTCCAAGATTCCTCCAAGAGCACAGCGACAACTCATCCAGGAAGTCACAAAAAAAAAACCAAGGACAACATCCAAGGAACTGCAGGCCTCTCGCATCAATAAAGGTCACTGTTCATGACTCCACTATCAGAAAGACACTGGGCAAAAATGCCATCCAAGGAAGAGTGGCAAGGCAAAAACCACTGCTAACCCAGAAGAACATTAAGGCCAAAACACAGCTTGATGATCCTAAATCCTTTTGAGAGAATGTTCTGTGAACTGATGAGTCGAAAGTGGAACTGTTTGGAAGACAGGGGTCCTGTTACATCTGGTGTAAATCAAACACAGAATTCCACAAAAAGAACATCATACCTACGGTCAAGCATGGTGGTGGTAGTGTGATGGTGTGGAGATTCTTTGCTGCTTCAGGGCCAGGGCGACTTGCAATAATTGAGGGAAACATGAATTCTGCTCTCTACCAGAAAATCCTAAAAGAGAACATCCGGTCATTAGTCCATGAGTTGAAACTCAAGCGCAACTAGATTATGCAGCAAGACAATGATCCAAAGCATTGGAGTAAGTCCACCTCTGAATGGCTTAAAAGAAGCAAAATTAAAGTTTTGGAGTGGCATGGTCAAAGTTCTGACTTGAACCCAATTGAGATGTTGTGGCAGGACCTTAAATGGGCTGTTTATGCTCAAAAACCCTCCAATGTGGCTGAACTAAAGCAGTTCTGCAAAGAAGAGTGGGCCAAAATTCCACCACTGTGTTGTGAAAGACTGATCTCCAGTTATCGGAAGCGTTTGGATGCAGTTGTTGCTGCTAAAGGTGGCACAACCAGCTATTAAGTTTAAGGGGGCAGTTAGTTATTCACATGGGTGATATAGGTGTTGGATACATTTTTGCTTCAATAAAAAATATATATATTTGAAAACTGTATTTTGTGTTTACTCAGATTGCCTTTGTTTTATGTTATATCTCGTTTGAAGAACTAAAACAATTTAGTTTGAAAAATATGCAAAAACAGAAGAAATCCGGATGGGGGCAAATACTTTTCCACAGATTAATTTAATTATGGTTACATCTAAACCGAAATTTGATGTCTAGCAAAAAAACAAAAACAAACAAACAATAAAAACAATTATCAAACAGTATAATTTAGCTAATAAAAATGACTGCGGTCCCTTTCTCGGTTGTGTTCGGTTTGAATGATGTGAGAGCTTGCAGTAAAGACAAATGGTTTTGAGATTGAAGTATGCGCATGACTGTTTATTCATAACATTTATAGAGAAATAAGAAAAACAGCTCTCAAGCGGTTTAAACAGCACAAACACATGCTGGCCTAATAAGCTTCTGAGTTTCTTGTACCGCTTTGCAGTTTCTTTCCACCATAGAATCAGATTTTCATCCATTGGTTTGCATTACTCCAACAAGAACAGAATATCAATAGAGTAGAATTCAATGCGAGTCAAAGTATTCCAAGTATTGCTAGTGCGTTGCTTTTAAAAGCACAAATGCCAGGAAGTTGCACAAAGAAAAATCAATTTGCGATTTTTAAGAGGTGATTTTAAAAGTTGAGTAGCTGGTGCCGAACGAGTATTTGATTAGTCGATTACTCCCTAATCCCTACTGTCACTGCTGGAGCTTCTCCTTGCACAACACACATATCTGACTAATCAATAATGACATTTGTTGTTGATTATTTTTGTTATCGATTTTATTGATTAGTTGTTGAAGCACAGTGTTTCCCATTAATTACCTAGACTGTGGTGACTGTTTGATTGACAGGCAGCGTATGTGTGTGTGCTGAACATGCACGTGTGTTCCGAAAATGCTCTCGCTGATGTGCACCTGAATGGTCAAATACATTTCAAAATTCTACCAAAATGCCCGTCTTGGTGAGGTATTCATGTAAACACAGTATGTGATGTCTAAAGTGAATGTAAACAGTGGAGAAAAAAGCAGATATGTATTAAAATGTCGGACTTGTAACTATAAATGTAAGCTAATAGACCTGCTGCTGTCTAGTGTGTCATTATAATAATCAAACAACCAGAACAAGAAAATGAGAAAACACTCACTGCTCTTGACTGGGTAACTTTAGTAGCTTTAAAAAGTATTCATGTGTTATAATCATACAGTGAAGACCAGTAGTAGTTTTATGTTGCATTTCATTCTGAATGTTTGCTTGAATACTTGAAACTGCTGTTAAAAACATTTAAAGCTGTTTAAAAAAGCACAGAATTTTCTTAATTTGTATTTTTTGTTCTATTATTTTTCTATTTCTATTCATTGCTGTTTTTAATTGTTATTTTATTACTGTCTGTTTACTAGTCTTGAATAATTAATTAATAACTTGAAACCATTCTTCCATAATTAACATATTAGTTAGTGTTATTATTTGTTGTGGTATTAAAGCTGGTATTGAGAATCATCAAATTTCACTACCGACTACTGATATTTTGGTATTGTGATGATGTATAGACTTTATTGTACATGGTAGATGCTGCTGCAATAACATGATGAAAACGTAGATCTTATTCCATAGAAGTGTGAGCACCCCTGCTGTAAATGATGGCGACTGAGGCTTGTCTTTATTTGACTACCATACATAACATAAAATAAATATCATATGACAATAGTCTCCTCCCCTACCAGTGCAGATTACATGTCTGTCACAGAGAATTTAGTTGATTGCATAAGTACACTATTAGGTTGGGCATCGGACATAATAAAAAAAAAAATATGCAACAAACTTTGACATGTTACTTGAGCATGTAACTTAAATGTCCTTTTTTCTCTCCGGACAAGTAACTTTTTACTTGGACAAGTGAATGACCAATTTACTTGTCTGGAGGACAAGCACATGACAATGCTTAACGTCAAATGTATGTTCTGTTCCATTTTGTGTTCTGACCATTAGTGAACTGCGTTAAACCCCGTCTCGTTTATGCTTTGTGGGTGTGACTTTTTTGCTGTGTCATCACCATTCATATCTATAAAACCAATGTGTTTATGATTAAATTACTACTAGAGCACAAAATTGTTTACAAAAGCACAAAGTTCTTCATAGATCTAGCCTCTTAATTTTGCTCTCAGATGCACCAGATTAAAGCATTTAACTTTAAAATGTATAAAAAATTTTTATGGGGGAGCATGCCCCCACACCACCCTAGAGGGTCCGAGGTCAACCCACCACAGTCTCACTAAACCCTGTGGGAAAAACTGCAGCAATAATAATAATTGTAAAAGAATTTAAAAAATACATGCAGTTTCTAGTTGTCCTTTTGCCATACTGATCAGGTTCTAATCTAGCAGAGAAATGTATATTTCTACTGCGCTTAGCAAGGTTTTGTCTAGTTCTCTAAATCAGCAGAATTTGAGCTTTTTCTGTGTTTGTGCAGTTCTGGTAGTGTATGTGAACATTAGGGAGCTCAGATAGGACTCAGATTCGTCTGAATGTTAAGTGTTGTTTTTTCCAGTGTAGCTGACAGGTAGAAGCACACTGACTCAGGATTGAACTGTTATCACACCTGCCCCAGGAGGTAAGACCGGGATTATGACATAACACTAATTCACAAAACACAAAAAAAGCTGTCTCTGTTACTTGTTCTCTGGCTTCATCTCTTCTTCCAAAACAAAATCTTTTAGGCTTAATTAAAGTGGATCAAAGTACAGTACATAAAGATGACAACAGATGAGAAATGTTTTATTTACTTATTAATCTCCGGGTTGACCTTTGTATCTGCGCCAGATAAAGGGAGCATGTGTGTCAGGCAGAGGTTTGTTATTGCATATTGTCTTATGTATCGCACATCCCATATCAAATACATGACAAGACGCTTTTTATTATGACAAAATCTAGCTCTTTTTTTGTGTGTTTTAATTTTATAGGAAGTATTAAACCAAAAGGTATTCGGTAACGAATTTCAGGGATGTTTGCTGTTTTATTTTAATTTACAGTTGTAAGTGTTGTTGTCTAGAGTGTTTGTTATTTGAACAGCAGGATGTCGCATTCTCAAACATTTTGTTTTTCAATGGTGAACGGCCCATGTTTTTGAAACATGCCTGTTTGCAGTGTTTATTTTACAGGTCTTTTTTTCAGTTCAATTCAGAGGCATTATAAGTATCAGAAATATTGGGATATTCACACTGCTGTACATAGTTCATTGTGAAAATGTGTCCTGCTTTAGGCATTTCCACATTAAATGAGATTGACTTCATACAGTGACATCAATTCTTATTTGCATCAATTATTAAATAAGAGGTATTTCTGGAATATCTCTGTCTCTGTACTATAACACATTTTGCAGCATCAAAAAGACCCGTTTCCTACTTTTAGCATATTTAGTATGCTGGCATGTGATTCCGCTTTTTTTCTGCCATATTGTACAGATATACCTGATTTTATCTGGCTGTCCTTTGTGCAATATTTATTTTCTCATTTTATTAAATTATAAATCCTTCATTAAACATTTATTACATTATATTTTAATTTAAAGGCATTGCAACTCAAAATTAATTATTCAAATGGTACATTGTTTCATGTTTGAAAATATTTTAACAAAAAAAAAAAATTATCTGAAATTTTTGCAAAAGAATGTTAATGGGATAGTTCACTCAAAAATTGAAGTCCTGTCATAATTGATTCACCATCATGTTGTTCCAAACTCATTTGACAGAACACCAAAGGAGATGTTTTAGGCCTTTTTTTTTTTTTTTTTTTTTTTTTTTCTGGTCTGTCTTGCTGCTGACAGTGATAGTCACTTTAAAGCTTATAAAAGTACCCTGATGTATCATAGAAGTTGTCCAAGTGACTTATAGTCTTCTGAAGGCATACAATAAGTTTTGGTGAGAACCAACTCGGAATATAAGTAATTTATAAGTGAAAATCTTTACGCCTGTTGTGCATACATGAGCGCTATGAAAGAAACACACTCACAAAAGCAATGCAGTTTCTCAACAGTTGCTTTTGTATGCCTCCAGAAGACATGGAATATGAGGCACAGACTTGGAAAAGTCACATGGACTACTTTTATTATTTAAGCTTTAAAGATAGAATCACACTTTTACAACAAACCATTTTACAAAAAAGAGGTTTGTTGGATTTTAAATAATAAAACAAGATACAGTATATACTGTTCAAAATGAAGACAAAAGGAACTTTTTGACACTTTCTGGTTGTCAAACGAGTTGAACATGTCTGTAGTTAATGTGATGAACTACAGATGTAACTGACTTAATATGTCCACTAACAATCACATTGACACCAGTTTGTTTAAAAGTGAGCGCGTTCACATGCGTTATCATACACCAATTATGCTTAATAAGGTAGGTAGTATTAAGGTAGTAATAAGGCAGTATTTCTGGTAGTAATCAGCTTATTGGTGTTCATGTAAACACACTCAGTGTTTACAAAAGAGACTAAGAAGTAAATTCTGAGAAAAGGTTCTGCTTGATTTGACATTCATACATTTTTAAGTGTAGATTAAGTGTCCAAAATTGTTGGGCCTCTGTACTAGGCTTATATTTTTTCAGGATGTACTTGGCTATTCTCCTCATTCTTGTTTTTATTAATATATACCTCAACAGCTGTAAACCCTGACATCTAGTCTCCACGTTTGCTTATAATCTTAATTTTTTTTGTTCTTTTTTTTTTTTTTTTTTTTTTGCACATGCAGTACCACACATTGTGTGTTCCAGTGCCTTAATTGCCACCCAAACTAAAAGCAAAAAAGTAATTGCATACTAAAAACTCTGTTCATTGCAGGCCTTACATTATGAACAATATTCAGTGGTAATTTAATGAAAAATGTCAAATTCCATATTTTTAGGTTAGCATGTTAAAGCTGTGCTGATCTTTTGGTATCATACCAAGATTGAAATTGTGCTGTAGCCTATATGAAAAAGAGGAATATTCTTGCAGTGAGTCATAATGAGACATGCACAGGTACGTTCGTTGGAAAGCTATGAACACACTTGTGCGTTCTGAGGGGAAAAGTTCACATTTGCATGTCCCCCTGCCTTGCGGTTAGTTTTTGTTTCCTTGCGTGAAGCACTCGACCCAACAGAATTCTGACTGTGCTGATGGATGTCGTACAATAGCGGCTGTGTTTTCTGCAATGCATATCGACTCCCAACAGGGACTGTATTTACCTCTGAAAGCCTTCAACATATCCAGCATTGATGATGTTATTGGCTTGCCCTGCTTTTACCATGGCTGTTATAACAATGCGTTATCCAGGACCAAACACAATCTGAGCCCGCAGATTGTCTCAAGTTCTTTGAGACAAAGTTAAAAGTAAATCTATTTATGATTATATTTTTATATTATATAATTATGATTATATTTTTATATTGAATTACAGTGTAATTCAGGCATGTTTATAGTTATGCACCAAATCTTCATTTTCTGTCATTATTTTGGTGATTTTGGATGCACGATAAACTGCACCTGGGATTTTATCTTCTAATCGTGCAATGGAGATGATGGCATCACAGCTCGCTGAACTCACTGCGGTGGTCTAACAACTCCACCCTTCTCCTGACCCCGGCCCCCCTCCTGAAACACGCCCATCAGCCTCGATGGTTCACCACGCCCCCTGGCACCCAGAGGCTTGCATCCTCCCTCCAGCTTCATTCTCAGGTGAGGCGGGTTCTGTTAGCGCCTTTCAGTCTCAGTGTTCACAATGTTCACCTACAGCACCCTACGTTTGCCTCTGGCACGATGAAGGTCATGTGTGTTATCACGCTCCTCTCCTCATCCCTCGGATGGAAAGATGCATCCGTGTGCGTTCTTTTAGCACCGCTTAACACAGGCTGAACGGAACTACAACATCGGTAACCGAGAATTGCTGGCTGTCTGGTTGGCCTTGGGCGAGTGCTGTCATTGGTTAGAGGGTTCAGGGATACCTTTTGTGATCTGGACTGACCATAAAAACCTAGAGTACATCCGTAGCGCAAATCGCCTCAACTCTAGACAGGCTCGCTGGGCATTATACTTCACTCTGTATAATTTCACCCTTTCTTTTTGCCCGGGCTCTAAGAATGTCAAGCCCGACTCCCTGTCTCGATGTTTCAAAATTGAGACCTCCACCATCCCACCGGATACCATCCTACCTGCCTACCTACAGGCTAAAGTCTGTGCTGCACTACGAAACACCGCGCCCCCGCCACATGCCCAGCGAGCAGGTATTTGTTTCCGCAGTCAGTTCGGATGCACGTCCTACAGTGGGGTCAGTCGTCCAACATCGCTTGCCATACAGGGGCTACCCGCAACTAGGCGCTCATTAAACAGCGTTTCTGGTGGTCATCGCTTGCACGGGACGTACGCCAGTTCGTTGCCGCTTGCCCCATTTGCGCGACAAACAAGACCTCCTGTAACCCCCTGGCTGGGCTCCTCCAACTGCTGTCTGTCCCTTCGAGACCCTGGTCACACATAGCCATGGATTTTGTAACTGGCCTCCCCCCTTCCCATGGCAACACAGTCGTTTTGATTGTAGTGGACCGGTTCTCGAAGGTGGCTCATTTCATTGCCCTCCAAAAATTTCCCTCAGTAAGGGAGACATAAACCACATTTTCTGCATTCATGGCCTCCCGGTCGATGTGGTTTCTGACAGAGGCCCCCAGTTTGTGTCACGTTTATGGGCAGAGTTCTGTCGACAGCTTGGGGCTACAGTGAGTTTGTCATCTGGGTTCCACCCCCAGACAAATGGGCAAGCGGGGCAGACTAATCAGGAACTGGAAAAGACCCTGCGCTGTATGGCCTCCCGTAACCCATCTTCTTGGAGCGATAATTTAGTCTGGGACGGGTACGCTTATAACTCCTTGCCGTCGTCTGTGGGGTTAACGCCCTTCCAGTGTAGCCTCAGCTACCGGCCCCCTCTGTTCCCCGCTCAAAAGCCCAATGTTCAGGTCCCATCCGTACACGCCTTTTTGCAGAGGTGCCGACACACCTGGAAACCTGCCAGAGAAGCCCTCGTACGGACTGGTGCTCGAGTCAAGAGGTCAGCAGTCCAACAGCTAAGCCCACTGCTTACGTGAGTGGGCAGAAGGTTTGGTTGTCCTCCAAGGATATTCCACTCTGACTGCCCTCACGTAAGCTGGGTCCCAAGTTTATCGGGCCATTTCCTATCACCAAGGTCATTAGTCTGGTGGCGGTCCGTCTCAAATTACCACCTCACCTCAAACATATTCAACCCGTGTTGGGTCCCGGCTCGGGACATCCTGGACCACGCCCTCATTGATCAGTTTCACCTCCAGTAAGGTAATTCTGCTGGGGGGCATCCCTAAGGGAGAACTTTCACGGTTCCAGTGAGTTTGCCGGTTTATTTTGTTGTTTTGGTTTTTGCTCTCCCTCGTGTCTTGCAGGCGGAGCCAGCACGCATGATCAGTGTTTCCTTAGGAACATTGATCGTCCCCGGGGAATTGCTGATCATGCCGCTGATTAACGTGCTAGCTACACCTGTTCCACTTTGATTGCACTCCCTACTTAATACTTATTTGCCCTCACTGTCTTCGCTAGATTATTTCTTGTGCTGTCAAGCGGCTAACCTTGCTCTCTTTGTCTAGTTGGTGCTGTCTCGTGTATCTGTTGGTTGCCTGTCTCTGCCCACGTGTCGGGAAGTGTGGTTACCTTCCAGTTTGCCGTATGCCTGTCCTTGCTGCCCACGAATCGCCAGTGGATGATTCTTCATCTCTGCCCACGTGTCGGGAATACGACTGCCCTCCTTCATCCAGGCTTTGCTTTCTGCACCACACCACGCTTCACACTTCCACAATGCATATACCTGTCTATGAACACACTCCTACTTTGCCCGCTGTGTGGCCACTACAAGCACACAGACTTGTTCCTCACCTCCTGCTACTGCAGTTGCTGCTGGGATTCCTATACATCGCCAGCACAGTTTATGTTGACATTTGTTGTTAATAAATCCTTGAACTGTTCTTCTACTATTGGGACTCTGTCTCACTCTCGCCCTGACATTATTAGCCTTTTCCACCACTTTAGTTTTCCACCACTTTAGTTTTCGGTATCCGCAAAATCCAATATCATTCGACCTCTAGCTGATATACATTTTAATAATATGTCAACAAAATTTAAACAATCATTTATTTGACACAATATTCATTGAAAAACAATATTTGAAAATGGAACAACAAGCACTATTCATTGAAACGGCTGTCAGTAGATTTTAGAACTAACGATGGACAAACTGACCACTTCCATTCCATTTACATTTACATTTATTCATTTGGCAGATGCTTTTATCCAAAGCGACTCACAAAAGAGGAAAACATAAGCGAATCATCTTAAGGACTCAGTGGTACGAAAAGTGCCATATTACAAAGTTTCACTAGCATCAGAATAGTATTCAAAACAGATTCAAGTGCAGCAAGATTTTCAGTGACTGGTTAAGTGCTCATGGAGTTTTAACCGTTTTTTTGAAGACAGAAAGTGAGTCAGCTTCACGGATGGAGTCGGGAAGGTCATTCCACCAACGTTGTATGATGAAGCCGAAAGTCCGGGAAAGTGTTTTGGTGCCTCTTTGTGTTGGTACAACAAGGCGACTTTCCTTAGCCGACCGCAAGCTTCTTGTGGGCGTGTAGCTCTGCAGAAATGATTTTAGGAATGCTGGAGCAGACCCAGTGACTGTTCTGTATGCCAACACCAGAGCCTTGAACTTGATACATGCATCAGCCGGCAGCCAGTGAAGAGAGACAAGGAGTGGTGTAACATGCGCTCTGTTTGGTTGATTAAAGACCAGACATGCTGCTGCCATTAATTGGCCGATAATCTCAAAATGGCCAAATACTGGTTGATTAATCAGCTTGGTTGATACATTAATCTATCACTACTGGCTATACCTCACTAAATAAAGTTTGCCCACTCCCCTTTACCCGCCTATGACTGTAACTGTGTCAAGAGTCGAAGCCAGGAGCAATGTTCATCGTTTCCCATTAAATTATATTAATGCCATAAAAGAATTCCAAACATATGAAGATATCAATCACCTGCAGGCTACAATTCTGCAGCTGAGCAATTACTCTGTTTTCTAACCCCTGTCGTGCAGCAAAACCACCTGTCCCACATCTAATATAACCTAATTCACAGCTTGGAGTGAAATCAGCAGTATTGTGACAATGTTTGTCAAAATACGATTGTATGAAAAACAACAGAAGGTCTTCCACTGATCCGTCAACCCATATACTTTCTGTTTGCCAGCACAATATTTTACTGAATGTAACTTCTCACACATTTACTAACTGCATTCACGCTGTACTGCCCATTTACACTCACAACTTTGGGACAGATAAAGGGAAAGGTGAAATTAAGACTTTTCTCTTTGCATCGTTCAGTCTGTTGGCCCTGCCCTGCCCTGCCCTGCTGGAGGGGGGGGGTGGTTGTCAGTGTGCTGTCCTGAAACGGCCTCTTTCCATCTGCTCTCAGGAAACTGTAAAACAAGCAGAGAGGAAGGAGTTCAGTGCCAGGGCTCCATGAGCAAATGCCTTCCACACTCACTAAGCAACATTTGGGCAAGTCGAACCATGAGGCAAGTCAACCTCAGCCACCTCATGCTTAACAGTATTGACTTTATGTTGCTTGGTTTTAGAGGGCGAAAAATATTAAAAACATACAAGAAGTATATGGCTTCATGTTTAGTGTTCACTTAGGATCCTTTCACAGTTGCACTTTCAGTGCACACCCAAGACCATTTGACATCAGAGTTGGTTGATGTAAAAAGCTGTTTGCCACTTGAAAAGGTGGTCTTGGTTCATGTTAACTCTGATATTATTAGTAATATTATTATTAGGGATGTCCTGATACAGATACTTGTATTGGAATCAGGTCTGATAACACATTCTTTTACTTGTAATCCTGCTCGTAAAAATGCTTTGAAACCAAAAATCAAACCATACAGTACCATCTGATGTATGAATGTCATTCTGTAAACATTCAGCACAAAAATAACAATCATGTAATCTCCCAGTGTGATTATTAAACTGCAAAGGCTGAGATTTAATGAGATAAATGTATAGTTTGCATTTGAGCACTCACCAGCTTCTCATACCTTTTAGAGCTCCTTGGGTCATACACAGAAAACACCATCAATGAGCACTGCATGCACTGTTTGTAGCAGATGACAGTGAGCAGAGCGCTAATTCACTTTGTAGTGTGAGGCACATACAGACTACATATTTATTTAATTAAATAGCAACCTTTTGCGGTTTAATAACATTGGGTCACATAGTGACCTATTTTCCGGATGTGAGAAACTACTGTCAAGAACACAGAAACAGAAAGATCTTCACTCCAAAATAAAAGCTCAATTTAAATGGAAAAAAGTATGACAGCTATGTATCACTTTAGTTATGTAATATTCACTGTAATACTACTACTAGTAGTAATAATAATAATAAATCAATAGTAATTGTATTATATTTAAGCAATATCTAACATCTGTGTTGCTCTGTTATGCAGAACTTTATTTGACAAAAATAACTCCAATGTATTTTGGATTGTGCTGTGAAGTTCTGTATAAAAGCACTTCATTTGATAAAAATAAGACAATATTATGTTGAAAATTAATTTTATTATTTTCATTTGATTATAGTTTTAATGAATTCATTTATTTAGACAAAATGTTGATAATAAAATTGAAATAAACTATTAATGTGAAAAAAAAAAAAGGTATCGGCGAGTACCGAAAAGGAAATATTGATACTCGTACTAGTTATCAAAAACAGGGTATCGGGACATCCCTAATTATTATCATTATTATTATTATAGAAATACAATTTAAAATAAAATATTCTGCAATTCTCAAACCTACTTGTCTCCAAATAAATGGCCTTTAGAGAGTAGCTAACATTCTTCAAATGTCTTGCAGTGTCTGACAAACACAGGGGGAGGAATAAAACTCTGGTTCAGACTAAGCAGTTGAAACAAATCTCAAAGCACTCCAATGTACTGGGTTTAATCCTGTACAAGCACAATTGATTGCATCTACGACATACATAGTCTTTACGGTAATACACTTGCATTTAAATTCTATAGGGCAAGGTATTGCACTGGAATAAACGTTTGCACGTTGTCTGTGCAGACTCCTGTCATGACCATGTAAAGCCAATAAACCTGGGAACTTTTACATGATACACGCAAGGCACTGTTGACATAGGAAAAAATCCACCCACGAGAATTATGTTGGTAACACAACCATAAATTAATTAGCTAAAAGTTGGATTAATATAATCTAATCTAAGATAATATAGTCGTTTCAGCAAATAAACAAGTTGCTCATTTCCACTGAATCTGATGCCATGTATTTTTAGTATCATAGTATTTAAACTTGATACATAAGGCTGTTTACTGATCCGTGTTCACTGTTAACAGAGTCCTCAATTAAGTTCTGTTTGGATGTCTAACAGATCTCTTTAATGAACTGTTTCTGGCCTGAGTCCAGATGTCAGAGCCAAAGTCTGATACACTCACTCTGCATAATAGATACATTATAGCATATTACCTAATCTGCTATCTGTCATAGTGGTCGACTGATATATCGCAGAGACCTATAAATCGGCCGATATTATGACTTTTTTCATTATCAACATTGGCTGATACATTTTCCCATTTGGCCGATTGGTTTCTTGAGGGCACCGAAAATTGGAGGCTTGCATGTGAAGCGACTGAGACACGTAAACGGCCAGTCACAGTTTGCATTCAAAAAATCGCGTTCAGTAATGCAGATTCAGATTTTATGAAAGTAAACTGATCAGATACACAAAACATATACACACTGTTTTTTACAAGTACAGCCACAATACTTAAGCATACTTTAAGATGACTCTGGTATGATAAAATCGCTTTCTAACATTTTATGTTTAAAGTAATCCAGTATTTCAACTCCATTGTCATGACGATGTAACACCGAAAACCATGTAGGTGAAAATTCCAGAAACTTGATGTAAAATAGATAAAAAATAGAGTTGACATGACTTTGAGTTTTCGGTTTTATCATTATCTTCTGTTTTTGAACAAGCCATAGTGCTATCCTGTTTATGATCAGAAGCACGACGTGAAGAAGCTATTGGCGACGTCTAAACAGAACAGCCTCCCCGAATACATCTGGAATACCTAGCTGCTGTTTGGAGCACAACAGTGGCCGGCCAACAAACATGCTCGCTTCAGTGCAGTTATCGGCTGTGGTCCATTCAGACACGTGATTTCAATCTTATCATGTCCAACACATGGAGAATAAGCGATGGAATCAGCGCTTTCTCTAACAGCCCTCCCTCATAAATGGCGTGTCTGGTGCGCGACTAGCACAAATGCAGCCAAAAAATGCTTGCGCAGGTCCGGTTATGGGCTGCGGTGCGTTTTGTGGAGTGATTTCGATCTGGCCACAGTGTTAAGTGTAAAAGTCGACTCTCATATCTGTTCCCAGAGTGCTATTGAAGTCTCGTACTTGCGAAACAGCTGTTATGTCCATGAGTTTTAATTCTCTGCAGTGGGTGCAATGTGAGCTCATGCATGAGGGTGCGCTATGATTGTATGGCAGCGTTCCTTCTCATGAATAATGTGGAGAAACACTCGTTATCTTGTGATATACATGTGGTCTGTCCTACCAATCATAACTCTGAGTTTACGCATATACCTAATTTTTGTGACGTTACTTCAACTTTCTTTTTGAAACTGGAAAAAGGAAATGTCTCAATAAAACAAAAAAATAACACTTTCCCCTTAACAATAAACATAATGAGTTCTATCATTGTTTTCAGTTATGTGCATCCTGTAAATATCTGTTAACATCTCAAAAATGTGTTATGGGGTTTCATGACCCTTCAGTGTTAAGTAATAATTAGCTAAAATGCTTTCAATTAGTTAAAAAAGGTTTGATTCTGATATTTTCCTAATCATTTTGAATGTACACAAACTACTGATCTGAATACAATTATATTATGTTTGTTAATGGGTTATTAAGGAAAGTTATTATTAAGTTATTATTTTACCAGATGATTTTTGAATGGGTGACCTCTGCTTTTGTGCATTAACTTTACAACAATACAAACAATTTACTTTGTTGCTTTCTTTTGTAGTTATAGGATTTATAGGAAAGGAATTCACCTGCATTCTCAGACTCAGTCTCTAGTTAGGCACTTCCTAAAAAGCACACAGTGAGATAAGGGCCAATTCTAAATATGGTCTTCTAGAATGGACTGCAATCCATTAGCTTTGCACTGAATGACCCTGTTTATTACCATGGCAACAGTACACTCTCTGTGTGTCCATACTGTCTCTAGTACACGAGTTTGCATTTAAGCTGTAATCTCATTCGCTGCCTCCTACTTGGAGCCTTAGAGCTAATTATTTACCACACATGTCCAAGAACGTATGGCTTATGTTTTGCACGCTTACTCTGACATTTACTCGTCACCAAACAGTGGATATTGCATTGAGCCTTTCTCTGTTGGTTTCATTTGCTGCTTGCTTTTCTCGTCTAATGTGGGCTTCACAGAATGCAAAAACTCAGCAATGATAACATAATTCAGAGAGGTGTGAATAGCCTTTGGCAACCTGTGACAAAGTGAGACATTTGTGAAAAAACACTGTAGCTGCCAGCTAAAAAGTCAGCACAGGCCATGATCTCATCGTAAATCAACTGCACTGGATCCTTCTTTAAATGTGGCCTCTCATGCATATCAAAGACACTCTTGATATAAAGGGTGGGGTTAAACAGAAGCACAGAAAGTGATAAAAAGCAAAATTGCTCTTTTGATATGAGTCACCAGCCTTGAAGTTGCTGGCCAGAACTGATTTGGTGCTGGTCTTTCTGGTGGATCAGCAAAGCCATGTTGTTGACAAGCAAAACTTTGTATGCTACTCTGGTTGAAAGGGATTGGTTAGGATGGTTGACGAGTCATTAGAAAGGCTTACAAGTGAGTTTTCAGCTTTAATATTTTTTTGCATGAGTGGTTTAATGCAGATTAATTTAGGGAGGGTTTAAATGTGCTGTGGGGTGTTTACTTTAGCTGCCACGATTATGAAATTTGGCTGCTGACTAATTGTCACATAATTGCGAATAACAATTTAATTGTCATTTGGAGTGCTCACGTAATGCAGTAACACTGGAATATGACATTCAAAAGTGCAGCGTTCATGGCATTTATATATTTGCTTAAAATTACCTTATTTGGACAGTAAAATGTGATTAGATTTTGAAGTGCACAAAAATCTAATTCATGCGATAAGGCGATTATGTATTAATCATGACAGGCCTAGTGTTCTCAGTTATCTTTACTAAGAAGTTACTTCTCCAAAGGCTCAGTCACATTCACCCTTGCACGCCGAAGTTCTGCAGGTGATATATTGGAATCCACAGAATCAGGAATTTCGGGTGATGGACTTCTGGTGGCGAAGACATCTCCCTACACGAATTTGGTGGGAGTTTGAGTTTGGAGAACTTTGACGCACAAATTTTCACTGTTGACCAATAGCAAGCTGTTTGGTTTGGTAGTGACCTCTGTGTGGGTGGTCCTTCACACATAGTACATGTGAGTTTCAAACTAGCTTCACATGCGCCCATGCCTTCTTCGCCTGTTAAGATATCACAGAGCCACAGTGTTGACACTTTTCAGAAAAAAAAAAAACAGCTACAAGTGACTTACTTATTGTTGTTTCTGCATATTAAGCAGACTTAGGAGGAGAATAAAAAAAAAATTACACTCTTGCTTCAGCACTAGCAGCTAATGGTGCACCGATCAGGAAATTTGATGACGATACTGATCTACGATTTTTTAACACTAAGATAGCCTGATACCGATTTGTTTTTTTAAAGTGCCCTTTGCCACACTTTTGCAAGTTATATGCTTCAGTTATATGTTTAGGCCTCACACAGTAAAATTATGGTAACACTTTACAAAAAGGTTTCATTTGTTAAAATCATTTAACAAAATTACTGTAGTTAACATGAACTAATGAACTTAATGTTAATTACAACATATACTATACATTTTAGTTGTATTAGTTAATGCACATTAATGCACTATGAACTAACATGAACTAACAATGAACAACTGTATTTTTATTAACTAACATTATGATTAATAAATGCTGTAAAAAAATATATTGTTCATTGTTTGTTCATGATACCTAATGCATAAACTAATGTTAAGTGGCAGACGGACGCGGTTAAGTGTTACCAAAATTACATTAAAATTACATTAATTGTTAGTTGCTAACATTTATTTGTTTTGAAACAGTTATGAATAGTTATGCTGTCAATACAAAAGGTAATTGTGACATACTGGCAACTAGTAAAAATCATGAGAGCATCACACACAGAGAGATACCTTCAAAAATAAGAAAAATATATCCATTACAAGCACTAAAACTGCTCCAGTGAGAAATCATTTATATCTATGATTTGTTTACTGTCTTTGGCATTTTGTTGTAACACAAATCACTAATTATTAAGCAAATGCTTGAAAACGTGGTGCCGTTATTGAAAGTTAAACAGTTATATCTGTTATTAGTGGTATTGTGACAAACATTAATCTGATTTAAATTGGGATCCTCACAGAATAGTGCTGAGATGAGTGACTGATGAGATTTTGGAGGGGGGGGTGGGATTTCTACCCTTTTCTCCCCAATTTGTCATGCCCAATTCCCTAGGTCCTTGTGGTGGCGTAGTGACTCGCCTCAATCCAGGTGGCGGAGGATGAATCTCAGTTGCCACCGCGTCTGAGACAGTCAATCTGCGCATCTTATCACATGGCTTGTTGAGCGCATTACCACGGAGACGTAGCACGTGTGGAGGCTCACGCTATTCTCCGCGGCATCCACACACAACTCACCACGCACGAGAGCAAGAACCACATTATAGCGACCACGAGGAGGTTAACCCCACGTGACTCTACCCACCCTAGCAACCGGGCCAGATGGTTGCATAGGAAGCCTGACTGGAGTCACTCAGCACGCCCTGGTTTCGAACTTGCAACTCCAGGTGTGGTAGTCAGCGTCTTTACTTGCTGAGCTACCCAGGCCCCTGACTGATGAGATATTAAGAGCATCTAGAGAGTGTGCATGTTTGATTGACACAGAGAGCGCTCATGTTAAAGAGAGTAAAGCTAAAAGCACTCATGATGACTCAAACACCCTCTATCGCTCCACACAGCATTTGATTGTCACGTGTACTCAGATTTGTATTCGCATGTTTATTTGTTGTTTAATTCATTTTACCGTAATGACTCTAGAAAATGGGCAACTTAATATTCATACACATATAATTCTTACACATTTTTTAAAACAAAACGGCATTGTAACAGGTAAAAGATAGGCAAGGAGGAGGCGGGAACTGGCTGAACAGTCAACATAAAGTTTAATGGACAACATAAACTTAAACCAACATAAAACGTAAGGACACACACACAACGTGGCCGCGTGCGTCTCTCTTTCCCCAACCAGTGCCTCCAGCTGCCTCTTATCTCGCTCTCCCGCTGATCAGCAGATTCAGCGCCGACGGTGCTCCATCACGGCCCAGCCATGCCCTCCTTCTCGACACACTCCTCCCCCGCCTGATTCAGGCTGGGGTGCCACCGGTCTGACTAACTCCTCCCCCATCTCTGGGGGAGACGCTGCCCTTCCGGCCATTCTGTCAGCCGGTGGTACACCCTGCCTCCTCTAAACCTGGGGGAGAGACGAGGGGAGGCGTGGGTAGAGGGAAAGGGCAAGCGGAGACACACAGAGAGAGAGAAGAGAGAGAAGAACTTGCTCGCCAGCTCCCGGACGCGCTTTCACCTGGTCCTCAACCGCTCTTCCACCCTCTGGCGGATGCCAGCTCGATCCTTCCCCGGCAGACGGCAGCGAGTCCTCCGGCCCGTGGCAGACGGAGCCGCACCTCCCCTTCTCGGCAGATGGACACAGTTCCTCCGGCTCTTGGTGGCTGGCAGTGACCCCTCCATCTCCAGGCAGACGGCCGCGGCTACTCTCATGGTGGATGGAACCACTGTAACAGTATAAAGGACGGGCAAGGAGGAGGCGGGAACCAGCTTAACAGTCAACATAAAGTTTAATGGACAACATAAACTTAAACCAACATAAAACATAAGGACACACACACAACGTGGCCGCGTGCATCTCTCTCTCTCCAACTGGCTCTCCCACTGATCAGCCGATTCAGCGCCGGCCATGCTCCATCACAGCCTGTCCACGCCCTCCTCCTCGTCACAGGAATATTCATGTGAATTACATCATGTCTGAAAGTTTAAATTCGTGAATGCTTAGAATTGCCAACAACTCATCCTCCAAAGGCCACTCTGTCATGCTTCAATGGCTGAGCAAGCGCTCATTCATTAGAGTAGCAGTGTATGTGTGATTCCCTGTGTGCTGCAAAAAAGATCGGCCCTGATTCTAGGCACAATCGGCTAAGTGCCGATCATGGATTTAAGAGGAAGATTGGCCAATTTCGATCGGTGCACCCCTACTAGCAACATCCAAAACACAACAAATGCTGGTATTTCATCAGGGCCTCTCCAGTTTATTCATGCTGAACTCAACACCAGGGCAGTTTTTTCAGGAGTGTTTGCTTCCCAAGGCTCTGCTTTTCATAAAAACACAAGTGCAGTTTGCCTGGTGCTGCCTTGTGTATACAGATACCTGAGTTTGTCTTTTGAAAGCCATAAAGGTGATGCATGGCTCTGATTGTGTATGCACAATGCTGTAGAGAGGTGTAAATATTGTCATCTCTTCTGTAGGACAGTGTCATGCTCTGACTATATTTGATTAGACAAGTTCATATGTCTTTGACCCAGTTCCTCCTGTCTTCCACTGTGGGATGAGGGATGTGCTGGAGGTATTTTTATCAGGCGCATAATGGATAGATTTTTTAGCATGAATACAAGTTAATCACAAGCAAGAACTAGATGCAGCCTTCAAGTCAATCTGATCCGATCACAAATCAAGTGGAAGCGCACGCCCTCCTATTCTAGGAGACGCCTGACAGATGTAAACAATCATGGATACGGGAACGGCTGCTGTTATTGTTGCTGCTACTCTGTTCCGAGTCGCGAATTAAATGGGCCAATTGGGTGCGGTCTTAGGTGGAAAGACGCTGCAAGTAGGGCCTCTAGAGATGGCAAGATGAGTTGAGGTGAGTGCTGTTTAAAGTTAAACTCTACTTGCTTGTTCGCAAAATCTATGTTTCTTGAATTTAGAGGTCCCGCGTATTCCATATGCATTGGCCGCTCACCGTATGACTTCAGATTTGAGTCATGGAGCATCATACTCTTCGAGAGTTCCTCCATACTTGTGGCTAGTTGGTTTAAAAATATCAAACATGTTTGATATCCTCCGACTAGATGGTATCACAGTCAGAAGGTAATAATCAAAGTCGATACACCACATACTATGCAAATTGTTTCAAAATAATCGCAATTAGAATTATTATTATTATTTTTTTTTTTTTCAAATCGTTCAGCCCTACTATTAAACTTTCTCAGGGCAAGCCGTTTGTCATCCAGAAGCAAACATTTCCAAGCATGTGGTGTTACTTTCCACAGCACTGGCAGCGATGGATCAGATAGACCAATCACAATTGCTTGTGATTACAGGATAGGATATTTTATTTATTTTTCTAAAGATTGCAGGGGTGGATTTGTATCTCATGTACTAATCTCTGAAATTTAATGACTTAAACAAGCATACATTTTCGCTTACAAATGTCCCCTCCCCAGTAAGCAAAAAAAAAAAAAAAATGGTCTAATGCTCTAATGAAGGTTTCAGCTTTTTTGAACAGTAAATGCCCCTTTGAAGAAGAGCCCATTGTTTTTCATAGAGCAGTTTGTTATTAGTCAACAGCATTTGCCGCCCAATGATCGCTAAATTAGCTTAGCAAGATGCTAATCACAAACTCAATTAGAAGTCGAGCCTCTTGTGTGCTTTGCAGTTTTGTGTAGTGCTAAAGACACTTCAAGGCAAGTAAGGTCACTCGGAAGACATGTTCATAATGCCTCCGGGGAGCCTGCAGGAAGCAATTTTTTATTGACACAAGTACAGCTCCTATCTACTTGCATGAGGGAAAAATCTGAATCTCCAAAACAGTTTGTCAAGATCATGAGTGAAAAGCATCATTATCATTGTATCATTAACTGTGCTTTTTTAGCTCAGATCACACTAAAAAACACTCATTTTCAGACTGGTTTTCAATTTAAAAAGGTGATTGGGTTTTTTTTTGGGTCTTTTTATGTAGAGGGTTCCAATTCAGTCACTTAAGAGGTTTAATTTCAGTTTGGAGGCTGCTATAGAAGGAAGCTGCCTATGTAGGCATTAGACAGAAAGGCAGCTTACTAGGTTTTGGAACAAGGTTTATTAGTCATTTACATTTTAGATCCAAATAAATAGTGTTTAGTCTGTCTTTATTTGGTTGTTGAAAACATCTTGGCATGCTTTGACACAGGTGACCTTTTTGAGCTCAGCAGTATATGCAGCTTGATAAAAAAAATAAATAAAAAAAAATAAAAAAAATAAACAGGCCTAGTTAGCATGTTCCACAATCATTTACCATCCCACAAAATACTTTAATGATGTAAAATCAACCATGCATCAACTGAGTTATGCAATTGCAAAAATGAACCTTCAGTGTAACTAAACTGGTAATATATTAAGTATATTTACTCTATGTGTGCATCAGTAAACTGCTGCAGGTAACAGACTGAAAAATAACTTTAGGGCCGCCACCACCCCAGAGCATCAGCTCACAACCCACCTGTTCTTCTCTCTTTCTCTTTCTGTTTGTTTCATGTGGCAGCTGAAAGGTCAAAGTCGCAACAGGTGCATAGCACAGGTGCTATCAGACGGACTTCCTCTCTGGGTGCTATCACCGGGCGCTACCTGATAGGGCAGTGGCCACGCGAATCCCACCTGCACAACCCCTTGTGCATGAAAGACAAGTCCACACAGGTAGGCACTTTCACTGGCTGTGTTAATATCTACCTTCTGGCCTCAAAGTCTGACTCTGTTCAGGTGTGTTTGCATGGTTTACTGCAGTTACAGGTACCATCATTCTTCTTGATTTTTGCATGTTCACCTTGGAAGGAATTTTGGCCTACATTCTCAGTATTTCAGTCGGACAAAAGCAATAATTTGTCTTTTTAAACGCATTTGTCCAACTTAAATCATACCTGTCCGATTTCTGTGAAGTCGGACTAACAGACCTAGATAATGCAATTTTTGCTTGGCTTCATCCAGCATATATACACATTAATAAGACAGCAATTTTATTTGTATTTAACACCTTTAAATTTAACACCTCCTCCTCAGCTGACCTCCTTCCTTCCTTTCAAAATTTGATTATGCATTATTTTATGTATACTTGGACAGATGAAGTCTAGCTCGACTGTGCCAAAATCTGATGTAGCTCGATTTTAACTGTGAATGTAAATGTACTGACTGTTTCACAAAGCTGTCAAGTTGATGACGTGATAGGGCATAGCCGTAGACCAATAGGGTGTAGATGTTCACTGTGAAAATAATAATGTAGGGATGTGCACGGGCTATCTGCACCAGCTAGTTGATAATTAAAAACACTACTCAAATATCGCAATTTTATTTTACTTTGCGCATTTGCTTGCCGTGGGCAATGCTGCATTATCCTGTACTTTCCCTCTGGATCTCTCACCAAATCTCATAGTTACAACTGACCCCACTAATGGGTGCTGTGATTATGTGTCGTCGAGGTGTTGGATTAGGGAAGAAGATATGGTGGCGTCTTTGTGTGCTTTCAAGCAAAGCCAAGTGTGGCAGTACTTGTAATATTTATCAATATTCTACTCTATTGGTATTCGATTCTTGTTGGAGTCATGCATACCAACGGACAAGGATCTGTTTTTATGGTAGAAAGGAAATGCAAAGCGGTATGAGAAACTAGGAAGCTTATCAGCTTCCATTTAAAAGCTTGCATTTTAATTTGCATGTAATCAATTACTTTTTTTTTGTGGGTAAGTTTACTCGACTACAAAATTAAATGCCCATTCTTAGTTTCTGGAAATACAAAACAGAAGTAAAAGTCTGTTGGGCCTCATGTATTCAGATAGAAGACAAAGGCAGGCCTAACACAGTCATAAAACCTAACTCAGGCCCACGTACCAAGTCATAAATTTTACTGATAAAAATCACGCCAAAATCAAACAAAGGAAGTCCAAAACAGACTACAAATCCCATGAAGCCTTGCTCACTAAAGGATCGAACTCTCAACTCCTATTGGATGAGGCACACGACAGAACGCACCTCAACCATGACATCATCAGGAGTAGAAATACCTCTGAAATGCTTCCGGGATTTGCTTCCAGCAACTTTGCTCGCCGTGCGTAGACGCAGCTCATCGCTGCTCTCAGGTGCAGCCTTGTGGCACAAGGAAGTAACGTCCGACTTGAAACTGTGGCCATACAATCCCCATCTCGCTGGATGAGTTGAGAATACTCTGTGTTCCACCGAACACTCTAACGGATCCGAAGGAGACCGCCGAGCAATCCGCATCTTCATCCGTTTGCCTGCAGAAGTGAAGAGAGAAAAGATTTCTCTTCCATCTTCAATCAAGTCGACGTTGCTGATTTCTCCGCCAGCCCGCCGAGAATCAGCAGCCGTACCGCCCGCCGACAGAGCGAGGAAACGGACTCCCGTCATCACCCAAGCCTCGAGGAACCGAGTCAGAGTTAAAGGACGGATGAACACACATTCTGCGTCCTCATGCGATTCAAGTAAGAGGTTTACGTCTGGGCAGAGATAGAATATTATAGTGTGTTATTCTTGTGTATCAAAGTTATTGCTTTTAGAGTTTACGGACCACCGAGTCCACTCATTACTAATACTCAGGGTATTAATTATCATGAATGAGATTTGCTGTATTGTAGTCCAACAACATTGGATTGTTGTGCATTTCCGCCATCGCGGGTGAGACCGGCAAACTGAGTTTATCCAATAAAGAATCAGAGACGCGGTGGATGGCTCGTAAACACGTGACTGGAGCTGAAGCTCCACAGAGGTCAGTCGACCCAGCGCTGCAAGATGTGGTCGCTGCTGTCCTCCATCTCTCCGTAGAGGAGAGAGATAACCTTAACGGCTGCAATATTAGTCGTTGTGATGAAGCATTGCAGGAACTAGTTGATTATGTCAACAACCTAGTCGGGAAGCCAAAGAGAACAATCCCAGACCTAGTGGGCCAAATGTTCCTCCTTCATCACCGCAGAACCCAACTGCAAACCACAGAGCACCAGACCCAGCTCGCCCAGCTGCAGAGCAGCTACCAAGTGGTGCAGAGGGAAAATCTTAGCCTGCACCAAGACGTTAGGTGCACCCAAGCTGAGAAAGTCCAGGCACAGGAAGATAATGCCCGGATGCAGGAAAACGAAACCCTGCGCAGGCAGCTTCAAGCTGCCCAGCTAAGAGTAGAGTCAGATCAGGTAAGTGCAGCTGAAACGCACAGCACAACATCTGACATAGAAGAGGGCCCCCTCTTCAGCGCTACGCGTAGAAATGTGCCCCTGAGAAACCCAGGGACACATGCTAGGAGCCGAGCTCCCCCTAGTGGTACAGTCTCTGACTTCATCCTCCAAGACACCTTTCAAGCTCCTCCAGTGGCCCGCTGGTTGGATGCAGGTGCCCCTCCTTACAGTTGCCCCCATCAGTCAGTTTTCAGTCATGCCACCATGTGTTTCAAACCGACTGATTCCACACCACGGAGGGGGGACAATTATTTCCAAGTTCAGAGTGGTGTAAGCGGCTCAAAGATCCCATTAGCCAGGGAGCTGTACGCAACCTGGGGTCCACTCCCACGCATCGACAGGACTCCTTCCATAATTATTAATTATTTCTGATAGTAACACTGATATAAACAACCAGTAAAGCCCTAAATAATAATTGGTGCCCCGTGTGATGCTTTAATGAGTTAAGATTCAATTAATTAATTTAAATATTAATTAATAACTAAAGAAATAATTATCAATTATTTCTGATAGTAACACTGATCTAAACAACCAGTAAAGCCCTACAAGTCCAAGAAACTTTAAATGAAAGAGTCATAAACTGTAGTGTCTGGAGTGTGCCAATGGCCCTTTACACATCACTGTTTACACCTGGTGTAATGTGTCTCTTGTGACTAATTGTGTTTGGATTTCGAGGGTCTTTGATATCATGACAACAAACTTCAATCACTACATCACATTGTTCCCTATCTGTCACTCACTCAACGTTGTGTCAATGTAGTGACACTAGGGGTGCGGTCGCCCTTGGGAGCCCCAAACACCTCTGATCTTTGAGAAAAGGCCAATGGGAATCGGCGAGTGGAATTTGCATGCCCCTCCCCCAGACATCTTTTTAAAATGCCTTTCCGTTTGTGTATTTCCTGGTTGCGGTCATTACCTCTCTGCTTCTGATGGCCACGGTCTTACGTGCTTGGGCGCTGCCCACGCTGAGACAGCGTTCGTGGATGGGTCATGTTCTCACTACGAGAACGTGACCATGGCAATGTTGCGGTCACGGTTTTTTCCTTCCTTAGAGGAAAAAGCCACCCCAGCGGCTCCCCGCCTCGGTCCTTCTACCTACGGGTTTGAGGCCGCGTCGGTTAGCACTGGTTTGGGGACCCCAATGGGAGCCACTCCACCGGGTAACTCCCCACGGACCTCCCATTCCCCAGTATGCTCCTTTGCCCTGCTGGGATGAGACTGCCAGCTCGTCTCAGGGCGAGTTTGCAATCTCGTTTCGGCGCTCGCGAAGTGGATGAGCTCTCAATTGCAGCATCGGAGAGCGGGCTGACGCTGAGGACTCAACTGGGCTCCCACCTTTGGGTGCGGTCGCCCAGTCGCAGGCTGACGCGCAGTTGGCAGCCATGCTTGCCCGGGCGGCTGCATGCGTCGGGCTGGAGTGGAACCCTCCACCCCCCTGAACCCTCGCAGCTTGACGATTGGTTCCTGGGCCCGGAGCGCCACTCACAGCCGCGCCCCGCTCCGGTCCCTTTCTTCCCGGAGGTGCATGAGAAGCTCACGAGGTCACGGCGGGCACCATTCACTGCCCGGACCCTGTCTCTGAGCTCCTCCGTTCTCAATACCCTCGATAGTGGGGCTGCCAGGGGGTACTCGGCGATTCCCCAGGTGGATAAGGTGGTTGTGGTGCACCTGTGCCTGCAAAACGCCGCCACCTGGCGGGGCTGCCCGAGACTCCCGTCCAGCACCTGTAGGTTTACGTTGTCTCTGGCGACTAGGGCCTGCGGTGCCGCTGGACAGGCCGCCTCCGCCCTGCACGCCATGGCTCTCCTGCAAGTGCACTAAGCCAAGGCTCTAAGAGAACTGCGTGAGGGTAGTGCTGACCCGGGATTGATGCAGGAGCTGCGCTCGGCGACCGACCTCGCCCTCCGAGCGACGAAGGTCATGGCACGGACTCTTGGGCTGGCGATGCCCACCCTGGTGGTCCAGGAGCGCCACCTATGGCTCAACTTGGTCGAGATGTGGGAAGCTGACAAGGTACGGTTCCTTGATGCCCCTGTCTCCCAGGTCAGCCTGTTCGGTGACACCGTCAAGGACTTTGCCCAGCAGTTCTCAGCGATGAAATGGCAGACGGAGGCTATTCAGCACATCCTGCCTCTGCACGGTTCAAGACCCCGCACCCCATCTGTTTGTCACCAAGGGCGTCCTCTTGCCGCAACAACACCGGCTCCACTGCAGCCTGCCCCCGCGGGAAGCAGACGCCACCCATCTCGCGGTCGGCTGCCAAGAACCCAAGGAAGACTTCGAAGCGCCCCTGAGACGGGCAACCCAGGCATGTGAAGACCTGCTGCAGGCCAAGAGATGGTAAGCAGACCACTCCATGCCCCAGTGGAGGGCCAGGAGGAGAATCATTTGCCTTTTCTTTGATTTGACTCAGCTATACGATTAAGTTCACCAGGCGCCCGCCCAGGTTCAGCGGCGTCCGCTTCACCTCAGTGAAGGGTGAGAACACCGCTGCCTTATGCGCGGAGATTGCGTCCCTTCTACGGAAGGACGCGATAGAGCCTGTCCCTTCAGCCGAGATGAGGAACGGGTTTTACAGCCCCTACTTCATCGTACCCAAAACGACCTGTGAGTTCTGAACCGGGCCTTGCATAGATTCCCGTTCAAGATGCTGATGCAAAATCGCACTTTGGCAAGCCTCTGACATCAAGATTGGTTCACGGCGGTAGACCTTAAGGACGCGTACTTCCATGTCTTGGATTTACCTCGACACAGGCCTTTCCTATGGTTTGCTTTCGAGGGCCGGGCATACCAGTACAAAGTCCTCCCCTTCGGTCTGTCTCTGTCACCTCACGCCTTCACAAAAGTCGCAGAGGCAGCCCTTGCCCCGTTAAGGGAAGTGGGCATTCGCACCCTCAACTATCTTGATGACTGGCTGATTCTGGCTCACTCGTGGGACTTGTTGTGTGCGCACAGGGACCTGGTGCTCAGGCACCTCAGCCGGTTGGGGATTCGGGTTAACTGGGAAAAGAGCAAGCTCTCCCCGGTTCAGAGCATCTCTTTTCTCGGCATGGAGTTAGACTTAGTCTCAATGATGGTGTGCCTCACGAGCGAGCACAGTCTGTGCTGGACTGTCTGAGAGCATTCAGATGGAAAACGGCGGTCCCACTGAAACTGTTTCAGAGGCTCCTGGGGCATATGGCATTATCAACGGCGGTCATGCCGACCGGGTTGATACATATGAGACCGCTTCAGCACTGGCTTCAGACGGGGCACGGGGCACCCCGCGTGCTCAGCACACCGGTCTGCTGCCATCTGTTCAGCCCTTGGACCGACCTAGTGTTTCTACGGGCAGGGGTTCCCCTAGAGTAGGTCTCCAGGTACGTCGTGGTTACGACGGACACCTCCAAGCATGGCTGGAGTGCTGTGTGCAACGGGCGCGCAGTCGCCGGTCTTTGGACTGGCCCACGACTGCGTTGGCACATCAACTGCCTCGAGTTGCTGACAGTATTGCTCGCCCTGCGGAGGCTTCGGCCATTGATCCAGGGCAAGCACGTGTTGGTCCGGATGGACAACACGGCGACGGTAGCATACATCAACCGCCAAGGCGGCGTGCTTTCTCGTCAGATGTCACAACTCGCCCGCCGTCTCCTCCTCTGGAGTCAGCAGCGGCTCAAGTCATTGTGAGCCACTCACATCCTGGGTAACCTCAACAGCGCAGCGGACGTGCTATCGTGGCAGGTCACGCTCAGGGGAGAGTGGAGTCTCCACCCCCAGATGGTCCACTGATTTGGAGTCGATTCGGTCAAGCGCAGGTAGACCTGTTAACTTCCCGGGAATCCTCCCACTGCCCGCTGTGGTATTCTCTGACCGAGGAGGCCCCCCTCGGCACAGATGCGCTGGCACACAGCTGGCCCCTGGGGCTGCGCAAGTATGCGTTCCCCCAGTGAGCCTACTTGCACAGACATTGTGCAAGGTCAGGGAGGACAAGGAGCAGGTCATCCTAGCAGCACCCTATTGGCCCACCCAGACTTAGTTCTCGGACCTCACACTGCTCGCAACAGCCCCTCCCTGGCGAATTCCCCAGAGGAAGAACCTTCTTTCTCAGGGACGGGGCACCATCGGCACACCATCTGGCATCTACCACCTGCAGTGGTAGACACAATCACTCAGGCCAGGGCTCCCTCTACGAGATGCCTGTATGCCTTGAAGTGGCATCTGTTCGCTAAGTGGTGTTCTTCCCGACGCGAAGACCCCCAGATATGCGCAGACAGATCGGTGCTTCCTTCCTGCAGGAGAGGCTGGAGGGGCGGCTGTCCCCCTCCACCTTGAAGGTGTATGTAGCCGCTATATCGGCACATCACGATGCAGTAGACGGTAAGTATTTGGGGAAGCATGACTTGATCATCAGGTTCCTGAGAGGCGCTAGGAGGTTGAATCCCCCCTGATCGCACCTCATCCCCTCGTGGGACCTCTCTGTGGTCCTTCAGGGCCTATGAGGAGCTCCATTCGATCCCCTGGAGTCAATAGAGCTAAAGGCACTCTCTTTGTAGACTGCCCTCCTGACTGCGCTCACTTCCATCAAGATGGTAGGGGACCTGCAGGCGTTCTTTGTCAGTGAAATGTGCCTAGAGTTCGGTCCGGACTACTCTCACGTGATCCTGAGACCCCGACCGGGCTATGTGCCCAAGGTTCCCATGACTCCGTTTAGGGATCAGGTGGTGAACCTGCAAGTGCTGCTCCAGGAGGAGGCAGACTCAGCCTTGGCGTTGCTGTGTCTGATGTGTGCTTTACGCATCCATTTGGATCGCACGCAGAGCTTTAGAAGCAGCTCTTTGTCTGCTATGGCGGACAGCGGAAATGGAGTGCTGTCTCCGAACAGAGGATTGCCCACTGGGTCATTAACGCCATCGCAATGGCATATCACGCCCAGGACATGCCGCCCATCTTGGGGCTATGAGCCCACTCTAATAGGAGTGTGGCGGCCTCCTGGGCCCTGACCAATGGCGCCTCTTTAGCAGACATCTGCAGAGCAGCGGGCTGGACAACACCAAACACCTTTGCGAGGTTTTACAATCTCCGGGTTGAGCCGGTCTCGTCCCGTGTGTCGTCAGGTACGAGCAGGTAAGTTCCGGGACAGCTGGCCGGGTGTACCATTTGCGCATAGCGCCTTTCCCCTCCCTGAGGTGAAGACGTACACTTTGACCCCCAGTCGTGTTCACAAAGTTTTGGACCCTGGATGACCTTCCTCCTTAGCCCTGTGGCAGGCGGGTTTGCGGAGGAACTCGCTGCTGGCCCAGTAGGTGTGCTGACTAGGCCTGGTACTGGGGTAGGTGCTCCACATGCGCTGGTTCCCCGTAGGTAACCCCGTGTGATGTATCTTCCGCAAAATGGTTTCCCTGTAGATAAACTGCATCTTCCTGCCCTGACATTATGCACAGCAGTGAGGTGGAACATAGCAACACTGTGCTATGTACCAAAAATAAAGTTATTGTTTTTAAGATTACATCATTACCCATACAAAAATGTTTCACGATTTTACAGTAGTAACAGTAAATGTGATTTTTTGACAAATGTTATAGTTTCATATTAAATATCTATTAGGTAGTATCTATCCTATTTTTCATGAACACTATAATTTATTATTATTATTATTATTATTATTATTATTTTTAGAAAGACTAGCTAGATTGACCTAGCCATGGTAATGAGGGGCCATCATGGTCTTATGCCTGTACTTATATGTCATATATCTTATGCCTGTACTTATATGTCACTGTAAATATAAGGCCAAATACATAAAGGGCTTTAAAATCTGGACCTCCAAGACTTGTTGACAAATTATGAATAAAGTTTTCCTCCTTTGTAATATATGTTCTGTTAGAATGATGTTTGATATTAGGAAATAAACTTGATAATAAATATATTGGGCTTATATAAATAAATATGCTCATCAAATTTTAAAAAGGAGGAAGAGAACTTGTTTTTGTTGTTGACATCAACAGAAATAATAATGTCACTTGATAAATGCATTTATACTTGAAAGCCATGAACAAAACTATGTAAGATGAAAGAAAATGTTTTTTTAATATGGTGGGTCGCCACTTGATGTCCAGTGTAAAATCTGTGTCCCGAAGCAAAACCAGTGGAGAACCACTGGTTTAGACTGTGATCTCTCTTGTGTTTGGCTCAATTATGCTCAGATTATTAGAAAAGAGAGTGATCCACATTTGGCCAGACAATCAATTATTATTATTTATTTTATTTTTTTATCAGTTTCTGTTTTGACATAGTTAATGTGTTTTGGCTTTGTAGGGCAGAGTAATAGTGATGTTTGTCTTCACTATTCCCACTCATTGAGTTCCCACTAATTTTTTCCAGTGTGTGTGGGTGGTATACTGTCATTGTACCACAGGCAAAACGAAATCAATTTGTAAAGTTTGAGCAGCATTTTACCAGCTGACTCATTCATGCAATTTTGTGACATTTTGGATTGGATTTTTTTTTTTTTTTTAAAGCATACTTTTATAAGGATGTTTATGTTTAATCATAAAGGGGCATGTTAAAGATCTTTTAAGTCATACAGGTCATGCTAAATGACTTAAAAAATTCAGATGCTCATCCAGTTGAAGGGCAGGGTGGACATTTAGTGGATAAATTATAGAGGTAGATTTTGCCAATACCGATAACTCAGGATATGGAAAAGGCCAATAACCGATTAATCGGAAGATAGTTTTTAAAATCGGTTTATAGAAAGTTACAAAATTTTCTTAGTCTTTCCTTACTCTGAAGGGCACAGACATAAAGGCTACAAGCAATTACAAGACATAAAGGCTACAAGTAATTACAAGAAATTAATAAAATTCCATATGTAGTTTACTTTTCAACCAAAATCCCAATAATAACTAGAAAATAATTCAGATTTGATGCATAACATGGGACTTTTAACTATAAACAAGCCTGAAACACACCAGGGACTCTTATTTTGAAATGACTGTGACTGGGCTTCATTACGATGCTCTATTTGTTTTATATTTACCAAATATATTGGCATTTTTTAGCCTATATATTCACCAGATGAAGGGTTTTTTATGTAAATGTGACCAGACAAGGTTTAATGAGGAATAAGGTTTATAATTATTCACAAACTATGAAGTTGGAAACAATGTATGTGCTGATGGAGCACATTTCCATATAGTCGCAATTTGTTTGCATGTCCTCACTTCAGTTGAAACACTTGACTATCTAATCAGAATAGCAAAATATGCATTGAAATGAGGATAAAAATATGGATGAATATTGTCAATGATGAAAGATTTAGATACAGCAAATCCCCACATGACTGTTATTAATTCACTTTTAGAGGCTGCTGTTATACTGTACCAAGCCATTTTGCCTGTAGAATCTGCCAGAGCCGGCCACAGAGGTATGATAAAAAAATAAAACTATCGGCAACTATCAGCCGAGAGTTTTGCAGATAACCGATAGTTTCAAAAAGCAACTATCGGCACGATTAATCGGTAAAACAGTTATATCAGTCTACCTCTATTAAATTAGCCACTACATGGTCTTTGAATGATATATAGCAAACATATTTGTAAATTTATATTGATTGTTTTATTTCTGGTAGTATAAATATATTGAAATATTCACAGTACATTAATTTTCCCTATATCTTTCCATAAAAGTTTGGACATGTTATTCTTGTACACATATGACTAACATCACAAAATAAAGAAAAATATAAATAAAACAGGTATGCACTTCAGATAACTAAAGATAATTTTCCAGGATGGCTGATGTCGTCTTCGGTTTGCGATGTCATTTCATAATATACAGTATATCTTCAATTAAAGGTAATCAGTATCAAGGGACACACAAATAAACTCATGACACATTTACCACAAATGAAGGCATATTATTAAGATAATGTAATACTAAACACTTAATTGAATGAAAAAAAAAAAAAAAGAAATCTGAAGATTTAGGACTTTTTTTGTCAAACACGTTTGACATGCAGCTGTAGGGACATGAGGAAATGACACTAGTGCAATAGTTTAAAATTATTTCAATTATTACAAATTTGACTTTTAGGCCCACAGCAGTGTGTAACATCATAAATAGTCTTTATTACTTTTACCAAGCCTATTAAAATTGCAGTCGGGTGAAATTAAACTTTATAAATACCACAACTTGTACTGGGGACATAACTAAGTCCAAACTGTAGGAATGACTCAAGTATTTAATTACAGAACAAGTACTCAACTTGTATATTACTCATGCACGTCCCTACTTGGAAAACAGCGTTCTTCATGCACACCCGGCCTAAGGTCAGGTGCTGATTTACACTCAAATGTCAGCAGGTGTGTCAGCCCAACACAATCACCACCATGCCACAGTCCTACCCACCATCTGTTGCTCCAGTGAAGGTGAGATTTGGCACCTGCAGGAGTGCAGTGTGTGTAAAGGTAATTACTCTGGTATACCTCTTATTGTGTGTCCGAGTGTCATATTAACTGCTCAGAAACATGAGATCCCACAGGAATGTTGTTCCGCAAGTTTTGTGTCCTTCTCTTTTACCCCTCAATTTTGAAAGATGACTAAATAGTGCATCTGTTTGTGTCTGAAAATGTTCGTATTTACCAAAACTTGTTGCGCTATTTAATACATAATCTTTCAGGGGAGGTACAGTACTGTGCAAAAGTCTTAGGCACATAAGATGTTTCACAAAATCATTTGTCTTAAGATGGGTATTTATATCTTCAGCTTTAGTGTCAATAGGAAATATAAATGTTAGATTCCCAAAAATTACTTTTGCAAATAAAAAAGATTAGTATAGAAGAACAGGGAGCCCTGCAACACATCGTGTCAGTCTGAGATTACATAAAGAGACAGAAACAATTGAGACCTAAATAGATAGAAGAACTGTGGCAAATTCTCCAAGAAGCTTGGAACATCCTATCTGCCAACAACCAAGAAAAACTGTGTCCAGGTGTACCTAGGAGAATTGATGCTGTTTTAAAGGCAAAGGTTTTCACACCGAATATTGATTTAGCTTTTTTATGTTTACTGGACTTTGTATGACATTAAGTGATAAATGAAAATTATTTATATCATTATTTTTGAAGACATCCTCACTATGAAACATTTTTCACAAGTGCCTAAAACTTTTGCACTGTACTGTATGTCTGTCTGTAATTCTGTTGGAAAGGCACTTTTAATATAAGGTAATCCATGTTTACATATCAACACCTATAAAGTGCAACAGTCTGGTCATGGAAGTAAAAATCCCTTTCATTTTCTCTATAGGCCCATTTATTTTTAACAATAGGCCCTTTCTCACTGCAGGTAACTATAGTTCATCTTAGCCGAGAGACGTTTTTAGCTCATACTCTGGGGTAGGTCCTTTTTGGGAGAGGATGGACTGTGGGAGTTGCTGCAACCTGTGATTAGTCCAACACGTCGCACAAAACACATGGGACAGTTGATGCACAAAAAACTTGAATAATCGACAGACACCATGAGTAAACAAACTTGTAGCTGCTAGCCTGCTATTTAGAGGACTGCGCTAACTTTCCAATTCATTTAACAGAAATGACATAAAACGAACAAAGGCTGTTTCTCAATGTCCGTTCTTTTGTGTTGTTACATTCTCATTGACTCGTTCGACGTCATCATCCACTGCCGGAGTTCAATTCCAATACTCAAGAATGCAGGTACCGAGAATACATAAAATTACCCTGATGTGTTCTTCATCAGGCCGAATATCGAGAATGCATCAGATGTTGACTTGTGGGCAAGAACCTGGTACTACGGTGCAGACGAAGGACAGGATCGCTGTGTTTTCCCTCAAGAGATTCCCACTGTAAGCTCGTGAAGGTCTGACAGCTCATGAGAGACCTTATACTCCATCAACATTTTTGTTTTGTTGGGCATCATTTTAAATTTCTTTGCATTGAGAAGCAGCCAAAGTGTCCAAAGATTATCGCCTGTTTCACATATTATGTGTGTGCGAGGGGTGAGCCAAGTGTCTGCCTGACTTTAACAGGAGATACACTTTAAGTTTTGATTGCATCTGTACTGTGTCTACTGTGTGACTATACAGAAAACAAAGTGATTTCTGGATTACTACTTTTTGTTTGTTTTGTTTTTTTCCTTTTTCTCCCAATTTGGAATGCCCAATTTCCAGTGTAATTTTTAAGTCCTTGGTATGGGTGGCGGAGGACGAATCCCAGTTGCCTCCGCGTCTGAGACCGTCAACCCGCGCATCTTATCACGTGGCTTGTTGAGCACGTTGCCACGGAGACATAGCGCATGTGGAGGCTTCATGCCATCCATCGCGGCAACCACGCTCAACTCACCACGTGCCCCACCGAGAACGAACCACATTATAGTGACTACGATGAGTTTACCCCATGTGACTCTACCCTCCCTAGCAACCAGGCCAATTTTGTTGCTTAGGGGACCTGGCTGGAGTCCTGGGATTCGAGCAAACTAGCGAACTCCAGGGGTGGTAGCCAGCGTCTTTTACCACTGAGCTACCCAGGCCTCCTAATAATAATATGTTTATCGAGAGTGGGTGATTGAAATATATTATAAACTTAACCGTCATGAAATCTAATTTACATGAGGAAAGGGTTGTGTGCCTGTTACAGCGTGGTTAATTTGCATCAAGACATCTTTTTTTCAGTCAATGGGTGATTAGTTCAGTACAGTATTGAGTTCAGCATGTGCTGCGTAATTAAAAGAGGCTGTGCACCCTTTTCTCTCCTCTCACTGCGGATTCAGGGATGTATAGTACCGTACGCATGGCTCATGCACCCAGTTTAAAGACTGTAACCTGTAAAAGACTGAAAAAGGCCTAACAAATGTGTATCTCCGATCCTGTTGTCCTCCATCAGTGTTGTTTTTGCTATTGAATCGTGTATGCAAACGATGTCAGAAGAAAAATTGTTGACACTAGACGTTACTACAGGTGTTACTTTGTGTGTAAAAGAGAGAGATTAGTCTCTTTGAGTGTGCCGTTCCTCTTACTAGTTCTCATCTAGAAAGTTCAAGGGGGAAGCACCGGGACTGTATGTGGGAAAGGGGCTAATAATTTATAGATTTTAAAGACAAACCTACTGTGAGCTCCGATGTTGTTAATCGAAGATATACTTCTGTTGGAGCCATAAGTCTGTATTATTTCAACTTCATTTAAAAAACAATCTTGTTAAATAGCAGTATTCTTGATGAAGAACTACACTACCTATAATCCTGAAGAGAGATCCACCAATCAGAGATCACAGAGATCATAGCTTACATGATGCACTGAAAATGACATAATCGAGTCGGTTTCCATACACTCTTAAATGACTGCAATATTTGTACATATCTGAATATTTTGCAATATAGTATTTCTATAATTATTATCAACAACTTTAAATCAACTGTTTTATATTTTTACATAGTTTTTAATTTGACCACATCATTCACAATGCTTCATGTGATTGTAGTTCATTCGTTAAGTCTTGTACCTTTGTCTTTTGGTCCAATTTTTAAATACTTTTTTGCATCAAATCAAAGTTTGTAATATTGTGATTCACGTTGGAGGTGGTCTTGTTTGGTCCATGGCTTAGACCTCTTTTATGAAGGTTTTATGAAACCCCTATGGAAATAATGAATGGGAAAAATAATTCCAGAAACCAAGATGGCTGAAAAAGTGGATGAGCACTGTTGCGTTGTATTCAGTATTCAGCAACTTGGGTGGGGCATTGATTGGTACTCATTTTCGCATGCAAAGATGGCAGCCAGCCATTACAGGGGTAATATACATATTTAAGTATTTAAAGTACAGCTTGTTTAATGTAACAGGGCCAAAGAAAAGGTGGAAAATGATTTTGATCCAAGATATCCTCTACAAAATGTACTTCCTTTAGAAGTGTTGTATGTGGCCTCTATAACACATGCACTCAGTAAATGAAAGGTCAGAGGTGTTGTGGTCATGAGAGGAGTAATAGAGTCAGCATGTCACATGACCTCCAGCATCCTGTTTTTAATGCTACTTGGCAACAGAGGCCACACACTCTCTGCGGCACTGCTCTGCTTACTGACATTTAGATACTGTAAAGATAATAATGGTATTGCTTACTGTATTTCCATCTAGAGCTGTGGTGTGAATTTTCATGCAAGGATAAAAAGAGTTCTTTCTAGATACTTTGTATAAGCAGTTGATTCATCTAAAACATTAAAGTGATAGTTCAACCAAAAAATGAACATTCCGTCATCAGTTACTCTCCCTTATGTTACCCGTATTGCTTGCTTTCCATGAAAACAAAAAGGTGAGTTTTTGAAGAATATCCTGGCCACTTTTTTTTTTTCTGTATGATGCAAGTGAGTGGGAAGTGGGGCTGTCAAACTCCAAAATGGCAAAATGATGTTCATCAAAAATTCTCTTTTTGTGTTCCATAGAAAGTCATATAGGTTTGGAACAGGTTTGAGGGTGAGTAAATAATGACAGAATTTAAATTTTTGGGTGAATTATTCCTTTAATTCACTTGTTAAAGCTTGGGTGTTACCAGGACAGGCCGCCTCAGGGCTCAACCTTTTATTTACTCACTGGTGTCAAGAAATACAAATTACTCTCATTTTAACTTGTCTTTAAAGTTTGATGCATGAAAAAAAGCGCTAGATTAGTGCTTTTTTCCCACTCCATTACTGAACAGTGTCTAGGGTTTTATCCCCTCGTCCTCTGCGTCAGTGGTTCAGTGCTGCTGTATTGGCTAAAACACAGTCAGATCAGGTGAACAGCTGTGACTTCTTTTCTCTAAAGAGCCGTGCATTCTTACATAATGTCTATTGCTATTTTCTTAAAGGATTGTGAAATTCTGACAAATGTTTGGGGGTGATTCTCACAAAACTTAATTTCTATTTTGCATAAAGAAAATGAATCCTTTTAAGATAATTAATATTTTTTTGCATTGAGCCATTGTTTTCAGGACAATTAAGCACATTTTACACCATGTGGTGGTGGGGATGTGGTTGAGCTCCGGCTTGTGAATGGAGAGCTAGATCGGGAGATGAGAACTAGAGGTCGACCGATATATCGGTTTTGCGTTAACAGTTATAATCGCCCCAATAACAGATTTCTGGAACTATAGGTTATCAGCAGAAATTCACACTGATTGTTGCATCTGGTGCTGGAGAAGCTGGGAAGGGTTTGCTGTTGATATACAGTATGAGAGCGGCCTCTAGAGGCGAAATAAAAATCACTTCACTGATGCCTTGTGGTGTTCGTTTTGACATGTGAGACTAAACTCTGCATGGAATGGAACACTTCAGATGTGGATTTAAAACATCAACAATGAAAAGGTATGTACACAGTACACTACAGTACATGTACACTCCAGCTAAGTTGCATATTTAAAGCTAGTGACATGAGAAAGCAAATTAATATCTTCATGCAGCCGAGAGAAATGTATAAACATCAGAAACGCATCTGATTTCAATAAAAAAAATTATCCTCACTGTAAAACAATGACTTCAGACCGATCACATTCTTGCGCTAAAAAGGCTAGACACAGCACAACAAATGCAGTTTAACAGAAAGCAGGTGTCTCAATATGCTTTTAAAGTTCTTTTTAATTAGACACATCATCTAAAAAAACAACGCTTCTGCACGAGATGCTGCATAAACAAAAACAAAGGGAAACAAGGACGTTCGTCTGGTGTGCGTTTACATAGAAAAACAAATGGATGGTTGCAAAAGCATTCGGTGTGAACAGCCCGTTACAGTTGGTGGTGGTCTTTGGCCATTGTGTCTTGCTCTCTTATAAGCATTTCTCAGATTAAGTAATGAGTTGTTTAAATGTTTGAAAGATGTTCAACTTGGAAATATGTGTCTCGAGAACCTCCCGTTCGGTTCCAGTCTGTTGTGTTCTGTCTGTTTGAACAGCCCCTGGCCTGGGCTCATAGTCTGAGACGCTTCACCACGAGTTCAGCCGAATACCACTGATATCTGTGAATATTGCTACTCTACATACAACTGTACTGAATAAAAAACAATGTGATATTTCACTGTTATTATGAAGCTTGAGTCTGGAGTAGTAGGAATCAGTGCAAGTGTAACACCATGTGAACTGTCTATTGAAGCATTTCCCCTCCTCATTTTACTTTTGACTTAACATTTGATAATATGGACAGACTAAAACTTTTTATTTATTTATTTTATGCACATTAGTGGAAAACGAAATGCTCTTTTTTTAAAGGTGCAATATGTAACAATTTTCATGTAATATTCTCCTTTTTTTTTTTTTTTTGCCAATGTGTGAATGGCTTGTAACTTAAAAAATGAGCCCTTCCCGGACTTCCTAGTTTGCCTATTAAAGCCTGTAGACTGATTTTCATGCGAAGGGTGCGGGTCGCTTTTGCCAGGAAAATCCAAAGGATGTGACGTTTATGCGCTCTCCCAAGAGCTTTCCGCAACAGCGACAACAAAATGCAACACTAGGTAACGGTATCTTAGAGATGGAATCCAGCAAACATCCGGCTCCCAGCACAACACCGACTTCTACACAAACTCAGAGTAAGCCAAAAAAATCCAGTCTAGCTAAGCGGGAACGTGATCGTGGTCGAGCGAAAACTAGAGTGAACATCAGCAGGGCATTTGATTCCTGGAGGGACCTTCGTTCGTTTTGACCCTGAATTGGCGTTCTTCTTATTGGACAGGTAAGCTTACATAACTGCAAAGTATGTGAATTATAGTGCCATAAGGATTGATCTGTGTAATTTTAGCTAACATGATCTTGCCTGCTAACGCTGATGAATTGCAAACTACCTTGCTTCATAACTTTCAAATAATTTCAACGATCTTCCCTTTGTTTGTAGGAAAACAATCATAACTGTAATTTTAATTAGGCTACCTCATCTGTCAGCATGATACTGGTGAATCACGTTAAGCCTCTTTGTACGTTACGTCATTGTTTTGGTCGATGCTCGCTCGCGTCCCTATGGAGTGTGTGCATGAGCAATAGGTAGCTGGCTGCAGTTCATCTAATGGCCACAGGTGTCATTAATAACAAGGTTTTCTGAATCTTACATACTGCACCTTTAACAACCAGGATAGAAAAGTTCTATCCAATAATATAATGGTGTTGAATGGTTTCCTGCATCCTCCTTGACCATCTTAAGAACCTCGTTACACTGTTGACGAAACCCGGGAAGGAGGAAGGATGCCGTGGAGTCCTCGCCACTGCCATCCGCCAGGAAGTGGAGGAGCCACTGCCATCCACCAGGAGAAGGAGGAGCTGTTTCCATCTGTCAGGGGATGTAGGAGTCGCTGCTGTCCGCCAGGAGCCAGAGGAACTGCTGCTGTCCGCCAAGGGGTGGAGGAGCCGCTACCGTCTTCCAGGGGGCGGAGCGGCTGAGAACCAGTGGACGGCGTGTTCGGGACCGGTGAGCCAGTTTTTCTCTCTCCTCTCTCTCTGTCTCTCCCACTCACTCTTATTCTCCCCGTTTGAATTATTATGTGGATGTAAGCCTTGTGGGGTCTTAGACATCGTGAGGGAAAATTGGTAGGGACCTTCAAACAGCAAAAACTAAATGCAGTACACTCTTGAACTGAGAGCAAAGCTCCACACATTGGGCCAGCTATCACAGGAGAATTTGCGACAGGCTCAAGAATGTCAGTCCCAGCTATATAAGAGGGGAGCTCGGCTACAGGAATTTACACAGGGAGATACATTTCTTGTATTGCTACTCACATCGAGCTCTAAATTACTCACAAAGTGGCAAGGGCCTTTTGAGGTCACACGGCAATTCGGGAACTTGATTATGAGATTAGACTAATGGATAGGGGTGGGGCGCGGCAAATTTACTACCTCAAACTCTTAAAACCATGGAGGGAGGTGGTCCCCGTGGCTTTGGCAATGGTGGTTACGGAGAGGGAGGGGCTCGGACCGGAGGTGAACTTAAAAGCCAATCGAGGTCACTTGCGGAGACCACCTCTTACTGTCGCAAGTCACGGACTTGGCCCAGTTGCAAAGACATTTCTCGGACATGTTCTCATCTCTTCCTGGTCATACAAACCTCATAGAACACCATATATAAACAAACCCAGGGGTAGTGGTACGTAGTCGTCCCTACCGATTACCCAAGCGCAAAAAAAAAAAAAAATGTAAAATTAAATTAAGAATTAAAGGCCATGCTCGATATGGGAGTAATCAAAGAATCCCACAGTGACTAGGCCAGCCCGGTGGAGCTGGTTTCGAAGAGCAATGGCTCGGTCTGGTTCTGTGTGGATTATAGAAAAGTCAGTGTGGTGTCTAAATTTGAGGCGTATCCAATGCCTTGTATTGAGGAACTGCTTGATCGGTTGGGCACAGCTCACTTTTACTCTACACTAGATTTTTACAAAAGGTTATTGGCAGATCCACTTAATGCCAATGTCCCGTGAAAAAACGGCCTTCTCCACACTGTTTGGCTTACACCAATTCATGACACTTCCGTTCGGTTTGTTTGGGGCCCCAGCTACGTTCCAGTGCCTTATGGACAGAGTCCTCTGACCATACTCTGCTTATGCCGCTGCCTATTTGGATGACATCATTGTATACACTAATGATTGGCAGCGGCACATGCAGCATCTGAGGGCTGTTCTGAGGTCGCTGCGATGGTCAGGACTCACAGCAATCCCCAAGAAGTGCGCAATTGGACGGGTGGAGGTACGGTATGTGGGGTTCCACTTGGGTCACAGGCAGGTGCGTTCCCAAATTGCCCAAGACCAAAAAGGAGGTGAGACAGTTCCTGGGGCTGGCAATTATAGAAGGTTTGTGCCTAATTATTCAGACGTCACCAGCCCGCTGACTGATCTCACTAGAAAGGAAGCCCCAGACCCGGTCCAGTGGTCAGAGCCATGCTAACAGGCTTTTATGCAGGTGAAAGTTCTTTGTGGCGGGCCGCTGTGACATTCTCCTGATTTTGCTCTCCCTTTTGTTTCACAGACCGATGCGTCGGACAGGGGGTTGGGAGCCATGTTGTCCCAGGTGGTCGAGGGGGAGGAGCACCCGGTGCTGTTCATCAGCCGGAAGCTTTCAGCGAGATAAGCGAGGTACAGCACGATTGAGACAGGGTGTCTGGCCATCAAGTGGGTGGTCCTCACCCTTCAATACTACCTCCTGGGATGGGCTTTCACCCTCTGTTCGGACCATGCCCCGCTCCAGTGGCTTCATTGCATGAAAAATACCAATGCGCAGATCACCCATTGGTATCTGGCTCTTCAGCCGTTTAAGTTAGAGGTGATCCACAGGCCGGGGGTGCAGATGGCTGTTGCGGACTTCCTCTCCAGAAATGGGGGGAGGGGGGTACTGGGCAGCCCAGATGGCTCCCTGGCCTGAGTCGGGCGATGGGGGTAAGCGTGGTCGAGGGCCGGCTTGTGAATTGAGAGCGAGATATGGAGATGAGAATAGTGAGGGTTATCACCTGTCATTGATTGTCTCTAACAGCTCTTTGTCATTGCAGAGAGAGTGGAGACGGATTTAAGAGCGAGCCAGATGCCAGTGTGAGAGAGAGAGCTGCACACATGCCCACCCAGAGACTGTGTTGTTTTGAGTTTGCTAAGAAATGAGTTTTGAGTTCTGAAAATAAAAACATGAGTTGGATTTCGCCGTCTCCTGCTTCCTCGTTTGTCGAAGAGCTACAAGCCTTGCTACACACCCCAGTTCTCATTTTCTGGACATTTTACTATTCCCAATGTTTGGGTGATGATCCTCAGTACATTTTTTTTTTTTATTAATAATTTTATTTTTTTATTAAGAACAGCGAATATGTGAGGCAGTATCAAAGGAGTACTATTATAATATAAATACTCTTCAATTTAAATAATATATCATATTTTTTTCCCATTGCTGTAAAAATAATTTGTAGGTAAAATGTGCGTAACTGTCATGAAAAAAATATCACAGTGCAAAGTCTGAATGGCCCTAAAAATAGGTTTAATTTTCTATCCACGTTTTTCCTACGTCCCATGATGCTTAGCGTGAAATGTGGGTTTTACTTCCATCATCAAGTAAACACAGTTGCTGTTGCAGATTATGTCCATTCATTCTTTCGTAGTGATGTTGGGATTTCTAGGAGAGGGTGTCTGATTTCATGATGATATACAACAATCACTATGTCAGTGTTACTGAAAGATAATAAACTGCAAAAAAGTCATAAATACAAAGAGAGCGTCAACAAAATTGGCCCGCTGTTTCTCCCGGATGATTTCAACCCAGATCGAAGCACAATCGTAACATTTAGTGCAAAATTATCTGTTGTTTTAGTAGAGTACCTCTGTTCAATCAGCTTCAGGTGTGTGTGCTTGTCATCTTGTTACCTTGCATGATGATATCAGACAGACACACTGAAGAAGAGCTGTGAAGTTCTCGAAGTATGTAATCGCTTTTTCAAGTTGTCCGATCGGACAGTTATTTGCTTTTAAATCTGTGCAATTTAGAGGCAGGTGGCGCTTCGCTGCTTTCTGGGACCCATCATTCAGAACTGCATTTACACATCAAATGCGATGTAGTCACTTTTTTTTTTTTTTTTTTTGATTACCTCTGTATGTGTTTTTCGTGATTCAATCACAAAATGTTTTGCACCACGTTTACAACTACACTCACTGAGCACTTTATTAGGAACACTGTGGTCCTAATAAATTGCCTGATGTGGTCTTCTGCTGTTGTAGCCCATCCGCCTCAAGGTTCGACGTGCTGTGCATTCTGAGATGCTATTCTGCTCACTACAATTGTACACAGTGGTTATATGAGTTACCGGAGTCTTTTTGTCAGCTCCAACCAGTCTGGCCATTCTCTGTTGACCTCTCTCATCAACAAGGCATTTCCGTCTGCAGAACTGCCGCTCACTGGATGTTTTTTGTTTTTGGCACCATTCTGAGTAAACTCTAGAGACTGCTGTGCATGAAAATCTCAGGAGATCAGTAGTTACAGAAATACTCAAGCCATCCCATCTGGCATCAACAATCATGTCACGGTTGAAATCACTGGGATCACATTTTTCCCCCATTCTGATCAATCAATCAACATTTATTTATAAAGCATGTTTAAACATAACATAAGTTGTTCCAAAGTGCTATACAATAATAAAGAGGAAAAATATCAAGAATAAAAACAATAAAACAGTATATACATAAAAATCACAGACAATAAACATCCAACATTTAAAATTTTTCTAAAGCTAAAGAATAAAAATATGATTTAAGGGAAGATTTAAAAATAGCTAATGATGAAGCAGACCTCACGTGAAAGGGAAGACTATTCCAAAGTTTGGGCCCGGCCGCAGAAAAGGCCCGATCACCCTTGGATGTACATCGACAACGGGGGACAGACAAAAATAATTGATCGGGAAGTTCTGAGCGCTCTGACTGGAGACTAAAGGTCACTAAAGTATTTTGGTGCAAGACCAAACAATGCTTTATACACAAAAAGAAGGATATTAAAATCAACCCTGAACTTAACAGGAAGCCAGTGAAGAAATGTCAATATGGAGGAAATATGATCCCTCTTTTTTGACCCTGTTAAAAACCTGGCTGCTTTATTTTAAACAATTTGTAAGCAAGATAAAGCAGACTGAGAAAGGCCAGTGTACAGCAAATTACAATAGTCCAGCCACGATGTAATAAGATCATGGATCACAATTTCCAGATCTTTACCAAAAAGGAAATGTTTTAGCTTTGCAGCAGATCTGAGATGAAAGAAGCTTCCCTTATTAACAGCACAAATCTGTTTATTAAAAAGAAGTGAAGAGTCAGAATTTATTCCAAGATTCTTAACTTGCTTTTGTACATTGGAAGAAAGTGGACCTGATTGGGCTTCCAGGACAGGAGAGGAAGACATGGGATATTTACCTTTATTTAACTCTAAATTCTGATGGTTGATGTGAATATTAACTGAAGCTCATGACCCGAATCTGCATGATTTTATGCGTTGCACTACTGCCACATGAGTGGCTGATTAGATAATCACATGAATAAGTAGGTTTACAGGTGTTCCTAATAAAGTGTTCAGTGTACATTTAGCGCTGACCATTTGTGATCGGATCACCTGAAATGCGTCTCAATACCAGCTGTAAACAGGGTCTAAAATGATTGCAGGCGAATGCTATAGAATGACTTTAGGCTGAAGTCACACCCACATATGTTTACCCAGTAAGACCTCAGGAAAAAGGTGTATATGCCAAAAATAATTTCTTATTTGTTTCTTCAAGCTCCAAAAAGGACCAATATGTACCATAAAAGTATCATAAAGTTGTGCATTCAAATATGACTCGTAAAGATGTCATGTGAGGTTTGATGGCACTAATGCCATTGGTTGTTGTGTGTGTCGTAACCGTGTTTGTCGAATCTCTTCACACCAAGTTTTTAGTGAGTGGAAGTGCAAATGAGATTTGAGAGCTATGGTGGAGTGGTAGATTTCAGCAAATAACGGCTTACATTTTGCTCTATATTTCTCACACAAAGCTATGGTATAACTTCTGTAGACTTGGAATATAGTGATCAAGTCATATGGACAACTTTTTGGTGCTTTTTTATCCTTTTTGGAGCTTGACAGCCCATGATCAGTATATACTTTCATTGAATGGAAAAAAGCAAAGTTTAAGCAACATTCTTGAAAACAGTTAGTTTTGTGTTCCATGGAGGAAAAAAGTCTTGGGGTTTGGAACATTAGGATGATGACAGAATTGTCATTGACAGAACTGTCCCTTGAAAATTTACAGAAAGAAAGAAAATAAATACGCCTTCAAAGCCTGTGTCAATTCCATTGGCCTTCTAATTTCGATCTGTATTCAAAGGCTTTGAAGTGTGACGTCTATCTGGCTTATGAATGGAGGAGTTTCTCTGTTTCACAGGCCCAGAATCCACCTCTGGCCACAACAGCAGCTGCCGGCAGCCCCATAGAGTCTTCATAAACTCAAAAGAACCATTTTCATTTTCCCTGTTTTCCCACTTTTTACAGTGGGTACAGTCAGTTACTGTATTGAAATTTCTTTCTTATCGGTATTTGCTAAGGAAAGCATCACTATTACTATTGCTTATACTTGGGATTAGGGATTTGAACAAACTTCAACCTAAGTATTAAACTTTGGCGCCTCACTTGTCCTGAACCATTTGTGCCACAAACATGAATGACACCTCAAATCGTGCTGCTTGTTGTGGAGAGGTGAAAGTTACTTTTCGTGACACCTATATGTTTTGTACTATTTGTTGCACTGTATCTAGCTTTTTTTAATGCAATAATGTGTTTGGTCTAAACGACTCCTTTGGTCTGCCAATCAAAATGTTACCAATCATCATTTGCATACCGAATTGGGATTGATCTTTTTTTGTGCATTTATTTAACCATATGTAGCTGTCTTTACAAGGGCGGTGTCACATTATGTGTTCATTCTCATGCACAGTCGACAGAAAAGAAGTTTGCTGAGTATCATGACAACAGCTAAATGGCTCTGATGCCATTTACAGAAACAAACCTCAAACTTTAACACAATTCTGCTGCTGCCGCCTTACAAGTACTGGTATTTTCTTTAACAAATGCAAAGATTGTCTATCTTTGCTAATTCTCAAATTCCTTAACAGACAAGGACAGACAGGAAGATATTGAGGCATTCACTTATTATTACAGTCATCTTCTTTTGTATAATATATCACCAATCACACTGACTTTTCAGAGCCTCACCTAGGTGCACACACTTTACAGTACATTTTGTATGTTGCATGTGGTGTCGATGGGCAGACTCAATGAATCACATACCTGAGGTCATACATCACATCCACATGTGCCCACAGACTTTCCTATAGTAACAGGGAATGTTGTTTTTGAAAGGAATTTAGGTGACTGTTTATTGAAATGTTCAGGGAACTGTTTGCAGGAACAATGCCGCCTTTGTGATGAGAAATAGTGGGTCAGGAGAACGATGCATGAAAATGAGATTTATTCAGGTGTGTTTTTGTGTGTTTTCAGACTCCTGGATGTTGGAGTGACGAAACCGAAGAGAATAGGAGAACACACCAGCGCTCGGCGTCCTGGGGCAGCGCTGACCAGCTTAAAGAGGTACATACACATTTACCATTAAGTGAATTGCATTTTGTTCATCAGATTAATCAACCAGGGACAGATGGAGTGCATTCTGTCTGCCCTATTTATTTTTTAATTGTTGAGATGTTTAAAAGTGTCAAATGAATGTCTTTGGTTGTTAAAATGTGTCTCGCAGCATGATCTTTGCAGTATTTAGATATATTCCATTATGTTGCAATAAGCATGGAAGTACAGCTGACATCCACTTTAATGGGACAATCTCAAAACTGTTGAGTAAGATTACTGTTTAATGACATTTCACATCACCAATAATATCTGACAAAAAGTTGAAAATTCGTAAATTTTGCTTCTTTAGTTGAAATCAAACTAAACAACTTCCCAATGTGCTTGCACATTTTACAGAAACAAGACGAGTCATTTCCTTTACCAGTATGCCGATTGGCTCCCTTAACTGAATTTCTGGACTTCCTTTTCTAAAGCCGCCATATTATGCTTTGCAATTTCTCCTATTCCTCCACCCAGTCTTAATCTCATCAACAAAATCACTGACGAAAACATTTGCTGACGAATAATTTAGAATACAGTAGGCTAACTTCTAAAGAGTATCTAATGTTTACATTTTCATGTTTTAAGAAAATGTTTGAATATTTTATTTAAGTTTGGTCTGTTACACTTTTACACTCGTTTTTGTCATTCTGCACATTCTCATCAACTAAGATATTATTTTTATTGACTAAAATGATATGCCATTTTTGTCCGAGTAAAACTGACCAAAATTACTGAATATGACATGACGAAATATTGACTAATAATAAAGGACATTTTCGTCAAAAGAGAAACTATGACTAAAACATAAAACTGTAAAACAAATTTCTTTTTTATTTTATCCCGTTTTCTCCCAATTTAGAATGCCCAATTCCCACTACTTTGTAGGTCCTCGTGGTGGCGCAGTTACTCATCTCAATCCGGGTGACGGTGTACAAGTCTCAGTTGCCTCCGCTTCTGAGACCGTCAATCTGTGCATCTTATCACGTGGCTCGCTGTGCATGACACTGCAGAGACTCACAGCATGTGGAGGCTCATGCTACACTCTGCGATCCACGCACAACTTACCACATGCCCCATTGAGAGTGAGAACCCCTAATCGCGACCACAAGGAGGTTACCCCATGTGACTCTACCCTCCCTAGCAACCGGGCCAATTTGGGTGCTTAGGAGACCTGGCTGGAGTCACTCAGCACGCCCTGGATTCGAACTCGTGACTCCAGGGGTGGTAGTCAGTGTCAATACTCGCTGAGCTACCCAGGCCCCAAAAACTGTACTTTGATACTTTGAACTGATACTTTGCGATCTGTCTACCTGTTTTTTTGTATCATGAGAATGCGTCCCATGTGAACACCCTCTTATCCCCTCTGTATAGTGTTAAATGCTGTTTCTGCCTCAAACTGAAAGCCACTGACATGTTTTCCACACTGTTTTTTACTTAATTAACATGAATTCAATGAATCACTAAATGAGAGTTTTGAACTGATTCATTGAAACAAAATTAAATGAATCAACCTTGGTAGGGAAATAAATCAACCTTGGCAACGCTAAAGCTATTTTTGCCACTGATATCAGAGACGCTCTTAAAACCATGAGTGTCATTAATGAGTGGGACACATCCCCACCACTTTTTGCCTTTCCCAATTTTGTCCCCAAGGTTTTTGAAATAGCTTTTGTGAAGTACATGTCTGTTACAGAGGAAACATCTCTAGTTCTTGATCAGGAGTTTACATTCCTTTCGTTTTGTTATAATGAGTTTCGATCTGGTGCTGGAATGTTTTATTTTAATGTTAAGACGAGTGCTCAAATCATTGGCGTTGACTGAATGCGGCAATGTTTTCCAGTGCACCCCAACGCATGCTCCACTTTCTTCGCTCTTCCTCAGCTTGCGCTCTTTTCCAGTGGAATCACAATGCAAATGTTTCCCCGTGGATGATATACCACAGAAGTACAGTTTAAATCTTGTTGTATTATAATAAAACGTTTTATTAGAGCAGATTAAAACCCAGAACCCTTTGTATTAGAGGTGAAAATGCTATCACTTGAGCTATCATTTATGCTTTGTAAAGTTAGACTAATCCATTTATTTATCTACTGACAAAAAAAAATCCACATAGTGGGAAATGTAAGAATGAAGTTATCAAATTAATTATCTGAAATATTTATGTGAGAGCTTGAAATGGTCATCAAGAGGGACTATTTATCAATGCAGTAAAAGATTATTTGAAATTATCTGTGCATATCCTAATTAATATTCAAAAACTTCGCCATTTCGTTACATCATCACCCCCAAACTGTCCCCACCATTTTTTAATACTAAGTTAAGCCAACGATTAAAATGTCTTAAAATGCCTTAAAGCTCTCATACTCATGAGTCATGAATGACCATGGAAATCATTCTAAAAAGTGCTTTAAAATAATCGTTATGTTCACAATTTAGCGTAATTTTATGTCACCAGCAAAATCATTGCCAGTTTATCATAAATATAAATGTATGACCCAACCGTAGCTGTTAAAAGATTTAAATAGTTTTGAAATGTTGAAAAAGTTCATATGTTTTCTAGGGCTGTCAGTTTAACACGTTTATTCACTGTGATTAATTATATAAAAAATAACACTTTAAAAAATTAACACAATTACAGTCTCCGGACTGTAATTAGGAATATTCCTACCACCGGAGCCATTCAGACTTTTTTTTTTGGTTGGGGGAGCAATTAAAAACTTGAAGCACCACCTGTTTTCAGCAGGGGGCAGTAAGCGAAACTCCAGCTGTAAAGGCAACACACGGCTGTACAGAGAACAAACCACACTCAGACTTGCTTGACGCCAGCAAAATCACAAGATGAGGATGTGTTCTTGCATTCAAACACAGCTGGACAGAGTGCATTTCCAAATGCAGGGATCTCAAAACTTGTTTTTCTAAGTTTAAAACTAAGTTTAACCTGTCACCTAAAAACGCTGTGTTTATGACACGGCACAACCAGAGTGAGATGCACCAAAAGTGTCCGTGTGATGCAGGTGTACATTGACGCGTCCTTAGACAAGCCCTCATAATAAATCTCGGACAGACTGACGAATTCAATCGCAAAATGGATTGCTGTGAACTGTAGACCAGTGATATGCTTATGTTCAGTAATAAGGAAATAAACAATATATTGCATTCTAAAGCCACTTTTTGTATTGTCTTATCAATGATTTCCTTGTCTACCACAATAATGTAATGCATTTTAATTATCTAAATCGTTATATTGATAATATATATTATATTTATAATTATTTAAAAAAACAATGTATCATTATTTAATCATTATGTATTGAATTATTTTATTCGAGGGCCTTTCTTTGCAAATATTTACATTTAATTCAATTAATTAATCAGCATATCATGTAATTACTTAAATTAAGAATTTTTATCGATTGACAGCCCTAGTGTTCCCTATCTGTCACTCACTCGACGGTGTGTCGATTTAGTGACACTAGGGGTCACTCTTGGGAGCCCCAAACACCTCTGCTTTTTTGAAAAAAAGTCAATGAGAATTGGCGAGTGGAATTTGCATGCCACTCCCCGGACATATTGGTATAAAGGAGCTGGTATGCAACCACTCATTCAGATTTTCTCTTCGGAGCTGAGCGGTTGTATTCAGTGCACTGAATTCAATTCCCTCCAAAGACGCACCTCAAAACTGCTGGATTTATGGTGCATTTCAGCAGCTTCTCCCCCTCTGCACCTGTGGAGTGCAGAGAATGCCCCTGGGTGCTTTGGCAGAGCAAAATAAGAGAGTCTATTCTAAAAGAGTATATTTTCATTCACAAAAAGAGCGGCACACAAGGAACGTCTTTTTAAAGATGCCTTTCCGTTTGTGTGTTATTCCTGGTTGCGGTCGTTATCTCTCCGCTTCTGACGGCCACGATCGCTGTCTTACATGTCTGGGCACTGCCCACGCGTAGACATCGTTCGTGGATGAGTCATGTCCTCATTGCGAGAACATGACCATGGCAATGTTGCGGTCGTGGCTTGCTCTCGTTCGGAGCTCAGGAAGACGATGAGTTATCGAGCACAGCATTGGAGAGTGGGCTCAACCAGTCTGACGCAGAGGCTTCGGCTGGGTTTCCTCCTTCGGGAACGGTCACCCAGCCTCACGCCGACGCAGAAATGACGGACATGCTTTCCTGGGTGGCTGCAAGCGTCGGGCTAGAGTGGAACCGTCCACTCTCCCCTGAACCCTCGCGGCTCTACGATTGGTTCCTGGGCTCAGGGTGCCGCCCATGGCCCCACCCCGCCCACGTTCCTTTCTTCCCGGAAGTGCAAGAGGAGCTGACAAGATCGTGGGAGGCACCGTTTACTGCACGGTCCTGGTCTTTCAGCTCCCCCGCTCTCACTACCCTCGATGGTGGAGCGGCCAGGGGGTATTCGGTGATCACCCAGGTGGATAAGGTGCTCGCGGTGCACTTGTGCCCCAGAGCGCCGCCACCTGGCGCGGGCGCCCAAAGCTCCCGTCCAGGGCCTGTAGGTTTATGTCGTCCCTGATTACTGTGCCGCTGGACAAGCCGCCTCCGCCCTGCATGCCATGGCTCACCTGCAAGTACAAGACGTTAAAAGAACTGCACGAGGGTAGTTCTGACCCGGGATTGATGCAGGAACTGCGCTCGGCGACTGACCTTGCTCTCCGGGCGTTGAAGGTCACGGCGCGGTCTCTCAGGCAGGCGATGTCCACCCTGGTGGTCCAGGAGCGCCATCTTTGGCTCAACTTGGTCGAGATGGGAGAGGCGGATGAGGCACGGTTCCTTAACGCCCCCATTTCCCAGGTTGGCCTTTTTGGCGATGCCATCAAGGACTTTGCCCTGCAGTTCTCTGCGGTGAAGAAGCAGACGGAGACCTTACAACATATCCTGCCCCGGCGTGGCTTAAGACCCCGCACCCTGTCTGCTCGTCGCCAAGAGCGTCCTCTTGCAGCAACAACACTGGCTCCGCCGCAGCCCGACCCTGTGGCTTCAGCGTGGAGCCCTCCGCAGGAAGCAGACCCCACCCGTCTTGCGGCCGGCCTCTAAGAACCTGTGGAAGGCTTCGAAGTACCCCCAAGACAGGCAACCCAGGGGGTGAGGAGACCACTTCTCTGGGGCTGGTCGACAGACAGTCCGCATCCTCAACTCTCTCAACGACTGGCCAATCCTAGCTCACTCTCGAGAGTTGCCGTGCGCACACAGGGACCTCTTGCTCCGGCACCTCAGCCGACTGGGGCTTCAGGTCAACTGCGAAAGTATCAGAGTATCTTTTTTCTCGGTTTGGAGTTGGACTCCGATGACAGCGTGCCTCACGAACGAGAGCACGCAGTCGGTGCTGAACTGTCTGAAGGTGTTCAGATGGAGGACAGCAGTTCCACTGAAACTTTTTCAGAGGCTCCTGGGGCATATGGCATCCTCAGTGGCAGCCACACCTCTCGGGTTGATGCATATGAGACCGCTTCAGCACTGGCTTCAGACTCGAGTCCCAAGATGGGCATGGCGCCACGGGACACATCATGTGACCATCACGCCAATCTGTCGCCGCCTCGTCAGCCCTTGGACCGACCTTGCATTTCTATGGGCAGGGGTTCCCCTAGAGCAGGTCTCCAGGTGCGTTGTGGTTACAACAGATGCCTCCGAGACGGGCTGGGGCGCCGGATGCAACGGGCACACAGCCGCCGGCTCCTGGACTGGCCCGCGGCTGCGTTGGCACATCAACTGCCTAGAGTTGTTGGCAGTACTGCTCGCCCTGCGGAGGTTCCGGCCGTTGATCCAGGGCAAGCATGTGTTGGTCCAGACGGACAACACAGCGACAGTAGTGTACATCAACCATCAAGGCGGTCTACGCTCCCGTTGCATGTCACAAATGCCTGCCGTCTCCTCCTCTGGAGTCAGCAGCGCCTCAAGTCGCTACGAGCCACTCACATCCCGGGCAACCTCAACACCGCAGCGGACGCGCTGTCACGTCAGGTTACCCACAGGGGAGAGTGGAGACTCCACCCTCAGGTGGTCCAGCTGATTTGGAGTCAATTTGGTCGAGCACAGGTAGACCTGTTTGCTACCTGGGAATCCTCCCACTGCCCGCTTTGGTACGCCCTGACCGAGGCACCCCTCGGTATAGATGCACTGGCACACAGCTGGCCCCCTGGACTATGCAAATATGCGTTTCCCCTAGTGAGCCTACTTGCACAGACCCTGTGCAAGGTCAGGGAGGACGAGGAGCAGGTCATCCTAGTAGCAACCTATTGGCCCACCCAGATGTGGTTCTCGGTCCTCGTGACCGAGATGCGCAGTCGGATTGGTGCTTTCCTTCCTGCAGGAGAGGCTGGAGGGGCGGCTGTCCCCCTCCACCTTGAAGGTGTATGTAGCCTCTATTTCAGCTCATCACGATGCAGTAGATGGTAAGTATTTGGGGAAGCACGACTTTATCATCAGATTCCTGAGAGGCTCTAGGAGGTTGAATCCCTCCAGATCGCGCCTCGTCCCCTCGTGGGACCTCTCTGTAGTCCTTCGGGGTCTACAGGGAGCTCCCTTTGAGTCCTTGGAGTCAGCTGAGCTTAAGGCACTCTCTTTGAAAACTGCCCTCCTGACTGCGCTCACTTCCATCAAAAGGATAGGGGACCTTCAGGCATTCTCTGTCAGCGAATCGTGCCTGGAGTTCGGTCTGGGTTACTCTCACGTGATCCTGAGACCCCGACCGGGCTATGTGCCCAAGGTTCCCACGACCCCTTTTAGGGATCAGGTGTTGAACCTGCAAGTGCTGCCCCAGGAGGAGGCAGACCCAGCCTTGGCATTGCTGTGTCCGGTGCGAGCTTTATGCATCTATTTGGATCGCACATTGACGCCATCATGATGGCATATCAGGCTGAGGACATGCCACCCCCTGAGGGATTACGAGCCCACTCTACCAGGAGAGTGGTGGCCTCCTGGGTTGAGCTGGTCTCCTCCCGTGTATTGGCAGGCACGAGCAGGTAAGTTCCGGGACAGCTGGCTGGGTGTACGGCTTGCACTTAGCGCCTTTCCCATCACTTGATGTGAAGACGTGCGCTCTTGACTCCCAATCATGTTCACAGACTGTGATCCCTTGATGACTTTCCTCCTTAGCCCTCTGGCAGTTGAGTTTGCGGAGAAACTCGCCGACCGGCTCAGTACGTGCGCTAATGAGCCCCTGTACTGAGGTAGGTGCTCCGCATGTGCTGGTTCCCCGAAGGCAACCCCATGTGATATCTTCTGCAAAATCGTTTCCCTGTCGGCAGACTGCGTCTTCCTTGGGCAGAGGCCCCTCTGCCCCTGGTCGCCATGCTCTGTATAAACTCCTCCCCCTTTGGGTAGGACCTACCATGGGACCTCTCCACATGACATACTTCCGACAAGACTCGGTAAGGCCATGTGACATATTCCACTCAAAATACCCCCTCTTTTTGGACGGGGTGTGGTCTCCGCAGTGTCTTCCCCTTGGGAGTTACACCCCCAGACGCAGACACTTATGGCTCCCAGTCAGTTAACAAATTCCACTCTTTTTGGGGAGAAAAGAGTGGGAAAAAGGCCTCGGCTGGGCTAGCCTGTCCCTATAGTTGGGAAGTCGACTTGTTCCTGATGGACCGTTCAACGCTCATAAGAGCGTTGGGGGAGGTTACGTGACAGCCTGGTGCGCTGGCTACGAGGCACACAGCGGTCTGCCCGTCACACACCGCCAGTTCACGTAACACAGTTCAGATAGTTGTGGCGTTTTGTATAGGGACCCCTATTGTCACTACATCAACACAACGTCGAGTGAGTGACAGATAGGGAACGTCATGTGACAGATAGGGAACGTCATGGTTACTTTCGTAACCTCCGTTCCCTGATGGAGGGAATGAGACGTGTCCCTCTTGCCACAATGCTGAACTACCTGCTGAAATGGCCGGGACCTGGTCTCGGCTCCTCAGCACAAAACCTGAATGAGTGGTTGCATACCAGCTCCTTTTATACCTGTATGTCCGGGGGAGTGGCATGCAAATTCTACTCACCAATTCTCATTGGCCTTTTTTCAAAAAAGCAGAGATGTTTTGGGCTCCCAAGAGTAACCCCTAGTGTCACTACATCGACACAACGTCTCGTTCCCTCCATCTGGGAATGGAGGTTACGAAAGTAACCATGATGTTTTCCTGATCGATCATTGCTGTTATTTCAGAGTTCTTGGGTACTTGGGCCCATCCCTAACACAAACAGCAGGAAGCACACCCCCTTTCAGCAGTGAAACACTATATGAAGTGCGTCTTACACTCGCAGCTGTGTAGTTTTTCCGTTTGGGTTTAAAGAACAAGACACTGCAATCACACTAATAGCTATTAACAGAGCTCTCACTGTCCTAAAGTGATGAGCTGTGCACTTCTGCCTTTGCAATGATCTCATCCTCTGTGGCTCTCAAAATAGCCTCTAATGTGTAGAGCTGCAAAAAATCATTAACTTGCTCAGTATTTGCCTTGTTTTCTGGTAAAAACATCTAAACATTCTTAAAACAAGATACATTTACTTTCATTATATGTTATGTCTTGTATTTATTAAACTTTTATGTGAGGTTTATGCTTAAAACAAGAAAGAAAAACTCTTTGCAGACATTTTGCTAGATATCTCTGACAACAAGACTAATATCATATGTCATTTTGCTTCTCAAGTAAATGTATCTTGTTTTAAGCGTGTTTAGAGAATGGTACTTGAAAACAAGACAACAATACTGAGTAAGATCATTATTTTGCAGTGAGGTGTGGAAATAAAACCCCTACACCTAGCTGTCTGCACGAGGCTGTCAGTCACGACGACCAATCCGTCTCTCCAAGCACCCGCTGCTATATATAACTTCCTGTGTTGCTTTAGACTTCCTGTGCTGCACGGTGTGTTATTGCGAGCGCTAGCCGCAGCAGAGTCAGCCTTATCATGGGCGCTCAGCCCCACCCTGACGATTCAGGGAAGAGCAAGATAACACTTCTCCTCTCTGCAACAACCATTATTCCCCTCTGCCCAATTTATAGGTTTCCCAACGCCTCCAAGCTTTGGAACAATAGAGGCACATGGGTTTCTGATCTAGTAATAAGTGAAAAATCATGTCTTGAGTTTGTCCACGTTCTTATCAGAAGGACATTGTTTGTTGATGGAAAGCCCTGATCTTTGAGGTGCACAAACCTTTTTGATTTACAAGGGGCCTGTTGTTGCCTCTTGCACTTGTTAGATTTGACACCAGCTGTGTGCAAGTGCAGAGTAATACATTTCCTGTATAAACCATCATACTCACAATATTTAGTGCTGAATCGGAAGCATGGCTGTTTAGAATTGTTGCGATTGGTATCAGTTTTTACCAGGAAAATATGGATGACATTGGGCTTTCTGAATGTTAAATAAGCTATTGTAACCATTCAGCCAAAAATGTAATATTCTGTCATCGTTTTTCTCACTCTCATGTTGTTCCAAACCATTTTATCTAAACATGTTCTAAAAAGACATTGTCTATGTCACAAATGACACACCATACACTGTGCAATCAGCTACTTTGAAACTAAAATAAGAGTTCTGATTGCAGAACGTTAAACAATCACAATTACATTAAATTGAACTTAACAATGTATACTAAGTATAAACTAATAATACTAGAAAACACCCTATTTTATAAATAGGAGTCAAAATATAGTCATAAACAGCAACAATTTTCTTAATATTTTGCTTTGAAAAAAAAGAAGACCGTGACATCTGGCAAAGTCTCTTTAGGCTGCACAGGGGCTCGAGTGAATTAGTGAATCAGTTATGTGCAGTGTTGGGTAAGTTACTTAAAAATAGTAATCCACTACAAATGACTAAGTTCTCAAAAACTGTAATCATTACTTAACTAATTACTTAATTGAAAAAGTAATCACATTACTAATTAGTTTACTTTTAAGTTACTTTCTAAAACACTTGAACACTCAACAAATGTAAAACAATGTCTATATTTACTCCTTGTTCATTGTTACACAGATGTACAAATGAATTAATATTTTAAATGTATTATACTGTATAGAACAAATTACTTTAATTACTTTTAAGTAATGTACTTAAAAGTAATTAAATTAATTGAAAGTCCATAACTGTAATCTGAGTACAAGAATTTAAAATGTAATGCATTACACTACTTTTTTTTTTATTAAAAAGTAATTTTATTACAGTAACTAATTACTTGTATTTGTAATTGGATTATACCCAACACTATATGTAAACTAGTTAATTTACATAAACTGTCCAAACGAACCGACTCACTAAAATGAACTGGAGTTCCCAATGCTCAATGTAAGTGAATCGTATATTTTAACATGTTCATTTACATGAACTGTCCAAAAGATGATTTAATCATCTTTATCACTTAAAGGGATAGTTCACCCAAAAATGAAAATTCTCTCATCATTCACTCACCATCATCCCAGATGTATGACTTTCTTTCTTCTGCTGAACACAAACAAAGATTTTTTCTGGAGTCGTATGGATTACTTTTATGCTGCCTTTATGTGATTTTTGGAGCTTCAAAGGTCTGGCCACCATTCACATGCATTGTGATGACCTACTGACTGGAAATATTCTTCTAAAAATCTTTGCTTGTGTTCAGCAGAAGAAAGAAACTATCTTTGGGTGAACTATCCTTTTTAATGATTTGGATTACACAGCACTTTATAAAAGAGAGAAAGGATGGTTTAGGGGAGTGTTCACAATACAATGTGACCAATGTTGTGCTTTGTGGCACTTTTGAGTAGCTCATTCCTAAAAAATAAATACACTATTGTGAAAGTAGGTGAGCTACTGTCATGCTATCGAAAAATGTAGGAAAGTTAGTAGTTTCACTACTTTAAGTTAGTTAATCCCTAACATTGCTATAAACTATGCAATTGGCCATCTATTGTATAAATATTAAAAATATAATATTGTCACAAATGGAACACTAAAGTTATTTTACAATCCACCTTTTTCACTTTCTGGTCTCCAGTGTTTTCATCGCATTGACGTATATTGTTAGTATTACATTTGTAGAAAAAAAACATGTGGCTCTATAGTGCCGATACTTCACAGAGTCGAGATGACCGTTTTTTTTTTGTTTTTTTTACAGTTCCTCACCGGAGTATGTAGATGTCATGAAGCGATGGTCCGAGATGACAGCCACCAACTGCACAAGTTGAGCGTGAAACTCATTTTTACTCCAAATAACACTTAAATGGTGGTTGTTCTCCATCTGGATTGCTCGTTTCGGTTAGTTTTACATCTCGAGACCAGAAAAAGAAAACAGGCAATTAGAATCGTCATGCCTCCGCCCAGTGGTTGCTCAGGAAAACTGTGGATATGGAAGCATTTGCCATTTTTCAGCTAACGAAAGTGATGTTTCAAACGTGTTGCTGCTACCTTAAGCGCGTTAGCTTAACTCGGTTCAACACTTGAATCTCAAATAACATACATATTCTGCTATGTAGGGAAAGGCACAATCGATGAGTACATGAAGTGTCCAACATTCCACACTCCATTATTTCGGTTGAAGGAATACATCATCTGGGTAGTTCTATAGTGCTCTATATTTCGTTGCATATTTCAGTGTGCACACACTACGTACACTACAAAATGTCGTAAAATAAAAGTATGCGATTTGGGATGCAGCTTTTCAATATTCCATGGAATACAAAGGAAATATTTTGAAGAATGGCAATTTCTTCAAAAGAAGAGCATTTTCTTTACACTGTTCTTTTACTGTACGTACAATGAAATTGAAATGACAAAAAAGCATTATAAAAATTGACTGAAATTTTAACCATTATTCACTTAAAAAGTCTCCTTTATAGCTTTCGATCTAAATCACATTTATGTACATTCAAATATGGTGTATCAAGACGTGCATCAAGTCACGCTTCTTGGCCATATTTGATTGTACATAAACACGATTATTGAGCTACAGCTAAAGGGAAGATTTTCGTGAACTAGAACAAATAATACTAATTACTTATATGGTACCTTATGGTGTTTTTTTGTTTGTTTGTTTTGCTGCTTGACCACCTCATTCTCCATTCACTTTCATTGCATGACAGTGGCCAGGCCATTCTGCCTAAATTCTTTTGTGTTCCACAGAAGACAGGTCATATAGGTTTGGAAAAAAATGAGGTTGAGGAAAAGTAACAGAATTTAGATTTTTCTGTTAACTATTTCTTTAAATCAGAAAGGTTATATTGGTCTTATGCATTGTGCATTGTCTCAAGAAGAACACGATGTGGCCCTCCAAATATCTACTTTCTAATTATATTTATTTTTTAACTAAATTCCTATTAATCTGTCATTTTGGCCGACTTTATTTCCTGTCAAGGGATAGTGCCCATATTCATACTGATGAACACATAAGTATTTTAGACTTATTAGGAACTTTTACAAGAAAATGAACACATTTAAGCCATTTTTTCCTTCCCCACATATAGGAAGTTCATGTCCTCAGTTTCAACCATTTTTATCGTGGTTCATGTCAAGTGCTTCCACTTAGTGGCTTATAACTACTTACACCTCTTAAGTGGATTTAGATCGTGTATATTGACTTACTTTACAAAGGAGCACATTCAGGATTTCCCCTAGTTACAGCTGAGTTTGTGTTTGTCTAGTGTTGGCACCAATAAACATCTTTCTCCCACTGTAATTCTCAAGCACAAAATTTGTTTCTTGATTGCTGCTGGCTTGTGGAGAACATGTTCTTTTAGTGTTAAGTACAGAAAAGATGCAGCAAGTCATTTGTGACAAAATTGCATGTCTACACAGTTTTTAGATTGGAATTTCTAATCTTTGACAAACAGAGGTGGATGGAAACTGCCTCCTTCTGTTGAGGTGTGGTGCTGGCTTTAGATTAATGTTCATTATGTTTAATGAAGACAAAGCCCAGAGTCATTAACCAATTGTATGATCAGTTTGAACACACAAGTCTAGACTTGTTCAATTGTTTCCATACGTGCAGTCAGTAAACGCTGTAATCAAATATGGACAAACCTCGCAAGTAAACAGTGATCAAGCATGTTTGAGAGGGTAGAGCAGCCCACTTGGTGAACTGTTGAAGTTAAATCCCATAATGGGAATTCTCTGCTGTGTTTTCTGATATGGGCAACCAAACTCAATACATGCAGAAATATACTGTATGTGACTTTTGTGAGAGTGAAGTTGGACTTCAGAAAGGGTGAGCCTTGTCACATGACTGCCAGTTTTGTAGTGACCCCTTGTGGCCATGCTGAGTTACAGCATGTATTCAGAGAGATTTACAATCAAAACTTAATATGTACAACAGCAGGTATGACTCTTGGAATGCATTGCAACAAGAGATGCAACAAATTTAAGCTACTTTCTGAAGGACGTTTCTGTGGATACAAGTAGCAATGTGTGAAATGCATTATACTAGAATATGCTAATTACATGTCATCAATTGTAGCTCACTTTGTCAAATTAGGCTGCATTGCTTCTATACTAACTGTAAACTGTACAAGTCCACATGTACTGTGCTCCAGACCCAGTTTCAAGCAGACCCCGGTGCGGTTCTTTGGTGCGCACCCAGTTTCATACCATCCAAGCAAACTGAAATCTGATATCACATGGACTTGGGTTTGCACCAAAAGCTTTACTGAAAAAAGAATCCAAACCTGTTGATCAGACCTGTTTAGATACACTTAAATGTACATTTACGGAAGATTTCTCATGTAATTTTTCATTAGAAATGAACAAAATACTATTATTGAGCCAATAAAACGGTGTTCTTACTGCACCCCGAGTCACTAGGGTAAGCCTATGATAATGATTTACATTCAAAGTTGTCGGGTTCTGAAATTTCAGGTATCCGTTCATTTATCCTTACGTGATTGCATCATGTCCATAATCAAAGGAAAGACAATTTGGCTATGATATACAGTACGTATTACTTGTTGAGATTACATATATTTCGTATACACTGATGAGCCAAAACAGTATGACCACTCACAGGCGAATAATGTTGATCATCTCCTAACAAGGCTACATATCAAGGTCTGGGTAAATTAGATGGTAAGCGAACAATCAGTTCTCAAAGTCAACATGTTGAATGCAGGAGAAATTGGCAGGAGTAAAGACCTGAGCGACTTTGACAAGGGCTAAATTGTTATGGCCAGACGACTGGTACAGTGCATCTCTGAAACAGCAAGGCTTGTGGGGTACTCCTGGTCAGCAGTGGTGAGTACCTACCGACAGTGGTCAGAGGAGGGAGAAACCACACACCGGCAACAGGGTGTTGGGCACTCAAGGCTCATCATTGCGCGAGGGCAATGAATGCTGTCCCATCTGGTCCGAACTGACAGAAGGTCTACTGTGACAAGTCACAGAAAATTTTAATGATGGTTATGGGAGGAATATGTCACAACACTCAGTGCATCACACCCTGCTGCGTATGGGGCTGCGTAGCAAACCGATCAGAGTGCCCATCATGACCCCACTTCTCCATCAAAAGCGCCTACAGTGGGCATGCGAGTGTCGGAACTGGACCTTGGAGCAGTGGAAGAAACTCGCCTGGTCTGATGAGTCCCGTTTTCTTTTACGTTTTCACACGTTACATGGGCGGCTGTGTACGTGTGCGCCATTTACCTGGGGAAGTGATGGCACCAGGATGCACTGTGGGAAGACAACAAGCCGGTGGAGGGAGTGTGATGCTCTGGGCAATGTTCTGCTGGGAAACCCTGGGTCCGACCATTCATGTTGTCATCAATTTGACACGTGCAACCTACAGTGCATCCGGAAAGTATTCACAGCGCTACACTTTTTCCACATTTTGTTATGTTACAGCCTTATTCCAAAATGGATTAAATTAATTATTTTCCTCAAAATTCTACAAACAATACCCCATTATGACAACGTGAAAGAAGTTTGTTTGAAATCTTTGCAAATTTATTAAAAAAAAAAAAATCACATGTATATAAGTATTCACAGCCTTTGCTCAATACTTTGTTGAAGCACCTTTGGCACCAATTACAGCCTCAAGTCTTTTTGAGTATGATGCTACAAGCTTGGCACACCTATTTTTGGGCAGTTTCTCCCATTCATCTTTGCAGGACCACTCAAGCTCCATCAGGTTGGATGGGGAGTGTCGGTGCACAGCCATTTTCAGATCTCTCCAGAGATGTTCAATCGGGTTCAAGTCTGAGCTCTGGCTGGGCCACTCAAGGACATTCACGGAGTTGTCCCGTAGCCACTCCTTTAGGGTCGTCGTCCTGTTGGAAGATGAACCTTCGCCCCAGTCTGAGGTCCAGAGCGCTCTGGAGCAGGTTTTCATAAAGGATGTCTCTGTACATTGCTGCATTCATCTTTCCCTCAATCCTGACTAGTCTCCCAGTTCCTGCTGCTGAAAAACATCCCCACAGCATGATGCTGCCATCACCATGCTTCACTGTAGGGATGGTATTGGCCAGGTGATGAGCGGTGCCTGGTTTCCTCCAGACATGACGCTTGCCATTCAGACCAAAGAGTTCAATCTTTGTTTCTCATGGTCTGAGAGTCCTTCAGATGCCTTTTGGCAAACTCCAGGCAGGCTGTTATGTGCCTTTTACTGAGGAGTGGCTTCCGTCTGGCCACTCTACCATACAGACCTGATTGGTGGAGTGCTGCAGAGATGGTTGTTCTTCTGGAAGGTTCTCCTCTCTCCACAGAGAAATGCTGGAGCTCTGTCAGAGTGACCATCGGGTTCTTGATCACCTCCCTGACTAAGGCCCTTCTCCCCCGATCGCTCAGTTTGGCCGGGCGGCCAGCTCTAGGAAGAGTCCTGGTGGTTCCAAACTTCTTCCATTTATGGATGATGGAGGCCACTCTGCTCATTGGGACCTTCAATGCTGCAGAAATTTTTCTGTACCCTTCCCCAGATCTGAGCCTCGATACAATCCTGTCTCGGAGGTCTACAGACAATTCCTTGGACTTCATGGCTTGGTTTGTGCTCTGACATGCACTGTTAACTGTGGGACCTTATATAGACAGGTGTGTGCCTTTCCAAATCATGTCCAATCAACTGAATTTACCACAGGTGGACTCCAATCAAGTTGTAGAAACATCTCAAGGATGATCAGTGGAAACAGGATGCACCTGAGCTCAATTTTGAGTGTCATGGCAAAGGCTGTGATTACTTATGTACATGTGATTTTTTTTTCCGTTTTTTATTTTTAATAAATTTGCAAAGATTTCAACCAAACTTCTTTCACATTGCCATTATGGGGTATTGTTTGTAGAATTTTGAAGAAAAGAATGAATTTAATCCATTTTGGAATAAGGCTGTAACATAAAAACATTTTGGAAAAAGTGAAGCGCTGTGAATACTTTCCAGATGCACTGTACCTAAACCATATTCCCTGATGGCAGTGGCCTCTTTCAGCAGGATAATGCGCCCTGCCACACTGTACATATTGTTCGGGAATGGTTTGAGGAACCTGATGAAGAGTTCAAGGTGTTGCCCTGGCCTCCAAATTCCCCAGATCTCAATCCGACTGAGCATCTGTGGGATGTGCTGGACCAACAAGTCTGATCACAAGTAACCATGACTGAGTAAATAACAAAGCAATGTTTCTGCAATTTATGTTTCAACCATTGGTGTGAATAGAGAAAGACAGATTTCTCTCTGTTCCTACATTTATATTTGATTCTCTCGCTCTCTTTCAGATCGCAAAGCTCAGGCTGCAGCTGCAGCGCAGTAAACAGGGCGGAGGCCGGCAGTGTAAGGACAGTAAAGAAAGTCTGTCGCCCCTCCAGTGTTGTACCAGCAGCACCACCGTCATCACTGCCACTACCATCAGCACAGCCAGCCAAGCTCCGGTCTGCACACACATCTATAATATCACTAAGTTCGGTTATAATATCCAGAACGTGCTGAATGTTTAGTCAGATGTGAATTTGAATTGTCTCCTCCTGCAGTCCATGTCGAAGCCAGCACAGATGCCACTGTCCAACATCACAGTACCAAAGCCCTCCATCTCCAGAGTGCCCAGCAGCATGGAGGGCATCAACCATGAGCTGGAGAAAGTCTTCATAAAAGACAATGGAGAGAAAGAGGAGCTGAAGGTACACACACAGCTAAAGTGTGTGAAAAAATGCACATCAAGATGTCAGCAGTACATCACAGTGCATTGAATTATTGTATTGCATACACTGGCAGTCAAAAGTTTGTGCACATTAGACTGAATTGGTGTCTCATGATTAGGGATGGGAATTGTAAAGAATTTAATGATTTCAGTTCCAATTCTGATTCCTCTTAAAGGGATAGTTCACCCAAAAATGAAAATTATTTTATCATTTACTCACCCTCATGCCATATCAGATGTGTATGATTTTCTTTCTTCTGCTGAACACAGATGAAGATTTTTGGAAGAATATTTCAGTTCTGTAGGTCCATACAATGCAATTGAATGGTGGCCAGAACTTTGAAGCTCCAAAAAGCATATAAAGGCAGCATAAAAGTAATCCAATACGACTCCAGTTGTTAAATCCATATCTTTCGAAGCGATATGATAGGTGTGGGTGAGAAACAGATAAATATTAAAATAATTTTTCCCTATCAATCCCCAACACTGTTTCTTTTGTTTTTTGCAATTTGCATTTGTTGTGCATATCGCCACCTACTTGGCTGGTAGGATAATTTATAAAAAAGGACTTAAATATTGATCTGTTTCTCACCCTCACTTATCATATCACTTCTGCAGATATGGATTAAACCATTGGAGTCTTATGGATTACTTTTATGCTGACTTTATGTGCTTTTTGGAGCTTCACATTTCTGGCCACCATTCACTTGCATTGTTAGGACCTACCGAGTGGAAATATTCTTATAAAAACCTTTGTTTGCGTTCAGCAAAAGAAAGAAAGTCATACACATCTGGGATGGCATGAGGATGTGTAAATGATGAGAGAATTTTCATTTTTGAGTGAACTATCCCTTTAATTGTTTACTTCCCAAAGATTAGTTTAGTAATGATTTATAATGATTAAAGGAAATTAATATGGATACAATGGGGATCAAGTTTAACTGTCCTTTGTCAATTTACCCATATTCACCCTGTATTATAACATTTGCAACATTTACAATCCAAATTAAACATGATAATACAACTTGATAGAGGTAACACAAGAGAACCCTGAGAAATATAATGATGTTAGATATTTTATATGATACCAGTAAAAGTTCAGCTTTGGCAGCCATAAAAAAATACTAAAACTAAAAAAAAAATCTATCTAAACTGAAACTGTGAAAACTAATGAAAATTAAAACTAATTTGGAATGACAAATGTAATATAAAATAGAAATAAAAGCTAAATTAAAAATCTAAAACTATAATAACACTGCTCCAGATGTGTTTTCAAAAGTTGAAGTTCTTTTAATTTGACAGCATTTTAAAAGCACTCTGCTCATGGCACGAGATGCAGACAAAGACGCAAAATTTGACAGCATTTTAAAAGCACTCTGCTCATGGCACGAGATGCAGACAAAGACGCAAAATGCAACACAACAGGTAAAGACAAAAGGTGTGTCCTGTGTAAACTGCCCCTCATAGATTCTGTTGTTGTGCGCTAGAAATTTTACGTAGCAAGATTGTCTAATTCTTTCTCTGTGACTGGCTCTCAGGCGCTCGAGGTTCCTGATGGACGCAGGGCTCCATTTCCTCCCCAGCAGCGCAGCAGCAGTAGTCGCGGTATAGACACTCAGACACCCTCAGTGCCTGGACGCTCCAGTAGCTGCTCCAGTTTGTCGCCCTGTCCCTCACCCGCATGCCCACCCCGCTCACACGACGGCAGTCCTTACTCCACTGATGAGATGCTGGACGACAGAGACAAAGGTCACTACAGACTTCTCACACATACAGTGTATACAAACAGTGAGCTGGATCCTCATAAACAAGTTTGCAAGAAGCAAGAACTAAATACTTGATCTTTGATTATAAAATATTTCAGAGTAAACTTTATGAAAACATTGTATACAATGTCATGTCAATGAAGATTTTGCATTGATGCATTAATACTGTACATTAACTGTGATTTTCATTTTAATTTGGTCACTAATAAATATCACTTCTATGGTACTGTTTTTATAGATATGCAGATCAATCTGTAAATTATGGATTGTATAATGCAGTACAGTTTTAGATTGTTAAAATGTCTACAATAATGACTCCTAAGGTGCATTGTATTTGTTTTGTGAGGTGTAGTCTTTACAGAGGGACTAATAAGAGGTTAATGTTAACTTGATAGTCACAAAATTATCATATTCAAGTTGATCAAGAAGCAATTTCTATGCTTCTTTGTACCATCAGAGCAGCTATTTTAACAGTATATTAAATGTTATCATTTGACATGTGGCCACATGGTTGGGATACTCACAATATTAGGTATGAATAATTTATGGTCACCAATTCTTAGCTTAGTATGGATCAAGAAAGTAATTTCACATTTTCTGACTGCAGATAGTGGCAGCAGTTCTCCTCTGCCTAAGTTCACCTCATCTCCAAAGCCCAACAACAGCTACATGTTTAAACGAGAGCCTCCAGAGGGCTGTGAGAAGATCAAAGTGTTTGAGGAAATGACGTAAGTAGAGCTTAATTTCTGTAATTAACCCTCCCTCTAGCTAAATTAAAGTTGCATGGAAAAATAGATTTAGAATGAAATACTATCATACTACTCCATAAAAACCACCATAAAAAAGCCAGACTACAGTTTGCAAGTGCACATGGGGACAAAGATCTTACTTTTTGGAGAAATATCCTCTGGTCTGATGAAACAAAAATTGAACTTTTGTCCATAATAACCATCATTGTGTTTAGAGGAAAAAGGGTGAGGCTTGCAAACCAAAGAACACAATCCCAATCATGAAGCATGGGGGTGGCAGCATCATGTTGTGGGGGTACTTTCCTGCAGGAGGAACTGGTGCACTTCACAAAATAGATGGAATCATGAGGAAGGAAAATTATGTGGATATATTGAAGCAACATCTCAAGACATCAGACAGGAAGTTAAAGCTCGGTCGCAAATGGGTCTTCCAAATGCACAGTGACCCCAAGCATGCCTCCAAATTTGTGGCAAAATGGCTTAAGGACAACAAAGTCGAGGTATTGGAGTGGCCATCACAAAGCCCTGACCTCAATCCGATAAATCTGAAAAATTTGTGGGCAGAACTGAAAAAGCATGTGAGAGCAAGGAGGCCTACAAACCTGACTCAGTTACACCAGTTCTGTCTGGAGGAATGGACCAAAATTCCAGCAACTTATTGTGAGAAGCATGTGGAAGGCTACTTAAAACGTTTGACCCACGTTAAACAATTTAAAGGCAATACTACCAAATACTAACAGTGTATGTAAACTTCTGACCCACTGGGAATGTGATGAAAGAAATAAAAGCTAAAATAAATCATTCTCTCCACTATTATCCTGACATTTCACATTCTTAAAATAAAGAAGTGATCCTAAAAGACCTAAGACAGGGAATGTTTTCTATGATTAAATGTCAGGAATTGTGAAAAAATGTATTTGGCTAAGGTGTATGTAAACTTCTGTCTTCAAATGTAGGTAGGTAGGTCGGTCGGTCAGTCAGTCAGTTGGTTAAAGGCAGAGACTATTTATTTTTGAGAGACAGGGCACTTCTATTAAAATGAATGGGAGAAATTGGAACATCCAACCAAGGAGCTCTTGCGCCCAACGGATGTAGAAAGGAAGTCCCGCCTTACAGGTAAAAGAGCCTATCACCTTTTAGCTATAGACATCGCCTGTCAATCATCTCGAGGACGCGCATGCACATAATCTATACAAGCCGGGAAAATTGCGCTTTTTAGTGTAATACAAGGTAAAGAAGCACAATTTTTGATACCAGTGTTGTCAAATTTTACTGCTGATTTGAAATATGTTATATAAACGTAAGCTTGGCAAGCAGTTTTTGAGATTTCGGTGTTCCCCCATGCAAGTAGATAGGAGCTGCACTGTCCTGGAAAATAGCCTCCCGGGAGCGTTCCAAAGATGGCCGACAGTGGATTGACATGCTAGAAAGACTTTGTTAAAGACCTTTTGTGGGTTTGTTTACATTAGAATTTATGACAGTTGGAATTTGAATGAATGAGCATTCTGTTGGCCCATTTGAACATTCCATCAATGTAAGTCTATGGGATTGTCTGCTGTGCGAAAACAGTAAGTCTGATTAGTTAGAAAATACACAGCACACTATTCCAGAACAGTCTGAAGGTCTTTGCCAAGTTTGGTGGATGTAGCCAGAAAGCTCTAGGAGGAGTTAAGAGTTAGATACTTTGGTCGTGGTTTAGGGATTTTGAAAAAATAAGAAATCAATGGGAGCTCAGGGCAAAAATGGCACCAAAATTGACTAAAATGCCCCCGAAATTAAAAAAGTGGGCAACAAATTAGCCTGCAACGATTTCCTGTTTTTGTCTGATGTAGTTAAAAATACATACATTGCAATCTTCATTTTAATTTTCACTGAACATTATTTGTAGCGTGCTGTCTGTCATGCAGATGTTGCAGAGTCTCCATCCATCCATCCATCCAATTTTGACATCAACATTTGACAAACTTTACCTGTGTAGTTACATTATATAATGCTTAAAAGATTATTAACACTGCTCATACCCACCCATGAAAGCTGCTGCTCTGAAGAACCTGGAAGTGGTTTTGGTTGCTTTTGTCCATGCACCCCCTCACAACACTTAAGCCCAAAGTATACTTTGGTCAGACATGAACGCTAGGCATCTGCGTACAGGACACGTGGCGCAAATTACGTCATCCGCAGAGTGCTCCAGCACTGAACGCGTGTGGCCAGCACATACTCTGAATGCGCAGTATGCACATGCGCCTGGAGTTATTTGCAGTAATTAGTGGGTCCATTAACTTAATCCGTTGCTTTCACGAAGCGCTAGAAGAAGATGTAATCGCTGCTAAACAACAAGAGATTAATCTGGAAACAACAAGTCGCCTGTGTATGTTTGCACAGTCATATGAAGTTACTTTGAAAGGCTAGTGTTCCACTTTACAGTGATGCTATGCGTACACGTCAAAACCAAAGTATACTTTGAGCTTTATGTCACGGACCCTATTGAGCTTTATGTCACGGATCCATATGACTATGGCGTGAGTAATTTTCTTCTCCAATGAGGTTTTATTTTCCCTTTCTTTCTCAGGTCAAGACAGTCTGCCACTGTCCCCCTGTTCTCCTGCCCTGATAAAAACAAAGTGAACTTCATCCCCACCGGCTCTGCGTTCTGTCCGGTCAAGCTTCCCGGCTCCCTGCTCCAGCACTCCAGCTCACAGCAGGAGGACGAGGCGACCCAGGACCCGCAGGCCGGTGCCAGCTCATCATGCCCCTTCACCCCTCACCATCACATGCCCATTCAGGTCTCCACCAGCACGAGCACAGACGACCCCCCGGATGCACTCGCCGTTTCACCCTCCCAAAAGCAGGAGGCGTCTTCAGAATCCCCCTCGCAGCCGCAGAACTTTGCAGTCAGCTAAAGTTGCACAGAGCTGGTCTCTGTCGCAACCCCGCCAATCCCAGGCTATGTAGAGGACATTTATGCACCCAAATTTCCTTCTATTTCTCTTATGGACCCCACCTTTGTGCTGAATCTTTACTATCTGCATGGCAAAGCAACTATGGCCCGAACAAAAATCACCAGTATGTTCAGAGCAAATGTTTTTAAGTGCTGATAAATGCAGCCAAAGGGTTAGAGGATGTGGCTATGCCGCGCTTTTGTGATTTGACAGGAACAGCGTCTGAAGAGCTAAATGGAACGATGCATTGTGGGAACAGGCTCCATGGACCTTAGAATATGCAAATCTAAAGTTAAAATGGCTTCACTGTTATCTTAAATGACATAAAGACATGAGTGAGCTATACTGCCCTACAAAGAGAAAACGCAGTAACTGCACCATTGGTGAAACTGTGGAAAAGGCTCTGTGGTACTGTAGTTACTGCAAATTTCAAACACGTTTTCTCTAAATCTAAGCATAGTTGAGTCAAACCAATCTGGACAGCTCATAGTCTAAGTGACCTGATTCTGCTCGTAACTCGATTTCGACAAAATATGTTGTTACTAAGTTTTGCCTTTGTACGGCAGGATAAGAGTCTCATCACCGAAATCGTATTGATTAAATTTGCCTATTAATAAGTTCAATCATATTCCAGATATTCCCGTTTTGCTTTTTTTAGATGTGGATGCGTTTGCAGGTACTTGATTAATTTGATCCTTGTTTCAACTCGAGCAACTGCACAGCTGTTTTTGAAACGCAGCTTTTCTTTCATGTGTGCTTAAAATTTAAGCAAAGTGGCTTTTGTATAACAGTATATTCAGACAGCGCAAAATTGAGGGGTTGCGTTTTAATGCACCATTGATTTATAAGGAAAACAGATTAAAGCTTTAAGGAAGGTCTTAATAGCGCCAGGGGCATGCATTTGAAGCTGATCGTATGTTTTACATTTAAATTATGTGTCGTGTTTTCTTTCAACATCCACAGTATGAATAAGCTCTCTCTATCAATATATCTATAAGAAAAAAAATCTATATATATATATATATATATATATATATATATATATATATATATAAAGAAAAAAACCTTGTTTGAAGTTAAAACCATGCATTGCTGTGTTATGTACATTATGGAAAATGAGCTATACTCCACAGGTTTACGTTTACACGCTATCCAGGTTTCCTACCTTCTGACAACATTGCAAAAATATAGAAATATGGAAATTATAAATAAGTACAAATAACAAAGATTTTTTGTTTGCTCAATTTGTTGCACAGTGTCCGCCTGTGGCCTCGCTTTAGGTGAATGACTTGGTGTTTAAACTCAGGTAATTTGGAATTTACGTCCCCATTCAGATCAGCCTCAGCACCTTTCACTGTTCCTATCCTGTCATTTCCTGCATTCCATGACATTCCTTGTTGGGACGTGCTGTCTGGATGACGTGCGATGATGGGCTGCGTGAAAAACTGATGTAGCTGAGAGGCCAAGGGTGTTGGTCAGACACACTGTGGGTGCTGTAAACATTAGAAAGGCCATGTTACCCCCATGGACCAGAGGCACTTATAATATTACCATCTAATCTGAAACATCTACTGTTCAAAACTACATGTGAAAATTCCCAATACATGCTACTGTATATTAAAGTGTTTAATTGCTGGATATACAGCTAATAACTATTCTAAAATCAAAAGAAAGTTTTGTATAAAACATGAAACCTTTTTTATTGACCAGTACAATTTTATTTGCATTGTGACATAATTTTCATGACATTTAAGCTTGTTTTGCCCTCAAATTCTCATTACTATAATGAAATGAAAAAAAAACAACATTATTATTATTACTGTATTACAGTGAAGAAAATCAACATGGACACAAATATCACATTTCTACAAACCTGACACATGCATTTTAAACTAGATTTTTAAAAGATTTCCAAATTTTATCATCTTGGACAACCTTATTTTTCAATGTCATAAATAATTTACAGCTGAAATAATAGATTATTACTTTTTATTTTCACAATACAGTTATTAGGAATTGGGGGTTATAAAATGAATAGTTTCAAATTTTGATTGGATGAGCTACGTTCGAAGCTGTTGTTAAAATGTTTATAAAAGCACACCTGTGATTGCACATTCTATATTAATGTGTCAAGTTGCTATGTTTCTTGGCAACCGCAAACAGCCTACGGTTACACTAATGAACCACATTACTTGGCGAAATATATTTTTTAATGTTGATAATTATTAATAATACATGTTTATTGATAATTATTAACTATACATGTAACTGTTTATCGAACATCGGTGTGTCTTCTATCATATTTCTGTTGCCACTGTATGAAAACAATAAGCCATTCGAGGCCATGCATTACAGTGATTTTACTATGGGTAAAGAAGGTTTTAGGCCCTTTGCATGCGTCACTAACAGCCTCGAGTGGTTTATTGCTTTATTAAAATTGCCCCTAATTGGTATGAAAATAATGTCACAATGCTAAAGCATCCTAATGGTACTAAGTATAGGCTTCATTTTCTTTATGCAAAATACATTTTCTTATTTTTTTTTTTTATTTTTTTTTTTCTGTTCATTTTGGGGTGAAATATATCCTAGACATGATCTTGAGTTTCACCCAAACATTGGTTGTTCTCATTGTTCAGCCTTAGTCACAAAGAGGGTCAAATTACAGTAATTGAATACCAAGCCCCAAATATTTAAATCATTCCATGCCTAAACGTTTTGTCATTTTCAGTGAAAGAAAAAACACTGTTGTTTTAATGAGTGTCTACACATTTACTCTAAAGTACATATTTATGAATATGTTGCTGTTGTGACAATGAAAGCATGCTTTTATCATTTTTACTGATCATGAATTGACCTTCCTTTGGGTTTTTTGTCTCCATATTCAATTTCAATAATCAACATTTTATCCATGAGCTAGTTACAGGCAAGCATGATTTATCAGAGAAGGGTTTCCTAGTCTCAAAGCAACATTTCTATATTAACCAATGTCAAATGTTAATGTACTGTGCTGTTGAGATTTAAAACGATTAATTTAGCCATCTCATAGCCATTTGTAGCCACTAGCAACACACATATTACATGATCAATAAAGGCTTTAAAAATGATCAATGCACCTTATTTCAAAAGGCCAAGTAGTTTACTAAAAGATAAGAACAGCTGTTATTTTGATAAGCTAAGAATTTAATAATAATGTGGATTTGTTCAGTCTGTGAAAAAGCAACCATCTGTGTGCTGTATTTTGAAATGCTTGAATAGTTTGACCATTACATCTTCATTCCATACCTTTTTGACTATGGATCTAAATCGGCATACAACCTGTTGATAAAGCCATGGATTGATATTGAAACCAGCACTGGCCATTTGATCACAGCACATTAGTTGGCAAGCCATCCTGTGGAGATGAATTTGTAGAACAGGTGCATATGTCAGACTGACTGACTGTTCACACTCAATGGCAATAAATAATTTTGTTGTCGTGACTAAAAACCAGGTGTTTATATAATGTGTGTGTGAGTGGTGAATGGAGAAAATGATTTGTTGTTTTTGAAGGGAAAACTATTTACTGAGGACTCATTGACAATTGCAATGCCTGGAAGAAAACTATTCATAATCAAAATTTCTGAAAAGTAACTCCTTTTCTTGAAAAAAAGCAACAAAATGGGTTACAGTGAGGCAATTACAGTGGAAGTGAATGGGGCCAATGTGTAAACGTTAAAATAATACATGAGTTTTAACAGACGAATTAATGTTAGTGCTTAAAATAAAATTATATGCTTCACATTTCTGCCTTTAAACCTTCCAAAAATTAGCCCCATTCACTTCCATTTTAAGTGCATCACTGTTTGATGTTTACTTCTTTTCTTTATTTTTTTTAAAGAAAAGGATTATTCATGGTAATCAACTTTATGCCACAAATGCTGTTGATTGAGCTAAACTTGTATTGAACCCGGAATATTCCTTTAAAATGCTTTGGAAGCACTTCGCCTGCCTTTGAAATCGATTATTCTTGGCTTATCGTTAATGTAAAAAAACAAAAACAAAACACTTTTATAGCTCTTTTTTTTTTCATGCGGTCTTGCCATCTGCACGGCACAGGCTGCTGAGCTGGCATAAAGTTTTGCGTAGGTCCACTGTCAATGTGACTGTACAGTATATGAGTGACAATATCAAAGCTACACTTTCTTCAACTTTTAGCCCAATGTGGCTAATTGTTTCCTTATTTCAATAAAAGGAATATTGTGACTTATTTAAATAAAATAATCAGCAGAATTAAAATGCAGTCTCCTTGCAATCTTTTCTTTGATAAATAGTCACTTGTTTTTAGTCTGTATGTTTTTTATACACAGTGGCAAGAAAAATTATGTGAACCATAACACATTAGACAATCACAATGTGTTTAAGCCAGCAACACACAAACAATTACAATCTTTAATGTCTTTATTGAACACATCCCATTTAGCATTCACAGTGCTGTGGAAAAAGTAAGTGAACCCTTGTTCGATCCTACTTTGGCAGCTATAACCTGAACCAAGCGTTTCCAGTAGATGCGGATTAGACCTGCACAATGTTCAGATGGAATTTTGGCCCATTCTTCCTCACAGAACTGCTTCAGCTCAGCCATATTCATAGGATGTCTTGTGTGAACGGCTCCTGAGGTCATTCCACAGCATCTCTATTGGGTTAAGATCTGGGCTCTGACTGGGCCACTCCAAAAGGTAGATTTTATTTATTTATTTATGTTTTTGAAGCCATTCTGTAGTAGATTTACTTCCATGTTTAGGGTCATTGTTCTGCTGCATCACCTAACTTCTACTGACCTTCAGCTGGTGCACAGCCACTCTGGCATTATCCTGTAGGATATCTTGATAAACTTGGGAATTAATTGTTTCCTCTGATGGCAAGCGGTCTAGGCCTGAAGCAGAAATGCAGCACCAAATTATGATGTTGGGATGATGTTTTCATGTTAGTATGCGGCGCCCTTTTTATGCCATATGTAGTGCTGCATGTTCTTTGTAAAAAATTCAACCTTAGTTTCATCAGTCCACAGAACATTTTTCCAGTGGCGTTGTGGAGTGTCAAGGTGGTCTTTGGCAAACTTCAGGCGCACAGCAGTGTTTTTGTTGGAAAGCAGCAGCTTCGTGGTGTCCTGCCATGGACACCATTCCTGTTTAATGTGGTCCGTATAGTAGACTCATGAACAGAGATGTTACCCAGTTCCAATGATTCCTTTAAGTCATTAGCTGTCACTCTAGGATTATTTTTTACCTCTTTGATTATTCTACAGTGTGCCCTTTGAGTCACCTTGGCTGGACGGCCACTTCTAGAGAGAGTAGCCATAGTACTAAATCGTCTCCATTTATACACAATTTGTCTAACTGTGAAGAGATGAATATCTAAGATAACTTTGTAACCCTTTCCAGCTTTATGCAAATCAACAATTCTTGATCGTAGGTCTTCAGAGATCTCTTTTTTGTGTGGCATGGTCCACGTCAGCAGATGTTTCTTGTGAATAGCAAACTTAAAATGTTTGAGTGCTTTTTATAAGTCAAAGTAGCTCTAACCCACACCTCCAATCTCATTTCATTAATTGGATGCCAGGTTTGCCAACTCCTGATTTAATTACATTTTGTTGATGTCATTAACCTAGGGGTTCATATATTTTTACCAATCTAAACTGTGAATGTTTGAATGACGTATTCAATATGTACAAGAACAATAAAATAATTTGTGTTAGTAGTTAAAACAGATTGTGTTTGTTCAATATTGTAACTTAGATGAAGATCAAACTACATTTTAAGATATATTTATATATAAATGCAGGTAATTCCAAAGGGTTCACATACTTTTTTTTGCCACTGTATAAATTTGTAGCCCAAAATAAATTATCTTTAAAAAAAACAAAAAAAAAACAAAAGGGGCCTCAGATTGTTCCTGGGAGGCAGCAGATGCCCTAAATCCATCCCCACCCTAATCCTAACCATATGGAGCCTTTAAGGCTGAGTACCCTGCAAGGAACAATCAGTCACCTTTTTCCCATCATAAAAAAAAACCCAAAAATATTAATAAAAAAGCAGATGTTTTAAAAAATGTTAGCACTGTTCCTTTCCAACAAAAGTATACAATGACCAGTGTTGGGTGTAATCTGATTACAAAGTAATTTGTTACTGTAACTGATTTATTTTTATAGTCAAAAGGTAGTGTAATGCCTTACATTTTTTATTCTTGTAATCGTTTTATTGTTCTTGACTTTCATTCAAGGTAATTACTTTTAAGTACATCCCTTCACACACATTTCTAAAATAATATTATAAGTAGAATACATTTAAGTTATGTTCATATGTTCACATGTACTGTACGTCTGTGTCATGAAGACAATGACAACAGAGGTAAGTTGAACCCAAACGCAGGGATTTTATAATGGCACAATGCTCAAAACAAAGAAGGTAAACAAACAGAAATAATTCTAAAGAGAGTCTTTCTAATGATAGCTGGATGAAGAGGAGTAGACAATGTGTTCTCAGACGAGACCAGGCAATGACTGTGTGGAGTGTGTGTATAAGCAGTGTGCTGTTAATTAGGAGATGAAGAACAGGTGTGCAGGTTAACAGGTTAACTGGTGTGAAGAAACCAGTGAGAGCGTGACATTACCCCCTTCTCAACATGGTGCTCCGGCCCCTAACCCGCTGATCCTGCACTATTCATTCAATTGTTTTCAAAAAATATGCATATTAAATATTCGCTAATGTTCTATATTTAATGTACAATGATCATAATTTAAGGCAAGCAAGTCGCAGATAAATGCCCCTTTTCTGTGGAATTTAGCATCGGATTTGGAATAGATTAAGTATTTTAAATGGGTCGCATAAAAACATTTTTTTTTTTTTTTTTTTACTGTTTTCTGAAGATTGGTTTCTCTTTAGACTAGTCGGTTACAAAACTTCCATTTAAACGACAGTCAAATTAGTGGCGCACATCCCTACTCCAAACCCATTGTGTCATCCTCTCCAGCGAGATGTCTTTGGAGAGCGAGTTGTAAACATGTCGATAGTTAGTAAGTAGAGTTGGCTCATTCCATTGACTGGCAGCAGCAAGAATGCGGATCTGCAAAGCATAATCCGTCACAGAGAAGGAGCCCTGATGCAGCCTAGATAGCTGCTCCCCAGCTTGAGTATTCTGCATCGGTTGTTCGAACACTTCGCGGAAATGCTGGATGAAAGTATTGGCTGAAGTGAGTACTGGACCACCCTGGCTCCAGATAGTGGAACCCCATTGAAGGGCTTTCCCAGACAAAAGAGAGATGATATATGCTATCTTAGCTTTCTCGGTGGGAAATCAGTCGGGCCACATTTCAAATGCTAGAGAACATTGCAGAAGAAATCCATTACAATTTTCAGGAGTGCCAGAACAAAATGTGTGGCCAGGGGAGTAGAGGAATGATGTACAGCTGAAGTATTGGACGAATTATTAGGCGGTGAAACTAAGTTACCCCTATCGGTGGATGTAATGCTGGTCGCACTGGAGAGTGGAGCTGTGGGTATTGCCCGAGTCAGAGCATCAAGGGTGGCTTCAATATGCTGGAGCATTCTATAATGCCGTTGAAGCATCGTTTCCTGCGTGGAAAGATCTTGCTGACTCCCTGTAACAGGGTTCCAGAAGAAGGAAGTGGGAGCTGGGGTTGCAGTCCAGGTAAATCAGATTTTATTCTCACAATTCAAACTCAAAATCTGCTTACCAGCCAGTCTCTTTTCTTTTGCACACACAGCTTCTCTACTAACAATAGACTGTACAACTTATATCAACACTAAACTGCTTTCCAGCATTCCACTTCAGGGTGTGTGTGCCTCAGACTCTCCCTCTCGGTCTGTCATTCTGCCGCTCTTTTAAAGCCCGTCTCCACCGTCACTGAAATGGGACACAGATGTTTAATATCAACAATCACCAGGTGATGGCCCTTACTGCTTCATCTCTCCCCACTGACAGACACACGACCATGTCCCACTCCACACTCCCGTTGGGTCCATGTTACGGTCTAGTCTTCTGTCATGATGTAAGTTGAACCCAAACACAGGGATTTATTGATCCAAATACAGCATAGACCAACAATGGCACAATGCCCAAAACAAAGAAGGAAAACAAACAGAAATAATTCCAAATTATTTCCGCTCCTTTGGGGTGGATGATAGTGGAGAAGACTCTACTACGGTGCATCCCTCCTCCTTCCTGGGTTTCGGCACCAATGTAACAGGGGTAAAAGGGGAAAGGAAGAGGCGAGAGCAGGATGAAGCAACAAAGTAATATTTAATTAAACAAAAACACACAAACATAAACACATACAGGGCAGCTGCCTGTAGCTTTCTCTATCCCGAACTGCCACCTCCGGCAGCCTTTATCCCTCTCGTCGGCTTGATTAGCCTGATTAATCATTAGCCCCACCCTCCTCCTTGCCACAGAGATGAAGAACAGGTGTGCAGGTTAACGAGGCTCAATAGCCCAGGGAATTGGAGCAGATGATGTTGTGGTGTGGAGAAACCAGTGAGGGCATGACAGTTTGATTGCATTACTGTGACAGTTGTGGTGTGTATGACAATAAATAAGGAGAAAATAGATATTATTTAGAATTTGTTGAGCGGAAAAACAAGTTTTTTTGAGAAAAGAGTTTTAGAAAGTAACTTAAAAGTAATGTTATTATTTTTTTATGAAATATACAGTAAAGAAACCTGTTTACAATTTTTTAGAGAAGTAATAAGTAATATGTAGTGGATTACTTTTTTAGTAACTTACCCAACACTGACTGTGACCAGAAGCTGTCAAGCTTTTGTCTTCCACCGAGGAAAGAAAGGTGTATGGCTTTGGAACTGCATGGTAAGTGATGACAGAATTATAATTTTGGGGTGCTGTCAGAGGAGAAAAGGCTGTTGTTAACATATGCTGAAAACATTTTCCAGATCTTTAAAGTAAAACTGTGATTTACATGTCAGGACTGAAGCAGAGCTGATGGTTGAAGAGAGCTTGAGCTGTCAGGATTTAGTCTCTATGTAAAAGCCCTAAGGGGTTTCAAAGGTATCTAACCTCCAAGACAAATTATTCACAGATTCTGTTTGACTTTACAGGACACTTAAAGACATAACTCTGCCTGACAGAAGCTGTGTGTGTGTGTGTGTGTGTGTGTGTTTGGGCGGGTTGGGGTGGTTTATGAGGACATTTTTTTTAGGTTACAAACTGGTAATTACAAGGGTATTATGCTATAAATGTGGTTTCTGAGGACATTTCTAGTGTCCCCATGATGCAAATCACTTAAAATACTAAATAATGTTTTTTGTTTTTTTTTTTTTATGTAAAAATGCAGAAAGTTTGGTGGTCGCGTGGCGCCATGCGAGGGTCAGATGTGTGAACAGCGAGCTCTGCGCACTTTGCTAGTTTTTAATTCTTTTGGTGTCTTAAACCGGTGAGATTCGATACACCCTGCTACATAACTGTTCTATGAAATCAACATGTCAAAGAATTCAAAATCCCCAAGGACCACAACATTTTCTTGTTCCCAGACTTTGTGAATTCGACAAGAGAGAAACGTGATCGATTCAAGGGATGCAAGAAACTCTTACATCAACGGAAGGTCGCTTTTGCACTGATGTTCCCAGTCAAACTGAGAATAGATACTAAGGATGGCTGCAAAATATTTACATGCCACATTCCCCATTAGTGAAACAATCAAACCCCGAACTTGCCCCCGAACAAAACAAACAGAAAAAAGAAAAACGTGCACATAAACCCCGCGCACGAAAGCGCCAACTGGCGACAATCCCTCTAAACTCCAAAGGTCCATGAACGCCCACGAGCCCCCATGACAAATTTGCCATCGGATTGCACAATTTTGCCTCACAAATTTGTGAGGCAAAATTATATAACAGAAAATACTTTGTAAAATAAACCCAGTTAATAGGAAGAATGAACACAAAGAATGTGTAGATTCATTCACAGAACTGTCTCAAAGGTGTGATCTTCCACAAAACAAATTCCAGCTGATATAAAACCGTTCAGATTCCTTGGACAGACAGACGAATGTTCAGTGAGCCGGCTGTTATGAGTTCAGCGGATGACGTAATCTTTCCAATTACCCGTAAAAAAACTCAAAACAAACTTCAGCCAGCAGGAGGAATAAGCATGAAGAACAAACAGATTAATCCACAGCTGTTCCAAAGGAGTGTTATTCAATAGAACAAGCTCCAGCTGCTAGGCGGAACCAACAAAAAAAGAAACAAAACCGGCATCCCGGTTCCCCGGATGGTCGAGTCAATTCACTCGGAGCCGCATATAAGTATATACCATGACTTACATAATCTGTCAACTTTATAAAAGGCAGCCTTTGTGTGAGCATGTAGATATTTTGTGGTCATCTGTAGTGTCTACTCTCAATCTGGCCGGGAACTTCCATGCAAATGTAATCTTTCGTCAGTGCAAAAGTTTCTTTAAGGAAAAGTGTTATTCTCAAAACAAGCTCCAGCCGCATGGCGGAGCCAATGCAAAAAACCCAAAATGTCACCCAGCTTCCTCAAGAGTAAGTACAGCAAGTTGACCCACTCACATGAGAAACATCCAATGGTTTACTCAGCCATTGATTCAATAAAAGACATTGCCTGATTGGGACATGTAAATACTTTGCGACCGACCTTCGTTTTTATTCTCAGTTTGGCTGGAAACATCAGAGCAAATGAGATCTTTCGCCGATGTAAGAGTTTCTTACATTCCTTAAACCGATCGCATTTCTCTCTTGTTGAGTTCGCAAAGTCCAGGAACAAGAAAATATTATGGTTCTTCCAAGAAAGCTTCCCTTTGCTCCTTGCCTGGCGCAACACCAGATCTTTATCGGATGATCTCAGAAATCTGGCCAGAATCGATTGGGGCCTGTCTCCCTCAGCAAATCTGTGAGCTGGGACTCTATGAGCTCGCTCGATTTCCAGCTTGTGGCCTGTTATGTCGAGCAGACTTGGGAAGAGCTTGTCTAGGAATTTCACCATATCTCTGCCCTCCTCATGCTCAGGAATTCCAACAATTCAAACATTATTCCTGCGGCTTCTATCCTCAAGGTCTTCAAGCTTTTCAAGGAGATGTTCCAAATCAACTTTGGTCACGGGCAGATTAGCGGTTAATTCCCTCTCCGAAGATTCCAAAAAATTGATTCGTCTCTCAACATCAGTCACTCTTGTAACTATCTCAGAGAATTTTATTTCCATCACCATAATCGATCAACGTATTACAGCGATATCCTCCAAGTCAGCAAGAACCTTCGTCAGCATCACCGACATGTTGGGCAACTGACGCTGGATCTCCTCTCCCGCTGCGCCATCCAGATCGAGTCCCCGGTCTGTAGGTTTGTCGGGGCTTTCATCCTGAACACGTAAGTGTCTTTTAATGTCTCCAGAGCCCGAGGATTTTGACTTCTTTGCCATGTTTTGCATCAAAGAGCAAATGTGTAACTGGGTGTGTCAAATTTCACCAGATTATAACATGAAAATAATTAAAAATTTAGCAAAGTGTGCAGAGCTCGTTGCTCACATGTCTGCTACTTGCATGGTGTCACGTGACCCCCTCGCAACCACTCATTAAGATTTTCTTTTCAGAGCCGAGCGGTTGTGTTCAGCGAGCTGAATTACTCTGCCAACACGGAGACAGCGTTCATGGACAGGTCATGTTCTCAATGCGAGAGCATGACCATGGCAACATTGCAGTTTTTCCTTTGTTAGAGGGAAAGACCACCCCAGAGGCTCCCCACCTCGGTCCTACTACCTACTGGTTTGAGGCCACGTCAGTTAGCACTGGGGGCGATTTGGGGACCCCAATGGGAGCCACTCTGCCGGGTAACTCCCCACGGACCTCCCATTCCCCAGTATGCTCATTTGCCCCACTGGGATGAGACTGCCGGCTAGTCTCAGGGTGAGTTTGTGATCTCGTTTCGGCACTCGCGAAGTGGATGAGCTCTCGATTGCAGCATCGGAGAGCGGGCTGTCCAGTCTAACGCTGAGGCCTCGACTGGGCTCCCACTTTCGGGTGCGGTCGCCCAATCGCAGCCTGACGCGAGGCTGGCAGCCATGCTTGCCCGGGCGGCTGCGTGTGTCGGGCTGGAGTGGAACCCTCCACCCCACCTGAACCCTCGCAGCCTGACGATTGGTTCCTGGACCCGGAGCGCCGCTCACGGCCGTGCTCTGCCTCGGTCCATTTCTTCCCGGAGGTGTATGAGGAGCTCACGAGGTCGTGGCGGGCAACTTTCACTGCCCGGACCCGGTCTCAACTTGGTTGAGATGTGGGAAGCTAACAAGGTACGGTTCCTTGACGCCTCCGTCTCCCAGGTCAGCCTGTTCGGCGGCACCATCGAGGACTTCACCCAGCAGTTCGAGGTGGTGAAACAGCAGACGGAGGCTATTCAGCACATCCTGCATCGGCGCGGTTCAAGACCTCATACCTCATCTGCTCGTCACCAAGGGCGTCCTTCTGCCGCAACAACACCAGCTCCGCTGCAGCCTGCCCCTGCGGCCCAGCCCCGGCGTGGAGCCACCCGCAGGAAGCAGATGCCACCTGTCTCATGGGTGACCCAGTAATTTGGAGACTTGCTGCAGGCCTAGAGATGGTAAGCAGACCACTCCATCCCCCGGTGGACTCTGACACACTGGTGTCAGGAGCACAACCTCTCCCTCAATGTCAGTAAGACAAAGGAGCTTGTGGTGGACTTCAGGAGAAGAGATAGAGAACACACTCCCATCACCATCAATGGAGCACCAGTGGAGAGAGTCAGCAGCTTCAAGTTCCTGGGTGCCCACATCACTGAGGAACTCACATGGTCCGTCCACACTGAGGCCGTTGTGAAGAAGGCTCATCAGCACCTCTTCTTCCTGAGACGGCTTAGGAAGTTTGGAATGAACCGCCACATCCTCACACGGTTCTATACCAGCACTGTAGAAAGCATCCTGACTGGCTGCATCTCCGCCTTGTACGGCAATAGCACCGCCCACAACCGGAGCAGTTTCCTCATTCCCTGGGTCACATATCCGGTGCTCATGGCCGTCGTTATCACAACCACCAGCCACCGTTCCTTTATGGCAGGTATGGCGCTCCAGGGGCGGCCCCCATTCGTGCCCAGCTGTGGCACATACACGCCCATGCCAGGCCAGTTCTGACGGACTGCGGGGACGACTTTCCTCCTCCCCCCTCCCTGACTGGCCCTATGGTGGGTATCCGCAGCCAGGTAAGTGCTTCGATGTTCCCAGACTCAGCACGGCCATGAAGTCGGGACTCCAGCCCCCTCGACGTGGCACCTCAGACTCCGCCCCGTCACGAGGCACCACCCGCCGGTACGTTCGATGCGACTGTCCCCTTGGTCCCCCTCGCTCAGAGCTTGGGGGCGTGCCTCGTGCTCCCCAACCCGTCACAGTGGTTGATCAGGACTGACTGACTCGGCTACGTGATTCAGTTTACCAGGCACCCGCCCAGGTTCAACGGTGTCCGCTTCACTTCGGTGAAAGGCGAGAACGCTGCTGCCTCAGGCTCCTGTTCCTCTAGCCGAGATGAAGAAGGGATTTTACAGACCCTACTTCATCATACCCATAAAAGGCGGTGGATTGCAGCCAATCTTGGACCTGTGAGTTCTGAACCGGGCCTTGCACAGACTTCCGTTCAAGATGCTGACGCAAAAGTGCATTTTGGCTAGTGTCCGGCATCAAGATTGGATCGCGGTGGTAGACCTGAAGGACGCGTACTTCCACATCTCGGTTCTACCTCAACACAGACTCTTTCTGTGGTTTGCTTTCGAGGGCCAGGCATGCCAGTACAAGGTCCTCCCCTTCGGTCTGTCCCTGTCACCTCGCGCATTTCCCCATTAAGGGAAGTGGGACAGCCCCCCCGGCGAATTCCCCTGAGGAAGGACCTTCTTTCTCAGGGACGGGGCACCATCTGGCACCCATGACCAGACCTCTGGAATCTCCACGTCTGGCCCTTGGATGGGACATGGAAGACCTTAGTGGCCTACCTATCACTCAGGACAGGGTTCCCTCTATGAGGCGCCTGTATGCCTTGAAGTGACATCTGTTCGCTAAGTGGTGTTCTTCCCGACGCGAAGACCCCCAGAGATGCGCAGTTGGATCAGTGCTTTCCTTCTTGCAGGAGGGGCTGGAGGGGCAGCTGTCCCCCTCCACCTTGAAGGTGTATGTAGCCGCTATATCGGCACATCACGATGCAGTAGACATTAAGTATTTGGGGAAGCACGATTTGATCATCAGGTTCCTGAGAGGCGCTAGGAGGTTAAACCCCCCCAGATCGCATCTCATCCCCTCGTGGGACCTCTCCGTGGTCCTTCGGGGCCTTCGGGGAGCTCCATTTGAGCCCCTATAATCAGCTGAGCTAAAGGCATTCTCTTTGAAGACTGCCCTCATGATGGCGCTCACTTCCATCAAGAGGGTAGGGGACCTGCAGGCGTTCTCTGTCAGTGAAACGTGCCTGGAGTTCGGTCCGGGTTGCTCTAATGTGATCCTGAGACCCCGACCGGGCTATGTGCCCAAGGTTCACAAGACCCCGTTTAGGGATCAGGTGGTGAACCTGCAAGCGAAGCTGCCCCGGGAGGAGGCAGACCCAGCCTTATCGTTGCTGTGTCCGATATGTGCTTTGCACATCTATTTGAATCGCACGCAGAGCTCTAGACGCTCTGAGCAGCTCTTTGTCTGCTTTGGCGGACAGTGGAAAGGGAGCGCTGTCTCCAAACAGAGGATTGCCCACTGGGTCATTGACGCCATTGCTATGGCATATCACGCCCAGGACGTGCCGCCCCCTTGGGGCTACGAGCCCACTCTACTAGGAGTGTGGCGGCCTCCTGGGCTCTGACCAATGGTGCTTCTTTAGCAGACATCTGCAGAGCAGCGGGCTGGGCAACACCCAACACCTTTGCGCGATTCTATAATCTCCGGGTTGAGCCAGTTTCGCCTCGTGTGTTTTCAGGTACGAACAGGTAAGTTCTGGGACAGCTGGCCAGGTTTACCGCTTGCGCATAGTGCCTTTCCCCTCCCCTAGGTGAAGACATGCGCTTTGACTCCCAGTCGTGTCTGCAAAGTTGTGGACCCTGGATGACTTTCCTCCTTAGCCCTGTGGCAGGCGGGTTTGCGGAGAAACTCACTGCTGGCCCAGTACATGTGCTAACTAGGCCCTGTACTGGGGTAGGTGCTCCACATGCGCTGGTTCCCCGTAGGTAACCCCGTGTGATGTATCTTCCGCAAAATGGTTTCCCTGTTGATAAACTGCGTCTTCCTTGGGCAGAGTTTCCTCTGCCCCTGGTGACCTTGTCTGTAGAGTTCCTCCCCCCTCAGGTAGGACCTACCACAGGACTTCTCCACATGACATACTTCCGACAAAACTCGGTAAGACCATGTGACGTATTTCCACTCAAATACCCCGGGCGGGGTGTGGTCTCTGCGGTGTCTTCCCCTTGGGAGTGACACCCCCCCGACGCGGACACGAGGTCACGGCTGGGCTAGCCTGTCCCCATTTTTTGGGCAGTCTACTTATACCTGAAGTACAGGGGACTGTTTGATGCTTGTAGGAGCATCAGGGGAGGTTACATGATGGCCTGGTGCGCTGGCTATGAGGCACACAGCGGTCTGCCCGTCTCACACTGCCAGTCCACGTAACACAGTTCAGTCGTTGTGGCGTTTTGTATAGGGACCCCTAGTGTCACTACATCGACACAACATCGATTGAGTGACAGATAGGGAACGTCCTGGTTACTTTCGTAACCTCCGTTCCCTGATGGAGGGAATGAGACGTCATGTCCCTCTTGCCACAGCACTGAACTACCCACTGAAATGGCTGGGACCTTGTCTCGACTCCTCAGCACAAAACCTGAATGAGTGGTTGTGAGCCAGCTCCTTTTATAACCGTATGTCTGGGGAGTGGCATGCAAATTCCACTCGCCAATTCCCATTGGCCTTTTTTCAAAGATCAGAGGTGTTCGGGGCTCCCAAGGGCGACCTCTAGTGTCACTACATCGACACAACGTCTCGTTCTCTCCATCAGGGAACAGAGGTTAGGAAAGTAACCAGGATGTTTTCGAGTGATGTGGACAGGTGGGCTTCTTTACATTTGTCTATGATTGGGAAGGTTAATGTTATAAAAATGAATTGTATTTCAAAATTTAACTACTTACTACAGTCTCTCCCCATTGAAGTTCCCCTCATTTGTTTTAAACAATTTGAGAGTATAGCCAAATCCATTATTTGGAATGGTAAACGTACTCGGATGCATTTTAGTCAGTTACACAGGCCAGCTGACAAAGGTGGGTTAGGTCTCCCCAAGATTTTATTTTACTATTATGCTTTTGGTCTCAGACATTTGGCACATTGGTCGCTCCCACCGGAGAGGGCCCCTCCCTGGTTTTGCATTGAACAAGAGGCCCTTGCCCTTATTTCACCATAACAAAGTCTTTCTACCAAATTGCCCAGATAGATAAAATCTCATCCTGTCATTTCGCACTTGCAATCAGTGTGGTCAGAGGTTTCCCGCATGTTCAATTTGGATATTTATCTGAACGTTGCCTCAAGCATATGGTTGAACCCTAAATTACGCATTGATAAGTCCTCCTTCTGCTGGATGGAGTGGATTGAGAGGGATGTTGCTACGCTTGGAAACATATCTTTTCATAATATCATACAGCAATTTGGGATTCTGAGGTCTCAATTCTTCAGATATTTACAGTTGCACCATTTATTATGTACTGTCTTTGGAAGTAGTATAAAGCCCCCTGAAGCGGCGGACACCCTTAGTGTGGGGATTGCTGCTTTTGGGAAAGGTCACGAAGCATCGGTGTACAATTCTTTGCTGATTCAGAGTCTTGGAGACGGAGCTTTATCATCTCTCAAAGGGTTATGGGAAAATTATTTGAATGTGGCACTGGAGGATGGGGAGTGGGAAAGGTTTAAGATCATACATTGTTTCTACTGGACCCCCTCTAGGTTGCGTAGACTTGGTTTAATAGATAAACCTACCTGTTGGAGATGCCAGTCGGAAGATGGGGACATAGCCCATGCCTTTTTGCTTCTGTGCGATGATTCAGGAGTTCTGGTTGGAAGTCCAGAACTTCATCAGTGAGGTCTTGGACACTGATGTGACTTTCTGCCCGAGACTGTGTATTTTGGGGGATGGGACAGTCATCGATATAAATGTCAAATATATAAAATGTGGGTTCTATCCAGTGTGATGATTGGGAGGCAAATAATTCTTAGGGGTTGGAAGGCAGCTGGTTCTCCCTCCTTTCAGTTGTGGTGCACTGAATTGGGCAAGGTAGTGGCTTTCGAGGAAATGACATATAGAGGGCTGGGTAACATGGAGGCAAACAGGAAGAAATGGGGCAGATATGTGGCCTTCCTGGAGAGTTTCAATAACAGGTAGGAGAGAGAGACAATGTTGTTTCGTTATGTAGTCATTTAAATTGTATTTGTTTTATTTTATTGTTTTTATTGTTTTTCTATCTGGATAATTTTCTGTGTGTTTGTTTATATATGTGTTTAAGTCCTTTATTTGTATTTATATTGACCACTGGGGGTGGGGGAGGGACAAGGGTTGCGTGGGTGGGAATAATAGGGATATAAATGATTCCATATATTTATGTTCGGTTTGTCCTAATTTTGTATTTTTGTAAAAAAAAAAAATGTTTTTTTTTTTTTTTTTTTTTTTTTATGTATGGAATCAATAAAAAATGCTAATGACAAAAATGCAGAATGTTTTTTTGTGAGGGTTAGGTTTAGGGGTAGGGTTAGGTTTAGGGTTAGGGGATAGAATCTATAGTTCATTCAGTATAAAAATCAATATACAACAGTTAGTTCTGGTCCTCGAATCTGATTGGACAAGAGACATTCCATGAGCAGTGATGGTCTCACACCATCAGCACTCGGACGCTTCACTGTGTGTATCACTCCGTTTGTGTTCATGCCATTCTAAACTAAAGTGTAAGAGCAGTACATATGTGTTAAGAGCTACTGTATGTGTGTCTTTTTTAAAAAAAATTTTTTTTACATTACATATGTTAGCCAGCAGGTGGTGGCAAAAGATCATTTTTGTGTGTAATATGAGCCCGTTAGGTGACCTGACATGAATCCGCATCAGTCAGTGTTTACATACAACAGCTCTACGTGATCGCTCGTATTGCTACTACTACTGAAGCTAGGAAATAGCTTTAAAACGCTTTAAACGAACAACTTCAGCATTAAGGCTCATCACAGCTGATAGACACAACAGACTGATTAATTACACAAACTCAAGGCACTTATCTCTTACCAGACTTTCCACATTGGAGAGGATGTGCTGTATAAAATAGCAGAAAAGATTGCGGTTTCTATAGTGAAAGACTTTTGTGCACCAGCTACCGCAAAATAGGGAGAAATACCCCTGCTTGGACGGCTCCTTTTCCACTGAGAAAGCTGATCTTCAGAAAGTTGACAGCATCTCTGCTTGGGAGTAGCAACAGGTGATCGCACACACTCTGTCTCTATCTCTCTCTCTCTGTCTCTCTCTCACACACACACACACACACACACACACACACACATACACACACACACATACATCCTTGTTTATCCAATAACTTGTTAGAAACAGCACAAGCCGTGATATTAATTCTGATGTGACATTTTTGAATTACTAACGAAGGCTTGGATGCATCATTTGGTTTGAACCAGCAATGGCAGATTCTGATCCTCCACGTAATAAAGTAGTTCCATGCACAAATGTGTTTTTATGACCGTACTCAGTTTTTCCTAAGTTTTTTAAATTTACTTGTTCATTGAACTGTTGTATATAAGCAATATCACACTCGCAATCATGCTACATGACCCTGAATCAGCACTGCTGTGATTACCTACGGCACTCGACCTGCAGCCTAGTGCCTGCAGCCGAATCACAGCAGTGCTGATGTAGGGCCATATCGCACTCTTACTCCTGTGGTATTGCTTAATTATTTCTATGGAGAGTCCTCATAAGGATGCGTGTGTGTGTGTGTGTGTGTGGTTCTTTCAATGAATTTGTAAGATCGGTTCACAAATCTTGAATTTGTAAGCAAATGGATCGGAAATAAAATGAGGCTGAAATATTATCAGGTAATCACGAATATCTGGAAAAGTCATGGAGAAGTTGTGGAATTTCAGTGTTCAAAAAGTGTGGGAGCCCTGAAAAACAATGTGTGGTTACAGTGGTTTAATTGCTTATAAACAATTAAAAAACAAAACATTGGCGTATTTTATGATATGCATAATATTGTTAAAAAGTATCACTTTTTTTTATCACCATTTGGTCTATATTGTACACGGCGTGCAAATATAAGAAACCTACTAATACAATAAATGTTGACCCGTTATGAAATTAATTGGCTTTTTCGTAACTATTAGTTTTGGAAAGCAACAGCTACTGACATAGTGCTATGTGTACAGCAGAGGACGCTGTTTCACGAAAACCAGACTGACCACAATTGAAATCAGTGTCTCAGTCTTGATGAGGAAGGTGCTGAATCAGTGCAGGGAGATTGTTAACAAAGATGCTGTGTTAGTGTATATTGAATCTGGTCCTGTCATCTTATAATTCCTCTATTGATTGTGTGTAGGAGGTCTATGTGGCTCAGAGATCTTACTGTTGCACTACAGTTTAAGATGAACTGCTGCTGGATGAGGGTGAAATTTAGCTGACATTAGATTTATGCTGCAGATGCTACAGTCAGGTCTATTTATGTTGCTGATATTCAGCAACATTCACTGCTAACAAACTACATAGACATATTGCTGTATGACTATCTATAGTGTAGGCCTACAGGCACATTAAAATCATCAGTTTAAAAATAGAGTGCAACATTTTTTCATTATTTTACCTCATTCGAACCCCTGTAGGGCAATGTTTCTGAATTATAAGATATGCAAACACATTTGTTTAGGAACTTTTATTTGATGTAGACTATCTGATGCACTGCAGTCTTTATTTGATTTATTTATTGAATGGAGTGCTTTCAGCATGTGAAAACAAAAACATTATGATGAAAAAATTACCATAATGAGACATTAGGCAACCACCATGAACAGCTCTGGTTGCATAAACATTATGTTTGGTATTTTATGCCTGCTGTGCTGTACAAGCAGTTAATAAAAGGAAAATATATCTCCAATGGGGCCAAGGGATCTTTTTGTTGTTTCATATTTGATTTTGATTGTGCTTAACTCTGGTTAGTACTCAAGTGAGAAAAAGAAAATCACAGCATTTAATCTCATTTCTCAAAAAAAATAAATAAATAAATAAAAAATAAAAAATAAAAAAGGAAAGGAAACAAAATATTTTTATGAGATTGACTTGTAAAGCAAAGCAAAGCACCTTGTATGAGTTGTGAGTTTGATTTGTAAAACAAAACAGCTGTATGAGTTTGACTTGCACAAAACAGTTGTTTGAGTGTGACTTGTAAAACAAAACAAAACAAAACAGTTGTTTGACTTGTAAAACAGTTGTATGACTTTGACTTGTAAAGCAAAACAAAACAGTTTTTTGAGTTTGAATTGTAAAACTAAACAAAACATTTTTTTTTAGTTTGACTTGTAAAACAAAGTAAAGCAAAACAGTTGTATGAGTTTGCTTTGTAAAACCCCAAAACATATATGGCACATATAAATAGGTACAGTGCAAACCACACAGACACACATTAACATGAGTTTCATCAAGATACAACCAGATGCCCCCTCTTAAAATGGGTCTGCTACAAGGAAATGATCACTGTTTCCGACCTAATCCTATTGCCATACACATGTGATGCTGAGAAACAGACCTGAAGCTGGTATTCTGGTAAAACATCATCAGGGATCATTAATATAGAATGATATATGTAAACATCACTATGGAACTATTTGTCCTCTTTGTTTTATTCCCCTGCTTAGATTTAACATACAATACATTTGTGTTTCCTTGACTGGCACTACATTTACTACTACAGTAACATTATATTGACACTTATACTGTAGCACAACATGTACAGTATGCCCTACTTATAACAAGAACAAACTTATGGAACACCTTAAAAGAATTCGTTGAACCACTACTTCTAATATATAAATATGTACAATACCTGAAAAAGTTTGAAAACATTTGACTGAATTTTTGTTTTTGATCTAAATGATTATGTTTAAATGCATATAAATTGCTGCCTGCATGTGAATTTCTTTGTCAAATTAAACTTGTGTTCTTTCTTTCTTTATTTTAAATAAATGTTTGTTTATTTATTTCAGTAATGATAAGTTGGACCTGAAAGGTGAAGGAAAAGCAGCCAACAAGTGCACAGCATATACGTGAACTCCTTCAATACTGTTTAAAAAAAAGATAATATCTCTTATGCACCTTATGAAGCTGATTGAGAAAATGCCTAGAGTGCAGAGCTAGAAACTAGACAAAGGTTTAATACTTTGAAGAAACTTCATAATTTCGCTACATAATTTCAAGAGTAAAAAATGATCTGCACTCTTTTTTTTTTTTTTTTTGTCCTTTTATTTCTAGAGAGTCAGGGGACAAATAGAGTCGCTACATAATTCCCACATATCCATATTTCATAGTTTTGATGAATTTATCTAAAATGTGGAAAAAAGGAATTATAAAGAATAAGTACTTAGGAGTGTCTAAACATTGGTTGAGTATGTTAATGTTTGTCTCGCTCTTAAAATGCTTCTTAGGTCGAATGTTGACCTAGATTGCTGGTAAAACAATTAGACTGGTAGTCTAATGCCTAAAAATTTTTCTCATGCTCAGGGTCACAAACTACGGGTTTCCCCAACTGCCTTAGACTTCAGAAACACTTTGTCCATGAAGTGCAGAACAATTGCTTGGAAGAAGCTGTCTTGGGAATTCTTTACTCTTCGTTTTTTTTTTCTACAGTCACCATGAATGTTTTTTTCAAAAATAATAGAAAAGGAAAAAAGAAAAGACAGATTGCAGGCAGAATTCTCAAATGTATTTTAAGCAGTGGTGAATGGTAGTCTATAAGTAGGTGAAAGGTCAATCTATGTGACCCCTACAGACAGGATCTGTATTAGAAATTCTTCTCAACTCACAGCCCTCTCCACTGGGATAACACCACCATCAGGAAGGATTACTCAGACATGTCCAGGGGCAAAAACAAACATGTTTGAACCTCTGCCGAGTGGCTGTTGCTTTAATTCACTCTGGCAGGTTAGAGCCAGTAATCCAATAGTACTCACTTTTCCAGGTGAGTATGCCTGCCAGGTCAGCCCATTTAGATCTGCATAATCCATAAACCTCTTAACCCAATTATGTAGTAGCATCATGACATAACCCACACTGCATTGTGCACAGAACAGCCCAGCTCTAAAGAACGTGATCATCTGGAATGATTCATAGTGTTTTTTATACACTGCCAGTCTAAAGTTTGGACACACCTACTCATTATTTTGAATTACTATTTTCCACATTTTAGAATAGTAGTAAAGTCATCAAAACTAAACTGTATAGAAGGAGTTCCCATGTATTCTGGACACTTGTTGACTGCTGTTGCTTCTGGTCCAACAATTCCAATACTTTTTAGATTTATAAAAGCATTATAAATCAATGATAAACAACATGCATAAAAAGGGTGACTTTCATGCAATACCTGCCAAATAGTAAGACATTTTACTTCACATGTTATAAATGCTTAATAACACTTGTTCAACATTATTAACCTATGAAAATGTACCTAATGTAAAGTGGACACCTGTGAAGCATTTATAAATGAGTTGCCAACATTAGAAACCTTTATGTAAAAGTTCAATATGGTTAATGGTCATCAGCCTTTATTATATGATACATTGCTGTGAAATAGCATGAAGACCTGAAAAGTGTTTTTAGGAAAGTGACAACACAAGTGAGTCAAGACATTACAGTAATAAATATAAACACAAAGTAGCTGACTATAGCAAAATTATATAATACCTCTTTATAATCTCACTATAAAAGTCTATTTTTGCTGCACTGTGACATATCGTGCATTAGGTCATTTGGTAGCACTTCCTATGAAGCCCATATGTATAATGCATTGTAAAGGCATTATAATGAATTAGTAATGTCTCATAATACAGTACACCTTATAATATGTTTTTAACTTCTCATAAAAAATGTTAACCACAATTATAATACATTATAATACTTACCTATTCATAGTTATACCTTAGAGTATAATGCATTATAAAACAAGCAACATCAAATTTTATCTGCAGAAGTTATAATGTATTATATTTATTTGTAATATAATGTATATAATAGGTATGCTTTCAGTAAAGTGACAAAAGCAATGTCTTCTTATAAACACCTATAAGATATTTTAAGTGGTTATAAGACTTTACAAGTCATGCTGGAAGTTATATACATTACACATGCACAAAATACAAAATAACACACATTCAATGTACATTTTGAGATATTACGAAAAACACTTCTAAAGCTACAAACTTAAAATATATCAGAAACTCTCTCTCCAGAATAGATAATATGTATGTTGATCACACATGTAGCCAATATTCTTGGGTGTAAACACACTCAATAATAATAATAATAATAATAATAATAATAATAATAAAATTATTAATAATAAACTGATTCTATACTGGACTCTATTCAATAAACTTTAATGTTTGTGCATCTTATTTGAATACTTATTTTATAAACTTCCAATAAATAAGTTTGACTTATAATGTATTGTATGTCTATGTAAGTTTATGTTATGGCTGTTTATAAGAAGATATTGTTTGTGTAACTTTACCTAAAGCAATCAAAGACCAATTATATATCGATCACTTCATAAAGCCTTTTGACAATTAACTTTATTAGCTTCTGCTGCATTAAAATTGAATGTTACTTGTGTTATAATGCATTACAATCTAAAATGACTATGAATAGGGGAAGTCTTATAATGTATTATAACTGTAGTTATAATTACTTATGAGAAGTTATAACTTATTATAAGGTGTATTATGAGACATTATGAATGCAGTATAATGCATTTACGATGCATTATAAATATGGGCTTCACAGAAAGTGTTACCAGTCATTTTATGTTTTGGATTATTGCAAGTATGAATAAGTGTATTTATTAAGCATTTAAGTTAAAATGCTCACTATTTGGCAAATAATGGATGAAAGTTGCTCTTTTTATGCATGTTGCTGTGACTGCATATAAATGATTTATAATGCATTTGTAAATGGTTTATAAGTCATTAATAACCCATTTATAAACCCTTAACAAAGGGAACATTAATGTGAAGTTTTACCCTATTTTTTAAGCTAACGGAAAACATAAATTTGGTTAAAATTAAGTTACTTTTAACTGGTAGTTTATGTTTTTTAAAATATGTATTAGGCCTATCTATATTAAAGCAATATGTTTCTATAGTAGAAGTAATTTCAAACTTTATGGTCCTATTTGGCCTCTGAATAGTTACATGAAGTACTCTGGGCTTCATGTTCGAGCGAAAGAATACAATAAACAAGTGAAGTCTAATTATGTGTGCCTGGTCAGGATATGGGTGTATGATGATGCGAATTAAGTTCATTACCAACCCTAATAACAGCTTCTGATTATCCCATGTAACTGGTATCAGGGGACTACATCAAAGCGCGCCAAATATTTAGCTCTTTCTACCCAACCTCATCACCGCTAGCACGTCTCCATGGTTACACACCTGACCCAATCGGGCCCAATGGGTCAGGTGTGTAACCATGGACACGCGCTCCCTGTGAGGAGGCTGGACCAGCAGGCGCGCGCCGCTCTCTCGCTCGTCAGTTGCTCTATCGCGCTCTTCTGTGGATGCAAGCACAAGCACACGAACAGAAAACAAACCCAAGCAATGACATTATTTGCGACGATACGACAGAATCACACCATTATCTGACAACTTGAAACAATTACGTTCCTCTTCTGCTCTCTGTTTGCCGGTAAGTGTTTTTTAATCTATTCGCGCGATCAGAGATGATGCATTAAATTATTACGAGATTAAAGCTGCAATTCAAAAGGCAATTAATGCATCATTCTTAGCTACTATGAATGCTTTTGTATGAAAAATTCTAATGCAATCTGAATATAGTGTGCTTTGCATGAATTAATGTCGAAAACCTCAAATGCTGAATTTATTTTCGGTGCTGCCTCTACGTAATCTATTTACATTGTGTCTCTGCGATCTTTTTAATGCATTTGAAATATTTTTATATAAAGTTATTTTGAAAAACAGCTCTTTTTTTAAGTTTAATTGAGTTTTACCAGAGGTTATGGGTGCTATATTTAACTGCATAATCTCAAATGGGACTTTTGAAAAGAAATTGCCTGATACTTCAAAATATGATAACATATTCGTATAGGACTGTCTGATATAGGTTTATAAATATCCATTTGTGTTAAATGGTGCAGTGCAAACCCTGCAGTCTGTCACTAACCTTTCGATAATAGCTAGAGCAGCTTGCAAAAGACCTTAATTGACAAATCATTAGATGTTTCTATATAGTGATGTTTGCATGAACGTCTAAGGCAGCTTCCATATGCACTTTACACTGCTTTTGTGGATATACTGGAATTCTGGCATGTGATTGATTTAATATAAATAGGAATGCTTCCTTCTATGAAATATCAACATAATTCCAGTGTTGATTTTTCAAAACAGGAGTCACTACTATTTCTCACTGGCTGTGAGCTGACTAGTTCATAGCTGTTTAAGTGATAAATGTGATTGATTAACACCAGGTCTGTTGAGCATTAGTAAAACTCACTGGACAGCTAATCAGCTCAACCTGTTGTTTAAGCTGTCTGTATCTATAGGTATATCATTGCATCAGTGATCCCTGTGATATATGTTTGTTTGTGAGTCAATACTGCTAAATCCATAAAGTGTCTGAAGGCCATAAGGGAGGTTAAGGGGCGGTTACACCTTTCACTGATTTAAGTACATCATCCATTTTCAGAGTATTCGGGAGGGCTGTAAATGCATCGGATTTATATGGTCTGTTCACAGGTGCCAGACTATTTGGTGCCTACACACTGCTTAGGTCAAAGGCAATATTACAGTATATTTAATGGGATGACTCTATCATGACATGCTAGGCATTTTCCAGTAAATTGGCTGAATAACGGTTGAATGGCATTCTGATGTTCAGATAATATATCCATACATACATTGAGAAGTATAGGGGCAGATACAAGTCCAAAGCCATATTTACACATAAAGGTGCCACAGAAGCTGCATCTGAAGTGGCATATTTACCAAGAATATTGTTTAATGCTTTTCAGTGTTGGCATAAATGCATTTACACAGCAATTACATTAATAATGTTATGAGATGAATAAATAATGTTTTGAATATAAAATTCTGAATATATATATATATATATATATATATATATATATATATATATATATATATATGAAATTTTACTTGTAAATACAAAACTATACAATTTGCAATATTATACAACATTTTGCAGATTTCCCTCATACCTATTGCTTATTTCGCTGGTTCCCAAACCAGCATATCACGAAGCGCATTCTGGGTTGAGTGAGCGGTCTGAGCGGTGCTGAGTGAGTAGAGTGGAATCTTCAAAAAGGTGCTCTCCACTCAGGTGGAATTATCACCGCTCCACTCAATGCTACGCTATCGCTCCACCCACATGCTCTGTTAGAGTACCACCTACATTTCAGATCTGTATATTGTGATGGAATGTGATAGACGGAAAATTATTTTCTAGTACTTGCTTCCATCTAGTGGAATGAAATAAGACTTTTCAAAGTGAGATAGAGTCTTTTATATGTCTTTTATTTATTTTTTTATTTGGGTTGATTTCTGATAAATGAGTCAAATTTTTTGCAATTAGTCCACAGTATGTGTGAATGGTGAGCTTTTAAATTTGAGTGTGAAAAATTGTGGATGGTAGCCCAAAATTACATAGAGTTTAAGGGGTTAAATGCATAACTTGGGTCTTTAGTGATCATTTCACCCCCTTTTCTTCATTCATTTTTAGGAGTTATGCTCACACCTTCTTAATATCCTCAGTCTTTCTCTCATGAATAGTGAAACAAACAAACAAACAAAAAAAAGCCAAAATTGCATCTAAAATATATAATGCGCTGTTGATGACTGACTTGATTTACATTTGATATTGCTATTTGATGAAAAAGCAACATGGAACTTAACTATAGCAAGTACATCACATGAACAGTATGATTTGGCTATTGTCATTGAGGTGTACTACTGAAATCATGTAAGTTGTGCATCTATTCAGTGGCACCTGCAGCTGTACGGCCATACGCACTGTGCGTACCATGAGCGCTCCGACTGACCTGAGAAATATTTACTCTCAGAATATTTAATCAATCATGAAATGTGTCCCGTATTTCTGTTGGCTGTTTAAAAGAACAACTAGAAATGCCCAATTTGCGAATGAATAATTCTTTTGAGTCGGTTCTTTTCAGTGAACTGGCCAAACAGGCTTGCAAAACAGTCCGAATCAATTCGTGATTCGGTACAATTCGTTCAGAGTGCTCTCTCACTGAATCATTTGGAGCGGTTTCTCACACAGTAAAACAGTATCGGGATATTTACGAATACAGAGAATAAACAGCGCTGGATACAGAGTAAATTTACCTACAGTCAACTGAAACAAAAGGCTGTCTTTTTGAGAGATAACTTTGAGAAACTTCAGCTAGTGCTGTGTCATGTGAACAAGGGGATGTTCAAATTGAACGTATTTTTGCATCCGCTCGTGCTGTTTTTCAGTCGTTTTCTATATAAACATTCGCTAGATAGATGCGTTTTGACCACTGCGTCACGTTTCATTGTGTTTTTAGCATCTCTCACAGGAGCGTTGCGTTTTTAGACGCTGTCAAGTTAAAAAGAACTTCTTCAACCGATAACTCAAGACACATGCGTTCTGCTCTATTCGTTGTTGTGCGTGTTGCTTTTTTAGCGCGAAAACGTTACTGGAAGAAATGCTTTAGCCAATATTTACATGAATGGTACTCATACTCAAGAAAATAAAACAAATGCTTATCTCAGAGTTACCAGATTTGAATGCTTTGGTGTTGTTTTTTGCACAAAAACTAATTTCTCGGGGGAGCATGCCCCAGAACCCCCCTAGATAAAAGGTTTATTAGGCAGATTTCTGTGCATACCCTCAGATTAAATCCTGCAGGTGCCCCTGCATCTATTTAGACACAAAATACTGATGTGTTGCTCATGTGTAGCTTATATGTTTTGTGTAGCTCAATGTGTGTTTGACAGCCAGTTGCATCTCATAAAATTTCATTGCGGAAGTAATGAATCCCATTCTATAATTTGTTGCATCATCTCTTTAATGTATCAAAACATCAACATTATACAGAATATGTACTGTTCTATTATTTTCTAATTGTCTTGAAAACTGTATTTTATTTGGGCATTTTGTAGATACGTTTGTGATAGATATTTGTGCCGGGTCGCTAAAGACCTGAGGTGTGTAATAATGTCTGGCGAAACACCCATGCATTTCAGTGTTTCTCCAGTACAGTATGAGTGTTACTCCAAAATGAACAGAACACAAGGGTTAAGTATAAAATACATTTAAATAATATTTTAAAAAAAAATTAGTTTCTTACACTTTTTGGTCTCTGGTCATAGTTTGTAGGTGATCAGAATCTATATTGCAAGCACACATATTTAGCATGTTTTGATTGTGAATGTATGTACAGGAGGAGAAAATACAAACCAATGCACCATGTACAACAGCTGACAATGAGCATTCAGTGTTGAAGGAATCCTGTGAGTTCGAACCTCTAGGATGTAGGAAATAGAGTGAAAATGACACATCAGACCTTATTTCTTTTTTCGTCCAGTGCTTGTGGGCCCAGATTTTGTGCTTTTTATACCAGGTTATGCTTAATTGTGCTTTGGGCTTGGATACAAGCTGTTTGCCGTTGGCAGTGTTGCAAAAAATTCTTGTGATTTATAGTTTTTGGTGAGACTGGTTTGGAGTGGTGCTGATTACATTCTGTGGTACTTTTGTGACATTTAGCAACTATTCTGCAAAGTGTCTTTCTGTTCCTGTCAATGAGCTGTGATGTTCAGACACTGCTAATTTTTGTGAGTGCACCTGTTTGGTGCTATCGAGACTGTTCTGTGCAGTTGTGACCAATGCATCCCCATCTACACTATTTGGCCTCTTTAGAACTGTGCTAGATATCTAAATGTTGCTCACATATAAAAAATCTCATTGTCATGAAACCTTTATCTATTATAAGCTCTTCCAGCTACACAAGCGCAATTTCTGAAATGTGTCGGAGCACAATTACTAATAAATTGAGTACACGTTGCAATCTTAGAATTGCCACAAGAGGCTTATCACATGCCTTCAGAACAAGACGTGAGTCACATGGAATAAATTATTAGACTTATGAATTATACTTGTGTGTCCTTTTGAAGCTTGAAGAAGGTGGTCACCATCCACTGCCATTGTATGACATCACTGAGTACAATATTTTTTCACAATTTCTCACTTTGTGTACCGAAAAAGAAAGAAAGTCATATGGGGTTTTAACAACACAGGGGTGAGTAAACAATGACTGAATTTTCATTTTTTGGGTGAATTAACCCTAAGGGATAGTTCACCCAAAAAGTTACATTTAGTCATTATTTACTCACCCATGTGTTGTTAAAACCCCATATGACTTTCTTTCTTTTTCGGTGCACAAAGGGAGAAAAAAAAAATATATATATATATATATATATTCTGCTCGCTGATGTCATTAAATGGCAGTGGATGGTGACCACTTCTTCAAGCTTCAAAAGGACACAAAAGTATCATTCATAAGTCTAATAAATTATTCCATGTGATATTAAAAACAGAAAACCAAATCAGAGAACCGAACTTACATGTCTGAAGAGTTTGAACTCAAAAAGGAGATGCATTTCTATGACCTGCCTTATTTGTATGAACCAGATTACTCGGAAATCAAGCTGAGGGACTCCTCCATTTTGTCCTCTTGAAGCGTGAAGAGGTGGTCACCATCCACTGCAATTGTATGACATCACTGAGCACAATATTTTTTTAAAATCACAATATTACACCCTTTGTGTACCGAAAAAGAAAGTTATTTTGTTTTTAGAACAACACAAAAGTGAGTAAATAATGATGAAATTTTCATTTGACTCTTTAGAAATACTCTTTATTCCTCTAACAAATGTAGCTAGTTTGAATGGGAATGCCGTTCCCCCACGAAATTCACTCCATGAATCCTCGTGTTCCTCCCCATTTCCAGCCCTGTTTAAAGTCAATGTGAAAGGTCTTTGTAGACAATTTTACTTTCATAATCTGACATATTTCCGAGTGAAACAGGATATTCAGAGGGAAGAAATGTAAGCATCGCAAGAAAGAAAAACGTCTTTTTCATTTTGAATAACATGCACCAATGAATTGTGCACAATAAGACCAGCCACGTGTATTAAGAAAGTAAATAGGATCAATTTTGATTTGATGTTGACTTTTAGTGTGTACAATGAGCAATGTTGGGTGTAATCTGATTAAAAAGTAAAAAGGTACTGTAATCCAACTACTTTTTAAATCGAAAAATAGTGTCACACTTTACATTTCTTGTAATCAGATTGCAATTAATGACTTTTTAATTACTTCAAGTACATCACTAGGGTAACACCTATTTCTAAAATAATATTATTTATGTGAAATGAATTCAAAACATGAATTATGTTCATATGTGAATCTGTTTGCATTTCTGAAAGACTTTACAAAGACCCCCTAATGAGTCACTGTAAGACAGAAATGAATACATACTTCAAGAAATGTGTGAACTTTTTTTATGCACATTGAAATTAAGGTATTTGAATGTAAATTTTTAATATCTTTGTTGATGCCCTACTGTGAAAGGCAAACATGCCCCCATTTTTCTCCAGTAATTGCAGCATCATAACACTGGGATTGAACTCACAACCAAAGGGCACATTAAATATGCAAGTACTCTTGTGGTCGACTGCAACTTGTATGCTGAGCGCTGGCTTTCGTTTTTAGCCCGTATCCATTTCTACTCCTCTACCTCTCTATCTATTCTTTACTCATGCAGTCTTTTGGTGAATATAGAGGGATTTAATAATCAGTGATGCACTAGGTCTCATGCCAAACATGGTTTGGATGATTGAGAGAAGAGTTTGTGAGAGGTATTGAGAGACTGAGGAGTATAAATCAGAGAGAGTTCAAGTGCTGTGCTCTAAGATGAATCAATGTTCTCCGATCGTAAGTAAACACAAATGTTAAATCACAAGATAGTAAGAGATTGTATTTTCATCTGCCACCAAACAGACACACAAAAAAAGGTTGCATTCACCTGATGAGGTAACCATAGAAACAGTCCAGTCTAAGCCACAAAACGGCAAGTTGTTAATCAGTTGATGTTCTGTGGATGCCAAATGACAATTTGGGTTGCACAGGACGGACCTCAACAGATTGCGTATCCAAATTACTTGTCGAAATTCATTTAAAAAGTTGACCGCCTTGAAAGTACAGTTCACACTGTATTGTTGAGCTCACACTCACCCGGGAGAATTCACTCCATTGCTCGCTGTGAAACTAGGCAAAAAGAGGAGAAAATGAGAGGAAAGAGGGAGGCAAGTGAGAAGAAATATATTGGTGAATAATTGTGTCAGCAACACAGTTAAATACGAAGCAAGAGATTTGGGCTGAAAAGAAAGGAAGCAGCGAGGGTGGAGAGCAGGAATGGAAGATGACAAGGACAATAAAAGAACACGGAAGGACCCATCTGTGTGCTCATTTGCAAATGAGCTGCTTCAGACAACATTCAGTTTTTTCTTTTCACAAAGTGTCCTTAACCTCTGTCCTTATCTTGTTGATGTGTCTCTTCAGGCCCTCATGAATAATCGTATTCAGGTTCAGCCTCCACAGTCTCTCTTTGCTCCATCTCGTTCTGTCTTCCTTCCCTTCATTAAACATTGTTCTAACCAGGCATGACATGGTGATCTCATTCAAAATTGTACATTTGTTAAGAAAACACAGATGTGAAGGCTAATTTGCTATGGTTTGCCCCTGGAATTTCCTATGAATTTTTAAAAAGAGATTTTCGATTTATGGGTAAAATAAGATCAGTGTTGAAAATGACTTCACATTTTGAACGTCATACCTCAGTCGTGGATTTTGAAGCCGTTGTGTCTTCTAAAAATGCATATTGCTAACCTGTCGCTAAATAAGGACTACAACAGTTGTTCATTTCGTAATGCACATAGCTCACATGCTCATGGAAGTTGTAGTCCTTAATTAGCATTGTGATAGCAAAATGCATTTTTTTAAAACATGGTAGCTTCAAAGTTTATGTTGAGGTGTGTCTGTGTGTAATTTATGTTCTAGAACAAAACGTGAAAATCTTTTTACGTAATTTTAACCACAAACCTTATTTATCTCATACATTTAAAACTGACATTATAAAAACCCATAGGAAATTCCTGAGGGAACCCATGTCTCAAAAATGCTAATTGTCTTCCCGATTTTTGGACTACAATTTGAACAGTTCTATTAGTGTTAATGTTTATAGAGCTGTCCACCCACTTTTTCAGCCATCTTGGCATCGGAAGTATTCCTCCCATTAATTTCTTTCATAGAGGTATCATAAAATCCTTCATAAAAGAGTTCTAAACCATGAACTAAACCAACCAGCTTTGAGGTGAATCACAACATTATAAACGTTCATTTGAAGCAAAAGAAAGTACTTGAAAATCTAAATGTCTTTCATGAGGGCATGAACTATAATTAAATACGAATAAAATATGATGAAATTTTTTTTGTTGTTGTTGATTATATGTGTAGAAACAGTCTACTTTGATTTTATTGCTAAATATAATGTTTGCAAATATAAGTAGTTTGAGAGTGTAGGGAGAATATGCTTCATTACGTCATTAGTATTGTGTCATGTGTTTAGCCGGTCGATGCTGAGCTCATTTGCCGTGCTTTGTTCGCAAATCTCTGAATGGTGGATTATTCCCTCATGATTATGGGTAATGTAGTTCTTCACCAGGACTTCTGCTATTAAACACGGTTTCTTTTAAAATGTAGAAATAACACAGACTGATGGCTTCAGCAGCAGCATATATCATTGATTAATAACTTAGGAGCTCACGGTATGCCGGTCTTTAAATGTTTATAAGTAACTGCTAAAAATCAATTCCCCTATGTAAAAATTAACGGGATTTTTACTTCCAGAACCAGACTGCTGCACTCTATAGACTCATGTGATCCGAATTTCTTTCCACAAAAAGTAAAAAGTATTGATTATTTCACAGACAGAAAACAAAGAAGAATACAGTTATGGTCATGGATATCTAGTTTACTTGCTATGAAGTGCCTCAAATAAAGTGTTATGTTTAATATACAGTATGTAAGCTGGTCAGTGAGTGGATTGTCAAATCATGCGTGGCACTGTATAGGGGCCTTGCCCCTATCAAAGTTTTATTGGTTTAAATTTCCTTTCCACAAAGCTGTATTAAACAACAGATTGACTGTGATTTTGTTGTTTTGCACAGCATTTTGGAATTTTAGTAAGGAAAGATAGTTGTGCTTGAACATGTCATGTCAGGCTTGGTTAGGACACGATGTAAGGAGGATCCCGCTCATCATATCAGTGTCTTGAGGGCCTGGCAATTTTGTCTAAGCCTCTGTAATACTTCTCAGTGGAAGGAGGAGGCGAGAAGCAAATTTCCTGGTTCAGGTAAATGTTTTTATTTTCCTCTTTGTGGCAGATACACTCTCGCAGGGCTTTTCCGTTGTTCAATGAGTCAGTCTAAAAATACACAAACTACTTCACAAAACAAAACTCTCAACTTTGCAATAAACTCTTTGCTCCACAATTGGGTCTCTGATGCCCAGGCTCTCTCTCTTCTACCTGCGGTGTGGCTCTATTTATGCCACTCTCCCCGGGCTCACTGAAATTAGAGACAGGTGTTAGACATAATTTAACTCAGGTGTAAGCGCCCTTACCGCTTTCTCTCTCTCCGGAGAGATGCTTGACCACGCCCCCGATGCCACATATCCCCACCGCCCGACTCAGGCCGGGGCAGCATCCGGCCTGCCTACCACTCCCCCCCATTCCTGGAAAGGAAGTCGGCGACAGCCATCTGCGCCCCCGGTCTCTGGACCACCTTGAACTTAAACGGCTGAAGAGCCAGGTACCAACGGGTGATCCGGGCATTGGTATCTTTCATGCGGTGGAGCCACTGGAGTGGTGCGTGATCGGAACAGAGGGTGAAGGCCCGCCCCAACAGGTAGTATCGGAGAGTGAGGACTGCCCACTTGATGGCGAGACACTCCTTTTCTATGGTGCTGTACTTAGTTTCGCTCAAGGAGAGCTTACGGCTAATGTACAACACCGGGCGCTCCTCCCCCTCCACCACCTGCGAGAGTACGGCCCCCAGACCCCTGTCTGAAGCATCTGTCTGTAAAACAAAAGGGAGAGAGAAGTCAGGTGAATGTAAAAGTGCCCCCCGCAAAGTGCAGCTTTAACTTGCGTGAACGCCCGCTGACACTGCTCCGTCCACTAGACCGGGTCTGGAGCTCCCTTTTTAGTGAGATCAGTCAGCGGGCTGGTGACATCCGAATAATTAGGCACGAACCTTCTATAATAGCCAGCCAGAGAGATTATTTTGAAGAGTGCCTCTGCAACACTGCGTGCTGAGATGTTGCGAAGAGGCACTGCTTCTGGATATCGCGTTGCATAGTCCACCAGGACCAATACAAAGCGATGTCCGCGTGCTGACCATTGTAATGGCCCGACGAGGTCCATTCCAATTCTCTCAAAGGGGACCTCGATCAAAGGGAGAGGGCGCAATGGCGCTTTTGGGGTGGCCGGCGGGTTAACCAGTTGGCATTCGTGGCATGCCGCACACCACCTGCGGACATTGCCGCCAATGCCCGGCCAATAGAAATGGGCTATTAGACGGTTCAGTGTTTTCCTTTCTCCTAAGTGACCCACCATGGGATTATAATGAGCCGCCTGGAATACCATTTCCCGACGGCTCCTTGTATCCTCTTTAGTTTGAGTGTTCTGTGTCACTCTATACAACCGCTCATTTATAATCGCAAAATAGGGGTATGAAAGGGCGATATCCGGCTGGAGTCGTTGACCATCGATGACTCTCACTTGGTCGAAGGTGTGTTTGAGGGTTTCGTCTTGCAACTGCTCCAAAGGGAAATCCCCCTCAGGGAATTCCCTGAGAAGGGGAGGGGCTGCAGCCTCTCCCCCTCTCTCGTCATTATGACGTGGAGCTGTCGAGGACGGCCTCGGTTCCGCCTCCCCTGCCAGAGCATCGCACATTACACATCTCCCTAACTTCGTACAGGACCCATCCGCGCAAATTCCTTTTAATAAAACTCTAAAACCAGGCCAATCAGTCCCCAAAATCAGTGGATGGGTGAGGCGGGAACTAACCGTGGCCTCCACTCTATGCTTTTTCCCCCGGAATTTAATTGTCAGGGTCACCACCAGATACTTGTGAATATCCCCGTGTACACATTTCACCTTCACCGTTTTAGTTGTGACCAATGCCTCGGGTTGAACCAAGTGTTGGTGGATAGTGGTTTGATTACACCCGGTGTCCACCAATGCTTGGTGAGTACCCCTTAACACTTACCGGTATCCGGTATGCTCCAGCCCAGTCGGGGGCAGCCTGTGGGAGGTCAGCGACCCACACCACCATCCCCAGCTCCATCAGAGGGCACTGATCCTGGAAGTGGCCCGGGTCTCCGCACCTCCAGCAGTCTGGCCCAGGCGCTACGCCCGCACTTGCGTCGGCGGGCACCCCCCCAAGGGGGAGAGCGGCGGGGCATTGGGATAGGGGAAGGTCACCTCCCACACCCACTGGTCTCTGGGACTGAAGTCCTCCTCGTCTGCGTGGGGCAGGAACGGGACCTGGAGAGAGAGGAGAACGAGAGGAGAGAGGGGAGGGGGATGAGACAGAGGGAGGAGAGAGAGTGTAGGAGGGTTCTTCCGCCCTCGGGATCGCCGCCATTTGGTCCTCCGCAAGCCGGACAGCTTCCTCCAGCGACGCCGGGCGGTGGCACTGGACCCACTCCGCCGTCCCTTTTGGCAGTCGATGTTTTAATTGCTCCAGTACCACCTGGTCGATAATTCCGTCGACGTCGCGGTCCCCCGCTATCAACCATCTTCGGCAGGCGTCACGGAGCCGCTGGGCGAAGGCAAACGGGCGGACGGAGCTCTCCAACTTCAAGCTCCGGAAGAGTTGACGACTTTCCTCCGGAGTGCGACCAACCCGTTGCAGGATGGCTCTCTTTAAATCTCCGTAGGCCAGGAGGCTCGTCGCTGGCAGTTGTTGAGCCGCGAGCTGGGCTTCCCCGGACAACAGTGGGATAAGTTGGGCCACCCATTGGCCGAGCGGCCAGCCCCAGATCTCGGCGGTCCACTCAAACAAATCCAGGAAGGCCTCGGGGTCGTCTGCCGCCCCCATTTTCTGTAATGCGGCAGGGGTAACGGCATGTGAGTGTCCGGGGGCGCGGCTGGGGACGCCTCCTGGCTGAGGAGGCTCCGGATCGCCTGCCGGTCCTCGGCTTGAGTGCGTAGGAGCTCGACAAACCGGCGATCTTGATCTTGTCGGAGCTTAAGCAGTGTTTGCTGGTGGTTCTGATGTAGGCCAGCGAAGGCTTGGAGGATCTCCGCCAACTGGGAGGACTCTACGGGGCGACTTCCATCCATCTTCAACCAAACTTCAATCCCGGGTTTCGGCACCAGTGTAATACTTCTCAGTGGAAGGAGGAGGTGAGAAGCAGATTTCCTGGTTCAGGTAAATGTTTTTATTTTCCTCTTAGTGGCAGATACACACTCGCAGGGCTTTTCCGTTGTTCAATGAGTCAGTCTAAAAATACACAAAATACTTCACAAAACAAAACTCTCAACTTTGCAATAAACTCTTCGCTCCACAATCAGGTCTCTGATGCCCAGGCTCTCTCTCTTCTACCTGCGGTGTGGCTCTATTTATGCCGCTCTCCCCGTGCTCACTGAAATTAGAGACAGGTGTTAGACATAATTTAACTCAGGTGTAAGCGCCCTTACCACTTTCTCTCTCTCCGGAGAGATGCTTGACCATGCCCCCGCTGCCACAGCCTCATTCAGGAGGGGTGTTTTCAAACACGTCCATCTTCAACATTGTGGTGGTTTTTAAGCAATCAGGATGGAATGCTATTCATCATGATAATTAAAGCCTTGATTGAGTTTGAAATTTGCGATGTCAACAACATATTCAAAATGTTCAAATGCTGGTTCACAATCCAACAGCTCTTTTGATTCTAGCACAAACATAAACTAATGGTGTGTTAATGAAGCGGGTGTTGTGGATTTCTGTAGTCCTGTCTCCCTTAAGTTGTGTGTATGTGTGTGTAAGTGAGCATTACTCATCCCGTGACACAGCACAGCTTGTGGAGTGAGAGATACCACACAGACAGCGTGTAGAGAGTTGTGTGTTTCTCTCCATTTCACTTCTCACACCCTAAAGTGTAATGTACAAGATACCCAGCCTGGTCATTAGCAGTGTGCATATTTTAATAGGAATTGAAATGCATATCCTGTTTGTGACGGCAAAAAAAATAAAAAACAATAATAATAATAATTTTAAAAAAAATTTAAATAAAAAAATCATGGAGTGCATTACGGTCGGTGGTATAACCAAAAGCTTATATCACTATATCAATACATTTTTTAAGTATATATCATGAAAAAAATGGTTTACGCCTTTATATTAGTTGACCATGTGGTAATGCATATTTTTGAAAAATCCAGTGAATTAAATATTTAACAAATGATCAATACTTCATCTCATTTAATTCATTTCTGTTTTTATTTGGAATTTGATGGACGTAAACCAAAAGAAATGAATGATAAATCTAATATTTTATAACAAAAAAAGTGAACAAAAGACTCAAAACATTAAAAATAACAGCATAAAACAGTTCCAACTTAAAGATCTCATTGGATCACTCACATTTGAGGCGTTGCAAAATTAAAAGCCAAAAAAAAAAAAAAAAAAAAAAAAAAAAAAAGAGGCACACACATCCAAATAAAGCGAGAATAGGGTGCAGTATCCAAAAAATACAAATCCAAAAATAGAGTACAAAAAGGAAATGCACCTGAAAAACTCCCATAAACAGGATTTTAATCAAAGAGTGATGTTTGGAGCGTCCCGCTCTTCCTCAGACCTATGCTGTGTTCCATTCAAGACGGATGAGGGATTTTCCTAATTGATATCTCCGACCTCCGACCGTAAAGGCATTCAATTACCACATGCTCGGAAGATGACGTGTAAGGAAGCAAAACAGTAACACTTCCATTAGCTTAGCAGGAGTTCGACTGTCACCAGAGACGTCTCCTAGCAATTGATAAACACTGCTGCAATGTTAGAATTAGTGCTATAGGTTTATGGTCATCAAAAGAGAGTATAATTTACCATGTTTTGAACACCTATCTGCAATTGTTTGTTAAACAAGCTTTAATATCATGTAATGTAGGAATTTTGAATCATTTATCGATATTATTTAATAAAAGTGAATGTTTATCACTTACTTTGTATCTCCCTGGGTGCAGACATGTTTGTGTAACATTACACACATGTTGAAAATTTCCTAAGGAGTTTCCAAGTTGGAATTCCAACTTCAAGTGGCATTCCATTGCACTTTTCCTAGTAGGAAGTTGGAAAATCCAACTTTCTGAGTTGAATGGAATGCAGCATTAAGTCACCTGATAACATTAAAACAGCATTTAAGGTGCATTCCATTCAGGAGTGATTATCCCTATTCCCTATAAAGACTTTACCGTCCACTGTGAGAGCTTTGGAGGGCTGAAAGTTGTGGTGCTCAAAAATAACGTTTATTTGGAACTCAACTTTTAGTTCATTTTTATTGAAAATTAAGTTTGAAGCTATCTCACAGCATGGCTACCATGATTGTTCTCCCTTCGAAGTGCCCTTCGTTGTCTGATGTATTCCGTTTGGAACACAGGGACAATATGTCATACAAATGTAATAAACATGAAAGCAAAATCCCAAATATAAAGTCATAATATACTATAACACATAATTATATCCCATTTACAAGTATATTCATTTTAGAAAGGCATTTATATACATTTCACAAAATCATGTTCTAATTCACAATACATATCGTAACATCTCAAAATATAAATACCTTGTTATACTATATATAGACATGATTTTAAAGAAATGGTCTAATGGCATTGCAAAATAACCAATATTCACACCTGTGATCACACATTTAGATTCTGTATTAAACCGGCAAGTTGCAACATTGCTTGGTAACCATAATCAACTAAACTTTGCTTCGTGCCTAACAAACACCCCTTAATAACCAATTCGACTTGTTTAGGACACATCACGCTCTGTATTTTTTGTATTTCTACAATACTTGTTACTTTGTTGCTCACTTGTGACCTTGTGGATATATCTACCCGTTGACAAATTTCTACCATATCATATATACCGTCATTCCACTCAGCCCTAGTGTGCATTGGTTTGTTTTAATGACTAAGTGTTTCTGGCCATAGTGCCAAAGACTGTCAAATCTTAATTTTTGTTTTGTTTTCAATGCAATCAGTTTACTGTAATTCTTTCCTCAACCAGTTGACTGATTAATAACTATAATTACATGTATCCGTTGCCCAGAAATTTATGAGGCCAATAACAATTATGATTTCAACTCTATTAACTGTAATTTGATTAACAACTTGGTACTCGTGAGTCTCACGCTCACCCTGACAGTAGAATCCAATGCAATTGGTCATTACTTGATTCAGTGACCATGCAATTTCCTATGATGTTTGCATCTCCAGCAGTGAGTACAGAAAAGTGTTTGGGTTTTAAATGAAGAGGACCCCAGATGGCTGAGATTTTTTCAACGTCACTCCAAAGAGGTCATATAATTCATCTTATCTCTCCAATCCATAAAAAGAACCACAAAGAGATAATGTGTTGAGCACAGGCCCAAATTAAGACATCCCTGTATGGAGAAGTGGGTTAACGGGGCAGTGATGGATGGGCCGGCCCATTTTCTCCAGTGACTTATGATGACCCGTTAACTTCTCTGAGAGTTGGGCTTCTCTGCAGTACAGAGAATGATTGAGCATGCCTACGGAGGGTCATTTTTTGGTTTTGCTTTACCATTGAACTACTTCAAAATCTTCTGCAAATCTTCTATTGTTGTGAAAACTCCATTCCGAAAGGACAAGCTTATAATTTAAATAATTGGTTATTTTGCGCTAATAAATGCTCTATAATTTATTTTATTTTATTTTTTTCGGGTCTAGCTGGTGGACCAGACAGGCATATTGTAAACCAGCAAAACTTAGCAGGTAAAGTTGTTTAACTAGCATGGTCTTTCCAGATCTAGTTGAAGCTGGACCAAGGAGGTTATGATGGTTAAACCAGTACAGAATTATGCAAAGGCTGTTCCAAAAGGTAGACAGCAAAAAGATACCTTCTTTTGGACAAAATTTTAAGGTAGCATCCAGTGTTAATTTTCACACATTTTTGTCTTTTGATGTAAATGTACTTTAACTTTAGTCAATATTTCATCATGTGATTTTCATTAATTATAGTCAGTTTTACTTACTTAAATGGCATATAATTTTAGTCAACAAAAATAATATTTTAGTTGACAAGAATACGCAAAATGAATTTTTTTTTTTTTATCAAACTGCAACAGACCAAAATTTATCCAAGAATTCAAGAATTCAAATATTGCAATTTTTTTTTATAAATATGCATCAAACATATTAAAGATTAATATGTTTTATATGTAAGATTAAACAACATGAGAAAATTGTTCTTGAAATAATAGCATATAATGAATATACTGAAGTATTAGCTACTGTTAGCAGTGACTCATTTATCTGTCACAGAGAAGAGAGTCCCAGAAATGAGCAAAAATTCCAAGATGGTGGACAAGTTGAGAAAAATCTTGGAATTATTGATTAAAATTGTGTGCTACGTGCAGTATTTTATGCTAATTAGAGTGTTGTGTTATTATCTTAGCAACACGCTAACATCAAACTCTGTTGGAATCAACTACAAGCTGAGTCTTCTGTACATTTCACACAAGGAGTGCTATTTGTATGACACATATTTTCTGCCTTTAGAGCTTTCAAAATAAGTCACTTATGAGGTTTGAGCAGGACAGACAACAAGGCAACTCACTATAAGGTCACGTCTACACTAATACACTTTTGGTTGAAAACAAATAGATTTTGTTTAGTTTACGGCACTCATCCAGTCTGGAATGTCTTGGAGACTTGGAGCTCTCTAGTATTTCTTTATTGAAATACTTTAGAAAATGATGACATTAGGAAACAAGAGTTTTCAACCAAAAACATATTAGGTGCATTCCAATCGACTGTTAGGGTCCTCCAAAGTGGACTTCAACGGTATTCAGCCATCTTAAGAGAGATTCCAATCCTAAGGGAGCATAAATGTTCAGTTGGAAGGGCACTCAAAATGGCTCAGGGAATAAGTGTACATCGATACATCACCTCACAGGATGTTGAGAGGGATATTTACCCACCAGTCATTGCGAACCAGTTGAGTACTCATGTAGTGTGTCTAAAATAAACACTTAAATCAAACAAACAAAAGGAGTTTGAGATGCTGGCATTTTAATAAAGCCTAATTTACCTCAGGTGTGCTTTCTATGCGGTTGTGCATGAGTACAAAGTGCGCGAGATGCTGCCGTTACATCCATTATCATGACAATTGGTCATATAACAGTTAAGAAGACACACTTATTATAAAATAACCACATTACATTTATTTTTTTATATTAAACAGCAACAGTCATTTAACTTATGGGTTACAAGTCTGGAAAACGATATTAATTAAAATATTTAGCTACATTTTTCTAAGTATATACGTGGATGTATTATAAAAATGTACAGTATATATATGGACATAAGGTTATTTATTGTACATTTATATTTATTTACATGAGTATATTGTGTCATCTTACTTGAACCCCGTGATCAGCGTGACTCAAGTGTTCTGTGTTTGATGAAGTTGCAGGGTAGTCCAAATGAACTAATTTTGTCAATTCCAGCAGATATCCCGTGCCCAGTGAGTAGGGAGCAGTGAACACTGCATAGGTACCCTGCAGATTGGAATGCACCTGTTATTGTGGAAGTTGCCTAAGTTTTGGAACAGACATGTCTTTTGAGCTGGAAATGGTACTGAATGGTAGGTTAAGTAAGTTAAAGGGATAGTTCACCCAAAAATGAAAATTCTCTCATCATTTACTCACCCTCATGCCATCCCAGATGTATTTACTTTCTTCTGTTGAATACAAACGAAGATTTTTATATGAATATCTCAGCTTTGTAGGTCCATACAATGTAATTGAATGGTGGCCAGAACTTTGAAGGTCCAAAAAGCACATGAAGGCAGCTTAAAAGTAATCCATAAAACTCCAGTGATTAAATCCATATCTTCAGAAGCAATATGATGGGTGTGGGTAAGAAACAGATCAATATTGAAGCCCTTTTTTTACTATAAATTCTCCTCCCTTCCCAGTAGGTGGCGATATGCACTAAAAAAGGAAGATTGCTTAAAACAAAAGAAGAATGTGAAAGTGGAGATTTATAGTAAAAAAGGACTTAAATATTGATCTGTTTCTCACCCACATCTAACATATCACTTTTGAAGGCATGGATTAAACCACTGAATTACTTTTATGTTGCCTTTTTGGAGCTTCAAAGTTCTGGTCACCATTCACTTGCATTGTATGAACCTACAGAGCTGAAATATTCTTCTAAAAATCTTTGTTTTTGATCCTCAGAAGAAAGAAAGTCATACACATCTGAGATGGCATGAGGGTGAGTAAATGATTAGATTTACAGCATCAGCTTTCAAAACACAACATATGCTAGTGACCATGCAAAGGTGGTCTTTTCAGCAAGGGATAATGCCAAATAGTTAAACTGTGATTCAGGGTGTACAACAACACACAGGTCCCACTCTGTTAAGCCCTGTTAGGACACTGTAAATAAACGGGAGCCACTTCATCCACCTCTGATTGACCTCAAAGTGGCCCACTTTGTCTGTAAGCTGCAGGTCGTCATGGGTGATGTCCTTCTAACTGGATCAGCTCAGATGTTTATAATACAGTGTATTCTGCAAGACGTTTGATAAATGGTGCCCTTTTAATCTGTCTGTACTCATCAGTGCCACAGTTAAGGGCTCAAGGCACAACAGTGGGGGCCATGGGGTCTCTTTGATCACCTATACTGGAACATTTCGGCCCATTGTTTTCCATTCGTCTCTCCCACCTAATCAGACCTCACATACACGACCTAAACAAAATTGAATACTATGATAAAGACTTACCATGCTTTCTGTTCATTTCATTTTCATTTCAAAGCAGTGTTAGTGCAAATCCAGCTCTAAATTATGATTATTATCACTCAGGGAGGCAGGCAGATTCATTTTCAAGAGGGATGACTGCCGCAGACAGAGAAACACTTGAGTTGATATGAGAAAACGCACATCAAAGAGCGTGAAGAATGAAGAGGAGTGGGAGAGGGAGCGTGAGAGTAGAAACAAATATGCAGATGATGCTCACAAAGAGAAATAAAGATAACAGCTGGCTTACACTTTTTTCATTCACTGTTTTAATTCAGCAAGCAACTGAACTTACATCTGAGGAGAGCACACAGTGGCCTTTTCTCCTGGAGAAGCCTGATTTTATTTGTCAGCTCACTTACACTCTTTAAGATGTCATCCCAGTCCATCTTGTAAATAATTGCACCTGTGAGCCTGAGCATTTCATGCTGTTAAAAGCTAAGCTTAGCCAGCTGAGGAAGTATGAGCGACAAATCACTATTCTCAATATTTTTCAGCCTTTTGACACAATTGAATATCTCAATATTCATCTGTTTGTGTGTGTATGTGTGTGTGTGCATGTGTGTGCGTGTGTGTGTGTGTGTGTGTGTGTGTGTGTGTTTCATTTCAACCAAACGGCTGTTTTTGCAAAGTAGATTGAAAATATGCTTTAATAAAGAAAAATAAAGTAAAAAAATAAATGCAACACTGTTTGCAAAAAGTTTTCTTTAAATGAACACTAGGAAGAATTATTTTTAATCATTTTTAATTATAGGCACCAATGTAACACATAGTATACAGAAATATTTACCTACTGGTACATATATTTTTGGGTCAATGATGTGACGTTAATTTTTTTACAAATATTTTTTATATCCAGATCTATTACATTATTCAAAAAATATTAGAGCTGTCAGAATTAACAAAAAAATTCTTAATCGTGATTCATGCATTTACAATTAATACAGCATAAATCAGCATAAACACTTGTTGCAAGGGCGGAAACTTTGTAATGTGTTTGCTTGGAGTTATTACACTGATGGACACACTACAAACACACACAGCAGTGATTCAGTGTCAGTGATAAAGTGGTGGGGAATGGAGCTCTTAATGCTATTTGATTTATAAAACCAGCCCAGGTGGGACTTTTGATAGAAATCAAGTCGTTTTTAATGTTTAATGTAACTTGAATTAGAGCTATTTTAGTGCATTTCTGTCTTTATACTGTGGAAGGCTTTGTTTGGAAAATGTTAATAAAGCATTATATTGATACATATTGTTTTGTTTTCTTTCCAAAGATGGAAACAAATGCATTTGGACAGGAAAAAAATATAAAGTGTAAAATTTCAGCACTTTCTAAATCTGTGATTAATTGCGATTAACTACAAAAAATTATGTGATTAATCGCGATTAAAAATGTAATCAACTGACAGCACTAAAAATATATATAAAAATGCAATTCACAAAAAACTATTGCTTACACCTCTTCTATGATGAACATATTTTCAAATACTGAGTTTAAAGTCATTTTGATATTTTTCTGAGGCTTAAAGTAAAAAATGTCATGTGGTGTAACCATCTAGAGAAAAAAGGTAATAAAAGCTAAAATTCTTGAAAAAAGATATGTTGGCATGAGTAGTGCAGAATAATCTTTTATTATTATTTCTTAAAAATAAGCAATGAAACAATTTAGTTTAAAAATATGATTAATATTTAAAAAGAAAAAAAAAATTGTGGATTTTATTGGATTTTATTCGATTTTATAAGGCTCAGTAGCATCCGTGCGTGGACCACATGACTGAGAAACAGATCATCACCGATCCTCCACCAAATTTCACAGTGGATGCGAGACACTGTGGCTCGAAGGCCTCTCCAGATCTCCAGCTAACCATTAGATGACCAGGTGGAGGATTGGTAATGATCTGGGGATGCTTCAACAAGGATGGAATTGGGCAGAATCGTCTTTGTGAAGGACGCATAAATCAAGCCACGTACAAGGTTATCCTGGAAGAAAACTTGCTTCCTGCTGCTCTGAAAATGTTCCCCAACAATGAGGATTGGTTTTTCCAGCAGGACAATGCTCCATGCCACACAGCCAGGTCAAATCAAGGTGTGGATGGAGGTTCACTGGATCAAGACTCTGTCATGGCCAGCACAATCTCCAGACCTGAACCCCATTGAAATCCACTGGAATGTGATCAAGAGGATGATGGATGATCACAAGCCATCAAACAAAGCCGAGCTGCTTGAATTTTTGTGCCAGGAATGGCATAAAGTCACCCAACAACAATGTGAAAGACTGGTAGAGAGCATGCCAAGAAGCATGAAAGCTGTGATTGGAAATCAGGGTTATTCCACCAAATATTGATTTCTGAACTCTTCCTAACTTAAAACATTAGTATTGTGTTGTTTAGAATTTTGTTTTCTTTGCATTATTTGAGGTCTGAAAACACTGCATCTTTTTTGTTATTTTGACCAGTTGTCATTTTCTGTAAATGACAATATTTTTATTTGGAATTTGGGAGAAATGTTGTCAGTAGTTTATTGAATAAAACAAAAATGTTCATTTTACTCAAACACATACCTGTAAATAGTAAATCCAGAGAAACTGATAATTTTGCAGTGGTCTCTTAATTTATTTATTCTTTTTTAAATGTATTTATAATTTTTTGCTTATCTACCCCGCTACGTACATATATTCCTCTTTGTTGGTTAAAATTCATTTGTACATATTAATATATCCTTGTCTGTCTGTCCTTTTGCACTAAGGGTAGCTGCTGCCTATTTTGCACATATTAAGCCTACCTCACTGCAGTACTTGCAGACTAGACATAACTTGCACTATAGTAACTACCTAGAATAGTTACTGCCTCACACAACTCAGTATGGGTGCCTGCACACATCGGAATTATTCTGCATTCATTATTTATTGTTTATTGTTGTATTCAGTATGTGTACTTATTTATCATGCACAGTGTTGTTTTGTATTGTTTTGTATTCACTGTTGTATTCAGTGTTGCACTAATTTATGTGTCTACCTGTGATGTCTTGTAAGACATGTTACATGTTAAATGTTATGCACTGTGGTCTCAGGAGACACTTTGTTTCATTTCTTCTCCTGTACACAGAAGGAAATGATGATAAAAACCACTTGACTTGACTATTGTCATGTGACAAAAAACATAAAACAGAGAGGACCCCTTAAGACCCTCAAGACCATGTGAAGTTAAAAAAAATTATACATATTTTTTCGTATCGTTAAATATCAATATTTTGTCATTTTTATGAAAAGTTACATTTTGTTAAGGTCATATGGAGCAACACTGAAAATTATTGATATATATATATATATATATACACACACACTTATGTTTAAAATTATATACACACACTTAAAATTAATTAATAATTAAGATTTGTACATTCTCATGTATTCAAGGGGCAAGGAAATTAATACCTTTTACTCGATGGTTACACCACATGACATTTTTAAAGTCATTAAATCCATTTTTGTAGAAAATGTTTTAAATGTTTTTCAAAATTTTGTCAAATCAGTATGGACACAAAGATTAAATTTCTACAAAACATGTTTTCTCACTTTTAACACAGCCAAAAAAAAAAAAAAAAAAAGAAAAGCTGATTAATATCATCATGATATTTACAATGTTAGTTAATTCTAAATCTGCAACAAAATAATATTTAATACGCTGTAAATATGTAATATATTGCACAGCCATAAATGCCGCCATGTGATGTTACAGAGACAGTCCCCCTGCATGGTTACATGTCAAAGATCTTGCAGGGCTTGAACTTTTTAAGTCTTTTTAGTTATCAGCCCACCGCTGGGCTACAACAGTGCAGCCCACTTCTAAAGAAAACATTGTTTCATTTTTGAATTATTCATCATGTGCCAACCTCTGACTTTTCTCCCACTAGCTTCCTCTCAGCCTCAGTCCAGCCCTGTGCCCAGAGGCTTGTGTAGAATCATGATGCTCAGCAGCTCAGTGGATGTACCCAGCCCAGGGGGGATGAGCGAAGTGGCGACCAGGAATGTGTTGCGCAGTTCCAGCATCAGTGGGGCCATGTACAGCTTGGAGAAGAGCCCCAGCAGCACGGGGGCTGATGCCACAGGCCTGGCAGGAAACAAAAAGCGTCGCTCCAGTCTGGGAGCCAAAATGGTGGCTATTGTGGGGCTGTCACAGTGGAGCAGGAGCACTCTTCAACTCAACCAGCAAGGTTTGACATTTTCTGTCTGGTTACTCTATCTACCTTAGTGTTCTGTGTCATACACAGTTGCCCTAAAAAGTATTTGGACAATATTACATACTTTAAGCTTCCAAAAGTGTCAAATACTACTGTATATTCTTGTTGTTTCCTTTGCTTCTGTTCACTTTCGCTGTCACAACATGAACAATTTCATGGCTTAGTTTGTCATTTCTGCATGCTGTGTAGTATTTCTACTTCACTTCCTTTTTATTTTGCTTTCCTTAACCAACTGTGACAAGACAATATGTTGGTTGTTCGCTTTCTATTTCTGTTTGTTGCACTGGTTAGTCCTGCCCACTGTGAATTATAATTGGTCCAAAATCCCACATAAGGTGGTGTCCCACTAGCCTACTCAAAACAACTTGATTTTGGTAGCGACTGTCAGACCTACCTACTGTTTATGTCATAATCTCTGTATTATGGGGCGTTCAGACCCAACACAGTTTTACAATACGCTGAAAAAAACTGATTTTGTAGTGAAGTAAATATAGCAGAAAAATTTAAGTATTTTCTACATTGAATAAGTTAGTTTACGCATGAACTTAAAAACATTAAGTAAATTTTACAATTGTGCTCAATTCAAATGTAAAAATTATTGCTCTAGCTTTTAAGTAAATATTATTTATGATTGTTTGTTATCTTTACTATCATGTATCAGTCCTAATGTAGAAAATATTGTCATAATAATTTGCTAATTTGAGTACATTTCACAGGTAAATAAAATAAGTACATTTTACTTCACTTTTCGAAGCTGTTGTTTCCAGTTTGCAAGTTGATTTATACAGTTTTTATTGTTCATTTTGTTGTTATGTTTGGTAACTTCTTGTTCCCTATCTGTCACTCACTCGACGTTGTGTCGATGTAGTGACACTAGGGGTCACTCTTGGGAGCCCCAAACACCTCTGCTTTTTTGAAAAAAGGCCAATGAGAATTGGCGAGTGGAATTTGCATGCCACTCCCCCGGACATACGGGTATAAAAGGAGCTGGTATGCAACCACTCATTCAGATTTTCTCTTCGGAGCCGAGCGGTTATATTCATTGAGCTGAATTCATTCATTCACCTCTCTCTGCTGGATCTTACGCCGCATTTCAGCGGCTTCTTCCCCTCTACATCTGTGGTTTGCAGAGAATGCCCCTGGATGCTCAGGACATTTAAAAGAATATATTCTAAAAGAGTATATTTTCTTTCTGAAAGAGCGGCACACACGTCTTTTTAAAGACGCGTCTTTTTAAAGATGTCTTTTCGTTTGTGTGTTATTCCTGGTTGCGGTCATTATCTCTCCGCTTCCGACGGCCACGATCACTGTCTTACATGTCTGGGCACTGCCTATGCGGAGACATTGTTCATGGATGAGTCATGTCCTCATTGCGAGAACATGACCATGGCAACGTTGCAGTCACGGCTTGCTTTCGTAAGAAAGCGGCTCCCCGCACTGGTCCTTCTACCTACGAGTTTGAGGGCGTGTCGGTTAGCACTGGGGGCGATTTGGGGACATCAATGGGACCACCTCTGCCGGGTATCCCCCCACAAACCTCCCATTCCCCAGCACACTCGCTTGCCCCGATCGGGCTCTCGCACGAGACTGGCGGCTCGTCTCAGCGTGAGTTCGACTTCTCGTTCGGAGCTCCAGAAGACAATGAGTTATCAAGCACAGCATTGGAGAGCGGGCTCATCCAGTCTGAAGCAGCGGCTTCGGCTCGGCATCCACCTTTGGGAATGGTCGCCCAGCCTCATACCGACGTGGAAATAACGGATGTGCTTTCCCGGGTGGCCACGAGCGTCTGGCTAGAGTGGAACCCTCCACTCTCCCCTGAACCCTCGCGGCTCGACGATCGGTTCCTGGGCACGGGGCACCAGCCACGCCCCACCCCGCCCCTGTTTCTTTCTTCCCAGAAGTGCATGAGGAGCTGACAAGATCATGGGAGGCACCTTTTACTGCCCAGTCCCAGTCTTTCAGCTCCCCTGCTCTCGCTACCCTTGATGGCGGAGCGGCCAGGGGGTATTCGGTGATCCCCCAGGTGGACAAGGCGCTCGCGGTACACTTGTGTCCGCAGAGCCCCACCACGTGGCGTGGGTGCCCGAGACGCCCGTCCAGGGCCTGTAGGTTTACGTCGTCCCTGCCGGCTAGAGACTACGATGCTGCTGGACAAACCACCTCCGCCCTGCATGCCATGGCTCTCCTGCAAGTACACCAAGCCAAGGCGCTAAAAGAACTGCACGAGGGTAGTTCTGACCCGGGATTGATGCAGGAACTGCGCTCGGCAACCAACCTTGCTCTCCGGGTGACGAAGGGAACGGCACGGTCTCTCAGGCAGGCGATGTCCACCCTTGGACTTGGTCGAGATGGGAGAAGCGTACAAGGCACGGTTCCTTGATGCCCCCATTTCCCAGGTTGGCCTGTTTGGTGATGCCATCGAGGACTTTGCCCAGCAGTTCTCGGCGGTGAAGAAGCAGACGGAGATTTTACAACATATTCTGCCCTGGCGTGGCTTAAGACCCCGCACACGGTCTGCTCGTTGCCAAGGGCATCCTCCTGCAGCAACAAGCCCGCACCTGTGGACCGGCTCTGGCGTGGAGCCCTCTGCAGGAAGCAGATGCCACCCGTCTCGCGGCCGGCCGCTAAGAACCTGAGGAAGGCTTCGAAGCACCCCCGAGATGGGCAACCCAGGGGCGAGGAGATCCACTTCTCTGGGGCTGGTCGACAGACCACTCCATCACCCGATGGAGGCCCGGGAGGAGAATCTTTTGTCACCGCATGCCCAGGAGGCTGCGGCACCCAAAAACCTGACGAAAGAATGGTTCCCTTGTCTCCTGGGTCACATATCTGGTGCGCACGGCTGTTGTCACGTCCACCGTCACATTTTGGCAGGTATGGCTCTGCAGCAGCGGACCCCCCGCCCCATGCGCCCAGCTGTGGCACAAACGCACCCACATGGGATTGGTTCCAGTGGACTACGGGAACGAGATTCCTCCTTGACCAAACTTATGGTGGGCGGCAGGACCAAGGTAAGTGCTTCGATGTCCCTGGACTCAGCACAGCCACAGGGCTCGAGTCCCCTCAACGTGGCATCTCGAGCTCCGCCCCGCAGCGAGGCCCCACCCGCCGGTACGTCTGACACGATTATCCCATTGGTCCCCCTCACCCGGAGTTTGGATGCGTGGCTCGCACTTTCCAACCCGTCACAATGGCTGACCCAGACCGTCCGACTCGGCTACGTGATTCAGTTTGCCAGGCGCCCGTCCAGGTTCAGCGGCGTCCGCTTCACCTCGGTGAAGGGTGAGAACACCGCTACCTTGCGTGCGGATATTGCAACCCTCCTGAGCAAGGGTGCGATAGAGCCTGTCCCTCCAACCGAGATAAAGAAAGGGTTATACAGCCCTTACTTCATCACCAAAGAAAGGCGGTGTGTTGCGACCAATTCTGGACCTGCGAGTACTGAACCGGGCCTTGCACAGACTCCTGTTCAAGATGCTGATGCAAAAACACATTCTAGCAAGTGTCCGACATCTAGATTGGTTCACGGCAGTAGACCTGAAGGACGCGTACTTCCACATCTCGACACAGACCCTTCCTGTGGTTTGCCTTTGAGGGCCAGGCGTACCAGTACAAGGTCCTCCCCTTCAGCCTGTCCTTGACCCCTCGCGTCTTCATGAAGGTCACGAAGGCAGCCCTTGCCCTGCTAAGGGAAGTGGGCATCCGCATTCTCAACTATCTCGACGACTGGCTGATCTTAGCTCACTCTCGAGAGTTGCTATGCGGACACAGGAACCTCGTGCTCTGGCACCTCAGCCGACTGGGGCTTTGGGTCAACTGGGAAAAGAGCAAGCTCTCCCCGGTTCAGAGCATCTCTTTTCTCGGTCTGGAGTTGGACTCAGTCTCGATGACAGTGTGCCTCACGAACGAGAGCGCGCAGTCGGTGCTGAACTGTCTGAAGGCGTTCAGACAGAGAACAGCGGTTCCACTGAAACACTTTCAGAGGCTTCTGGGGCATATGGCATCCTCAGCGGCGGCCACACCACTTGGGTTGTTGCATATGAGACCGCTTCAGCACTGGCTTCGGACTCGAGTCCCAAGATGGGCATGGTGCCTCAGGACACATTGCGTGACCATCATGCCGGTCTGTCGCCACCTCTTCAGCCCTTGGACCGACCTGGCATTTCTACAGGCAGGGGTTCCCCTAGAGCAGGTCTCCAGGCACGTCGTGGTTACAACAGACACCTCCAAGATGGGCTGGGGCGCCGTATGCTCTTGGACTGGCCCACGGCTGTGTTGGCACATCAACCACCTAGAGTTGTTTGCAGTACTGCTCGCCTTGCGGAGGTTTCGGCCATTGATCCAGGGCAAGCACATGTTGGTTCGGACGGACAACACAGCGATGGTAGTTTATATCAACCGCCAAGGCGGTCTACGCTCCCATTGCATGTCACAACTCGTCCGCCATCTCCTCCTCTGGAGTCAGCAGCGCCTCAAGTCGCTACTAGCCGGGCGACCTCAACACTGCAGCGGCCACGCTGTCATGTCAGGTTACCCTCTAGTGAGAGTGGAGACTCCACCCTCAGGTGGTCTAGCTGATTTGGAGTCGATTCGGTCAAGCACAGGTAGACCTGTTTGCTTCCCGGGAATCCTCCCACTGCCCGCTTTGGTACGCCCTGACTGAGGAATGCGTTGGCACACAGCTGGCCCCCTGGACTACGCAAGTATGCGTTTCCCCCAGTGAGCCTACTTGCACAGACCCTGTGCAAGGTCAGGGAGGACGGGGAGCAAGTCATCCTAGTAGCACCCTACTGGCCCACCCAGACATGGTTCTCGGATCTCATGCTCCTCGTGACAGCCCCCCCTGGCGAATTCCCCTGAGGAAGGACCTTCTTTCTCAGGGACGGGGCACCATCTGGCACCCACGACCAGACCTCTGGAATCTCCATGTCTGGCCCTTGGATGGGACACGGAGGACTTAAGTGGCCTACCGCCTGCGGTGGTAGACACGATCACTCAGACTAGGGCTCCCTCCACGAGGTGCTAAATGGTGTTCTTCCCGACGGGAAGACCCCCAGAGATGCGCAGTCAGATTGGTGCTTTCCTTCCTGCAGGAGAGGTTGGAGGGGCGGGTGTCCCCCTCCACCTTGAAGGTGTATGTAGCCGCTATTTCGGCTCATTACGATGCAGTAGATGGTAAGTATTTGGGGAAACACGACTTGATCATCAGGTTCCTGAGAGGTGCTAGGAGGTTGAACCCCTCTAGACCGCACCTCGTTCCCCCGTGGGACCTCTCTGTAGTCCTTCAGGGTCTATGGAGAGCTCCCTTTGAGCCCTTGGAGTCAGCTGAACTCTCTTTCAAGACTGCCCTCCTGCACTCACTTCCATCAAGAGGGTAGGGGACCTGCAAGCATTCTCTGTCAGCGAATCGTGCCTGGAGTTCGGTCCAGGTTACTCTCACGTGATCCTGAGACCGGGCTATGTGCCCAAGGTTCCCACGACCCCTTTTAGGGATCAGGTGTTGAACCTGCAAGCGCTGCCCCAAGAGGAGGCAGACCCAGCCTTGGCATTGCTGTGTCCGGTGCGAGCTTTACGCATCTATTTGGATCGCACGCAGAGCTTTAGAAGCTCCAAGCAGCTCTTTGTCTGCTTTGGTGGACAGCGGAAAGGAAGCGTTGTCTCCAAACAGAGGATCACCCACTGGGTCATTGACGCCATCGCTATGACATATCAAGCTCTGGACGTGCCACCCCCTGCGGGGTTACGAGCCCACTCTACCAGGAGTGTAGCGGCCTCCTGGGCCCTGGCCAGTGGCGCCTCTTTGGCAGACACCTGCAGAGCAGCGGGCTGGGCAACACCCAACACCTTTGCAAGGTTCTACAATCTCCGGGTTGAGTCGGTTTCATCCCGTGTAGTGGCAAGCACAAGTAGGTAAGTTCCGGGACAGCTGGCCGGGTGTACCACTTGTGCATAGCGCCTTTCCCCTCCCTTGAGGGGAAGATGTGCGCTCTTGACTCCCAGTAGTGTTCACAGACTGTGATCCCTGGATGACTTCCTCCTTAGCCCTGTGGCAGTCGAGTTTGCGGAGAAACTCGCTGTCGGCTCAGTAAGTGCGTAAGGCCCTGTACTGAGGTAGGTGCTCTGCATGCGGTGGTTCCCCATACGTAACCCCATGTGTTATATCTTCCGTAAAATCGTTTCCCTCTTGGTAAACTATGTCTTCCTTGAGCAGAGGGCCCTCTGCTCCAGTCGCCATGCTTGTAGAAACTCCTCCCCCCTTGGGTAGGACCTACCATGTGACTCTCTACATGACATACTTCCGACAAGATTCGGTAAGACCATGTGATGTATTTCCACTTGAAGTACCCCCCTTTTCTCTGGGCGTGGTGTGGTCTCCGCGGTGCCTTCCCATTGCGAGTGACACCTCCCCCCGACGTGGGCACTCACGGATCCCAGTCTGTAAACAAAATTCCACTCTTTTTTGGGAGAAAAAAGGGAAAAGAGGCCTCGGCTGGGCAGTCGACTTGTTCCTCGCTCATAGCAGCGTTGCGGGAGGTTACGTGATGGCCTGGTGCGCTAGCTAGGAGGCACACAGCAGTCTGCCCGTCACATACCGCCAGTTCACGCAACACTGGCATTTTGTATAGGGACCCCTAGTGTCACTACATTGACACAATGTCGAGTTAGTGACAGATAAGGAACGTCCTGGTTACTTTCGTAACCTCCGTTCCCTGATGGAGGGAACGAGACATTGTGGTCTCGGCTCCTCAGCACAAAACCTGAATGAGTGTTTAAATACCAGCTCCTTTTATACCCGTATGTCCGGGGGAGTGGCATGCAGATTCCACTTGCCAATTCTCATTGGCTTTTTTTCAAAAAAGCAGAGGTGTTTGGGGCTCTCAAGAGTGACCCCTAGTGTCACTACATCGACACAATGTCCCCCAATGCTGCTATGAGCAAAGAACAAGACGTTTGAAGTTAATGTTCTACTCGAAATTAACCGTTCATAATAAAACAAAATTATCTGTTGATTGTTATCATCATCATGTTTTGTGCACCAAGTGTTCAGATCTGCGTTTGTAGCTCTGAATTTTGAGTCTATCGCCATTAATGCAAGGTGATATTGTTGAATAGACTACATAGCATGCATTAAACTTCCCTGTGATAGGTGTCCATGTGTCATGTGGTACATGGCTAAGTACATTAAAAAGCATTGAAATACTATTTAATTTGAAAAAGCATGGCTTAATTTAGTATTACATTGCTTTAGTAAAATGTACAAGGAGTGAGTATTGCAAAGTAAACATTACTTGAGAATTTCTCATTTAAAGCCACCAATAATTGTGTTTAGCCTTTACTTGAAAATATGGTCTGTTAAATTTACTAGCAATTTCTGCATGGAAACTGTTTCCTAGGATTTTTTATGTAAACCGTGTAAAAAAGTAAGATGCAGAACAACAAATAGAACAGAAAGATGTATTGAGATGTGATTTTAACAGTTGAAGTTGTTTTTAACCTGACACTGTGTCTGAAAGTCGCAGTGCTCCTGCCCCAGACACTAAAAACACAGTGAGACATGACACAACAGTCAAAGAAGTCCGTTCAGCACATTTTTACATTGAATAACAATTGAAAAACAGTGTGAACAGATGCAAAAACACGTTTGGTTTGAACGGCCTCTAAGAATGGTAGAGGGGTGACAGACATTTCTCTCCAATTTCTTGTTATGGATTGCCAAAATAAGAACAAGCACAACACAAAATTGGGATGGGCTCTTCTTACTTGGGCCAGTAAGCAACCACCTAACAACCACATAGAAGACTACATAGCAATGCCCTGACAACCTCTCACAACATTCTAGCATTTGCAAGCAACACTCACATTTTTATTTTCAGGAAATGTATAAATCTACAGTAGTCATCGTTTCATGTCTTAATAGGTACATACACAGGGAAACCCTTTCATTTGCTTTGCCTTGACTGGTCTTTGTGCATGTTTATTTGTGGCTGCAAGATATAAAGGCTTTGTGTTACTCAAGTGAGCGTGTGTTGAGAGTGCCCTGCTCTTAGTCAAGTGCTAGAACAGGCTAACCTTCCTATCACCCTGCATGACTCACGGATGACTGGATGTGTGGCTGAGTAATACAACATAAACATGGCTTCTCCCAGGAATAAACCTTCATTTTAATTCCATTATTTAATATTTAGGTGATGAAAGAAATACAGAGAGAGAGAGAGAGAGAGAGAGAGAGAGAGAGAGAGTCTTGCTGAGAGTTTATTATTTTTTTTACACAGTTATTGTTATACCTTTTTAGTTTTATTCATAGCTTTTTTTCTTTTGACAAAAAAGTCGTTTAAATTACTCTGGCAGGCAAAAGTTTGGAATAATGTTCAGATTTTGCCCCTGTGGAAAGAAATTGGTACTTTTATTCACCAAAGTGGCATTCAGCTGATCACAATGTATAGTCAGGATGTTAATAACGTGAAAGATTTTTCATTCCTCAAAACAATGATTGACTGATGAGTTTCTAGAGAAAGCTATTGCATAATGTGGCAACTCAAAAACAAACACAAAGACAATGTTAAGTTTCATTTAACGAACCAAATAGCTTTCAACTGTGTTTGATATAATGGCAAGTGATTTCCTAGTACCAAATTAGCAATTTAGCATGATTACTCAAGGATAAGGTGTTGGAGTGATGGCTGCTGGAAATGGTGCCTGTCTAGATTTGATCAAAAATTACTTTTTTCAAAGAGTGATGATGCTGTTTTTTACATCAGTAATGTCCTGACTATACTTTGGACATATTTGTCTGAACTAAGTCTAAACCTTCTTAAAATAAATAAATAAATAAATACCACAGCCATCAAAATAGATCTGAATTTTAATATATTCATTATACTGCATTGTATAGACTATTGACCTACAGTATAACCACACAAGTGTGCTAATAATAAACTCAGAAAATCAGACAATTCCATAGGAAAATTAGAGCTTCTGCATTATGATTAAGTTTTCTTCCAACTTGGTCCATAAAATGAAAGTTAATCCATTAAATATAATAAAATATAAGGGTGTTTCTACAACGTTGGGCAATTTTATGTCCCAGGGGTTAATTTTTAGTAAAACAAAAAGATTTCATTTTTTTTCTCTCTCTCTCTGTGTTATATGAAGGTCACATTAAAACTTATAACTTGAAAGCTTTTTACCAGGCCTTTATCACTTCTTTTTGGTACTTTTCAAAAACCTTTTATGTATAGATTTTACCCTTATAGCTGTGTCCCAGACACAGACTTTCAATTTTAAACTATGAAAATCCTTTAAAAATAAATAAAATAAAATAAAAATTACATGTTTAAAACTATGATAATCTTAACAAAAAGTGAGATAATTGTGGGAAAATTATTTCTATACATTTAAAAAAAATGACAACTGTCCCACAGTTGTGGTGTCATTTCCTCCACACCAAACAGTTTTGCCCATAATAACGTTTTTCCAAAAGTTAATGTACTTTTTAAACAAGTCAACAAAAGTGTCAGTGAATAGCATGCTTAAAGGAATATTCTGGGTTTAATACAAGCTAAGCTCAATCGACAGCATTTGTGGCAAAATGTTGATTACCACAAAATATTATTTCGACTCGTGCCTCTTTTCCTTTAACCCCTTAAACTCTAAAGGGGGGGGCGCTATATCGCGAAAAAAGTTTATGCTTAAAACGTTAAAGTATCCGTATACAGAAGTCAGGCATATGAGGTATCATTTACTTAAAATAACAAAATAAGGCCTCTAAACATTCGCATCGAAAATTAGCGCCCCCTAGAGGTAATGGGGAAGAAATATTTATATAAAAATAAAAGTCCTTCACATAGCACATAAATGGACAAGTCATATATCAAATGAAAGCTCTCATTCTCGGGAATGTGACTGTACAGTTAATTGTGTTGCCCTAATACCACAGTTTGAAAGATTTTAAAAAGCATCACAAAGTGAATATGATATCTGTAAGTCATCAAATACAAATGTCTCTTTTATGCTCCGATAACTGCTGCTGTAAGCCCCAAATAGTTAAAAACGTTATATCTTCTTTTACCTTTGGAAGTTCTCTAAAAAATGAGCCATTGTTTATGTGAGCCATGTCTGTGAACTTGCCTGGCTTTAATAATTCAATACTATATCTTAGATATCCAAAACAAAATATGCCACCCAGAAGGAAAAGCATGCTAAACAAATCATCAGAAAAATATGTTTTCTAATATTGATGATAAAATATATATCATATTATATATGTTATATATCACCTCAAAGGAGAGGATCTCAGCTTTCTAATGACACCTAGATTGAGTTTCTAGTCCACTCAGAGGCTAAGATATTCAATGAAACATCAAGGGTGGGCTTGAACTGAAAATTAGACTGAATGTCTATGGACGAGTACATCTGTGAGGGCTAAAATGCATTAGAGTGCCACCTACATTTCAGATCTGTATATTGTGAGGGAATGTGATAGAGAAAAAAAAATCTTTTTTTCTAGTGCTTTCTGCCACCTAGATGAAAAAAATTTGACTTTACAAAGTGAGGTTGAGTGAATAGAGCCAGAATTACATGTTTACAAAGTTAGGACAACAAAAAAAAATAAAAATGTTCAAAAAAAGAAATTCTGTTTATCGTAAGATTATAAACACAAACAATATTATTTATGAATAATTGGAGTCTTTTTTTATTTTTTATTTGGGTGGTTCTCTGAAAAATGAGACAAAATTTGTGCAATTTGTCCAAAGTATGAGTGAATAATGAGCTTTTAAATTTGAGTGTGAAAAATTGCGGGTTACAAAAGCGAAAATCAAGGTTACAGTGAGGTACATACCATGGATTGAATGGGGCCAATTGGAGGGTTTAAAGGCAGAAATGTGAAGCTTATAATTTTATAAGCTATTGTATAATTACATTAATTCTTCTGTTAAAACGTATGTATTACTTGAGCTGTAAAGTTGTTTAAATCGTAATTTTTTACAGTCATTTTAGGGTTTGTTGACATTACATCGTCATGGCAATGAAGTTGTAAATTTGGCTATAACTTTACACAGAAAAGGTTAGTAAGTGATTTTATCACACTAAAATCATGTCAACATGCATATTGTTTATGTCTTGTGTCTATACTTTTGAAACTATAAGTATTTTAACATTTATGGATTGCCCCATTTACTTCCATTGTAAGTGTCTCACTGGAACCCCGAGTTTTCTTTTTTTAATAATAGGATGGACAAGTCAAAATACATTTTTGTGGTAATCAGTATTATTCCACAAATGCATTGAGCTTAACTTTCAATCAACAGTATTACTGAACCCAGAATGTTCCTTTAAGATATAATATAAAGCAAGTGATATTTGAAGAGCACAAAGAAAATTCAAGGGAATTATCCAACCTGGTCTCATAGTGAAAATGTAACTCTATATAAATTTTTGCAAAACTTGTCATACATGTCTCCAGGTACAGTTCCTGGCAGTTTCCAGGTGAAATGAACACTAGAGGGGCTACAACAACTGTGTGTTTTAAAGAGCTGTTCAGCCGTGATGACAATTTCACTCAAATTATGAATTAAATGGCTGATTATGACTTCATAAACACTTATTTTTCTCTCTATTACTCAGACCCTGCTATGTTATGATATCGAGACACTTTAACACATTTCTTTGAAAAAAAAAATTTTTTAACGCTTGTATGGCAGACCCACCTATATATACACTTATTCCAATCTGATTAGCTTGTTTGGTAGCGCACCTCATAGAGCATTGACCTTAGGACTCAGAGGACTGCAGTTCAAAACCAGACAAGGACTCAAGCTGACATGTGACAACAGATACACAGAAGTGACACGAATTGACGTGGTTGCTTCAGAAAATGTGCTTTTCATTTCGCTTCTGCATTTTAAAACACTGTCGGTTAAGATTAAGTGTTGGTTAAGGGTAAGGATGTCTGTTTTGTTAAACTCTCATTTCTCTTTTCGGAAACTATTAGTTAAGTTTAGGGTAAAGTTTTAGGTTAGGGAGGTTCGTTTTATTAAAACCACCATCTAAAATTCACCTTAAAAACCTTATCTAATTACAACCTCATTTTGCTCGGTTTTGGCGCCCCCTGCTGGACATTTCACTTGAAAAGTGCAGCCAAACATGTTGTGAAGCACGTAATTTCAGTTTTGCAAAAACATGGCAATGCTCATGTAAATGTCATGAGACCAGGCTGTAAGCAGAATATTGTTATTGGTCATCATTTCCAATTAAGCTGTAATTTTGCCAAATTATGCAAAAATATGTTGTATTTATGGTTACATGTAAATTACATACAAGTAATTCATACTGAAAAATGCAACGTATTATTTAAAAATACACTAACAGCAGCTATATGAATTCCTTTGCATTGCATTTAATTTTAATTCTACTTCCTTATATTGACATTCACATTACAATTCTGCATCATGTTTTCTACCTCAATTTAAATTCAAATTCAGGGAATTGAAAAGGCATTCAAATATTCTGCATGCTGCACAACCCTGATCTCTTGATCCCTGATCTCTTTTTTTGACTTCTATGACTAGCCTATGTGCTCTCCACAAAAAAGCATGACCTTTTCAGTATGCTGTCCTGTCTCTGGCTCTCCCAGCAGGGCTAATGAGACTGAGGAGCTGGCTAGGTTTGTGGAAGGTTTAGGAGGAGCTCTTCAGTTCCATGGTTCAACTGTCTGGGGCATCAAGGCCAGCACCCCATCTGCCCTTATCCTGGATAACTGCTCTGCTTTGCTTTGTCACTTTTCCACTTCCACTCACCCTGGATCCCAGCCAAGCAATTTAATCCAATTCTTAGGTTCAAGTCTTGATTCTGCTCTGAATCAGTGATGCGGTAAATGCAGTTGCAGTCATTTTTACCATGCTATAAGCTCAGGGAGAGAAATTGAGTGAAGAAACACAATCGTATGGGTCCTTGACTGACAAGACTGATAAACATATTCATTCTTGATTCATGTGTAACAGCTTTACTTTTTTATTTAGACATACATCCTGATCATTGAATGATGCTTCCTTTGGTTAGCTGGATAAATTTAATGATAACTTGATATAATCCAAGATTTTTCAGATCTTCGAAAAAAGCTTAAAGTTTAGCTGGCTGATCACCTTTTATAAGCCTCAAATAAAGCCTTAGTTATAAATTAATCCTTAGAATAGGGTAGGACTAGTCCATGGACTGCCAACATATTGTTCAGTGACAGTCTGATGTAATGTAGGGCTGGGTGAAATGGCAAAAAATATTATCACAATATTTGTTTTCATATTGTTCAATAACAATATTCATCACGATATACATTTCTTACCATTACTGCTGGAGGAAATGCATTCCACATGTTTGTTAGAACTCAAGAATTAACGTTTACAAGTAAACTCCAGAGGGTGAGGTACCTTTAAAGTGTACTCAGTTTAGGATTTAATCCTACATAAGTGTGTGTGACCTCTCTACTCTGAAGTTTCGCCAATTTCATTATCTTCAGCTGACGTTTGACTCTACTGAATGACTTTCTTTTGACGCTCCACCAGGGGTGCCATAACGTGGGGGAAGATTAGGATGATTCTAAGGGCCCTGGACAGGCAAGAGGCCCAGCAGAGCCCCCAAAGACTTTTTTTGCATGATTTTGTTATAAATGGTCACTTTGCACTGGTTAGCTAAAATGAAGACTGTTCTTTCTTAATAATAATAAAAGATGATCTAGTGTGTGGGATGACTGGTATCCCCCTTAAGATGTTCAGTGGTTTATCCCAAAAGCGTTTTTAAGCGTTAAATGCGCTCCCCATCTGTACAGCGCATGGCACGCTTGTAAACCAGGCTTGACTGGATCATTAGTGGACGTGTCAGCGCTATGGATCATGAAAAAACATTTAACTAAATAGTACATAAATAAACATAAATAAACAACAATGGTGTTGATGTCGGAGTTGCTGTTGTGTTCCATCAATAGCTGAATTGCATTGTCAGTGCTGTCTTGTTCGGTACACAACGAACGAAATCATATTAGCCGGATAGATAGCTAGCGGCTACCAAGCCTCAATACCAGTTTTCATGACAGCAAGGCTATGTAGCCATTAGCCTGCTAATACTTCCTAACTGGCTGATTTCATGGCTGTGATTCAGTTTTTGTGCATATAACTTTGCCGAACTTTTTGCGTTTTAGCAAGACATACCTGATCTGAACATCTAGATGTAGATCATAGGCAAAATATCGGAAAGTACTCAAAAGTTTATCATCAATATCATTTATGATATTTTTACATATCGATGTTGTTTTATCACCCAGTCCTAGAATGATGCATAGGCTATTGAATAGACTATTGACAATTAAAAGATCAGATTTCCTAGCTGCTACGCAACTTCCGGGAATCAGGGTACACAGGTTTTTACCAGTGTAATGGAAAACAAAATTTTATTTGAAAGATACCAGGTTAAACCATGCAAACTGATCACTGTGAATTCGTCAACAGAAGGTTGAAAGTTCTTCTGTTGAAATCAGTCTGTGCATACCAAAATTTGAATCACTGCCCCAGTGGCCGAAGCTGGAAGTGTGTGGATGTGTGTGAGCTCCAGTTTCTGAGTGAAATGTCCACAAAGTGGTGCCAAAAACAAGTTGTATTTTTAGTTGTAAATGCTATATTGTCAAAAAGAATGCATATTTTATTAACTATAATAAATATTTTTAAAAAAGAAATTTTATTGTGAAAATCAGTAGCTTTTTTTCCCACTTTGGTCTATTATGGTGGTATGACCAATTTCAGATTTGCCTGTCTCTAAATGGAACATAAAAGAAAATGAACTATGTCATTTTATTTACTTGTCGGTCAGACAGTAAATCAATGTGGGATTCTTGGACAGAATAAGCTGCAAAGTGGACCAGATTTTATACCAATGAAGCACAACAGTCGGGTTCTTGAAGTAAAAATCATGGTCATTGTCCATGAGCGAATTGATTTTTAAAGATAACTTTTAACTTTAACTTATAACAGACCTACTGAGAGCTCCCAGGTTGTTAATCGATGGCTCTGTTGAAGCCATCTTTCTGCATTATTTCAACTTTATAAAAAAAAAAAAAAAAACTTGTTTAATAGCATAAAACCTGGAGAAGAACTACACTGCCTGTGAATCCTAAAAAGAGAAAAGGTCCACCAGTCAGAGAATCAGGGCCAACAAAGTACACCAAAAGAGCTCTGCAGCGACCGCCCACTCCCATGATGTACTGTGAATGATGCAATTTAGTCTAAATTCCGTAAATATTTATAAATATATCTAAATATTTTACAGTAATCTTCTTATAATCTATACTTATAAACAATAACTTTAAATCAAAAGTACACAGTCTTGTATCTTTGTCTTTTAGTTCGACTTTGAAATACTTCACCTCATTGCTGGTTGGTTTGGTTCATGGCTTAGAACTCTTTTATGAAGGATTTTATAAAAATCCCTATGGAAAAAATGAATGGGAAAAATATGTTCAAAATCAACACGGCTGAAAAAGTAATCGGGCACTGTCGCACTATACAGTCAAAAGTCTGGCTATATGAGACTATGGTGTGACTAGGTAGATCTGAAATGCAACTGAGAAGGTTTCCTCATTTCTCTCTGTCATGTATTTGCAAACGATACGCTTGGACCATATGGGTGAGTTGCTGCCATGGTACAACATGGCACCTTCACATTACAGCAGCACTCAATCGCTCTGGCAGATGAGCATCGCTGGCACTCGCTCTGTCTCCATGGCGACAGTGAGGCAGCTTCACATGACTTTTCTGAACCTTGTCTTTATTAAAACACAGATGACAACACTTCTTTCAAAATGAGCTGTCAATCTTTTCGCTGCGGGGCCTCTGTACCGAGGGTCATCCTAATGAAGAGAGTGCTGCTATATTTAGGCATCTCTGAATGTGACACTGAGAAACAGAGAACCCCTCAACAACATGAGGGTGAGGAAATTAGGACAGAATTTTCATTTTTGTGTGAACTATTCCAATTCTTCTTAGTATTATTTTATTCATACCTGAAGCATGTGTTCTCCAGTGCTGACTGCAATGAAGGAAACTGCAGAGTATTAGCTTTCTCACAGGTTAGTGGTCGCATAGATTTTTGTTTTACATTAACAAGCTGAAATTAGCAAATTACACGTATTGTTTTATTTCTTTGGTGAAAGGTGTTTGTGTAAAAAGCCTCCTTCTTAGTTCTGCTTGGTTTCACTGCCTTCAGTCAAGATGTGTCATTAAAATCAATTTGGACAGCTGCTACATGATCCAGATGACACATTGATCAATGTATTGATCACAGGAGTCAAAGCAGGTGTTGTTTTCCATGTAGTGTCTTACATTTCTCTGCTGATAGACATCTCTTTCACAATAAGCCCAGCAGGGCTGAACTTCAACGGGGCTGAACAGCTTACGTTCCCACCAACAAAGATGACATTAACAAAATGGCTTTAAACAGTTCTTGGACTCTCATTCATTGGCTTTGTAATTGTGTTTGGGCTACTTCAATAAATTGAACGTTTAGTGGTCTCGTAACTTCCCTGCTGAATTTCCATGCTGGTCTAAGCTGGTTTATGATGGTTTAATGCTGGTCTAGCTGGTGGACCATGGATTTTTGAGCCCCTAAAAGACAAGAAAGAACAAACCCCAATTCCGAACAGTATGAAAAATGCTAATAAAAACAAAAATGAGTGATTTGTAAATTATTATCACCCTTTGCTATATTGAAAGCTCTACAACTACACATTATATGATGTTTAAGCCTGTGAATTTCATTGTGTGTTTTTTTTTTTTTTTTTTAATGTACAGTAATTTCAAATCAGATAATTGCAACACGCTCCAAAAACGTTGGGACAGCTGAGTGTTTACCACTGTGAAACATCACCATTTCTCCTAATAATACTTATTAAGCATTTGGGCACTGAAGACACAAGTTTGTTAAGTTTAGAAAGTGGAATTTTCCCCCATTCATCCATTATGCAGGTCTTCAGCTGCACAATTGTACGGGATCTTCGTTGCTGGATGGTGTGCTTAATAATGCACCACACATTCTCAATTGGAGACAGGTCAGGACTGCAGGCAGGCCAATCTAGTACCCACACTCTCTGCTTACACAGTTGTCCTGCTGGAAAATGCAGGGGCGTCCCTGGAAAAGACGGTGCTGGATGGCAGTATATGTTGCTCCAAAATTTGTTCATATCTGTCTGCATTCATGGTGTTCTCACAGCTGTGCGAGATACTCATGCCATGGGCACTGACACATCCCTGGCCCATACAGGCACTGGCTTTTGGACCTGATGCTAATAACAGCTTGGATGGTCCTTTTCCTCTTTGGCCCGGATAACATGATGGCTGTGTTTTTCAAAAACTTTTTAAATGTGGACTCTTCGGACCAAAAAAACACAGTTCCACTGTTCTACTTTCCATCTAAGATGAGACCGAGACCAGAGAAGTCAGCAGCACTTCTGGACAGTGTTGATGTAGGGCTTCTGCTTTGCATAGTAAAGTCTTCATTTGCATCTGTGGATGCAGCGGCGAATGGTGTTGACTAACAAAGGTTTACTAAAGTAATCCCAAGCCCATGTTCATGATATCCACTACAGATTAAATTTTTTAGACAGTGACATCTGAGGGATCAGAGATCACATGCATTCAGAAGTGGTTTTCGTCTTGCCCTTTACGCACCGAGATTTAACCATATTCCTTGAATCTTTTAACTATATTGTGCATTGTAGAGGGTGAAATGCCCAAAATCTGTTCAGTTTGTCTTTGGGGAACATTGTTTGTATGGGCTCAAAGTGCTGGATTATTTGCTGAAGCATCTGTTGGCAAATTGACAGGTCTTGAATGATCCTTGCTCTTGAAGGACTAGACTGTTTTGGAGGCTCCTTATACAGTATACAGTACTATGACACAATTGCCTCACCTGTTTAACATCTCCTGTTTCACATCACCTTGTTATTTTAACTCGTCAAATTGTTATTAGTTTTAAATTGCCCCGTCACAATTTTTTTGGAGCGTGTTGCAAACATCTGATTTGAAATGACTGTACATTTTCAAAAAACAAAACAAAAAAACAATTAGATTCACAAGGTAAAACATCATATTATGTGTAGTTGTGGTGCTTTCAATATAGCAAAGGGTGAATATAATTTACAAATCACAACTTTATGTTTTATTAGCATTTTTCATACTGTCCCAACTTTTCGGAATTGGGGTTGTAATATAAAAGTTGTCCAAACAACTTGTGCACGATATTCTAAGTCTCCTGAAGACATATGATAGCTTTGTGTGAGGAACAGACAACAATTTAAGTTGTTCTTGACTGAAAATCTTCCCCTTAGCCACAGCCCTCAAATCTCATTTGGAAGCAATAAACCATTTCAAAGAGAAATTTGTTGGTTTGGGAAATGATGTCTTTGTTCTGAGAACATTTCCTGTTAATTGTCACCCATTTAAAACAACAGTGGGAGGCGCTTCATTGATAGTGACTTACATCAGTAATGTTATCAGTAATTAAAATTCAGATCATGTTGTTCAGTGACTGGATGCTTTCTAGATGCATTTCTTGATTCCAGTTATTCAAAGTGCCACTGGTTCTGGCATGTTTCATAGCCAATCGTGTTGCACAAAGTTGAAATATGTGGATATGAGCATGAGATTTGAAAGCAGCAGGGATTATCAGTGAGTAATGACTGAACTAAATTTGGTCTGTTCCTCACACTTAGCTATTGAATGACTTCAGAAGAATGTAAATACAGTGCACAATTCATATGGACTATTCTTATGATATTTTCATTTCAATTTTGTCTTTTTAGAGCTCAACAGCACCCATCCCCATTCACTTTCATTTTATGGGAAAGAGCTACATGAAAATGCCTTTTGTGTTCCAGGGGAATAAAGTAATGCATATTTGAAATGACACGAGGGTGAGTAAATGATGAAAGGCTTTTCATTTTTGGGTGAACTATCCCTTTAATGTCTGCCCATTTTCATTAGTTTCAGTTGAGTAACAGGTACATCTATGGCAGCATTTCCTTTTTGGAACTCGCCTTTATTCACTGCTATTCTTAGCAGGTATAAGATGGTGCTAGTGTGCAGTGTGAGGTAGAAAGAGCATCTCCGACTCTGTAAGCTCTGACTCATCCTTCCACAGCTCCAACCCTGCTCTCCTGGTGAGCCTTGCACTCCCAAAAACAGCTCAGGCACAGGTGGACAGCAACTTTGACCCTGCTATAAATGTGCAAAGCTCCCAAACAACTGTCCCAACTGTCCCCCAAAACTGAAACTCAGTAGTAAAGTAATTCTCTGATTTCATAAGGGATCTGCAACATTTACAAAGTCAGATCCCATTGTTTACGTGTTCAATCGTTCAAATCATTGCTTGTTGTTGTTGTGAGTCATTCTGCTCTGTTCCCTGTTGAGTTGACTCAGGGCTCAGCACATTGTTGGAAATATTTGTGGTCTAAAAAGCTGAAATTCACTCTCATTATGTGTGTAATCATACGTCCCTGAGAGTTATTGGTTAGCAGCCAGCCAATGACATTTTCTTTGACGTCATCTTGATTAGTTGAACTCTCTTTGTGAGACCTCTGTTTTCACTGGCATCACTGTCTGTCTCCAGTCTCAGAATCGTTGTGATGATCTTGGAAGCTGTTATGGAGCATTTATTCCCCCTTACCCTCTTTTAACCCTCCATCTCCTCCTATTCCCTTTATATGTTAACACAGTTATGAGCTTCCAACAAACACAAATAATCTCAATGACCGACTCTATGTTAAAAATGTGTTCTTCTCATGAGAGATGTGAGAAGATCAATCACAATGTATTGGCAATGATTTTACTGATGATATAGAATTGAGCAACATCATAAATATCTTATACCAGGGGTCTGATGAATGCTTGATTCTGATTGGTTGACTCAGTCTGACCACGTCCAGCTCTCTGTGGTCAATACCCAGTCTGTCCAGTGTCTAGCGTCCGGCATCCAACCTGACCCCTGTCCAGCGGCCGCCATCCAACCTGACCCCTGTCCAATGGCCACCACCCAGACTGACCCCTTTCCAGTGGCCGCTACCCAGATTGACCCCTACCCAGTGGCCACTGGTCAGTCGTTCCTGTTTCCAGTCAGATCCTGTTTATGTATTTTCCTGTTTTTTGTTTTGTTTGTTTCCTCTCCCCCATAAGAGTTTTATTTTGCTTGTTTGTTTTCTGTTGTTTAATAAAATCATTTATTTTTCACTCATTCCTGCATTTGGGTCTTCACGTATTCCATGACAGAAGAGCATCCTTGCACTCCCTCTCTCTTTCTCTTTTGCTCTCACTCTTGTCTCACACACACTCATATGCTGACACACATACATACATGTGCACACACATGCGCGTACACAGACAAACACACGCACATAGAGACTCGAGTCGCATCCAACAAACTGTATTTGTTTTGTTGTACAAAACAAATCCAGATGGGACCTGTAATAAGCTGTATTTACATGACTCGCTGGAATGAAGCATCAGCGTTTCCTTCTTACCGGACAGTTCGGATGAAGTATCATTTATGTGCACAGTGTCAGCGCTCAGAGCAAAGCAAGACATTCTCAGCAGCACTTTTCATGTGGAGCTCAAAGCGGCACGAATCATGTAAATGTGGCTTCACGATTGCTGTTGCAAAGTGGATAGCCACAATTAATTATGGGATTAATCACAATTAATTAATTAATAAATACCATAGAAGGATGTCACACAAGCAGAAAGGTGTATCATGCCACCTAGTGTACTGGAATAAAATTGCTTTTCGTTAAGAGCCACCTATTGTTCGGAAGTGAATTTGCTTTTCATATAGCCTAAGAAAAAAGTGTCTCTGCCTTGGTGTGAAAAGACCTTTCACCTGCAGTTTGCCTCGCAAATTTGTCTAGGATTGTGTAAATAGGAATTTAGAAAGACGAGATAGCTCTTTAACTTTTTGCTTTATCATGTTGCATCTTGTTAGGACATTGTCTAAAACAATGCCTTAAAAGATATTTAAACCAATGAGGAGTGGGATTTATTGGTTAACATTAACCAATAGCCTGTGCAGCCTAGATGACATCAGATGAAAAAGAACGTATTTTCAGAGGCGGAGCACTTTATTACATTTAATGAAAGATTGCAAAGACAAACATTTTCTATCTTTAAAATTTGCACAATAAGACTAGGAAGTTGTATTTAGAAGGTAAATTGGCAGGGGTTAAATTGGGATTTTTGAGTAGGGGGAACCCTAGCACTTGTAAATAGAGTCAATTTTGATTGACCATAACCCTCCCTAACCCACATTGAGTAAATGTTACTGTTCAGCATAAGGACAAGATTTTTGAAGGCACTGGATTTAAGAATGTGCTTGAAGTGGAGCTGCGACCTGGAAAATTGACTCAAGAACAATGTCACAACCAAGCACAAAAACACTCACAGGTGCTAAATATAGCGCTCCAAGTGACAACGAGCAAGAGATCCGTCAAACAGAATGAATCACTGCAAAGCAGCAGTCTGTCTGGCAGGCAGCACTGGCTCCATAAGACTGTGATCACATTAACAGACCTGGTCATGGCAACTGAGGCCGCTGACAAACACAACATGATAAGCTTCATTTTTCTCATTAATGATGTGAAAATTAAACTATTGCTGGAAAATAGTGCAAAGCTGTGAGTCATAAAATGAAGCTAGAAGCCTCAGAGCATGTTTAGAAATGGGTGTTGCTTCAACTATGGGCACCTTTGGCCCTGTGGACTGTATAACAGCCTTAAAACACACTTTTCAAACTCACTAGTTTATTTAATTTGTATGCAAATTATATCAAAAAGTGTATATCCGTGCATCACATGAGAATTGTCATTTTTGTGTTTTCTCACGATCAAATGTTATTTCCACTACATTTATTTTGTGATGGAAATTATATTTTAAACATTTTTGGAATAAAATTGCAGACACCTTTGTCTTGTTAAGACTATTTTCATAGCTAGTATATTATTTTTCCTAAATACAACTTGTAACGAGGCAGATGTGGAATGAGGATCTAAATGCAGCTTTTAATGGAAACCAAAGATAAACAAAGTAACTCAGAATAAAATGAAACGAAACGAAAACACAGGAAACCAAGCACAGAACATAACAACACATGAAGACTGACAAAGAAACCAGGGGAAACAAGGGCTTAAATACACATGGGCAAACAAGGAAACGAGGAACACCTGGGGAAACAATCAGAGGAAAACCAATCATAAAATGAAACTACAAAAGGACTACAAACTGACTACAAACTAACAGGAAACAGGAACTAAACAAGAATTTCAACATAAGTCAACACAGAAACAGGGAATATATGTCACAACTAAATAATACAGTATTTTCACACTTTTTGCATGATTTGCATTAATATCAAGACAAGCATCTTCTTCACTGACACTGTTGTTTTCTTGGTAAACAATTACACCAACATTTGAAAAATAAAAATATTAAGGGAAAATTATGTTCTTGGAAGAACTGTCCGGTAAGAAGGAAACACTGATGCTTCATTCCAGCGAGTCATGTAAATACAGCTTATTATAGATCCCATCTGGATTTGTTTTGTACAACAAAACAAATACGGTTTGTTGGATGCGACTCGAGTCTCTATGTGCGTGTGTTTGTCTGTGTACGCGCATGTGTGTGCACACGTATGTATGTGTGTCAGCATATGAGTGTGAGACGAGAGTGAGAGCAAAAGAGAAAGAGAGAGGGAGCGCGAGGATGCTCTTCTGTCATGGAATACGTCAGAAATGAAGACCCAAATGCAGGAATGAGTGAAAAATAAATGATTTTATTTGATATTTTTTCTGTCAAAATTTAGATACATTATTTTCACTCAATAATAGTTTGTTTATTTAACTGTTTGTTTAGATTATCATTGTTTTTTATTAATCAATGTTTTATCATTGTTTAAAATGAATGATGTGCAGATTCATTAATCAAATTAACCACAATTAATCACATACATTACTATTTGCCGAATTCAATATACAATGAATATATAATTATAAATAATGTAATTTTATTGTTATATTGTTATATGTTAATAATTATGAATATAATATATATAATACATATAAATTCAGAAAAGTAAAATGCATTACATTATTGTTGCAGATGAGTAAAGCGTTGATTAGTCAATTCAAAAAGTGTCTTTATAAGACAACATATTGTTTATTTCCATATCATTGAACATAAGCCTATAATTGACCTACAGTCCACAGCAATACATTTTACAATTAAATTAGTCAATCCGTCTGAGATAAATTTATTATAAGGGCTTTTCTTAGGATGCATCTATGTACATCTTTGATTACATTATGTCATAAACAGCATTTTTAGGATGCTGTGTCAAGTTAAATGAATTTGAAACTGAGAAAAACAAGTTTTGAGACCTCTGCATTCGGAACTGCGCTCTGTCAAGCTGTGTTTCAACGCAAGTTCACGTCCTCATCTTGTGCTGTCTGTTGTCAGTAAGTGTGATTTGTTGCTTGTAAAGCTGGAGTTGTTCTTACTGTCCCCTGCTGACTGAGACTTGTAAATCATGAAGGTTGTACTTCAAGCTTGAATTGCAAGTGATGGTAGAAAAATTCCTTATTTTCATCCAGGGGCATGATTAATTGCATTAATTTGTTTAACGCATAATTTTGTATATTATTAATCGCAATGAATTAACGCGTTTATATATATATATATATATATATATATATATATAACGATTAAACTCTGCTCTCCTCCAATAGCTAGCATAGCTAAACAGTGACGCATTACTAAGAGGCGACGGTGACAGTGTCGCCAAGCGTGATTAGGGACCCTTGGGCTGAGCCAGCACTGGAGAGGTCTCATCAGTGGCAAGACTAGCGGGGTAACGGCGGCTACAATGACCGCGTTGTTTAAGCTGAATTTTGTTCACTTTTTGTGAACATGTTTGTGCCTTGTGCAGCCATTATGAGGTTTGTTAGTTGTATTGGGTCGTGGCAGACCTCTGGCATACCATACAATGGTGGCAAAAGCGCTGTCTTGGGAATGCGGAAGAAACTGCTCTACAGGGTTTATCCAGCATGCTTGCCTTGTGAATATACAACAAGGTCTTAAGTTCATGTTGTGACATGGCAGTTTTCCAGCTCATCACCAACAACAGTAAAAACAGGCATTGAAGTGACCTATGTCAGGCCACAAACTCATTCCTGGCTCGCAACAGCAGGGAAATCGAGATGGCTGCTTACGCAACCAGAAAAACTCTGTGTTGCAACATGATGACAATACTAAACCATCCTGTGTTACAGGGGAGGTGTCACACTTTCGTTCCGGTTTACAACTGCAGGGAAAGTGAGAAGTAAATTCCTGACCATTTTTAGCCAGGGGTGACATTCCACTAACACCAGGGTGCCCATAGACCTGCCAGTTTCTTGGGCAGAGATCTTGGTGACCGGAGTGCCAGTTCGTGGCATGCTGCTTTTAACATGCGCCTCAGTGCTGCTTGATATGGAGAAAAGGAGGCAAGTAAGGCTTGAGCCGGCGACAAAACCTTCAGAAAATCTCCATGCTCTGTATCACATCCTCTCCCATCTCTCTGATATGGTCCCTCAGGAGCCGAAGAGGAGCAAGCAGGAGAGGGGTGGGGCTTCGGCTTTCAGAACGAAAGCGTGCTGAGAATGGAGCGTGTTGAGTTTCATGTGTTTGCATTGAACGCAATCAATCTCAATGAGTGCCATGTCAGCGAGAGCTCAGCCCAGGCTATATACAGCACTTGTACTGAACAGATGAACCACTTAATACAGAGAAAAGGAGGCACGCAAGGCTTGAGCCTGCGACAAACCCTCCTAAAATCTCTGTGCTGTATATCCCATCCCCTCGGTTCTCACGCATTTGGTCCCTCGGGAGCCGCAGAGGATCAAGTGGCAGGATAGAGGAGTGGCTTCGGCTTTCACAATGAAAGTGAGCCTCTAGAGCCAAGCATCATGAGTTTCATGCGAACAGCACTCGTGCCCATCAGACAGAGGGATATATATCACTCCTTTGCTTGTGGAAATATTTGCAAGAGTAAGCAAAAAGCTTTTTTCATTTCATTCACTGAAAGAAAACATACAACTTCACATAATGCAAACAATACAATAACACAGATGTGTTTGAAGGATACGCTTTTCTGTGCTGAAGTACACCGGGAGAAGAAGGAGATCCACTCTCTGACCAGGTACAAATTAGAATAGTGAAGCATTGGTTTAGGGTTCCAGAGCATAATGTCTACGCGGCCCTAAAAAAGGAAAATTCGGATGGTGTGCTGCTGGGCTCCAGCTTATGCCCGAGATGACGCAAGCATAGGATGGAGCACCAAGTTTCACCAGCCAATCAAATTTGCGTGATGGTATAGGGTTTCAAGGTCACCTCCCTTGGGAGGAGCTCCAACAGCATCAGCTACTGACACAATGTCAAATGTACCAAATTGAAAGGGAACAGTGCTTAACGGTTTTGCTTGGTTATCTTAGTACAACTGCACCCTATGATTGGCGTTCAACTGGACTGCCTGACCATATACAGTATGAGGCAAGAGTACTGTCTAGTGATAGGAGGCATGTTAACATGGTAGGTGCCGGTGTGAGTGTTTCATACTCAATTTATCATCTGAGCCAATGAACTCCTCTACTTTAGCTAGAGACTCAACTCCCAGTCACCAACATACTAACACATTTACCATTTTCCGTTTTGTTGATTTGTTTGTCTTTTCTTTGTACTGGCTGTTGTAAAACTCTGAAAACATATCTACAACATCAAAGCCATAATATGATTGGCTTACAAGGTGCAACAATAGACATGTTGTCTATTGTTGATAATTATTCTATTTGCTATGACATAGACACAGCGATTGCCACCTCAACCTCTATAAGACAATTTCTGACACTGACACATGTTTTCAAGGTTCCTTTGAGATGGTCATTGAACTGGCATTTTTGACCTCCAGGGGCTCTGACTGCTGGCATTGAGAAGTAACTAGCTGTAGAGAATATGTCGAGGAAGTTGGTTTAAGGGCATACGAATGTGTCATCACAGCTTTCACCTTGCCAGAGTTCTTTTGATAATGATATGGTTATTGCATTGGAAAAGTAGCCTTTACTGGCTGGAATCGTTTGTGTAATGCAGCAGTCTAGAAAGGAAACATATTAATGGCTTGATTACTTTCTGATGTTAATGAATCATTTATCCTTGCATGTAATTGCTAATGATCTACCTATCTATGATATATCAAATATGACCAAAGGCTGAAAAATATTACAGTATAATTGTTTAAGCTATATTGCCCAGCTCTACACACTACATATGTTTTGTTAGGTGGGTCTGTATAAAATCTGATGAAATTGTGCTAGAACGCTAATAAACTCAGTTTTCACAATGAGGGCTTGACATAACCACTGCTTGGAGAAATGTGAGTTATAATAGGCTGTTGATTTCAGAGATATAAACATGCAGAGAGTAGAAGAATATGATTGGTTTCTCATCTCATTGACTGGCACTTCATATAAATATTCCTGAAACTGACTTTGACCCCATTTCAAAAATAACATCCTATGCTCGGTGTTTTCACACAAGTGGCCAATGACTCAGATGATGCTGAATCATTTGTGACATTTTCTGAAAACACCTACTTTCCTTAACAACATTTAGAAAAATTACTCATGGAATCAGCTTGCATTATACTCAATGGTGTTTCTGAGTTCCTATAAAGAATTTCTTATGAACCCCCTGGTAAAGTAGAACAATATGTGGCTATTTGTTCAGACCAGAGCTTTGCTAAATTTCTTATTTAGTTAAAGGTTTATCTAATGTCACCTTAACAAATTAAACAATTAATCTTTTTGGTAATGTCTTCAGCTGCAGTGCTTCATTATAACTGGTCTAGTTCTAAATGCTGATGCAGCACTATAATGCTGTGCATTAATACAAATTTTATTTGCATACAGTAGTGGCACTTTGAAGCTGAACCTTCTAAGTTGGAGTATTGATAGCTCTTATATATTCTTGATGGTATTTTTGATGAAATACAGTTGCTCTTTCATAGCTCAGGAGACTTATTGAAGTTTATCTCAGAGGTTTCTCTTAAGATTCCTTAAAAATAGAAACAAATGAGACATGTTGACATACAACATAGAAGGATAATAATTATATATATATATATATATATATATATATATATATATATATATATATATATATATATATATATATATATATAGAGCTACCTATAGAGGAAATATCATAGTGTATGATGCTCCACGACTCAAATCTGAAGTCATATGATGAGCAGCCAATGAAAATTGACCGCACGGGCAACAACACTTGACAAAGGAGAAACAGAGATGGCGAACAAGCGATCAAATTGGAGAAAACATGTAATGCCACTTACCTCCAAATCGCGTCGCAGACTCCGTCTTTCCACACAAGACAGCACCCAAATGCGCTCTGCCCGTTTCTTTTGACACTCGTAACAGAGAAGCTGCAGCATCAATGACAGCTATCCTATATATATATATATATATATATATATATATATATATATATATGTTTGTTTACATTTGTCACATGTCTCATAGAAGGGGGCATGTTTTTTCACGTGAGTTTGAGATCGGATTGACTTGACAGCCAGAGTGATGCGTTTAGTGTGTGATGGCCAGTTTTTGTCTGTATATATTTACATAATCGGTAAGTGTGTGATACCTATTTGTGTGTGTATTTTTAGATTCTGTTCATATTTTAGAAGTGTTGTAGTGTAATCCAGCCTAAAAGTGCTTCTCGTCATCCGAGCTAATGAAGAAATATACCGACTGATAAAAAACAAACTACATCTCAGAGTTTAAAGGCATTTTTGTGCTGATGTGTGAATGGTCGCAAATGGAAAAAAGAAGGAAACTGTTGCATGTGGTAATCCAACAGTTTTACTGCAATTTACCAGGCTGCATGTGTGAAAGAGGCTTATTATTGTGAATAGCATAGCTTAGATAATTTGATCTTGAAAGAATTTGATGAAAACTATTTAAGTTCATACTGAGATCTCTGACTTTTGATTGCAGACTTTGGATTCTTTTTAAATCTGACCACAGTTTGAGATATCTCTTTTGAAACAGGATGTTTCTCAGGAGACAATTTGAGAAGCAGGAGACTTGAGCAAAAGTCTATTTTTTTATCACCATGAAATCTTGTTGCTGTCTAAGAGAAACAATTGAGATATTAAGGAGATCTTGTTTTTTTATTTTTCTTTCCAATTGGTTTACTTAAAGGTGCAGTATGTAAGATTCAGAAACCCTTGTTATTAATGACACCTGTGGCCGTTAAGGGAACTGCAGCCTGTTGCTCGTGATCACACGCGCACGCACTCTATAGGGACGAGAGCGAGCATGACAAAAACAAAGAGACTGAACGTGATTCATGCTGACAGATAAGGTAGCATAATTAAAATTACAGAGTTATGATTGTTTTACTACAAACTTCGAGACTGTATATTATATTTGACTCTCCAGTGCTGGAACAGGGCTAAAACAAAGTGTGGATATAGGTCTGACTATGCGAGATTGTAGTTTGAAGTAATCGCTTTTCTTTGCATGATACATTGACTGCATTTATAAGATAGCCTATGTTAGCGTTAGCTAGCTAGCCAGCTTTATCATAGCTGTTAGCTAAATTTGGTGTATGATGACAGAAGCTGTTTATAAAATAGTACATTATAAATATGTTGACACAATTCAATATTGATGTGATTCCATCACAACTGTCATTTTGATATATCGATGCGCTGTTGTTTTATAATAATAGAATGTATATATTTTCTGTATAACCAAGTTACGTTACACTTATGAATGGGTCTTTTTGCATTATCTTGAACATTGTCTAGCATTCATTTCACGTGTTATTGTAGTTTACCTTGCTGAATAATTACAGATGAACACTGATTATGACAGTTACTGTGAATCACCATACCTGACTTTTAGTATAAAGAGAAGATCGTTGAAATTATTTGAAAGTTACGAAGCAAGGTAGCTTGCAATTCGTCAGCGTTAGCAGGCAAGGTTAAGTTAACTAAAATTACAGAGATCAATCCTTATGGCACTGTATTTCACATGCTTTACAGTTATGTAAGCTTACCTGTCCAATAAGAAGAACGCCAATTCTTCAGGGTTGGTTTTGATCCCCAAAACCGGTTTTGATCCCCAAAACCGAATGAAGGTCCCTCCAGGAATCAAATGTCCTGCCGATGTTTCGACCATGATCACGTTCCCGCTTAGCCAGACGGGATTCAGTCGATAAATGTTTGTTTTTTTTTTGGCTTACTCTGAGTTTGTGTAGGTGTCGGTGTTGTGTTTGGAGCTGGACGTTTGCTGGATTCCATCTCTAAGATAACGTTACCTAGTCTTACAGACCATCTGTTGACACTGTTAAATAAGGATGCATTGAGGCAAAGCTCTCGGGAGCGCGCAAAACATCACATCCTTTGGACTTTCCCGGCAAAAGCGACCCGCTCCCTTCGCATGAAAATCAGTCAACAGGCTTTAATAGGCAACCTAGGAAGTCTGGGAAGGGCTCATTTTTTAAGTTGCGTTACAAGCCGTTCACACATTAGCAAAAAAAGAGGAGAATATTACATTAAAAATGTTACATATTGCACCTTTAAGACTTTGATGCAGTATTGTTTAGAGAATTGTTTATGTGCATTGTACATTTAAATGCATTCTTCCATGCACAAGATGATTAAAAGTTCTAAGAGTGAATGACAATTTTAAGTTTTTCTGGTCTTCTGTTTTCTATGCCACAAAACTCTGTTGCACTGTATGAAGCAATTTTCTGTGATTAAAGTCTGTTATATTGCATGCTTTAGCAGGCAGTTTGATGAAGATATGAGGTATTTTTGTCCATACAATGCAAGTCAATAAGGTCCATCACTCTCAAGCTCCAAAAAGGACATAAAGGCAGCATAAAGATAATCCATACAACTCTAGTGGTTTAATCCATGTCTTCTGAAACAAAATGATCAGTTTTAGGTGAGAAACAGACCAAAATGTACTGTAACTCCTTTTTCAATATAAAACTTGCCAACTGCAGTTTCTTTGGGGCGATAATGATTTTAAGCTCAATTACACTTCCTCATGCTTCACACATGTGCAGAGCATGTGCAAAGCGCATGTACATGCACAGAGCAAAAGTGTTAGACTTGCAGTGTATGGACAAAAACAACTGATAAGAGGGTAAACTATTCCTTTAAGGAGAGATAACAAAGACAGCAATGTGACTAGTTCTAACTCTTAAGTATATTAGAAATGTGTGCTTGTGCTTAAACTTTGTGCAACTGACATGAGTGATACCTCAAATTGTATGGCTTGTTGAGGAGAGGTGTGCTATTACTTTTGAAGCAATTGGGGAATAAACTCAGATAGACTTACACTGAAGGAGGGTTCCATACCAAACCCAGGACTCTTTTGACTTGGGCCAGTAAGCAACTGTCTAGCAACATCCTAGCAACGGCATAGCAACATGCTAAACACCACTCAGAACACCTTAGCATTGCATAGTAATACCCTGACAACCACCCACTAAACACTAGCAACTGCATAACAACATGCTGAAAACCATGTAAAATTCCCCTGTGGTTGTGAGTTTTGTACGGTCAAGCATCGCTCATCGGAACCAGTTCTGTCTGATTCCCATTCCTAGTACCGTGTTCTCTGCAAAGCTGTTAATCCACAGATCTGTAGTCCTGCTGGGGTGGTATGGGTCTGGCACAATCAAACACTTCACACTGCAGAGGTGCAACATGCACACTGGCTAAATGAAGCATCATCCTGGACCACGTACGAAAACAACAGCAGCTCACTCCCATAGTGAGAAACCCTTTAGCACAAACACACTCACTCACATGCTAAATCTTGGCAAACACATCCACGGCCAGTTGACATATGTGCGGAGAGACAGAGCTGCCAAAATGAAGATCCATTTCACCTCACACACTCTCTCTCATTCCAAACTGCATTTCATCTGATTACAGCTCACTCACTGTAACCTTACACCCTTTTTTCAGCTCAGCTCTTCACACTTTACACATTATACTGCTAGTGTATCATGTATAAAGGGTTAGTTCACCCCCAAAAAAATTTAAAATGAGAAATTTGCTGCTCTCTACCATGCAATGGAGCTAGATAGGTATTGGAGCTATCAAGTGCCAAAAAGGACAAACAAGCACCATAAAAGCATAATCAATTCTTCTAAGTCCTTTTGTGCTCATAGGGTTTCAAAAGACAAGATGGTGAGTAAATGAAGATGGTATTTTCATGCTTGGGTGAACTACTGTATCCCTTTAATGAGTCATTTGGGGTAAATTTAGATGCCGAAGCAAATACTATGTGATTGCATCAACGTGATTAGACATGTTGGCAGGGGATGTTGCTTGGGTTTATGTCAAGATGCTGCAGCCCACAAACATGACTGAATGTTGAACCTTGTAGACTGAATCAGCCCATTGCGGTAATGACTAGCGCTGTGCTTACGGTTTCAACAACGTGCACAGATGGAAGATTCGTCCTCCCTCCCATCTGTAATTAACCTCAAAGTAATTAACTTCTATTTCTCACTCATGTCTTCTGAAATCCCTGTCTCCACCCTTCTCGCCCACAACCTTCACTCTATCACTCACACCTGAAAGGTTACCCAAACACCGGCTGACATTTAGTTTCTGACCACAGCGCAACAAAAGGTTGCCTTACAATACGTTTTATATCGCAGTGACAACAAGATGTACACTGTCTAAATGCCAGGTTAGCAGTTGATCTTAATGAGGACCATGCTTTATGATTGAAAGTTATTTGCATTACTACATATGGAAATCATACGGAATTGAATGATTTTGGTTCCAATTTTTATTTCACTTAATGATTCTGGTTCCTTAACTATTCAATTTATGATTCTTAGTACTTTTTAGGAAGCACTAAAAACCTGAAATGGATCTCAATTACACAGTACAATATTCTATCATTTGCTTCATGAGTTCAGTTGTTCATATGGTCATGGAGCGTATTAAGGTAAACGGATTTGGCTTGCGGTCCATAACAGAGGGGCTCGAGCACAGTACTGGGCTTGATTTCTAATATCCCCCACATTCATTTCTTTCAGCCATTTTGTGCATATTTTTTGCCTTCATTGAACTGCATTATATGCATCGGCATTGTTTCACATGTCCGCGTTCGCTAAGCCAGTGTTTTCACACTTTTTACGAATAAAAAGTCCCACGGCACACCTCTATCCCACTATCCCACATAACCATCGTCAATAGTTTACCTTTTCAAGAACTTGTCCATGTTTTCTGTCCATCTTAGTAGCGTGTTTATTCGTAAAGTTTGAAATTTGGCTATGCAGAAAATGCAAATCACGTAGGCATGCTGTGTAATGAGGTCACAGGTGGCAAGAGCACTAAATGGGTAATGAAAAAACAAGCATATTATTTTTTAATTAAAATACTCTGATAGTGAGATTGAACTTTCTTTCCCGGTATCTTTTTATCAGGATCTTATCTGATCTTATCTGATTAAAATACAGTCTTCTGAAGACAAGCAAAGCATTTTTTCTACAATCAGAGGGCATTAGAAAAGATTTTACACAGAAGGAAAGTTCCATTGTATCCATAGTTTTAACTGTGCAATAAGATCATAGTAAACAAAGTTAAAGTAAAACCATGATTAGCAGTAACCATAAAACAAATTATGGAATTATTGAAATTTTTCGGAAAAAAATAAATAAAACAAATGCTGAAGTGAAATTGTATTCCCTCACTACACCGATATATTGATATAAGTTCATGGTATATATTTTTTAATATCTATGACCATTTCTGTCTGTTCATTGTGCAAATTTCTCCTTTATTCATTTTCAATGCTGTTTAGAATGTTGGGGCCATTTAATACGATTTTAAACTAGTTTAATCATCATCACATTATGGGCTTTCATAGAGGTTTTAAACAAATAATCAATGCCGAATTCGTGACCCAGCCCGTGCTTCTCGCAGCGCTTTTTATGATGATCTGAGCGCTCGAGACTGGTCCACATGCACGTCTGCGCTGATCTGTCCATTGAGCAGCGCTGACTGATCCGGTTAAAGCTGTTTCCTTTCGCGTTTGGAACATCTGCCGTTTGATATGTCTCATACGGAACAAAAAACAATAATGCACAATCAGAGAGTCAGCCAACTTTGTAGTTGCACCAGTGTGACCTCTTGCAATATTTAATCGTATTGTTAGGAAAAATGGTCGCAAAATTAGTCTCAGTCTGGAGCCCTGATTTATTTTGTGGAATCTTATAATTTTCCACGGCACACCTGACAATATTTCACGGCACACTAGTGTGCCACGGCACAGTGGTTGGGAAACACTGCGCTAAGCGGAAGTCATCATAGCTGGGTAAACGCAACTATGGTCGCTGCTGAGGTTTATGTGTTTTCACAGTCCTTAAAAGTTTTGCCTGCATTTATGTTTGGAGAATTTAACCGCATCGTCCATCAATGGTTAAATCTAAACTCAACAAAGACAAAGATTACAAGTTGTTTTTCGAGGGTTATCTGCACGAATACGGTAAGTCTAAAAAAATTATTATTATTGAGAGGTTGTGCATTGAATCTGCAGGAACATATTTATGTATTAAAGGAACGATCTACAAATCTGTTGCCATAAATTGCAAAAGTGCAAAAAAAGGGCACAGTTAACAAATCTGTGAGTTGTTGAAACTAATACCTGATGAGGGCAACGCAGGATGTGAAGAAGCGGAGAGACCCATGTCGCGCTCCATCTGACTTCTAACCCTATCAAACACACTCTTGTGTCGGTTGTGATGAGTAATAATTCCATTAAAACCATGAAGGTACAAGATTTCAAAGCGTTTCACAATTTTAAAAAACTTTGAGCGACTGCTGTAAGTCGTCATCTTGAAAATCCAGAGACAAAAGTGCTACTTCGTTTAATAACGAAGTTATCTTTTTCGCATTTAATTGCCAGAACCCACAGAGCTCGAACAGTCCGGCATCTTTTGGAAATTCATGGAAACACAAATCCAGACGTTTTCTTTTAGAGTTTGTGCAAATAGCAACACTGTAGTGGCACTGGTTATTACTGTTCCGCCCAGTCGCCTCCATAGTTTACCCAACTATGACGACTTCCTTTTTGCGAATGCGGAAGTGTGAAAAGGGTCCATTGGTTCCAATTCCAGAACCGATTCCAAGGCAAGGCAAGTTTATTTATATAGCACATTTCATACACAATGGCAATTCAAAGCACTTTACATATAAATTTTAAAGAAAATACAAGATACAAAAAATTAAGAACATGAAATAAGAATAAAAATAATACACACATTGAGAAAAAGTTATATAAAAATAAAATAAAAAGAATAAAATAGAATAATTAAAATGAAAGAAAGACAAAAGCAAAATGATTCAGTGAAATCAATAAGTGCAGCACAATGCTCAGTCAGAAAATACACAGCTAAACAGAAGTGTTTTCAGGCTGGATTTAAATGTGGCTACTGTTGGGGCACATCTAACCTCTTCCGGAAGCTGGTTCTAGCTGCGGGTGGCATAATAGCTAAACGCTGTCTCACCTTGTTTTGAGTGAACCCTCTGTATGTCTAACTGACTTGATTCCAGTGATCTGAGAGGTCTGTTAAGTTTATATTCAACAAGCATATCTGAAATGTATTTAGGTCCTAGGCTATTGAGTGATTTATAAATGAGTAATAGTACTTTAAAATCAATTCTAAATGTAACTGGAAGCTAGTGTAAAGACCTGAGGACTGGAGTAATATGCTCAAATATTTTGGTTCGGGTGAGAATTCTGGCAGCGGCATTCTGAATGAGCTGCATGTGTCTAATGTTCTTTCTGGGAAGGCCGGTTAGGAGTCCATTGCAGTAGTCTACCCTACTGGTGATGAATGCATGAACAAGTTTCTCTAAGTCTTGACTGGATACAAAACATCTAATTCTGGCTATATTAGATTTAGTTATTGCTTTGATGTGACTACTGAAACTAAGGTCTGACTCCAAAATGACACCAAGATTTCTTACTTGATTTTTTGTCTTCAGACCCTTGGAGTCAAGGTATGTAATCACCTTTGGAATTTCACCTTTGTTGCCAAATACAATGTCTTGTAATTTTATAACTGAAGGAAGTTTTGGCACATCCAACTGTTAATTTCATCAATGCACTGGCACAGAGAATCTATGGGGCTGTAGTCATTTGGCGATAGGGCTAGATAGATCTGGGTATCGTCTGCATAGCTATGGTATGCAATTTGTTTCTTTTTCATAATTTGGCCTAGTGGGAGCATATACAGGTTGAACAGGAGCTGTGCAAGAATTGAGCCTTGTGGGACTCCGCACGTCATGGATGTCCACTCAGATTCATAGTTGCCTGTATTCACATAGTAACCCCTACCTTCTAGATATGACCTGAACCAGCTGAGGACCATCCCAGAGAGCCCTACCCAGTTTTCCAATCTGTCTAGGAGAATGTTGTGGTCAACAGTGTCAAAAGCAGCACTGAGATCTAATAATACCAGCACTGATATTTTGTCTGAATCAGCATTTAGCCGAATATCATTTAGGTCTTTATGAGCGCCGTCTCTGTGCTATGATGCGGTTGGAAACCAGATTGTAAATTGTCCAAGTAGCCATTTGAGATTAAGAATTTGTTCAGCTGATTGAAAACAACCTTTTCAATGATTTTGCCTATGAAAGGAAGATTTGAAATCGGTCTGTAGTTGTTCAGTATTGAGTTATCTAGATTGTTCTTTTTAAGAAGGGGCTTGACATTTGGAGTTTTCAGGGACTTCGGAAATGTGACTGAAAGGAGTGATGCAGTTACTATTTATATCAGATCTTTTTCCAGACAGTTAAACACATTTTTGAAAAATGTTGTGGGGAGTGTATCAAGACAGCAGGTTTTATCATGTTTTAAGATGCTGTACTATTTCTTCCAGGGTTTTGCCATCAATTTCCTCAAAATCGGACATAGTGACTAATTTCTGTAGTTTTTGTGGTGGATGCTGTCTGACCTCAGTGCTGATCGCCATTCTAATATCATTGATCTTATTAATGAAAAAAGATGCAAACTCGTTGCATTTTCTGTCAGAGAGCATTTCACAGGCAACCTGTACTATGTGAACTCAACAGTAGCAAAAAGAGTGCGGGTGTTGTTTATATTGCTGTTAATAATGTTTGAGAAGAAGGTCAGCTTAGCTGTGCCTAATTCCAAATTGAAAGCATGAAGGCTTTCTTTATAGATATTATAATGGACTTCAAGTTGTGTTTTCTGACACATTCGTTTTTCATTTTCCTTTTATGTTTTTCACTACTGTTGTGTTTCTCCAAGGTGCTTTATGCTTGCCAGTGATTGTCCGGACCTTTACAGGAGCAATGCCATCAATAGCATTTTTAACTTTTGAGTCAAAGTTATCAAGGAGATCATCAACACAGTCTGCAAATATACTCTGTTTCAAAGATATAACCTTGATAAAGTGCACACTAGTGTTCTCATTTATGTACCTCTTTTTGACAGAGACAGATCTAACTTCAGTGGCAGGAGAAATCAATATTTCAAAGAAAATACAGAAATGGTCAGATAGCGCAACGTCCTTAATAATAGTGGACAAAATGTTCAGACCCTTGCTAATGAGCAGATCAAGAGTGTGTCCGCGATTTGTGAGTGGGTCCATCTACATGTTGAGTCAGATCAAAAGTGTTTAAAACTGTTTAAAGTTCTTTGGTAGTGTTGTGTTCAGGATTATCTATATGAATGTTGAAATCCCCAGCAATAACAAAACAGTCAAATTCAGAGGAAGTTGTTGATAACAGTTCTGTAATATCATCAACAAAGCCAGAAGAGTATTTTGGAGGCCTATAAATAATTATAAATAGAATGCGTGGAGCACCTTTTAGTACAATACTTAGATACTCGAAGGTCAAGTAATCACCAAGTGACACTTGCTTGCATTGAAAGACATCTTTAAATATTGCCGCTAATCCTCCACCTCTCCTCACAGCTCTGCAGACATTCATAAAAGATTCCAATTCCACTAAAAAAATTCTGATTGTTTAACGATTCCATTGACGATTCTTTTAGTTCTTTTGAGCGAGCTGATTTGTGACTGGTTGATTTGTTTATTAATCAGACTACATCGGTATAGATAAATGTTTGTAGTTGTGTGCAACCTGTGAGGATGAATTAGAAAGATGTGCTGTCAAGTTGCTGTCTTTCTGTTACAACAAGTTTTCCGTGGATCGTTGTACGTATCGCGACCGTTTCCTGCTGTAATAAACACTAGATGCGCTACAACAAATAAGACTTATTTACTTTCACACAAATCACAAGTAAAATTTTAATTATCTGTTTATAAACATACTTTTTGCTTTGTTTGTCACACAATGCTATCTTATGACATAAAGGCAACATACACACTATGGCTAAATTCGGTTTTCAGTTCACCTTTTAGTGCTTAATCCTTTTCTGAACACACACAGTTCAGTGAAATACGGAAGTGACGAAGCATTGTACAACCAAATTAACTCCCAAAAAATTCTGTTAGTGACAACCGATTTTGAGAAATTCCACGAAGTGTGTATGGAACCGAACTGAACAACTAGTTGTTCATGATGTGATTAATGTCGTGTGTGAATGTGTCCGTTTTCTCCTGGTGCAAATCACTCAAACAGAGGTATGTGTCTTCACTCATTCATATGTTTCCAGTGTCTCTCTCCACTGTAGTTTCTCATTCTCAGGGTAACCGGTACATTAATGTCCAGATAAAGTGCAATAAAACACAGCAATTCTGTTGATGACAGCTAACTAAGCAATGCTGGATAATAATACATCTCTGGTGGATAATCTCTTTGCTCAAAAATAGTGAACACAATGCGGGTTAAACTGGTGGCATTCTTGTTTCTTGTTTACAGATGTGCGAGACGCCGCAGTGTTGCTATGGTTATCACTTGTCAGTCATCGCTATTGCGGGAGTCAGTCCTGTATTCCGTGCACACATAGAATTAAAATGAAGGGATTCACTACTCCCGGTTGTCACTTCCGAAACTTTGTAGTATGTACATGTCCAAAAACACTTGTGAGCCAAAACATTATGACCACTCACAGGTGAAGAGAATAATGTTGATCATCTCCTAACAAGGCCACATGTCAAGGTCTGGGTAGATTAGATGGTAAGGGAACAATCAGTTCTCAAAGTCAACGTGTTGAATGCAGGAGAAATGGGCAGGAGTTAAGACATGAGGGACTTAGACAAGGGCCAAATTATTGTGGCCAGATGACTGGGTTAGAGGATCTCTGAAACGGCAAGGCTTGTGGGGTGCTCCCGGTCAGCAGTGCTGAGTACCTACGATGGTGGTCCAAGGAGGGACAAACCACAAACCAGCAACAGGGTGTTGGAGAAGGTCTACTGTGGCTCAAGTCACAGAAAATTTTAATGAAGGCTACGGTAGGAACGTGTCACAACACACATTGCATCGCACCCTGCTGCGAATGGGGCTGAGTAGCCTGAACATTGTTCAGGAATGGTTTGAGGAACATGATGAAGAGTTCAAGGTGTTGCCCTGGCCTCCAAATTCACCAGATCTCAATCCGATCCAACAAGTCCGATCCACTGCAGCTCAACCTCGCAACTTATAGGATATGAAGGATCTGCTGCTAATTTCTTGGTGCCAGATACCACAGGACACCTTCAGGGGTCTTGTAGAGTACATGTCTCGGCAGTTTGGCGCTGTTTTGGCAGCATGCGTAGTACCAACAGCATATTAGGCAGGTGGTCGTAATGTTTTGGCTCATCAGTGTACATTTACAAGCTTTTCCAAGAGTGATCAAGTTGCGCTCTAGCACAACTGATAGAGAGCAGTGTTAATATCTTCAATGAAATCACTGACGAAAACGATTGTTGACGAAGGGTTTTTCGATTTCGTCAACAATAACAAATACGAGACGAAAAATACGCACCATTACGATAATTATATGATTGTGATAAAGCATACTGTTGCTGAAAATATGATGAGAAGAAAATAATATTGCAAGATATTAACAGTGCAAGATATAAACAGAAGAAACATCTAGAGAAGCATCTGTTTATAGAAGAAGTTATAAGAAATGGATTCATCTAATCCAATAATCCAGTTTGTTTGGGATTTTTCCTATTTGAGCTGTGCAAACTGAATGCGCTGAACACAGACTAAATGAACCGCTTTAAAATGGGTTAATTATCTCACTCAAACGCATGTTTACACATGACATTAATTACTATATCCACAGTATATATGTAATATTACAACTTACATATGCACAGACAATGAAGCTAATGAACAGGTGAACTTTAAGTTACGAGCTAGTCATAATATGCGTAACTTGCATTGCGTAATGCAATATCCTAAACTGACTAAACACATAAAATGAATAACAGTCTCTAAAACATGAAGAATTCAGAATACAGTGAGCTCACTTTTAAAGAGTAGCTAATACTTCTGTATGTTCATTGTATGCTTTTATTTTAGAAGCTCAGGGTTGTGGTACGATGACAGTTGTACGGTATTTTTTATGTAGCCTTTCTTTTACGTATGTATGATAAATGTTTAAATTACAAACATTTTCATAAATTGTTTTCTAAATGTTTGAATATTTGATTAAAGATTGGTCTGTTACAGTTTGAAACACATTTTTGTCATGAATTTTTGAGTTTGTATTCTTATTTTTTAAGACGCCATAATTCTGGACGGTTTAGAATAAGCATCCTTACTTCAGTTACCCAGATGGACAGGAGGTGTTGAGTGGGTGGACTGGTCAGCGCCAGGCTGCTGGGCTGGAGGGGAATCAAAACACAGCATACGGTCCAGAACATACGTTCGCAGGTTAAAAACAAGACAGTGTGAATACTCAGGGTTGTATTTAATAGAGTTGAAATGAGATTTGGAATGTGCATATCATGTGTGTATGACAAGAGAGAGAGAGAGTTTATCCTCTGTGTTTACCTTTAGTTGTTTATCTGGTGTTTGTGTACATGATTACTTGACACCAAGGGTGACTGTTCCCCAGTGCCTACAAATCAACATCCTGTTTTCTTTTAATGCAAAGAAGAGAGGCATGTTTTGGAGCATCGCTTCTGCTGTCATACAGTATATAGAGTATATATACAAGAGTACCGGAGTCCATCTAGAGTATAGAAAAAAGTTTCCAAACCTTCTAAAGCCAAACCTTCACTGCATCTCTATCTTTGATGATGAAAAGCTCAGCAGGATAAATCAATATGTTGGCTAACCCACTGAACAAATAAACACACACACAGTCACATACCGCTCAGACAAACCACTGCTAATTAATGGTCTCTAAGAAGTGACAGTTGTTTTTTTATATCCCACCTTTCCCTGAATTTAGACTGGGAGGGTTTCATAAGGAGATGTATTGCCTCCATCAACAAGTTCTTGGTTACTGTTGCTATGCACGGTACAATGTTCCTGTTGCAGCTACAGCCAATAAGCATGCCACAAAGACACTGGGCTCTAAAAACAGCAATCTATATTTCAGCAAACAAGCAGCTGCAGAAGCGCACTTCGGCAAATGTCATGCTTTCCTTATTTAATGATATTGCTGACTTGTGTTGACTCGTAATTAAAATACCCTGTTACATATGCATCACAGAGTTATATAGCTGGACTCCGTATTGATTGATTATGTTGTTTTATATCTTTTGTTTGCATACAATGAATAGCATACTGTATATTAGGGGTGGGCAGTGTGACCAAAATATTGATGCAGTAACATTTTTGAGTTCTCTCAACAACTGCTTAATAATTGTCCTCAGTAACTTTGCTTGGTTTACTCAATGTGAATTTGTTTGTTCACTAAATGCAAAAATTCTTGTGAAGAGAACTACTCATTTCTTATTCAGCCAACTATCAATTCGCATTATGAGGACTTTCATTTTGTCACCATTTCAAATATTTTACATGAAGTTAACTGCAATCTTTGCCTCTAAAGAGAGGTGTACAATTTTTTTACATAGACACATAATAGACTTCAACCCTTAATACACAAACCATCACAATCAATAAACCTCATTAAGTTAAAAGATGAGCTTCAAATATTACCACACAACAATTGACTAACGGTGACAAAAAAATAAATAAAAAATAACAGTATAAAGTCAATAAATAGCAAAAAAAAATTAAGCATATTACACAAACCGCATAATTTATTCATGTTGCAAGGCATGCTGGGAACTTGCGAATCAGCAAAATAGTTTAACAAGAAATTGTTTGTTCAGACAACTCTGTTTGGCTAGTTGGTACAACATTTGGGGGAATATTGTTGGTCTCACATGTGTTTTTATGTAGATTAAAGTAATTCACATTTCGTAGTGTCTGTGACTCAAATACCGGCAAAAGCTGGATAAAATGCAATTTAATTTTTTACACTGAATAACCATGTGGTTTTGCCTATTTTTTGTATAATCCAGTGGATTAAAAACTTCAAAAATAAAAGATAATTTATTCACTCGTTTTATTTGGTGTGGTCTGTGTGCGCAAATAATAATAATAATTATTACAAAACGTATTCAGAACAAATAGGGTGGAATGGTATATCGAATATTCACAACATAATCAAGATGATTTTGCTGAAGATATAAAATTAAGCAATATTGTGAATTTCAGGATCATTTTAAAGAGCCTTTTATTTGGCTTCTGTGTTTCCTTAAGAGCCTGCTTTAGACTCATTTCACAGTCATTCAGGGCAGTACAATTATTCAGAATAACCAACAAAAACATGCCATCATTTTTTACAACTAGATTTTTACTTTGTGCATTAAACATTTTTAATCTACTTGACTACAATGGCTGATTTAGAAAAACAAGCAAATACTTTTAAGCCATTTCAGAGCAAATACAAAATTATTAATATACTGAATATCATTAATTGGCTGAAAAATAACAAGACATAATTTGTATTGCCATATCACCCAGCCCTAAGAACAAATTAATAATAAGTCTGGCATCAGAGCAAAAACTGCTTCATATTGTGAACAGATGAATATAAAACTAATATTTTAAAACAGATAGTTCTGTCTCTAAATTCTGATTGTATAAGCCATATTAGAAGCTGCTGTAAAATCACTTGTGACTTGATGGCCATACATCAAAACAAGTTAGCATACATTTACATTTGTTTGAAGTAGATCATTGGGGCAAACTGAATAACATACTATCAATACAATAAAAAGCCAAAATGTTGATTTTTTTTTAAATAATTGAAAGATAATCAATTATCAAAGTATTTTTAACTTTGAGCCCTTGAAAATACTGATTTATGAAATTGTTGTTGCTTGCTGGTTCATGTCTCAAATTATGTAATTACAATACGTAAAAATCTTTTCCTGTTCATTTCCATTGACACATTTCAACACATACTGTTTTTACTTCCAGCTCATTCATTCGCTTTCAGCTTCTGAGTATCTGTCTGGATTCTGTCCTCTTATCCCCTCCTTTTCAGATTCTTTATTTCAAGTGGAAAAAATCAAACTTCCTGAAGTCTTATGTAACCAGCCAATAACGTGTATGCCTGAAATAATTTCAGCATGCCATGACGTATAGATCCCTCGGATGCATGTACATGCACACTGCCTTGAAATAAACACAAATTACTTGTGGTAGACAATCATACATCAACACCACCACATGTTCCCATTTATAGATACTACATAAGTATAAGCTCCCTAGGGCTGGAAAATAGAAATTATATCTGATTATTTTTCAGCCTTTTGACATTATTCAATATAGAGTATTTCTCAATATTTCTGTATTTATGCTATAAAATGGCTTATTTTTTCAACCATCATTTCAACTAAACAGCCAGTGTAGCACAAGTACAATACAGTAAAAAAAAAAAAAAAAAAAAAAAAATATATATATATATATATACAGTATATTTTAAAAAAAATATATTCAAACATAAAATGTTTGGGGACTTTTGTGAACAGTTTTGAGTGAAGATGCAAATGAATCATTGAATCATGATAGTTTGAACTGATTAACATAAATACTGTAAATTAAAGCTGTTTTTTGCCGTTAAGACAGTAATCATTTTCGCAGTTGGGCCCACGGTCGTTCTCATCGTTCCCTTTTGAGGGTCCATTTCGGGTCCTCCTTTCACCCCTTGCCCAGTGCGGCTGCACACCCTGCACTGCCTGTAGTTACGCCACTGCTCATATGTCACACAGCGCTCATGGCAGTGACTGTAAAACACCAGACTTTAGGTTGACTTTTCTTGAGCTAAAATCGGTCCGTGGTTACCAAAATTGTAAATACTCTCCCCAGTGGCCATAGCAGTAATTGTTGTTGGGCGTATGGGCACGTGTGTGCTCCCTTTTCTGAGTGAAATGTGCATGGAGAGGTAACAAAAGCAAGTTTTAAGCAGGTTGTTTTCAGCTGTAATACAGTGAAGAGGAATGCATATTTTATAAACTCCGAATTGCTTCCTGGTTTCAATGTGGGACCGAACCTGGGCCTCCCACACTGCTGAGGCAACGCGCTTCCAGTCGCATGACAAGGGAAGGTAAATACACTTGAGCCGATGCAAAAATGTCTCATGGGAGATGAAGCTTGTCAGTGAGTAAGCATAATGTGGGTAACCCTAGTGTACTGGAACTCTTGGAAACAACATGCCTACTTCCCGTATGATCATGTTGAAAACACAGTGGAGGTTGTGTCAGCATTGAACCAATACTTGAACATACACACTTCCTATATCTCATTCCCCAGCCTTGCGGCTGTCCTCCAGGGATGATATTACTCATCAGAGTGTCAGGGAGAGATTATTTTAATTAACACTCTCTAAATGCCAGGGAGAAGCAACCCCTCTCTCATACTACATGCTATGGCACCTCACTCACATCCCTATAACATAGTACTGATATTTTACCCACACAAACACATGACTGTAATAACATGGACTCAGTAACCCGCTGTGTGCGCTTTCTTCATCAGAGAGGGTGGTTCTGATTACCAGTTATGTGCTTTAGCCCACTACGCCACCACCACTCTAATCTAACCTAATCCAAACCCAAACCCTAAACCTATAGTAAGTAGATGTGTGTAATTACACTGTAACAAGGACACAAACTCCATGTACGTAGCACTATTGCATTGTGCACAGAGTTGCTGTCTATGTAGAGGGTTCTTAATCAGTCACTTATGAGGTTCCATTTCTGGTAGAATGCTGCATGATAAACAAGGCAGCTCACCAGATTTTGTAAAACAGCTTGTGATATGTTGAGGTGTGCCTTCCATTTTGGCCCATATTTTCATCCATCCATCAGAGTTGTGGAACAGTGAGTAAAATGGACTTTATTAGTGGCAGATAAAACAGTTTACAGCTATCATAAATCTTGCACAGGAAGCCAAAAAAATTTTTTTTTTAAATAATTAGAATAGTTTACTCTGAGAAATTGTGTTTTAGTAAATTGATTACATTTTCACAGAAACATGTGTGCCTCCAAGCTTTTCTTTATGGGATAGTAGATTACAGAAGCTCTGGTGAATGTCATTTGTCTGCATTCTCCAAACCCTCATTCTGACGTGATAGATACCAGCAGAAAAGGAGAGATAGTTCACACAAAAATGGAAATTCTGTCATTATTTGTTCACCTTCATGTCATTCCAAAGCCATATGAAGGAAATGTTAGGCAGAATGTTAACAGAGCTCTTCACCTTTCAATGAAAGTGAATGGGGACAGACACTGTCAATCCCCAACAATAACAAAAAGGCACCATAATAACCATAAAAATCATGAATACGACTCTTGTGCTAAATTCCAAGTCTATTGAAGCCATACAGAGCTTTGTGTGAGGAACAACCAACAAAGTACAATGCAACTCACTGAAAATCTTCACCTCCACCACAACTCTCAAATCTCATTAGCATTCGATATATTCATATTTGGAGTATAAAGACGTGCTGTGCCAAATTTAATGTCAATGACACCAAAAGCCATTGGTTAATAGTGTCATGCCAAATTTAAATAGGCTACTGAAGGGAACATTTTCAGTGAATAACTAATTAATTTTGGTTCGGTTTGTAACACAAATCTATCGTATATGGACTACTTTTATGTTGCTTATTTGTCATTTTTAGAGCTCAACAGTGTCCATTCTTATTCAGATTCATTGTATGGAAAAGATAAGCATAAACATACTTCACAATGTCTCCTTTAGAAGACCAAACATGGGTTTGGAACAACATGAGGGACAGCATTTTTGAGTGAACAGTCAACATGTAAAGTATAATCTATAGTCAGACTATAACAAAGTTGTACAAGAGTACAAGACTGGTCAACAACTTTCACAAAGTTGAAACATAAGCAAAATGTGGTACTAGCAGGAAGTGGGACAGTGAAAGTTAGAGTAAAAGAGATTAACGGGTGAGAGTTGTAGAAAAGGAAGCAAACAAGGCAAAGGTACTGAGTGAGAGGCCAACAAAATGGGATCTTGGTGCATTGCAGACAGCATTTCCATGGAAACGGGGTTGGGGGGGGGGGACGAGTGAGAGAGAGAGGATTAGAAAAGAAGGGCTGAGATCACTGCAGAGCTCTGTGGCTTCCTGTGTATTCAGCCGTGGGTGTGTATGGATTGAAGGTGTTGGCTTGTAGAGGAAGACTTTGAGTACAGCTAGTACATACTAGGCCATTGTGGGTTAATAAGTATCTCACTGGAGATTGGAGGAGCTTCCTGGTGGAGCTTTGTCTGACTGCACCTTCTCATCAATGACAGAAAATAAACACAAAATCCTGTTTTGCCATTGTAGCAACCTACAGACTAAACAAACTGAGCTTTGAGTTTGAAGTTGGCGCTAATAGATTGTGACACCGAGAGGGCAGTATTTCATTGGTTGTTTTGAAAACTGTCCATGCTCATGCTTGTTGCATCCAGGGAGTGAAGGTTGGACTGATTAGCAGGTTAGCCACCGCATGTTTCTTAATTGATAGCCATTCAAAAGTTGCCTTGTATTCTAACATAGTAAATTTTTTGCAGGTAGCATATAATTATGCAATATCGCATGAGTAAGAGTTGTTTTGAATATCAGCTTGGCTGTGATTTGGCAATAGGCATGAGACCATAGGCCTCAGCAATGGCCTTTCATTTCACACATGTGATCTCCTCTTAATATCACAACACAGCCTGCCAGTGTGTGATATTAAGAGGAGTGTGTCTTGGACAACGAGGCACTTCTGAATCAGTTAAACTCACACACTATGTGTAATGGCTGACCACAGACTCATAAAACTTTAACTGCCCTGCAAAGTGTGGAGTAGGTTTGATTTTGACACAGTTTTGAGAAGACCAGAGATTTTTCCAGGTTGACTAATGTGAAAATAGTAACAACAGTGATAACGTACACTTGATAGGGGTGATGATAATGATGATGATAGTGGTGGTGATAATACTGATAGTGATGATGATGGTAGTAGTGATTGTGATAGTAGTGAGGTGATAATGATGATGGTGGTGGTAATGATACCAGTGATGGTCATGATAATGGTGATGATGATGGTGGTGGTGATAATAGGGATGATGATGATGATGATGATAATGATGGAGGTAGTGATGATGGTGATTATGGCAACAGTGGTGATTATAGTATTGTTTATTATGGTTGTGGTGATGATAATGATGATGATAGTGGTGGTGATAATACTGATAGTGAAGTGGTAGTGGCGATAGTGATAATAGTGATGGTTATTATGATGATGGTGGTAATGATACCAGTGATGGTCATGATAATGGTGATGTGGTGATAGTGTCAGTGATCATGGTGGTGATAATAGTGATAATAGCGATGATGATGATAATGATAATGATAATGATGATGATGGAGGCAGGGATAATGATGGTGATGATGGCATTATGGTTTTATGATGATGGTGGTCCTGATACCACTGATGGTGATGTGGTAATAGTGACAGTGATGACGGTGGTGATAATAGTGATGGTGGTGATGGGGGTCATGGGGATAATAGACTTAAAAATATAAACCCTGACCCACCACTCATTCACTGCTCCCTCTGAACTTCATAACTCTTTCGCTCACTCTCTTTCTCTAAATTTACTCCCAGTCCTTCGCTGTCATCCACTTCATATCAGTCACTCTCTCTCATGAGTAATGCTCATAGTCATGGAGATGTGGGGAACAGCATGTAATGTGTTACGGGTGTCTCCCGCTGAGATGAGAGCTCTAATGAGTTTCTCAGGCAGGCGTGAAGACAGCCGACGAGGCACAGAGCCAGGCGAGACAAATATACATGCAATCCTGATTGAAGATAAACTGGCCAGATGACCACAGCCATGTTCTAAATGAAATACAAACTTAATGCTCACTCCATACTGTGCTGTTTACACTGCATCGTATGAGAAATGGTACACAATATGCAATGATAAACATTTCGAGCAGTAATATGCTGCATTATATATATAGCACTCTCAATATCCTTAAAGTGTAAGTCTAAAAGGTCTCTTAGCAGTTAATTTGTATGAAAAATCTCCTGTCATCTAAAGCATTCAAGCAGTACTTTGTATTCTCTTCTTTGTTTCTGATATATTTAGTCTCTGAATAAACAGTTTATTTTGTGCAAGCCCTCTAATGTGATTTTACTTCATGTCAACGGCCCCTTCACAGACCACCCACATGCAGGTCTTCCTGAAATATCAGCCATTGATTAGTTCTGTCCTGTTGGGCGATAAGGCAGTATTTTTAGCACTAGGTAATCTAAAATGTCTGTACACCATGATTTCTGTCTGGGGAGAGCGGGCTGTTGCCACAGATACCAGACAGAAGGATGTCTTTCCAGCACACAGGGCATTTCCCTTTTTAGAGACACAGTCGATAGCATTCATGACACCATTGATGGAGATTGGAGGAGCTTCCTGGTGGAGCTTTGTCTGACTGCACCTTCTCATCAGTCTACTGTGTTCACCGTAGCCACAGGTGGAAACAGGTTTAGCGCAAAGATGAAAATAAGATGTTTGTGTGTGCATTTTTTCACTTGTGCCCTCTTCTTTAATTTGGGTAGAAATGTATTCAGTCGGCAAGTGAGGATTCACTGCACTGCAAATAATAATGTTTTTTTTTTTTTGGTTGTTTTTTTTTTTTTTTTTAGCTGAAGGTGTGATTAAAAAAAACAAAAAAATTAAACATGTTCTTCTATCCAGACTTAATATGCAGAGACAACTTTACAGTACGTAAGCCAAGTTGATTTCCCAGAAAAATTTAAACACTGTGGATCTTTAACACTTTCAAAACTTTGCTGTTTTTTTGAGTAGCCTGTCCAGCCTGACATAGCAGCATTGCCTCAACCAATGAAATGAGTTTTGGGTGGGACTGTCTGGTTGATTGACCAATAGCAGACAGGGGGAGTGTTCAGAAAACCTGTTTGATGATAGGTCCTTTGACCTATAATATGTTAGCCAATCAACTTGCATATTCTTTCTATGTCTAACAATTAAATTGCTTAATTTGTTTGCAGGTAAGCCAGTTTCACTACTGCATGCTACAGGAGTTTTCTCTCTGAAACCCTCCTCCCCAGCACCATTTGTCTAGAGCTGATTCTCATGTATTGAATGTTTGTCTAATTGTGCAGCAGCAGCCACATACACGTCTGTGTGGCTGTGTCTCGTTTGGAAGGCTGCGTGCTAGGTAGGATGCATCCTTTGAAGGCTGCGGTATACCGAGCGTCCTCCTTTAAACAAGCCTTATTTAAAGAGACGGCCTTTGGAGGACAAACTGAAACGGAACGTAACATGGTTGCTATGACAGCACGGCACTCTTTAACAAGTGTGAGCGCTTTGAGTGAGACAGTATTAAAGTCCCTATAGAAGGGAATGTATGAGGTAAAATTTAGGTGAGTTATAACGATGTAAAGAGAAAAGAAAATAGATTTTACAGTTGTACTTTTAGTCTAATACTTTATTTTAAATATATATTAATATAATTAGACATATTATATATTCTGCACCCATCTACAGAGGTACTTCAGCTTGGGAATTAACATTACTTGCGTTTGAACATCATATTTACGGGCAAATTGGCATTTTTTTTGTTTTGTTTTTTATACATTTCCGTTGAAGCAAAGAATTATGGGTTGTGAGTGCACACGAAGGATACACCTCATGCATCCTCTGAATTCCCGTGAAAGAAGGTCGCATTCGAAGGCTGCATTCGAAATGTCCTACTCGCTTTTATGAAACGAGACAGCCTCGATGGCGTATGCGGCTGAGAAATGCGACCTCCGGAGGACGCAGCCTTCCAAACGAGACACAGACTGTGTGTTCAAACAGTAACAAGTCTTCATACTTGTTATGCAGCAGCAGTATAAGCAGATTTAAGCAGACCAAACCTACCAACTTAAATTTACCTTTAAAAAAGCCTTACATTTATATATCTTGAACTTAATTAAATAAATATTCTCTGAAAACAAGTCTTGAATGCTTAGATATTTGTACTGGAAAACAAGGATACTAATTAAAAACAGTAGTTTTTGCAGCATGCTGCTCTCAGGAAGAGGTCACGTGGACGTACAGTCTTATAGATTAATCTTTTTAACACCACTTGCCCTTAGCCCCCATTCTAACCAAAACCATCTCTCGCTTGTACACTCTCTGAGCTGCACCCTTAAATATTACATCAAAGTGTCCCAAAGGACAGACTCTCCCGCTGTTCTGGTATTTACTGTGGATCAGTAGCGAGAGGCTTCTGGGTGAAACAGATAGAGCCATATACAGAAGGTGACAAATGTGTTTTATTAGCATCTTAGACAAAGCTGTCACCTCTGAACATATGTCCCTTTTGATTTCAATGGAACATGGGCCAGGAATAGTCTACATATAAAGGGACAATAATGGTTGGTTCAGTGAACCGTATGTGTGAGTGGGAGTTTATGGCACCATCATTAACACTTTTAAGAAACTTTATCCAGTGTCTGAATCAGAACAACTCAAAGGTTGATCTTTCATAGCTCAAGATGCTTAGACAAATAGCACACAAATAACATCTTTCTTGCTTTTATTACTGTTGCTCATACTTAAGGATGGGCTCTTTTGACTTGGGGCAGTAAGTGCCACAATTGCATTATAGACACCAAACACACTATGCCAACTGGATGTAAACTTCCCACTCACTACCTTAACAGGCCAACACTTCATATACGTATGATAACATTTACATTACATTTGGATGACCCAAAATGACTTTCAGTGCATTCAGCATGTAAATGTTCTTCAATTATTTGAAATATATCTTTTTATTTTCAAATTTTTTATTTGCCGTAGAGTCTGTAATATTAATACTGGCTGTCTTTTTTACAAGAAAACATAGTCTACATACCTGTAAACATTTTTAACCATATGTTTATTGGTGTATTTCCTGGGTATCGAATCTACAAGCTTGAGCATGTGTAGTAACATCTACCAGTGGAGCAAAAATAGTTTAAATGAGTTACAATAGACAGCCAGTACTACAATAGATTATCTATTTTGGCATGGCTGTTTTTCTACAAGTCCACATTACATTTTAACAGTATGCTTATCGATGTGTTCCCTGGGAATCATACCCCCAACTTGGCATTGTTAGCATCATGTTCTACCATTTGAGCTAATGTTGAATTAAAATAGATACAATGATCTAAATAGACAGCCAATACTACAAGAGTTGATATATGTTAGCATGGCTATCTTTCTAAAAGTCCACATATAGTCCAGATATACATATACATATCAGTATATTCAGAATCAGAATCAGAATTAGCTTTATTGCCAAGTATGCTTACACATACAAGGAATTTGTCTTGGTGGCAGAGCTTCTGGAGCACAAACAATACAGCAACAAGACAGAGATAATAATAAAAAAATAGAATAAAAATAAAAAGTGAATAGAAAATATAAGTATATATAGAAATACACAATAAGACAATATACATATATATGTACAATTTACAAATACAAATCTGTTATATACACATGCAAGGGAATGTATGGCAGAAGAGGTATGGTATGTTGGATAAATATAAATAGACTAAGCTGTGTATTGCACATAGTTATTGCTCAATGGGGCAGTTTTAACTGTTCATGAGATAGATAGCCTGAGTGAAAAAACTGTTCCTGTGCCTGACGGTTCTGGTGCTCAGTGCTCTGTAGCGCCATCCAGAAGGGGGGTCCAGAGTGATTTTTCCTGCCCTTGTCCTCACTCTGGAAGTGTACAGTTCTTAAAGGGAGGGCAGGGGGCAACCAATAGTCCTCTCAGCAGTCGAACTGTCCTTTGTACTCTTCTGATATCCAATTTCATAGCTGAACCAAACCAGACAGTTACTGAAGTGCAGAGGAAAGACTCAGTGACTGCTGAGTAGAAGTGTATCAGCAGCGCCTGTGGCAGTTTGAACTTCCTCAGCTGGCGAAGGAAGTACAACCTCTGCTGGGCCATTTTCACAATGGAGTCAGTATGGGTCTCCCACTTCAGGTCCTGTGAGATGGTAGTGCCCAGGAACCTGAATGACTCCACTGCTGCCACAGTGCTGTTTAGAATGGTGAGGGGGGACAGTGTTGGGGTGTTTCTCCTAAAGTCCACAATCATCTCCACTGTTTTGAGCATGTTCAGCTCCAGGTTGTTTTGACTGCACCAGTGAGCCAGCCATTCAGCCTCCCTTCTGTATACAGGCTCATCGTCATCTTGGAAGAGGCCAATGACAGTAGTGTCGTCTGCAAACTTCAGGAGCTTGACAGATGGGTCCTTGGTGGTGCAGTCATTGGTATACAGGGAGAAGAGTAGTGGGGAGAGCACACATCCCTGGGGGGCACCAGTGCTGATTGTACTTGTGCTGGAAGTGAGTTTCCCCTGTCTCACTAGCTGCTGCTATGTTAATCAATATGTTCCATGGGAATCAAACTTACAACATTGGCATTGTTAGCATCATGCTCTACCAGCTGAGATATTGTTGAGTTAAAAATAGATACAATGATCTAAATAGACTGCCAGTGCTAAAAGAGTCAATCTATGTTAGCATGGCTTCTACAAGTCCACATATAGTCCATATATCCATAGTATCAGTATGTTAATGTATGTGTTCCATGGGAAGCTAACCTACAACACTGGCATTGTTAGCATCACGCTCTACCAACTGAGCTAATGTTGAGTTTAAATAGATAAAAAGATATAAATAAACAGCCAATGATACAAGAGTTGATCTATGATAGCATGGCTATCTTCCTACATATCCACATATAGTCTATACATCCATTTTATCAGTATGTTAATCGATATGTTCTCTGGGAATCAAAATGTTTATGTTTATACAAATCCACATATACAGTATATTTTATCAGTGGGTTGATTGGTGTTTTCCCTGGGAATTTAATCCACAACCTCAACATTGCTCTACCAGTTGAGCTAATGTTGAGCTAAAATAATCAAAATATGCTAAAATATGCAGCCAGTACTAAGGCAGTTGATCTACTTTGGGATTGGCTATGACTTTGTACAATCACAGTCCGCATATAAATTTTATCAACATGTTTATTGGTTTGTTTCTTGGGAATTGAACCTAAAACTTTGGTATTATTAGCACCATGCTCTACCATTATTATGATAAAATATTGTCTGTTTAACATTCAGTTAATGCAAACAATACCGATCGTAAGATCGCCGGCGATTCCTGCCAGTGAAGGTTAAGATGACAAAATGTACTGATTCCTTTCCACAAGATGTCTGTTCTGAAATGTCACCTATTATATTTCCAAATATCTACTTGCCGTAGAGTGTGTGGTATTTTAGTACTGGCTGTCTTTCTACAATCACACATCATTCATATTTAATTGAACATCTCAGCGAATGAGCAGCTGATGGCAGTCTTCATTCGCTGTGTTCCTGTAGTACACACTGTGCATGTTCTGTCTGTATTTTTAGAAAGCTGTTCTCTTTCTCAGTCTTACTCAGTCACTGAGTTTTTTTTTTTTTTAAGACTATGAGTTCCTTGACAGTAAGAAGGTGTCTGCTGGCAATACAATTCTTGCAGTTCTGCAGTCAGTCTGTACATAACTCTCTGCAAAAATGCCACTGATGTAGTAGCATTCATCTGTTCATCAAGAGAAGCATGATTATTAACAGTAGTCTCATTTGCAGTGCAGTTTTTTTTTTTTTTTGTATTTATTTTTATTTTTTATCTCCCTTTATTAGGCAGTATATATAGTAAAAATACATTATTAGTGGTGCTTGCTAAGGCAAGAATCACTATTTCTATTGCCCAAACTTAGGGTTAGGGATTTGAACAAACCCCTAAGCCTAAGTATTAAAGTTTGGGACCTAACCCGTCTTCCACTGTTTGTGTTACAATGAACATGTATGATATCTGAAAGTGACATCATAAGCTGCCACATCCCTATTCAAAAATCATCCAATTTCACTGCTTGTTGTCGGTGAACTGCAAAAGAGCAGTCTTGTGCTGTTCTCTATTTAAATAGTTATAACACTACTGAAGCGTGCATATATCAGAGCGTTAGTCCTCCAGCTCAGGGTCTTGTGCTCTGATCTGATGCTGGATGTTATTATGAAGTCATTAGTCTCTGTCAGTTTTCACCTTACATCACCTTTGAGATGTCATCTTTTGGCTGATGCACTCACAGCATAGTGTGCCATGATTTTCACCTCTATTTATTCCCTAACTGCAGTCTTTTTCTCTCTTCTACTTCATCCATCCTGTTCCCTTTCTCACTTTATATGATGAGGTCAGCAGCCTGGCCCTGATTGCCAGGCTCAAACAGATTGCCTGGGTGCACTAGTCTTGTGCATTTTTCAGGTTTGTGAGCCACCAGCCATCACTCTACAAGGAATAAAAAGCACAGTGAACACAAAAGGACACTAAACTTAGTCTCGAGTAGCCAAACATTTGACTTGCGGCATAGCGTCTAGTCTTAAATTCTGGCCAAGAACAAACCGCTAAGACAGGAAGAGCAACATATAAAGCGACCGACCTCAGTTTGTATAGAGCGGAACAGTGCCCGCCTACTATTTCACCTGTGTTGGTTCTGTAAGTATTATTATTTTTTTATTTTATTTATTCATTATTATTTTTCTACATAGGCAGGGGCGTATGTTTTGCTTAATAGTTGGTAGGGACCAGAGTCTAAATTACCTTTTTTATTAAGGAGCAAAATTTGCCCTCTGGAACATATTTTTATTCTTAGCATAAAAAGCGCACAGCATGTCATCCAGTTATTTCTGAGTAAAATAATTTTCATTTTTGGCTGAACCATTCCTTTAAGTCAAATAAAGTATGAATTACCAAACTGTACCTTATACTACTGCTAAAATGTGTGTTACTGTATATTATGTACAGCATTTGACTAGGTTGTACAGGAATGCATATCTATTGCAATGCTCTGTCACCAAACACTGTTGCAGTCAAACAAGTAGATTTATTCACTTAGCAGGTCAAATCTTTAACTCATTTACAAAAAGACCCAAATACATGTTTTCTCTTGTTCCTCATTTACAACAACAAACTGTCAGCTGATTTGTCTAAAGGCGGGAGCACACTGTACGATTTATAATAGTTATTTACGATTGTTGCTTGTCAGACTGTACGATATGAATGCATTGATATCACCATGGCACACTGTGCGACATTATATCAGACTGCACGATGTACATCGTAGCCAACTGTGGTCCCAGTCGTCCCGATCAGTGAACGTGACTCATGTTACAGGAGTGTTGTAGAATAGAAGCGAAACGGCAAAATTTGCCCACCACGGAGGAGCATTTTTTTTTTCTCTCTCTCTGAAAGTCAGGACATCAGCATTTCCGTTGCTCCAATATCACTCCATCACGAGCATAGGCTAACATTTACAAGAAAGATGGATTTGTCAATAGGTCTATAATAAGACAGCCTTATCACAAATACAGAAAATTACAGATGTTGAGAATGAACGTGAGTGCGGGAGGTAGCCTGCAATAATAATGAGCTACCACAAGCAAATATTCATTGTGGAAATAATAAGAATTGTGGCCCGAAAAATTTTCAACTTCACCATTCACACTGGAGAAAACAAAAAAGGTGGGTTATAGTAGATTTTTTTAGATTAGTAACCTATAGGCAATGCAAAATTCATAAAGGCTGATAATATATCACGCTTGCAAATTCCCTATGATGCGTAAACATGACATAGATTTCTATAATTGTATCCAGCTGTATTTGCTGATTTGGATTAAACATCCCATAAATACTTACCAGTATAAATTGTTCAATCTTTCTGTTTTATTTTATTTATTTATTTTTAAATAAAATTGGAGTGGTGCGAATCCTAACCAAAGACAGTTTACAGACGTTTAAAGTAAATTTATTCAAAGTAAAATAGTCATTAAAATAACGTTGTAAAGAAAATGCATGATAAATGTAAAGGGGAAAAAAAACGTGTTAAGAAAATGCAATCATTTATTTATTTTCATTTTGTAGCCTAAGCTCTGTATTTATTTAATTCAGAGAATAATGCTTTCATATTGCTGACGTGTTACACTTTTCTCCAAGTATTTTCTGTATATTTATTTAGTTATTAAAATGTTTTATATAAAATTAAAAGAAGAAAAAATATTGAAAGAGCTTGAGTAGAGTGATAACTGGGCACAAATGTTACTATGGTGCAGACACGGAGCAGGTTTATTTCCAAGTGAATGGGTGCGAGAGAGGAGCGGAATATCTCATCTGGCCGTCGTAATAGCAGTCACACTATACGGCTGTGATGCTAAATTTCTGACACGGCCAGAACTTCGTTGGAGGCTTAAGCAAAGGCTATTAATCGGCCGTCTGTGAACATGTCACACTAAACATTGTAAGATTGCCGATTTTTCCCTGCGACGACAGAAATCCTTTAGGATTCCTGACATTTGTCTCAGACGGCAGAATCGTGGCCAAAATTGTACAGTGTGCACCCGCCTTAAGATAACACTGTCAGGGATGTCTTGATGAAAATGCCACACTGCAAGTATCATTTACTTAGCAGGTCCATTCTTTAAGTCATTTACAGAAAGACCCAATATATTCTCCTGTCATTTACAACAACAAAGGATGTCTTGAGTGACATGACACACTGCAACATGGTTGAGGCATGACTGTGATGGGTCGACCTTAGCCAGGTTTTGAGTCATCTCAAAGTGCAAAAGCTTCTTTCAGCCTCAACCTGACAATGGTCTCAACTTGATCAAAGAGGCCGCTGACCTCAACTGGAATGTCTCGCAATACCTGGGCAGCTTCATTACTGGACTGATATGTATTCTTGTTCATAAACGTTGCAAGCTGCACTTTTAGGTTCTTTTTTTTTTAAACTCTGGTTACTGCAGCACGGTGTCATCAATTTCTCCTGTCAAGAGAGCCTTCTCATATACCTCCTGGAACTTCTGTTCATTTCTTTTGCTTCAGAGAGTGGTTTTGACAAATTCTACAGCAACATTCATCCCTGCAATTGTTTGTGTTTGCTTTTGCAGTGATTTACTGAAGCATTCAAGCTCCCCAGTCACCTCTGTTGCCAATAGGAGTCCTAAGATAGTTTTCCCTTCTGGAACCTATGTAATAAGCCATTAGCCCTTGTGCCACTGTCAGAGGATGCTGATACCATTTCCTCCAAGCTTGAAAGTACGCTGGAGTACTAATAAAGAACACTGTGAAAGGCTTGGTCTCTAATTACCCACCTGGTGGGACAGAGATGTTTCAATTTGTGTCTTCCTGTCGAAAGTCAACATACACTATATTGCCAAAAGTATTCACTCATCTGCCTTTAGACGCATATGAACTTAAGTGACATCCCATTCTTAATCCATAGGGTTTAATATAACGTCGGCCCACCCTTTGCAGCTATAACAGCTTCAACTCTTCTGGGAAGGCTTTCCACAAGGTTTAGGAGTGTGTTTATGGAAATTTTTGACCATTCTCCCAGAAGCGCATTTGTGAGGTCAGACACTGATGTTGGACGAGAAGGCCTGGCTCGCAGTCTTCGCTCTAATTCATCCCAAAGGTGCTCTATCGGGTTGAGGTCAGGACTCTGTGCAGGCCAGTCAAGTTCTTCCACACCAAACTCACTCATCCATGTCTTAATGGACCTTGCTTTGTGCACTGGTGCGCAGTCATGTTGGAACAGGAAGGGGCCATCCCCAAACTGTTCCCACAAAGTTGGGAGCATGGAATTGTCCAAAATCTCTTGGTATGCTGAAGCATTCAGAGTTCCTTTCACTGGAACTAAGGGGCCAAGCCCAGCTCCTGAAAAACAACCCCACACCATAATCCCCCTCCACCAAACTTCACAGTTGGCACAATGCAGTCAGACAAGTACCGTTCTCCTGGCAACCGCCAAACCCAGACTCGTCCATCAGATTGCCAGATGGAGAAGCGTGATTCATCACTCCAGAGAACACGTCTCCACTGCTCTAGAGTCCAGTGGCGGCATGCTTTACACCACTGCATCCGACGCTTTGCATTGCACTTGGTGATGTATGGCTTGGATGCAGCTGCTCGGCCATGGAAACCCATTCCATGAAGCTCTCTATGCACTGTTCTTGAGCTAATCTGAAGGCCACATGAACTTTGGAGGTCTGTAGTGATTGACTCTGCAGAAAGTTGGCGACCTCTGCGCACTATGCGCCTCAGCATCCGCTGACCCCGCTCTGTCATTTTACGTGGCCTACCACTTCGTGGCTGAGTTGCTGTCATTCCTAATCGTTTCCACTTTGTTATAATACCACTGACAGTTGACTGTGGAATATTTAGTAGTGAGGAAATTTCACGACTGGACTTGTTGCACAGGTGGCATCCTATCACAGTACCACGCTGGAATTCACTGAGCTCCTGAGAGCAGCCCATTCTTTCACAAATGTTTGTAGAAGCAGTCTGCATGCCTAGGTGCTTCATTTTATACACCTGTGGCCATGGAAGTGATTGGAACACCTGAATTCAATTATTTGGATGGGTGAGCGAACACATTTGGCAATATGGTGTATCTTGTCAAAATGTTTATCTTCTGTCACATTACACCCTGGGAATTTAAATATATCCAATCTAAACTTGTCCAGCTGTATTGACACATTATAACCTTCAACATCAAAGTGAAAATAACATGTAAAAAAAAATCGGAATTATTAAAAATTAAATAGTAAAACCTGGTTTAGATAAGTTATCTGCCCCCTAAGAGTCACCATTACAAACTTGCTAAGGTCATATTTTCAGGTCACCAATCACCCTGGTTGGAAAGGTTCTTTCAAAAGGGCTCCAGGATAAAATTGGGGAAAGGCACAGGTGTGGAGAAGAGTACTAAAAGATTTCATAGGTTTTAACTATCCCTCTGAGATCCCTCCATACCATTCAGAGCATTATTAATAAGTGAAAAGCACATGGCACCAACTTAACCTTGCCTAGATTGGGCCGTCCCTCCAAACTGGATGACCTGGGGTGCATTTTCCAAAAGTATCGCTAGTGTTGGCTAGCATAGTTCGGTGTCTCCGGAAACCGTAGTTCCAACGAAAATTTGCAAACAGCATAGTAAAGTTGTGTGGTTGGAACTACAGCTCTCAACCTGTGGTTTGCTGTTTGGACATCATTTAAATTTGCTAAGGCTTTAATATCTTTTATTCCATATATTACTGTTATTCTGTCTTGACTTTCACCACACTTACATGCACTTAAGGAAACTGCTTATTCCAGAGTTTTACAGAAAGAGGCATTCTGAAATGTCACGTAAAAGCAAATGCAGCCATTTAAGGGATTACAGGCTGTAAAGAGAAAACTTTTTAAATCACACGGCTTCTGTCAGAGAACACGGCTGGTGTATCCATGTTAACACATAGTGGCATTCTCTTGAACCGGCATCTCCGGCTGCCCCTTATCTCGCTCTCCCGCTGATCAGCTGATTCAGCTGATTCAGCGTCGGCCGTGCTCCATCACGGCCCGGCCACGCCCTCCTCCTCATCACAGATAACATTTGCTTTGCTGATGTTTCTCAAAGCTTTGCAATGCACTTTTTCAATTTCTTAAGCCTTTATTGATGAAGGCATGATCTGGTATTTTTTCCAGTGTTGATGCCCCTACATTATACACTTTGTAACACTGAAAGCATAGGACACATTCTAAGGAGTGACAGTAATGAAGCCATGGGCAGAGTTTGTACCAAGAACTATTAAAGTGCAGGACTCTGTTTGATAATTTCTGATTTTTAACACATTTAGGATCCGGTTGGTATGGCTTTTCGGCTATTTCCGTGGTGGTGACATCTTTATTGCCCTGTTTTTCATCACTCTCACTTCCACTATCCCTGATGTTGTCAGCATCCACACTTTCCCATAAACTGCCTATGTCCTTCAAATAATAGAAAAGTATGTGTTTACAGCCCACCAGCCAGTACTGGATACAAAGAAGAATTGCTGTGTTCCATAGATGTAAAAAATATATATATATATATATATAATGATTATTTAAAAAAAAATGGATCATGATAATGATTGGTGGACATTAGGCTTGGGATCGAAGACTTTTTCACACATTGATAATCAGAAGATTTTTCTTATGATTATTGATATACTGTATTGATATATCTGCATTTTTTCAGATATAAATAGGGCTGCTCTTTGCACAATAGACTTTGTCTTTGCAAACATATTTCTCAACACAACTTTGGTAAAGTGTGAGTGGCAGGGTAAATTAAAGGGGCACACGGGACGTGTCTAGCAGAAGACATGGCATATTCTAAAATTAGAAACAATTATTTTCTATGTAGGGATGCACACCGCCACTGAATTCTGCAGGGGTATGGAGCGCAACTCGCATAGTTTTTACATTAAATTAATTATCAAAGGAAAAAGATTATTTACTCTAGCCATCACTAGATTATATATTGTTTATATGTATCTTTCATAAAGCCTACACAATGTATTTTACATAACAAGTATGTCTTTTTGTGGTTTGACAGAAACACTTCTTAACTTTGGACTGCCATCTACTGCGTTGCATCAGGTCGCACTTTGTATGTGAGACCTACCTTTCCTACCCGTGACCGGCTTCAGTAAATGTCACCCTTTTGTGGTCTACCACAGCTATTACACCAGACTACATTAAATGGAAGGCAGCTGACAGTGAATGTATAAAAAATGTATCGATAAAATAACATGCCGATCAAAAATCTATATATCTATATTTTATGGCCTCAGCTGCCTCTGATTCTATAGCTGTAGCCTGGTCAAAGTGTGGAAAGTTAACTTCGCCTTACATTTAAATGTCAGATGCAGTATCATGACATTATAATAACACTGATGAACATATATGACTATACTCACACATAGGCATTTTGAAAAAAAAAATACTCTGGATATGTAATTTTGTCTTCTCTGCCATCTTTTAAATCTCAACAGTAGACCATCAGACCTGACGCTCTCTTCAAACACACACACATACACACACAGGGCGATAGTCTGTGAAAAATGCTGATGCAAACCAGCAAATTTGTGCACTGGAGGATATATGGCCTCCCAAGGGATATACAAAGGGGGACATTTAGCCTTAGAATGTAACACTTAATAAAAGAACTAGTAGAGGCCCTTAGTTTGTTTACTCAGGTGCTTATGAGGCACAGTGAAAAATGTATGGGCACAGAACAGAAGTGTTGTTTATTGTATTCTGTTTGTTGTACATGTACAAGAACTACTACAGAATTATGAAAAATAAGATTCGTCATGCATGAGAAAGGACATTAGTTCAGGAAATGTTTTCTAATTATCTGTATAATGTTTGTTAATATAATTGATGGAAGTTATTTCACTGCATTTTTACAAATACCAACAAGTGCTCTAGACAGAGAACCATGCTGGTGGAACAGCTTTACTGACGTGGCGATTCATGACTTACCTCTTGCCCAGCCAGTCCATTCTAATCCTGATTTCACAGCACCACAGTGGAAAAAGAATCTCAAACTTCTACAACAAGCGTGGATCGGTGCGGAACGGCAGAACGGTCCTGCGAAGAGAACCATATGGCCCGATGGGTGGAAAATCGGCTATTTACTGCTTTATACAGTAAACAGATAAAATGTGTCCTCTTACCATACAAATCTAAGACAGCTAATATTGCACAAGCAGTGATTTAGTCCCGCTGAAACATGGCAGTTTTCATAACAATCTCTGATCCAAGTTAGTTTCACCAGTATACAAGCATGCTAAATGCTACTTGGGTAAACCAACCTGCAGTATGCTGTTTTTCTAAGCAAAAGCTCCACTCTTCACCACAGTGGTAACCCAGTGTATCAGAATTGGTTCTAAATCCCAAAATAACAACATTAAACACTATTAAGTCTTCCCCTTTACCTGTCTTGCTCAAAAGTTCATAAAATAATATTTAATTTCAAAATTTTTAATCTCCACATCAAGTCCCATGCATGGGAACTACATATCCCCTGCCCTGCCCATGTTACTGAACAGACTTGATTGGTTAAAATTCACCCTACATAATGTAATCTATTACAGTGCACAATTTAAAGAATTACATTAATTGAAAGCAAAGAAAACAAGTTTAGAAGAGAAACACAATTTTGTTGTGTAGATAACAAATAATATGATTTAATTAATCAGACAACCAGCGTTTTCCCGTTTTTTTTTTTTATTTTATTTTTTTTTCTCAGTGTCGTTTTGTTCATTAAAATCTGGTTTAGGTGCTACTAAGTGCCTCAAAAAAATTCTGAATATCTTTTAAACATTTGAAGCCACAGACCTGGTAAAATTCCGCTAATTTACACATAACAAGCATTCAAAATGCCAAACCGGTACCTATTAAACATGATTTCGCTTCTCGGACTGATAAACCCCTGTGCATACCAATTCTTGGAAATTGCTTTGTAGTAAGGCAATCTGATTGGAGCTTGTGATTTTCAATGTGCTTTCTAGTTGTATGTGCAATATGCATCAGATGGTCTGTGAACAACGATCTGAGGGAATGCTTTTGTTTGTTTTTTGTCATTTCTGTAGCACAAAACAACCTGTCTACCCCAGTTTATACTTGCTAATGGATGTAGCACTTAAGAACTCTCTGGTGGCTTGAAAAAATGAAAGTTAAATTTAGCATTGTTTATTATCACCTCCTGTATTTTTGATGAGTTCTGTTGTGAATTTAGCCATAATTTTCGTATGTTTTGCCAGTTCTGGTTCCCATATTTGGTCTTTGAAGACAACAGCAAATGCATTTGAGTAATCATCATGCTGTTCTGCTGTCTAGATTGATTGTTTGTGATTGTTAGTCAGCTAAATGCTGCATGTGTAAACAACTAAAAGTCATGCTGAGTATGTGTACTGACATTGGTGCTTTGGTTAATCACTGATGGTATGATATATGACCAGACTATATAAGCTCAGCTGTCTTATTCGTAAACACTTAAACAGTTTATGCAATATGTTTTTAAGTTGCATAACATTTAAGAATTTATATCAATGCTGTGTACCTATGTGTGTGTTGTGTAGATGGTGGAACAAAGAAGCTACGCAGCACCATCAGGCGGAGCACAGAGACAGGTATTGCTGTGGAGATGAGGAACCGCGTCACACGGCAGGGCAGTAAGGATTCGACAGATGGCAGCACCAACAGCAACAGCTCAGAGGGAACGTGAGTGTGATGAGTAGCCCACATCATATTCAGTACCATCATCTGCCAACATGCCAGACATGCAACCTGCATATATATTAGAAATAAACACATCCAAATGTTTTCATATCTGGGTGAATCTCACAAAAACGTGTCCTGCTCACATTTGAAAACAAAATCAAAAGGAAAAATAAAAAATTATATTTCACATTAAAATGACCATTTAAATGTTTGCCTTGTGACATTTCCATGACAATTAAGCTCATTTCCCTGAAATTCACAGTACTATAATGTGTGTTTGTTTCTTTGTTTTTGTAATTTCCATTATTCTCACTGGTGATTCTCATTAATGTAATGCGATTTTTATTTATTTATTTATTTATTTATTTATTTTTTTTGCTGTTGTGTATTACTAGGATGTATTACAGTAAAGGAATCACTGTACTGTGAGGATTTTTTTTAGTTTAAATCAGCATAACTTAAATCCAGTACAACAAAAACTACCATGACGTAGTGGCAAGAAAGAGTATGTGGTATTAGCTGGTTTTCTGCATTAATTGGTCATAAGCCACCCTGACATCATCTTGTAAGATATCTTGATAAACTTGGGAATTAATTTTTCCTTCCATGAGGGCAAGTGGTCCAACCCACGAAGCAGCAAAGCAGCCACAAATATGGTGCTACCTCCACCGTACTTCACCGGTGGGATGATATTTTAAAGTTGGTATGCGGTGCCCTTTTTACGCCATATGTAGTGATGAGTGTTCTTCCCAAACAATTAACCTTAGTTTCATCAGTCCACAAAACATTTTCCCAGTAGCGTTGTGGAGTGTTAAGGTGGTCTTTGGCAAACTTCAGGCACGTAGCAATGTTTTTGTTGAAAAGCAACAACTTCCTTCGTGGTGTCCTGCTATGGACACCATGCCTGTTTAATGTTTTCTGTATAATAGACTCATGAAAAGAGATGTTAACCAGTTCCAATGATTCCTTCAAGTATTTAGCTGTCACTCTATGGTTCTTTTTTACCTCATTAAGCATTCCGCGGTGTGTCCTTTGAGTCAATCTTGGCTAGACGGCCACTTCTAGGGAGAGTAGTCACAGTACTAAATCGTCTCCATTTATACACAGTTTGTCTAACTGTGGACAGATGAATATCTAAGCTCTTCGAGATAACTTTGTAACCCTTTCCAGCTTTATGCAAAGCAACAATTGTTGATCATAGGTCTTCTTGTGAATAGCAAACTCAAAATGTTTGAGTGAATTTTATAGGTCAAAGTATGTCTAACCCACAACTCCAATGTAATTTCATTAATTGGATGTCATGTTTGGTAACTCCTGACTCTAATTTAGCTTTTGTTGACCTCATTTGCCCACAGGGTTCACATACTTTTTCCAACCATGCTGTGAATGTTTGAATGATGTATTCCATATGTACAAGAAAAATAAAATAAATTGTGTGTTATTAGTCAAAACAGATTGTGTTTGTTCATTATTGTAATTTAGATGCAGAGACAAATGTATACATAAATGCAGGATATCCAAAGGGTTCACATAATTTTTCTTGCCACTGTAAATACTTTACAATTTAAATAAAATATTATTATTTACTTGCTAACGGATGTATTTTTTTTATTTTTTTTTTACTGTATTCCAATAAAAAATACTGTAGTACGTAGATTTGTTTTTTTATTTAAATCAGCATATATATAAAAAGCAGTATAACAAACACCTCCATAATGTATTAATACTTTACAATATACATAATATTTAGTATTACAGTACTGTAATAATTTATGCATTACAGTAGGCCACTAATATTTGGGGCAGGGGGCTTTAAATGTGCTTAATTGTCAGAAAAATGTCACAGTGCAAATTTTTAAATGGCACTACAATTAGACTTTATTATCTGTAATATATATATATATATATATATATATATATTCTTCTTTCTTACTTTAGATTTTTGGGTGAAAGTCATGTTCTTAACAGTTTTTGAAATTTTTTAAGTTTTGAGTTTTTGAGATTCACTCGTGCACATTACACATGCTAAACTCTGTCTGTAATGTGACATGCTTTAACATTAAATGATGAGATAATTAGTCCAACAGTACTAAAAATTGCATCTGGGAAAAAGAAAACATGCTTTGTGTTGATGAGTTTGATTTTTCTCACATTATTATGGAAACCAGATACATTAGTTGGTAAATCTACTGATCATCTTATCTAGTGAATCTATCATCTATAGAATATAGTTTTCCTCTCTGGTGTATTGTAGGTTCGTCTTCCCCACCACTCGTCTGGGCCCTGAGAGCCAATTCAGCGACTTCCTGGATGGCCTTGGCCCCGCCCAGATAGTGGGGCGTCAGACATTAGCCACTCCTCCAATGGGTAAGAAGTTAGCTGTGTTCTGAAAGGAATACTAACATACTGCTTACTGCATTGTATACTAAACATAGTATCTGAAACAGTACACATTATGCAATGATAAATATTTCATTGTTGTCAAATGACATCATTACATGCATCATCCAATTATCATCTTGGCATTAAAAATGGTGGGTTGTGCATTTTTATCCAATTTTATATTTGTCTTTCATCTTGCTGGTCTGATAACATAGTTTAAAGTAAAAGATGTTAATAATCATAAGTTGATTTTACTTCCTGCTCATTCACCACACAGGAAATGGAAAGTCACACATCTAGTCTATTTCAATACATTTTCAATTGATTGAAAATCAGTACATTTTGTAGCTGAATTGTGAGTGGACCCAAGTTATTGAATTCTTTGATATTGTTTTCTCTAAGTTGCTTTTTTATGATCCAATATCAAGGCAGAAGCACTAGAACAGCAGCGGACTTTGTGTCTTGCTCTGTGCCTCCACCTGCTGTTTATTGATACCATTGCAAGATGTCTGTGCCGAAACAGAACAGACTTTTAACAAGCCATTTGGTTTTCTCTGTGTAGGTGATGTTTACATTGGTGTGGTGGATAGGGGTGGTCAGTTAGAAATTGAGATCACACAGGCCCGAGGTTTGACACCTAAACCAGGGTCAAAGAACATTCAAGGTAACCTAAGATCAAACAATATTTTTGGGGGTATGTTTTGGGGTATATTTTTATCCTGTGTTTAAAGGTGCGGTCACACTACACTTCCCACTCCATTCACTCCCATTCTATCGCATCCGAATGCTGTAGACCGGAAACGCAAACTCGTGAAGAAATTTCGTACTACGCTGCATAGCGAAAGTTTAGGTTGGTGAGTTTGACCTGCAAATCCGTATGATGAGAGGACTTGTGAGCAATAGAAATCCAACACAACAAAACTCTTGACTCAATTCAAAGAATACATATTTCATGTATACATGTTTTATTGTAATTGACAATATATTTTAACACTTTAAATATAGTATTATTTGTTATATGTGATGTATTATTTATTTACACCAGAAGCCCTCTCGCGTGACATCAGATCCTGGTCTGTTGTGTTGTCCGAAAAAAATTTGCATGCTCAAAGGCTAGTGTGACCGCCACCTTTAGGAATTATCTGTCCCTATAAGGCCACAGAATGTTTCATAATCTGATGTTTCCTTCTATATTAGCAACGTATGTGAAGGTGTATGTCCTGGAGAATGGAATGTGTCTCTCTAAGAAGAAAACCAAAGTGGTGAAGAAAACCCTGGATCCAACCTTCCAGCAATCCCTGATGTTTGATGAGAGTCCTCAGGGGAAAGTGTTACAGGTATTACACACCAAAATGTCTCTATCCTCAACAAACATAAAATAATACACTAACATCTAAGTATATCATTACCCTTCTGAAAAGATTAGCTTGCATTTCTGGGCTGGTCCAGGCTGGTTTATGGGTGAATTTCTCAAAACCTGTCAAAAACATGTCAGTGTCATATTTCCTTTGAATCAAAAATAAATTATAGCTATAATATTAAAGCTGGAGTGCATTACTTTTTTAATGCTAACATTTTCTCCTACCCCAGCTTAACATGCAGAGACAAATATAATTAAACCATTCATAGGTTCATTTTCTTGAAAACTGTAAACACTGTGTCTTTGTTGCACTAAAAAATTGCTGTGTTTGTTTTGAGTGACCCGCTTAGACCAGCACCAACAATGTTACTCAACCAATGATGTGGGTTGGGGGGGCCAGACTATTTGACTGTTTGAACAACAGAAGATGTGGGACGTATTCAGAAAGCTTTTTTGAAAAATGTATATAATATATTTATTTTTGCAGTTCCGTTCAGTGGCTCTAGTGTCGCAGAAATAACATACTTCAGCTTTAAGTATTTATACAACATGGTAATATTTGTTGTATTTAATTTAATTTATGCAGATTTAAATGAAAACAATAACTGAACTAAAACAGTAAAAAAAAAAAAAGTTATTGTAAAAAAATTTTTTTTTTACTGTATTACAGTAAAGGTGCCATTATTCATCTAGCGAAAGAACTGATGTGATGTCATTTCGAACAAAATCTGTTTTAAAAGGTTGTTATTGAGTTCATCTTTTTCCAGTTAATTTCTTCACTTAGTCGAGATCAGTCAATATGAAAACACTGGAGTGCAGAGTTGCCACTTATACACACATTTTTCTGTAGAGTTGATGTTCCTCTTTAAAAAAATAAGTATATACATGGATTATTTTCACAAAATGCGTCATACTATACAATAACAGAGGGTAACCAGAGCACATTATGACCACGTATAGTGTGTTAGCATTAGCATTAGCACCATGAATGCAGAATGTAAACATGACATGACACTTTAAATCATCAAAATTACTGATCTTATGTGGAATATATTCATAGAATGAGTCAAGTAGTCATTGATAACACATTTTAATATTACATTGATTAATGTTTTACATGTAGTAGTGGTCGATTTTGTAAAAAATCGAATACTTATGGGTAATTGACAAATAAGGTTGTCCAAGGTGTTAAAATGAAATATCCTTTAAAAGAAAATCTATTTTAAAACACTTGTGTCATGTTCTCAGAAATGTCCAATTTGGTTTCATACATTTCTGGAAAAACATTTAAAGCATTTTCTACAAAAATAAATAAATAAATACAACTATAAAATTGCCATGTGGTGTAACCAAGTTAAAAGCATTATAATACTTTCTTTGCGCCTTGAATTCATGAGTATAAACAACTTAATCATTCATTCAAAAAAGTTTTCAAACACATTTTTCAGGTAAAAATTATTTTTTATAAATATTATGAATTTTTGAGTCAAAAATATCAAGAAGTTTTCTTAGGGTTGCACCACATAACTTGTGCTTTTTCATAAAAATTTCAAAATAAATATCAGATGTTTTTTTTAAACTTCATGCTCAGTCCTGAGAGTTTAAAGGTGTCCACTCTGTTTTATGTTTTTTATGGTCAATACAATAAAATGGTTGCCTACATGTTGGTTACACCAAGACTTTGATTTGGTGGAAAAAAGTGTTTTTAAATATGAATCGTATTTTAAAACACGATTGTTTCACTGCTTTCTTTTAAAAAAAATACAAATAAAAGATTATTCTGCACCAGCCATGCCAACCTTTCTTTTTTCAGGAATTTCAGCTTTTAATGAGACTTTGCCTTTTTTTTTTTTCTTTTTTTTTTTTTTTTTTACTGTCTATGGACACCACATGACATTTTTTACTTTAAGCCCCAGAAAAAATATCAACATGACTTTAAACTCAGAAATTGAAAATATACTCATCATAGAAGAGGTGTATTCAAGTAAATGGTTTGTGTGAATTGTGTGTGTATATATATATATATATAAAATGTATTTGTAATGTAATAGATCTGGTCAAAGATTATCTTCATTTCATTGATCCTGAAGACACATGGCCATAATATGCACATTACCCTCTGTTATTGTATTTTATGATGAATCTTGTGAAAAGAATCCGCGTTATGATCATGAAAAAAGTTTTTTTCTAGATTGCTCGTCCACTGTCACTGACCTGCATTTGTTCTACTCCAATAACTGAACTAGTAAAGGAAGTTTGGGCTGTTTTTATGAAGGATGCTTAAACAGTGGTGTAAAGTTGTTCTACACAGTGCATGAAGTGAACAAAAAAAGTTTTTTTTGTTGTTTTTTCTGGTAGGCTGAATGAGACTCGGAGACCGCTTTTGTTAACAACATGTGTTTATTTTAAAATAAATAAATAAGTGTGTTGGTTATACGGCAGGGGTCTTCAACTACTGTACTTTCGTCGGGGGCTAGATTATCCAGATGAAAGCTCAATGGGGGACAAACATTTTTCCATATTTTTCTTACCTAACACTTTCATTGTAACTAACATGTTAACATGAACAAAAAAACACTGTTAATAATGTGTGTTTGTTTACATTAAAATAGTCAGGGATATTTAATTCATATTTTTAAGGTCTGGCCATAAATTCCTTTTTAATATCTGGCTAAAAATTAAAATTGACCTCACACCCTCAAATAACCAATAGGTTTTGATTAACTTTACTTTGAAACTAAAAACATACAATGTAGGATTATTAAAAACAGATGAGGAACATTTAGATCTGCGAAAGTCTGCATATCTTTGACAATATGTGGAGGCGGGGGCGTGGCCGAGCGCCGTGCTGTGGAGAGGGAAGCAGGAGCAAGGTGATCAGTTCACGGAAGACTTTAATTACACACATTTTCACACAGACACAACATAAAATTGCTTTTCGCTCACACTGTTGGCCTCCCCGGCCCAACTCAGAATGCACACTTTCGTCAGCTGCATGCATCTCTCTCTCTCTCTCTCTCTACTGCCAACGTATCCTCTTAAAAGCTTAAAAGCCCCTGTCACTCCTCACTGAAACATAAGACAGGTGTTAAGCACAGGTGGAAGTCATTCAACACTCCCTCGAATTTAAAGGGCTGAAGTGCCAGGTACCAATGAGTGATCAATTTAATCCCCATTAATTCATACAGTTTGCGTAGTGACCATGACATAAATGTCGTGCCCTGATCATTGAGGATTTCTTTCGGAATCTCCACTTGGGAGATTGTTCTGAAGAGTGCCTCCGCAACACTACATGCTGAGGTGTTGCACAGAAGCACTGCTTCCAGATATCGCATTGCGTAATCCACCAGAACCAATACAAAGCGGTGCCCGCGTGCCATCCTCTCTAATAGCCTGACAAGGTCCATACCAATTCTTTCGAAGGGGACCTCGATCAACGGAAGGGGGCTTAATGGCGCTCTTGGCGTGGCCGGCAGATTCACCAGCTGACAGTCACGGCATGCCGCACACCACCTGCAAATCCCCGTGAATGCCACGGCCAATAGAAACGGGCCATTAGACGGTTCAGTGTCTTTTCTTGCCCTAAATGCCCTGCCATCGGATTATGATAAGCCATCTGGAAAAGCATTTCCCGACGGCTCTTCGAAATTAACAATTGGGTTGTATCTTCCTTTGTCTCAGCATCCTGAGTCACTCGATACAACCGATCTTTAATAACTGAAAAATACTGCTATGTGAGCACCATGTCTGGCTGGAGGCATTGACCATCAATCACTCTCACTTGGTCAAAGGCATGCCTAAGGGACTCGTGACTGCTCCAAAGGAAAATCCCCTGCCGGGAATCCCCTAAGGGCTAGTGAAGCAGAAACTTCCCCCTCCCCTGGGGCTTCCCATCGTGGAGCTGACGTAGATGGCCCTGGCACCGCCTCCCCATCCAGTGAATCGCACACCACACATATTCCCCTCAATAATGATTGAAATGCTGGAAAATTTTTACCCAAAATCAGCGGAAGGTTGAGACGAGGACTAACCACTGCCTCAATTCTATGTTTTTCCCCTGAAATTGAATAGTAATGGCCACTAAAGGGTATTTGTGAATGTCCCCATGTACACACCTCACCTTCACCGTATGTGCTGTACCCAAAGCCTCACCTTGAACCAAGCATGAGTGAATCAAGTTCTGATTACAACCCGAATCCACCAAGACCTGGTAGGTACCCCCTTGAATACTCACAGGTATCCGGTACATCCCTGCTCGGTCGGGGGCAGTATGTGGCACATCGGGAATGAACCCCCATCTCCGGGAGGTAGGGACTGGGGCAGAGAGAAAAGAAAAAGAGATCCTCCGTCAGTGGCGCATCTTCCTCCAACTCCCGGGTTTCGGCACCAGTGTGGCAGATCTCTGCCTTCTCTACATGTGGACACAACATAAAACTTCTTTTCAGCACACACTCGCCGGCACACACAAACACAGCTCTGTGTGTCGCTCACACTGTTGGCCTTCCTGGCCCAAAGCAGAATGCATACGTTCATCGGCTGCATGCATCTCTCTCTCTCTCTACTGCCGGCGTCTCCTCTCCTTAAAAACCCCCGTCACTCCTCACTGAAACACAAGACAGGTGTTAAGCACAGGTGGAAGTTATTCACCACTCATCTACCCCGCTTCCCTCTCCACAGCACGGCGCTTGGCCACGCCCCTGCCTTTTTAGATAAAATAATGAGAAAATGCAATGCCTGTTCTTCCTTTTTCTCTATCATCCTCCCATACAGGAGGGGACAGTGAACTTTTTCTTGTCCTGCACATGGTGAATTTGTGCAAGAGACATATATTTGAGCAGATAATCATTGGTAAACAGAGAACAAACTGATTTGATGATTTTCGGGATTGAGAACTCTGACACACTTCTGATTATAGAACCAAACACAATCAGGATACATATATGTATGCAGGTTCAATGACGTTTCATGTTGTCACTTTTAACGAGTACGACTGACCCTGACAGATGAGACATGCCCATTTAACACTTGAAGAATGGAGAATAAAAGCAAACATTTATGTGGATTTTCTTTAAAAGTTCAGTTTTCATCATCGATTCATCTTTTGTTGAAAAAGGATGTGCATATGAGCTGAGATCACTTCTATAACAGCTGCTTATGTATTTTTTAAGTCTGTAGTTTTGACTGCACCTGCTAAGCAATTTACATAAATACATTTGATTGAATAAGACAAGATAAAAGATGCTGGTTCATGTTATAAAGAGCAGTGTAACTGAACTATGCCTAAGCTTAAACACGTGCGCTCTGGTCCGGAACTGGACCACGGATCGCTTGACGACAGCTGATGCTGTTGCATGTGCTGCTGAGTGTTGTTAAACTCACCACTGAGTTTTGGGCAGAGAGCGCTCGGATGTTTCGACTGTGACGCAGTTTTATCAAAATCCGTTGGAAAGTCAACTATATTGGCAGGCCGCATCAAATCATTCACTATATTACATTAAATAAAGTAATCGTACCAGGAGACTCTGAGAAGTGGTGGTATGCAAGAAAAACTGCCGGTACTCTGTTGACTAAATTAGAGAAGTGCCGGTACTGCGTCCCAGTGAGTACCCTCCCACTTCAAGCACTGGTTCTACAAACAAAAGCGTTTTATGGGTGAAACCCTGATTTTTTTTAAATTAAAAACATGTAACTGTACACTCATTATAGCAATATCTTACCTTCTATTCTCTTCTTTTTAAAGAAAGCCTCTTTAAATAAGTGGTGGATTTACCCTTTAAACTGTTCTCTTGGGCGTTTTTGAAAGTGTGCAAAACTTTTGAAAACTGGCATGACCTTTAGTAGCGTACGTTTCATGTGAACACTAGGAAGGACAAGTCAACCCATCGCTACATACCTGTTTTTCAGTGTTTTCAGAACACCGGAGTCTTTTCGCAATGGAGAGAGAGCTCGCACGCTCAAGGTTGCCAGATTGCATGACTAATGCGTCACCCTGGCAGAATATTTCCAAACTGTACAAGTGTCAATATCTGATTGGGGGATTTCTCCTATAGAAATCTGGCAACCTTAACCATATACAAGTCGAAATCTAATTCGGCTAATCACCCATATTTAAAATCTGTTATTTATCAGATGTAGAAAATTAAACATTTTACTTGCATGACTAGTTTTAAGTAATACATGACACAATTGATCTAAAGGGGATGGTAAGAGGGGATGGTGGTTTTATAAAGGGGGTTGCTTTTTGGTATTTCTTGCTTTAAGGGGGATGGCATCCCCCCTCAACTCAAGCCCTGAGTATATTGACAGAATAGCACACATCTCCTATTTAAGTACTCTTATAAATGCCTCCCCTAGCAGCGTTGTTGCTCAGCTGTTTCGGCCTTCTTTCTCACTCTGAGCAAAGAACGAAGAAGAATTTTGCAATGTATTGGAACCTTAATGAGACTCACCATTGAGAATAATGGGAATTGCAATGAAACTCTGGATACGGATGAGTATTTTAATGGAGATTTGCATGAAGAAATGTCTTAACATGAAAATGTCACTAACTTATAACCTTAATGGTCCTAAAAATAGGCATAATTTTCTTTATGCTAAATATAACCTTTACACTCTGGTCCACTAGGTGATCGTATGGGGCGACTACGGCCGCATGGACAGCAAGTGTTTCATGGGAATGGCTCAGATCCTCTTGGATGATCTTGACTTGTCGTCAATGGTGAGTGGCTGGTACAAGCTCTTTCCTACCTCCTCTATGGCGGATCCAAGCATCGGCCCCTTGACGCGCCGCCTCTCCCAGTCTTCAATCGAGAGCGCCACAAGCCCTACGTGCACCTAAACACCGCTGAGAGATCCAGTCATCCACGTCCCCTCTAAATATGCCTGTGTTCTCTATCTCTATGTGTGTATCTTTGTTCAATATACCCCGCCATACAGACCCCAAAAGCATGTACACACACTCTGATAGATAAAACCAACTCCCCAGGGCTGCGAAGCTCCTATTACCGATACATAACAGAAATATTCAGAGTTGGATATAAATCAGGCATGAGACACAAAAAGAGCTCACATACACCCTTACAAATAGATTTGGGTGTATCACATGACTAGTTACATGCAGATCCATTGTGTGCAGGTCACAACAAACTCTAAAACAGGGGCATTCAATAGTTATATTAAGAAATGTTTCTCACAATGTAGCATTTGTGTTGGCTTCTGTGGCTAATGCCACAAAGAGAAAATGGGTTCTCCGAGACTAGTAGTTCTCCTGTAGGTTTCGGACCCTCAAGGGTCAACCAATTCTCTATGCCAAACCCGATAAAAGTTTATTTTTAAAACCAAAGCAATTCTTAGTATCTGTAGTGTCATATTATAGAGTATGGATATGTAGCAGAGTCAATGACTTAGATGAGATGCAAAAAAAACAAAAAAACATTTATGTATTAGAAAAACTCATAGACTACATACACAACTAAACATTTAAAGGGCAGGGCTCAACTCCACTTGTCAGGTTATTAGAAATGTACAAAATTCCTGTTGCATAAAGTAGCGTTAATTCTTTATTTCCTTTTTCAGAGAGCTGAGTAATTAAAAATATAGATTGATATTTGTGTTTATGTATTTATCGACTGCATTCTGCACGTTTACTCGCAACCCTTGTTGAACAAAATATGTAGTGCTAATTGAAGCTTGCCTTTAAAAAAATATGTAGAATTACAGACAGTAGGTTATTTATTTTGCTAATGTTTCACTTTTGGGTCTGAATCAAAAAGTCTGCACCAAACCACAGACTCAAAGGGAATTAAAGACTCTCTTTGTAAATGAGAACTAACTGTCCAGTTAAACCAGCAACCCTCATTTCCAGCTGCATAGTGCGATAGACAGAATAAAAATGTGGGTGTTGGCTGTCAAACAAGAAAACTTTTCTTGCTGCACGGAGTAAAGAGAAGGTGTCTGGGAAGTGTTGTCCTGAACTGGAACTTGGTTGAGTTTGATGGAGCCGCTCTAGACTCTACTGCTTCAAGTAGTTTGGGTTTCTTTCAACCAGCATATGGATCCAAACTGTTTTAAGGGCCTTTCCCATTTCCTGTCAACTCAGGAGGTCACCGCTGAACAATTACAACATACAAAACAATGTAAGGACCGATGGTGACGCTCTCTCAACAGGATTTCAAAGCCCAGAACAAATCATATTCTTTATACTCCCGGACATTTTTGTTTTTGTCAAGTTCTTGTACTTTCCTGTTGTGACTATTCTTTAGCTTTTGCTCTGAAGCCAAGTGGCTCTTTAGATGGCTTCTTCTGTAAATCTTTGGTATTACAGAGACATACTCAAGATGATGTGCACTGTTGATAAACAAATTTATCCAACTCCTGGCAGTTAAAGATTCAGGACATTCCCAACCTCCTCTGCAAGTCAATATTCTGATGCCAAACAGACAACTTTTATATTAATTTCCATTCCTCTAAAATAAGCATACTTTACATATCAGAGTATCTTATTCTGTACCAACTAAGTATGTACAATTGTTGTCCTATTCAAGTTCCATGTCAAATTCCAGTTTATCTTCTGCCAAGAAGATGGTCAAACACATTCTCATAGGTTAGAGGTGAGCTTCATGGGAGCGATCATTTTCCAAACCATTTAAGATGTTTGTGTTGTTCTGATTGGGACTTGTTATGGAAGGCTGTCTATTACAAGTGCACAAACTAGCAATTGATCAATGTCATTTGCATGGAAAACTTCAGTGTCAGGATAGTGTACCTTATAAAGCTGCTTTTAATGACTCAGTGAGACCATCGGAAAACCATTACATCTGATCAGTGTTGGGTAAGTTACTCAAAAAAGTATTCCACTACAAATGACTAATTAACTCTTTAAAATTATAATAAGATTACATTACATTACTAATTACTTTACTTTTAAGTTACTTTGTAAAACTTTTTTTTTTACAGAAAAATTAATTGTTTCTTTGCTCAACAAATTCAAAATAATGTCTATATTTCCTCCTCGTTCATTGTCGCATCCAAGCCATACACTCGTTTCTCCCTTACAATGATTAGTTAGGGGATACACACCCTTCAGCTGTCAAACGTATTTAAAATAATTCTTGCTTTAAAAGTGTTTTACATAAAAAAATTTTTTTGAAAAACGTGTAACCCATTTAATGTACTTAAAGGGATAGTTCACCCAAAAATGAAAATTCTCGCATCATTTACTCACCCTCATGCCATCTCAGATGTGTCTGACTTTCTTTCTTCTAGCAGAACACAAACAAAGATTTTAGAAGAATATTTCAGCTCTGTAGGTCCACACAATGCAAGTGAATGGTGCCAAAACTTTGAAGCTCAAAAAGCACATAAAGGCAGAATAAAAGTAATCCATAAGACTCCAGTGGTTAAATCCATATTTTCAGAAGTGATATGATAAGTGTGGGTGAGAAACAGATCAATATTTAAGTCCATTTTTGATAGAAATTCTCCCTGCCCAGTAGGGAGCGATATGTATGAAGAATGTGGATCATAAAAACACAAGAAGAAGAATGTGAAAGTTAAAGTGGAGGCTGACTGAGAATTCATAGGAAATATTGACTTAAATATTGATCTGTTTCTCACCCACATCTATCATATTACTTCTGAAGACATGGATTAAACCACTGGATTCTTATTGATTACTTATGCTGACCTATGTGATTTTTGGAGCTTCAAAATTTTGGCACCCATTCACGTGCATTGTATGGACCGAAAGAGCTGAAATATTCATGTAAAATTCTTCATTTGTGTTCGGCAGAGAAAGGAAGTCATACACACCTGTGATGGCATGAAGGTGAGTACAGAATTTACATTTCTGGGTGAACTATCCCTTTAAAAGTAATAACATTTATTAAAAGTCAGTACCTGTAATCTTATTACAAGAATATAAAATGTAATGTGTTACACTACTTTTTTGATTAAAAGATAATTAGATTACTGTAACAACTTACTTTGTAATCAGATTACACCCAACACTGCATATAATTAATCATTTGGATCACAGAATTTTTTGTATTTTTTCCAGCGTTTTAAATATTTTCTGTATGGCATTTTGTACATACTGTACAGTTGTTTTTACATCTGTCTTTTTTACCAGCTAATCTTCCCATGATACCCTGAACAAGATGTACAGATCAACATTTCTTGAATGTTAATACTTTTTCTCTGTTTAAGAAGTGTTACATTAGCTGATCAAATCTCACATTCCATACTTTCAAATACTTTTCATGGTTATTTTTTTATTTTTTATTTTTTTTTTCTTGTGTTTAATATAGGCTGCAATGCCTTTCATCCTTGCACTTTATGTGTACAAGTTTTAATGTAAAAATGCAGACTCATTGTTTATCACAATGACTGATCTGCTTCATGGACTTCTTTAATTTTATCCCTTCGTCTGTCTATGTATACAGTACATATAGAATGTTCCCTATTACTCTTGTTGTTGTTACTTTTTTTATATATATATATAGATGTTTTCTGTCCTTAACCATGTTGTGGTTCAGGTTTTGCCTTTATACTTACAAAGGTGAAAATTAAAGTCATAACTCTTAGTTAACTATCACTTAGAGTTCTTGTTTTGTTTTTTTGTATTTGCAGAAGTTTTGATTGAGTTGCACCTTCCTGTTGCACCACAGACAAATCTCTTTATGTTAAATTAGGAATAAAAACAATTTACTTCTTAATTCTAACAAAAGATTAAATTAAATTGTATTACTGTATACTGAAAACAAAAATGTATTTGAAGTTGAATGTTTGTCCTTGGTAAACACTATGAAATGACTATTAGATATTGAAATTTTTCCTATGTGATTATATGTACTTGATAACTTGGGACTGTATATGTCCCTTTACTGTACAATGAAGTAGATACAAAATCTTTCATTGCAAAATGAAAAGAACCTGAATGCATGAATATTTGTACTGTATTATTCTATTTTTTCAGGTGTAGTGGGTGGATGTTGTTTATTGGAATCCATAGCTAAACCAAATTCAACAGTGACAAAAAAATTAATAAATCTTGATTTGCCGCCTCTAAATTGCTGCAGTTTGGATGCGTTCACATATTTAATTTGGAATGAGAAAGATCAGAGATTTTATTTGGTCCTTCTTGGACCATGACATTAATCCAAAGCTATCAAGTGCTTGTGACATGTTGATAATCTGTAAATACAAATCTATGTTCGGGCAATGTTGGCTTTTTGAGGATAATGTTGTAACTTCAGAATGTCACTGGCCATCTGGTTGTTTAAATGCTTTGATGTTAATTAAAATATTTCATGATGCATTTGTATACCAGAGGACACCTTTTCAGGTAATTTATAGCAATGCAATAGAGTTTTTTTTTTTTTTTTTTTTCTGGGCAGTTTTATGGCATGCAGTTTATATGTGAGTGTAAGTAGGTGACACCAGCATAACTGGTGAATGATCTTAATACACTGAGTATGGATAAAGAACAAAGTGAAGTTATGATGTAAGTTGGTTTGCAGAATAAACCTGATAACGTTTTTCTGTGTGGGGAGACAATCAGAACAGAGAGAGTTGTATGGGGTCTACCTGGTCAGCATGCATACATGTTTTGTTTTGTTTTGTTTTGTTTTGTTTTGTTTTGTTTTGAAAATGGCCAGTAGATGGTAAAACTGAGATGATGAAAAAGGCAATGGCTAAAGAGAATGCTATTCCACAGAATTCTTTAAATTAGGACTTGTTACTTGCAAGATATTATTTAAAGACAAATACATATTAGTGAAGGCCTTGAATATTTTGCAATAATATTAAAAGTTATATTAGTGATACTATACTATAACTTGAATGTACTTCTTAAATATCTCATTTTATTGTAGCTTGGATCTTATTTGTTTTGTGTCATTCTAAATCTGAATGGAATTCTTTGAAGATGTTCTTTAAACCCCTAAAATGGCAGAATTACACCTCTACCCTATATGTGCCATTGCTTTTGAAAAATATAGCCTGATGTTTTAAGGCTTGAATGAATAAAACAACTCTGTTATCTAATGCAATATTTGCCATCACATTTGACTTTAGCAATCAATTTTGAATTTATTAAATTGCAAAATTGGGTAACAAAAATGTGCCCCATTTCAATTGTAACACGTAGTAATTTACTGGATTAACCTTTATTGAAGTTTGTAAAATGATATGGAGAAAGTCAGCATTGTGAAAACAAGAATTTATTTGTAGCTTGTGTTTGCATTCTGTTTGTTCTGTTCATGCAATATGCCATGAACTCTTTATAACATTGAACTAAAGAGATACATATTTCTTCTTATTTAAACTGTATGCTTACATTTTACCTGTATGAATTTATTGCACACTCAAACCCTCTTGGTTTGGATTTACATTGGGATTTTCATTGGGAGTTGTTTTTTTTTTGTTTTTTTTGTTTTTTCTCACAAAAACAAAATGGGTCATTTGCAGCCTGTTTTCTCATCTATGTAGCAAAGCTGTTTACAGCTATGATCTCTTCTGTTATCATCATAAATGAGTCATTCATATTATTCATGACATCATTAACAGCACAAGACACTGGTGTGACATGCTCACCATTGCAGAGAGAGGTTTAATGAGAAATGTAGCTTTCTTGTAAACAATGTCCAGTTAACCTGTTTAATTAGCATCCACTGTATTTAACCCAATACAAACATCTCTCGTGATTTTATCACTATTTTGCATTTAGTGAGAGCACTATCTAAAGCCCTGGAAGACAAAAAGTAACTGGTAGTTGGTAATAAATAATAATTTCAAGTGTTTGATTTGACAGTGCGCTGATGTTTAGGAATGACAGAAAGTAATGATCTGAATAAGGAAGCTGTAATTTTATACTTGTGCTTTGTAAATGTTTTCTATGTGCAGTATTTGATAATGTAAAATTGGTATTTTTGTGGTTTGTACGCTGCAGAGCTGATTATTTAAGGTGCACGCAGTTTTATAAAAAAAAATGATGGGAAACTTTACAACAAAAAAATCATTTTGACTGAAGCCTGTATCTGCATGCATATTGACCGCTGGAAGCCAATAAATTTTATTTTAATCATCTCTGAGTCTGGATGGAAATATTTTTACATTTTTCAATATACCACTTCAGTTTGGCACAATGCTTGTAATTATTATATACAATATACACAAGTATACATATTTATAAACTTTACATTTTGTCTACTCAGTATTAGTAATAATTGGTTCATATCTCTTGAAGTGGTGCCACTATATTTGGGAATCTATACAGCACCACACACAAAAAACAAAAAGTTTCCAGCTAAATTCTGCCTATGGCTTTGTTTAGAACACTAACTGCACAGTATACACTGAATAATGTTTACTAAATAGAATTCAATACAAACAGTCTGCATTATGTAAAAATCAGGAATGCAACTCATGAGAGTTGAAAAATGTGGGACAGTAATGGCAGGTGTTTCAAACATATATTTTCAATTGATTAAACAAAACAAAAAAAAAAAAACACAAAAAAACACAAAAAAAGTGTTTTGTTGTATTTAAAGCTTAAAAGGGGTAGTTCACCCGAAACTAAAAATTTGCATTATTTACTCACCCTTATGTCATTCCAGATGTGTATGACTTTCTTTCTTCTGCAGAACACAAATGAAGATTTTGAGAAGAATAGTTCAGCTCTGTAGGTCTATATAATGCAACTGAATGGTGACCACAACTCAAAAAGCTCCAAAAAGCATATAAAGTCAGCATAAAAGTAATCCATAAAACTCCAGTGGTTTAATTAATGTCTTCTGTAGCGATCCAGTTAGTTTTGGGTGAGAACAGATGAAAATATAACTCCTTTTTCACTATAAATCTTGTCATCAGTAGTCTCTTTGGAGATCATGATTTCAAGCTTGATTTACACTTCTAACGCTTGGCTAACACTTGTCTCGGCCAACATTTAGCCAGTTTTACAAGACAGAAAATACTTGAACTTTATACTTTGTTTTTTTATTTTCATTAACTATTAAAGGACCTTAGAATAATTATAACTGTGCAAATTATTTTCCTACCTCTTCTGAAGCAGCGCATAAATGGTGTTGTCACTTGGCACCTGTTACCTTTCTCAGCACTGTTCAGGGTGCACCCATCACAGTCGTTTGCAAGATTTTTTTTAAATAATTTTCTGGAGAATACACCAGCGGATTACCATTGGTGTCTTATGTCCTATCCTTGAAATTAATAGATTTAAACAAGCATACTTTTCATGTAAAAATGTTTCCTGTCTAGGTCAAAGTTAATCTGAGTTTTGGGCTATGGAGGATTTAGCTTTTTCGTCCAGTAAGCGCCCTCTTGAGGAAGACACCTTAAAATTTTAATGATTATGCAGGATTTAAAGATGCTAGCATAACTCCCAATAAATGTTTTATTTTTTACATTAGAGAAGAACATCGGGATATATTGACAAATAATATTTTGATCTGACAGAACTAACGCTATGCTTGATTTTGTTCAGGAGGCATACTTTTTCTATAAAAAAGTAAATAAGCAATATTATAAAAGATTATGTGGGAGTGAGGGGAGCTGGAGAGCAGAAAATGGGGGAAAATGTCAACGCTCCATTCTCCCCACAATTAGTTTATTTTGTGATGTCTTTTTGCACATGTAAATTGTTAATTCACCCTACCCTTTGTTTAGATTTCCATTTGTTTAATGCTGGATAACACGTTACAGAGTGTCACTTCATGTCCCTTGGATATCATTTTCTCGAGGTAAATCTTCCTAAAAAAGATAATATTTGATTTTTATCCATTAATCTTAGGTTAATCACATTGCATATAAGCTTCGCATATCACACGTTCTTTAGAAATGATGTTAACCCTTGTGTGACATTAGGGACATTTTTGTCTTTTTCATTTTAGTTTTTTTGATCATTTTGGCTGTGTTAATGCCAACGGCATACATTTTGCCAAATGTGTGTATTTTGGGGAGAAATTTTATATTTCAACCTCAATTCCTATAATACATCTATAATACACTGTGTACACAAAATAGTTACACTCAGGACCTGAAGGACAAAAATGTCCCCATTGAAACCCATTAAAACTGCAATATTTGATCCCAGTGCCATTAAAGCATAAAATCATGAATTCTATGATATTATACTTTCATTCCGGAGCCCTGGCTTCAAAATTTTACTTTTTTATATTTTCCACCAGATGGCGCCATTTTTATCATGTTTAGCCTATGGAGCAAATACATGCTTTTTTCCTACTTTCTGTTTGCTGTATTATAGAGCGCTGCAGGCCAATTGAATAAATGATGCAGCTAAAATTGTGTGGGTGTGTTAGTATGGATGTCAGAGTGTGTTTTGTATTTGTGTACTGAGAAATTTGTGTGTGTTAAAAACAACAGTGTCATTATGTAACAAACTGGCATTTTTAAGGGTTAAAATCCTGAAACTGAATGAATATTTGGTAGTTATGATCAGGACTGATGTTGGTTAAAAAATCTAAGTCAGTGAAAGTGGAAAATAATATTATAATGGCAGTATTTTTGACGTGGATATTTTTGTCCTCTAAGGACCTCTGAGTAACTTTTTTTTATTGATGCACAAGGGTTAAAAAGGCTAATATTTAATATGATGAGGCAGAGTAATAAAAAAAAAAAGTATTTAATTTAGGATATTAGACTTGTTTTATGAGTTAATAATGTTATTTGCCTATATTACCAGACTGACTTTCTCGCATTTTCTCAACACCAAAATGTTTTAATATTATCCTTACTGCATGTCCCAGCCAATTTTCAAATCAAACCTATGCCCTTGGATTGGCGCACTAGATGGTGCTATAGGAAGTGTAATAGAGCTTGAAATCATGATTGCCAAGAAGAAGACTTCTGCTGTCAAGATGTACAGTGAAAAAGGGGTTATATTTTGGTCAGTTCTCAACCAAAACCAACTGATTCATTCAGAAGACATGGATTAAACCACTGGAGTCATATGGTTTACTTTTATTTATTTTTTGGAGCTTCAAAGGCCTGATCACCATTCGCTTGCATTGTATGGACCTACAGAGCTGAAATATTTTTCTAAAAATCTTTATTTGTATTCAGGTAAAGAAAGAAAGTCATACACATCTGGGATGCCATGAGGGTAAGTAAATTATATGATTATTAAAAATTTTAGGTGAACTATTCCTTTCTTCTGCACGACCGCCTATACTACTCCAGTCACCTTGAAAACTTGGCAGTACAACACTGTAGATGTTGTTGAACTTTGTATGAAAAATTGCTTGCTATGTTCCTCATTTTTAAGTCGCTATGGATAAAAGCATCTGCTAAATGACTAAATGTAATTGTTTAGGCTTAAAGTAACACTTCAAGTCATTTTAATAAGTCATTTTAATATGGAAAATTTAGACAATTATACCAAACAATTTGGGCAAAGTAGCTTCAGAAATGCTAACTACAGCTGAAAGAGGTGGAAATAGGCTTGAGAATTATGTTGGCATTGACTTCCATTAGCATGGTTTAGGTCCTATTTAACGGACCACTACGACTTTGTCTGTGTAAATGAGGAATTGTCAAATCAAACAAAATTTAAGTATGGAGTGCCACAGGGATCACTTTTAGGGCCTCTGCTTTTCTCCTTATATATGCTTCCCCTGGGAGATATTATCAGGAATCATGGAATAAGTTTTCACTGTTATGCCAACGATACCCAACTTTATATTTCTTCAAAACCTGATGAGATTTCACAATTCTCCAAATTAGCAGTGTATCAGTGAAATCAAAGATTGGATGGCCAGAAATTTCCTTCTACTGAATTCCAACAAAACAGTGGTGCCACTGCCTGAACCTTAGACTTAGGATAGACTCACCGAAATGACCTGCTGGTTGAACTGCAATGCACTTCACGGATCTCTGCCTTCATCACATTGGTCTAATGATGGACTGCACTCTTGAAATGAAATACATAGACTTTCAATTATTTGCCAACAAAAGCCTTCATCGGCCACCTAACAAAGGACAATACATCTCTATGAACTTCTACAGTTAATCCAGGATGAACTTCAAAAACATTAGTCATTAATCTTACAGTTCATATAAAATCTTTGTTTAAATGCTGGCCCTTAACACTAACACAAGTTAGTCATTTTAAACCATGACTTGCACTGCACATTAACTAATATTGGCATTATATTCATGATGTTAGCCAGAGGGGAACTGGCCCCCACTGCGAGTCTGGTTTCTCCCAAGGTTATTTTTCTCAATTAACCAACATCTTATTGTGTTCCTTGCCACAGTCGCCTTTGGTTTGCTCACAGTAGTTCTATATGTACAATTATCATTTAGATATGCATTTTTATAGACAATTTAAAATCATGTTTAATCAGACTACACAATGATCACTCTAAGATTCCATAGATATTACAGGTTTATTTTCTGTTAAAGCATGAATTTCTGTAAAGCTGCTTTGAAGCGATGTGTGTTGTGAAAAGCGCTATACAAATAATAATAATAATAAAATAAAAAAAAAACTGTTTAGAAAACACAATTGTATCATTTTATTTAGCAAATATGAAGTTGACAGATATACAAGACCATGCACGGTGATGTCAGACATTTAGGAAAATGTGCACTCAAATGTCTTCAGTAGATTGGTATGTGCAGAGTTATATGTAGGCCCAGGTCACAAAATTTGAAGTGAACTGTCCGATGCATGATATGCCAGTTCAGAAACGGAGCACATCCTCTGGACGACCCTCCAATGGGAATACACAGAATTGTAAGGGGCATAAAAGTGCGAATACGATCTGCTGAAATTGGCACAATCAATTTCACTGGGGTAGTCCCATGTCTTCCTCTTGTATGATAAATCTTGGTCTTCATTTGCTACACCAGGACACACATCTGTAAAGTGTGGAACATGGACAGGTCTCTGACTCGAGGGGGTGCTGCTCTCCCGCTGCAGAAGTGATTCTATGGAAAACGGGCTGGTGAACTTCTGAGACTCAGTTGCGTTGCATGTGGGAGTCTGTGCTGTAGCAGTCTTCAAGGAGAGAATTCCCAGGTTGTCATAGAAGTCAGGGAAGGCATCACGCACACTGCTGAAGTGTCGTCGCAGCATCTTTGGAGTGATTTTACGGTCATCCATTTTCCAAAAATTGCGTTTTGCATTTGGGCACTCTGGATTTCTAGGCACCTGTAAATGAGAAAGGAAACGCTCTTAAAAGGCCAATCATAATAGGCTAGCTATAATATTAATAAACCTCGAGTACTTACCTTTACAAAGCAATCGTTTGATGATAAACAAACCCTGATATTATTCTCAAGGCCTTTTCTATCCCCGTCCACAAATGTCGTCATCGTGTTCATTAACTGAAAGAAAGAAGAAGAAAAAAAAAAGTGAGGTATAACGCAGTCATCCAATCAGAAAGAGTCACAATCTGTTTTCAGGTAAGAGATGTATCAGTGGTAGCCTAATAATTTTGAACTTACCTCGCAAAACGTTAATCTTTTGTCAGGTGCGTTCTGAATGACATAGGCGATCAGAGCCAGGTATGTCATCTTCTGTTTGGAGTATCTCCTGTATTTTCTTCTGTTAAGCATGTCGGTGTTTTCGCTCTGCATCTCTGGGGATCTCCTGAAGTGAACTCTGAGTGATGAGTGTCTGTCGAGGAGTTTGTCGGCCTGTTTATATATGAAGCACGTCGTTGATAGTAGATGGTCATTAATGCCTCATTTACATAATTGAAGGAGAAGTGAATATGTGGGCGGGCATGTCTTGATCACGGTCCTATTTAAGGTAGACAAACTGTAAATATTGTAACAAGCCTGACATAAATACGTTTAAAATTAAGAAATAAAGAACTGAAGGATTAAAGGAATATTCTGGGTTCAGTATGAGTAAAACTCATTTGCATTTGTGGCATAATATTAATAACACAAATATAATAAAATAATAATAAAAAAATAAATAATCTGGGTTACAGCGAGGCATTTACAATGGAAGTGAATGGGGCCAATCTGTAAACATTTAAATACTCTCTGTTTTAAAAGTGTATCCACAAGACATAAACAATACCATGATAACATGATTTTAGTGTGATAAAATAATAACCTTAAAAGCTTAATAACGTTTTCTGTGTAAAGTTATAGGCAATTTCACAACTTTGTTGCAGTGACGATATAATGTAAATAAACCCTAAAAAAAAAAAAAAAAAAAAAAAAGTCGATTTAAACAACTTTACAGCTTAAATAACACGCGTTTTAACAGAAGAATAAATGTAAGTGCTTTAAAAAAAATTATAAGCTTCAGATCACTGCATTTAAACCCCCCAGAAATTGGCCCCATTCACTTCCATTGTAAGTGCCTCACTGTAACCACGTTTGTTGCTTTTTTCTTTTTCTTTTTTTTTTTCAAGAAAAGTAGGGATGAGTCAAATAAATATTTGTGGTAATTAACATTATGCCACAAATGCTGTCGATTGAGCTTAACTTGTATTAAACCCGGAATATTGCTTTAAGAATAAGTCAAAACAAATTAGAACAAGGGCCAAAATTTCGTATAACCAATATAGCCTTTATGTTTGTTTAAGGGTGGCCTGGTGTATAGAATTATATTGTTTGGGTTTTATCTAGATACAGTAGAGTACAAATATCTGACATTTTATATCTGGGATAAAAAATAAAATAAAATAAATTCTAACCTCGGAAATAATTAGATTTTTTGAGGTCAAATGAATAACTATATAGGATCTCTAGGTCACTAATCTAATGTAAGCAAATATCTTCTGTTGAAGCACACAAGTTGCTCTTTGGAACATTCTCAAAACATGCTGGGACATCACCAGTCTTGTGGAGCCTGTGCCAGCTCGAGTGCATGCTGTTATAGGCAAGAGGTGGAAATTGCAAATAGGCCTTATAAAGTCTGAAATTCATGTCATTTTTTTTCAATTAAAATAGCCCTATAATTTGTATTAAAAATAGAAGCTCCATAATTGTCCTAACTGTAAACAGAGGCAGATAACTGCTTTGATTGTGTGTTTTAGTTATGCATCTCAAATGTGAAATAATAATAATGTTTTACTTAAATAGCTATTTCTAAACCTCAAGGACTTTTAAATAAGGAAAACTAATGTTGAATAGACCACAAGTATCTTATTCACAGAGCACTACAAGAAGCATTTTCTCTAACAAAGAAGTGGGGCAGTTTGATTCAATCTGGATCAAAACTGTGAATTCCCAACATTCCAATGGTTATAGTGAAATCATGTGCAAATGAAATACTTTATAAGTGGTAATGAGTCCAATTAGCATGCTCGTTCACAACTTCTTTAACTGATCACCGCACTTAAGTTTATAAGGTCATAACACCGCACATAACACAATATATGTTGTCTTATTCAGTTTAGTTCATTAAAATGTGACTTTTTGCTTAATTACTTTGACTATATGTCTTCTGAGCATGGAAGCATTTCAGTTTTATAAATAAAATACATGTATTTAAAAAAAAAAAAAAAAAATATATATATATATATATATATATATATATATATATATATATATATATATATATATATATTACAAATAAATGTAGAGTAGGCTTTGCAGATGCCTTCTAGTCAAAGCATGAAATTGCATTTTGAAAATGTTACTCATTTAATACAACAACAAAAAAATAATTACAAATCTAAATATTTGCATTACAGTTTAAATGAAGATTTTAATAAAAAAATTGACATGGATCAGCCAGGTCTCCTAAGCAACCAAATTGGCCCGGTTGCTAGGGTGGGTAGAGTCACATGGGGTAACCTCCTCATGGTTGCCATAATGTGGTTCTCACTCTCGGTGGGGCGCGTGGTGAGTTGTGCGTGGATGCCGCAGAGAATAGCGTGGAGCCTCCACACGCACTAGGTCTCTGCGGTAACGCGCTCAACAAGCCACGTGATAAGATGCGCAGATTGACGTCTCAGATGCGGAGGCAACTGAGATTCATCCTCTGCCACCCGGATTGAGGCGAGTCACTACGCCACCACAAGGACTTAAAGCGCATTGGGAATTGGGCATTCCAAATTGGGTGAAAAAAAAATGTACATGGATTTCTGAATTTCTTAGTGGGCTATTTTCTATGTCCCCCTTTTGTTTTAATGACAGCCTGCACTGGAGCTGGCATGGACTCTACAAGTTTGTGCAAAACCTGATGATCAATGTTATCGGTTATCCCAGTTTGATAAAAAAAAAAAAAGTCTGACCTTTTAATCACAAATTTGGATACATTTAATTGGTGACCTAGAAATAATTCATTCAGAATTTTAAATGATTCTTTTTCATGTTACGTTTCTTTGTTTGACATTTTTCAAACTTCTAAAACCTTCTGTTTATATCCAGGTTAAAATGGAAATAACTCCAGATTTAAACCTTTTAACCCCACTGTGTGACTGTAAATGTTTAATACAGTAAGTGGCAGTTATGTCTGTAATTCATCACAGTTATGTAGGCTACTTATTGATATACTTTTATAATTACACAATTTTATTTCAATAAAATGTCATTTTATTAAATGTAACTTTTATTATATAAATAACTTTAAGACTGTGATATTTCGAAGGACAGTATAGCCCGTTTAATAATAAAAATAATAATAATTAAAAAAAAACCTTAGGCTATATGTCGGCCAAATAGTCACTGCAAAGCAGCGTTTGCGCTTAATAGCCCTTTATTGTAATAGGTGTAATAGGTCCTCTTTTTGTTCTTGAGTGGCAGCATTCTCTCGTTTTACCTTTTTGTCGTGTGTTTGAGACGCCTTGGTTTTCAGACATTTACAAAAAAGCATCTGGTAAAACCTCTGATATTATATTTACATAATATCAGCAAGAATACATGGGCTCATGGGACATCGACTTGAAATCCCACTTCATGTTTTAACCTGGCCCTGTTTGGCCATATCGTCATTTGGCGGTCCGTGACGCAGATTGAGAATGTGGGAGGAACAAATATCAGAGAACGTGCTATAAAGTTCGATTCTTTTAACTGAATCGATTCATTTGAACGATTTGTTTAATGAGTCGGTTTAAAACGATTGAGTGATCATTCAGAACGGATCACACAGCAGCGCAGAGATCGGGGGATTCCGAAAAGTCCCTCGTCTAATGTTCCAATATTGAATAAAATTAGTTTTACAGTTAAACTAGTTATTTGTCAGATATTTGTGTAGTGTGGATGTATCGTGTTTAAGTTTGTTTTGTGTATCAACTTAATTTTATACAGTTCACATAGGCCTAATTTTTTTTTATTATTATTATTATTATTTTTTTCTTAAAACGTCAACAACAACATAAGGCTGATTTAGGTTTTATGAAGTAGATAGCCTACTGTCAAAATGCAAACTTTGGTGTCCAATATCTGGATAGTTTACCCAAGAATATGTCAAAGCAGAGGTTAAATTAAATCTTTGAGTTTTGACTGTCTGTTCAGTCAGTGATTCACTTGATTTGATTAATCGAACGTCATCACGGACTCTGAATTAAAGCGAGTTGATCTGATCGAATCATTTGGAGGTATGAATCGGTTCGTCTGAATCATCGAAAAGAACGACTCGCTCGCGAGTCGGACATCACTACGATACGATCGCATGGCGAGCCTTGTGTCACACTGAGACGTTGTAGATTATTTGCGGGAACCTTTCGGTAAGTAGAACGAACGCGCAATCTTTCGCTATCATTATAAATGTCTATTAGCTGGACAGATGCAAATGGACTTGATGAATGATCAGTGGTTTGTGTGTGATGAGAATGAAAGGGGATTGTGTGGATGAGGGTGTTGCCCAAACCGGCATTCTGTCGGGAACCACGGTTGGCTATGTTATCAGTACAGTTATTGGGTATTTTACTCGATTATAAGTATATGTTAAGTGTGTTTTGCATAAATAACTGACTCTAGTATGAATGTGTTTACCGTGTCGTTTGTTGGTTTCGTCGAGGCAAATGTCCGGAGGGAGCTACATAAACTAAACGTTGTTGGTTTTTAGTCAGAAAACAAAGATACAACATGCTTTTGTTCTTAAAATGAGGTTAAACAATGTAGTAGTGTGTGTGTTTGTATCAGTCCCGTAAGATCTTTCCTCATAATAATACTTAAGTATTTTGACACAGTTGTATTTAAAATGTCACTAAGTAGTTCTGGAGAGTAACATTGTGTTTCCATCTAGTCTATTTATCCAGTGTATATAACAGTATCTGGTAAGAAACCCATGTAATTCACACAGCCAAGTCACCCACATCACAGATTCATATTTTTAGTCAGTATTTGTGTCAGTTATATAAGTCTTTTTGCTTGTAGTGCTATGTTTAACAAGCTTATTCCTTCCATATTTTGTGTGATGGCATTTTGGTTGCCTGCAATGCCAGTATGGGTGTTTGTTTCGGGTGAACCTGGTATGATTGATAAAAGAAGGTAAGTGAGGCACCCACCCAACATGCCATTCAAAATGTAGACTACCAGACTGTAATTTTAAACAAATATTATCTAGAATCTTGACTTAAATTTATATGACAACACTTTCATTTCAAGAAGGGGTGTAGATCTCATTTCAACTTGAGGTGGTGTGGGGGGGGCTTCTTTACAAAATATTGGCAATTTAATGTTTTAAATGGGAATTTGTCAAGATCTATGCCTATGTCTTTGTTGTAAACTTTGTTTGCTAAGTTAATGAGAACATTTTCTGTGTTGTAGAGATCCCTTTGTATGTAAGTGCTTGCTAAGGCAAGCATTACTATTACTTCTAGTTAACTACAGGATTTGAACTAACCCCAAAATACAAAACTTGGGGTCATGATTTGTCACACTGTTTGTGCTATGAACATTAATAATGACATCTCAAATTGTGTGCGACTTGTTGATGAAAGGTGAGCTTTTATTTCTCTAAGCAATCAGACTTGTAGTTTTCACTTGGTAGATAATAAAACAGGCAAATAAAACTCATTGAAGGAGGGGTCCTCCAAGCCATATATAGGGACCAGAAATCACAGAGACGTGGGGTGGGCTCTTTTGACTTTGGCCAGTAAGCAACCACCTAAAAACCATCCAGAACACCCTAGCTACAGCATAGCAACGCATTAAAACCCACTCTGAAAACCTTGGCAACTGCAAAGCAATGCCCTGGGAACCAGGTAGAGCCCCCAAGGATAATGGCAGTGAGTTTTGCACAGGCAAGCACCACTTACATTTTCTTAAGAAAATTTAAAATTCTAGTTTGTATCACAGTTTGTCAATTCACACAACGATAGATTATTAACAGAGAGATTGCATCATTTTCAGCCATCTTAACATATGCAACTGGCATTTATATGTCTACACTTTAATTTCAAGACTTGGTTTGCTAGTGTTGCAAGTGACAATGACTCATTGGTGTTGTAGAGGTCCCTTTCATTTGCACCATTCTCAAGAGTGCTCAAAGACTGGATGTGCCTTCGTCGAGCAAATCAGCTGTTTTCCTCAGAAGTACATCACATTTATGCTGCAAGCATGTGAGTGATACATGTGGTATTTTTTGTCTGCTTTGCACATTGTATTTTTCATCCTCCAAAAAGATTGTGTCTCTGCAGTGGATCTCTTATGTGGTAAGAGAAAGACCAGCGAATTCTCAGGACCGAGATCTCTGCAGAGCTTTCCCCAAGAGGGTCCCAAGCCTCAAATAAATACTTCCACATGACCTTCAGTCTGTGTGCCAGAAAGAGCTGTTTCTGCACTCTCGGTGACGTCCAGGATTCCAGGAGATGTCAGCCGACTTTGCTTTTTGCAATGCGGTTTTAGCTATATGGTGCTCCTCTTTTGTTCAATTCCTTGTGAATTTGACTTGCCCTGGGCTGTGGTCTATAAAACTTGACCGCAAGTTTATAGTGAACCAGGGAAATTTAGATACAATCTGCCGAGCTGGGAAACGACGAAAAGGCACTAACTACTTTGAATGAAATAAGTAACATGGAGCTCCCTTCCTAAAGCACCCAAAGTGGCACAAAGCAATGACAAAGGTCGCAGAACTCCTTTAACCTAATCATTTTTGAAAAAATCTTTGTGTATTCTCTGTAGGTCTGAGACTTTGATAGTTATCAGCCCCTGCAGATTGAAAATGAATAAACATGCTCTTATCTGTGGCTTTGAAATCTGTGCCAGGGTTGATGAGCATCAGCCAGCACTTGACCCATACCAGTTTTGGGTCACGTAATTATCTATTTGATAAACAGTTGTTAGCCACACACTGTGTGCCAGGCGATATGCCAGCTTAAACAGAGCTGCAAGTGATATGGGCTCGCTTGTGTTCCAGTAAATGCTGATTAGATGCAACTTGTTTTTGGTGAGCTTTAAAGGGATGGTGCACCCAAAAATGAAAATTCTGTCATCATAAAACAGTGACTTTGGACGTGGACTGGTCGAACATGTAAGTTGAAAGCAGTATTTATACCATTGCTAGTGCCCACTTAACTGCCTTTCAGCAAATCAGTTAGGAATACTCTGTTACTTCACGTAATTAATATTCATGAGCCACATTCAGTCTAATTTCCAGTTCATGCACCACCCCCATTGTTTCATCAAACATTTTGGCTCCAAGTGGACTAGAAGCTCAATCTATGTGTCACTAGAAATCAGAGAATCTCCCCTTTGCGATGACGTAAAATCTTTTATCAATAACACATTTTTCAGATGATTTTTTTTTTGGCATGCTTTTCCTGCTAGACTGTTTTAAACGTTTTTATCAATGTAAGATTATAAATGTCTTAAGAATAAACCCATCAACACGGGTTGATTTTTGCCCATTACCCTGATTTTGTGCTGCATGTAAATTATGCAGAAAGAGTAAATATTATTTAAATGTGTGTATTTAGGATATAAAATGTTTGCTATGAAATTATCCATAACAAATCAGAGTAGTCTGCCATTTTATTCTAAGAACTTTTTCATTTTCACCACAGAATTCTGTTAAACGCAAGAAAGAATTTGACATGTGCTGGAAATTACATTGTGGTTGGAATTTTCATTACTTTCAGACAAAGATGACACAAATAACATCACACAAACAAATCAATGAAACATACTCTCTAACAGACAAAAACTGTAATTATTTGAGTTAAATGATTGAACAATAGTCTTCTGCTTAATGTAACGTATTGTCTCACAGCACATTCAGAAACTCATATACTTTAACCCACTTTTAATTTAACCAGTAAGTGACATATTTACAAAAGTGGATATATTTCTCCAAAAATAGATACTGTCTCTAGATACTGCCCTCTTAAAATTGTTAGTTTGGTGTCGCCCCTCCAGAACTGATACCTGAGAAGCAGCAATGTGAGTTATTAATTGCTTATGTAATTTATAGTAAACCATTTACATTAAATTTTCCCACATTAACATTCGGGAAAAATGCTGTATATTTTTATGCTCATTGCTTAAACGTGCACATGTGACATTACAACCTGTGTAAACATCATAATACAGTTTCAACTAAGGTAAGAACATCTCAAGCCTTTTATGAAACAAACATTTTAAACTGTAAACTCTCAGACATGCGGCTGCCAGCAACATCTCAGCTGTTGCCAAGTAAACATAACTTTGGTTTCGTTTTACACAGCAGGGGATTTATTAAGCTGTGTGCTCGATCTCCTACTTATTTGCTTTTACTTGTGTCAGAAGTGTTTAGGGTTGCTCTGACAACTCGTTGCCCACCAAGGTTATTATTGTTAACGAAAATGAGTACTAAAGGCGCGGTCACAATTACCATTGCACAGCGAAATTCCGTGGGTGAAATGCAGTAATTTAAATAGAAATCCACACAATTGTAAATTTCTCACAATGGACTTCCGGTCCGGAAGAATTTCCCATCACGGATTTCGCATGGAGTTCAAATTTGGTGAACTTTGACCGGTGTCACCAAACTTGAACTCAACGTGAAATCTGAATGCAATATATGACTGTTTATTGTCAAGTCTGTTATATGTCCAGTCTTCCTCTAATCATGTACAGTTCACAAGCTCACCGCTCAGCTAAAACATATAGCCTACACACAGTATATACAGTTGTGCTCAAAAGTTTGCATACCCTGACAGAAATTGTGAAATTTTGGCATTGATTTTGAAAATATGACTGATCATGCAAAATGTCTTTTAAGTAAGTATAGTGATCATATGAAGCCATTTATTATCACATAGTTGTTTGGCTCCTTTTTAAATCATAATGATAACAGAAATCACCCAAATGGCCCTGATCAAAAGTTTACATACCCTTGAATGTTTGGCCTTGTTACAGACACACAAGGTGACACATACCGGTTTAAATAACAATTAAATTTTAATTTCCCACACCAGTGGGTTTTTAAATTGCAGTTAGTGTCTGTGTATAAATAGTCAAGGAGTTTGTTAGCTCTTACGTGGATGCACTGAGCAGGCTAGATACTGAGCCATGGGGAGCAGAAAAGAACTGTCAAAAGACATAAGGTTATGCGTAACAAGGTAATGGAACTTTATAAAGATGGAAAAGCCTTTCAACATTGACAAAGCCTTGAAAATGCCAGTCAGTACTGTTCAATCACTTATTAAGGAGTGGAAAATTCAGGGATCTCTTGATACCAAGCCAAGGTCAGGTAGACCAAGAAAGATTTCAGCCACAACTGCCAGAAGAATTGTTCGGGATACAAAGAAAAACCCACAGGTAACCTCAGGAGAAATACAGGCTGCTCTGGAAAAAGACGATGTGGTTGTTTCAAGGAGCAAAATACGAGGATACTTGAACTAAAATGAGCTGCATGGTCGAGTTGCCAGAAAGAAGCCTTTACTGCGCCAATGCCACAAAAAAGCCCTGTTACAGTATGCCCAACAACACCTTGACGTGCTTCTGGCACACTGTAATTTGGAGTGACGAGACCAAAATAGAGCTTTATGGTCACAACCAAAAGCACTATGTTTGGAGAGGAGTCAACAAGGCCTATAGTGAAAAGAATACCATCCCCACTGTGAAGCATGGTGGCGGCTCACTGATGTCTTGGGGGGGGTGAGCTCTAAAGGCAAGGAGAATCTTGTGAAAATTGATGGCAAGATGAATGCAGCATGTTATCAGAAAATACTGGCAGACAATTTGCATTCTTCTGCACGAAAGCTGCGCAAGAAAGCTCTTGGACTTTCCAGCACGAAAGTGACCCTAAGCACAAGGCCAAGTTGACCCTCCAGTGGTTACAGCAGAAAAAGTTGAAGGTTCTGGAGTGGCCATCACAGTCTCCTGACCTTTATATAATCGAGCCACTCTGGGGAGATCTCAAACGTGCGGTTCATGCAAGACGACCAAAGACTTTGCATGACCTGGAGGCATTTTGCCAAGACGAATGGGCAGCTATACCACCTGCAAGAATTTGGGGCCTCATAGACAACTATTACAAAAGACTGCATGCTGTCATTGATGCTAAAGGGGGCAATACACAGTATTAAGAACTAAGGGTATGCAGACTTTTGAACAGGGGTCATTTCATTTTTTTTCTTTGTTGCCATGTTTTGTTTTATGATTGTGCCATTCTGTTATAACCTACAGTTGAATATGAATCCCATAAGAAATAAAAGAAATGTGTTTTGCCTGCTCACTCATGTTTTCTTTAAAAATGGTACATATATTACCAATTCTCCAAGGGTATGCAAACTTTTGTGCACAACTGTGTATGTATGTATGTATGTATGTTTTTTCCCCAGCATTGCTTGTGGAAGATAAAAAGATAAAGAACATATTTAGAAACCTTAAGTGATTTTTATCTGTGTCTGCTGTTAATTATGTGCAGTGGATTGTTTGGAGGTGGACTGTGTGTAATATTATATAGTATAATCAACATTTCAGATCCTCTGCGTCAGTGAAATGAGTGATGAGATGGAGAGTTAAGTAATTGCTTATTGTGTAAAGATAAATAATTCTGGACTCCAGTGTATTTATCATTATAGTGGTCAGAATATAAGCACTCTCTTGTGTTCAGTAATCATTAATATTTGAGTGTTAGTGTCACTAGGGGAACACATGGGCCGGGGGAACAGTTTGCATCAGGGGTGTTGCTAGACTTTAGTGACATCCGGGGCTTAGCCCACAAGAATCTTTCCTTCCATGACTTAAAAAATGACCACTCTACCTGTCAAACACTGAAAGCGGTTAAGAACTTTAGGGCTGTAACAACTAATCGATAAAATCGATAATTACTGATAAAAATCATCGACAACGAATTTCATTATCGATTATAAGCAGCGAGCATGGAGAAGCTCTTTCAGTGTCACTTTACAGCCCAGTGAAAACTGTTGCATGATGAAACTGATTTGAAAAACAACAGATACAAGCTGAAGCAGAAAAAACATGACCCAAGTTGTCCAGTGCAGGAGAGCATTTTATAAACACTTCAAAAAAGATCATAAAAGCATACAGTTTATTATGGACCGGTTTCTGCATCAGGTGCATTGACAATGCGTGTGCTGTTTGATGCACTTAAGAGCTGTTTCTCTCCATTGCATAACTTTTACTCATATTTTCTCTGTTTTCTAATGTATACATGTTATGAATTCAAAATCAGGCATGCAGTTCCGGGTATTTTACAAAACTGTTTGTTTTTACCACATGCGAGTCTCTAAAATTCAGCGAGCAAGCGAGTGCACGCATCCATGTTAATCAAACCGATCACAATGGAGAAATGGATTTCTCCATTTTGATTAAACTCGTAACATCGTACCTCAATTCAGTTTCAGTATAATCAGTTGTGCAGCTCATGGATGTCACACTGATGTCTCAGATGTCCAGGTGTGCCAGTTTTTAAAGTGCATGTTTTTGATAATTATCATGTAAGCGGATATAATATGAGCAACAATGAGACTTTTCAGCGAGGGAGTGAATCGGAACTCTGTGTACAGATGATTGTACTATATTAAACTGTATGTTGAATATAATGCACTGTATAATAATGATAAGGGTCCTGATATTTGATAGTCCTGGTAATGCCAAATGTAGTCTAATGTCTTATATTACTAGTAAATTGCAAGAGGTGGCAGAGATCCTCAAATCCCTCGCTGGCTTACACCAGTCCCACCAACAATCCCTGCTTGAGCTCCGGCAAGATCAAGATTGAGGACCGGCATGCGGAGACTTCTCAGCCAGGAGAGAGCCCCGCCCGCGTCCCTGGACAAACACAGCCTCATGCCCCCGCCCACGCTTCTGAAGATTGGGGCGGAGGACGACCGCGTGATCAGTGGGCGGCCAGGCTCCTCCCGTTGCTGTCCGGGGAAGCCCAGCTCACAGCACAACAACTGCTGGTGGCAAACCTCCTGGCTTATGAGGACCTGAAGAAGACCAGTCCGAAGCAGCATCGCCAGCTCTTCTGGTCGATGAAGTTGGAGATGACCGGCTGCCCATTTGCCTTCACCCAACGGCTCCAAGACGCCTGCTGGAGATGGCTGCTGGCGGGGGATCGCGACGTCGAGGGAGTAACTGATCAGGTAGTACTGGAGCAGCTTGTCCATCGGCTACCGCGAGGAACGGCGGAATGGGTCCAGTGCCACCTCCCGGCATTGCTGGAGGAGGCTGATCGATTGGCGGAGGACCATATGGCGGCGTACCCGAGAGCAGAAGAGCCCTCCCACTCTCTCTATTCTTCCCCCTGTGTTTTCCCTGTTCTCTTCCCCCTCCCGTCTTCTCTCTCACTCTGCTCTCTCCACAGAGCCCGTTCCTGCCCCGCCGATGCGAGGAGTCCTGCCACCGAAGCCAGTTCCCCGTGTGCGGGGTGTTGCATCGCCCACAGCAGCAACAGTGCCCCGCCGCTCTCCCCCTCAGGTGGAAGTGTCCACCGACGCAGGTGCGGGCGTGGCGCCTGGGACAGTCTGCTGGAGTTGCGGGGATCCGGGACACTTCCGGGATCAATGCCCTGTGACGGAGCTGGGAACAGTTGTCTGGATCCCCGGCACTCCGCAGGCTGCCCCCGATTGGGCTGGAGCATACCGGAGACCGGTAAGTGTCAAGGGGGGTACTCGCCAAGCATTGGTGTACACGGGTTGTAATCAAACCACTATCCACCAACGCTTGGTTCGGCATGAGGCTTTGGGCACAGCTAAAATGGTGAGGGTGAAGTGTGTGCATGGGGATATTCACAACTACCCTGTGGTTACCCTTGTGATTAAATTTCAGGGAACAAAACATAGAGTGGAGGCCGCTGTTAGTTCCCGCCTCACCCATCAGCTGATTTTGGGGACTAATTGGCCTGAATTTAGAAATGTATTAAAGGGAATATGCGGATGGGTCCTGCACTAAACCGATGAGATTTGAAATGTGCGATGCTCTGGCAGGGGAGGCAGAGCTGGGGTCATCTTCATCAGCTCCACATCACGATGACGTGGGGGGGGAGGCTTCAGCCCCACCCATCCTCAGGGGATTTCCCAAAGGGGATTTCCCTTTGGAGCAGTGACGAGACGAGACCCTCAAGCACGCCTTTGAACAAGTGAGAGTGATCGGTGGTCAACAACTCCAGGCGAATGTCGAACTTTCATATCCTTATTTCGCAGTTACAAACGAGCGGTTGTACAGAGTGACGCAGGATGCTCAAACAAAGGAAGATACAACCCAGCTCTTAATACCGCAGAGCTGTCGGGAAATGGTGCTCCAGGCGGTTCATTATAATCCCATGGTGGGTCATCTAGGGCAAAGGAAAACACTGAACCACCTAATAGCCTGTTTTTATTGGCCGGACATTGCCGGCGATGTCCGCAGGTGGTGTGCAGCATGCTGCGAATGTCAGCTGGTGAATCCACTGGTCACCCCAAAAGCACCTTTGCACCCCCTTCTGCTGATCGAGGTCCCCTTCGAGAGAATTGGAATGGACCTCATCAGGCCATTAGAGAGCAGTCAGCATGCGGACATCGCTTTGTATTGGTCCTAGGAAGCTGTGCCTCTACACAGCATCTCAGCACGTAGTGTTGCGGAGGCACTCTTCAAAATAATCTCCCGGGTGGGGATTCTGGGGCCTGGTTGAGCGATTTAATAAAACTCTTAAAAATATGATTCGTAAGCTCGTGCATGAGGATGCTAGAAATTGGGACAAATGGATCGATCTCCTGTTATTCGCAGTACGAGAGGTCTCGCAAGCCTCCACTGGGTTTTCCCCATTCGAGCTGCTGTATGGGTGGAATAAATACAATACGTTCTTGATCTCCAAGAATTTGCTCCAAGCTCAAGAACGACAGAGCCGACTGTATAACAGGGGAACTCGGCTGCGGGAATTTGCACCGGGAGATAAGGTACTCGTATTACTCCCCACATTGAGCTCCAAATTACTTGCCAAGTGGCAAGGACCCTTTGAGGTCACACGACGAGTTGGGAATCTCGATTATGAGGTTAAGCGAGCTGGTAGAGGGGGCGCACGTCAAATATATCACCTCAACCTCCTGAAATTGTGGAGGGTGGCGGTCCCTGTGATGTTGGCAATGGTAGTTCCGGAGAGGGCAGAGCTCGGGCCAAAACACAATCGTTTCACCCCGGTCACTTGCGGAGACCACCTCTCACCGTACCAACTCGCAGAGGTTGCCAAATTGCAACAGGAGTTTGCATATGTGTTTTCCCCTCTACCAGGTCGTACGAACCTCATCCAGCACCACATCGAGACCGAGCCTGGGGTGGTGGTACATAGACGTCCCTACCGATTGCCCGAGCACAAAAAGAAAATTGTCCGAGAAGAATTGGATGCAATGTTCGATATGGGGGTAATAGAGGAATCCCACAGTGATTGGTCCAGCCCAGTTGTTCTAGTTCCTAAGAGCGATTGGTCTGTTCGGTTCTGTGTGGATTATAGAAAAGTCGTGTCTAAATTTGACGCATACCCAATGCCTCGTGTTGATGAGTTGCTCGATCGGTTGGGCACTGCTCGATTTTATTCGAGACTGGATTTGACAAAGGGTTATTGGCAAATCCCCTTGTCACCAATTTCCCGTGAAAAAAAACGGCCTTCTCCACACCATTTGGATTACACCAATTTGTGACGCTTCCGTTCGGTTTGTTTGGGGCTCCGGCTACGTTTTAGCGTCTCATGGACCGAATCCTCTGACCGTATTCAGCTTATGCAGCTGCCTATTTAGATGACATCATAATTGACAGTAATGATTGGCAGCGTCAAATGCAGCATCTGAGGGCGGTTCTGAGATCGCTGCGATGAGCGGGACTCACAGCAAACCCCAAGAAGTGAGTGATTGGGCGGGTGGAGTTACGGTATCTGGGGTTCCACTTGGGCCATGGGCAGGTGTGTCCCCAAATTGACGAGACTGTGGTGATTGCGACCTGCCTGAGGCCCAAGACCAAAAAGGGGGTGAGACAGTTCCTGGGGCTGGCTGGTTATTATAGGAGATTCATGCCTAATTATTCAGATGTCACCAGCCTGCTGACTGATCTCACTAAAAAGGGAGCTCCAGACCCGGTCCAGTGGACGGAGCAGTGTCAACAGGCGTTCACGCAGGTTAAAGCCGCACTTTGCGGGGGGGGCACTTTTATATTCACCCGATTTCTCTCTCCCTTTTGTCTTGCAGACGGACGCTTCAGACAGAGGGCTGGGGGCCGTGCTCTCGCAGGTGGTGGAGGGGGAGGAGCGCCCGGTGCTGTACATTAGCCTTAAGCTCTCGCTGAGGGAGACTAAGTACAGCACCGTAGAAAAAGAGTGTCTCGCCATCACTCTCCGGTACTACCTGTTGGGGTGGGCCTTCACCCTCTGCTTGGATCATGCCCCGCTCAAATGGCTCCACCGCATGAAAGATACCAATGTGCGGATCACCCGTTGGTATCTGGCTCTTCAGACGTTTAAGTTCAAGGTGGTCCACAGACTGGGAGAGCAGATGGCTGTCGCTGACTTCCTTTCCAGGAATGGGGGGGAGTGGTAGACAGGCCGGATATCTCCCCGGCCTGAGTTGGGCGGTGGGGATATGTGGCAGCAGGGGCGTGGTCAAGCGTCCGTCCGGAGAGAGAGAAAGCAGTAAGGGCGCTTGCACCTGAGCTAGATTATGTTTAACACCTGTTTCTAATTCCAGTGAGCATGGGGAGAGCGGCATATAAGCAGCCTTGCCACCAGCAGAGGAGAGAGAAAGTCTGGCACAAGGAAGGCCAGGGTGCTCCTGAAGCTGTTATGTTTAATCTGTTATGTTTGTGAAGCTGATGTGTTTAAGTGACTACGTGCCTGTGAAGCTGATGAGTTTGTGAAGTTGTAAGCATTGAAGTGGCCGATTCAAAGTCCTACCTGAGCCTGGAAAAACCTTCTTCCCCGTGTTCTCCTTCCCTTCTGTTTGTGAAGCTGTGTTACAACTGATTTTCATGCGAAGGGAGCGGGTCGCTTTTGCCGGGAAAATCCAAAGGATGTGACGTTTATGCGCGCTCCCGAGAGCCTTGCCTCAGACAGTAATAACTTCTCTTCCGCTATTCAACAGCGACAACAAACTGCAACACTAGGTACCGTTATCTTAGAGATAGAATCCAGCAAACATCCGGCTCCCAGCACAACACCGACTCCTACACAAACATTTTTCTACTGAATCCCATCTGGCTAAGCGGGATCGTGGTCGAGTGCATTTGATTCCTGGAGGGACCTTTATTCGGTTTTGGGGATCAGAACTGACCCTGAATTGGCGTTCTTCTTATTGGACAGGTAAGCTTACATAACTGCAAAGCATGTGAAATATAGTGCCATAAGGATTTATCTGTGTAATTTTAGCTAACTTGATCTTGCCTGCTAACGCTGACGAATTGCAAGCTACCTTGCTTCGTAACATTAAAATAATTTCAACGATCTTCTCTTTATGCTAAAAGTCAGGTATACAGGATAAATTTAAGCAAAAATGCTGGTTTTCTATTCGTAGTACAACATATAACATACAAAGCATACAATAGTGCAACATAACAGTGCAGTGCAACAGTAAACTGTCTGGTATAGTTCGGTAGTATGTAGCTGTATGTGTGTATCATTATACTATGTTAGCTGATAAGTAGTTTTGGTTTAGTCTCAAAGTTTGTAGTAAAACAGTCATAACTGTGTAATTTTAATTATGCTACCTCATCTGTCAGCATGATGCCGGTGGATCACGTTCAGTCTCTTTGTACGTTACATCGTTGTTTTGGTTGATGCTCGCGTCCCTATGATGTGTGTGCACAAGCATGAGCAACAGGTAGCTGGCTGCAGTTCACTTAACGGCCACAGCTGTCATTAATAACAAGGGTTTCTGAATTTTACATACTGCACCTTTAAGTGTTTTTAAGTAGCGCCCTGCTGAAATCTGTTTTATTCTTTACCAAGTCATGCTTTCCTTTTTGTTATTATTATTTTCCAGAGTTTAATTTAATTTCATTATCAAAATGTTGTCTAATGAATTCATTCATAACATTTTTAACAAGTGAAAATAGAACTTTCCAACATGTCATTACATCTTGCTTGTGATATATTGCTTAATTATTATTATTATCATTACAGTGAATATTACATTTTACTATACAGCTGAAATATATTTCTGTCACAATTTCTTCAATTTCAGGGCTCTAGCTTATATTTTGAAACGTGCTTTTATTATAACGTGTATTTTTTTGCTGAAGCTTCACTTTCCAGATAAACAGTTTGCGACGCAGACTTTTAAATCACGTCTGAAATCTCATCTCTTTACATTGACCTTTGAGTCTGACAAATTAAATGTAGGACAAAGTTTTGGACTGTTTGTATTATAGACTATTGGTGTTTGTGTGTTTGTGTATATGGTAATTTTTAAATGTTATGTTTTACATTTTATTACTGTGAAGCACTTTGGTCAACTCTGTTGTTTTAAATGCTTTATAAATAAAGTTGAAACTTGCTACACGCCTGGTTTGCATCTAGAATCAGTAAGACTGATATAAATTCTTAAATCTCAAAATTGATCTTTTACTTTATGCGCAACTCTCTTCTAGGCCTAGGTGATAGGATAATGTAATCGGATATCCTGATATTTTTTTTATAAAAATATCATGAAGATATTTTTTGCTTGCATATGAGACAAAATTTCACCCGATGAAACATTGGTTACCGTTTATCAAGCGCTGAAACTTTGCTGGGTACAAAACAATCTGGAATCATGTGTAACAGTCACATGAAGTCCTCTTTGCAACCTGAACTTCAGATCGTCGAATCTTTGTGACACCTGTGCTAAAAACAAACTAGCGCAATGAATGAAACGGAGCGCGGTTGTCTCGAGATGCCTTTATAAAAATGGAAGTTCTTTTTTTACTTGACACGGTGTCTAAAAATGTGCCGGTTCTGTGCAAGACTCTGAAGACACAGCAACACGCGGTGAAACTGGCAAAGATGTCCATCCAGCACTGGTTTACATTGGAAAACAATTAATAAATGGCGCAGGTGCGCAAAAACACATTCGTGAGAACAGCCCCAAACTCATCCATTTGCGTGTGTCTAAGTATTATGTAGGCCTATTTATTTTTTCATTAATTACAAACCCAACCTGACCCCTAAAGGGGCGGTCTTACTACGCTTCACGCTCCATTTAAACGCATCCGAACGCAAGAGACCGGAAACGCAATCTCATTTGAAGAAATTTCGTACGGCACTGCAAACCAAAGTTAAAGTTTGGGGAACTCTGAACTGTGAATCTGGATGATGAGAGGACGTGTGACCAATAGAAGATCGAAACGTCACACGCTGACCTTTAGACTGAATTCTGCGGATGCATATTTCAAAGCTGTGTGTTTTTATTGTTCCTGGAAAGTGAGTAGACGGGGTTTTCTAACATTTTGATTATGATATTATTTGTTATCTGGGAAATGTTATTTACTAAAACCAGAAGCACTCCTGTGTGACACCCTGGTCTGTTGCATTGTTCGAAATAATTTTGCATGTTCAAAGCCTAGTGTGACCGCCCTTCAAGTTATACTTGGAAAAACTGACCCGAAACCCGAAATCCGGTCGTGGAACTAAATTCTTTAGCTTTTGAATGTATACTTGCCCTTAAATGTCAAAACATGAAAATATTTTAACAGTAGTGGTCATTTAATGTGTAAATCAGGCAGCCCCTTTCTTTGTTACTGGGCAGTTCTTGGCCAAAATAAGCTATTTTATGCCAAACGTCTGGCTACGTGAGACTACTTGAAATGTGTTTAAGGCTAAACTAACATGTAAAAACAAAAAAGTACTTTTAATTGCTAATATTTATATAATCTCAATTATTTGAAAACCTGTAATCTCGACAGGCTGTTACACAACAGTGAATGTAACCATGGATTATGGAAACGTCTTCCATCCATTAACATGAAAAGCTGGGGAAAGCAATCACTCTGCATCAATAGATCTACCTCTAAATGTTGTATTGCTCTTTTACAATGGGTTATTGTTCTCATCCCATGAAGTGGTTATAATAGAAATGCTTTTAATTAATCCAGCGAAGGGCCATGGGTGGCTGCCCGAGCTTGCCGTGATGCAAGTCCTGGGATTTAATCACAAGGAGACAGGGTGGGAAAAGAGGGAAATCTCACTCCCCCCATGACAGGCTGTTGAAAGAGGCTGCACTTTTTGTGTTCGGTCATAGAGTTGTTCACAAATCATGGTATAAGGTTAAACTCTCTGCTTTTGCACAAACTTGACAACTCAGCACAGGCATTAGCGAGCTATTATGGAGCCCTTACAAAAATGTGAAATGGATCCTCTGAGGCCTGTGCATAAAGTGTGTACTTTTTTAATGGTAAAATAGTTTCTCCCATCCCAGCTTAATGTGCACAGACAACTGTAAGTTAGCCATTATTAGGTTTATGTCCCAAAAAGTGTAAACACTGTTCCTTTGGCACTTTCAAAACTGTCTTTCAAAACACAAATTCTTTGGGGGCTCAACCAATCGTGTGAGTTTGGGGAAGGACTTCCTGTTTTTTGAACAATGGCAGATGGGGTGGGATAGAAGGGGCTTTTAAAAACCTGTTTGGTAAGCCCAATAAGGCAAGCGTCACTATTGTTATTGCTCATATTTTGGTGCGTAAATCCTGTACTGTTCATGTAATGGTAATGAATGATGACCCAAATCATGTGGTTTGTTGAGGAAAACTGTGCTATTACTTTATTAAGGTTTCATAATTATAATTTTCACATGGTAGGCGATAAATATATATATATATATATATATTTTTCACGTTCAAGGTGGGAACCTAGCCATATCTAGGGACCAGAATATCATAGGTACTTTGGGGTAGAGTTTGACCGATATATCAGATTTACCGATTAATCGGGCCGATAGTTGTGTTTTTAGCTATCTGAAAAAAATCTCCCTTTCTTGTACATCCTTCATAGATTTCATATGACAATAAAAAACTAAATATATCGTCAGTAGTGATGAAGCATACAGCATATTTGGCTTTGTAAGGCAGTATTTTGTAACTGTAGAACAACAAACACATTTGAAAAAAATAGAAAAAAATATTTTCATAAATTTCAGATGGGAAAGGCTTTGAAGAAGGTTCAGGTGTGGAAGAAATTTAGTGAAGTATTGCCACTGAAAGTGATACTAAAGTTCAGCTTTATTTTACATTGAGTGAAACTTTTCATTCATATTAGAAATTTTAAAGGCCTATTGGCCTTTTTTCCCCACTGTAGTTATCGTTATCAGCAAAATCCACTATCAGTCGACCTCTACTTTGGGGTGGGCTCTTTTGACTTGTCAGATTTAGATCTTAAAATGAGAAGTCTGTATCACATGATTTGTGGTTTGATTATCGCACTACGTCATGTAATGATTTTGTTTTTATTTCGATTAATCGTTCAGCCCTAATGCACAATAAGATAAGGGGAATTCATTAAGGAAGTAAATAGGGTTCATTTTGATTTCATGTTGTCTTAAGAGTTCTGAATACTGAGGTCAGGCTTACTTGAGTTTAGGGAGACCTCATCTGTGTATGTCTCATTCATTTGAGAGTTTTTGCTCCAACTTTGTGTTTCCTTAAATATTTTTTTTTTCACAAGATTTAGAGTCCAGCTGCAGTTCTCAGACAGGAAACCCTCTGACATCAGAATAACATTTGTGTGTTGTTTGAAAACTCACAGCTGCAGAAACAGGGAATGTCCTATGAAAAAAAAAAAAAGAAAGAATCCAGTATCCAAAATATACTCTTTTGAGACCTCAACAATAAGGATTTATTTTCTGCTGGCTCCATGACAAAAATTATACATTTTATTTTTAGCTATGTATTTTATTTGTGCCAGAACAATATTAATATTTTTCTTTAAATGTCAAGTTTCTTTACAAAAATACTTTGTGAAGTTGCAATAGTAACTAAAATTAAACAGCTATAATGTAAAACTATGTTATATACGTACTATATAGTTATATAAATATATGACATCTTTTGTGTTGTTGATGAGTTTGGAACAACATGAGGGTGAGTAAATTTTGGCAAAATTTTCATTTTTGGATAAACTATCCCTTTAAGTTTGCCAAACATAAAAGAAACCCTCTCAAACTGCCCCTGAGCCAGCAGCCATCCTTATTGTTGAGCCCACCTTATAGCAGACTAGATAGTATTATCTGACTTTCTTACAGCTGTTTTGCTCCCAGTGCATTGATTTAGAAAATGTTTAAATTAGGGATGCACCGATCCGATACCTGGATCGGTATCTGTCTGACGAGCCCGATCTAAATCCGATACTGTGTGTTAGTCATGTTCGTTACCGTCAAGCTAAAAAAAAATGGCAAAAAAGAACCATAAAAGCACCATTAAAGTAGTCCATATGACTCATGCATTTTATTTAAAGTCTCTTGAAGACATACAATAGCTTTGTGAATCTCAAAAGTCTGCATTCAATAAATAAATAAATAGTCTGGCGCTTCAGTAAATGAGCGCTGCTCTGTTGTGTCACACAACATTGCTGTTTTCGCTCGCAATATGTGATCGCTTCTCTTATGTAGATGCTTGATAGTTTGTTTCGCTTATAGCATGCATTGAGATTGGAACTGGAGAAGCAATTCAGCAGATCTTAAATGAAATTTCTATTAAACTACTGTGAACTAGCCCACACACAGACACTCTAAGGTCACAGTCTTCCTGGAGTGTTCCGTCAAAATAAAAGACCCAGGGTTTTAAAGTGAAGAAATTATGACTGAAATACATTACTATTGTATGATAAAATTTCAAATATTTATTATTATTTATATTATTCTTTTTAATAACAATACCAGTTATTATTATCATTATTAATATTATTAAAATATTAAATTACAATAATATTTAAGTTGATTGGGTTCCAAAAAATATCTGATTGAAAAGTGGACTGATATTACAACTGAAGTGAACAAAAAAGAGGTCCAGATACAAGATGAAAAAATGTGTAAAGAGAACTGGCTTCTTTGAAGGCTTTGACTGAGAGTTCAGGTATCGGAATTGGATTGGGAGAGAAAAAATGGTATCGGTGCATCCCTAGTTTAAATCTGAAGGTCTTGTACTTCTGCATGAGTTGAGAATGAATAGTAATTTACCGTCATACTATCCTGTTCTTCTGAATTTAAGTGTGTCTCATTCATACTCGGGAGACAGGATGAGGGATTTCCTGTGTTGTGATCCTCCATTCTTGCTCTGCCAAATTTGGGCATTCCTGACTTTTCAGAGTTCTGTGAGAATTCAGATTCCGGCATTCAGACAGACAGACAGATCTCCAGACCACTGGTGCTCTCATAGGGGTTTAGAAGAAAGACTAAAGTGTCCAGCCTCTTGTAAAACAAGATCCCAGAGGGTTGTAGATATTTTAATGTGAAATTGTACTGGAATATAATACCAGTCAAAAGTTTTGAAACACTTAGTCTTTATTATAATTTTTTTCACATTTTTGAATAATAGTGAAGTCATCAAAACTATGGAATAACATAAATGGAACTATGGGAATTATGTTGTGACTAAACAAAATCCAAAATAAATCAAAACTGTGTTATATTTTAGCATCTTCAAAGTAGTCACCCTTTGCCTAGAATTTGCAGACATGAACTCTTGACATTTTCTCAACCAACTTCTTGAGGTATCACCCTGGGATGCTTTTTAAACAGTACTGAAGGAGTTCCCATCTATGTTGGGCACTTATTGGCTGCTTTTCTTTATTATTTGGTCCAAGTCATCAATTTCAAAAACTTTTTTTTTTTATTTTTATTAAATTTGAGTTTTATAATGAAATAAATTAATATGTTGGCACAATTATATTTTTGTCTACAAAACTAATTTCAAACATTTAAGAATACGCCTTCAGATCAAAAGATTTTTAAAATCATGAGAAACATTTCAGTCGTGTTTCAAAACTTTTGACCAGTAATGTATATATAATATATAAAATATTGTAATAAATTACAATATATTATTATTATTATTATTATTATTATTTTAAGGAGATTAGAGGTTCATAGAACATTTGTGTTTTCTTAATCGAAAAGGCCCAGCCTGCTTACAGGCTGATAATATACTCTTGTATATTATCTGCAGCTCTCGAAAACAATGTCAGCCTTGTTTTCTATAGCCTAAATATCAAAACCTTTCTACAAAATGATTGCTCATGTCCAGGTTGGGCATGTGGGTAATTAATGAGATGATAACAGTTGTCTTGTTGATGGCTTAAATAACTTATGAAAATCTTTTCATACTGAAACCCTTCACCCATCTCATGCACATGGTGTTATGCTCAAAGGCACCTGGAGGTTGTTGGCCTCTTCCTGTTTTCCTGTAAGTGGGCCTGTTTGACGTTTTCAGCTGTATTTAAAGACATTTAAAGTTAGCAGCGCAAACCACAAGGTATAGCCTGTATCAGAATGAGTCCATTTCATTCTTAAATCCAGTAGTATCTTATTGGAATATTTCAGGGTAAGTACAATTCAAGCTTAACCAAGAATATTTATTTAACATTTTATTTCTAATGGAATGCTTGTAGAGAGAGACTGATAATCAGTTTGATCAATTTTTTTTAATGATATTCACAATTTTTCGCTTAGCCTAATCAGTTATCAGTTCTTTTATATCAGGTTAACTGATAAATACCAGCCGGTGGGTCTCTAAAGAATACCATCCAACAACAGTATTACACAACTGGAAATCTGTGTATACCAAGGTTATTATCGTAAACTAAAACTAAATGTAAAAAAAAAAAAAAAAGACATTTTCGTAAACTGAAAAAAAAAAAATACATTTAACAATTGGAAAAACTAAACTAAAATAAAAATTCATGACTCTGAAATAAAAGAAAAATAATCCTGAATAAGATTTAGTTTTCATTTTTGTTGCGGTATGTTTTTAAACCTTTAAATCCGCCATTACCATAACATGAAGATGCCACAACACAGCGATAATAGACGGCCTAAAACTTGATTGCATCAGCAACAGAGCGAGAATCACTACCAGAGAGGCAAAGCAGGTAGATAAGTCTTTTCACTCATTCTGTTTTACCCTGTCAATCTGTAATTTGATTTAGATTTAATTTGGAACTGGTAAAGAGTATGGTTTGAAGTTCAGCAGGGCTCGACCTTAACGCTTGTCCAGGACTAGTGGATTTTTGAAGGGGCAAGTAAAAGAGAAAAGTACCCTGAATGTCAATAACGAAAAAATAACCGGCTATATTTTTATATAGCCAAGGCCTTATTACAAATTTCTTATTCTGCTGTTAAAAATAATCCAGCGCGCATCATTTTATAATTCACTAGCGATCTAATAATAGTTGCGCACTTTCACGGACAGGCGGCTTTTTGTGCGCTCACATGCGCATGTGCTCCGAGAATGGTCGTAATGCGATACGCGCCTGAAATACATTTAAAAATTCCTTGGTGAGGTATTCATGTAAACTCAGAGAGTGATGTCTAAAGGGAACGTAAACGGGTAAAAAGCTGATTTATATCAAAGCATCAGACTTGTAAATGTTAATGTAACCTAATAGACCTGCTGCAGTATATGTGTTGTTAATTTCAAACAACCATAACAAGAAAACCACTCACTGTTCTTGACTGGATAACTTTTATTAGCTTTAAAAAAGTATTAATGTATTATACAGTACAATATACAGTGAAGACCAGAAATAGTTTTATTTAGCATTTCATTCTTGAATACTTGATACTGCTGTTAAAAACATTTAAAGATGCTAACAAACATTAAAGATGTTTTTTGTTCTATTTTAATTTATTTCTATTCATTGCTGTATTGTTTTATTACTCACTGTTTAGTAGTCTTGAAAAATTATTTGAGTACAATTCTTACATAACAAAATAGTATTATTATTTGTTGTAATAAGCTGGTATCAAGGAGTGTCAAATTTGACTAACAACTACAGAAATGTTTGGTATTGTGATAATGTATACTGTATATATTGTGAATGGTAGATCTTGCTGCAATAGCATGAAAAAGTAGATCTCATTCCATAGAAGTGTGAGCACCCCTGCTGTATTTTCTTCATTCTAAATTTGAAAACAGAAATGGTTTATCTGTTGAAAAAGCTATCAGTAGAATTTTGAGTTGACTCAAGGGAGAACTACCACTTCTGTTAATCAGCCAAGCAGGAGTGGTTTTCAAACAATGCTGGTAATCTTAAATGGGCAATAAATCTATCAAATTAAAATAAAAAATTTGAGTACTTGTCAAATTTAAGATAAAAATGCATTCAAATGCTATGTGTGCCATGCACTGACGATGAATTTGTTGGAGGTTTTGGCCGTCCCCTTGCTCTCTTATCAGCGCCTCGGACCATAAGCAACGCCTTTTAAAATGCTGTGTCAGGAAAGGAGTTCAATTTCAAAAAGCGCATTTCGAGGTCCCCGTGTTCTTTTCCATTTAGAATCACAGAATTCAGTCATTAAAATGGAATTACCTATAAAACACGTAATGTCACAGAATTGAATATTTGAATGTTCAATTAATCCAATCAAAATTCACAATGTCCTAATGTGATTATTAAACTGCAAAAGGCTGTGATTTAATACAGTAAATGAATAGTCTGCATGTGCTGCGTGCTTCAAAATGAATGTGTGAAGCTGGCCACTCATACACTGAAAACACTGTATCATGATCATCAGACGCACTCTGTGTGTGAGTGTAGTAGATGGCAGAGTACTCATTCACTTTAAAGCATGCAGCACATACAGATTATATATTTATTTAATTAAATCACAGCCTTTTGCAGTTTAATAATCACACTGGGCCATGTAGCAACCTGCTTATCCAGAAGTGAGAAACTACGGTCAAAAACACAGAAACTGAAAGAGTATATCTCATGTTCCGCCAAAATAAAAGCTCAATTTAAGCGGACGCATGAAGAACAAAAATATCACTAATATTCACAGCAGTAATAATAGTAGTAATAATACATCGATAATAATTAATATCTCGCATCTGTGATGCTCTGTTTTGCAGCACTTTTTTTTACTTTAAGTAACTTCAATGTTGAATTTTTGGATTGTGTTGTGAGGATCTGAATAAAAGCACTTTTGAACAAATCTATGATTACAATTAACAAATCAAATGTGTGATCAAACAATGTAGCAGGGCGGAGGGCGGGGCCGGGTCGTGATTCCGCACACCCGGCCCCTAATAAGGCTGATTAAGCCCGAGAGGGTTAAAGCCGACCTGAGACGGCAATGTGTCAGAGAGAGGGAGAGTTACGAACAGCTGTCCGACAACTGTGTGTTTGTGTTTTTGTTTTAGTTAATTATTAAATATTATTTATATTGTCAAGCCGGTTCTCGCCCCCTCCTTTCCATTGATGTGTTACACTGGTGCCGAAACCCGGGAAGGAGGAGGGATGTGCCGTAGTAGAGTCCTTGCCACTACCATCCACCCCAATGGAGAAGCCACGGCCATCCGTTGGGGGACGGAGGAGCCCAGCCACCTGAGAGAGGATGAATGGCCGCCGACCGCGAGGGGAGGAGGGGCTCCTAACCGACCGCCTGGAGTGGTCAGGGGCGGAGGAGACCCCTACCAGCCGCTGAAACGTGGCGGGGTCTGAGACCGCGAGCGGGAGGGGCTCCTGGCCGATCACCTGGAGCAGGAGAACTGCTGCCAGGGGCGGGGGAGACCCCTTTTGTCCACCAAAAACGCGGCGGGGCTTTCTGTCCGCCAGGGGCCGGAGGACTGCTTCCGATCCACCTGGGGAGGCACGGCTGTCGTCCATGTGAGGGTGGAGGAGTGGCCGAGGACCAAGCTACGGCGTATCAGAGAACCGGTGAGTAAAATGTTTTTTTTTCTCTCTCTTCTCTCTCTCCCGCTGCCGCTCCGCGTTGGCCTTTCCCTCTATTTTTAAATATTATTTATATTATCTTAAGTTGGTACCGGCACCGTTACGGTGTGTATGTACTGTGTTATTTTGTTATTATTTCCCTCCCCTTGTCCCCTTCCTCATCCAGGTAGGCGGGGATGACCTGCCGGCAGACGAGCCGGAAGACACACCCCCCAGGGAAAGAGGAGGGGGGATATATGTCATGCCGGGGCTCCCCGGCCTGAGAGAACGAGGGAGGAATGTAGCTGGGCGGAGGGCGGGGCCGGGTCGTGATTCCGCACACCCGGCCCTTAATAAGGCTGATTAAGCCCGAGAGGGATAAGGCTGACCGGAGACGGCAATGTTTCAGAGAGAGAGAATTACGGACAGCTGTCCGACACCTGTGTGTTTGTGCTTTTGTTTTAGTTAATCATTAAATATTATTTATATTGTCAAGCCGGTTCTTGCCTCCTCCTTTCCACTGATGTGTTACAAACACATTTGATAAAAATCCATGTAATGTTATGTTGAAAATTTATTGTTTAAAAATTTAAAGTTTTAATGAATTAATTTGACTGGATATGTTGATGATAAAAGTGAATTAAGCTAATTAATCTGTCCAAAACAGATTTCAGGCAAAAAGAAAAGAAAACACAGAATTTGGGAAAAAATAAAATAGAATTTAGAAAAGAATAAAACAGATTTCATAGGGCCCTAATATCAGTCTGTCACTATTGTACATCACATGTGGAGCCATTTTCAAACTTGTTTTATGTGGATCAAATATGTTGTTCTCAATTGCGTAACTTTGATCTTGCGGGCCCCAGTGCAAATCAACTGTCGGGGCCCCCTGTTTTCGCCTTCCAGGGAGGGATTCCCCCTCGTTCGTTTTCATCACCTGCAGGGCCTGCGGACCAGTTATTTTAAACATTCCCTTGCCCTGTCTGTAACTATGCCGCTCTATTCCAGATTGCGACTAGAGCTACAATGTGCTCCATTAATCTTTCTGTTAGTTTTCAATGTTTGACAAAATCACGAAAGCTTCACTAAGTCAGTTTGTCAAAAAAATGTCTGATCTAACACTTCCTGGTTAACTTCATCTTGTACTTTCCATTGCTCAGGCAGGATGGCAGTTGGTCTCTCAAACAAACCTCACAAATCCAGACTTTTGAAAACAAACCCCCACCCACTGTTATCTCATCCACTGCCCGAATCCAGTCAGGACTAAATGCATCAGAAAGCAGCTGCCAGGCCTATTTTTAACATGCAGGTGATATATAGCACACAGGCCAGTCACATTATCACTCTATGCAATTTGTGAGATACAATTAGCCTGGCTTGCATGTCTGCAGATTTAGGGTTGCCTCTTTGACTCATTTCAGGCAGTGGCAGTCACTCTGCATATTTTTCTAGAGGATCCCAACATGAGGACAATGTCCCTGGTCATTTCAATCTGGTTTTTACAGTTTCAGTGGCGCTTTTCAGTGCAGATTTGAGTTGTGAAGCCGTCATCGTGTAATGCAGGCTTTTCAAATAGGATGTTATTGAAGGACGTAACAGTGCAGTCTACTTTAGACCCAACAGTCTAACGAGTAAGCACCATTTCTGATTTAAAATGCGAAAAGACTTTTTACACAAAAGGTAGAAAATGGTCATGATTGTTTCACCTACGATCACTATTTGCATCAACATTGGAGCCATTGTGGATTTTTCTCTAGGTCAAATGAAGTGATCTTTTAGAAAGTCCCCATCTTTAAAATCTGCCATTCAAATAAGACCATTTGTTGGCACTGCCCAAAGACTTGGTGACTGAAAATAGTAGAGTGATTTATTGAAGTCCAAGAAGCTTCTGAGGTGCCAAAGTTTAGGCGAAATATGCAAAGAACCATGTGCAGAGATGAATATCTAAGCAGTTGTTGTGTTTTTCTAATGGGTCCCCAATGTGACCAGAGACCACGTGTAAAGAGAACTCGTGTGTAATGTGCAGCTAACCCCAGTGGGCCTCTGTTCCATTTCCAGCCCATGTCGCCTTGTTCTGGCACTGACACACTGGAGTTTATACTATGTCAAGGAACACTGCGTACCATTTATTTCAATTGGTATGGTGTGTCACACCATCACAAGAACATAGAGGAAAAATGCAAGGGTTTGTGAGAGTGATGATCCGTCATGTTACCAATAGTTGAGGAAAGTTTCGAAACACGATTTCTCAGAACTTTTGCTGCAGCGCACTCTGATGTTCCTATAGTCATCCATTGACCATTAAAATCGTTAAAATACAGGCATCACATTTTAGCTAGCCTCCTATCCAACACTTTATTTTAAGAAAGTTAATGTCTGTGAACAAATTTGGTTACTCATTCCATATTTATTTATTCCACACAAATGACGTATGTCATATGTCAATAACCTGTAATACACTTCCCTCGTCTCATTACAAACCCATATGTTTTCTTTCTTTCATGGTACACAAAAGTTATTTTCCTCTTAAAGTCATGGTTAGGTTTAGGTAAGGGGTTACACTTCATGGTTAGGTTTGGGTTAGGGGTTAAACTTATCCCAATTAGGCTACATTGTTTATTGGTTCATTAATTCTTCTCTATGGGAGTAAATGTGCTTTTGTACAAGCCAACTCATATGATTTTGCCATCTTGTACTGTTATACAACTTGTCATGAGACCGTATTGAATAACGCCCACTCAGATCTGCTCTTTCTGTGCTAGTGGACAAGTACGGTTAGTCTTGAGGTTGAACGGTGTTCAGCAGCACAGACCAGCCTCAACTCTTAATGGGGTCTTTTCATCTTTGAGAAACCCCTCTTTTTCTTTTTGCTTTTTTCTTTCTTATCAAAAATATGTGTAATTTCTCTTTCTATATTTCACTGAACTCCCTCTCTTTCTCTCTCTCTGCCCCTTCCCTGTTTTGGCATAGCTTAGTGCCGTCATACAAAAGTCCCAGATGCCCAAAGCACTACTTAAAATTGTCAGCACAAATATGTAACCAGTATGTGCAGTCTTAGGGGACAAGGATTGGTAATTGGTCTGTGAATACAAGTGCAACAACACTGTCATGGTTACCCTCAGTGCTGAAGTTCATGGTAATGCTGCAAGTTTACCAGTAATATCACGCTATTGTGGCCTCAACATCGATTGTTTACAGATCTACAACTCTCTGTGTGTATCGGTGAATGTGTGTGACCCCTGTGTCCTGTTGACATAGCACAGAATCACCCAATTAACCCTTCTCTGCATGGAATAAAGGAGCACAGTACCTCTGGGCAGACCCCCCTGCGGAATTGGTGTCAGAAGTATTCCTCTTTTTGTTTGTTTTACATGCTGGTTTTGGTTCAACAACTGAAGTTCATACATCAATACTATAGATTGATTTTGCATTTAGCTAGCTCAGCATATTTTATGCTCTACATACATATGCACTGTGATAAAATGCGCTTGTATACATAATGTAGGTAGCTTAGTGGTAAATACGCTGGCTACCACCCCTGGAGTTCACTAGTTCGCTAGTTCGCCAGGGGGTGCTGAGTGACTCCAGCCAGGTCTCCTAAGCAACTAAATTGGCCCAGTTGCTAGGGAGGGTAGATTCACAAGGGGTTACCTCCTCGTGATCGCTATAATATGGTTAGTTCTCGGTGGGGCACGTAATGAGTTGAGCTTGGTTGCCGCGGTGGATGGCGTAAAGCCTCCACACGCGCTATGTCTCCGTGGCAACGCGCTCAACAAGCCACGTGATAATGCGCGAGTTGACGATCTCAGATGCGGAGGCAACTGGGATTCGTCCTCCGCCACCCGAACTGAGGCGAATCACTACGCAACCATGAGGATTTAAAAGCACATTGGGAATTGGGAGGGAAAAAAAATAAAAAATTGCAGTTCCGATTGGTGCCAAAATATACCTTTAAACCACAGGATCACATTTAATAGAGTAAATAGGTCATTGTTGTTTGGTTAGTTATTATTCTGTTTTTCCTCTTGCTCCACAAAGTGAGTTAAATGATTTTGTTGGGTCTAAGCAGCAAAGATTTTCTGGAAGGGTGGATTACATTTAGATAAAGTGTGTTTATTTTGAAGAGGAAATGTAAATTAGGTTAATCTTCATTATTAAAGTTTCAGTGAATTAGCAGTAGCAAATGACAGATTAGGATTGCAGTTACATTTCTAATCCAGTTTCCTAAAAGAAGTCTGTACCTGCATGGTTTTTGAGCATTTTATAATCTCAATACTGCAGGAGCACAGAAACTTTCATGTGGCAATTTTTGCCATTGCTAGTTTTGATCTTAAGGGTTGAAAGAAGAAAACAAAGATCTACTTCCAATCTGACTGGATGTTATGGGTATGTTCAGAATGGTATACTTCTTAAGAATGCAGTATGCTGTGCATGCATGTTCATGGAATAGCTTACCCAGATGACTAACTGTATTTGCCAACATATGCAACCTGAGCACCCTGCGTGGAATACTGCATCCCATAATGCAATGCAATGAACCTGACCTACTTTGGTGTCCCAACACTGTAGCCATGTTTGAATTTGCATACTTTGGGAGTGTGTACTGCATTTGATGAAGAACTTGCATATTGTCCATTTATAAAAGTACTTTTTTCAGTAGGTGTGGGGGTGATATATGATACACCGGTTGAAATAAACATTTCCGAGTGTTGTTTATATGAAAAAATATTTAAAGTTCCTTTTTTACCAGAGTGACGGATAATGATTTGTTGTGCACCTTTTGATTGGAACATGCATTCTGAACCATGTGGCAATGTTTTGCATAAGTTTGTGTTAGTGTAACTACATTCCCAGACATACATCATACTGGAACGTGGGCATCGTTCCGTGACCCGAAACTATGACATACTAACTGTGAAAATAATATACTCTGGTGTTGTTAAACAAGTACAATTTACTTACAAGGAACAACTTTCTTGGTACACTGTAAACCCTAATAAGTTTACACATTTTTTAAGTTAATAAGTTCAGATTTTGATTTTGGACTACAAATGCATGTTAATTGCTCAACTTGAACTATTGAGTAAGCTAACTCGTATACATTTTGATGACACAACTTGAAATTTAACTCTGGCTGAACTTAAATTTGCCATGTAAGCGCAACTGAAATACTTCAAATAGAGGGAAACTACCTAGCTAGAACTAGCTAGTACGGTGAATGCTAGCATGCTGAATGCATGCTAATTGAAAACATTATGCTTTGATTGGCATAGCAATTGCTCAGTGAGTAAAGCAATGTACTGTAGAACAATCTTAAATTGTACCTGTCCTCAATCTGAGCTCAAGCTCCACTATTCACCATAATGGTTACCCCCAAAACTTCAGCATAACAGAAACTCTTCTAAAGAATACAACAAAACATTAAACACGACCTATTGCACGTACACTCTTATTGCACATAGAGCCACCTGACTTGTGATTCTCATTAAAATAATAATAATAATTATGCATTTTGAAACGGACATCTTCTCAGCTCTTTTAGGATTATGGGATAGTAAAGCATCCAGCGGATGTAGATGGTATTATCATCTGGGTATTTTTTGCATACTGTTTTATGAATACTGAGGATTCGGACATACTACTCATTTGACGTCCTGCTTTTTGCAAACTATATAGGGAAGTATGCATATTTGGACACAACACTTGTAATGTAGACAGCTTCGGTGATTTATAATAGGAGCATCTGGAGGACTCGAAAGAATGCATCCTGCATGTCCACACCCTAATCCTCTCCAACACAATGTTGAGCTCTGTTGCTGCTCTCTGATTAATCAGATTGCAAGGTACAGAGAAAGATGCCATAACCAATCACAATTAATAATGAGTCCCCCTTTTTGCACATTTTTGTAGTTACTGTGCAGTTGATTTTGATTTGTGTGAAATGTAACGTTCCTAATTGAAGTTACGCAATTATTGTGTTGTCTTGATCGATCATTGCAGTCTTTGCAACCCATTCTTTGTTCTGCACCTTTAAAGGTGCACTCAGTAATTTTAAGTATGTCGAGGTGGCTTACATTGGCTTACACTGACACCTAGTTGCCTGGATGCTGCATCATTCAAACACGGTAGTTTACTATGCATGGTAAACCAGGATAAATTTAATCCATGAATTAAAGTGTTCAATAACAGGGCAGTTACTGAGATTAAAGGTGCTGTAAGCGATTTTTATTTTTTTAAATGTATGCAAAAAAAATGTCCTACTCCCTTAAAGATATTAATGAAATAAGTGTCCTGCGATATCTCATCGGTCTCTGTGACCGCTGTCGACTTTGTAAACAGCAAACATTGATGCTTTTCACCTGTCAATTATTTTGCTTGTTCTTATTTGAAGCAGATCATTGAGGCTATGATTCATAATGTTTGTCAGTTGAGGGCACTATTGTGCCACTGTTGAATTTGTCAGCCACAGAAATAAACAACGCTACTGTTTTGCTTGGTTTTTGTCTCAAAATTATCTTTGGAGGGTGGGGTTTTGTAATGAGGGGGCATGGCTAATTCAATGGCTCAATCACGTGAAAGCTTCAGAACGCTAAAATCACTTACGGCACCTTTAAGCGAGTAGTATTATGCTAGTCATGTGATGCTAACATGGCAGTCCCCCATGAGGTGCCCCAACCCCATGTAGAATAAAAGCTTTTAAAAGGTTACTCATATGACTGAGCTATTCATCTCACATGAGTGGTCATGCTTATATGCATACTGTACGTTTCAAAATTACTATTCATTTCTTTAGAAGTAAATCTTTTTAAATGTGGAAAAAAATTACTGAGTGAACCTTTAAGTGCTGCGCCATATGCAACACTGCTGAAGTCACTCGCGTTGGTCCCTACAGTCACAGATCTGTGGGGAACGCTCATAAAACTAGAACACATAGGAGCAGCATTCATACATCAGAATCTCCAGCTGTTTGTTCATGTCTCTCTATGCATCTGTGCCAGTTCACATTGTAATCTACAGTAATCCAGAACTCTATAAATATTGATTAAGCCACCATGGGTAAGCAAGACTTTTGATCTAATATTGTCATGCTGTATTCATACCTGAGTAACTAATGATTTTTTTTTGTGATTTCTCCATTTAAAAAAAAAAAGTTGTTGTAATTTAGCGATTGCTTTGCATGAGTGTAATACCTATAATTTGCCATTATTTTGGTCAGATTTAGTTTTGACACTGAAGTTATTATCTTGAAAAAGCCTTCAGGAAAAAAGGAAAAAGCCTGGGAGATGTATTTACTTTCTCGTTATCTGCTTTCTGCCTTTATGTTGCGCAATATTATGTGTGTGTGTGTGTGTGTGTGTGTGGGTGTGTTTGTGTGTGTGTGTGAACGGTGGCATTGTGTGGGTGGGTTCAGGGACACTGTAATCTGCCCTCACTCACTCATAGTTAACATAAGCTGCGCTGTCACTGTCTGCGTCATGTTTGTCTTAAATGGACTGTCCCTGCTCTGATTGTTGGTCTTTAATTTTAGAGTCATAAACTGACTTGTGTCTTTTTCCAATCTCTGTTTGACAGCTCAGCCCTTCTGTAGCGGCTTTGTTCATGGCGTTCTTGCAGAGAACTGAAGTCTACTGCTACGCTCAACATCCACACGCTTAAACCAGGGGAGAATGCTTGGCGCGCTACACGCTGACCTGCACTGATCTCTGGATGCACTCTGTTCCCTCTGCTGCCTGTGGTTCCACCACCCAGAACTCCTTGCAAATCTAATGGGGTGATCTTGCCTCTCTGGCTACATAAAGCCATTAAAGAGAGGATAGAAGTCTTTGGGAATTTGAACATCAAGGAATCGTACTGTACAGTGTTTTATTCACAAAGAAATATCTGAAACTGGACACAACAGTGAAGAAGATCCATTGGGTGAATTTGGTTGTAAACGGTTTCTTTCAAAGTTTGGACTCTGAATTGGAGGCGGAACAATGGCTCGGATGAACCGGCCGGCTCCAGTGGAGGTGTGTTACAAGAACATGCGGTTCTTGATAACTCATAACCCGACAAACTCCACTCTGAACAGCTTCATTGAGGTAAGTACTTTTTAGAGATGGACTAATAATGAGTTTGACCAATATATTTTTACCAATATTCACATTTACAGCGATTCCTTTAAATCAGGTCTACTGATAAACGCCTTCTGGTGGGTCTCTAATGTATAGCACCCAAAAACACCATTAAACCACTGAGCATTCAACGGAAAACAGTTTTCACTAGTAAATAAATGTAATATTTCAGTTTGTTTGCAGGAATCATGTGATTTTTTTTTTTTTTTTTTTTTTTTTTTACATTATAGCCAATCATGCTTAGAGTAGTTCAGTAATTACAAATCTGTTCTGTTTAATGGTTATCGTACACCTAAACATACAAGTAATCCGTATTGCATTTGTAGTTTACAAAAAACAATATTGCTTAGGGATGTCAAAATATCGTTATATCGATTATTGGTCGGAACATTATTTTATCAATATATTTTTGAGGCATCAATATATTAAAATTAGCCAACATTTAAATTAGAAACCCAATTTGTGTGCTTTACCATTCACTCAGTTGGCCATCTGTTTAACAGTGTGGTGTAATAGCATTAGGAGACTACAAGAGGGCGATACTATTAACTGAAGCAGGTCATGATCACACACATACACACACACACACACACACACACACACAGGATGAGCTGATGAGGCACAGGAAATTGCAGTCCAAAGTTACGAAGGTTTTTGAACTTCAAGAATGTACAAAGAGACGTTGATTTTGCAGGTTAGTGAAACTGGTGTAACTGCGCAAACTGAACAGTTAGAAATGGTGATGTTTATTATGCAATTTCTCTGTATGTAGCCATGAGTAGGTCTTTCATTCAAGCTGTCAAACCACAAAACAATATACTTGTAACTGAAAATACATTGTGTAGGCTCTGACTGATACATGTTCACAATAGATCATCCAGTGATGGCTAGAGTAAATAATCTTTGTCCTTTGATAATGATTTGGGTTGAATTTAATTGAAAACTATGCAAGATGAGCTCCGTGGTGCTGCAGAATGTTGATGCTGAGCATTGGCGGTGTGTGCGTACCTTTGTAGAAAATAAATTATTGTTTTGAATTTTAGAACGCGCCATATCGTCCGCCAGACGCGGCTGGTGTTCGAGCCCCTTTAATTTACTCTGCCGCTCACACTTTACCAAAGTTGTGTTGAGAAATATATTTGAAGAGACAAAGACTATTGTGCAATGGGCAGCCCTATTTAAATCTGAAAAAAAATCCCGATATACATCGATAATCATCTGGAAAATCTTCAAATTATCGATGCGTAAAAAAGTCATTGATCCCATGCCTAATATTGGTTGATCTTTAGAACTTTCACTCTGTCATACCACGACACATTACCCTGTGTGTCCTCTGTCTCTCTGTGTGTGTATTTGTGTAATCTGTTCCCTGCCACCCTCCGCTTATGTATTCGTCCCTCACTTTAACACAAACACATTTTAAAAGCACGTCCCATCTTGGCTCACATGGTCTATCTTAAGACAACTCCAACGTCACATGGCCCACTCAGTGTTATCTTGCTGTGAAAGTGTGCATGAACCATAGAAGCGCTAATGATAACAGCACATCCACAAAGCCTCTGTTGCCATGGAAACCTATGCCAGTGCTCCTGTCACATGGCATGGATGAGGGACGGAGTGTGTTCACAGGCGGCTTACCTTACCTCTCATCCATTAACATGATTGTGTATGTATTTTAATGTATTTTGAAAAAGTTACGTAAGAGCAAATGATGATTGCTGCCCTTGTTTTGTAAATTCAGATGTGCCATGTCTTTCTCTTTCCATCATGCATCAGGATCTTAAGAAGTATGGCGCCACGACGGTGGTCAGAGTTTGCGAGGTAACCTACGACAAAACCCCGCTGGAGAGTGATGGAATCACAGTAGTGGTGAGTGCACAATGTCTTGATGACTGTTTCAGAGATAATATACAGTTATTCGAAGGGATTTATTTTGTGTTAATAACTGCTAGTGATAGGCCGATATATCAATCAGTCAATATTTGTCCATTTTGAGATTATCATCATTGGCCAATAACTGTGCCCAGTTGGCAGATTAACAGAAGGTGTCATTCCGCCTAATGTCAGTTCCAAAATCAACTGACATCCTTCTAAATGGATAACAAGCATTTTGTGTTTCAAAACTAATTAAGTAAATGCACATAAAATATGGATTTGGTTTGTAATTGTTTTATTGTGTGAGAAGAAAGAGGTTGCGGAGCGAAATGAGAGACCTGAAATTATGTCAGAAATCGATTGGCTGGGACAGTGGTCAATTATGAAGTTTAGCAGTCATTATAAAAAAATATTTAACTGCATAGTGCTGCAATTGACCAATCAGTATCAGGTTTTCCAGAGACCCATGTACAAAATCATGCTTATTTCACATTTAAAGGCAGGGATGGTGGAAAGGAGTAAACGTAAGACCCCTGCTTTGGTTCGCATAGACTGTATTTGTAAGACTTCTGCAAAAAGTGAGAAAGGTCCCCACAGACCCCCTTGACCCTATATACTCTCTCTCACACACACTATCTTCATTATAGAGAATGTTCTCTTCCAAGCAGCCACACGTGTTTCTTATTACAATTGTCAACGTTTCACTGTTGCTATGGTAGCTGCGGAGCCTGTTCTCTCCGTGTGGCCTTCGATTCGGTCCCCGCCCACCTTCCCCACCACCCAACCTTTCTTTTATACTTTTCCTTTTGACTTTCTCACAGCAAGTATGTAAAGTAAGAAGAAAAACAAGGCAAGCTGTTGCATAAGTCCCGACTTCACTGCCTGCTGTGGATTTGAAGGACACTCTGGCTGCTCGGCACACCTCTGCAGTCCCACAGCCAAGTTCTCCAATGTTCTGTTATTTGCCAAACTCAATAATTCACACTAATACAACACCTTTTTATTTTGTCCTTCAGAGAGGTTGGTCACCTCTTACCCACAGTGAATAAGACGTCTGAATGAAGATGCAAGGGCAAAACAATGTCTGAAACATGTGTGATGCATTGGATGCCAGTTAATTGTGTACATGTTTTATGGCAGAGCCATTCAGATCTAGTCTTGGAGGTCCACCATTAGGGTGGGCGATATGATGTTATCTATCTTGGCAACGATATAAAGTGTCAACTGTGATTTTGCAATATTGTGTATATCACGATATGTAAATATCCATGTGCACATTGTGGGCTTATCTATCAGTGGGCAGGGCTTCACGTGAGACTGAGAGAATTGAAGAAACATGGACATGGGTTTTTCCAGCATTGAACATTTTTCTGCTGCCACCCAAGCAAATTTAATGATCTTCATCGTGCATTTCGCACTTTAAAAGTGCTAAATATTCTTCTCATCTGACACACGAATGTTTCAGTTGACTGTGGCATGCGCTGTCTCTGGAGCTCCGAAGTGTGTGAGTCCATCAGGCTTTCCGATATTTGTGCTCCAGACAGACAGGAGAGCTTCGAGTGGGATCGCTCGAGCTACTCAATAATTTTTGACCCAGGAAAACCCCAAATGGAGAAAGAAATCGCCACAGAAAGGGACGACTCCCAAACAGGTCAAGAAAATGAAGAGGAGTTTGTTATTAAAACAGGTGCGACATAGTGTGCAGAGCAGGAAAGTTAATCTGCAAACTGTTTCGCACAACGATAATCACTCGTAATACAAGTAATCTATTTTATCACCTCAAAATGAGAACATTATGAAAGCCAAAAGATGAACTCCTCATTAATTCGGTCATTTATTTATTAATTTATTTATTTTGCAAGAATTTATATTTATTTAATATTTATTTTCTTCTGGAAGTGTTAATTTTCATTGGGATATATTTTTTTTTAACCTATGTTTTATTTGCTTAGTCGCATTGCTTTAAGAAGATTTGACGTTTCTTGAGCAAAGTTAATAATAATAATAATAATATTGGTCAACAAAATTTTAAACTGAAATGTGGCATACTGTTATATTTAGCATTTTAGTAAGGTTGATTTTTGAATACAAGTTGATTTTTATTTATTTACTTTGAGTTGCCTTGTTCCAAATAATGAGGAAGTAGTTTTAATTTATAAAGTATTTAATTCACTGATTCTGGAGTTCCAAAAATAGGCATTACAATATGGTTATTTAATAAATAAACCAATTTGTATTGATTTTCCAGAAAGCCTTTACTGTATTGTGATATATATCGTTATCATGAAATAAAATTATTCATATCGTGATATAAGATTTTGGTCATATCGCCCACCCCTAGCCACCATCCTGCAGAGATTAGCTCTAACCCAAATCATGCCTGAACAAGTAATGGGTCTTCCTCATTACTTTAAAAATATAGGCAGGTGTGCAAGAGCAGGGTAAAAACTAAACTATACGGGATAATGACCCTCCAGGATCCAAAACCAGATTTGAATAGCCCTGTTTTACGCTGTTATTTTATCTAAAACCTGCATTTGTTGTTTTTGTTCGCAACTGTATGGTGAGCTCATGAATTGTCATTCATCTGGCACATGAAATGCATTTTGCAAGACTGCTACATGAATGATGCATAAGACAATTACTTGCATCCATGATTTACGCCCTTATTTTATCCAAAACGAATGTTTTTGATATCCGCAGCTCTAGCAAATGAGTTGCACTTAAGTTGCATGTTGCAAGGCTGCAACATGTAGGAGCATTGGGCATCGGTTACTTGGTCTTTGTTTTACGCCATTTTTATCTAAAATGCATGTTTGTTGTTTTTGTCTGCAGATCATTGGTGAACTCAGTCATCTGGCACATGAGTTGCATGTTGCAAGACTACAACATTATGATGCATTAAGCCCAAAGTATACTTAAATCAGACAGACACTGACTGTCAAGACACGTGACGCAATCTCGTCGTCAGAAGAGTGCGCAAGCACTGAACGCGCGCAGCCCAATTTTTCTAACTGCGCGTCTTTGAACGCACAGAATGCGCATGCACCTGGAGTTATTTGCATTAATTAGTGGGTCTTCAAGGTGGCAACATTTATATTTGAGCCGTTGCTGTCACGAAGAAGCACTAGAAGATGTAATTGCTGCTTAACATCAGGACATGAAGGTAAAAACAACAACAGTGGATGTGCGACTCAAGAGCGCATGTGTGAGGAGGTCTGGAGATACCTGCATTTGTATAACTCGAGTCTGAAGGAAAATAAAACATCTTTATGGGTCTAAATTCCTGAAGAGAAAGTCCGGTATCTCCTAGCAGGCATGCATTTGCCATTGTGTATGCACGCATAGTTATATGGAGTATACGTTTACAGGCTCACGTTTCACATCAAAATGGAAGTATACCTAGGGCTTTAGATGTCAGTTACTTGTGTTTGTGTTTTACACCATTTATTTATCTAAAATGCATATTTATTGTTTTTATCCACAGCTCCATGGTGAGCTCACGAAATGTCAGTCATTTTGCAGGACTTGGATGTAGCTTAAGTTACATAAATTCATGTTTTACGCCATTGTTTGATCCAAAATGCATGTTTGTTGTTTTTATCCGTTGATGACACATTCAATGTTTTCTTGCGTTTGTGTTGTACACCATGGTTTTATCATAACGCATTCGGCATGAGTTACTTGGATTCGTGTTTACGCCATGGTTTTATCATGATGCATTGGACATCAGTTACTTGCGTTTGTATTTTATAGCATAGTTTTATCATGATGCATTCAATGTCAGTTACTTGCATTTGTGTTTTATGCCATAGATTTATCATGACGCATTCAACATCAGTTATTTGCATTCGTGTTTTGCATTCGTGTTTTATGGCATGGTTTTATCATGATGCATTCAGCATCAATTTGTTGCATCTGTGTTTAACACCATGGTTTTATCATGATGCATTCAGCATCAGTTACTTGCGTTCATGTTTTACGCCATGGATTTATCATGATGCATTCAACGTCAGTTACTTGCGTTCGTGTTTTACGCCATGGTTTTATAACGATGCATTCAACATCAGTTACTTGCATTCATGTTTTACGGCATGGTTTTATCATGATGCATTCAGCGTCAGTTACTTGCATTTGTGTTTTACGCCATGGTTTTATCATGATGCATTCAACGTCAGCTACTTGCATTCATGTTTTACGGCATGGTTTTATCATGATGCATTCAGCGTCAGTTACTTGCATTCGTGTTTTACGCCATGGTTTTATCATGATGCATTCGGCATGAGTTACTTGGGATTGTGTTTTTGCCAAGGTTTTATCATGATGCATTGGACATCAGTTACTTGCGTTTGTATTTTATAGCATTGTTTTATCATAATGCATTCAACGTCAGTTACTTGTGTTTCATGCCATGGTTTTTTGCTTGCATTCGTGTTTTACGCTATGGTTTTATCATGCCACATTTGTTGTCAGTTATTTGCATTTTTGTTTTACGCCATGGTTTTATCAAGATGCATTCAACTTCAGTTACTTTCGTTCGTGTTTTGCGCCATGGTATTATCATGACACATTTGACGTCAGTTATTTCATTCTTGTTTTGTGCCATGGTTTTATCATGATGCATTCAATGTCAGTTACTTACGTTTGTGTTTTACGCCATGGTTTTATCATGACACATTCAATGTCTGTTATTTACGGTTGTGTTTTATGCCATGGTTTTATAATGACACATTTAACATAATTTACTTGAATACAGGCTTTATACCAGAGATTTATCATGCCGAATTAACATTGGCTACTTGAGTTTGTGTTTTACGCCATGGTTTTAACATGATGCATTCGAAGTCAGCTACTTTTGTGTTTTAAGTCATCGTTTTTATCATGGCACAGTGGATGTCAGTTACTTGTGTTTGTGTTTTGCACTAAGGTTTTATCATGATGCATTTGACATCAGTTACTTGCATTCGTCTTTTACACCATTTATTTATCTAAAATGTATGGTTGTTGTTTTTGTTCAGCTCCATGGGGAGCTCACAAAATGTCATTCATTTTGCACAACTTTTATGTTGCATCAAAACTTAGATGTTTGACGCATTGGACTTCAGTTACTTGCGTTCGTATTTTATGCCTTTGATTTATCTAAAATGCACTTTTGATGTTTTTGTCTGCATCGCTATGGTGAGCTCATGAAATGTCAGTCATCTGGCACATGAGTTGCTGAGAAACTTTGCGAGGCAAAAAACCCCAGTGGGAACAATCAGCAGTGTTATGCATGTTGTTTGGTGTGAACATTTGTGCGAGCACCTGCAACAAGGGAGTAAACTGTATGCTCCCAGGAGACGTGCACATGCCATGCTGCACCCTTCTAGATCAGACCGTCTGTACAGAGATTCATGCGAGCTTGCGTGTTTGAGCAAGTGATCCCTCTACCTAATTCTGGAGTCCCAAAGTAGGCCATGTTTGTAGGCCTGTCACGATAATTATGTTATCGACTTATCGTACGGTATATGGACATGGCCTTGATCATTTTTGCTGACCTTGATATTGCCAATTGTGTTTATATGCATGTTTGTTTACATAAGAATGAATGTCACCAACATTTTAGCCAGTCACGCTGCTTCCGTCCTCTCGTCTGCTATCTGTGTCGGAGACGGGGCTCTGGCAGCTCGTCCACACACACAGAGTGGACAGCGACACATGTTACTCGAGGCTAATAGGTGTTTTAATAGGTGTTTTTCCCGACAACTGCATCATTCCAGCCAGAACGTTTGGAAGAATAAGTCCAGATGAGTTTTGGGCTTTCAAAGCTGCATTCCACAGCTCTGTGTGGGAACATTTGGGCTTTAAGCCGAATGAGAGAGGAGAGCCATTAACGTGAACGAGCTGATATGTCGACATTGTTTAAAAACAGTGGCAATGAAAAGTGGGAATACAACTAACCTAAAAGCTAATCTAAAACATAACCATCCCATCCAGTTTTCAGAGCTGGGAACAAAAACCGCAGTTGGAGATAGAGAGGGGCCTTCCCGACGTAATGTTTTTTTTGACATTCCAATTCCAATGTCTGAATATTCTTAAGAATTAAAAGTGAATTGCTCTTTGAAAGGGTGTACTTGCATTATTATGCTATTATATTATCATATCTGTGGTATAAAATGGTCTTAAAATGAAAATAATATTGTTTATCGCAATTATTTCTGGGACAATATATCGTCCAACAAAAGTAGTTATCGTAACAGGCCTACATGTTTGTTTGCCCAACCTATGTCACTTCAGTGGCCCTCCATTCACTCCAATGCAAAAGGTTTCTGGATGAAGTTTGTTTGCCCAGGAAATCAATAGGATGGACTGGAGGGAAGTAGAGGAAGCATTTGTGGCATGTCATTCATGCTTCAAAGGCTTCTCTCTAAAGCCAAACTCCAGGAGGTGTTGCCTATTTGGCTTGTTTACTTGAAACAACTCACACCTTCCGATGTTGAGTGTCCTGTCCCTGGGGCTATTGTGTGACTGCACATCACTCATCGGTCCCATGTGATAAACGATATTTTGAGGTTTCTGAATGCCAACTTATCTGAGGCTGTGCTCTGAGAAATCTTGTTATAATAAAGTTAGCCCTGCCAAGCTTCTCTGGACCACATGAATGCATGTTTATGTGGGCACCCATGCCTGTGAAGACATGCCAGTTAGTATGCTGGTCTATGCAGCAGCTGAGCCACATCAAAATGCAGATGTGTATAGTAACGAAGTGCAAACACTTCGTTACTGTACTTAAGTACAGTTTTTCAATATTTGTAAATATTTCTTTGGACTTTCACTTCTCTACATTTTGAAGAGAAAATTGATACTTTTACTCCGATAAATTTCTCCAGACCCTTTCGTTACTTTTGCGACACAACACCAAAAAAATAACAGCTGTATGTGGAAAAATGCGTGCAGATCGACTATAGTGATATGTGATTTGTTGAAAGAATCATTTGAGTCGAATCTTTTAAATTTGATTCCTTTGAACTGAACAAAAAGATTCAAAAAGTGGTCTGAATGATTTGTTTTGCAAATCATGAATCTGAATCAAAATCACAAGTGAAGCATGTGCCAGATTACATGTTCCCTCATCTGTCTCCTGTGGGGAAGACAAGAAACTGCTCATTTAAGTTTAAATTAGTTTTTTGACTGACTAATGTGATAATTTTAGGCTTAAACATTATGAAAGTTATGTGCGATCAGTCTCCCGCCTTTCCAGGAGACCTGGTCATATAAAAGTCAATCACATGTGTTCACATTTTACATTTAAACAAGGTACGATGTGTATGAATAATTACCAGCGCTCATGAAAATGTCCAACAATATTTATTTTTAGATTTTATGAAGATGGATGAATGGTCTTTGCCTAAGCAAAACTAGTTTTCTGGTGGTTGATGAAGTGTTATATTTGCTTTGTAGCGTATTTATGCTACAGTATGTGCTTACTAGGGTTTTCTGGGTGGTTGTTAGGGCAAACACCCTAAACAGTTTTTCTATGCAGTTGTCAAGGTGATCTCTGCTGTGTGTTTTGGCGCATTGCTACAGTATGTGGTTGCCAGGTCGTTACTATGCTGTTGCAAAGTTGTTTTCTGTGTTTTTAGCACATTGCTCTGCAGTTGCCAGGGTGTTCTAGGTGGTTGTCAGGTTGTTGCTAAGTTGTTTTCTGTTTTTAGCACATTGCTATGCTGTTGTCAGGGTGTTCTGTGTGGTTGCATACTGGCCCAAATGAAAAGGGCCCACCCCCACAATTCTCTGTTCTGGTCACTAATATGACTCAACTCTCTCCTTCAGTGTTCCAATTTGTATGGACTGTGGTGTTCATTTACACTCATCCCTTACATATTATCATTCTGATGTGACTTGAATGTGCCATTAAAGGGATAGTTTTTAAAAAATGAAAGTTCTCTCATAATTTTCTCACCCTCATTCGATCCTAGATGTGTATTTTTTTTTTTTCTGCAGAACACAAAAAAAAAAAAAAAGATTTTCAGAAGAATATTGCTGTTATTGTTGGTCAGATCAATGTAAGCGAATGATGGCCAGACCTTTAAAGCTCCAAAAAGCACATAAATGCAGTATAAAAGTAATCCATAAGACTCCAGTGGTTTCATCAATGTCTTCTGAATGGATCCAATTGGTTTTGGGTGAGAATAGACCAAAATATAACTCCTTTTTCGACTATAAATCTTGACATTAGCAGTCTCCTTGGCAATCAGGATTTCAAGCTTGATTACTCTTCCTATAGCGCCACCTAGGGCTCTGCGCATGCATCAAGCACTAGAAAGTGAAATTGAGCTTGAAATCATGATCGTGCCTAGAGATTGCATTGGCAAGATGTATAGTGACAATGAGAAATTTGCTTTGTTCTCACCCAAAACCGAATGAATCGCTTCTGAGGACACGGATTTAACCACTGTAGTAGTATGGATAACTTTATGCTCCCTGAAAGTGCTTTTTGTAGGTTGAAATATCTGGCCACCATTCACTTGCATTGAATTGACCTATAGAGCTGAAATATTCTTCTAAAATCTTTGTTTGTGTTCTGCAGAAGAAAGTAAGTCTGGGATGGCATGAGGGTGAGTAAATGATGAGCACCACCAATCAAATAAGTTGCCATGGGTTTAATGAACTGTTCCGTAATTTATGCAATTTACTTGTACTTTTGATACTTAAGTAAATTTAATATCAGTTACTTTAATACTTTTACTTAAGTCATTTTCTCATGAGCTACTTTAACTTTTACTTGAGTCAATTTACATGACGGTATCATACTTTTACTCTAGGATGACAAATGGATACTTTATACAACACTGTCAAAGTGCCTCAGTGGTGGTTTGGGTGGGCAGCAGGACAGGGTGGAATTTTCCAGATCCCTGTTAAGAGGGGCTGTGATTCACCCCTTACCTTATGGCCACGGGAGCACAGGACAGACGCATATGCTAAAATTAATGCTGAGTTTCATGCCTCAAAGGCCTCACGCTTTGCCCTACTAACATAGAATCGTGTTGGATCGTAGGGGTGATGGATGTGTTGTTCTCTCTTTCTCATTGCCACTTTTGTGTTATTGCTCAGTTATTGCAAACCAAGGGTATGTTTACCCTAGTGGTACTTATGTGGGTTCCAGGGGGTACTTGGAAAGTTTCGCTTTGTTAAATCATTAAAACAGAAATTACAACTTTAAAATATTAGGGCTGTCAGAGATTGAATACAAAATTGAAAACCATGCTAAAGGCCTTCATAGTGCAGATGTGAAGGTTTAACATGTTGTTCTTTCTACAGGACTGGCCTTTTGATGACGGCGCTCCCCCTCCTTCTAAAGTCGTAGAGGACTGGCTCGGTCTACTGAAGAGACGTTTCATGGAAGAGCCCGGCTGCTGTGTGGCTGTTCACTGCGTGGCTGGTCTCGGAAGGTCAGTTAATGTGCTTGCAGAAACAAAATCGCAAGACCTGAAGATTTCAACATACTGGTTAGCTGTTTTATACCCAGCCCTGATAACTCAAAGGGAAATGGGTTCATTTCTCATCTGGTGGCCAAACAAGTAAGCCCACCTCTAGTGTTGTGTTCTAGACTTTAATCTGGAGAAGAATGTGGACTGTGTGTGATATAGAACATGGTGCACCTCTGGTTTCTCAGGAGACTCCTTGACTCTATTAACCATGGACAAAGTTAATAGTCCCTAAAGGATTAAAATCATACTTTTGCCTTCATGGTGAGTGAGAGGTGCTGTCTGGAGGTTTTTAAGGGGACAGAGTGCACCGCCAAAGTCAACAGTCTCATTACTGCACTTACTCGGCTACGATCCTGCTGTGTTTTTAGGGCCATCGGGGTGAGGGCCGAAGACAAAACAGGAAGTTGTTTTTTTACGAGCATTTGTTTTTATTGTCCTTCTCAAAAGTGTGCTCTTTCCATGACCTTTATGGCAGGCTGTCTATCCCACATGACTAAGATTATTTAGCCAAAAGTGACACTCATGGTTGTATTTTATTCAGTCCCATTTTTGATCAAATGGCTCATTAAGTTTAGTTTAAATTGTTGTTTGCCTTCAAAATTCAGTCCCATTGATTTCCTATGTTAGCAGCACTAACACAGAAAAATCATCACTGGCAGGCAAAAACAAAGTGTTGTTCTTTAAAACAATGTTCAACAACATATACTGTAACAGTTAGAAATATTTAGTATGTAAAGCAGCTAAATGTCACTATTGTTTGTATCAAGCTAAAACTAATATGCTATTGAACACCCTCATTTATTTAAATGTTAAATATTAATATAAATATCAGTGAATTAAATGAAACCAATGGCTTATAGCCTTTAAAGGAATAGTTCACCCAAAAATGAAAGTTTTGTCATTTACTCACCCTCATATTATTCCAAACCCATTACTTAGGCCACATCCACACTAATCCGTATTCGTTAATGACAGAATTTTCATTTTTGGTTGAACTATTCCTGAAAGTATTTTTCAGTTAAATAAACATTACTTCAAGTCTTTCCAGGTAATTAACATTCAGTAATAAAGAACAAATTCAAAAGGCTTTGGGTTCTCCCATGGATTCCTTTGTTAGGATCACCACAGAAAACTCAACAATAGCAACAAAAACAAAGTCTTGTTCTCAAAACCAGTATTCCACAACATAACATACTATCGCAGTTATAAATATGGAATATTATGTGTCTCATAAGGTGCTCATGTAGATAATGTATTTATGCTCTATTGTTGTGCATACAAACAAAACATAACACCACAAAATACGGCTATTAAACAACGAGTGACGTTAGGAAGAGGAGGTAGTCTGGCCTCGCTGCTTTCATCTTTTGGGCTGTAAAAATCTGTCTCTGACGCACTTTATCCACTTCCAAAGGGAATCGGCCTCAACTCTTAAAAGAGTGCCAGAGTTTTTTGGCCTGACTCATTTATTTTCATCCAACTCAGATGGCACATACTGTTCAGAACTCGGGATACACCATATGATTGAGCGTTCTTGCCTTTACAGTGTATGTTTTAAAGTGAAGTTTTGATAATTAGTGGTGTATGCTAAGGCAAGCCTCACTGCTGTAGTACTATTGCACATATGGTGGCTTATGGATTTTAACAAACCTTTAACCATAAGTATTACACTTTGGCATGTAACTCATCTGTGCAGACTTGAACTGATTCCTCGAATTATGTGGCTTTGTTTTGCAGTGTTTCGTTCATCAGTTTGGGTCTCTCTGAGTGTGTTTTTTTAATATATTTTTCTGCAGAGCTCCAGTACTTGTGGCTGTGGCTCTGATTGAGAGTGGGATGAAGTATGAAGATGCCATCCAGTTCATCAGACAGTACGTACAGATTTCTCTTGACTTCATTCAAGGACGACAATCCTTGAGATTGCCACATTCATACATGTGGATCTTTAAAGATGGCTCTCAGTCACAGCACTTGCTAAAGTACCTTTTTGATAACAAGCCCAAGCTTAAAGCTTTGAGCACGAAGATACACACTAAAGTCCGACAAGCTTTACAGAATGTCCGATAGGAACGAATTAGAGATATCTGCGAACAGCATGATTTTCAGTAAAATGCACTTAATAAACTGGTAAAAATGTAAAGGAATTTAATGTGTACATGGGCTGGAATAAAGAGTGACATTGCAAAGCATTTTTGTTTGCGGTTTTTCTTCTATTGAATGAAATAGTTCAATTACGTAGTAACTTTAAAACTCATAATCGAAACAAACTTTTTTCAGCCAACTGAAAAGAGAAAAGCCTTATTGTGATTACAAATATCACCATTAGTGTAAGTGACACTACTGTTCCTAAACACATACTCAGTATGGTCCTTTGTACATACTTTTGCCTCAATACGCAAATTAGTTTATATTAAATTCTTAAAAAATATATATATAACTTGGAGCAAATGTGTACTTACTGATGTTATGTTATCTTCATTTGGGAAATGACAATTTATCTACAGGTTGCTCTTCTCAAGATTTATTTGTAAAAAAAAATTGGAAAAGGGAAAGTATACAGCATGTGGGCTGGGATATATACTGTATATCAAATATTTATGCTATGTTTGTGATGATTATGCTTTTGCTTGGATATAAAATTAAGCAATATTGTGAATATTGTACTGTGGCCCAGGGGTGCACAACACAACCAATCTAGCAAAGCAAATGAAAGCTGAAAAAAAACAACACAAATAAACCACAACAGAAATAAGCCATAACACAACAAAATTAAGCCATTACACAATGGAAATAATCCACAGTACAAAAAAGTAAGCCACAACACAAAGGAAAAGCAACAACACAAAGGAAAAGCCACAACACAACAAAATTCAGCCACAACAAAATTAAGTCAACACAAGGCAAATAAGACACAACACAATGAAACTAAGTCGTAACACAATGAAATTAAGCCACAACCAAATTAAGCCACAACACAAAATAAGTCACTAAACAAAATCAAGCCACAACACAATGAAAATAAACCACAACACAATAGAAATAAGTAATAGCACAAAAACTTCAGCCACAACACAACAAAATTAAACCACAACACAATGTAAATGAGCCACAGCACAACAAAATTAAGCCACAACACACAAAAAAAAGCCACAATGCAATTGAAATAAACCACAACACAATGAACATAAGCCACAGCACAACGAAATTCAGTCGCAACACAAAGAAAAGCCACAACACAACGAAATTAAACCACAACACAAGGAAAATTAGCCACAACACAACAAACTGGAAGTAAACAACAGTACAACAGAAATGAACCACAACAAAATGAAATTAAGCGACAACACAACAAAATCAAGCCACAACACAACAGAAATAAGCCACAACACAACAAAATCAAGCCACAACACAACAGAAATAAGCCACAACACAACAAAATCAAGCCACAACACAACAGAAATAAGCCACAACACAACAAAATCAAGCCACAACACAACAGGAATAAGCCACAACAAAACAAAATCAAGCCACAACACAAGAGAAATAACCCACAACACAACAGAAATAAGACACAACACAACAAAATTAAGCCACAACACAACAGAAATAAGCCACAACAAAACAAAATCAAACCACAACACAACAAAATTAAGCCACAACACAATAGAAATAAGCCACAACACAAAATCAAGCCACAACACAACAAAATCAAGCCACACCACAACAGAAATAAGCCATAACACAACAAAATCAAGCCACAACACAACAGAAATAAGCCACAACACAACAAAATCAAGCCACAACAGAAATAAGCCACAACACAACAAACTTAAGTCACAACAAAACAAAATCAAGTCACAACACAAGAGAAATAAAACACAACACAACAAAATCAAGCCACAACACAACAGGAATAAGCCACAACAAAACAAAATCAAGCCACAACACAAGAGAAATAACCCACAACACAACAGAAATAAGACACAACACAACAAAATTAAGCCACAACACAACAGAAATAAGCCACAACAAAACAAAATCAAACCACAACACAACAAAATTAAGCCACAACACAATAGAAATAAGCCACAACACAAAATCAAGCCACAACACAACAAAATCAAGCCACAACACAACAAAATCAAGCCACACCACAACAGAAATAAGCCATAACACAACAAAATCAAGCCACAACACAACAGAAATAAGCCACAACACAACAAAATCAAGCCACAACAGAAATAAGCCACAACACAACAAAATTAAGTCACAACAAAACAAAATCAAGTCACAACACAAGAGAAATAAAACACAACACAACAAAATCAAGCCACAACACAACAGAAATAAGCCACAACACAACAAAATCAAGCCACAACAGAAATAAGCCACAACACGACAAAATTAAGCCACAACACAAAAGAAATCACAACACAACAAAATCAAGCCATAACACAACAGAAATAAGCCACAAAACAACAAAATTAAGCCACAAGAGAAATAAGCCACAACACAACAAAATCAAGCCACAACACAACAGAAATAAGACACAACACAACAAAATTAAGCCACAACACAAAAGAAATGTCACAACAAAATCAAGCCACAACACAACAGAAATAAGCCACAACAAAACAAAATTAAGCCACAACACAATAGAAATAAGCCACAACACAAAAGAAATGTCACAACACAACAAAATCAAGCCACAACACAACAAAATCAAGCCACAACACAACAAAATGAAGCCACAACACAACAGAAATAAGCCACAACACAACAAAATCAAGCCACAACAGAAATAAGCCACAACACAAAAAAATCAAGCCACAACACAACAGAAATAAGCCACAACACAGCAAAATCAAGCCACAACAGAAATAAGCCACAACACAACAAAATTAAGACACAACACAAAAGAAATGTCACAACACAACAAAATCAAGCCACAACAAAAATAATCCACAACAAAATCAAGCCACAACACAACAAAATTAAGCCACAACACAACAGAAATAAGCCACAACACAACAAAATCAAGCCATAACACAACAGAAATAAGCCACAACACAACAAAATCAAGCCACAACAGAAATAAGCCACAACACAACAAAATTAAGACACAACACAAAAGAAATGTCACAACACAACAAAATCAAGCCACAACAGAAATAACCCACAACACAACAAAATCATGCCACAACAAAATCAAGCCACAACACAACAGAAATAAGCCACAACATAACAAAATCAAGCCACAACACAACAGAAATAAGCCACAACACAACAAAATTAAGCCACAACACAAAAGAAATGTCACAACACAACAAAATCAAGCCACAACACAAAAGAAATGTCACAACACAACAAAATCAAGCCACAACACAACAGAAATAAGTCACAACACAACAAAATCAAGTCACAACACAACAAAATTAAGCCACAACACAACAAAAAATAAGCCACAACACAAACTAAATGTCACAACACAACAGAAATAAGTCACAACACAACAGAAATAAGCCACAACACAACAGAAATAAGCCACAACACAAAAGAAATGTCACAACACAACAAAATCAAGCCACAACAAAATCAAGCCACAACACAACAAAATCAAGCCACAACACAACAGAAATAAGCCACAACACAAAAGAAATGTCACAACACAACAAAATCAAGCCACAACAAAAATAAGCCACAACACAACAAAATCAAGCCACAACACAACAAAATCAAGCCACAACACAACAAAATTAAGCCACAAAACAACAGAAATAAGCCACAACACAACAAAATCAAGCCATAACACAACAGAAATAAGCCACAACACAACAAAATCAAGCCACAACACAAAAAAATATAGCCACAACACAACAAAATCAAGCCACAACACAATAGAAATAAGCCACAACACAACAAAATTAAGCCACAACACAAAAGAAATGTTACAACACAACAAAATCAAGCCACAACACAACAAAAATAAGCCACAACACAACAAAATCAAGCCACAACACAACAGAAATAAGCCACAACACAACAAAATCAAGGCACAACACAACAAAATCAAGCCACAACACAACAAAAATAAGCCACAACACAACAAAATCAAGCCACAACACAACAGAAATAAGCCACAACACAACAAAATCAAGCCACAACAAAATCAAGGCACAACACAACAAAATCAAGCCACAACACAACAAAATCAAGCCACAACACAACAGAAATAAGCCACAACACAACAAAATCAAGCCACAACAAAATCAAGGCACAACATAACAAAATCAAGCCACAACACAACAGAAATAAGCCACAACACAACAGAAATAAGCCACAACACAAACAAGCCACAACACAATAGAAATAAGCCACAACACAACAAAAATAAGCCACAACACAACAAAATCAAGCCACAACACAACAGAAATAAGCCACAACACAACAAAATCAAGCCACAACAAAATCAAGGCACAACATAACAAAATCAAGCCACAACACAACAGAAATAAGCCACAACACAAACAAGCCACAACACAACAAAATTAAGCCACAACACAAAAGAAATGTCACAACACAACAAAATCAAGCCACAACACAACAAAAATAAGCCACAACACAACAAAATCAAGCCACAACACAACAGAAATAAGCCACAACACAACAGAAATAAGCCACAACACAAACAAGCCACAACACAATAGAAATAAGCCACAACACAACAAAATTAAGCCACAACACAAACTAAATGTCACAACACAACATAATCAAGCCACAACACAAAAAAATATAGCCACAACACAACAAAATCAAGCCACAACACAATAGAAATAAGCCACAACACAACAAAATTAAGCCACAACACAAAAGAAATGTCACAACACAACAAAATCAAGCCACAACACAACAAAAATAAGCCACAACACAACAAAATCAAGCCACAACACAACAGAAATAAGCCACAACACAACAAAATCAAGGCACAACACAACAAAATCAAGCCACAACACAACAAAATCAAGCCACAACACAACAAAAATAAGCCACAACACAACAAAATCAAGCCACAACACAACAGAAATAAGCCACAACACAACAAAATCAAGGCACAACATAACAAAATCAAGCCACAACACAACAGAAATAAGCCACAACACAACAGAAATAAGCCACAACACAAACAAGCCACAACACAATAGAAATAAGCCACAACACAACAAAATTAAGCCACAACACAAACTAAATGTCACAACACAACAAAATCAAGCCACAAAACACCAGAAATAAGCCACAACACAACAGAAATAAGCCACAACACAACAAAATCAAGCCACACCACAACAGAAATAAGCCACAACACAACAAAATCAAGCCACAACACAACAGAAATAAGCCACAACACAACAAAATTAAGCCACAACACAACAGAAATAAGCCACAACACAACAAAATCAAGCCACAACACAACAGAAATAAGCCACAACACAACAAAATCAAGCCACACCACAACAGAAATAAGCCACAACACAACAAAATTAAGCCACAACACAACAGAAATAAAACACAACACAACAAAATCAAGCCACAACACAACAGAAATAAGCCACAACACAACAAAATTAAGCCACAACACAACAGAAATAAGGCACAACACAATGGGCCTTGTTCATGAAACACGAGCAGAACAATTTTTGTCAATCGTTCATAAAGCCGGTCTGATGTAAATGTGAACGTTTTGTGTTCTTTTAGACAAACTGTCTTGACTACATTTTGATAGAAGTAAAATTTAAAGAAGTAATGAAAAAAAATTTAATGTGTAAAAGTAACCTTCAAAAAAAACAAAAAAGTAAAAAATTTTTTTTTATTTTGATTGCATTTGTTTGCTGATTGCATTTATCTTTTCAAAGTAGCCTATAGTTTTTCCCAACTATACTTATTTCCAGCAGAAGTTTTTGACATGGGTTTGCATTTGATTTTCTCAAAATAATAAAAAAAGAAAAAAATGCCCTCTAATGTGACTGGCTGGAATTTTTTTTATTTGATATAAGCTCTATTATTTAGATTTCATAATTTAGTATATGCATCAGTAAATCATGTTCAGTTGACTTTTGGTCAGTGGTAAAACCATGAACCAGCACATCGTGGGCAAGTGCGTAAACAATACAACTGGGGGGGGGGAAATTAAAAGCCAGCATACTGTTGTATAGCTTTTAAATCTGTAATATCTTACAGCGTTTTGGTCAAATACCTTCTTCAGGCATTCTATCGATTTCTTTGAAGATTTTACTTGTTGCAAGGGAAGTATACATTTGTGCTCAAAAGTTTGCATACCCTGGCAGAAATTGTGAAATTTTGGCATTGATTTTGAAAATATGACTGATCATGCATCATATCTTTTATTAAAGGATAGTGATCATATGAAGCCATTTATTATCACATAGTTGTTTGGCTCCTTTTTAAATCATAATGATAACAGAAATCACCCAAATGGCCCTGATCAAAAGTTTACATACCCTTGAATGTTTGGCTTTGTTACAGACACACAAGGTGACACACACACAGGTTTAAATGGCAATTAAAGGTTAATTTCCCACACTTGTGGTTTTTTAAATTGCAATTAGTGTCTGTGTATAAATTGCCAATGAGTTTGTTAGCTCTCACATGAATGCAGCATGTTATCAGAAAATACTGGCAGAGAATTTGCATTCTTCTGCACAAAAGCTGCTCATGGGACACTCTTGGACTTTCCAGCACAACAGTGACCCTAAGCACAAGGCCAAGCTGACCCTCCAGTGGTTACAGCAGAAAAAGGTGAAGGCTCTGGAGTAGCCATCACAGTCTCCTGACCTTAATATCATCGAGCCACTCTGGGGAGATCTCAAACGTGCGGTTCATGCAAGACGACCAAAGACTTTGCATGACCTGGAGGCATTTTGCCAAGACGAATGGGCAGCTATACAACCTGCAAGAATTTGGGGCCTCATAGACAACTATTACAAAAGACTGCACGCTGTCATTGATGCTAAAGGGGGCAATACACAGTATTAAGAACTAAGGGTATGCAGACTTTTGAACAGGGGTCATTTCATTTTTTTCTTTGTTACCATGTTTTGTTTTATGATTGTGCCATTCTGTTATAACCTACAGTTGAATATGAATCCCATAAGAAATAAAAGAAATGTGTTTTGCCTGCTCACTCATGTTTTCTTTAAAAATGGTACATATATTACCAATTCTCCAAGGGTATGCAAACTTTTGAGCACAACTGTATCACTGAACAGTCTTGGATTTACTCGAAGTTTCTCAAATGATGCTGGCGATGCGCTCAACTGAACCAGAGAAAGTTAATGGTGGTGGACATCCTCCTCTCGGCAGGAACTGAAAATTTTTACACTAAAGCTTCATGTCAAAATTTTTTATTTGCCTCTTGGACCGTTTAATTCACTAAAGAACCTCTGATGGCAGCAAAGTCAAAGATGACTGAAATATCTTTTTAGATATGAGTGTTTTCTAAATCAATATTTTACGATGTGAATGCACTCCATTACAAAAATAAATAAATATGTATTACTGTTCACATATATGTTATAAGCTTAATTTTCTCATTTACTAGCCAGTCTGAAGCCTTTCTTATATGAGGTTTTCATGGGCGTGAATTATGATAATTGTGAATTAATGTGCACACGTGCTCTATTTACGAACGTTTGGAACTCACTAACAGTAAACAAGTTGTACTGTCAAATCTGGGGAATATGAAGTGTTCATGAAACTGTCGGAAAGTTTTCAGGAATCTCCATTTTAGGCGGAAATTACTCCCAATTATTTAGTATATTTATGAAATTTTCATGAATGAGGCCCAATGGAAATGAACAACAGCACAACAAAATTAAGCCACAACACTACGAAATTAAGTCTTAACACAGTGGAAATAAGCCAAAACACAATAGAAATAAACCACAGCACAACAAAATTAAGCCACAACAAAATTAAGAAACCACATAACAAACTTAAGCCGCAACACAACAAACTGAAGGCACAATACTACATTTATAAGAAAATAAATATTTATAAAAATACTGTTCTTATTTTCCCTGAAGTGCTCTGGACAGCAAATACCTGATTGGGTTTCTACCAGAACTCTTATTGCACTGCTGATGTTTATTCCTGTTGTGTTTTCAGCTTTTATTTGCTTTACTAATTAGGTTTTGTTGTGCAACCCTGAGCAACTGTAAAACATTGCACAGATGCTGTTTTTTTTACCATTTGGTTCCCCAAGAGCATGTCATTAAACTAGCTTTGTGATCCTTTTCTTACGACTTGAATGCGATTTGTACAAGACTATATTGGGACTTGTATCTATATTTAAAATGAAGTTCTATGAAGTCCTGTTTATCATCCAAACATACAGGACTTGCATTAGAAAAGAGCATATTCTCTGATAATATGACAGACGGTAAGTTTCTGAGGTAGGATTGGTCAGTAACGTTTTTAGGTAGGGCTTAGTGAAGGGTCAGTTGTAAGATAAATCAGCATTGTAACCGTGATCTTTACGACTTGATTAATTTGCTAATAGCTGTTTCTTTGCTTTTCGCAGGAAGCGCAGGGGTGCAATAAACAGCAAGCAGCTTACCTATCTAGAGAAATATCGGCCCAAGCAGAGACTGCGCTACAAGCACACGCACATTTTCAAGAACAAGTGCTGCATCATGTAACCACATCCTCACCCCCACCACGCTAAACCGGATGGACTAGGCCACAACTGATGCACTTTGCTGATTTGCCATTTAAATACAAACTGATTCCGTCTGGTTGAAGTTGAATACCCCACTGGTGCCTAAATCCTCACTCTGTGGAGTGGATACTGCCATGACCTTTCTAAGACGCACGGCTTTAAGGTCACTAAAAGGCTGCGTATCTCCAAGGTCAATGAGGTACGCCAAAGGCAACCTATGACCTTTGACCCTGCACCAGGACTGACACCCTAATCATGCCTCAAATGATTGTGATTTGTCTGAAAGAGCCAGTTGGTGTGAAAACAATGTGAATCGTGGAAAAATGTGTGCTTTCTCGCTCTCTTGTTTTTGTTTCTACCACTATCCCCGCTCTCCCCTGCCAGGAGTCAGATTTTTAGATGACTACGGTTCCTTAATACTTTCCGTTTTCAGCACAAATCTTTTCACTTCTGACAACCATGATGCTTTGATGTTTTGTGAGCAAACAATGGTAAAACTGGGACGATGAAGGGCTCATGTGAACAGTATTTCTGTTGCATAAACCAGCTCTCTGCTGTTTCCAGTACAGTTAAGTACCAGACACTAAATGGTTTCTGAAAAATAGATGGAGGCCCATGAATTAAACGAGGAGAATGCTTGTTATGCGTGTATATGTGCTTAACTTGTTCTCTCCAAATCAAACTTTTGGTTTATTGGAGTAATTTTAATGTATTAGGAGGATTGCAGGGCTGAATTAAAGGGATAGTTTATCCAAAAAGGTTGTTTCGGGCCCATATGACTTACATTCTTCCATAAAACACAAAGGGAGAAATTTTGAAGAATGTTTATGCTGCTGTCTTCCATACAATTAAAGTGGATGGGAACCAGGGATTGTCAAGCTCCAAAAAAGACACCACAGAAGTCGTCCATATGACTCTTACACTTTATTCTAGGTCTTCTAAAGCCACATGATAGCTTTGTGTAAGGAATAAACTGAAATGTAATATATTCGCTGACAATCTTGCTTGACGGACGTGGTCACCATTCACTTTTATTGTTTGGACAAGAGCAGCTTGTACATTCTGCCATAAATAACTCCTTTTGTGTTCCACAGAAGGAAAGTCATATGTCTTTTGTGACCCAGGATCAGGTAATGGTGACAGAATTTTACTTTTTGGATGACCTATCACTTTTAACTGTTTAAACCTTTCAGGACTCTGTGAAAGTGATCTGTTATCACCAGTTGAACTGTCTACAATACTGTACCTCCATTCAGGTCAACAGACGTCAGGTGGTAAAAAAGTGGCTCTTTATGGATGAATTAAGAGATTGTGGTTTGAAGTTGCTTTTCTCTGTTTTTTAAGAACACCTCCAACTGCGTAATACAAATAAAGGCTATTGCAACAATGAATCAGGACTTGTGTTTTATTCATGAAATGACCATGCCATGTGCAAGTTTACAGATTTTCAGAATATTCCCATTCTGCCATCTGCAGGATGAGTACTTAAAATGTCCTTGCTTACACAGTAGTAACTGCATTCACCACTAACTGATTAGTGAAGAACAGGCATCCCATAAGGAATTCTATCTCATTTCTTATCCATTTTTGCATTTATTGTCTTTGCATATAGCTTACATGTAAAGTATCCATCTAAACTGGCAAGAGGAAAGTTCAGTGCTCTTGCTTTCCATAGGCTACTTAGTATAACATGCTTAACAACTTAACATGCATCACATGCAAAATTTAGGACTGGTAAACAATATAATTTCTTATTGCCTTCATAGAGTTTTCTAGGAATTTAATAAATTAGAATAAAAATTTGACTTAGTTTAAATTGTTTAGAATATAAATGTGAATTAAAAAAAAAATCTGAACATTCAACCCTGTTATATTAAAAATGTTTCAGGGTTGAAAGTTCAAAAATGGCCAATAACACTTAATTTGGATATACAGTATCCTCATAACATTAATCACAGTGAACATTTCTTTTTACTTTTTGTCAGTGTATATAAACTCAGCAAAAAAGAAACGGCTTTTATTTTCAGCAAACTTAACATGTAAATATTTGTATGAACATAAAAAGATTCAACAACTAAGACATAAACTGAACAATTTTCACAGATACGTGACTAACAGAAATGGAATAATGTGTCCCTGAACAAAGGTAACAATCAGTATCTGGTGTGGCCACCATCTGGATTAAATACTGCAGTGCATCTCCTCCTCATGGACTGCACCAGATTTGCCAGTTGTTGCTGTGAGATGTTACCCCACTCTTCCAACCAAGGCATTTGCAAGTTCACAGACATTTCTGGGGGGAATGGCCCTAGCCCTCACCCTCCGATCTAACAGGTCCCAGACGTGCTCAATGGGATTGAGATCCAGGCTCTTCGCTGGCCATGGCAGAACACTGACATTCCTGTCTTGCAGGAAATCACGCACAGAACGAGCAGTATGGCTGGTGGCATTGTCATGCGGGAGGGTCGTGTCAGGATGAGCCTGCAGGAAGGGTACCACATGAGGGAGGAGGATGTCTTCCTTGTAACGCACAGCGTTGAGATTGCCTGCAATGACAACAAGCTCAGTTCGATGATGCTGTGACACACCGCCCCAGACCATGACGGACCCTCCACCTCCAAACTGATCCCGCTCCAGAGTACAGGCCGCGGTGTAACGCTCATTCCTTCGACGATAAATGCGAGTCCGACCATCACCCCTGGTGAGACAAAACCACGACTTGTCAGTGAAGAGCACTTTTTGCCAGTCCTGTCTGGTCCAGCGAAGGTGGGTTTGTGCCTATAGGCGATGTTGTTGCTGGTGATGTCTGGTAAGGACCTGCCTTACAACAGGCCTACAAGCCCTCAGTCCAGCCTCTCTCAGCCTATTGCGGACAGTCTGAGCACTGATGGAGGGATTGTGCGTTCCTGGTGTAACTCAGGCAATTGTTGTTGCCATCCTGTACCTGTCCCGCAGGTGTGATATTTGGATGTACCGATCCTGTGCAGGTGTTGTTACACGTGGTCTGCCACTGCGAGGACAATCAGCTGTCCTTCCTGTCTCCCTGTAGCGCTGTCTTCGGCGTCTCACAGTACGGACATTGCAATTTGTTGCCCTGGCCACATCTGCAGTCCTCATGCCTCCATGCAGCATGCCTAAGGCACGTTCACGCAGATGAGCAGGGACCCTGGGCATCTTTCTTTTGGTGTTTTTCAGAGTCAGTAGATAGTAGAAAAATATGATTGTGCCTGGTAACATGTGCATGTAAAATGGCTAGAAATAGCATTTTAGCTTAGCGTAAAGCTGACAATTTATACAAGGTTTATTTCTTTCCTCTGCTCCAAACTTACTTCAAACGTACTTATCTGTCTGCTTGTATGAATGTAACACATCATAAGAAAGTGTTTCACCACTGTTCAAATGCAAATTGGATCGCATCATTTATATGTATAAATGTTTTCCATCTGAAAGGACTAAATATTAAATGAAACAAATGAAAAATAAAATGCAAAGTAATCTCTTCAGTAATCAAACTACTTTTTGAAATCAAAATCAAATCAAATCACATTTATTGTCACACAGCCATATACACAAGTGCAATGGTGAGTGAAATTCTTGGGTGCAGTTCCGATCAACATAGCAGTCATGACAGTGATGAGACATATACCAATTTACAATAACATCAAATTAACACAAAACAACTTAAAGTCTAATATACACATAATTACACACAACACAATATACAAATAATAACATACACTGTACAGTATACAATACGCACAATATAGATACACATTATTCAATAAAAAAAAAAAAGTATATATAGTATATATAGAATGTACAGTAGGTTGTATTGTACTGTAATGACATTCAGGCTGTCAGTTGATAGTAAGTTGTTAAGAGAGAATATATATAATAATAATATAATTTATGACAGTCTGGTGTGAGATATAAGAGTAAGAGTAATAAAGTGCAGTGCTGATGTATTTTGATCGTGGGAGATCAAGAGTTCAAAAGTCTGGTTGCTTGGGGGAAAATGCTATCATGGAGTCGGCTGGTGCGGGTCCTGATGCTGCGATACCGCCTGCCTGATGGTAGCAGTGAGAACAGTCCATGGCTCGGGTGGCTGGAGTCTCTGACCGTGTGAGGATGTGGCGGTTCATCCCAAACTTCCTCAGCTGTCTCAGGAAGAAGAGGTGCTGATGAGCCTTCTTCACAACGACTTCAGTGTGGATGGACCATGTAAGTTCCTCAGTGATGTGGACACCCAGGAACTTCAAGCTGCTGACTCTCTCAACTGGTGCTCCATTGATGGTGATGGGACTGTGTTCTCTGTCTTTTCTTCTGAAGTCCACCACAAGCTCCTTTATCTTACTGACGTTGAGGGAGAGGTTGTGCTCCTGACATCAGTGTGTCAGAGTGTGCACCTCCTCTCTGTAGGCTGTTTCATCATTGTCAGTGATCAGACCTACCACCGTCGTGTCATCAGCAAACTTAATGATGGCATTGGAGCTATGTGTTGCCACACAGTCATGTGTGTACAAGGAATACAAGAGTGGGCTGAGAACACAGCCCTGTGGGGCTCCAGTGTTGAGGGTCAGTGATGAGGAGATGTTGCTGCCTATTCTAACCACCTGGCATCTGCTTGACAGGAAGTCCAGGATCCAGCTGCACAGCGAGCTGTTTAAGCCCAGAGCCTGGAGTTTCTCATCTAGCTTGGAGGGCACTATGGTTTTGAATGCTGAGCTGTAGTCTACAAACAGCATTCTCACATAAGTGTTCTTTTTTTCCAGGTGGGAGAGAGCAGTGTGAAGTGTAGATGCAATGGCATCATCAGTGGAGCGGTTGTTGCAATAAGCAAACTGCAGTGGGTCAAGAGAGAGAGGCAGCAAAGAGCAGATGTAATCTCTGATTAGTCTCTCAAAGCATTTGCTGATGATGGGGGTCAGAGCAACAGGACGCCAGTCATTTAAGCAAGTTATTTTTGATTGCTTTGGAACAGGCACAATGGTGGATGTTTTAAAGCATGTGGGGACTACAGACAAAGAGAGGGAAAGGTTGAAAATGTCTGTAAAAACACCAGCCAGCTGGTTCGCGCACACTCTGATGACGCGGCCCGGAATGCCGTCTGGGCCCGCGGCTTTGCGGATATACATCCACTACAGAGATGGAGAGTGAACTAACCTCTGTAGCTTTAGCCGCAAGAGCTCTCTCCGTGAGGGCGGTGTTATTTCCCTCAAAACGGCATAAAATGTATTTAGAGAGAGGCAGCGGTGTTCATGGCGGAGTTTTTATTCCCTTTAAAGTCCGTGATGATGTTAATTCCCTGCCACATGCTTCTAGAGTTGGTGGTGTTAAACTGTCCTTCAATCTTGTTCCTGTACTAGCGTTTTGCTGTTCTGATTTTTCGGAGGGCATAACTGGCTTGTTTATGCTCCTCCGCGTTCCCAGAATTGAAAGCGGAGGTCCGCACATTAAGTGTTGCATGAACATCGCTATTTACCCATGGCTTCTGGTTCGGGTAGATCCATATTATTCTGGTTAGAGCTACGTCCTCCATGCACTTTTTGATGAAACACATTACGCTATCAGCGTAAAGTTCGATGTCGTCATCCGAGGCAGACCAGAACATCTCCCAGTCCGTGTGATCAAAACAGTCTTGTAGCATAGAGTCTGATTGGTCCGACCAGCACTGGATCGTTCTGAGGGTGGGTGCTTCCTGTTTCAGTTTCTGCCTATAAGCGGGCAGAAGCAGAATGGAAGAGTGGTCCGATTTGCCAAATGGTGGGCGGGGGAGGGATTTGTAGCCATCCCGGAAGGGAGAGTATCAATGGTCCAAAACCCGGTCCCCTCGTGTGTTGAAACTAATGTACTGGTGGTATTTTGGTGCGACTGATTTGAAACCGGCTTTATTAAAGTCCCCGGTCACAATGAACGCGGCCTCAGGGTGCGCGGTTTCCTGCTCACTTATACTCCCATACAGTTCCTTGATTGCCCGGTCTGTGTCTGCTTGTGGGGGAATGTACACAGCAGTGATAATGACCGCTGTGAATTCTTCGGTAGCCAGAATGGTCAACACAGAAGCATGAGAAATTCCAGATCAGGAGAGCAGAAAGACTTAGAATGTATGTTCCTCTGATCACACCAGGATTTGTTGATCATAAAACATCGCTCTGTCCGCTCGGTGCACGGAGAACCCTGCGGGTTCAATGGCTGAGTCTGGAATCTCCGCAGACATCCAAGTTTCTGTTAGGCAGATAATGCAGCAGTCCCTCGTCTCTCGTTGGAAAGAGATCTACGCTTTCAGCTCGCAGAGCTTGTTATCCAGAGACTGAACATTTGCCAGTAGAATACTGGGTAGCGGGGGTCGATTTGCGCTGCGTCTTACTGTGATGAGAACGCCGGCTCTGTTTCCCCTTTTCCTCCTGCGTTTCCGCGTCCAGACTGCCCAGAAAAAGGGCTCCGCTTGCGTGTTTGTAAACAGCAGGTCGGCATTGAGGAGCTTGAAGTCCGGTTTATGGTGTGAAATTGCTGAACCAATGTCCAAAAGTGTTTGTCTGTCATAGACAATAAGGCAGACAACATCCAAGACAAAAAACATAAGAATTGTGAACAAAACAAACAAAACACTGCCATGTTGTGTCGGAGCTCGCAATGCAGCAGCCATACTCGGCGCCATCTTGAGTCCAAGAATGTAATTGTATTCGAATTACCAATGATTTAAATTGTAACTGTAGTGGAATACAGTTACTTATATTTTGTATTTTAAATATGTGATCCTGTTCCATGTATTCTGTTACTCCCCAACCCTGCCTGTGTCTGTGTGGGTGTACTTATTCCACTGAAATCCATAAGGTCCATGAATTCAGGATCCAAAGTGCATTCTGGCATTGCTGAATGAATGTGCTCTTTCTGAAGGTGATGGCGATTTCTCCTGATCAGCCTCCCTTCAGGCATTTTCACAACATAAGACCTTAGCATAGAAAAAGGACCCTTAACACGGACAGCATCTCCTTGACGTAATGCAGGTAAGTTTCTTACTCCATTTTGGCAGTTGTAGAAGAATTCTTTTGCCAGGGCATCTGCATTTCTAACTTTTTCATCTTCAGGCCAGGCAGGTTTCAGTTTCCTCTCCAGGGTAGGGGTGTGGTGCAGAACTCCTCCCCATGAGGATTGGGTGGCCCTGTAAGACATGAGAGCCAACAGGGGGTCCTTTTGTCTCAAAATGTTCTTGGCCACCTTTGCTTTGTTGGAAGTGTGGACTTGAAGTAACATGGACAAAATCATTATTTACTGAAGTCACAGAATTCTTTACAAGAAAAATGTGGTCTATTGTCACTTCTCAACTCACTGCGATTCCGAAATGAGCAAAGGTGGTTTTGAGTTTTCCGATCACTTGGCTGGTAGAGAGAACAGAGAGTAACAGGATCTTAATGTATCTGGAGTAGTAATCTGATACTACCAAGTAATGGCATTTATTGTGTTCGCAGAAGTCTACAGCTATCTTCTTCCAGGGCCCATAGGGTAATTCTCTTGAAATTAACTGTTCTTTGCACTGTGCTGCCCTTGTTTCACTGCAGTATGAGCACTCCTGCACATGCTGTTTAATGTCCTGTGAGATTTTAGGCCACCAAACTGACTGGTAAGCTCTTTCAGAAAACCTGTGTGGGCCTTGATGTCCATCATGGATTCTGGTAAGGATTTATTTCCTCATACAGGTAGGAATAACTAAACGTCTGCCTCTCACTACAAAGCCTTGGTGTGCAGACAGCTCTCCTCTCACCGGAAAATACTCTTGGATGGCCTCTGGTGTACTTGCTGCATACTCTGGCCAACTGTTCCTGATCAACCAGAGGACTGACTGCAGCTGGCTGTCTAATTCAGTGTTCATCCTGATGAGCTCCATTTTCTGTGGAGTTGCAGGTAGGTTACTGACAACAGAAGCAATGTATGCAGTTACCTCATTGTGGCTGTCAGTACTCTCTGTGGTGTGGTCTGGGCATCATCTACAGCCAGTGACTTCCCAGGAGCATACTCTACAATGCAACCATACCGTATTAGTCTTATTAAAAAAGCATTTGGCACCTGAGTGGAACATTATCAAGGTCTTTACTGTTGATGAATGGGACAAGGGGTTTGTGGTCTGTGATTAGCCTGAAGCTGTCTAGTCTATATAGGTATTTCTCAAAACGTTCACAGGCCCAGACCCCTGTTAAACACTCCTTCTCTATTTGAGCATACCTTGTCACAGCATCACTTAGGCACCTTAAACAGTATGCCACTGGTCTACACTCATCATCATCATTGCTGGAGCAAGACGCCTCCCACCCCATAGCTGCTTCCATCTGCAGAAACAGCTGTGGGTCTTTTAGCATCATAAACAGTGAGGACAGGAGCTCTCTAAAGAGCTTTTTTCAGTCTCGGGAAGGCTGTCTTGGCTTGGACCCTAGTTCCACACCACCTTTGTTTCAGGAGGTCATACAGAGGTTGTCTGATAGTGGCTAAGTCTGGAATGTATTTCCCTAAGTAGTTCATCATCCCCAGAAAGCATTTGAGCTTGTCTGTTCTGGGGTACTGGAAAGTTAGTGATGCTGTCAGCTTTTTCTGGGTCATGCCCCACTCCGTGTTCATCGATGACATGGCCCAGGAAGCTAATTTGATTTTGCTTGAACCACGTATTTCCGGTGCGCTAGTAATTCCAAATGGGAGACGTTTAAAGGAATATCTTGTCAAATGGGGTGATAAAAGTGGTAAGCTTGCTGCTTTTTTCCTTGAGAGGGATTTGATAGAATACACTGGCTGCATCTAGTGAGCTAAATATCTTGGCACCAGAGAGTTTAGAGATTACCTCTCTGTTGTGGAAAGAACAAATTTCTCCCTCTTCACCACCTATTTAGCTTCCTCAAATCAACGCAGATGCGAACATATCCACTGGGCTTGATCACAGGAACCATGGCTGCACACCACTCTGTCAGCTCAGTTACTTTGTCAATGATGCCTTCTTGCTCAATCCAGTTGAGCTCAGCTTTCATCTTGGGCAGCAAAGGAAGAGGTTCTGTGAGTAACTTGTTTGATGAGCTCGCTCTGCATTTCACATGTTTGCAGACCAACTTGCATTGCGATGTCTTCTGACTGCCTCACATGTTGTATTGCCTCTGATAGCGTCAATGAAGGCATTAATTGTAACTTCTGTGAAAGTATTTTGTGCCTTATTCTGACCACTAGACGTCGCGAATGTACTCATCTCTTTTGTCATCAAACTCACAATTTGTGGCAAGTTACAGAGAGCGAACATACGTCTCCGCTTTCTCCCTTGGTAGCTGGTTTCTCTGATAGAAACATGCACACTCATGTATTAGGTTCCGTTTCGGTATGAAGTACTCCTCAACATCAAATTTGTCTTTATCCTCTTCATTATCAAAGCTAAAGGAAGCTAGAATCTTCTCTGCCTTGCTTCCCATTGCATAGACTAGAGAACTGACCTGTACTGAGCAGTCATCTTTTAGTTTTATCGCGGTCCTGAAGCATCAAAATCACTGTCACCATTCTGACCATTCCAAGGGGTTTTTAAAAGCAAATCGCTCCAGATGATTAAACTTTGCCATTGTGATAGACAGTTTTAATAATGAAAATGTAAATCACCAACTCTTTTACATGCTATATTCTGTGCATGTCCAACTTTCAACCTGTCAACACTCATGACAGTTACGGCAGGAATGTGTCACAACACACAGTGCATTGCACCCTGCTGCGTATGGGGCTGTTTAGCCACAGACCAGTCAGAGTGCCCATGATGTGACCCCTGTCCACCATCGAAAGCACCTACAATGGGCACACGAGCATCAGAATTGGACCTTGGAGCAGTGGAAGAAGGCCACCTGGTCTGATGAGTCCTGTTTTCTTTTACGTTTCCACACATTATGTGGACAGCTGTGTACGTGTGCGCCATTTATCTGGGGAAGTGATGTCACCAGGATGCACTGTGGGAATACGACAAGCCGGTGGAGGGAGTGTGATGCTCTGGGCAATGTTCTGCTGGGAAACCCTGGGTCCTTTGTAAAGTCAATGGAGTAAGTCATTGTGTGATACTCACATTGCAGCTGAGTGGGCCTGACTCACTGAACATTCACTTGACCATCCGAGGAAACTGGGTGCCTTTTTTTTTTCTTTTTGTGCTGGTTCTGCCTAGCGGCTTGTTTTGTGTAGTAACACTCCTTCAGGACTTTGTTGTGGATGAATCTGCACGTTCTTTGTGCTTATGCCTCCTATTGTCTGGAGATTGTTTTGTGGAGTATTTCTTGCAGGACATTGGAGTGATTAGGTCATTTGTTGCACTCATGTAACAGTCAAATGGGCCGGCTAACTGAACATTCATTTGACTGTCTGAGGAAACTGAATGGCATTTGTTTTTTGTGCTGGTTCCACTAGCGGCTGAAGCTTGTTTTGTGGAGGAACACACCTTCGGGACAGTTATGTTGATAAATCAACATGTTCTTTGTGTTTATCCTGCCTATTGGCTGGAGTTGGTTTTATTTTCTGTTGTGTAATTCTGTCTCACAAAATTTTTATAGAAACACCAGACTTGAGCAATCCGACAGCAAAGTTGTCACGGGGGCTCTTGTAGGCATACATGGACCGTTTGAGTTTAGAGGGATGGACGCCAGTTGCCGCTGTTGTGCACGGGGTTAATGCGCATGTTTTTCTTTTCTGTTTGTTTGGATCTGGGGAAGTTTGGGGTTTGATTGTTGCACTAATGTTGGAATATGGTCTTTATAATTTTGTTTTTGACACACAATCTATTTTTTCTAATATGTCAAATGTTAGAATGAGTGGATTGTCTCTCTCCATGTGGAATGTGAATGGTTGGGACACCCCATAAAAAGAAGGAAGGCTATTTCGTTTCTTAAACATAAGAAATATGATATAGTGTTTCTTCAAGAAATGCATCTTTCCCTGCAGGATGCTGAAAAATTTGGGAAGATATGGGGTGGGCATGTTTTCTTTAGTGCTGGCTCAAGTAAGAGCGGGGGAGTCATTACACTGATAAGTAAACATCTACAATTCAAATGTCTCAAACAGAGTAAAGATAAATTAGGAAGAGTCATTATTGTTTTAGCAGAAATTCAGGGGCAAAGGTTGATTTTGGCTAATATCTACACACCTAATGCCGATGGTCAGGGCTTTTTTTTATAGATCTTTCAGGGACCCCTCATGATATAATATTGGGAGGAGACTTTAATCTATTGATGGACTCAATCCTTGATCATAGTGAAGCAAAAGTGTGTAAGCCCCCTAGAGCAACAATGACGCTTCACAGGATGTGTAAAAATCTTGCTCTTACAGATATTTGGAGACTTTTGAACCCTTCTGATAGGGGCTATACATTCTTTTCAAGATTTATTCTAGAATATATTTTTATATATATATCTAAGTCCCTCATTTCAATTGTTGTTGATTGCTCAATTGGAATCATCTTAGTCCCAGATCACACCCTGGTGAGTTTAGAGATGTTGCCACATAAGGAGAAAAAGAAATCATATAGTTGGCGCTTTAATGTATCCCTTTTGCAAAATCCTGAATTCCAACAAATGTTAAAGGCTGAAATCACTGTTTATATGGAGACCAGATGGTCCTCAGTATCCTCTGTGCTTGTGGCTTGGGAGGCACTTAAGGCGGTTCTTAGGGGTCGGATCATACAGTATGCCTCATACATCAAAAAATCCAAAGCACGAGAACTCGTGGAGTTGGAAGGAAATATTAAAAGTGCAGAGGCAGGGGGGGCCTGGGTAGCTCGGTGAGTAAAGATGCTGACTAACACCACTGAAGTTCACAAGTTCGAATCCAGGGCATGCTGAGTGACTCAAGCCAGGTCTCCTAAGCAACCAAATTGGCCCAGTTGCTAGGGAGGGTAGAATCACATGGGGTAACCTCCTCGTGGTCACTATAATGTGGTTCTTGCTCTTGGTGGGGCGTGTGGTGAATTGTGTGTGAATGCTGCAGTGGATGGTGTGAAGCCTCCACACATGCAATGTCTCCGTGGTAACGCGCTCAACAAGCCACGTGATAAGATGTGCAGGTTGACGGTCTCAGACGCGGAGGCAACTGAGATTCGTTCTCTGCCACCCGGATTGAGGTGAGTCAATATGCCACCATGAGGACTTAGAGTGTATTGGGAATTGGACATTCCAAATTGGGGAGAAAAAGGGAGAAAATCAAAAAATATATATATATAAATATTAAATAAAAGTGCCGAGGCAGAGCTGAAGCGCCGAATGTCATCTGATGGCCTCAGAGAATTGACCCGATTGAAATACAGATATAATACTATTTTGTCATGGAAGGTGGAGTTTTGGCTATTCAGGGCAAGACAGTCATACTTTGAGTCAGGGGACAAAGCAGGGAAGCTTTTGGCTAGATATATAAAGCAGAGAGAGTCTTTATCTGGTGACATTTTTACCTCGGCCATTAATATTAATAATGCTTTTAAAGAATTCTATCTTGATCTTTATAGTTCCACATCTTCATCTACTGATGAAGATATTAGAAACTTTGTGGAACCATTAGAACTCCCTAAACTGACGACTGAGCAAAAAATTCTCTTGATTCTGAGATAACATTGGAGGAGATTGGCGAGGTAATTAAGGCCTTGCCTACACGCAAGGCTCCGGGGCCAGATGGCTTTGTCATTGAATTTTTTAGATTTTATGCTACAGAACTGGCTCCAATTTGGTTAGAAGTTTATACGGAATCATTAAAGAATGGAAATCTTCTGCCAACCATGACACAAGCCCGGATCAGTCTGATTCTTAAAAAGGACAAAGATCCAAGCGAATGTAAGAGTTACCGTCCAATTTCCCTGATCCAGCTAGACCTAAAAATACTGTCAAAAATTCTGGCTAATGATTAAGTTATGACATCTCATATACATATAGATCAGGTGGGGTTTATTCAGGGCCGCAGCTCTTCTGATAATATTAGGCATTTCATCAATATCAGGTGGTCAGTGGCGAATGATCAGACTCTGGTCGCTGCCATCTTACCTGATGCCAAAAAGGTGTTTGATATGGTAGAATGGGATTACCTTTTTAAGATTTTGGAAATATTTGGGTTTGGGAATACTTTTATTGGATGGATTAAATTACTTTATAGACACCCGGTAGCAGTGGTACAAACAAATTGATTAATTTCAGATTATTTTACTCGGATAGGTGCACCCGGCAGGGTTGCCCTCTTTCTCCATTATTGTTCTGTCTTGCCCTGGAACCATTAGCAACAGCGATAAGAAGGCAAGATAATTTTCAAGGGGTGGTGGTGGGAGGTATGGTGCATAAGCTTTTGCTTTACGCATATGATATTTTATCATTTGTCTCAGACCCCATTAGATCTATGCCTTGCCTCCACAGAATCATTAAATCCTTTTCTAAGTTCTCAGGATACAGAGTCAGTTGGTCTATATCCGAAGCTTTGGCTCTGACAGCGTACTGTCCAGTAATGGCTTTCCAGCCGGGCGCCTTCCAGTGGCCCCAACAGGACATCAAGTATTTGGGCATTTTATTCCCAGCAAATTTGTCTGATTTATTTAGTTCATTTTGACCCCTTAATAAAAAGATTTTCGAGCGATGTGGGCAGGTGGGCTTCATTATATTTATCTATGATTGGGAAGGTTAATATTATTAAAATGAATTGTATTCCAAAATGTAACTACCTGCTACAATCTCTCCCTGTAGATGTCCCCCTCTTTTATTTCAAGCAATTTGATAGCATAGCGAAGTCCTTCATTTGGAATGGTAAGCGTCCTTGATTACATTTTAATAAGTTACATAGGCCGATTGACAAAGGTGGGCTAGACCTACCCAAGATTTTGTTTTATTATTATACATTCGGTCTCAGACATTTGGCTCATTGGCTGCTTCCACCTGAGAGAGCCCCTCCCTGGTTTTGTATTGAACAGGAAGTTCTTGCCCCTATTTCGACATTGCAAAGCCTTTCTATCAAACTAATCGGAGAAGTTAAGTTACACCCCGTTATCTCGCATTTGCACTCGGTATGGACAAAAGTGTCCAGAGTGTTTAATTCGGACATTTATTTAAATGTTGGCTCAAGCAAATGGCTGAACCCTAAATTATGTATTAAGAAGTCCCCTTCCTTCTGATCAGAGTGGTTTGTGAGGGGGGTTACTACACTCTGTGACCTATATGAGAGTGGAGTGTTGAGATCTTTTGAAAATTTGGTTCAACATTTTGGGATTCCCAGATCTCAGTTCCATAGGTATTTACAGCTGCGCCACCTGCTCTGTATTGTATTTGGGAGTTTTGTGTGTGTGTGTGTGTGTGTGTGTCTATAATCACTGTGATGTTGTTGGGGGCCAGGGTGGGGTTGGGAGGGGGAGGGGGTAATAGTGGGGGTTAATTGTTGATTCTGTGTATATGTGTTTTGTTTTTCTGTGTTTAATATGTGAATAAATAAACAATTGTTAATCAGAAAAATATTTCACATAATTCATTTGAAACCCTTATCTGTGATGATGATGCTAACACTGTCAGCACTGGGATTTTGTTAGTCAGAGGATAAATGCATGAATTTTATTTAATAATCCAAAATATGCAGAACAAGTGTCTGGATGCACGAGAGAACATCACTGCCCGCTGCCACTCAACGGCACTGATAACAGCTGCAACGAGCACTAATTATGATATTAAAAATAACAAACTTCAGTGCTGGATCGCCAATTATTATAATGAAATGGAAATTCCTGCTCAAAAACCGAAGATGTTTCTTCTGCGTTACACACTTACCTGACACACTTTATATATATAAAATCACTGTGAAAGTATTAATTGAGCAAACAGTAAATATCATGTTGAGTGAACACCATCTGTTAGAAGTCTGAATCCATTTGAACATTTCATAGCAATGTGACCATTTCACTTTTTATGACTGTGTTGAAGATCACTTGGACTTTATGCAATATAATTATTTTCTCATCTCAAACCTAAATATATTAAGTTGATTTCAAGTTTGTTGGTTAAGTATTTTTAAAAGAGTTGCTTACCTTTTTTTTTCAATGTATATATAAGAGACAAAAAAACTGGCTAGAATAGTTAGATATTTTAAGATATTATGTATGCTAAAACTAGAAATTAATTCAAAACAAACAACTATCTAAATGCACATACAAGGTCCCGAGCTTGTAAAAGGTCACTGAAAGGAATGTTGAATATATTTCACATAGACGTATAGAAGTGTATCATATTGTAATATTTTACACCGGCAATCATCTTGGTTTGTGTACTGTGGTATTTGTCACTGTTTAAAAAAAAAAAAAAAAAAGCATCTGTAAAGAGCATAATTACTGTATAATGTAAACATGCTGTTCTAATGTTGTTATCTACCGTAGCTTTTTATTTATAGCTATGCTTTATGAAAGTCAGCTTCTCTAACTTCCCCTTGTTCAAGTAAAAGACTGTGAAATTTCCTGGATACCCATTAGTCTACTCAGTTAATTCAGAAGTCTGGTTAGAAGTTGGTAGTGGAAAAGCTTGAAATGGCAAAAACCTATGGAAATGCTGATTTCATCCGGCTGGAAGAAAACAAACAGCCAACTTCAATTGGTAAGACTTACTTGATTTTGAAAGATTTTCAGTAAAGTGAGAATTTAGTGATTGTGCAACAGATTAATAAAGTTACTTAATTTATTATGATAAATGAATAGTAATTTTAAGATATTGCTTTCCTTTATGAAATGATGTGAAATATTACATTGAATTTTTTTTTTTTATGATCAAGTATTAGTGTATAATAGCAAACTGTACATTTCCTAATTTTCTCTCCAAGAAAATGTAACTTTTAATACAGAGCTCTTTCTTTTCTAATTTCCATCCCTTAGCTGAAGCAGACAATTCTGTTTATGGAAATAGTGATGAATTGGATTGGAATCTGAAGACAAAAGACTTTGCAGGTACCTCTAAATCATGATCCTATCCTGTTCATCAAGTACAACTCATTGGACCCCACTGCTTACTTTTATCTAAAAACATGATATTAATAGACAATAGATTTAAACTTGGTTGTTTCAGATAATAAAGAGAGAGAAAAGTCCTATAAGGGAGTTGTGGCTGATCTTTGTATCTTTCTGCTTACTGCAATGGTGGCTCTGTGTGTTCTGGGAAGTCTCTGTGAGTATCCAGTGTTTTGAGGCTTTTGAAAATATCCATCATAAATGCTCAAAATTGTCCTGTAAATGTCTAACATTGCCCAGTGTACAATATAACAATGGGTTGCTTCTGAAAAAGTGTATCATTTTGACATGAGGGTGAGTAAATAAAAATAACATCTGATATTATTACTTTAGATTCCAACCAACTCCGATCATATAATTCGGTAAAAGAGCAGTACAGCATTGTTGCAGCCAATCTTATTGCACAGGAGCAGAATGCCACAGGTAAAACACTGACTCTGTCCCAGTCACTATAAATTCTGCTTTAACCTTCAGCTTGCAGGTTCATGACTGTAAGATAATGACTGTGGGTGTGTATGAGAATTCTTTGACAGTGTGTAACCCAGTAGTGGATTTAGGCATGGGCGACATGTGCAGTTGCCCAGGGCGGCATCTTGCGGGGGGGCGGTGGCATCTTGCGGGGGTGCGGCACGAGGCACCCACACAGACAACTCAACAACTTTGGGGGCATGTTGAAGTGGGTTTCGCACAGGGCACCATACAAGCTAGAACTGCCACTGGTGTAACACAAGTATCAGATGTGCTACCAAAGGACAGATACAGCAGCACTCCATTTATGAGCACTTTAAAAGTTGACCATAAAACAGGATTTATTTATGCCTATTACTTTGATTAAGAGGAGATTTTAAACAACTTCAAGTCTCTCAAAAGTGAGTGTAGCATGGATCAAAGTAATAGTTTACCCCAAAATTAAAATCCTGTCATAATGTGAGCAGTGGCATTCAAACTCAACAAAGGACAAAAAATTACCATAAAAGTAGTCCATACGACTTGTGCACTATATTCCAAGTATTGTGTGGGGAACAAACAGAAATTTGTCACTGTTCTCTGGAAATCTTTTTCTCCATCGCAGTTCTTAAATCTCATTTACACTTCCACATTTCCAAAATTAGCATACCGATGACACTGTGAATTCGGCAACAGAAGGTTGTTAATTGAGAAGAACCGACTCAAAAGAGTGATTATTTCTTCACGCATCATGCATCACTCCGATTCACAAGCCCCGCGCTCGGGAGTCTCTGGCCGTGTTCACAATGGCAGACTATCCATACTGCTCTCACTGTTTTTGCCAAACACAGATATAACAGAAACAGTAAGAGTAGTAGGTAAGTAAGGCATTCAGCTGAAAAAGGTCTTCACTTACCGAAGTTCAAATCACTGCCCTCAGTAGCTGAAGCTGGAAGTGTTGTTGAACGTTTGGACATGTGGCTCCAGTTTCTAATTAAATAGAGTGCAACAGTGCCCACCCACTTTTTCAACTGGTGGTTCCGGAAGTATTTTTCCCAGTAATTTTTCCCATTGACTTTTCAAGAAATCCTTCATAAAAGAGTTGTAAGCCATGAACCACCAACCAGCTGCTAGGAGAATCACAACATTACAAACTTTGATTTGAAGCAAAAAAAAAAGACAAATGGTACAACACTGTATACTTACCATCTTTTTATAATGACGTTAACGTTTAAGTATTGAATACTTTCCTCACAAGAAGGACGCGCTTCCAATATGTTAACTCACCATCTTCACCAGCAGCCAGGTACAGCATCCCACGTTTTTTCCTTTGTTAATTAATACTTATACTGTATATAGTGTATTTTTATTTTGTTTAAGGCTACGACTTGTTGTATACTGTAGTTTTAAATGCTAAAACCCTATGTGTCACGATTCACTGTTGTTTGCCTTGTGTTTTGCCCCTGCCATCTGTTCCCTCTGGACTACACTTCCCATAATTCCCTGCCCTGATCACTTCCAGCTGTTCCCCATTGTTCTCACCTGTGTTCCATTCACTTATTAGTCTTTGTCTATTTATGACCTGTTGTTTGCTCATTCCTGGTCAGTTGTTATGTTATTTCCTGTGTTTTCCCCTCGTGGATGTTTCTTTTGTTCCTGTGTTTTACCCGTTATCCTATACCTTGTTTATTTTATTAAAGAATGTTTTGCTGCACCTAGATCCAGCCTCCCGTGACCTCCTTCCTAAATTACAGAACAACTGACTGAACCAAAATGGATCTAGCGGCTTACTTTATTCAGTTGAGCCGAGCAAACTTACCCATCAGCGAATATTCACATCTTTTTAGCACCGTTGCCAGACACACTGGTTTTGCTGATTCCCACCTGAAATCAATCGACCAGACCGGACTCCTAGCTCACAGGTGGAGGGATTTGCTGGAGACAGGAGACTACACTTGGGAGAAATAGAGATCCTCCTCTCTCAATCCCGATCCCGGCTTCCGAGTCTTCCACGCCTGAGTCTGTCCCATGCCATGTCACATCCACGACTGAGTTTGCTACAAGCCATGTCACAGACACGCCTCCGTCTGCTCTGTACCCTGTCACAGTCACGCCAAAGTCGGCTCCACGCCATGTCACAGCCACGCCTGAGTCTGCTCCACGTCACTTAACAGTCAATTCTGAATCTGCTCCATGCCAGGTCACAGCCAAGCCTACCACATCCCCTGACTCCAAGTTGAATGATCCGCCATTGATATCGGTGCGTTGGGCCACAAGAACCCTTCCTCACAAATTATCAGCGCCCACGCCTGCCACAGCCAACGAGCCAACGCCCATGCCTGCCACGGCCAATGAGCCAACGCCCACACCTGCCACGGCCAACGAGCCAACGCCCACGCCTGCCACGGCCAACGAGCCAACGCCCATACCTGCCACAGCCAACGAGCCAACACCCATGCCTGTCACGGCCAACAAGCCAACACCCACGCCTGCCATGGCCAACAAGTTGACACCCACGCCTGCCATGGCCAACAAGTTAACACCCATGCCTGCCATGGCCAACAAGTTAACACCCATGCCTGCCATGGCCAACAAGTTAATGCCCACGCCTGCCACGGCCAACGAGCCAGAAGCCTCAACTGTCCCAGAGCCAGCGTTGCCAGCCTCATCCATCCCAGAGCCAGCATTACCAGTCTCGTCCGTCCCAGAGCCAGCATTACCAGTCTCATCCGACCCAGGCCAGCGTTACCAGTCTCGTCTGTCCCAGAGCCAGCATTGCCAGCCTTATTCGTCCCAGAGCCTGCGTTGCCAGCCTTGTTAATCCCAGAGCCAACGTTGCCTATGTTGGCCATCCGGAGGAGGAGGAGAAGAAAGGCTTCTGTTTCTGAGTCTCTGCCCATGTCCACGACCACAGAGGTCGTTCCCGAGTCTCTGCCCATGTTCACGACCACAGAGGTCATTCCAGAGTCTCTGCCCATGTTCACGACCACAGAGGTCGTTCCAGAGTCTCTGCCAGTGTTCACGACCACAGAGGTCGTTTCCGAGTCCCTGCCCGTGTTCACGATCACAGAGGTCGTTCCCAAGTCTCTGTCCAGGTTCATGACCACAGAGGTCGTTCCCGAGTCTCTGCCCATGCCCGCGACCACAGAGGTCGTTCCCGAGTCTCTGCCCATGTTCACGACCACAGAGGTCATTCCAGAGTCTCTGCCCATGTTCACGACCACAGAGGTCGTTCCAGAGTCTCTGCCAGTGTTCACGACCACAGAGGTCGTTTCCGAGTCCCTGCCCGTGTTCACGACCACAGAGATTGTTCCCAAGTCTCTGCCAGATTTCACAACCACAGAGGTCATTTCCGAGTCTCTGCCACACCGCCTTCCACGGCTCCACCTTCCATGGCTCCACCTTCCATGGCTCCAACCCTTGAGCCTCCCACGGCTCTGCCCTCCTAGTCTTCCACGGATCCACCCTCCGAGTCTTCCACGGCTCCAGTCCCTAGTCTGTGGTCACCTCCCAGGCCTCCTGACCCTGTCTCTAGTCTGTGGCCGCCAACCAGGCCTCCTGATCCAGTCCCTAACCTGAGGTGGTCTCCTGGGTCCCCTGGGTCTCCTGGCCATCCGCCTGATCTGCTCTGGTCTCCTGGGTCTCCTGGCCATCTGCCTAATCTGCTCTGGTCTTCTGGGTTTCCTGGCCATCTTCCTGATCTGCCCTGGTCTCCTTGGTCTCCTGGCGGTCTGCCTGATCTGCTCTGGTCTCCTTGGTCTCATGGCCGTCTGCCTGATCTGCTCTGGTCTCCTTGGTCTCATGGCCATCTGCCTGATCTGCTCTGGTCTCCTTGGTCTCATGGCCGTCTGCCTGATCTGCCCTGGTCTCTTTGGTCTCCTGGCCATCTGCCTGATCTGCTCTGGTCTCCTTGGTCTCATGGCCATCTGCCTGATCTGCTCTGGTCTCCTGGGTCCCCTGGCCATCCGCCTGATCTGCTCTGGTCTCCTTGGTCTCCGGCTCCATCTTGGCCCTGCCTCCCTTACCTGCCTTCCTTGGGCATCAGGAGCCGCCCATTAAGGGGGGGGGGTTATGTCACGATTCACTGTTGTTTGCCTTGTGTTTTGCCCCTGCCATCTGTTCCCCCTGGACTACACTTCCCATAATTCCCTGCCCTGATCACTTCCAGCTGTTCCCAATTGTTCTCACCTGTGTTCCATTCACTCATTAGTCTTTATCTATTTATGCCCTGTTGTTTGCTCATTCCTGGTCAGTTTTTATATGTGTTGACCTCCCATGTATTTCCTGTGTTTTCCCCTCATGGATGTTTCTTTTGCTCCTGTGTTTTACCCGTTATCCTGTACCTTGTTTATTTTATTAAAGAATGTTTTGCTGCACCTAGATCCAGCCTCCCGTGACTTCCTTCCTACGTTACACCATGTCTGTTTAAGCTAAATAATTAAAATAATTAAATGTTGTTTTTGCTTTTTTATTATTATTTTATTTCGTTTTCCTATGAGCTGTAATTAATACAAAAACACACTAGACTACAAAGACATGTTTATTCTGTGCAATATCTGTTTTTTTGTGTCAGCATGAGCAGCGCAGCAAAAATAGACTCAACTGAATGCTCTAAATTGTTAACATATGCACAGAAAAAATATGCGGCGATTACACTCCGATTCCGAGTCCAGTGTGAAAGAGGCGTAAAACAGGTGTTAGAAACAGGGTCTTCTCCTCTTGCCAATGGAAGGAAGAGCAACAGTTGGCTCAGCTGCCTCCGGGGGGACTTGGTTGCCTCTTGGCGGTCAGCGACTGGGGACGCAGTGGTCAAGATGGCCGGGGACTCCGCGGTCAAGGCGGCCATATGGTATGGCAAGCGCGGCAGGTGTGGGTGCTGGCTCATGGACCGTGGCGGTGGGCTTTGGTATAGTATTCACTGTAGGAGTGTCGAGATCCTCAGCCACTCCCACTGTGAAAACTGAACCGCATAGTCTATATATTTTAGAAGAGTCCAATCTATAAGCCCTGCAGTCATCAGGGGATAGAGTGGCTCACTTAATTCCACATGGAAAAATAACTTGAGGCATATCTCATCAAAATCCACCTGATCAAATTATTTAAGATAGTCCACAACAAAGTCCTCAAGGGGACTATTCCCCTGACTGAAACGCATCAATTTAACTGCTGGGTTCATCTTCGGTTGGTCTTGTATTCTGTAACTTACAGGCAGAGCAGAGCAGGACAAGACGAAGAGATGCAGTGAACCCAAGTGCATTTTTATTAAAATCAGGAGAAAACAAACAAGAGACTGAGAACTAAACCGAGTGACCTTACTAGGGGTCAACTGATATGTTTTTTTCAGGGCAGATACTGATAATGATTATTTGTAATCAAGGAGACCAATAACCGATATTTTGAGCCGATATACATTTGAAGAAAGAATTTTTTTTTTAAATCAACAGTCATAAAGTCTCTTAATAACTGGGCAAGAATGAGGACATTGTGGCCCAAAGCGAAAGATGCCGGTATCCATCTATATTGCTGCTCAATGTATTTCTTCGCTACAGTTTACGCTCGTTAAAATAATCGTGTCTGCAGCTCTATATGCGGCACATCATGTTGCGGGCCGGTGGAGAGAAGCAACGTGTGCGGAGTGTGAAAGGGCATTAATGAAGCATGATCAGTGCTAGAGAAACATAGTCAAGGATATAGTGCCAAAAGATCAGTGCTATCTATGCCCCGGAGCGCTTGTGGTGTACACATCTCCGTTGTTTTGTCACATTGCTAACCTAAAGTGTGGAAACGGAAATGTGGGGCAACGACCTCCTCCTCGTCACACAAACATAGGGCTTAAATATACAGATAAGGGTAACAAGATGACATGACAACCAATGACAGAATGGAACTAATAAACAAGATAACAAGACTATGAAACAAGACACACCTGGGAGCAATCAAGGGGAACACAGATAACAGAGACAAGACAACACTCCAAAGCTAAACTTCAAAATAAAAGAAAACTTGAACTGAAGTCCACAAATACTTGACAATGGCATGCGATTTTTGTGTTTAATTAGTCTAAAAAAGGAATAAAATCTTCTCAAATACTCAAGTGCCCATTTACTCATATGCCATCTGCAGCCGAAAGCCGTTCACAAATTTGTCGTAAGATATGCCTATAATCATTCTTTTGCATATTATGGCCGCGTTAGCGCATTAGCTTCATTATTGTAGTACATTTTCTACTGCATATATTACTTTAAATCATCATAGAGTGGTTAAAACAGCATCTTTTGCTGATCTTGTGTGAATTCTACTCATAGAATGAGGCATAAAGTCATTGATAATGCATTTTAATGTCACATTTGTTACATCCTCACATTCCTACATTCCTCATATTTAAATGCTCTTCTAAAACACCTCCCCAGAGGTGTGGCTGGTGTCTGAATGTTCGCAAATAGTATGTCGTTGCTCAGCTGTTTCTAACTTCTTTTTGACTCTTGAGTGTGCTGGGGCCTTTAGACTGAAAATCAACTTCTGAATGAAGCTCATTATTGTTTATGTGAACACGATTACTTCCTGGTTTGCATGGGACCAGAATCTGTGTCTCAGCGATAACTCGCGCAACATGCTATCAGTAGCGCCACAGGGTGAACATTTACATTTAGACATTTACATTTAGTCATTTAGCAGACACTTTTATCCAAAGCGACTAACAAATGAGGAACAAAGCAAGCAATTTGTCATACAAAGTTCAACAACATCTGCAGTGTTGTACTGCCAAGCTCTCAAGGTGGCTGGAGTAGTATAGGTGCTAGCACAGAAGAAAGAGAAGTGTTTATTTGTGTGGTTTTTTTGTGTGTGTGTAAACAGTAAGTGCCAGTTAAGTTCAGTAGTAGGTACAAGTTAGTGTGGATTGGTTAAGTGCTCGCGGAACAGATGTGTTTTCAGCTGGTTCTTGAATGTTGAGATGGTATCAGCAGATCGTTTGAAGGTTGGAAGCTCATTCCGCCACAGTGGAACAGTGAAAGTGAAAGATCGTGAAATAGATTTTGAGCCTCTTTGTAATGGGACCACCAGGCGCCGCTCGTTCATAGAATGCAGAGAGCGAATTGGAGCATAGACCTGGAGAAGTGAAATGACCAGAGCTTGGACCAGTAGCTGTGCAGCATATTCAGACAGAAAAGGTCTGATGGTCAATTTAAACATGTTTAAATTGTTTAAAAAAAGTTTGATGGGAAATGGCATTTGTCTGTAATTCGGCAGAATTGGGTCGATTTCAGGGTACATGCACATTCGGAAGCAGCATGTCGATTTCAAAGACGTGAGAACAAATAGAGTTTGGAACCACAGATGTCAAACCTGGCATTATGCATCTATACGCTTGTTTGAATATGCAGAATTTCTATTTTTGGGCGAACTATCCCTTGAGATTTTCTTTTAAACATAAACAGTTGAGGCCTGAGAGAGGAAGGAACACAAGTGGACAGATGTGTCAGATTTGGACTGTTTTCTAATTCCTTGATCCCATCTGCATGCAATGTTTAAGGAAGCGAAACTTACACCCTTTATTGGTTATGGTACTGTTCCAATCCTTCCTACTGCTGTGGTCAGCATTTATTTTGGCTTAGCTGGAAAAAGTGTATTAATATATTTAAAAAGGAGGGAAGTTTTACCAGGTCACTGAGGTACAGTGTTGGGTGTAATCTGATTACAAAGTAATTAGTTTATGTAATGTAATTTCTTTTAAATACAAAATTAGTGTAAATTCTTGTCATCAGATTACAGATACTGACTTAATTAAGTTAATTACTTTTAGGTACTTGGGTTACACATGTTTCTAAAATAATCTTATTAGATTACATTTAAAACATTATATTATAATTATATGAGCATAATTATGTTCATTTGTACATCTATGTATTTCTGTTACAGTTTAAGGGCATTGCCCCATGAGTGTATGACTTATGTGCAACAATTAACTGAATTTGTTGTACAGAAAAGCATTTCTGTGAAAAGTGTTTTAGAAAGTAACTCAAAAACAATGCAGTTAGTAATGTGATTACTTTTTCAAAGAAGTAAGCCATAATCTAATCTAAGTACAATTTTAGAGAAGTAATTAGTCATTTGTAGAGTATTACTTTTGTGAGTAACTTATCAAACACCGCTGAGGTAGTATTCTCAAAAGACCAACCATGCTAAAAAAAAAATATTTTACCCAAAAATGTTTAATTCTTATTTACTCATCTTTGTGATTCTTTTGAACTGTGGTATAAGGGGAACAAAACTGTAGAGTCACATTCTTGAGAATGAGAGCTTTCATTTGATATATGACTTATCCATTTAGGTGCTATGTGAAATAATTTTATATTCATATTAATATTTGTACCTCATTACCTCTAGGGGGTGTTAATTTTTGACATGAATGTTTTCAGGCATTATTTTATTATTTTGTGTAACATAAACACAAAACTGATGGTATTCTCTGAAAAATTCAGATTCAAATGGTACCTCATATGCCTGACTTATTTATACATCAGAAGTTTCTGGGGGGCACAAGGAAAATCTGGGGGAAATCCTTAGACCTGGCAGGCACACTGCTCATGTGTGTTTGTACCTTCTCCCTTGTATCATTTTTAGAAATGGAAAAAAGCTATCGGGAGCTTAAAGCCAAGCATGACACAACCAAAGGATGTCTCTCCTCATGCAGTCGTAAGTTTTTCATGAGTAAAATCATTATTATGACAATTTTGGCCAAGTTTATAAAGACATTTGTTTTTGACAGTATTCCCAGTGGTCACCATAAACAATTTACTGTATATAGAGTAAGAGACTGAACATCTTGTGAAATTCTGCAGTACTGTTGAAGCTGTTGAGCAGAATAAAAATAGAGATAAACAGACTAAATGTAACTCTAACTATATGTATATCTTAAAGTGCAGGGCAACTGCGACTAATGACCATTTTTCCAGCCGATGCGACTAAATTTAGTTATAGGTTGTTGCACCGGGGCGACTACAGAGTTGGCCAGCTCTCTTTATCTCTAATTAAGCATTGCAGTTTTTGCTGTAAAACCGAATTAGTTGACCTTACTTGCATGCTTTTTCTTTGTAAATGTATTATTTGGCTGAAATAAACTGAACTTAATTTTTTTAAGTAACGTTAACTAGTTACAAGTAGACTTAACTCATCTGTGATTCAATTATCATTGTTTTAATTTAATTATTTAAATTGAGTTATAGGAAATTATGACTGGAATCTCAGTTAGCAATATGGCACATTAGCTTCTCCTCAGTACTTCTAGGTGCACATAAATCTGCACTTTTGTAAAGTTCAACTGAGTAAAGAAGAATGGCTTAAATTTAACAGGCTCACCAGTGGTAACACTAATCACCCTCATCATGGTGACTTTACACAAATCACAACTATCAATCAGCTACAACAAAACAACATACAGTGCATCCGGAAAGTATTCACCGCGCTTCACTTTTTCCACATTTTGTTATGTTACAGCCTTATTCCAAAATGGATTAAATTAATTATTTTCCTCAAAATTCTACAAACAATTCCCCATAATGACAACGTGAAAGAAGTTTGTTTGAAATCTTTGCAAATGTATTAAAAATAAAAAACTAAAAAAAAAAAATCAATGTACATAAGTATTCACAGCCTTTGCTCAATACTTTGTTGAAGCACCTTTGGCACCAATTACAGCCTCAAGTTTTTTTGAGTATGACGCTACAAGCTTGGCACACCTATTTTTGGGCAGTTTCTCCCATTCTTCTTTGCAGGACCTCTCAAGCTCCATCAGGTTGGATGGGGAGCATCGGTGCACAGCCATTTTCAGATCTCTTCAGAGATGTTCAATCGGGTTCAAGTCTGGGCTCTGGCTGGGCCACTCAAGGACATTCACAGAGTTGTCCCGTAGCCACTCCTTTGTTATCTTGGCTGTGTGCTTAGGGTCATTGTCCTGTTGGAAGATGAACCTTCACCCCAGTCTGAGGTCCAGAGCGCTCTGGAGCAGGTTTTCATCAAGGATGTCTCTGTACATTGCTGCATTCATCTTTCTCTCGATCCTGACTAGTCTCCCAGTTCCTGCCGCTGAAAAACATCCCCACAGCATGATGCTGCCATCACCATGTTTCACTGTAGGGATGGTATTGGCCAGGTGATGAGTGGTGCCTGGTTTCCTCCAGACATGACGCTTGCCATTCAGGCCAAAGAGTTCAATCTTTGTTTCTCATGGTCTGAGAGTCCTTCAGGTGCCTTTTGGCAAACTCCAGGCAGGCTGTCATGTGCCTTTTACTGAGGAGTGGCTTCCGTCTGGCCACTCTACCATACAGACCTGATTGGTGGAGTGCTGCAGAGATGGTTGTTCTTCTGGAAGGTTCTCCTCTCTCCACAGAGAAATTCTGGAGCTCTGTCAGAGTGACCATCGGGTTCTTGGTCACCTCCCTGACTAAGGCCCTTCTCCCTCGATCGCTCAGTTTGGCCAGGCGGCCAGCTCTAGGAAGAGTTCTGGTGGTTCCAAACTTCTTCCATTTACGGATGATGGAGGCCACTGTGCTCATTGGGACCTTCAATGCTGCAGAAATTTTTCTGTACCCTTCCCCAGATCTGTGCCTCGATACAATCCTGTCTCGGAGGTCTACAGACAATTCCTTGGACTTCATGGCTTGGTTTGTGCTCTGACATGCACTGTTAACTGTGGGACCTTATATAGACAGGTGTGTGCCTTTCCAAATCATGTCCAATCAACTGAATTTACCACAGGTGGACTCCAATCAAGTTGTAGAAACATCTCAAGGGTGATCAGTGGAAACAGGATGCACCTGAGCTAAATTTTGAGTGTCATGGCAAAGGCTGTGAATACTTATGTACATGTGATTTTTTTTGTTTTTTATTTTTAATAAATTTGTAAAGATTTCAAACAAACTTCTTTCACATTGTCATTATGGGGTATTGTTTGTAGAATTTTGAGGAAAATAATGAATTTAATCCATTTTGGAATAAGGCTGTAACATAACAAAATGTGGAAAAAGCGCTGTGAATACTTTCCGGATGCACTGTAATAGTCATAAGAATGAAAACTATATACATTTTTAAATAACAATTATTATTTTTCTACACAAGTTCACTTGTTTTGACCAAATATTCATAATTTATTCTAGCGCTAGGGCTTATAGGTTTTCCACACAGCAGCAATATTGTACTTGATCATTTTGAGTTAGTACTACTTGAAGCCAAAGTTTAAAGAATGTATATATTTGAGTTATGATTCCAAAATGTGACATTTCAAGTACTGTATAATTAGGACCATTTAAATGTTTTTATTAATGAAGACTTTAGGATTTAGAGAGTAACAGTAACTTAATTAAAACTAGTAAAAATGTGGTGGGGGCCTGGGTAGCTCAGTGAGTATTGACGCTGACTACCACCTCTGGAGTCGTGAGTTCGAATCCAGTGTGTGCTGAGTGACTCCAGCCAGGACTCCTAAGCAACCAAATTGGCCTGGTTGCTAGGGAGGGAAGAGTCACATGGGGTAACCTCCTCGTGGTAGCCATAATGTGGTTCTCGTTCTCGGTGGGGCGCGTGGTGAGTTGTGTGTGGATGCCGCTGAGAATAGCGTGAAGCCTCCACACATGCTATGTCTCTGTGGTAACGCACTCAACAAGCCACATGATAAGATGCAAGGATTGACGGTCTCAGACACGGAGGCAACTGAGATTCGTCCTCCGCCACCCAGATTGAGGCAAGTCACTATGCCACCACAAGGACTTAGAGTGTATTGAGAATTGGGCATTCCAAATTGGGGAGAAAAAAAGTAGTAAGAATAGTATAAACATAATCTTAAATTGAGTAAACAATTTTTTTACAATTTGAAATAACTATTATATACAGGATACATTATGAGCAATGGCAAAAGCCAAACCAAACATCACCATCCGCTATCCTGAACAATTATCAGCATGACACAATGGACAGAGCAGAGCGAGCACAGAGCAGGTGCGTTTACTTGTGATCATCCCTATGCCCTATTCCCTTCGAAGACTTTACCATCCATTGTGACAGCTTTAGAGGGCTGAAAGAAAATTTTTTGGAACTCACATTTTAAGTCATTTTTATTGGAAATTCTAACTGAAGCGATCTCACTGCATGGCTATCATGATTGTTCTCCTTTCGAAGTGCCCTTTGGAGGCTGATTTATCCCATTTGGAATGCAGGGACAGTTTCCCCTGTTTCACCCATGCAGCACAGATCATAAACAGCGCTGTGTGAGAACAACTGAGAAGTAGCGCAAGTCATGGAACACATTTGAATTCGGCACAGAATGTTGATGTTCTGTTGCAAACAGAATGTCTCAGTGTGTAAATTAGTTTAAAACCATATTAAAGAGGTCATGAAATGCTCTTTTTTTGATAGTTTTATTATCATCTCTGAGATCCATTGATAATGTTAGTTACATCTTTTTTGCATTAAAACAGTCATAATTTAGTAATATATAATCATTTTCCACCCTGTCTCTGGCCCTCTGTCTGAAACGCTCAGTTTTGGCATAAGCGCCTCCTTAAAACTTCAACGTAAACACCCACTGTTATGATTGGCTAACATCGTGCAGCCCCTCAAATTTAGCCATTTGAAGAGAATGAACCAGCTCAAAAACATTATAAAACTAAATTTCAGGGTTTACACATAAGGCACATCCAACACATTGCATCTGAATATATTAAACTGTTCATATCAAGCACAACTGTTAACACTCACACACTGTCTACACTGGATGCGAGAGTTGCGTCAAAATCAAAAAAAACCATTATAATCAATGATGCTGTCTACCAAGGAAGCATCCATTGCATCATGCATGGCAACAGTAAACAGATTCCATTCCATATTGTGCTGCACGCACTGGTGCTACTATTGCCAACAACACAAAACAACAGTTTAGAAAGTTCATGTTGACGCCCAGTGTAGACAGCCTCAAGCCATTGCATCTCGTCAACAGATGCGCACGGTGTAAACAAGATGTCAGCAACATAAACTATCAAACAGTCATGGCGTTTGAAATATTCCTAAAAGAAATGGTTTACTTGAGTTTTTGATTGGGTTCAGGTGCTTTTAACAGCCCAATCCTTCAACAACAGTTACTTTGTTTTCTTGAATCATTTTATAACTGTTCACAAGCAATCCACACTGAAATAAGCTGAATACACATCCACATGATGTGCATACATGTATAGAAAGTTCATGTCCATGTTTAACCGGTCCTGCTCAACCCGCTCCGAGCGAGATTCGAACCGGTGTCAGCCAGCATGGGAGGCGGGCACACTAACAAGGAGACTAAAGACTACAGCTTCTAGCGTCAGTCGCTAGTGCACCTCTTGAGGCCAGGGTAGTGAAGTTTACACATAAAGCACAGCTATCACATACCAGCTGGCTCCTGCTACACTCACCCCCCTAAACCTCACTCCCATCCGGGTCACGGCACCACTGTAACCGGTCCTGCCCGACCTGCTCTGAATGAGATTTGAACCAGCGTGGGAAGCGGGCACGCTAATGAGGCTAAAGGCTACAGCTTCTAGCTTCAGTCGCTAGTGTGCCTCTTGAGGCCAGGGGAGTGAGGTTTTACACACTGCACAGCATGTACCAGCTGGCTACCGTCACACTCACCTCCCTAAACCTCACTCCCATCTGGGTCACGGCACCATGGCACCATCCTGCTCGACCCGCTCAGAGCAGGATTCAAACCAGCATCAGACAGCATGGGAGGCGGGAGCGCTAAGAAGGAGGCTAAAGGCTACAGCCTCTAGCGTCAGTCGCTAGTGCACCTCTTGAGGTCAAGGGAGTGAAGTTTACACATACCACACAGCTATCACATATCAGCTGGCTCCCATTACACACACACGGTATAGACAGCCTCAAGCTGTTGCATCGTGTCAATGGAATATAAAAGTAAATCACCCTGCACTGAAATGCACATTGCCAGAAATGCATCTTAACTGTCAAAGACATCCATCTAGCGCATGTTAACATACACCAATAATTAAAAATAGCGCAAATGGGTGAAAGAGCATGTCCATGATGTGTTTGTGCTCAAAAAAGCAAGAGGCAGCATCTGAATGACAGAGAATAGCTTCTCCTCTTCATAGTTGTGACTTGACACCATGTCTTTCCTCATGACATGACCCATTTAAACGGCCTGGACATTCTAAACAGTGTTGACAAGATGAATATGAGAAAACACTGAAATTGATACACATAGGCCTACATAAATTAGAAGACTTTTCAATCCACACATCACTCTTCTTACAAAAATTTACCAAGAATTTACTAGTAAAACTGACTTTATTAAATATATTTTAGGCAGAAATGTATTTGCATTAAATATTTTTATATTATTAATATACTTCTATTTAATATAGCTACTGTAATATATAAGGGGGGTCAGGAAATATCATGCATATTTGTTACAATAATGGCAGTTTCTAAATTTGTATATTTTTGTATAATTTTGAAATGTATGTTTAAGTAGCCTATACAAAAAAGCCATACTTTGTTTTATAAAAATCATATTACATCTAACCATGGTTGTGAAGATCCATGCTTTGTTTTACCCATGGTTACCATGGTCTTATTAGAAATACCACTGTTAAAACCATGAATATTTTGGCACAAATTTGTTTATTTATTTATCTTTTCCATAAGGGAAGTACAAAATGGAATCAATACAATAATGGAATACAATAATTTATGTATGTGTATTAATTTTGGTGTTTTCTCTGGTTCAACTTGTCAATGCTATTTAGAATGTCGGGGTTGTTAATATGGTTTTAACCCTTTAATGCATACCTCGGGTCTTTAGTGACCTGAGAACTCATTCCACCTCCTGTACCACATCCATTTTTTGGAGTTGTGCCCGCACCTTTAGTAATGTAACATAAAACAGAAATTACCAAATTGCAAAACATAAATGTTTTACTACTTAAATACCAAAAGTGTATAGTGTCATTATAGTGTTTTTTTTTTTTTTTTTTTTTTTTTTTGCTATACCATAAATAATATTTTTAGGATTATTTCTATATAAGTTTACTATAACAGGATATATATTTCTTTTTTTATTACAAGACAAATGTGTACTATATTCATACAAATAATGACTATATCACAATGATTTTCTGTGTGACAGTGGTGAATTATCAGTATGCCATATACGTGTACACATACATATTTTACATGCTATTTCTTAAGCAATGTGGCTCTGATGTGTCAATGATTGACTTGATTTACCTTTGACATTGCTATTTGATAAAGAAGCAATGTGGAAGTAGCTACCTCACTGGTCCGTACTCCTTAAGCCCATCCCTGCACCTACCCCTAAACATAAGGATACTAGGATGTCAAAATTCGGCACTACACCGGTGTGACCTATAATAAAATTGTTGCAGTCGCACTGGTGGGGAAAAATGGCAGTCTCAATCTGGAGCCCATTCATTTATCTCAAAATATATGCATCCATATATTTTTTTCACTATGATGTATTAAGCTCTTCTTCCATACTCAGAATGTTCAGATAAAACATTTAAGAGGAAAAAGTATTACTACTTCTCATCTGATAAACTGAACTGGATGCAGAGTCGAGATTACTGTGTGGAAACGGGAGGCCAACTAGTCATAAAAAAAAGCATAGATGATCAGGTACAGTAAGAGAAGACCTGTGTGTGTTTATGTGTGTGTGTGACACTTTCCAACAAATACAATGAACCTTATGATTTTCCAGGTATATTTGACCTCAAATTTGAGAGAGACTCATTGGATTGGACTGCATGATTTACATACTGAAGGACACTGGATGTGGGTGGACAACACAACACTCTCTGGAGAAACGTAAGAGCTAAATTCAATCAGTTTGGTCTGTGGAAATGAGTGACTTCAAACTTTTTCTGTCCCCTTAAAAAAATGTCTATATTGTGTCTTTTTAATTACTTCTTTTATAAAGAGTGTTGAAAGGTTACATTTGTATAAGAATTTCTATATTTTTTTTAGTTTCCCTCTACAAAATGTGTTTAATTCTGTGTTAAAAATATTCTACTTTTTTATAATAACTTTAAAAACTTTTTTTTTTTAAATTATAAATAAAGAATATTATTATTATTATTATTATTATTATTACACAGAATGTCTGTGCTATAACTAAGAATATCACTGATAGATAAAGGCTAGGTCATAGGAAGCAAGTTGACAGAATATGGATTCTCGTGACAGATTTTGGTATACGAGATCAGATGAACATAATGAACCTGATAACTGGAAGCATGAAAACCCTGCTGGAGAGAACTGCGCTAGTCTGGGAAGTGAGAGTGGTGGAACTGCTTGGTTTGATGCTTCATGCTCAAAACTAAAGAAGTTTATCTGTGAAAAGTAAAAGTCAAATACTGCATATGGTATTACATTGTAACTTAACAGGTAATTCCCCTGGTATATTCTTTAATATTTTTTCCTTAGAATGTGTGAGTCTTAAGTAATTAAATGATAAAAAGATTAGTTTGTGTTTATGAGCCACATGCAAAAATAAAACAATGATCAACAGTTCCAACAGTGCTGTCATAAAGGAGTCATTAATAAATAAAATATGGATTTTGAGTGTTGTGTTCAAATTCAATACAAACTATCATTTTATAAATGTCTATTATTAGTCCTGTATTAAGTTATAGATTTGATTAATTTATTGTCTGCATTTTCTTCTCCGCTAAAAAAAGCAATGAGAGTTTGAAATAAAACCAATGCACATGACAGCAGCACTTTTTTTGCTAGAAAGTTAAACCTATCTATTTGTTCCACTCAAAATGCTCTGAGACTACTTAATAAGGGCCACATGTGTGGTTGTAAGTCTGCTATAAGTTGGTAAAAAGTACATATTTTTCTGGAAAGGATTTTACTTTCACAACTCTAAAACAAATCTCTGAAAATATATTTCACAGTGATGTGGAACAGTCCAAAACTATTCCATAAAGGCCACTTATTTTATAATACAAACTTTCTTTTGTCTTTTAGTGTTATACTTCTTAATGCACTGACTTATTAAACAATTGCTTAAACCAGAAAAGTACATTGCTATTGGATTACCAGACACATGTGCAACCGTACCTTACCCAAGTGTACTACATGCTTCAGGTTTGCAATACTGCCCATATAGCACCTAAACATGGATAGATAACGAAACTGCAAAAACCCAGGTGTTTGTCACTCTCTCAAGCATTGATGTAAAGTCCCCTTGCACCTTCAGGGTCTATGGAGAAATAACAATGTATAGCAATGAGATAAAAATAAATGTCTCTTTAAGAGTTCAGATGTGTGGCAAGGCTCATATATTCTCAAGTTTCATTTCTATGGCAAAGAAATGTGTATTTCTTTTATTGGCAGATCATTTTTCAAGTAAAGAAGCACAAACTCAATTATCTTCTATAGATGGAATAATTAAGTATGTTTTTGACAACTAAAGGATTTGTTGCCAGAAGGATGCTGCTAACTGCCATCCCAAGATGCCAGCTGAACTAACTGAAATAACTGATTCCCTTATTCTACAACCAGAGAACATTCAATGACTATTTATTCAATATTACAGCATGAAGCCCATCCACAGTGTATCCATACAGCAGACAGGGGCTAGTTGTCACACGTTATACTGTGAATATTTCTCATTGTGTCTTTATTTTCAAAAGCCAATTTCTGCAGTCACGCACCTTGGTGTCTTGGTTACAAGCAAGCAAACAAACAAACAAAAAAAACTATTGAACATTTTCAGCGCTATTGCCCAGGAAAAAAGATAAAGTTCACTGAACAAATGTTGACTATATGGGCTAAATTGTCACAGTGAACCTGCCATTAAACAGCCTATTATAGGCTTTTTCCAATTATAAATAAACAATTAAGAACAAATACATTGAACCATTGTTTTGGCCAAACTCGAGTTAGAACCTTAGTTTGTCCTTGAATATATGCTAGAAATTCTGTTTCCTTATTTTTTTTTTTTTATCCAAGAGCTTTAGCAGAAATTTGATATGGAAATTTTAGTTTGGCTGATAGAATTCAGTAAAAAATCATTTAATTTAAGATGGTTTAGTTGAAACCAACATACTGTACAAAATCATGGCTAGAGTGATGTATTCAATATGTACAAGAGCAGTTCAATAATTTGTGTGTTATTAGTTAAAACAGATTGGGTTTGTTCATTACTGTAACTTAGATGAAGAACAAACCAGATTTTAAGACAAATTTATACATAAATTCAGGTAATTCCAAAAGGTTCACATACTTTTTCTTGCCACTGTCGGTAGATAGATTACCTATACTTACTATACAAGCAGTTTTTATGATCTCATTTTAATTAAGAGATAACATGGAGCATTTGTACTTTTATTCATTCGTCACGCCGAAGCACTATTTAACCCTTGTGCAACCTTCGGGACATTTTTGACTTTTTCATATTTGTTTTTTCGATGATTTTGGCTGTGTTAATGCCAGTACGGCATAAATTTAGCCAAAGGCGTGTATTTTTTGTGGAATTTTGATATTTCAACCTCAGTTCCTATAATCCATCTATAATACACTGTGTACACAAAATAGTTACACTCAGGACCTGAAGGACAAAAATGTCCCCACTGAAACCCATTAAACTGCAATGTTTGATCCCAGTGCCATTAAAGCATAAAGTCATGAATTCTATGATATTATACTTTCATTCCGGAGCCCTGGCTTCAAAATTTAAATTTTTTATATTTTCCACCAGATGGCCTATTTTTCTCATGTTTAGCCTATGGAGCAAATACATGCTTTTTTCCTAGTTTAGGACTGATATTGGTTAAAAAATCTAAGTCAGTGAAAGTTGAAAATAATAGTAATATATAATACTGTTATGGCAGTTTTTTGACACGGACATTTTTGTCCTCTAAGGTCCTGAGTGTGAGTATATTTATTTATTTATTTATTTATTTATTTATTTTTTTTTTTTTATCTGACACTGCACAAAAAATAATAATGCATTGAAATCTATGTTGTTGCTAATCATTGACATATCCCAGACTGTGATAATCCAAAAAAAAAAAAAAAAAAAAAAAAATTCCCCTTAGCATTTAGTATATGGAAAATAATTCATTTTTTTGTGTGTTTTTCTGTAATAAAAAACAACAGTGGGATTATATAAACAAACTGGCATTTAAAGGATTAAAATCCTGAAAATGAATGACTATTTGGTAGTTATGATCAGGACTGATGTTGGTTAAAAAAATTAACATGTTATATACCCATATACACTTATAGTTTTGCATATATTTCTATTAACATACTGTATGTTATGTAGTCAGTCAGATATAAAGGTCTAGTAGAGTGCAACACTGCTCTCTGCTGGTCAAAAAAGATAATAATAATAATAATAATAATAATAAATAATAATAATAATAATAAAATATTATCCAGAAATATGAATATGTGAGGTGAAAAACGTTTGAAACAACTGCAGTTAACAAAAAAACTACTACAATAACTGATACATTCAGACTTATTGGGCATATTACAACAACAAAAAAAAAAAAAAAAAAAAATCTTCTCAACTTATTAAAAAAATATAAACTATGAATATTATTTTTATGATCACTTTATATGAGGCTAATTCTTTGATACATTATGTTTAATACTGTCATTGAAATGTAAATAACCTATCCAGTTGCAGTGTGACGTCACGCGGGCGTGACTCTCGCTTGGTAAAGTTTGACTTCATTTGTTTATATACGGTGGCGTAGCCTGACTGCTGTCATAGAAATGGCTCTGGAGCGACGTATGTGCCTGCGGATTTGTGGTTCGCGGGAATTGGAGTTTTAAATGAAGCTTGAACTCAAGTTGTTGAACTTTTCTGCAAACATGTAACCCCAAACATGCTAACGGTACACTGCTAAATGCACGCGAGGGTTGATCAACTAGTTGCTTCGGGTTTAGGGCTGATCGCAACATGGAGTGTCCGACTTTTTCGAAATATTCCTGGCTGGATTTTGTCTTCACTGTCATCGGTGTGTGCACTTTTCTGTTTGACGTGGGCTCGGATCTGTGGGTGGCGAAGGAGTTTTACACGCGTGGAGATTTCGTGTGGTTCGGGCTCGTACTGGGCTTTATGCTCCTGTCGTCTGTGATCATTCAGATGTTTAGTTGGTTTTGGCTTCAGTATGATCGTGATCTGGAGGACTTTGAGCCTCAAGCATCAGCTGGGAACATCGTTCTGTTCGGCGGTGCGAAACGAGTCAAACTTTCGCTCTTCCTCCACGTGTGTCAGCTGGGCTTCTTCGTCAGGTCAGTGTGCAGATCTTTTAATACAGTGTGTTACAAAAACGGCCCAAATCTGCCAGAATAACCCAAGCATACAAATCAAATATATAAAATAGTGCACTTTTCTAATGGTCACCATTGCGATTTAGAACATTTTAATTTATAATGATTAATTATAAGTTAACGTATGCTTTGATATATTTAGGACTTGGTACTATAAAAGTACATTATTAGCTTTTTTATTTATTTATATTTATTATTAATGCATATTTAGGAAAATCTGTTAAAATTGTGCAAATTTGTTTGCTAAACAAATCTGTCAAAATAAAATTGCATGCATTTATGTAATATGTTATAAACGGACGCGCAGTCATTTAGGGCTTGGTAACAGCATGCAACAGGAGCTTGTTTGTATTGTGATTTTGTTTTACAACCTAGTTAGGGAGTTGATTTTTTTTAATAATCTGTTTGAAAATTGTATAGACAAATCCTTACATTTACATACTTGGATGCAAATCCTAAACTGTAGAACTTGTTAATGATTGATCGTCTGCTTGTCAAGCCACTGTATAATAAAAAGCTTTATTACCAAAAAAGACTAAGTGTTCAGGAGACAGAATCATAACTCAAAATAAAGGAGTATTATATAAGTACCTTGTACTGTGATGGTATCAGATGGATACTGTACATTGGTACTTTGATAAAGGCTTACCATGGTACTGAATAATTACCATATTCATAGACAATGATATTAAATATTACTCCAAGATAATTTGAAGGGTAAATGGTATTACAATGGTATATGTGCAAAAACATGGTTATACCATGTCGTGTTGACATTTCCATCCGGTTTCCTAATACATGTGAGTTCCTCTGTAAGAGTCATCATAACCCTGCTCATCATGACAAATCATTTCATCTAAATAAGACAGGGTGACATGGAAATACTGATAATTATTCATTGTGTTCAAATGTGAAATCATCACATTTTAATTTACATTCAGTCTATTCAGGTAGTAGTTCACCAATTAAGGTGTGTGTGTGTGTGTGTGACTGTGTGTGGATGTATTTGTCGTGTGTTTAGTGTTTTGTAATGAGTTTTGCATGAATCGGAAGTATAGGTGGCCAGGCTATCATAACACAGCAATTGTTGGTCATTTCTAAGCTATGCAACAACTATTGCAAGGTACTGTGGGGTACCATGGTACAGTGATGTTATCAGATGGTAATACCAAGGTAAGAGTGCACTCAGTAGTGTTTCCTCCTTAAACTTTTACCCCTAAAGAAATTAGTATAATACATTTAAATGTTTTAAAACATACATTTACATAATATTCAGTTAGATCAGCATAATAAAAGCTGTTTTGTTTTACATGCGGTAGGTCACCTCATGGAGGCCACCATGTTGAGATCACATGACCAGACAAACTACTCACTTTATCTCCGCAACCCTCCTATTAGACACTTTGGCCCATTTGCACCTTGCAATAACCTGCATTTTAGGTGATCGGATCACTATCGGATAACACTTGACCACATTAAATGACAGGTGTAAAAGCACCCAAGATGCATTTTGATCGCATCACAATCGGATCACTGAAACCACATTCAGAGGTGGTCAGGAACGCATTCTGGCCACATTCAAAGAAGGTGTAAATGCAAATGCGTTTTCGCTATCCAGATACAAGTAATAAATTAATTATGTAATGAGCTTATGCTACAGTCATCTAGTGTGAAAGTGCTGTGTTGTGTGTTCTTGCCTTTTTTTTTTTTTTTTTTTTATTCTGCCATTGCAGTGTGAAGAACTGAACAGACACTGCTGTCTTGCAGTCTTGTCTCCCAAGCAATGAACAGTATCCCATGAATGATTCCATTGGAATACACTTGGAATATCTCATCTCTCCCTTCAAATCCCCACTCTCTCCTGTTTTCTAATAACTTTGTGGCTCGCACGACACTCACGTGAAACCAGAAATATGTGTAAACTGGAAAATCACCTTTTTTTTTTTTGTTCAGAAGTGGTTGAGATTAAACAGAACATTTCTTCCGTGTAATGTGTGTCCATCAAAGATGAGATGAATGTACTCCACTTTCATTGAATACTTTCTTTAATATACTTTCTGTTCTTAATCGCATGAATAAGTAGGTGTACAGGTGTTCCTAATAAAGTGCTAAATGACTGTAGATATACACTTTTACAAACTATATACACTACACTATAGTTTTGAAACACAGTTTTAAAAAAAAATGTTTATTAGTTTTCCTTAGTTATGCAGTTATATTAATAACATTTCAAATACTGGATAATCAATCTGCACAATGTAAAGGAACATCCACAAACCAGAACAATGGGGGGAGGGGGGTAGTTGCTCTCAACAACAAAAAAAGAGAGGAACAGGTTAATACACACTTTGACATTAAAATAAATGTACATAACTTTGTCATTGTGCTTTGTCATTGTGATGCAACAAGCAAGTCAGATAATATAATGTCACATACTCAAAAATAGTTTGATGCCAGATTTTAAGAGTTGGGGCTCTATCTGAAATCCATCATAAAAGTATACATTTTCTAGCACAGAAAGTTAGGACATTACAAAGCTTCTCTTGGTATTGAAGCCCATCATGGATGATACTTCTAATAAAAACACAACAGGGCTAATCCCATAGAGATGCCCAGAATTTTCTAGAAATATTCTACCAGAAACTTTGTACTTTATTACAGGACCATAGACATTGGGTGAGACTTTCTATTTCTGTCTCACATTTAGGACAATAGGGGGTACAGTCGGCCCTGAATTTACTGCGCCCGGAAGGAGAAATATGAACTCTATGAAGAATTTTAAGTTGAATGGCTCTTACATTGTTACACACGCTCAAGGTCTTTACATTCTCCCAAGCCATGTCCCATGCTTGAGAAAGAAGCATAGTGTCCTTTTGAATAAAGTTTCTTATCTGTATGTAGCAAGAGTAATGGGATTCACACACGCAGCTTTTCAGTCTTTAACCATTTAAAAAAAAAGTGAAGTAGGTTCTTCAGATATCCAAGCAGCTATGTAACAGAGGTGGGCACTGAGCTGGTTTTTCTTAATATCTGGAAGATCAAAACCACCCAATGCATTTGGGAGACACAGTATATTTACTCTCAGACAGGGTCTTTTCTTAGCCCATATAAAAGAACTAAACCAACTGTGTAGATCTCTAATAGTTTTATGCGGGGAAACAATCGGTATCATTTGAATTGGATGAAAAAATCTATGAAGAATGTTCATTTTCAGTAGAGCAATACAGCCCAGCCACAAGATAGGGAGAGCATTCCACCACTCTAAATCAAGTTTGATATGATCAAATAAAGGTATAAAGTTGGCTTCAAACATGTGACTAAATGTATGTGTTGTATGTATTCCCAAGTGTACAAAAGACGGTGACCATTTAAAAGGAAAGGGTGACAGAGTCATGTGGTCTTCTTGATCACCCAGAGGCATGGCTTCTGACTTGTTAAAGTTAAATCTATAATCAGAGAAGGCACTAAATACAGTGATTATACCAATGAGGTTATTGGTAGATATCTCCGGTTTAGACAAGAAAACAAGAATGTCATTGGCATACAAAGTGATCTTATGTTCCTTGGTGGCTAAAATCAAACCTTGTATGCCGGTCACACCTGATTGCCTTGGCCAATGGCTCTATTGCCAGAATGAACTAGAAAGGAGAAAGGGGACAACCCTGACATCTCCCTCTATTAATGCTGAAATTGGCAGACATTAGACCATTGGTTAGCACAGTAGCAAGAGGATTATTATACAACAGTCTGACCCAGATAACATATTTTTCACCCAGACCAAATTTACCTAAGATATAAAAGAGATCTGGCCATTCCACGCGGTCAAAGGCTTTTTCCACATCCATAGAAATGACCAAGCTATCTATATTTGACTGTTGAGAGGCCTGAATAGAATTGAACAATCTGCGAATATTATTACTAGAAGTTTGATCATCTTTAATAAGTTGAGGAAGTAAGCCTTCAAGCCTTGAAGCAAGTATTTTAGAAAGAATCTTCAAACTGGTATTCAAAAGCGAAATTGGCCTGTATGAGGCACATGCCTCAGGATTCTTACCCTTCTTTAGCATCAAAGAGATATTTGCTTCTCACAAGGAAGGCGGTAAGATACCTTTGCTTAAAGAAAGATTATATATGTTCAAGAGATGGTCAACTAGAATGTCCTGAAACTCCTTGTACAATTCACTACTCAGTCCATCTGGGCCAGGAGCTTTCCCAGATTTTAGGCCTCTTTAATAGCTGTCAAAACCTCTCCTCTACAAATAGGATCATCCAGAGAACATACATAAATGTTCTGTTAACTCAAGGCACTGTCTTATTCAATTTAAGATCATCCATCGACTTCATTATGCTAAAACAAAGCTATATAGAATTTTTACAGATGTTTCCCCATTATGTGATAAGTGTCAGATTGATGAAGCTACTTATCAGCTTGGTACTGAGCCCTCCACTCATAATCAACATAAGCAAAATCCTCACACAAAGCATTGATCAATTTAGCCTTAGATGAGGGGACAATGGTACCGGTCCATTCCAATTGACAGTTAATGTCTCCGCCCACAACCGGCAATGAATAGTAAGTTCAGACAGTTTAGTTTTGCACTATGTTTGTGCATGTGTGAATGTATGTATGTTTGTGTCTGTGTGTGTATATATGTATGTATATATATATATACAGGTGCATCTCAATAAATTAGAATGTCGTGGAAAAGTTCATTTATTTCAGTAATTCACCTCAAATTGTGAAACTCGTGTATTAAATAAATTCAATGCACACAGACTGAAGTAGTTTAAGTCTTTGGTTCTTTTAATTGTGATGATTTTGGCTCACATTTAACAAAAACCCACCAATTCACTATCTCAAAAAATTAGAATATGGTGGCATGTTAATCAGCTAATCAACTCAAAACACCTGCAAAGGTTTCCTGAGCCTTCAAAATGGTCTCTCAGTTTGGTTCACTAGGCTACACAATCATGGGGAAGACTGCTGATCTGACAGTTGTCTAGAAGACAATCATTGACACCCTTCACAAGGAGGGTAAGCCACAAACATTCATTGCCAAAGAAGCTGGCTGTTCACAGAGTGCTGTATCCAAGCATGTTAACAGAAAGTTGAGTGGAAGGAAAAAGTGTGGAAGAAAAAGATGCACAACCAACCGAGAGAACCGCAGCCTTATGAGGATTGTCAAGCAAAATCGAGTTGGGTGAACTTCACAAAGAATGGACTGAGGCTGGGGTCAAGGCATCAAGAGCCACCACACACAGACGTGTCAAGGAATTTGGCTACAGTTGTCGTATTCCTCTTGTTAAGCCACTCCTGAACCACAGACAACGTCAGAGGCGTCTTACCTGGGCTAAGGAGAAGAAGAACTGGACTGTTGCCCAGTGGTCCAAAGTCCTCTTTTCAGATGAGAGCAAGTTTTGTATTTCATTTGGAAACCAAGGTCCTAGAGTCTGGAGGAAGGGTGGAGAAGCTCATAGCCCAAGTTGCTTGAAGTCCAGTGTTAAGTTTCCACAGTCTGTGATGATTTGGGGTGCAATGTCATCTGCTGGTGTTGGTTCATTGTGTTTTTTGAAAACCAAAGTCGCTGCACCCATTTACCAAGATATTTTGGAGCACTTCATGCTTCCTTCTGCTGACCAGCTTTTTAAAGATGCTGATTTCATTTTCCAGCAGGATTTGGCACCTGCCCACTCTGCCAAAAGCACCAAAAGTTGGTTAAATGACCATGGTGTTGGTGTGCTTGACTGGCCAGCAAACTCACCAGACCTGAACCCCATAGAGAATCTATGGGGTATTGTCAAGAGGAAAATGAGAAACAAGAGACCAAAAAATGCAGATGAGCTGAAGGCCACTGTCAAAGAAACCTGGGCTTCCATACCACCTCAGCAGTGCCACAAACTGATCACCTCCATGCCACGCCGAATTGAGGCAGTAATTAAAGCAACAGGAGCCCCTACCAAGTATTGAGTACATATACAGTAAATGAACATACTTTCCAGAAGGCCAACAATTCACTAAAAATGTTTTTTTTATTGGTCTTATGATGTATTCTAATTTTTTGAGATAGTGAATTGGTGGGTTTTTGTTAAATGTGAGCCAAAATCATCACAATTAAAAGAACCAAAGACTTAAACTACTTCAGTCTGTGTGCATTGAATTTATTTAATACACGAGTTTCACAATTTGAATTGAATTACTGAAATAAATGAACTTTTCCACGACATTCTAATTTATTGAGATGCACCTGTATATGTATATATACTGTCTTATTGTGTATTCTATATATACTTTTTTTTTTTATTCAATTTTAATTTGTTTTTATTCCATTTTTAATTATTTTTTATTATTGTCTATGTCTTGTTGCTGTTTTGTATTGTTGTGCACTGGAAGCTCCTGTCACCAAGACAAATTCATTGTATGTGTAAGCATACCTGGCGATAAAGCTGATTCTGATTCTGATTTAGCAAAAGCACACACTAAGAAATTACACGGGAGACCAGGAGGAAAATAAACATTCATGATAGCAATATGTATGACCGATATGGGATTTTTGAGACCAATACCAATTTTAGAGGGAGAAAATTCACTGATTACCAATATGGTGGCCGAAATAGTTAATTTTTGAGCTGGAATGAAAACAGACCATTTCTATGTGGATTGTGCACAGATTTTGCACTGATATGACTATGCAAAGGTACTCAGAAGGCTGCTTTCTTAAATATTTTTATCAAAGAATATTTAACATTATTATTATACATTGTCAGTATTGGAAAAATTACAATATTTCCCTCTGAAATGTAGTGGAGTGGAAGTATAAAGTAGTAGAAAATGCAGCGGTAATCCTCAAGTAATGTACAAGTACCTCTAAATTGTACTAAAGTACAGTTTTTTTGCTTATCAAAACATCAGCAATATTTAGCTGTTAATGTATAACAAAACAATCACAAACAATAACTGATGGTTCCCTGCTGCCGAGTCAAGAGATAAACAGCGGCAGTGTTGTTTCACCATATTCCGATGGAAAACCAGACTTTTAAATATTACATTTTGTAAATGCAATGACTGGAATTGTTCAGTTGAAGGGGGTATCAAACTGCAAATCCTGAACAAAACAGATTGGCTTTGGTTCCTCAGCTAACAATGTATGAAGGTAGCTACGTGGTTAGCTAGTTAGCTATAAGCTCGTTGTCACGGAGAGTAAAATATGGACATTGTTTATTTACTTTCCAGCCTTGCGTCTCACCAACTAGGTAACAACTTAGCGTGAAATCAACACTCAACAGACACAATCCACCACCGCACCATTGTCTGCTGAGCTGCAAAATGATGCTCTGATGTTTACCTTTAAATCTGCTACGTTACTGACTGCACTGACAAACTATAGCTGGCTAACAGCAAACAGATGTGATAAATATGAGTGACATGGTTGTCAGGGACAGGGTTAACGTTATATTAGTTATATTGAAAAGGGAAAATGATGGAGTCATTGTTTATTAAATATATGCCGATACGATATATCTGTGAAAGGATAATATAAATCGGTCGGGCACTAGCAACATGTTCTCCATACAATGTGCCCCTTACAATTACATATCGACCAGCTCAGTAACTGAAATGGCAAAGTCACCCCTCGACTCCTTGATGTAAACAAAGAAAAAAAAGACTTGACCAAATCCTGATTGTTGTAATTTAAGATGTTCCTTATCATCCAAGTGGTTTTCTTGTATTAAAGCTATATACATTTTCTCCTTTTTAAGAAGATTAAGGACAGTTTTGTGTTTTATAGGTGTGTGTATCCCATTAACATCCCAAGAGCACAACTTAAGAGACATGTCTTAAAAAAAAGACTTAAGGCATGTTCCAATCACAAAAACCTTCCATGAAATGGCAAAGCACAGAAGTAAAAAGTGTGAGCAGAGCAACAAGGGGAGTAAAACAAAAAACTATAGCACAAAGAACCAAAGACTCTTCACTTAGACTTACTAAGTCGAGCATCAGTGTAGTCACAGAGACTTAACTACGTGTGCAGGGAAATCTTTAACAGCAAAAGAAAGGAAAATAAAAATGTTTTGTATTCAGTGCAAACGAAGTTGGCAAAAACGCACCAGATATGTTCATGTTTAGAATTCAGTGAATAGATAAAAAGCCTGTCAGACAAACAACTTCTCCAAGCTAGCCTGATTGTAATGGAAACAAATCAGACACAAACACGGACCTTTTCGTGAATTGAAGAAATGAACATGGTCATATCAGGGATAAAGTCTCACTCAGTCAGTCAGAGGTGTAAGTTCAAAAGCCACCATGTATTTGTCCACTCCAGATGGGTCATGAAACACGGTGGTAAGTCCCACGATGCGTGACTTTGAGCGAAGCAGGGTAGAGCTGTGCATAAGTTGCGCAGACAGCTTTCAGGCCTTTCTTTACCTTGTCAAAGTGTTTTCGTTTGCACAGAGTAGCCACGGAGAAGTCTTGAAAAATTATCATCCTCGAATTGCCATGTATGCACGCCCCATCTCTGAGGTCCCTTGTCACTGTCATTACCCACTGTTTGTCCAGATAATTATTAAATCTCACCAGAATAGCCCGGGAGTGCTGAGATCCCAGTTTAGCAGTTGGAACATGATGGGCCCTCTCAGTATTTATCCTCCCTGATTTTGTTTGAATGTTCAAAGTGTCCGACAGCCAAGTCTCAAAAAACTTGACTGGACAAGCGTCCATGACATTTTCAGGAAGCACGACAATACATATATTCTTCCTTCTCCCCGTTCTCTGAATTGTTGATATGTTCCATCATCTCATGCACTTGTCTCTGTAGGGTCACTATCTTACATTTGATTGGGGCTGCAGCATCTTCCACGGTGGAGATACGATTCTCTGCTTCCGAGATCCGTTTCTCATGATTGTCCAGATTTTCACTGTGGTGCTGTAACATTTGTGTGAGCGGAACCAATTTGTCATCAGTCACCTTCGTAATATTATCCATAATCGCGATCGTGCAACAAAGTGCAGGGTCGAGAGGGCTTGAACCGCTAGCCGCAGTGTTATCCTCATTGGCATGTCGGCAAGGCTCTGGTTCCGACTTGCTGGAATTTTTCGTGTTCCTTTGTGGCATGCTGTCGGATTGTCTTGAAAAATAGGTGTCCAAGCTCATATTAGGACATACAACAAAGAAATATGAAATGACAGGCATTTCTGTTCACAAATACTGATGCAAAGATAAAATGGTGCAGAGTGTCTGCAAAACTCAACTATTTACTAAGCTGCCATCTTGAATACCCAACAAAACACAGTTTTTAAAAAAGGTGGTGAGGGAGCCTTTTAACCCACACTTGGGGGTAAAAGGCCCACACACTTAGGGTAAAAGGCCCTCGGGGGGCTAAAGTGATATAGTGTAAATATAGGGACAATAGTTAGAGGGTAAAATTTGTCAGCTAATGCAGATAGTTTTGAGACAGGAAGATACTTTTTTGAGTAACAAATGCTTACTCAGAAGAACTACTTCAGAAAAGGGTGCACGATTTCCTGTTCATTTCAATTGGCTTTTTTTTTTTTTACATCTCAAGTATTCTATAAATACATAAGTTGTTTGTCTCAAAATAAATGTGGTTTATTTAGTCATTTTCATTAGCTACATAATTTTGCAACATTTAAAAAAAAGATTTGATAAAATTGCCTCAAAATCAAACTTTAGACACCACACACAAAGATCTCATTGATCAGGAATATTTTTAAGTGTATACTGACAAACAGGTCTTTAGGAAAGTGCTGTTGTACCCTACTCTAGGGCTGCACGTTTTGGACAAAAAGTCATATTGTGATTATTTTGAAAAATATTGTGATTTGAACTGCGATTATGATAGACAAAAAATAAATAAAAATAAATAAAGGTAATGTTTTTCACATGTTCAACTGCCAAAAGGCTTCTGGGGTTTTTACAGTTGAGTCCTCTTAAAAAAAACCAAACTGAGACCTTTTTTTTCAGTTCACCCACAAACAAATAAATTTATAAACAGTGAAATTGTACCCATCCACCGTGTACCTGTTTTTGTCCATTTTGTGATGGGGTCTTAGCCCACTAATCATCATCATTAGCTTTTGAAACCCAATCAACTGGAATCCTCCAATCAGGATTTGAACATCCGATACCGATCTCCAATTTTCTTTTCCTCTAATCGTCCGATGCTGATCATTTAACTTTTTATCAGCAGCTCTGTCAAAACTGGTTACATGTAAGCTTTCTGCTCAACGTCACTGTTAACTGAATTTTCCTGTTGGTAATACCATAGTTGCCTAGTTTCTACTGTCAAAAATACTGTTGGTTGAATAAATAAACACAAAAGATTCAAAAACTATTCTCTACCGTAAAATTAATTCAAACTGAAGTTGAACTGATAACCCATTGGTGTATTTAAACTTAAAGTGAAACTTTTGGTTAGTTTGTCACCATTTCATTTAATTATTTTTATTCATTATTTTATTTCATTTAACAATGCTTTATCTAATTATTTTATATAGATTTATTATATGCACTTTCCTTCATTTTCATTTTGTTGGATGTTGGTAATATGAGTTCCGCTTTCACTTGTTGCTGCTGGGAGTGTAATAAGGGCGACATTCTCTCTCGTGAGGTAAACAAATGACAAGAGAATGGAGGAAGAGTGCATGTTTCTGGATTATACAGGTGCTACTGACTGTGCTGTTTGCTCAGCAATCATTTAATAAAATTGTTTGAATTATACTCCATCTTGTATTCCGCGTTATTATTATGATACCTGTGCCTGGCGGAGACTGAGATGCTGCTGCCGCAGATGATAATAAAAACCGCTTCACGCAGGACGTGCCGGTGTAGTGTACTTAAAGCACTTAGCGCACATACGGAACCGAATGCTGAGCACTTCTTTTACACTAAGCATTAGATAGAGTTGTGGAGCACAGAACCACTCTGAAGACACTGTAATAATGCTCTAACGTAATATAGACTGGACAGAGCAGCGCAAAAAAACTTTGAAGCGAGTAGACGTTGCGATTTAATAATCGCATGAGGTCATAAAGGGATTTCGATTTTATTTCAATTAATTGTGCAGCCCTACCCTACTCTTGACATTTTCTCAACCAACTTCTTGAGGTTTCACCCTGGTATGCTTTTTAAACTGTATTGAAGGAGTTCCCATCTATTTTGGGCACTTATTGGCTGCTTTTCTTTATTATTTGGTCCAAGTGATCAATTTCAAAAACTTTTTTTTTTTAATACAATTTTAGTTTTGTTATGAAATAAATTAATATGTTGGCTAGAGCCCGACCGATATGGGATTTTTTTAGACTGATACTGATTTTAGAGAGGGAAAATTCACCGATTACCTACATGGTGACCGATATAGCTAATTTTTGAGCTGGAATGAAAACAGACCCTTTCAATGTGGATTGTGCACCGATTTTGCACTGATATGACTATGCAAAGGTATTCAGAAGGCTGCTTTCTTAAATATTTTTATCAAAGAACATTTGACATTATTATTATACATTGTCAACAAATTCTAGAAATGAACACTGATAAAATAAAGAATAAATAAAAATACAATAAATAGCTTAATAAACATCAGTACTGTCAATTGCTGACCATTTAAATAAAGAATAAATAAAATAAAAATCAGTACTGTATGTTTAGTATCAGTCAATTGCTGACCATTAAAATAAAGAATAAATAAAAATAAAATAAATAGCTAAATAAACATCAGTAGTACTGTTTAGTATCAGTCAAATGCTGACCATTTAATAAAGAATAAATAAAAATAAAATAAATAGCTAAATAAACATCAGGGGCCGGTTGCACCAGCTATCATCCTGGATACTTTCGTAACCTCCATTCCCTGATGGAGGGAACGAGACATTGTGTCGATGTAGTGACACTAGGGGTCGCCCTTGGGAGCCCCAAACACCTCTGATCTTTGAGAAAAGGCCAATGGGAATTGGCGAGTGGAATTTGCATGCCACTCCCCCGGACATACAGGTATAAAAGGAGCTGGCTCGCAACCACTCATTCATGTTTTGTGCTGAGGAGCCGAGACAAGGTCCCGGCCATTTCAGCGGGTAGTTCAGTGTTGTGGCAAGAGGGACAGAATGTCTCATTCCCTCCATCAGGGAACGGAGGTTACGAAAGTAACCAGGACATTCCCTATTTGTCACTCACCGACGTTGTGTCGATGTAGTGACACTAGGGGTCCCTATACAAAACGCCACAATAAGCTGAACTGTGTTACGTGGACTGGCGGTGCGAGACGAGCAGACTGCTGTGTGCCTCGTAACCAGCGCACCAGGCCGTCACGTAACCTCCTCATCGCTCCTACAAGTGTCGAACGGTCCCCTACACCTCGGGGACAAGTCGACTGCCCAGAAAATGGGGACAGGCTATCCCAGCCGTGGCCTCTTCTCCTCTTTTTTTCTCCCCAAAAAAGAGTGGAAATCGTTTACCGACTGGGGGCCATAAGTGACCGCATCGGGGGGGTGTCACTCCCAAGGGGAAGACGCCGCGGAGACCACTTCCTTGGTCACTGTGTCTGTAGAGCTCCTCCCCCCTTGGGTAGGACCTACCTCCGGACGGGGTATTTGAGTGGAAATACGTCACATGGTCTTACCGAGTTTTGTCAGAAGTATTTATGTCATGTGGAGTCCCGTGGTAGGTCCTACCCAAGGGGGGAGGAGCTCTACAGACATGGTGACAAGGGGCAGAGGAACCTCTGCCCAAGGAAGATGCAGTTTACCAATAGGGAAACCATTTTGTGGAAGATACATCACACAGGGTTACCTACGGTAAACCAGCGCATGTGGAGCACCTACCCCAGTACAGGGACTAGTTAGCACATGTACTGGGGCAGCAGCGAGTTTCTCCACAAACCCGCCTGCCACAGGGCTAAGGAGGAAGGTCATCCAGGGTCCACAACTTTGTGAACACGACTGGGGGTCAAAGTGCACATCTTCATCTTGGGGAGGGGAAAGGCACTATGCGCAAGCGGTACACCCGGCCAGCTGTCCCGGAACTTACCTGCTTGTATGGCTCAACCCGGAGATTGTAAAATCTCGCAAAGGTGTTGGGTGTTGCCCAGCCCGCTGCTCTGCAGATGTCTGCTAAAGAGGTGCCATTGGTCAGGGCCCAGGAGGCCGCCACACTCCTAGTAGAATGGGCTCGTAGCCTCAAGGGGGGTCAGCATGTCCTGGGTGTGATATGCCATCGCGATGGCGTTAATGACCCAGTGGGCGTTCCTCTGTTCGGAGACAACGCTCCCTTTCCGCTGTCCGCCAAAGCAGACAAAGAGCTGCTCGGAGCTTCTAAAGCTCTGCGTGTGATCCAAATAGATGCATAAAGCACGCATCAGACACAGCAACGCTAATGCTGGGTCTGCTTCCTCCTGGGGCAGCACTTGCAGGTTCACCACCTAATCCCTAAACGGGGTTGTGGGAAAATTGGGCACATAGCCTGGTCGGGGTCACACGAGAGTTGCCGGACCGAACTCTAGGCACGTTTCGCTGACAGAGAATGCCTGCAGGTCCCCTACCCTCTTGATAGAAGTGAGCGCAGTGAAGAGAATACCTTTTGCTCAACTGATTCCAGGGGCTCGAATGGAGCTCCCCGTAGGCCCTGAAGGATATCACAGTCGTGATAATGATGGCCATGAGCACCGGATATGTGACCCAGGAAATGAGGAAACCGCTCCTTCAGGCATGCGGCGAATCAAAGAAAAGGCAAAGGATTCTCCTCCCAGCCCTCCCCCGGGGGATGGATTGGTCTGCTTATCATCTCTAGGCCTACAGCAGGTCTCCACGTGCCTGGGTTGCCCACCTCAGGGGCGCTTCGAAGCCTTCCTTGGGTTCTTGGGCCGCCTGTGGCAGAGCCAGTGTTGTTGCGGCAGGAGGACACCCTTTGGCGACGAGCAGACAGGGTGCGGGGTTTTGAACCACACTGATGAGGCAGGATGTGCTGAATAGCCTCCGTCTGCCGTTTCATCGCCGAGAACTGTTGGGCGAAGTCCTCAAAGGTGTCGGCGAACAGGCTGACCTGGGAGACAGGGGCGTCAAGGAACCACCAGGTGGACATCCCCTGCCCGAGAGCCCACGCCGTAACCTTGTTGCTCAGAGGGCGAGGTTGGTCGCCAAGCGCAGCTCCTGCATCAATCAATGAGCTCATGTTTGGCATGACAGGCTTCAATCCTTTTGACACATATGATGATGTTGGCATTGACACTCATTTACATTTACGAGAGAGAAAAAAAAACTTACTTTTAGGCGGCTCTTCAGCATGAAACCATTCTAACGGTATAGTTTTTAGGGTGCGTTGCCCGGTGTCATGTTTCAACACATTCAATATGTACTGTATATATATATATATATATATATGTAGGATATTAAAATGAATAAATGTCTATTTTTCCAGCCTGTTGTATTAGTATGTATCACCCCTCATTTATTTTAGAAACAGTTCCTATATATTATTATTTACACAAGGCAAATATGCTATTTATTAAATCTACTTTTATGACGTATCCTATTTTGATGTCTGGAAAACGTTTAAATATTACATTTTATAAATGCAACGAATGGAATTGTTTGATTGAAGGGGTACCAAACTGAATCCTGAACAAAATATTTTGGTGAATACATGTTTACACATTAGCTTCCACTCCGCTGACAAGCAATGAAAGTAGCTATGTGATTAGCTAGTTAGCTATAAGCTCATTGTCATGGAGAGTAAAAGATGGACTTTATTTACTTTGCAGCATTGTGTCTCACCAACTAGGTAACAGCGAAGCGTGAAATCGTCAACACTCACCACACACAATCCACCACCGCACCGTTGTCTGTTGAGCTGCAAAAAGATGCTCTGATGTTTACCTTTCAATCTGCTACATTACTGACTGCACTGACAAACTATAGCTGGCTAACATAGCAAACAGATGTGATAAACATGAGTGACATGTTTGTCAGGGACAGGGTTAACGTTATATTAGTTATATAAAATGATGGGGTAATTTTTTTATTAACTTTACAGTATGCATTTCACAAACTAGTTAGCAATTTAAGGAGAAGAGATCGCTCAAATCCACATGGTTTAACTCCGCCCTGTCTGCGGAGTCAGCTCTGTAAACGATGGAGTTGGAGCGCGCTCTGCTGGACAAACTATGCTATGACACCAATTCTAAAGCATTGTTTTCTGCATTATATTTTCTGAAAAAAAGTTTTCATATCGGTAAAATATACGCCGATACTGATATCGGTCGGGCACTAATGTTGGCACAATTATATTTTTGTCTACAAAGATAATTTCAAACAATTAAGCATATGCCTTTACATCAAAAGGTTTTTAAGATCATGAGAAACATTTCAGTAAAGTGTTTAAAAACTTTTGACCAGTAGTGTGTGTATATGTACAATATATATATAATTTTTTTTTCCGCAAGAAATATGCCCATGAGCTAGGCTGTGAATCTTATTGTTTGAACTTTGATCATTTATATTGTGTATTAGAGAACTTTATTCTGATGAGAAATTATCATTTGCATTTTGTAATAATAAACACAATTTTCTTTCATATTTGTCATTTAAATTTTATATTGAATCAAGGTTATATCAAATTGTGAACCTGATATCGAACATCGAACCGAATCGTGAGAGAACCATGTTGTCCCTCCCCTAGTATATAGTATGGTACTGACTGATTGCGTATTCATGCATCATGGTATTTAGCTACTGTACATGGCACAGCAAGGTTTTTCAAATAATACCATGCTATTACCATGCGGCATGTTCAGAAACATTGTTAGTTAAAAAAATGCTTTACATTTGCTTCACATATGTTTTTTGTTTTTTTTTACATTTGTATAGAGTTTACTCTACATTGTGACCCTTTTCCCTCCCAAAGGCACATATCAGCTATCTGGCAGGGCTTTCGTGTGTGGTGGCGAGGGGGAAGTGGGTCTGAGTATGCAGTTTATCTGACCCATGACCTCAGCATGCTACGCCTCATTGAGACCTTCTGTGAGAGCGCACCCCAGCTCACCCTCATGACGTACATCATGCTGCACTGCAACCACGCAAGGATTGTCCAATGTGGGTAACCACTTCAGTTCAAAACAACAACAACCAATCAGTTTAGGTGATGATGGTCCACATGAGATGCATTTGTTCTTAGCTAATACTGTAATTTACATTAAAATCCAAAAACGATACAGTAGAAGCCCAAACTTCCTCCAGTTTATGGTTGATTACCTCATGTCACTTTGTGGTTCCTCCATGGATAAAGTCAATATTGTCATCCAGTTTGATTTGAGAAAATGAGAAGCAGTGACATACAGAAAATGCAGAAACATGTGGGTTTATCTGACCTTCTTACATAGTGTAAAGCAGTGGTTCTTAACTGGTTTAGCTGCAAGACCCAGATTTTACATTGGACATGAAGTGGCGACCAAACACAGTATTAAAATTGCTTATTGTACAAAAAGAAAGAAAAAAATCCTTGATTATTTATAGTTGAAGTCAGAAATTTACATTGAAGTCATTAAAACTCATTTTTTAACCACTCCACAGATTTAATATTAGCAAACTATAGTTTTGGCAAGTCATCTAGGACATCTACTTTGTGCATGACATGAGTAAATTTTCCATCAATTGTTTACAGACAGATTGTTTCACTTTTAATTGACTATTTCACAATTCCAGTGGGTCAGAAGTTTACATACACTAAGTTAACTGTGCCTTTAAGCATCTTGGAAAATTCCAGAACATGATGTCAAGCCTTTAGACAACTAGCCAATTAGCTTCTTATAGGAGGTGTACTGAATTGGAGGTGTACCTGTGGATATATTTTAAAGCCTACCTTCAAATACTGTGACTCTTTGCTTGACATCATGGGAAAATCAAAAGAAATCAGCCAAGTCCTCAGAAAAAAATTTATTGGACCTCCACAAGTCTGGGGAGCAATTTCCAAATGCCTGAAGGTACCATGTTCATCTGTACAAACAATAGTACGCAAGAATAAAAACCTTGGGACCACGCAGCCATCATACCGCTCAGGAAGGAGATGAATTCTGTCTCCTAGAGATGAACATAATTTGGTGCAAAAAGTGCAAATCAATCCCGGAACAACAGCAAAGGACCTTGTGAAGATGCTGGAGGAAACAGGTAGACAAGTATCTATATCCACAGTAAAACGAGTCCTATATTGACATTGCACAGCAAGGAAGAAGCAACTGCTCCAAAACCGCCATTAAAAAAGCCAGACTACAGTTTGCAAGTGCACATGGGTACAAAGATCTTACTTTTTGGAGAAATGTCCTCTGTGGAAGCTTGTGGAAGGCTACCCAAAATGTTTGACCCAAGTTAACCAATTTAAAGGCAATACTACCAAATACTAACAAAGTGTATGTAATCTTCTGACCCACTGAGAATGTGATGAAAGAAACAAAAGCTGAAATAAATAATTCTCTGTACTATTATTCTGACATTTCACATTCTTAAAATAAAGTAGTGATCCTAACTGACCTAAGACAGGGAATGTTTTCTACAATTAAATGTCAGGAATTGTGAAAAACTGAGTTTAAATGTATTTGGCTAAGGTGTATGTAAACATTTGACTTCAACTGCATATTTATTAAGATTACCATGTTCTGCATAGGCCCAACAATATGTAAAATTATATATGGTTATCACTATCGATTATTTTTGTAATCTGACAGTTATTTTGACGATAAATCAGGAGAAAAAGATTTCATAACTAACCTTGCTTGTGTTGGATGTGCAGTGACTTTTGGTTAAAATATGAAGTTTTGATTACTCTTTGTTTAAATAAAAATTACAACAAAATTATTTTTCATATTATATCTAAAGCCAAAAGACACCCAAAGCATATATCTCTATGATGTAAAAATATTTTCTGCATTGACTACTCCATCCGTGCAACAGAGTGCGGCACAGGTCAAGTTTTTGATTGCTGAGTGCAGGTGCAGGCGGAAGACGCTGATGTGTGTGCGGGAAGCGGGAGAAATTAATTGCTGTACTCCCACAAAATATATTTATCTAAACATAAAATAAAAATGTCTCAAATGTATTTTACGTTTTTAGATACTGAATATTATTTGTGCTATTCTTCTATTGCGGAAGAGCAACAAAAATAAATGATTAACAGGTGCTGGGTTGGTGGCTCATTCAAAAAGCCCTTTGTGCTATAGATGTTCATGCTTTATTAAAGAAAGGTACAAACAAAACTTGAAACCAACAACAGGTAAATCAGATATTTGGCATTGGGTTAACGAAACGTGTTTCTCTCTCTCTCTCTTTCTCTCTCTGTCTTTCAATTTTTTACGGGTGGGAATTGGAAAAAAAAACCTATGACACCGGAGCGGGACAGAATCTTATGTGAGCGGGACTGATAAATTTGAGTAGACCTCTACCTGCGGGCTTTTGCGGGTGGAAGCTGGACAAAATATTACATATTTTTTGCAGGAGTGGGACAGAACCTCACAGGAAGGGGTCTGAAAAATCCATCCCGTGCAGACCTCTATTTTGAAGGTACAAAAATCATATAAAGGAAACATTGAAGTAATCCATATGAATCCAGTGGTTTAATCCATCTCTTCTTAAGTGATATGATAGGTGTGGGTGAGAAACAGATCAATATTTTAGTTTTTAGTTTTTTTACTATCAGTCTCCACTTTGACTTTCACATTCTTCTTCTTTGTGTTTTTGGTGATTTTCAGTCTTTGTGCATATCGCCATCTACTGGGCAGGGAGGAGAATTTATAGTAAAAAAGGACTTAAATATTGATATTTTTCTCACCCACACCTATCATATCCCTTCTGAAGATATGGATTAAACCACTGAAGTCTTATGGATTACTTTTATGTTTCCTTTATGTGCTTTTTTTGGAGCTTCAAAGTTCTGTCCACCATTCACTTGCATTGTATGGACCTACAGATCCGAGATATTCTTCTAAAAATCTTCATTTGTGTTCTGCAGAAGAAAGAAAGTCATACACATCTAGGATGGTATGAGTGTGAGTAAATGATGAGAGAAATTTTATATTTGGGTGAGCTATCCCTTTAACAGCAGGCTCACATTAAGATTTTCTACTGACAGCATAACAGAACTGAGGCTCTTTTTCTTGTGATAATGACCATAAATTAAAAAATGGTTATCGGGAGTGGGGCATTGCGAACTATTAAAAAATTGTCATGAAATTGTATTTATATATACATTATACTGTATATATAAATCCAATTCGCCGTAATGCCCACTTAATTTCAAACTAACATGGCTTGTTCCACATCCTCCACACGGAGTCTACGCATCCCTATCCGTCCAACGCTCTGTCTGAGCTTTTCCTAGTGCATACGGTAGGTGTGCTTATTGTTGATCATGCAATTTGTAATTGAGGATTTTAAATTGATAAATTTGCGCCAAAATATCGTAGAGTTTGATTGGTCAAGCGGCGTTTAACGTCAGCGATTTATTGAAAGTCCTTTTAAAAGTTGATAAGCTTATGTATTTTGCTACTCGAGCTATGCACGACCCTATCAGAACAGACCTTACATTTTTTTGTCTCGACTCACCAGTTGAGAACAACTGTTGTAAATGAAAATGCAAGAGATTGAAATATGATGCTGCTGATATGTTTGTTACACAGGTGTTAGTGTTGTCGCCTCCACAACTTCAATAGCCTGGATGGTGGTAGATTATCATCGATCCCTTCGTTCATTTCTGCCTGATAAGGACAAACAAGGTTGGACGTCCGCCGTGGTCTACTTCCTTTGGAACCTCTTTTTGATTGGCCCACGTGTGGCATCAGTTGCTCTCTTTGCCTCTGTGTTGCCCTGCTACATTGCTGCTCACTTTCTGTCTCTGTGGCCCGTGTTTCTCTTATGGGCCTGGAGGCAGGGTACCGATTTCATGGACAGCACCATGGGGGAATGGCTCTACCGGGCCACCATAGGCCTCATCTGGTACTTCAGCTGGTTTAACGTGGCCGAAGGGCACACAAGGGGCAGAAGTGTCATCTACCACGCATTTATGATCACCGACAGTGGAATCCTATTGGTCGCTTGGTGGTTTTACAGAGATGCTGAGTTAACCCAGTCGTACGGCCTTATACTAATCATTACAATCCCTCTTGTGTATGTTTTGGGCCTACTGATAAAGGTTCTCTACTATTGCTGCTTTCACCCCAAGCTGTGGCGGCAGATGGAGTTGGGAAAAGCCGCTGATGATGTATCCGATGCAGCTGTGACATTTAAAGCTGTTCAGACTGATGGTGCTGCTTTTCAAGTCTTGAATAAGAGGATGGGCAAACACGCTGCTAACTTTTACACATCTGAGACCTCCTCTGCAGTTAAATCAAATGGATGTGAGGCAAGAAATGTATCAGTACTGTAAATACAAATGGAATAGCTTGTTTAACCGGTTCGTTACAGACATTTCGCCTTATACTTGTGAATGATTGTATCATATTTTCATTGTCTTTTGGGTAATGTTACAGTTAAACTGAAACCAGCTATTAAATAGTGTTTTATATTAAATGATTAGTGCACCCAAAAATGTACTTGCCCTAATGTTGTTCCAAACACATGTGACTTATTTCTTCCATGGAAAGCAAAAGGAGATGTTTTGAAGAATACTTCCTGTCTTTGGTATTATAAAATAGGAATACGTAATTATCTATAATATAAAAAATAACAACTCCGTGATGATGCCAAAACTGTTTATATCTTTGCACAGTTTTACTGAAATTAAGATCAAAAGTTAAGGAAATTTCACTTTATTAAATTATTATTTCACCCAAAAATGAGTGATTTAGAGTTATTTAATTACATCAGTATTATAACATTAATCTTGTGAAGTGACTTGAAAGTCCCGTAAGCTTTTTTGTAACTATAAAATAAAAGACACTGAAGAGATTTCAAATAGTTCAAACACACAAAGTTCACTTTCATGTTTAGTTTTTCACTACGTGACTCATTATTGTCAGTTCAAATGTATGACACCTATTTTTAAATGCTCACTTAATATTTTAACGTGTTATCTGAAGGATCTGAGTTTCTTTCTTTATTTCTTTCAGTTTCATTTATATTTATTCATTCCTATTTTTCTTTTTTTTTCTTTTTTTTTTTTATCCCCTTTTCTCCCCAATTTGGAATGCCCAATTCCCACTACTTAGTAGGTCCTTGTGGTGGTGCGGTTACTCACCTCAATCCGGGTGGCGGGGGACATGTCTCAGTTGCCTCCGCTTCTGAGACAGTCAATCCACACATCTAATCACGTGGCTCGTTGTGCATGACACTGCGGAGACTCACAGCATGTGGAGGCTCATGCAACTCTCCGATCCACACACAAATTACCACACGCCCCATTGAGAGCGAGAACCAATAATCGCGACCACAAGGAGGTTACCCCATGTGACTCTACCCTCCCTAGCAAGCAGGCCAATTTTGGTTGCTTAGGAGACCTGGCTGGAGTGACTCAGCACACCCTGGATTCGAACTCGCGACTCCAGGGGTGGTAGTCAGCGTCAGTACTCGCTGAGCTACTCAGGCCCCCTACTCATTTCTTTATTTTTGTTTTATAAATTCATTTTTACGTATTGCTTACTGCATTTTATGTTGTTTCTTGCTATGCTTTTATGCTGTTGCTATAATCTTATGTTGTGTGCTGTATTGTCTTCCTTAAGTTTGAGATAACGGTTTTCTCCATTTCAATAAACTGCAAATTTTTTAACTTCACATCTACTGCCTTCTGGTTTTTCCTTCTCCTGCATCTGCCTCTTGGCTGGTAGAAGAGTTAACATGACAAACAACAAAAAATCTGATATTTCCTGATGAAGAGAGAGATCTAGTTACAAATAACCTTGATCTAAATATTGGATCCCAATATTGAATATGTAAGCACCAGTTCCTTATACTTGATGTTTGTGGCTAGTTTCATGAGAACATAATGTCATATGATTGTATATGGCTTGTCTCATTAGTCTGGTGGAATAGAAATCAGCTAGAGGTCTCAAACATGTGTCGTCTTGTTATGCTGTATGGAATGCATGGCAGTGCATCATGATTTATGATTTCACTGTTCTGCAGTGTTTTGTAAGTGTATTAAACTCATTGCTCTCAGACTATTTGTACTTAATGTGGGAGCATTAAGTGTCCCTGTTTGTTTGTGTGTTTATTTGTTTATTTGTGGTCTCCGGGTTACCATTGCCATGCACAGTATTTCCAGTTGGTCAACTTGACAGCAGATGCTGTTCACAAATCTATAGAGATGCACAACTGAGAATGGCATTTCCCAGCCACAGTAGGCTGAAATCCTATCCGGTAGTCAGTAAAACATTTACATGGCTGGTAGCTACAACTTCATGTGTCCCTTTAGTCCTCAGTAAGATAACTAATACTTAGTAAAAAGAAGTCCCTTTTTATATGTATTAATATTTATATATCTATATAAAGGCTGTCGATTTAACATGTTATTTGGGTGCGATTATATGAGAAATTACGTGTTAAAAAAATTACGCAATTAATAACGCCACCGTAATAAGAAATGTCCTGCCAACAGAGCAATACAATACAATATATTCCGTCTGTGTACTATTCAGCCGTGACGTCAATTTGTGGGCGAACTCAGAAGTTGAAGTCATCATGGATTCCCTCGGGAATTTTATAATGGGGTTTTTGAATTTATGTGTAAAATAAGGTCTGTGGTAAACAATACTTTACAAAACATGGACGTTTTGTTCTACAACAAAAATTACACTCAGTCATAAATAAACGTGAATTTTGAAGCCACCGTGTGTTTTTTTTTTTTTTTTTTTTTTTTAAGTATATAATTCAATACGGCTTCAAAATTCACGTTTGAGGTATGAAAGTGTGTAATTTATGTTGCAGAGAAAAACGCTCACGTATCGTAAAGTAATGTTTACCACAGACCTTATTTTAATTATAAATTCAAAAACCCTATTATAAAAACCCATAGGAACATGGCGAATTCTCTTCCAGGTTTTTGGACTACAAGCTGAACAGCTCTTTTGATGAACTCAGTTGTAAAATGGATCGCTTTTGACTGAAGGCCAGTGATTGGCTTATGGTCAGTGATATGGAAATAAGCAATACAGTATATTGACTTCTAAAGGCAGTTTTTGTATTGTCTAATCAATGCTTTACTTGCCTGCCAGAATAATGTAATGCATTATCTAAATTATTATGTTTTTTATGTAGGCCTATTATATTTTAAATTATTTTGATTAATAATACTGTTTATGGAATTATCTTTATTTGGGTGTCTTAATATTATTAATATTGTTTTTATTATAGTTTGCCATAGTCATAATGCTGTTTTCCTTATTATGTAACCACCATGCATTGTGCAGAATAAGCCTTTAGTACAACTATAAGAGCAGGTAAACATTTTATTTTTTAGCCCATTGTTTTATTTTCCATTTTCTTTCATGCAATAGTGATATTCTCAAGGCCGATCGAGATGCTATCCCTTTAAGATTACCAGTGCAATTAAAGCTTTAGCTCTAGAAAAAAAAATAAAGAGCACAAACATGGCATTTCCTACTGAGTCTGATCACATGATCATTCACTGAAGTCACATGCACAACAGTCATTTATCATTTAACTCAAGATGATGTTTGGGAGGAGTTTACGTGTGGGTAGCAAAGTATGTTTTCTTTCTGTTTCAATAGTTATTGAAAATATATAGCCACAAGATAAACAGGTTAAGAAAAAGGATCCTGGGTTAAATAGTCTGAACTGAACTAACTAAACCATGGAGGAGGATTTCCCTTTCAACAATACTTTATTTGATTACTTGTTGACTTTGTTGGGATTGTTTCTTTATCTGCTGGATGTATGTCTGGACATTTGGACTGTTGTATCATTCTATCAGGAAGGGGACTATGGGTATTTGTCAGTGTTGATCTTTCTGCTGCTGGGCTCTTCGGTGTTGTTACAGGTGTTCAGCTGGCTCTGGTACTCTGATGCCTTGGATAAGCTTGAGACTGGTGTGGAAAAATTTGTAAACAGGCATAAATTAATCAAACCAGTCCATGTCCTACAACTTGGAGTCTACTTCAGGTCTGTAACAGAGATTTGTTTCATAATTTTCCCTGAATAATGTTGATAACACTACAGTAAAATTATGAATGTTTAAAAGTCAATATGAAATCAAAATTGATTCCATGTAATTACTTCTAATTGCATGTTTCTGCTCTTATTGTGAACGAGTCTTGCCCTTCATTTTTCACATTGGATATCCTGTTTCACTTGGAAATATGTCACATTATGGAAGTAAAATGTGTTTGCGAATATCGTTTCATGGCAGCTTTGACAAACTAACAAATGCGCATGTGAATCTAGAATGAAAACAATCTGAAATTTTGAATTCAAAGCATTTATATTTATAAAAGTAGATCAATATCTAAATTGTGGCATCATTGTTGGCTATTATAGCTTGGTTATTAGTTTTGACGAGTGTTCATCAATATGTAAAGTGTTACGGAATTACCTTATTGCCACAGGTATGCAGGGGTGGTGGAGATTTCGACATACAGCTTTCGTCGACAAACTGATCGTTTCTCAGAAGGTGTGGCTGTATTCCTGAACCATGATCTTCAGATGCTTCGACTAATAGAGACGTTTTCCGAAAGTGCCCCACAACTCACACTTATGATCTCTATAATCGCACACAGAGGAAAGCTGGAGCTCATTACAGGTCTGTCTCAAATCCAAAACATTTTTAACTTTAACATAAAAATAATCCATATGCCTTACAGGTATATTCCAAGTCTGAAAATTAAAGCTTTTGGTTTTCGTATGTATCAAGAACACACCAGGATTGGAAATGTGAAGCAAGAATATTTGAGAGCGATGACTTCAATTTCAGTCTGTTCCGCACTTAAGGCTATCGGATGGCTTCAGAAGGTTTGAAATATTGTGAACAAGTTCTATGGAATACTTTTATGTCCAGGAAGATTTTTTTGTCCTTTTTGGAGCTTTAAAGCCTTATTTAATATTCCCTTTTATTATATGGAAAAGAACCACTTGGATATTTTGCAAGATACTGTAACTCTGTAACACTTTGCCAGCAGCCATATCACCCTGTAGCTCAAGACTGGTTGCCCACTGAAGCTAAGCAGGGTTAAGCCTGGTTAGTACCTGGATGGGAGACCTTCTGGGAAAATTAAGGTTGCTGCTGGAAGAGGTATTAGGGAGTCCAGCAGGGGGTGTTCACCCTGTAGACTGTGTAGGTCCTAATGCACCAGTATAGTGATGGGGACACTATACTGTAAAAAAGGTACCATCCTTCAGATGTTAAACTGAGGTCCTGACTCAGAGTAGGGGTGTAACCCTGGTGTCCTGGCCAAATTCCCCCCATTGGCCCTTATCAATCATGGCTTCCTAATAATCCCCATCCATTAATTGGCTCTATTACTATACTCTCTTCTCCACCAATAGCTGGTGAGCGTACTGGTGCACTATGGCTGCCATTGCATCATCCAGGTGGATTCTGCACACTGGTGGTGGTTGAGGAGAGTCCCCTGTTCACTGTGTAAAGTGCTTTGAGTGTAGTGTCAGAAAGCACTATAGAAATGCAAAATTCATACATTCATTCACTTTACAATAAGCTTCTATTTGTTAACATTATTAAATGCATTAGGAACCATGAACTAACAATAAAATATTTTTACAGCCTTATGAAAAACAATTGTTCTTGTCTGTTCATGTTAGTTTATAATGCTTTAACTTTTGTTAACATGTAAAAATTGTAATGTAAAAAAATTGAAGACCTATTAGTATACTGAACGTTGATATTAACGTGTTTTAAGTGCTGTAAAACTATTTTTCATTGTTAGTTCAAGTTAACAAATAAAGTGTTACCGATAACTCTTAAGTGTTGCTTGGAGAAAAAATATGCGGAAGACAAAGAGCTTGATAAATGAGGATATTTTTGGGTACATTTTCATTTTTTGGTGAACTGTTCCTTCAGTTAAAAATAGTGAAATGTGTCAGGCTGTTTTTGTCAACACATTTCAATCTGAGATTTAAATTTCTGCTTGTAATGCAAATAATGCTCTGCGCATGGAGCCTGAAAGTAAATTCAGTCCCTTTGGTGAAACATTCTTGAAATTTACCTTTCATGGATTTAAAACAAAGAGTGTTTGTTCCTTGATAACGTAGTGTATACGTTATCAGGACCTTACTGATAAAAGATAACCTACCATATGTATTGAATATTTTCTGTTATCTACACTCACTGAGCACTTTATTAGGAACACTATGAACACTAATAAAGTTCCAGACGTGGTCTTCCGCTGTTGTAGCACATCCACCTCAAGGTTTGACGTGTTGTGCATTCTGAGATGCTGTTCTGCTCACATCAATTGTACAGAGGGATTATCTGAGTTACCATAGCCTTTCTGTCAGCTCGAACCAGTCTGGCCATTCTCCGTTGACCTCCCTCATCAACAATGCGTTTTTGTCCACAGAACTGCCACTCACTAGATGTTTTTTGTTTTGTTTTTGGCACCATTCTGAGTAAACTCTAGAGACTGTTGTGCATGAAAATTCCAGGAGATCAGCAATTACCAAAATACTCAAACCAGCCTGTCTGGCACCAACAATCATGCCATGGTCCAAATCACTGAGACCAAATTTTTCCCCATTCTGATGGTTGATGTGAACATTAACTGAAGCTCTTGACCTGTATCTGCATGATTTTATGCATTGCACAGTTAACAAACAATTGGCTGATTACACAATCATATGAATAAGTAGGTGTACAGGTGTTCCTAATAAAGTGCTCAGAGAGTGTATGTCTTATTGGCACAGATTGTATTACATAATAATATTTTCTATTTCAGGATTAAAAATCCTCGCATCAGCTGCTGCAATTGCCAGTAATATTGTCACGTACCACCGCTGCATGCGCGCATTTCTTCCTGAACGATGCCAGCTGGGATGGACCTCCTCTTTTGTCTATTTCCTGTGGAACTTGTTGCTGATCATTCCACGTGTAACTGCTCTAGCACTCTTCTTCTCTGTACTGCCCTGTTACATCATTGCCCACTTCCTGTCTGTGTGGATGCTGCTGGTTTTGGGGGCTTGGAGCCAGAAAACAGACTTCATGGAAAATCGGTATTGGGAATGGCTGTACAGAGCAACAGTTGGACTCATCTGGTACTTCAGCTGGTTTAATGTAGCCAAAGGAAGAACCAAGGTAAAGAGTATTGTCTATTATTTCATCATGGGGCTGGACACAATGGTGTTGATGGGCTTGTGGTGCTGGATGGCAGTAGAGCAAGCGGGCTGTTTGAAGACCTTTGATCCATATATAGTGATCCCTGTACTACTAAGTTTGTACATTTTTGGAATTGGACTGAGAATGGTATACTACAGATGGCTCCATCCAAACTGTCTTGAACCGGAAATAGCTGAGCCACATGAACTTGAGGATATGGGCCGAGAAGCAGCATGTTATGTGGTGGAAGAATCATCTCAAGATATTTTACCTGAACCTCCACCTCCAGCACAACCAATCACTGGAGTTCACAAGAGAAAGAGGACTATGGCTGTCAATTTCTACTCATAGTTCCTGTTTTAACTTTAGAAAGACTGTTTTTACTTTTTCTCTCACTAATCCTGTCATTATTTAACACAAGTTTTATTTATTAAAAAAATAATTTATAATTGTAGAGTATTATAGTTTTTGTTTTTGTTGCACAGGATATTATGGTTAATTTCTTTGCTTTGTTTTGCACAAAATATGAATCTTTTGCTACATTGCATCTAAGATGACCATTTGTACATGATATTGATAGACACAGGTTTTCTTTTAATGTTTAATCACTACATGCAACAGACATGCTTATACACTGTAAAAAAATCTTGTTTCAACTTAAAAAAAGATGAGTTTGCATTGCTTTAAAATTTTAAGCTGCCAGTTTAAAAGTTTTAAAACAGAACATGAAGTTGACTTTAATCAATAGAACATTAAGTTCAATGAGCTTAATCTCTTTTTAAGTAAACTTGACTTTCTTAGTTTAATCAACTTAATTCTAATTCAATTTAAACTTAATATAAAAGTTTAATAACTTATAATATCACTTAATATTATTGATACCCATATAAGTTATTAGGGCTATCCTATTGTCGGAGGTAAAATAAATTAACAATCGATGATCAGAGACCAAATTCTGATCCTCTAAAATATTCAGACTTAAGCTAGTCTAAGAGACATGCATGGGCCTTAATACTTTTCACACAAATCACAATGATGGTGACAATCATCAAACACATGAGAGCCATAACTAATTGAAGGGTTGATCCGTAAGTAATTGATTCTGTATGGCCCAATTTGTACAATTTTGTAAAACAACATTTTCAGACATTTTCATTAATATTTTTCAAACTCTTATGTGATGCATTGTGTAGTTCCATTAATACTAATTATACAGGCATGTTTTGGATTTATGTAGCAAAGCACAGAAATAGAGACAGCTAAAGAACAAAATACTTGAGTAACAGTTATTTAAAATAATATCAATATGCCCATTTAAACTCAAATTTACCATTAACATTTACTCTTGCAAATATTTGTGTGGATATACACAGTCTACATCGTCCTTAGAATATAAGAATACAAATCTAAATTGCATCCCCAATGATTAATCTGAACTAGTGATATAACAGATTGCAATATTTAACATGAGCATTGACTTCCATGCATAGCAATGAAAGATGAAATCTTGCACAAGCACTGGAAATTCCATGTAAATATAACAACATTAGCAAACAAACACATGAAGACCACACCCACTGCATGTGGTCTTGAGTCCCAGAACTGATGTAATATCAGTTATAATAAGTATTCCATGCCATGAAAATCCAGACGACAAAGTGAAAGCAAGACAAAGCAATGCAAATATCCTAATGAGTGAACCCCAAGAAACCTGTCAAGAACAAATCTGGTTATATTTCACCCCAAAATCAAAAGACAAAAATAAATTATATATATATATATATATATATAATGAAGCCTATTTTAGGACCATTAAGATTTTTTTGCATTGTGACATTTTCATTTTAATAAAACACATTCACCAATCAATTCCCGTTACCGTAATGTAATTTGGACGTTTTAATATTTTATAATTCCTATTATTTTCAAAAATGTACTGTAAGACAACAGTTTTTAAATCAAAGGCAGTACAACAAACTCTACCAAGATCTGTCAAGAAATTGTCCTGGCCCAACTTACTCCAAAATAAAAAGAAACAATTAAGAAATTATATTTTGCATACAGAAAATGAAAGTTATTTGTAGGCCTATTAAGATTTTTTTTACATTGTGTCATTGCTTTCATGACAATTACGTACATTTTACCCCCAATTCTCATTATTGCAATGTGAAAAATGATGGTCTTTATTGTATTCTCATTACTGCAACCTAAAAACGATATATTATTTAAACTGTAAAGTATTTACACATCATAGTAGTTCTCCCTTGGTATTGGCTTTGATTTTAATATAAAAATAAATAAAAAAAAATTTTTTTTTACTGTAATATATATATATAAAATTTCATGAGAATTACCAGTTTAAATACTTTACAATAAAAAAAAAGGATAAATTGCATTACAGCAATGAGAAGGGGGAGAATGTGCTTAGATTCATCCCATTATGAGCCAGAGAGAAACAAGCAAAGCAGTTGAGCCAGCCTCAAAGTGTTTATTGAAATTATGCAAAACCAAGAACATAAACAGTGTAGGTACTGGCATTTGCAGAAATCATCCAGTAACAGTTCGAATACGGCAGAAATTTCTCCTACTGTCCTAAAAGCTTCAACAAACATGTTCACTGGCTACAAGAGCTGATAGATGCCTTGATTGTCTATGCATTAGTAATAAATCCCAATGTCTCATGATGATACAATTATATGGCAACTAATTGTAGTTAGACAGTATACAGGGACCAGGTCATTTTTCCTGAAAAATGCATGAAACAACTGATAAAGTAGGACATAGAAAAAAGCACCAGAAGAGTAGAGCTGTTTTCATGAGTCAAGTGAAAGAATAACAGGATTTGATTGGCAGGAAATGAAAGAGTCTGTGATGTCATAATACAGTCATTTATGAAAAGACACAAGAGAGAACATTAGAAGTCAGCATACATCAAAAGCACCAAACTAGAAGAAAATTACACAAAACGGCACTGGGCTATGACTTAAAGTTAACACTTCACCAGAAAACAAACAAAAATACAAACATATGTTCGTCTTATTTCAGTAATTCCCTGTAAGGTAATACATTTACTGAATGGTGATTATATTTAAAAAGGCACAATATAAATATGTACAAGAAAAGAAATGCACACACAGTCACGCACACACAAATGAAGAGTACACATTCTTAATTGTCAAAGCTGCTTGCGTAAAATGCTTTTTCTTCAGGCTCAGTATTGTTCAGTCAAAATCTCACAGCGGCCAGGAATATTACCCATTCTGCTCGCAAAACTACCAAACAACACACAATAAAATGATTCGAATCACTGACCAGAAATGTATTGCACATTATCAAAACAGTTTTCTCCCAAATTTGTTAAAATTTAAGAAAATATCACAGGCTGGGGCCCCAAAGCGTCAATTTCACAGCTAATTTTGGACGTAGCCAAAGTGAGAGGCAAGAGGTCATTTTATAGAAAGCCTCAAAATTCAATAGTCATTTATCCTTTAAAGGAATAGTTCACCCAAAAATGAAAATTCTCTCATCATTTACTCACCCTCATGCCATCTCAGATGTGTATGACTTACTTTCATCTGCTGAACACAAAATAAGATTTTTAGAAGAATATTTCAGCTCTGTATGTTCATACAATTCAAGTGAATGGTGATCGGGCCTTTGAAGCTCCAAAAAGGAGATAAAGTCAGCATAAAAGTAATCCACATGGCTCCAGTTGTTTATTCCATGTCTTAAGAAGCAATCCAAACGTTTTTGGGTGTGAACAGACCAAAATATAACAGTTTTCACAAAAAATCGTGACATTAGCAGTGTCCTTAGTGATCATGGTTTCAAGCTCAATTTCACTTCCTATAGCACCATCTAGCACTAGGAAGTGTAATCGAGTTTGAAATCATGATCGTGCCTAGAGACGAGAAAGATGTACAGTGAAAAAGGTGTTATATTTTGGTCCGTTCTCACCCAAAACCAACTGAATTCTTTCAGAAGACATTGATTAAACCACTGGAGTCTGATGGATTACTTTTATGCTGCCTTTATGTGCTTTTTGGAGCTTCAAAGTTTTGATCACCATTCACTTGCATTATATGGACCTACAGAGCTGAAATATTCATCAAAAAATCTTTGTGTTCTTCAGAAGAAAGAAAGTCTGGGATGAAATGAGGGTGAGCAAATGAGAATTTTCCTTTTTGGGTGAACTATCCCTTTAATTCAAGGGGGAAAAGGGTAACTGAATGTGGTTAGTTCATGTGGCTCATAATTGCTTTACACATGAGCTGAGGCTTTTTACAAAAAAACAGCCACAAATCACATCTACAGAGACCTACATTTTTTTAAGGTTGTTCTCTGCTCTCCCCCCTTCGAAAGGACACTTTAAAGTTTATCTAAAAGGCCAAAAAGAAAAATTCTGTCATTTGCTCACCTTTAAGTCATTTCAAACCCATTACGACTTTTTTATTCTGTGAAAAAGTGCTTGATTTGAGCTCCAAAAAGGACAAAAAAAGCACCTTAAATCGTTGTTCATAGAATCTTTCTCTTCGCTGTAGCTCTCAAATCTCATTTGCATTTGTGTCCATTAAAAAAATGATGTGTAAAGACACATTGCACAAAGTCAAATCTCACTGGTTCTCACATGTCTTGTAACTGCTTGGGACAAAACATATTTGAATATGCAGGTGATTGAGATCAACAGAGAAAAGGAAGACTAACAGTGAATAATGACTACGACTTCAGTATGTTCCTACAGAAAAATATCATATGGTTTCAGAAGACTTTGAATATCCTCATACGGACTACTTTTATGGTGACCAGGAAGAAAGTCATATGGATTTGAAACAACATTAAGGCGAAGAAACAATTTCTGGATTAACTATTTCTTCAAGATACTAAAGGGAGATAATGAGCAAAAAATAAATATGGTTATATCACTGGACATTTTCAGTCAGAAATGTTTAACTTTGCCCAATAAAAAAAAAAAAAAAAAAGAAGCAGATTAAGTCTTCAAGAAAAAATGCATGCAGTTTAGGAAAAATCCATACATTAAAACACTGAAATGATGTGGGATCTGCTAAACCCTGTATGTACCATTTGAAAACAGACATCAAACAGGCCACATTTGCGATCCATTTTAAGAACTGAAATAAATGCATAATTCATTGGATGCATCCGAAGCATGTAACCTGCCATCTCATAATAACTGATCCTAACCTTTGGAATGAGTGCAAATCAAAATGAGTCCAACTTGCATTTCAGCCCTTGAATTAAACAATTAACAAATTAACCATGAACTTAAACTAGATAATAAAAGTCCACAATCACTGCCAGGTTTGTGTGCCAGTACGGACCTTTGGTCATAGGGTTATTCCTTTGGTGAATCCAGTTGTTTTGAAGATGCTAAAGCTACATTGTGAGATAGAAGCAGTTTTCTTGTCCTGTTGTGTTAATGAAGTGGAGTCCCAGTGCAAGGCTCAACCCAGGGGGGAGGATAGCTGCCATTAAGGGAATGGAGGGCTTGCGAGGTCAGAGACACGTGTCACAGATTACTTCAGTTCTGTCTCTGACCTCTAGTGTTCCCGAGTCCACCTCAGCTGCTGTGGATAAGGTTGATGAGAGTTATGGTGCAGCTGAAGTCTTCTCAGCAGGGGTTTTAACCAACTCCAAGTCTTTCCTCCTGTTTCATCTATAAGAAGTCCAGTTCCAGAGCTTGGTGAAGGGAAATCAGATCCCCGTGAGCAGAGATTCGCCAAAATGGCATGTTATGCTAAAGAATCAAGGTATATACTGATTAGATCATGAATAGGAAGCTACAAATGTATGTAGCTTTACAGAATTCATACCTGCAAACTCAGGTGAAAAAGGTGACATGGCGTGTAGGTGGTGTGGGTTAAAATTAATTCCATCCTTTCATCCTTGTTATTATTTTAATGTTGTTATTTGTAATATTAGTATCCGTAACAAGGAATTTTCATACCATCAGAGCAATTCAAGCTTGACATACCGCCAATGTTTTTGCAAATCCGCAATCAGTAGGGGGCAGTCGGCGCAGTCTATCACAGATGACGAACTCAAAGACTGCTAGACGGCACACGATGTACATTGACCAACAATTAAAAATAGCACCGAGGGAAACCTGTCCTGTGAGACGGGTTTTTAAACTGGGGTCCAGGGACCCCCAGGGGGCCACAAGTGGGTGCTAGAGGGTCCGCAAATTTGTTTAAAAAAAATAATAAAAAATTAAAGAGTAAAATATTTAACATTTACCAAACTGGACATTACAGTTTTAATTTCTGCTTTCTGAAGACTGGTCAGAAATCATGAGATTAATTGCGATTATTCTATAGACAACCCTAATTTTTTAACAATAAGTAATAAAAATATCTGCATATAGTTTTGTGAAAATCTAATCTAATTAGAGAATCTAATATTACTCTAATTGTGCAGAAAATACATGCTGTCAACTAAATACAAAGTAAAAAAATTCAGATAATATTATAATAATTTATTTTGGCTTTAGTACAATAATATTAAAAACACCAATTATTAAATTTTGCATTTTGCTAATTATTTAATTTAATACGATGCTGTCTTTATGAAATCATGCTTTATACAATCATAAATAGTATATATAGTAGTGCTGTGAGTCAATAAATTTTTTTTAATCACGATTAATCGCATATTTTATTCGCAATTAAGAGTTTGAAAGTGCTGACATTTTTACTCTCTCTATATATACTTATTTTTAATGCAAAATATGTAACAATAATGCTTTATTAACATTTTAACAAAGCCTTCCACGTCTTTCAAGTCAGGGCGTAAACGCCAGTGTCAAGCGCCACTTCGTTCTGCATTTTAGTGATAGTTAAGACTTGATGTGCTTCTGTGTTAATTAAATTGTGCCTTTCAAAGGCTGCAAAGTACTTAATTTCTTTTACAAGTCCCATCCGGGCTTGTTTTGTACAACAAATATCGTTAAGAGGTCCTTTCCACATCATTTGATCAGTGACACGGAATCGCTGTTGTGTGTGTTTGCGTTGTGTGCATCAGTGTAATGACTCCAGAGGACATTACAAAGGTTCCACCCTGGTTTATGCTGTATTAACAGTAAATACGTTAATCGCAATCAAGAAAATGTTACGTGTTAAACTTTAGTCGCATGTGTTAACATATAATATATAGGTGCCTTTATATTTCAGGAAGGGGTCCCTCATGAGGAGATCATCATATTTGGGGGTGCTTGGCAACAAAGTTTAAAAACCTCTGCTGTGAGAGACTGACAAACTTAATTACAAAATAGATTGCTATCCAGAGTAGGACAATTGCTGTTTTATGTTCAATAATATGGAAGTAAAACAAATAATATTTTGACTTTAAAAGCCACTTTTTGTATTGTCTAATTAATGCTTTACTCATTTCTCACAATAATGCAATGACTTGGAATTATCTGAATTATTATATTAGTTATTATATATTTAATTATCTTTATTTGGCTGCTTTCTCAGCAAATATTGATAAATGCAAATAATTTGATATCTTAATCGGCACATCATGTAATTGACTGACCATAATTTGTATTACTACTACCCCCTGCCAAAATAAAAACTCATCGGATCTGCACAAATCATGTAAATGCCACATTTTGGATTCAAAACGCTGAAGAGCAAGGAGTTTGCAGGTATGACAAATACTAATTAAAATGTGCTTTGATGTGGTAAAATATACTAAAACATGTAAATCAGCGAGTTAAAAGAATAGCGGTATCATCAGGAATCTTTTGCAACTGGAGAATAAGAGGTGGTTTTTAAATGAACACTTTGGTAGGAGAGTTAAATGCACAAACATTTGTATTGATACAGTACCTGCTTTGCAGCAAATTCTTCATCACGGCCATCTCCAATAACAACATAGGTCACTTTCTTCCCAAAGCGAGAGACGATACGCTCGAAGCAGCTCTCTTTTCCTATAAATATAGGGGTCAGTCAGCATTACTCAAATGAATGTCACCCATAATCCAGTTGAAGTCAGAAGTTTACATACACTTAGGTTGAAGTCATTAAAACTCTTCTTTTTTTTAATCAATCCACAGATTGCATATTAGCAAACTATAGTTTTGGCAAGTCGTTTAGGACATCTACTTTGTGCATGACACGAGTAATTTTTCCAACAATTGTTTACAGACAGATTGCTTCACTTTTTATTGACCTCACAATTCCAGTGAGTCAGAAGTTTACATACACTAAATTAATCATGGGACAATCATAAGAAATCAGTCAAGACCTCAGAAAAAAAAGTTGTTGGAAAAATTGTGGACCTCCACAAGTCAGGTTCATCCTTGGGAGCAATTTCAAAAAGGTACGACGTTCATCTGTACAAACAATAGTACGCAAGTATAAACACCATGGGACCACGCAGCCATCATACCGCACAGGAAGGAGATGCAATCTGTCTCCAAGTGATGAAAGTAGTTTGGTGCGAAAAGTGCAAATCAATCCCAGAACAACAGCAAAGGACCCTGTGAAGATGCTGGAGGAAACAGGTAGACAAGTATCTATATCCACAGTAAAACGAGTCCTATATCAACATAACCTGAAAGACTGCTCAGCAAGGAAGAAGCCACTGCTCCAAAACCACCACAAAAAGCCACACTACAGTTTGCAAGTGCTCATGGGGACAAAGATCTTTTGGGAGAAATGTCCTCTGGTCTGATGAAACAAAAATTGAACTGTTTGGACATAATGACCATTATTTTCTTTTGTAATTAACATTTTTTATTGATTCAAAGAAAAAACACAACAGAGAAAAACACAACATATACAGGTGCATCTCAATAAATTAGAATGTCGTGGAAAAGTTCATTTATTTCAGTAATTGAACTCAAATTGTGAAACTCGTGTATTAAATAAATTCAATGCACACAGACTGAAGTAGTTTAAGTCTTTGGTTCTTTTAATTGTGATGATTTTGGCTCACATTTAACAAAAACCCACCAATTCACTATCTCAAAAAATTAGAATATGGTGACATGCCAATCAGCTAATCAACTCAAAACACCTGCAAAGTTTTCCTGAGCCTTCAAAATGGTCTCTCAGTTTGGTTCACTAGGCTACACAATAATGGGGAAGACTGCTGATCTGACAGTTGTCCAGAAGACAATCATTGACACCCTTCACAAGGAGGGTAAGCCACAAACATTCATTGCCAAAGAAGCTGGCTGTTCACAGAGTGCTGTATCCAAGCATGTTAACAGAAAGTTGAGTGGAAGGAAAAAGTGTGGAAGAAAAAGATGCACAACCAACCAAGAGAACCGCAGCCTTATGATTGTCAAGCAAAATCGATTCAAGAATTTGGGTGAACTTCACAAGGAATGGACTGAGGCTGGGGTCAAGGCATCAAGAGCCACCACACACAGACATGTCAAGGAATTTGGCTACAATTGTCATATTCCTCTTGTTAAGCCACTCCTGAACCACAGACAACGTCAGAGGCTCTTACCTGGGCTAAGGAGAAGAAGAACTGGACTGTTGCCCAGTGTTCCAAAGTCCTCTTTTCAGATGAGAGCAAGTTTTGTATTTCATTTGGAAACCAAGGTCCTAGAGTCTGGAGGAAGGGTGGAGAAGCTCATAGCCCAAGTTGCTTGAAGTCCAGTGTTAAGTTTCCACAGTTTGTGATGATTTGGGGTGCAATGTCATCTGCTGGTGTTGGTCCATTGTGTTTTTTGAAAAGCAAAGTCACTGCACCCGTTTACCAAGAAATTTTGGAGCACTTCATGCTTCCTTCTGCTGACCAGCTTTTTAAAGATGCTGATTTCATTTTCCAGCAGGATTTGGCACCTGCCCACACTGCCAAAAGCACCAAAAGTTGGTTAAATGACCATGGTGTTGGTGTGCTTGACTGGCCAGCAAACTCACCAGACCTGAACCCCATAGAGAATCTATGGAGTATTGTCAAGAGGAAAATGAGAAACAAGAGACCAAAAAATGCAGATGAGCTGAAGGCCACTGTCAAAGAAACCTGGGCTTCCATACCACCTCAGCAGTGCCACAAACTGATCACCTCCATGCCACGCCGAATTGAGGCAGTAATTAAAGCAATAGGAGCCCCTACCAAGTATTGAGTACATATACAGTAAATGAACATACTTTCCAGAAGGCCAACAATTCACTAAAATTTTTTTTTTTATTGGTCTTATGATGTATTCTAATTTTTTGAGATAGTGAATTGGTGGGTTTTTGTTAAATGTGAGCCAAAATCATCACAATTAAAAGAACCAAAGACTTAAACTACTTCAGTCTGTGTGCACTGAATTTATTTAATACACGAGTTTCACAATTTGAGTTGAATTACTGAAATAAATGAACTTTTCCATGACATTCTAATTTATTGAGATGCACCTGTACACACCGAATCAACATTTAACTTTTAACCCTCATTAACATCCATCCCCAAACACCAACCCCACCCTACCCCAAAGAACACCCCTGTGGTCACATAAAATAATACACACACACAAACAATAAAATAAAAATAAATAAAAAAAATATAACAAACATGCATAATTAAACTACACGTCTCCCTCCTCATCCCTTCCCCTAGAGTCCTCCACAACTGCCAAATACCTACCTCACTTCCTGAAAAATAAGTCCTCCAGCCCCAGCCTTCTATCTATTATCTTCTCATAAGCCACCACCCTCCCCATCTCCGCACACCACTCTGGAAATGGTGGTGCTCCATCTGACTTCCATCCCCTTAAAATAATTTGTCTGCCAATCATCATGCCAGTCAGAACCCAATTTTTTATATATTTGTCCCCCACATTTATAACTTCCCCATCGCCCAAAATGCAAAGTCTGGGGTAAAGTAAAATTTGAGTGCCCAGAATGTCACACAAATAATTCTGAATCTTTAAACAAAAATCTTGGATCTTAACGCATCCCCAAAAAACATGGGTTGTGTTTCCAACTTCTGATTGGCATCGCCAGCAGGTGGGTGTGTCTTTAAGACCAAGCCTATATAATCTAGAGGGAGTCCAATAAAATCTTTGTAAAATCTTAAATTGCATAAGGCGAACCCTTGCATCTCTATATGCAGACTTGAAATTTTTTAGAATCTTAGTCCACACTCCATCCTCCAATACCAAATTCAAATCTTTCTCCCATAATCTCTTAATAGAAGTTAAAGCTCCATCCCCCATAATCTGAATTAACAGGGAGTAGTACACTGATGCCTCATGACCTTTTCCAAATGCCGCAATCACCTCTCCCAAAGCATCTGCCTCCTTAGGGGGGTGGTGTGCTACTCCCAAAAATAGTACAAAGCAGGTGGCACAATTGTAAATACCTATAAAACTGAGGTCTGGGGATCCCAAAGTGTTGAACCAAGTTTTCAAACGATCTCAACACTCCACTTTCATATAGGTTACTGAGTGTAGCAACCCCCCTCGCAATCCACTCTGGCCAGCAGAAAGGGGACTTGCCAATACATAATCTTGGGTTCTGCCATATGCTCGAGGCAACATTTAAATAAGTGTCCATAATGACCATTGTTATGTTTGGAGGAAAAAGGGTGAGGCTTGCAAGCCGAAGAACACCATCCCAAACGTGAAGCATGGGGGTGGCAGCATCATGTTGTGGGGGTGCTTTGCTGCAGGAGGGACTGGTGCACTTCACAAAATAGATGGCATCATGAGGAAGGACAATTATGTGGATATATTGAAGCAACTTTTCAAGACATCAGCCAGGAAGTTAAAGCCCATCGCAAATGGGTCTTCCAAATGGACAATGACCCCAAGCATACCTCCAAAGCTGTGGCAAAATGGCTCAAGGACAACAAAGTCAAGGTATTGGAGTGGACATCACAAAGATCTGACCTCAATCTTATAGAACATTTGTGGGCAGAACGGAAAAAGTGTGCGAGCAAGGAGGCCTACAAACCTGACTCAGTTACACCAGTTCTGTCTGGAGAAATGGGCCAAAATTCCAGCAACTTATTGTGAGAAGCTTGTGGAAGGCTACCCAAAAAGTTTGAACCAAGTTAAACAATTTAACGGCAATGCTACCAAATTCTAACAATGTGTATGTAAACTTCTAACCCACTGGGAATGTGATGAAAGAAACAAAAGCTGAAATAAATCATTTTCTCTACAATTATTCTGACATTTCACATTCTTAAAATGAAGTAGTGATCCTAACTGACCTAAGACAGGATTAAATTAAGACGATTAAATGTCAGGAATTGTGAAAAACTGAGTTTAAATGTATATGGCTAAGCTGTATGTAAACTTCTGACTTCAACTGTATGTGTAAATTCACCCTAGAGGTCAGAATGCATACATCTGATTCTCATTACTTAACTCTAATTTCTATTTTCATTACCAGCTGTGCATTTATTCCTCACAGCTTGCTCTAGGTTTACCTTTGTATCAAATAAAAAAATGGTGATTGTGCCCTTACTAAACACATCTAAAACATTGTTACTTGCATGCATTTTTACTTACAAGGTAAAAAAAATAAAAAAAATAAAAATCATAATAATAATAATTATATATATATATATATATATATATATATATATATATATATATATATATATATATATATATATATCTGTCATCCTCCAAGTTGTGTTAGACTGTTACCTATTTTAGTTGCACTGTAGATGTTCTCGATAGGAAAGACATCACCCAGGCCATAGAGAAGCACTTTAGCTAAAGCAGGAACCAGTTGAGTTGTGGTGACCAGGACATTCATACATCTGCCCCTTTGAACAAACACCCAATCAATTAGCCCATTGTTATTGTGCACGCTCCATTAATTCAGAAGGAACCACATTGTTAAACCCCTAGAGGCGGATCTGATCATTTACTCTAAACCATGCATGTTTTATGAGTCAGATGCAGGTTGAGTGATTCTCACCTGGACTGAATAAGCAGGAGAGATTTGAGGGCCGTGCTAAGCCAGGCATCAGTGAAAGTCTCGATCTCTGAGCAGAGTCGGAGCAGCAGGTCTCTCTTCATTGGACTCAACAGACCTGCAAGATCATCACAGGAGTTTTGCAATTGATACCTTTTAAAATCACATATCTAAACATATTATGTGTTATTCTCAGTACAATGTAGTAATTTGAATATACTGCTGGATCTAATGAATATCGGTATCAAATTGTAGCAATGACATAACATTAAAACAACAGCTAACAAAACCCTCTGAATATAATACCAAATCAAAAATAAAGTCCGTCTGTAAGCTTTGATGTTATAGGGATGTGCCAGAGAGGTCGAATAATCATCTAACAACTGACTAGTCGATTAGTGGGTTCGACTACTATCATCAATATTTTTAGTGCTGGTGGTTTTAATGGGAGATGCAATCCTCAAATTAAACGAGAGACGCAACTTAGATAGCGCTTTTGCGTGATGATAACTAGCACAGTAAAACCCTCTGCAAGAAGTTTTGTCTCTTTATCCTTCCTATACTGTACGAAATAAATTTTTTCGATGTAAAAAAATTCGAGTGGTACAAGACTTGGCGACTTTTCCTCCACTTGCCATTTGAACACACATAAATGGACTTCATTTGATAAGTCTAAGTGGTCGTAAAAAAAAAGCGACACCTTTACTGTTCAAGGTCAAAATTGACCGACCATAGGAAATGAATAGGAATGTTTTTTTTCTGATTTGTCAAATATAATCTTTAAATCAGCCACAATACAGAACAAACACACATAGAAATGAAGGAGAGACAATACAACATGCTGAGACCAAAACACACAAATACACAGTCACACATGCGCGCACACACACACTGGTGACACTAAAACACACAGCAAATGTTTTTGTTTTTTTGTCAAATAAAATCTATACAAATCAGCCACAATGCAGAATGCACACACATAAATGAGGGGGTGAGACCATGACACAGCCAGAAGGCAGAACACACACACACACACACACACAAGATTTTCAAGTAAATGTTATTTTTCTATTTTCACCAGATGGAATCTGCCCCCAATACATGAGAAATTCAAATTTTCTTCATGTTTCAACTTCCTGTAGTTAATAAATTTGCTTATTTGCATATGTAAATTAATGTTTAAATTGGGAAATCTATATGTAAATAAGATCTAAAAAACATAAAATCCCAAAAGAAGTTGCTTTAACTAAAAGGAAGAAGAAATGTTATAATTTCTCAAAAAAAAAAAAAAATAATAATAATTACACCTGTATTGTTTCCGGTCAAAAATTACAGCAAACAGTAAAGTGGCCCTACTTGAACAGAATACAAGGGTTAATTGTGAGGTGCCGTGAAGAGATTAAAGTCTTTTGCTGATTCTGTCTGAAACTGCTTAAATAATTGTTGCAGCAAAAAAAAAAAAAGAAAAAAAGAAAAAAAAGAAAGTAAATTGCTTGATGTCGTGAACTAGATGTGTACCCGCAATATTAACTTACAGATCTGCACTTTTTAATGTGCAACGAGGATTGCCCTGAAGCACTCCGGGTACACTGAAGCGGTCTTTCTGCGTTCAGGTTGTGCATAAGCGGTTTTGTGTGGCTCTGTATTGGAGCCTTTCTTATTTATTTATTTTTGTTCAATAAGATATTAGAGTTATTCAGCCTATTTATTTGTTGAATATCCGTTAGTCACCATGTTGAAGTGCTGCACTTAGCATCCATATATCCTGTCTGATCGGGGTCACATGACCACAAAGGAGCCTAATTATACATTATTATCCTTAACACCGACTAGTCGTCAGTTGTTTATGAAAATTGTTCATTTTGTACAACCCTAAGCTATATACACTGCCTGGCCAAAGAAAGTTGCAAACTCTAATATTTCGTTGGACTGCCTTTAGCTTTGATTACAGCGCACAATCATCATGGCATTGTTTCTACAAAGTTATGCAATGTCACATTTATTTCTGTCCAGAGTTGCATTCATTTTTGGCCGAGATCTTGTATTGATGACGGGAGAGTCAAACCACTCCATAAAGTCTTCTCCAGCACATCCCAAAGACTTTCAACGGGGTTAAGCTCAGGACTCTGTGGTGGCCAATTCATGTATGAAAATGATTCCTCATGCTTCCTGAACCACTCTTCACAATTTATGCCCAATGAAGTTTAGCATTGTCATCCTGGAATATGCCCGTGCCATCAGGGAAGAAAAAAAAATCCATTGATGGGATAACCTGGTCATTCAATACATTCAGGTAGTCTGCTGACTTCATTTTATGGCCGCTTAACATTACTGAGTCTAGACCTGACCAATTGAAGCAACCCCAGATCATAACACTGCCTCCAGAGGCTTGTACAGTGGGCACTGTGTGTGCATCGCTTCATGTGCTTCCCTTCTTACCATGACGCACCCATCACTTTGGAATAGGGTAAATCTGGACTCATCAGACCACATGACCTTTTTCCATTGCTCCACAGTCCAATCTTTATGCTCCCTAGCAAATTTAAGTTGTTTTTTCCAATTAGCCTCACTAACAAGTGACTTTCTTGTGGCCACACAGCTGTTTAGTCCCAATCCTGTAAGTTCTCGTCGCATTGTGCATGTGGAAATGCTCTTACTTTCACTATTAAACATAGCCGTAAGTTAAATAACTGTTGATTTTTTATGATGTGACTTCAAGCATTTTTGTGATCTCCGATCACAACCATTCAAGATTTTTTCCGACCACATTTCTTCCACGAAGCTGATGGTTCACCACTATCTTTCCAGGTTTTAATAATGTATTAGACAGTTCTTAACCCAATTCCAGTGATTTCAGCAATCAGTTATTTTCTTTGCTTGATGCAGGCCAATAATTTGCCCCGTCTGAAACACAGTAACATCTTTTCCACTACCACGGTATACGTCTTCCGACATGGTTGTTTAAGAAATGAGAAGCTACACACTGCATCAGTTAGGGTTAAAAGAAGTATTACCAGCTGAAACATATTAATCACTGCAATAATGATCCAATCATAGGCTCTTAAGTATCTGCTTATTTAAATCCAAACGGTGAAATTTATTTTGGCTAGGCAGTGTACTTCTGTACTCCCAAGACATGAGAAAATGAACTTTTAGCAGATTTATGCATTAAATGCTTTTATATACATACATACAGTATACACACATCTCTTCCAACAAAACAAACCAGAAATACTGATGGCTCATCTAGCACTCACAGATCTATAAAAATAATTTAAAAGAGAACACACAGTTAATGCTGATTTCTTATCAACACAGACACCAGTGAGAAAGTTTCTATTGGAGCATATGCATCAATGCTTCTGCATTTTTACATAATTGTATGTTGGTATCTGAACAAGTATGACATGCTGGGACTGCAATACATTTATTCCACATATATATGTTCCATTTTGGGTTCAATCAGCAAGCACGCATGTATGAAGCTGTCATGAACTTTATTCCAAGTATGCTTGAGTAGATATTACCTAAATATGAGGGATAATAAAAGGGATTTGTATGAAGATAATTTAGTGCCAAAAAGATTTGTAAATCAAATTGCAAGCATACTGTACATGTTTTTTGCATGCACACAAAACATTTTGGAGAGGTGTAAACAAGTTGCAAGCGTGAGAAAAAAGATCTGCAATGTTTTAATGCTTTGCGGAAGTGTAAATCATGAGTTGTGAATCTGTAACTTCATATTAACACAAAATAAATTTGATCTGTATTCTTCTGACTTTCTTTTTTCATGCTTACACTTTTGACAATGTTCTTTCGCCTGAAAATGGCCAAAAACATTGCAAACCTGCAATCAGAAATATGCAAGCGAAGAAAGGTTGTCATGAAATGCAAAAATTACTGGCCACATAACAGTCTGTATGTGTAAAAATAAACAACTGCAAATCTTTTAGGCACAAATTGACATTCATAGACCTGCAGCCCCACCCTGTGGATACATGAGGCACAAGACTCACCTCCCACATTCCCTTTGAATCCATTGTAGATTTCTTTGAGACGGCGATACCTGAATGCCAGCTTACGCATCCACTCCACGCCACCCTGTACAGCTGCTGTGGACCCTGGCCCTCCGCCTGCACTGGGCCCACTGAAGCCATCGCTAGAGAAGTTGTAGGTACTAAGCCAGGACGATCAGTGTTAGATGATAGTATAGTATGAACAGGTTTGTTTATTAAATCTAACACTAAGTAAAAACAGTTACAATATGTGCTTTCACACATTTAAATTTAAGGCATTATCGGTTTGAGGACATACAAAGTTAAGTCATTTTGATATCAAGTCTGTTGTCAAAAAGTTTGAGATAATCACTAACTTCTGAAAAGTTGAAACAGTCACTCCAAGCGATTCATGTCACTAGATTGCATACACTGTGCATTCACATTCATTTTTTTGAATAATGCATGAATAATCAGAACATTTTCCAGATGATTATCAATATTTATCAGGATTTTTTCAGATATAAATAGGGCTGCTCGTTGCACAATAGTGTTTGTCTCTTCAAAAAATCCTCTCAACACAACTTTGGTTAAGTGTGAGTGGCAGGGTAAACTAAAGTTGGTCGCACACTGGACATATCTGGCGGATGACATGGTGTGTTCTAAAAATCAAAACAATTATTTTCTATGAAGGTAAGCGCACACACACACACCACTAGTTTTTACACACCACTATTTACTATAGTGATCACTGGATGATATTGTTTATATATGCATCTTTCATATAGCCTACAATATGTATTTTCAGTTACAAGTTTGAATGAAACCTATTCAAAGAAACATACAGAGAAATTGCATAATAATTTCTAATCATTCAGTTTACGAGGTTACACCAGTTTCATACACTAACCTGCAAACTCATCAACGTCACTTTGTTCATTCTTAAAGAAGTACAAAAACCTTTGTAACTTTTGAATGTATGGTGACAAGATCCACAACTTAGTTTGGACAGCCACCTGCACCGCCTTAGTGCATCCTGTGTTGTGAGACCTGCCTTGTCTGGTTCAGTAAGTGTTATATCCCCCTCTTGTGGTCTCCCATCACTTTTAATGTAGTCAGACTACATTAAACAGAAGGCCAACTGAGTAAACTGGAAAGCACGCAAATTAGGCTTCTAATTTAAATGTTCGGCTAATGTTAATATATCGATGCCTCAAAAATATATTGATAAAATAACGTGCCGAACAATAATTGATACATCGATATTTTATGACATGCCTAATAAAAATGTATTTGTTCACATTGCAGTATTGAGAATATCTTAATTACCATCTTTTTTCACATTGCTGAAAAATTAGGGGGTAAAATGTGCATAGCTCTCATGACAATAATGTCACAATGTAAAAAAATCTTAATGGCCCTAAAAAGAGTCTTTTTTTTAATGCAAATTATAATTTCTCATTTGTTTCTTTTGATGATGGAATAAAACAGGACCGGACAATTTCTTGACAGGTTTCGTGAAAATCACCTGTAAAGCATGGAAAGTCAATGCTTGAGTGAATAACGTCGTATCTTTAAAGAAAAAGTTGATTTGAATTTTTAATGGGAATTTAAATGTTTTGAAGTTGCCTCCACTTCTGAGACAGTCAATCCACACATCTTATCACGTGGCTCGTTGTGCATGACACCGCGTAGACTCCGCATGTGGAGGCTCATGCTACTCTCCGCGATCCACACACAACTTACCACGTGCCCCATTGAGAGCGAGAACCACTAATTGCGACCACGAGGAGGTTACCCTATGTGACTCTACCCTCCCTAGCAACCGGGCCAATTTGGTTGCTTAGGAGACCTGGCTGGAGTAACTCAGCACACCCTGGATTCGAACTCGTGACTCCAGGGGTGGTAGTCAGCATCAATACTCACTGAGCTACCCAGGCCCCCCTTAAGATACAGTACTTTTAAAATATCTCAGTTCAGACATGGATGTGACTTTGTTTCATTACCTCAAATCTTGCCCGTTGTCATCCGAGGCAACATCATCAACATGGACTTGATCGCATTCCTGTGTTCACATGAAGGGCAAATGACTCACACATGAACCAAACAGAGTCAGAGAATGAGTTTTGTTACACTTCATTTACCTCCAGATCATTGAAGAATAGATGAGTGTCTGCAAGCTCAAAGATCAACTCCTCCATCTGTAGACCCAGATTAAGAACCGTTGCTGGGTCCTGTGTTCAAATACAATCAGCCCACAAAACAGTGAGTGTGAAAAACAAAAACTACAAAGGATCTACTATAAAGCATAACTTATGTGCAAGATTACAGTCATAGCCATTTCTTTATTTGCAGATAAAAGTCTGCACTATTTGCAAGTCTGTAAAAGGAATTTGCCATACCTTGCCAAACTTCTGTGCAAATGAGCCAGTAAGAAGAGAGTGGAAAATAATGATGGTTTCATCCAGATCCCACAAGAAGACACGCTATGAAAAGAAAAATGTATTTCAGAAGTGTTCGGTCATGTTTGTTGTCAAATCCGTTATGTTCCTCTCTGGACTCATCTCTCTACTCTCAATTTTGTACATAAAACAAAAGCATGGAATAATCGTAAAGCTAACTATCAAACAACAAAAATGAGGCTTGAAGTTATGTCTGTAGTCAACACTATGCAAGAACATGAACACAAATGCTTCCATCTACACAAACTCGATTTCAGCAGTCGTTGCTTTCTGAAGTATGTCAGAACACAATTCATAATGCAACGCAAGCAGACGTTACATTCTCAGCGTTGCCGCAAACAATGCTACATATCTTTTTTAGGTCAACTACTATAATGGAGGAGCAACAGTTTTCTAAATGTAATAGCACACAATACTAAACTGTCAATATGTTTATAGCTAGCTGCCTGAATAACAGCATATATGGTTTGAAGGTCACTGAGTACTGAAGTTTCTCACCGTAATAGTATTGCAAGAACGCACCTTGTGCAAGTATGCAAGTGTATTTCAGGTCTAAGGCTATGCCAGCTGCTGCATTACCTCAAGGTCGTTGTCTGTAGATTGTGAGCTGTCTGATTTTTTGGCTTTGCCTTTAGTTTTTCCAGGAGGGTTTTTGCGGTTGGGCTCGTCCTGGTCTCGTGCTCCTGTGGGGAGGGCCATCCCAGCGGGCAGAGCCACACCTGTGGGGAGCGTCACACCTGGAGAAGCATCTGATAAAAAGAGCAAATGTATGAACTGTGAGTAGAAGAAGAATGAGGGGCATTCACAAAGACAACAACAGAAAATAATGCATTGCCTGCCCCTAGATTTTTCTTGTTCAATCTGATTGGCTGACTGCTATGCAGCTTAAGAGAGTCATGGCAAGCACCTAGCCAATATGTTACAGAGCAATGAGAACACACCTGTTGTGTTGGGCAGGTCTGCTGAGGCACTGCCTTCTGTTTTAATGGCTGGATATCCAGGTGCCACCACACCTGCTCCATCTCTATCACTACTGGGCAGCCCAGCAGGCAGATAACTAGGAGGAGGAACATAGTACTGGGAGAACTGGCTCTGGCCAAGAGAGTTGTAACTTGGAAACTCCTAAAGTGAGTGTAGAAAATAAAAGAGAGCATTAGAAATTACACCATGTTTATGAATTGTTAATGTTCCAAATCACACAACGTTTAGTTTCAAATTCTCATGTTAGTTTCACAGTTTCAAATGTCATGTTTGAGGTATGACTGTGAGCAATTTATGTGGTAGAACAAAATGTAAAAGTCTCTTTAAGTAATCTTTACCACAGACATTATTTTACTCGTAATAAATCAAAAAAACTTTTCTTAAAAAAAAAAAACGTTAGAAATTCCAGAGGGAATCCATAATGAATTAGCCTTCCTGGTTGGCCTACAAATTAATGTCAAAACAGAACAGCTCTATTCAGTCCAAATAAACTGCTAGATGCCAAGATGATGACCTATGAACTTATCATTAAGAGAAACAATAATGATTCAAGCAAAGGCTGTTGCCTCAAGTAGATATCAACCATTGGTTGACCGATTAATCTGTGCTGATAGTAGCTTTTTGGAACTATCGTTTATCAGCAAAATTCTAATTTTTCTAATCTTTTTTTATTTTTATTATTCCTCTGTGGCCAAAACACTTCATCTGGTGAATATATAGGCTACAAAAAGCTTAATATGGTGAATATTTACATATAGAGCATTCATGTAACAGAGCCAAGACTCTGTCTTCATCCATGTTTATAGAGAAATTTACGATTATTAATACGGGTGGGCATTCGAGTAATTTTGTAGTTGGGTACTCTAACACAAGAAAACGAGTACTCGATTTCCTGAAAGGTAGAATTTAAGTTTAACCTTTGAACCTGTTTTTTCTTATTTAAAAATGAGCACTACACATAGAAACATACATTCTAAGTCTTCTAAAGCAATACAATCACTTTAAATAATGACAGAAATTTCTGGGTGAACTCTTCCTTTAACAATGCCATGCATCCACAGGGCCAATCAACGTATTGAGTTGTAATGGCAAGATTTGGGTGAGAAAAGCAGTTTCATTGCTACCCATGGCAGGCAAAAGCACATAGAAAAATCTAATTGCAATATTCAAGTAGATTATTTATTAAAAACAAATAGCGGAAACAAAATTCCACACCTAGGCACTCTTGTGGGGTTTTAAGTTAAAAAGCCTTTATTGTGAGGGCTACATATTATAAAAGCACCAATGCTTATCGGCCCAAACAGGCCTTCATCAGGGTGTCACATGACCGATAAGCGTTGGTGCTTTTATAATATGTTGCCCTCACAATAAAGGCTTTTTAACTTAAAACCCCACAAGATGTGGATTTTTGTTTCCACTATTTTTTTTTTCAACTTCTTATCCCTGATCCGGAGCACCTGTGGAATTGTTTGAGTACCAGATGCGCTCGTGGACATTTCTTTCTTCTTCAATAGATTATTCATTAGTTGAACGAGTACTCGATTAATCGATTAATAATTAGAGATGTGCATGAGTAATGTGAAATGTTATAAAAAAGAAAACTGACACGCGATCGCTGATGATCTACTGTTAATTAATTACTGCTGATAGATTATTCATTAGCCCATATTAAATTGTTTACTTTATAGTATTTCTATCGTAATACATTGTATATGATTCTATGTAGGGCTGCAACTAATGATTATTTTGATAATTGACTAATCTAATGATTATTCGTCTATTCAGGCGATTATTGCAAGGATTAATCATTAGCTCTTAACCAACTATTTAGCTTGTGCCTCAAATTAAAAGGTTGTATTAAATGTGCTTACTAACAACAGAGGACAAAATCATCTTTTAAAAATACCTCTAAATGACATTCACTGAATTACAAGGGAAAGAAAATACTTATAAACAAATATTTTTATTGTTTAATTCGTTAAAACAATTAACTTATAAAAATCCTATTGTTATCAAGTGTTTTTGTCTTGTTTTCCATTTAGAATGATCTAAAAATCCTTAAAACAAGATACATTTACTTGAGAAGCAACATAAGATATTTAGACTTGCTTTAAGAGAATGTACACTGGTGGCCAGAAGTTTGGAATAATGTACAGATTTTGCTGTTTCGGAAGGAAGTTGGTACTTTAATTCACCAAAGTGGCATTCAGCTGATCACAAAGTATATTCAGGACATTACTGATGTAAAAAAACAGCACCATCACTATTTGAAAAAAGTCATTTTTGATCAAATCTAGACAGCCCCCATTTCCAGCAGCCATCACTCCAACACCTTATCCTTGAGTAATAATGTTAAATTGCTAATTTGGTACTAGAAAATCACTTTCCATTATATCAAACACAGCTGAAAGCTATTTGGTTCGTTAAATGAAGCTTAACATTGTGTTTGTTTTTGAGTTGCCACAGTATGCAATAGACTGGCATGTCTTAAGGTCAATATTAGGTCAAAAATGGCAAAAAAGAAACAGCTTTCTCTAGAAACTCATCAGTCAATCATTGTTTTGAGGAATGAAGGCTATACAATGCTTGAACTTGACAAAAAAACTGAAGATTTCATACAAAGGTGTACACTACAGTCTTCAAAGACAAAGAACAACTGGCTCTAACAAGGACAGAAAGAGATGTGGAAGGCCAGATGAACAACTAAATAAAGAGGATAAGTACATCAGAGTCTCTAGTTTGAGAAACAGACACCTCACATGTCCTCAGCTGACAGCTTCATTGAATTCTACCCGCTCAACACCAGTTTCATGTACAACAGTAAAGAGAAGACTCAGTGGTGCAGGCCTTATGGGAAGAATTGCAAAGAAAAAGCCACTTTTGAAACGGAAAAACAAAAAGAAAAGGTTAGAGTGGGCAAAGAAACACAGACTGTTATGGATCTTAACCCCATTGAGCTTTTGTGGGATCAGCTAGACTGTAAGATGCGTGAGAAGTGCCCGACAAGACAGCCACATCTATGGCAAGTGCTACAGGAAGTGTGGGGTGAAATGTCACCTGAGTATCTGGACAAACTGACAGCTAGAATAACAAGGATCTGCAAAGCTGTCATTGCTGCACGTGGAGGATTTTTTGATGAGAACTCTGAAGTAGTTTAAGAAGTTCTGAATTTTTTTTTTTTTTCAAATTGTAATAGTAATTTTTCACGTTATTAATGTCCTGACTATACATTGTGATCAGTTGAATGCCACTTCGGTAAATAAAAGTACCAATTTCTTTCCATAAGAGCAAAATCTGTACATTATTCCAAACTTTTGACTGCCAGTGTATCTTAAATAAGTGTATTTTGTATATAAGTGTATTTTTTCACTTGTTTATACTTCAGCCAGTGCAGTAAAGACAAAATATACTTATATTCAAGATACATTCTCTGAAAACAAGTCAAAATATCTTGTCTTCTCCAATAATTTTTTTCTTCTGCAGTATAGCTCCTAAAGTAAATGTACGTAAGGAGTTTTAGATATTTATATTGGAAAACAAACACCCCCCTCCCCTCCTCCCAAAAAAAAGTTGTTTTTTTTGCATTTCGCAGAAAACAAACTCTCTCTTAATAGAGCTCGAATCGCCGATTTTCTTCACGATAAGATACACACCGTGACATATTATGATTCACTATGCCATCACGTTATAATCTAGCTGCGGCAAGCGTGCGCGAGTGATGAGTGTCTCCATGCAGGAGTGTATTAGCCAGGAATTTGTGCTTATTTATACAACCTGCTTTCTTATTATTTGAACTTAAATAAAGGATGCATTAAAGATATAACGCCGGGGTGTTTCATTTTTAGACGCTCTGACCTGCAAGTTTTGCTCAAGCGGAATGCCAGGTACTGCTCTGCTATATTTCATAACGACACTGCTTCTGTATTTATTTATTTTGTATTTTTGTATTATAATTCCCTCATACTTTGCGATCTATATCACCTGCAGCTGTTTGGCAAGTTTGGAGTACGTCTGGACTGTGTTTATTTTCCTTTCCTCAATCAAGCGCGAGTTGAAGTGCTGCTCTCGCGCGGCTTCATTAGCGTTTCAAATTATCTCATGTTGCATTAAATGAGATCAAACGACTATTCAACAATGGAAATTTTTGTTGACAATTTTTATTGCCGACGTTGTCGATAACGTCAATTAATGGTTTCAGTCCTAATTGTGAGTGCATGTTTTTTGAGTGAGCTGGAAGGACAGACAATTCAAAATAAGAGTCCCTAGTATATTTCAGGCTTGTTTATAATTAAAAGTCCTGTGTTATGCACCAAAGCTTACATTTTTCTGATTATTATTGGGGTTTTGGTTGCAAAAACACACATCTGGGATTTTACTCATTTTGGACTCTTGCAGTCTTTATGTCTGTGCCCGTCACAGTAAGGAAAGAATAAGAAATGTTTTTAACATTCAATAAATCCATTTAAAAAACTATTACCGGATTAATCGGTTAACAGCCTTAGTTATCGGTACTGGTAAAATTCACTATTGGTCGACCTCTATCTCGCACTATGAATAAGCTGTGGAATAAACGTAGTCCACAGCTAGTGGATTGATGTTCTATGAAAAGCTCACCTGATGTGTGGCAGTAGCTGTAGTCACTGCAGTTGCTGAGGGGATGTTAGTGTACACACTGGACGTAGTGAAACAGGAACCTGAATATAGGCAAACAACCATTAAACAGGACATCAAACCCAAGAGATAAGTTGTAAAGAGCTTTGAGCTACAAATTTTTAGTGATCATGACAAATATTATTGCATTATGATTGATAATGAAAGTGGTGTTGGTGGATGTATTGAGTTTTTTTTCTCAATGGTCTATTATTAATAAAGCCCCATTCACACAGACAGCGTGTTTTATCACTGGAGGTCACCAGGTTGCTATACTGTTGGTTGCTAATTGCAGTTATTGGTGGGGTTGCCGGTAGAAAAAAGATGTTGCAATATTTTAGCAAGGAATCAGTTTTCATGCTGCAAAAAACTTTCAGTAGTGCTGCATAATGTATATCATGAAAAAGATCAAACTAACCTGGAACACAGACAATTTCAGACACTGTTTTCTGTGCATCAAATTATTATTGCATCCATGCATGTGAGATGATACAATTCATGAAGAACTTAGATATTGATCTAGATGTAGAATTAGATGAAATATTGATCCGTTTCTTACCCACAACTATCATATCACTTCTGAAGATAGGATTTAACCACTGGAGTCTTATGGATTATGTTTATGCTGACTTTGCGATTTTTGGAGTCTGGTCACCATTCACTTGCATTGTATGGGCCTACAGGGCTGAGATATTCTTCTAAAAATCTTGGTTTGAGTTCAGCAGAAGAAAGAAAGGCATACACATTTAGGCTGGTATGAGGGTGATTAAATTATGAGAGAATTTTATTTTTTGGGTGAACTACCCCTTTAAGCAGCCATAAAATACTACAACTGAAACTAAAATAAAAACTAAGGATAATGAAAAAATAAAATAAATAATAAAACTAAACACTGAAATCGAACTAAACTAAAACTAACAATCAGCATGAAATCGAACGACAATGAAACTAAATTGAAAAGGACAAATTGAAAATAAAATAGTTTTAAAAACTAAATAATAACACTAGAAGCAAGTCGCTGTCAGTGTGAACAGGGCTTAAGGTTGTGAGGGGAATAGCGTATGTGTAGCTGTTGGTGAGATAGAGAGAGAGAGAGAGAGAGAGAGAGAGAGAGAGAGAGAGAAAGAGAGAGAGAGAGCAGCAGCAGGCTTGCCTTGGCTGGGGTAGGAGTAGTGGATCTGGTTGGGTTGGGTGGAGGTATAAGCTGAGCTGAAGCTGAGAAACCCTGTATGGCCAACAGAAGGCGCCTCAAACTCTGCCGGCCACATGGTGCCTGAGGCCGTGCATGGATAGATGGAGCGTGAGAGGGCAAAGAGTGGAGGAGAGAAGGGATGCAGAGATGAACGAGGTGATTAGAGGGAGGTTACGAACAGGATGTAACTTTGAAATGTGGTTTTGTCTGACTGCCAGCGTACAGTGTAAATGCAGGGTGAGGGTTTAACTTGAATGAGTTCAGATGAAATAAAGCACAGACAGTAACTGGGTGAGGCACATACCAAATGGTGGCAGTCCGTACGTCTGACCGGACTGAGGAAAGCCGCTGTACACGGTCGACTGGCCCAGGGAGGGGAAAGCCACTTGACTGGCATATGCAGTGACAGCGGTGCTGAGGAATATTGGAAGAGAATTACTAGCTGAACACTTAACAGAATAACAATACTTAAGACGATAACGTTTACAGTAATGCACTTACAATGGAATTTGTGGGGCAAGGCACTGCAGAGAGTTTAAAAGCAAAAATGTGAAGCTTATATTTTTTGTAAAAGCAGTTATATTGAGCTGTAAAGTTGTCTAAATCGTCATTTTAGTACTGGGATTACAGTTCAAGGTGGATGAACTTCTGGTAATGCATTACCAACTGACCAAGTCATTCCTTTCTGGTATCCTTCTATGTATCATGAAAAGTTACCATGTGTATCGGCTTTACCAGAGATTATTAAGCAGAGATGGGCCACTTCTATTAAAATGAATGGGAGAAATTGGAACGCTCAACCAAGGAGCTCTGAGTGCCCAACGGTCAACGGATGTAGAAAGGAAGTCCCACCTTACAGGTAAAAGAGCCAATCACCTTTTAGATACAGATATCACCTGTCAATCAACTCAACAACACGCATGCGCATTAGCTATAAAAGCCAGGAAAATCTAATTTTTAGCGTAATATGAGGTAAAGAAGCACAATTTATGATGCCAGTGTTGTCAGACTTTATTGCTGATCTTGACCAACCGTTTTTGAGATTTTGGTCTTTCTCCATTCAAGTAGATAGGAGCTGTACTGTCATGATAGGAAATAGCGCTCCGAGAGTGTTCCAAAGATGGCCGACATCTTGGGTTTACAAAGTCATGACAGGAGTTGAAAAATTTTATATAACTTTGCACAAACATGGTTTGTAAGCAATTTTAACACATATGGTCTCATGTTAACATGCATGTTTACGGCTTGTGGCTTTACTTTTGCAACAATGTGTATTTTAAAGTTCATCTCGGTGCAGTGCCTTGACTTCCACTGTAAGTGCAGCCAAGTGACAAGTTGAAAAATATTTTCTGTGGTTAATCGACATTATGAAACTGATGCTGTCAATAGCACTTAACTTGTACTGAACTCCTAACATTCCATTAAATTACAAGCAGGACTTTGTTCAATTCAAGTTTTATGAGTCTTAATCACATGATCTCCAGTAATAAACGCATGAATAATACTTTGGAAAAAAACAAAACTAACATTATTTAAAACAATGTTTCATTCTTACTTGTTTCCTTGGTAGATCTGTGAGGTATATTCAGTGGCTGTGGTTGTAGTGAGGTCTTTGCAAGTCACTGCTGTTGAAAATTGAACAAGGAAGTTTCGTTTGGAAACCATTTCATACAATTCAACATTTTCATTTACTTCAGAATCATTTCATGATGGCTAGCCCTTGTCCTGAGATGGTAAATATGCCTTACCACTGTGAGCATATGTATTTTCTGTGACACAGGCCTCGGATCATTTTCCAGCCATAGATATATATAGATTAAGGCTGTTGATTTAATGTTAATTCAGTGCAATGTGACTAAAAATGTCTATTATTAGCCACTGGCTGGTAAATGCTCAGATTTCACTCACCAGTGATTGAGTAGTATAGTGGAGAAGTTATTAGCACAGAGGTCCTTTCACTGCGTGTTGAGAGTAAAAGTTTGGTTTAATTCGTTCTGTGCGTCCAAAAAGACGAGATCCAAGGATTCATATGTGTTTGAATAATGTCTCTTTTAATGCTCAGTTGTTGATTAAAAACAACCAAAAAAGAAACATTGAATTTTAATCACACAAGTCTTTTGCACGTCCTCTCTCATTATATGGGCTTACTGTCTGATGCTGCTAGTCTTAAAGAGACAGTACCGATTAAGCAGGTGTTCTACATATCAATGTTAATACTTGTAAATAGTACAAATTATGCAAGTAAACAATACAAATGTACCAAAAATATATATGCAGCATAATATATGCAATTTCAAGACATTAACTGATACTGAATTTGTGCATTTTTCAAAAGCTAAAATGTGACTAATTTGATGAAAAACTAATGATAAAATGTAATTTTTTTAATTCATATTTTTGAATTGTGCCAAGAAGGTTCTTTATGATTAAGAATTTTCTTTTATATGTAATCGATACATCAAAGCCCCTACCACACCCGAAAATGTATAGGTAGGTGCGTAAGAAAAAAATATATTATCAAGAAAAAATACCGCACACTACTATAGATTGCAAAACACGATCAGGAATTTATTTGCGATGTTTTGGTCACACGACCTCACACGTCGCAAATAAATTCCTGATTGTGTTTTGCAAAATATGGTAGTGTGCGGTATTTTTTTATCTTGATCTTTTATATGCAAGCAAAATGGACATTGTAACAGAAATGTACTCATGTACTCATTTGAATCAATATCAAAAAATCGATATTGCGATTAATTCAAATATTAATCGGCATCTCGTGTAATTAATTCAAATACAAATTTGGATAATTTGATAGCCCTATTCTCGATATTCATCTATTTGCTCTGAAATGTAAAAGGGTGCTTTTTTAATGAGAGGAACCATCAGTTCGACCAAACAGCCGTGGGTACAAAATAGATTCAAAATGTTAAAAGATAAAAGTACAATACAGCTGTAAATAATAAAATGATATTGCATTATTTTTATTTATATGCACCAATCTGAAAAATACATGGTTATAAACATCAATATTTACCAGGGATTTCCGTGTGGAAGTTTCGAACCAATTTATGAATGAGACAATCTTAAAGAACTAATTTGGGAAAAGAATCAGACTTCTCAACTCTATCTGCATTTTTGCTACTGAGGTTTCAATAGGAGACATTTATAACAAAATGCCGCAGTCTTAACCCTCATACTCATGAGTCGTGACACAAGAGTGGGTGTAAAAGTGGCTTACTGGCGTGGTCTTTGGGAAACTTAATGTCCAAATAAAAAACATTAAAATCCTTGCGCTGGTTATTTTTATATTGTCAACAAAATATCACCTATATACCTTCATTATAGCCCTACACACACACATCATTATTATAAGACCACATAATGAACTTTACCACCCTAAAATGAGCATTTTTGAGGCTCAAAATAAAAACCGGAATGATACTTACTTGTGTGTAAGTGAGCGACAGATGGTGAAAATGAATTGACCTCTGATTGAACTGCTGATTCGCCCCGGTCAGGAGAGACATTGTTGTCCTTAGCACTCATCGCCCTGCAAAATAACAACTTTTAGAACATCCTGTTTTCCCTCTTACAAGCACAATAAACCAACAAATAGTCAACACAACTTAAACAATATTGAAAGGGGACCCTCTAAGATGAGGTTTAAAAATTGTCTGCTAGTTTGTTGAGGATGAAGTGTCTTTTAATGAAGGAAATCATGCACTTTCAAGACAAGTCACCCTTTGTTCTTCCACGTCATTGTTTTAAAATATTGCTCTAGGGCACTTTAGTAATAGAGCAGGATTATCTTACTAAACATGTTGTTCCTTGAGCTCTGCTTTATACTTTTGTATTAGGGCCTTATCTATTAAGATGCAGAATAATCCTAAATGTGAACATAATAGTTCCCAACATGTTCCAATTTATAAAATGTCCATACATACTTTTTACTTTTAATAACAAATGAAAAGATCAAATCTATGGACTTTAGGATCAAATGTGATTGTGCACACATTATATAACTGACCCTTAAATTGTATTATATGCTGGCTATATATGAAAATTAAGCATGAAAATAAAGACTAAATGTACAACTACCTTGTAATGAATACTTACCTTGAATCACCCTCTTGACTAACTTCTGGATCATGCCGAGCTTTCTTTGTCTATTAAATCAAACCAATAGTTAAAAAAATATACTGCATTCAAAACCTAAAGATGGCAGTTTTAATAACTGAGTGTTTATTGAGAGTCAACCGGGAATAATTGTTTAATTGAATAATTAATTCACACACAACAGGATTACTACAAAAAAGCTAAAAGGTAAATGGTGACCACTCATTGCACCTAAAGAATACGCTTTTCCTTATACATTCATATGCATTTTAACCTAAAACCTTGATGCTACAACAAAAGTTTGTCTATTCTCTCTATCAACTACACAGGAATGTTTTTTCAGTTTTGACCAGTCAGTATATGCAGTGTACTCACGGGTAATTCAGACACCTCTTGTGATTCATCCATGTCTGCGAGAGAGCACTTCTTCACCGTACGCACAGGCAAACCTGCTCTCTCAGTCTCTGCAGTTGCTGCTGCTGTTTCTTTGGCCAAGGCCCTGTGTAAAACACGCAAGTGGACACAGTGAGACATCTTTATATATGTGTGCACGTGCGATCACTCTGCTTAGCATTATGGGAAACTCAGGGGAGAAAGTGGGTCTTGACGGTCCTAATCGCTGGCAGGTGAGCTCAGGCCTGGCAGGTGAGGCACGTGAGGCTCCCCTACAAAGGCACCAGATGTTTCCCCTGTACCCACCCACTTTACAGCACACATGTCTGGATTATATGGCAGTGTCTCCTTACATGTACACTAACCTACATTTAGTGAAAACTAAGGAAGCCTGTATTCTTTCCTGATTATATCAACGGCATTAGGTGTTTCTGCACAAGCTGTCATGTCCAAAAGGGTGGGCAGGGATAAGATCTAACCTAATTTTACTCACCTCATGTCTTCTTTTAACAACATATATATATATATCATTGGAATATATAAAAAAGGAAACAGAGAAAGCGGGTCAGAGGCTTGAGCTAATTTAGCAGAAACTCATTCATGTAAATGTGAGACTAGGTTTTGTAGATCACATGTGGACCTTAACGAAGCTTATGTAATGCCCAGCTCGATGTCCCACGAACGTGATTTGGAATGAAAAACATGAAAAAAAATTGTTTTTAACAGTCTACAGTAGATGATGTTAAAAAACAAGTGATACTAAAGATTAAACCTAACTAACCGTACATACATTTTTGTCAACCCACATAGAGGAAAGAAAGAAAAGGGTAGAAATAAAGAAAGAAAAACAGAAAGAAAGAAACAAAGAAAGAAAAGAAACAAAGAAAAAGAAACAGAGAAAGAAAAATAAATAAAAAAGCAAGAGAAAAGAAATGAAAGTGAACAAAGAGAAAAAAGAGAAAGAAAAGGAAGACAAAGTAAAAAGAAAGCAGAAAAAGAAAAGAAACAAAGAGAGATATAAATAAAAATAAAAGTAGAAAGAAAGAAAGAAAGACTACCCCGGGTCACAGACGTTAAAATCACATGATACAGGTTTAAAATTTAAAAAAATATTATTTTAGTGAAACTTTGAAAATAAAATGAGGAAAATCCACACACAGTTTTCCTCTTAATTTATAAAAAAGATCTTCGTCTCTGATCGAAATGTTGCTGTTATTGTTTTTTTGTTTTTTAAATAAAAAGGAAGAGTGAAACAGTGTGCGGATTTTCCTCGTTTTATTTTCAAACCTTTTGCTTTTATCTGGCACCTGTTGGAAAATTTTTGGATGTGCCTACTTTCTCTTTTTTCCGTGAAACCACTGCTTTCTCAACCAATTTTCAAATGGGTAAACCGCAAATGATCTGTGTTTGAACCGATATGAACTAGGGGTCACAATCAAACTTGGGACAGCTGGTGTGGGTTTAAGTTTTCTGAGTGCCTTCTGCATTCCAGTTCAAATTTTTATGCTAACTTCACTCCGTCTCATGGACTCGGATGTGCGTCATTGGCTATGCCCACTACTGGCGGACCCCTTGCAATGTGTTGATATGGAACGGACTAAACCATTGATCACTTCACCCGCTATGGAGCCCACTGTCACTCGTGGAATTATTTGTTGATTTTTGCACCAGAGAAGATAACATTTTCTAAGATTTATGCAATCCCAGATTCAGGTAAAATGTATTTGCAATTCCAGAGGTGTGTGTGTGTGTTTTTTTTTTTTTTTTAAAAAAGAAAAAAAAAAGTTTTATTACAATTATTTGTTAGAAAGAATTATTGTTTTTAACCTATTGCCTCAAAAGGCTGTTAGCTGTTTGACTTAACTGTAACAACAAATGATAAATGCTTTACCAGATTATTGCAGTGTAATAATTGTACTGCTATATAATCTACACAAAATTTACACAAAAGAAAATGGTAACATTTTACTGAACATATAGTCTATGACTGTGTAATAAACAGTCAGCTTAAATTAGCTACAAGTATTATGTGGTTAAATCTCAATATAACACTTCTAAACTATTTAACTGACCTAACTTCTCTGTCATGATACACTGTGGTTTGGGGGTGGGGTAGGTGAAGCGCAATTGGCTGTGATCTCACAATCGTTGCGACCGTGCATTCTGGGATATGGAGCTGCCTGAAACATTCATCTGTGAAGGCTCGCTCCCTCAGACAAATTCGACTTGTCAGTAGAAACTTCCTCACCCACTTAATGAAGTGGAATGGACTTCCAAAATGACGGTGGGGATTCCAGTGAGGGGAAGTGCTAAGGGAAGTTAGCGAGTAGATAATTAATGAAGTGGAACGCAGCAATAGTGCCTTGTGGTCAGAATAACTATGCCGTATTCACCTGAATCAACATCATCATCAAATTTCAATAACACTGAAGATCAGTGAAGCTTTATTTAGTAAGTATTAGTTTTTAAATCAACCATATATGACAATAATAAATGATCAATATGCAATAAAGTTAAAGAAATATTCCAGGTTCAATATGTCAAGCTTAATCGACAGCATTTGTGGCATAATGTTGATTACTACAAAAAATTATTTCGACTCGTCCCTCCTTTTCTCAAGGTTACAGTGAGGCACTTAAAATGGAAGTGATTTGGGCCAATTTTTGGAGGGTTTAAAAAGGACAAAATGTGAAGCTTACAATTTTATAAAAGCTGTTAAAACTTTTTGTACTTTTTACTTTGTATTATTTCAGCTGCAAAGTTGTTTAAATCGTCATTTTTATCCCTTTGGGGGTAGCTCTGTTGGTGTTTTTAAAGATTTTCTGTTTCAGTGGCATACCCAAAATTAAAGTCACATTTAAAAAAAAAAACAAAAAAAGAGGAGATTCAAGTGTTTGGATTCATTGTAAAGAAAAAAAAATTTTTTTTGTTAAATTCTGAGACTCAGCCTAAAAAAACTGCTGAGAAAAAAAAAAAAAAAGAAAAAAAAAACACAAAAAACATATTTTTCTGATTTGACATTATATATCTCAGGGTGTAAATAAGGTGGCTCCGAAAAACTGCATTTGTTTTTTCCTAATCAAGTCCACTGTAACAGTAACATTTTGTGTTGATACGACAAAGCAATCAAAAGTTATAGCATTACAAAAATTATTTATCCTAGTGTCCAAAAACCTCTCCATACAAATAAAACATAATAATTGTACACACAAACTAATTACACATGCAAACACAACACTGACTAAAGGTTTGCATTTCATGCAGACTAGGGCTGGTCATCGATAAAAATGTTCCGATTCTATTCAATTCCGATTCACAAGCTCTCGATTCGATATCGGTTCATATGGGTATATTTCAGTTATAATGTCCCTTTTGCTTACACTGTTAAAAAGTTTGGAATAATGTACAGATTTTGCTCTTATGGAAATTGGTACTTTTATTCACCAAAATGGCATTCAACTGATCACAATGTATAGTCAGGACATTAATAATGTGAAAAATTACTATTACAATTTGAAATAAATGTTCAGAACTTCTTAAACTACTTCAAAGATTTCTCGTCAAAAAATCCTCCTCATGCAGCAATGACAGCTTTGCAGATCCTTGGCATTCTAGCTGTCAGTTTGTCCAGATACTCAGGTGACATTTCACCCCACACTTCCTGTAGCACTTGCCACAGATGTGGCTGTCTTGTCGGGCACTTCTCACGGACCTTACAGTCTAGCTGATCCCACAAAAGCTCAATGGGGTTAAGATCCATAACACTCTTTTCCAATTATCTGTTGTCCAATGTCTGTGTTTCTTTGCCCACTCTAACCTTTTTTTTTTGATTTTCTGTTTCAAAAGTGGCTTTTTCTTTGCAATTCTTCCCATAAGGCCTGCACCCCGAGTCTTCTCTTTACTGTTGTACATGAAACTGGTGTTGAGCGGGTAGAATTCAATGAAGCTGTCAGCTGAGGACATGTGAGGTGTCTATTTCTCAAACTAGAGACTGACGTATTTATCCTCTTGTTTAGTTGTACATCTGGCCTTCCACATCTCTTTCTGTCCTTGTTAGAGCCAGTTGTTCTTTGTCTTTGAAGACTGTAGTGTACACCTTTATATGAAATCTTCAGTTTTTTGGCAATTTCAAGCCAAAAATTATAGCCTTCATTCCTCAAAACAATGATTGACTGACGAGTTTCTAGAGAAAGCTGTTTCTTTTTCGCCATTTTTAACCTAATATTGACCTTAAGACATGCAAGTCTATTGCATACTGTGACAACTCAGAAACAAACACAAACACAATGTTAAGCTTCATTTAACAAACCAAATAGCTTTCAACTGTGTTTGATATAATTGCAAGTGATTTTCAAGGACCAAATTAGCAATTTAGCATGATTACTCAAGGATAAGGTGTTGGAGTGATGGCTGCTGGAAATGGGGCCTGTCTAGATCAACAAAACGGACTTTTTTCAAATAGTGATGGTGCTGTTTTTTACATCAGTAATGTCCTGACTATACTTTGTGATCAGTTGAATGCCACTTTGGTGAATTAAAGTACCAACTTCCTTCCGAAACAGCAAAATCTGTACATTATTCCAAACTTTTGGCTGCTAGTGTACATATGAAATAAATTCTCTCCCAGCTAATTCTGTGAATTATGCAGGGGACCTTCTAACTAGGTACAATATGAAAATATAATTTTTCATAATTTGTCATTTCATTATTTTAAAAATGAACAAATCAATGTATTTAATCAATAAATATAATATTATATTGCATATACTTTGTTTAATTTCTATTGTTTAATTGCATAATTTATACTATTTACAGTTATTTACATTGATTTGTTGAACACATGCTAAAAACCGGTACTGTTTCTGTAAGGGAATCCTGTGCCTTTAAGCAGCTTGGAAAATTCCAAAAAATTATGTCAAGCCTTTAGGCAATTAGCTTCTGATAGGCTAATTGGAGTCAAATGGAGGTGTACCTGTGGATGTATTTTAAGGCCTACCTTCAAACTCAGTGCCTCTTTGCTTGACATCATGGGAAAATAAAAACAAATCAGCCAAGACCTCAGAAAAAAAACAAAAAAACAATTGTGGACTGCCACAAGTCTTGTTTATCCTTGGGAACAATTTCCAAACACCTGAAGGTGAATAGTACGCAAGTATAAACACCATGGGACCACGCAGCCATCATACCGCTCAGGAAGGAGATGCATTCTGTCTCCAAGAGATGAAAGTAGTTTGGTGCGGAAAGTGCACATCAATCCCAGAACAACAGCACAGGACCTTGTGAAGATGCCGGAGGAAACAGGCAGACAAGTATCTATATCCACAGTAAAACGAGTCCTATATTGACATTGTACAACAAGGAAGAAGCAACTGCTCCAAAACCGCCATTAAAAAAGCCAGACTACAGTTTTCAAGTGCACATGGGGACAAAGATCTTACTTTTTGTAGAAATGTCCTCTGGTCTGATGAAACACAAATTGAACTGTTTGGCCATAATGACAATCGTTATGTTTGGAAGAAAAAGGGTGAGGCTTGTAAGCTGAAGAACACCATCCCAACCGTGAAGCATGGGGGTGGCAGCATCATGTTGTGGAGGTGCTTTGCTGCAGGAGGGACTGGTGCACTTCACAAAATAGATGGTATCATGAGAAAGGAAAATTATGTGGATATATTGAAGAAACATCTCAAGACATCAGCCAGCAAGTTAAAGCTTGGTCGCAAATGGGTCTTCCAAATGGACCCTAAGCATACCTCCAAAGTTGTGGCAAAATGGCTTAAGGACAAAAAAGTCAAGGTATTGGAGTGGCCACTACAAAGCCCTGACATAAATCCAATTTGTGGGCAGAATTGAAAAAGCATGTGCGAGCAAGGAGGCCTACAAACCTGACTCAGTTACACCAGTTCTGTCTGGAGAAATGGGCCAGAATTCCAGCAACTTATTGCGAGAAGCTTGTGGAAGGCTACCCAAAATATTTGACCCAAGTTAAACAATTTAAAGGCAATGATACCAAATACTAACAAAGTGTATGTAAACTTCTGACCCACTGGGAATGTGATGAAAGAAACAAAAGCTGAAATAAATCATTCTCTCTACTATTATTCTGACATTTCACATTCTTAAACTAAAGTAGTGATCCTAACTGACCTAAGACAGGGAATGTTTTTTATGACTGAATGTCAGGAATAGTGAAAAACTGAGTTTAAATATGGGACTACTGTTTTGAAATATCTGTGCTCCCAGTTGTGAACTCACTGACGGCTGATTCGCTGAGAAAGTGACTCGAATTCAAACTGCTGACCTGAGCTCCTGAGTTCAAACGAGCTCTTGTCGGGTGATTCATTAGAAAGACCCAGTTCAAAGGAGTCATTTGTTCAAGAATCGGACATCATGGATCGAGCTGTGTTTGTTGTTGCGTGCAGCCAGTGAGCTCAAATCATCAACAGAAAGGGCAGGCACGTGCACACACAGATAATAAAGGGGGCTTGAGCCCCTATATAAAATCCTGTTTGCGCACAGCTTCCCTGTCAAACAAATAAATTTATTGAATACAACAAATCAATATATCAGGTCGGGAGATGAGACTTTGTCGAGTTCCGATGCCCGCCCGCCCTCCCTCCCTCCTTCCATGTCTCTGCGCAGCAGTGCAGCACACATCGGCACATCAGACAGGCAGGCATATTTTAGTCGCAGTCTGGAGCCCTGCATCTGATTACTTTGTGTGTGGACTTGTTTTACAGATAATCGCCTCCTCTAAGTAATGGTATATGATATTTTATGTTCCGTTTATTTTTCATGAAGTTATAAGTGAAAATGCGGCATATGAGCAACACCTGTTCACATGAAACAAGGATGTCAAAGACATATACTTAGCTATTACTCGCTATATTTTTGCCTGAGTAAAACAAATAGGCTGGTTGAATTCTACTCTTTGAGCTTTCCAACAACATATGACACATGGTTATTTGATGAGTTTGATGTTTTTATTGATTGCAATAACATGTACAGTGCAAAATTATTAATAAATTATCAAAACGGAACACTTCTGATTTGTCTACAAATTTCAAGCACTTGTTCAGTTTTGGTCATAATGTGTTCATGCATTGTAAAGTAGAGCTTCTAAGCTTTTAAATGATACCTATTTTGTGTTGGTCAGCATTGTAGTTTTTAATATTTTTTATTATTTTTCTCTCCGGAGAGCTGAGTCATCATGGCAACGAAGTTGAAAAATATAATATAACTTCACACAGAAAAGGTTAGTAAGTGATTTTATGACACTAAAATCAGGTTAACAGCAATGTGCAGAACCACCTGAACTATGACCATTAACTATTAAGCTATCTGAAATTAATTCAATAATTATCCACTCTCCAAAAAATATTTTAGCCTATTTTTATGAAAAGCCCATTTCAATTTCATAATTGAATTGTGTAATATTTAACTAAATTAATAAAATGTAAAATATATAGGCTTTTCAAATTGTATTTCTAAATTCAATTTGATGGAATTTTGTTCTGAAATTGAAATGTGTAAATCTTTAAATTATTTTTGAGTGCAATTCATATTATATCAGTTGCATTTACATTTGTTGAATACTCTGATGATTATAACAGAATGAATGCAATAAGACTGTAAGAAGTAATTGTGTATTCTTTTTTACAATTAAAAAATTTACTATCAAAGATAACATTTCATTTTAGACTAATGTGAAAGAAATTCAAATTACAACTGTAAGTATCCTTGAACATCACTTTCCTAAAGAACATACATTTTCCTACAGTGAGATATCTATGTCAGATATAGATATATAGGTCAGCATTCACTGTAGCACAGAATTAACCCATCAGATACAATACAATAACCTGTCTCCTTTCAGCCACAGCAGGAGGAGGATCATAAGGGCAGAAGCTGAAGTCATGCCAGTTTTATCAAGACATGTTCAACATGTCGGTGTGACCAATGAAAGACCCCCTCCCTCCCTCCCAATTCATTTTCAATTTCAATTGCTTTATTGGCATGACTGTATGTTACAGTGTTGCCAAAGCACAAGTTACAATCAAATCAAACAGAGCAGAAACAGATTTAAACTGTGGATATTTAGAACACAGTAATTAACAAACAAATAAAATAGTGCCCGATATTATCGGCCGATATTAGCCTTTCACCGATATATCGGTATCAGCGTATATTTTACCGATATGCGCCGATATGAAATTTTTTTTTTCAGAACATATAATGCAGAAAACAATGCTTTAGAATTGGTGTCATTACATAGTTTGTCAAGCAGAGCGCGCTCCGACTCCATTGTTTACAGAGCTGACTCTGAGCTGACAGTGGCTCTGCAGACAGGGCGGAGTTGAGCGGTGTCATCACGGTAAATTGTTAACTAGTTTGTTAAATATATACTGGAAACTTAATAAACAATTACCCCATCGTTTTCCCTTTCAATATAACTAATATAACGTTAACCTTGTCCCTGACAACCATGTCACTCATATCTGTTTGCTGTCAGCCAGCTATAGTTTGTCAGTGCAGTCAGTAATGTAGCAGATTGGAAGGTAAACATCAGAGCCTCTTTTTGCAGCTCAGCAGACATCGGTGCGGTGGTGGATTGTGTGTGATGAGTGTTGATTTCATGCTATGTTGTTACCTAGTTGGTGAGACACAATGCTGGAAAGTAAATAAACAACGTCCATCTTTTACTCTCCGTGACAATGAGCTTATAGCTAACTAGCTAATCACGTAGCTACTTTCATTGTTGTGAGTAAACATGTATTCACCCAACTGTTTTGTTCAGGATTCACAGTTTGGTACCCCCTTCAACCGAACAATTCCAGTCGTTGCATTTATAAAATGTAATATTTAGAAGTCTGGTTTTCCACCACTGAAAGTTTCCCCTGAACTTGTATTGCAGAATACGGTGTAATATCGCTGCTCATCTGTTTATCTTGTCTCTGCAGTATTAATATAGTCAGCATTTGACTGATACTAAACAGTACTGATGTTTATTTAACTATTTGTTTTATTTTTATTTATTCTTTATTTTAATGGTCAGCATTTGACTGAAATGAAACAGTAATACTGATGTTTATTTAGCTATTTATTGTATTTTTTATTTATTCTTTATTTAAATGATCAGCATTTGACCGACACAAAATAGTAATACTGATGTTTATTTAGTTATTTATTTTATTTTTATTTATCCTTTATTTTTAATGGTCAGCATTTGACTGATACTAAACATACAGTACTGATATTTATTTAGCTATTTATTTTATTTTTATTTATTCTTTATTTTCTCAGTGTTCATTTCTAGAATTTGTTGACAATGTATAATAATAATGTCAAATATTCTTTGATAAAAATATTTAAGAAAGCAGCCTTCTGAGTACCTTTGCATAGTCAAGTCATATCGGTGCAAAATCCACAAAGAAAAGGTCTGTTTTCATTCCAGCTCAAAAATTAACTATATCGGTCACCATATCGGTAATCGGTGAATTTTCCCTCTCTAAAATCGGTATCGGTCGGGCTCTAAAATAAACTAATGCATTGTATGTAAATATTTTAAATCACATGTAACTGATACACAGTAATATACAGTATATATAATGAAATAATATATTAACTAATGTATACATTTAAATGAAAAGGTTTGGTTTAGTGGCTCAGAGTTTTTTTTTCTCATTATGGCAGAGTGAGACATATTTAGCAGCTGCAGGGGCCATGTGTTCTTTCTCTCCTAATATGATTTGAATTTGTTCAATTTCAGGCAGTTCACATATTTCAGGTATAGAGTCACTGCATTTTGTGATGAATGTGTTTCTAATTAATTGATATTTTCCACAGTGGAAGAGAAAGTTCATCTCTGTTTCAACCTCTCCATTCTGGCAGTGAACACATGTCCTGTTTTCTCTGGGGAGCCAAGACTTTTTAAGTCTCTGTGACGAGGAGGAGGGCAGGGCCGGGTCTATGCACACCCAGCCCCCAGTTGGGCTAATCAGCCGACGAGAGGAATAAGTGCAGCAGAACGTGGCAGTTCGGGAGAGAGAGAGCCACATGCAGCTGCCATGTGTGTGTTTGTGTGGTGTGTCTTTTTGTTTAAATATTATTTTGACTGTTCAGCCGGTTCCCAACTCCTTTCTCATTTTAACAGTGTTACATTGGTGCCGAAGCACGGGAAGGAGGAAGGATGCCAACAAAGGAGCAGCCGCGGCCATCCGCCTGGGAACGGAGACGTCACTGCCGGCCGCCGAGGAGCTGCCTTTCCCCCCCAGAAAAAAACATTTAAAAAAAAAAAAAAAGAGAGAGAAAAGAGGGGGAGGAGCGTGACAATCTGCCCAGGGCTGGAGGACCTACTACCGTCCACCAGGGGAGGAGTGAGCTGTCGTCCGCCAGAGGTTGGGGAGTGGCTGAGGGCCAGGCGACAGTGTATCTGGGCACCAGCAAACCAGGTTATTACTCTCTCTCTCTCTCGCTCCACTTTGCCCTTTCCCTCTCCTCTCCTCTTTTTTCTTCAGTGTGTTAACAGCCAGACCAAAGCCACCTGACGCGCACATTTTTAGTCCAAGATAGTCGTAATTTAGTGTGTGTTCTAGGGTGATGTTGCCTAGTGTGAAAATATATTTGGTGTCTTGAAGTTTGGCTTTCTTTTGAAAAATCATATTTTTGTTTTTAATAGGATTGACTGCCAGTGCCCTTGGCAGTACTGCTGCAGCAGGTCTAGGTGCTGCTGTAGACCTTCAGCTGTGGGTGACAGCAGCACCACATCATCTGCATACAGGAGAAAATTCACTTCTGTGTTGTTTAGGGTGAGGCCAAGAGCTGCAGATTGTTCCAGTGTTGTTGCCAATTCATTGATATAAATGTTAAAAAGAGTGGGACTTAAAGGAGACCTATTATTGCCCTTTTTACAAGATGTAATATAAGTCTCAGGTGTCCCCAGAATGTGTCTGTGAAGTTTCAGCTCAAAATACCCCACGGATCATTTATTATACCATGTTGTAAATGCCTCTTTTTAGGTGGAATCAAAAACACGATGTTTTCGTGTGTGTCTCTTTAAATGCAAATGAGCTGCTGCTCCCCGCCCCCTATTATTATACAGACAGTAAGCGTAAAAATAACGACATAGCTCTGGTCTCCGTGAATATAATCAGAGACAATGGTAACTGACAGTAAGCGTTTTCGGGTTAAAAATTAAAAATAACCACATAGCTCTGTTCTCCGTGAATACAATCAGAGACAATGGTAACTTTAGCTGCATTAGCCGTGGAATCAGCTAACAAGCACATTCGGAAAAGCGATTTGCAAACATTAACAAAATATAAAGTGCGACACTAAAGCTGGAACACGAACAGTTGGTACTGACCCATGCTTGAGAATCAAATATTTGGAAAATCCTGCTTTATATTTGTGGCAGCGGGGGCGTGGTCGAGCACCCGTCCGGAGAGAAAGCGGTAAGGGCGCTTACACCGGAGCTAAATTATGTCTAACACCTGTCTCTAAATCCAGTGAGCTGCGGAGAGCAGCATATAAACAGAAACGCCACCATCAGAAGTAGAGAGAGAACGACACGTCAGTCCAGTGTTGGCGTGTGTCCTGAATGTCAAAAAGTTGTATGTCTTTTAAGAAGTTTATGTTTATGGAGAGTTTTTGTTATTGGTGAAGCTATCTGAGTGAACCCAGGAAAACACTAGAGAAAGTGTACAGGCTGTGCAGAGGGCAGAAAATAAAAGCCTTACTTTGACGGTGTCTGAGCTTCCCGACTCGTCCTTTCCCGTGCAACCTTCACAATATTGTTCCTCATTCACAAGCCAGTCCGGTTAAAAATGATTTGCACAAACATACACAAATTTTGGTATGTTTTGGGGCACATTTTCTTCAAAAACAAAACTTGTCCACTGTGTCTTCAGTGGTTCTGATGCCGGGAGTACATGAAGACTCTTATGTTCACTTTTACAGCCAACAACAGAACATTTATGACGCTTACGAAGTTGAGACATTATTCTTCTCACTGTAGCTGCTCCAGCGTGGGAAAAAATGGCAGACTGTGTGTCGATCACTCAGGGGAGGATCTATGATAATAGGTGGAGTCCGTCACCAGTCGTGGGCGTGGCCTGCTCTAAAGTGACGTCACTTTAGAGCGGATACCAAAACCAGTCATTTTGAGACACTGTTTTTGATTAATAGAAATATAGGAAAGCGGAGTGGGTGGACTTTTAACATTGTAGGGTGGTTGTGTACACACACTGCCGACTCACATTTATGTTCAAACACCATGTAAAAGTGAGTTTTGCATAATAGGTCCCCTTTAAACTGCAGCCCTGTCTCACCCCACAGCCCTGAGTGAAGTATTCAGTTCTTTTGTTACTAAGTTTTATAGCACACTTATTGTTCAAATAAACTGATTGAATGATATCATACACTTTAACACCTACATCAGTTTGGACAATTTTATAGTATATTCCTTCATGCGATTGCCTTTTAAAATCAACGAAACATGCAAAAATGTTAGATTTCCGTGTTTGGTGAACATGCTTATCAATGTGTAGCATATAGATATGATCTGTTGTGCAGAAGTTTGGTAGAAAGCCAATCTGGATTTTACACAGGACATTGTGTCTATAAGGAAGGCCTGCATTCTCTCTCACTCCCTCTCTTATTCTCTCTCTCACTCCCTCTTATTCTCCCTCTCTTCCTCTCTCTCACTCCCTCTCTTATTCTCTCTCACTCCCTCTCTTATTCTCCCTCTCTTATTCTCTCTCTCACTCCCTCTCTTATTCTCTCTCTCTTATTCTCTCTCCATCCCTCTCTATTCTCTCTCTCACTCACGCTCTCTCACCTAAACACGACGCTTTTACGCCGCTGATGATGCCACAAAATAATATCTAGGTAGGCAACTCGCTTGGTTTGGAGACACAGCCAATGTTATTGTCCACCACTGTTGCTAGTTAACCTGATATATTAACGTTTTCATAGAGGTTAAATAATGTGAACACATTTGTAGAATATAGACTTCGCATTTCGCTGTTGATGTACAGAATACACAAAGAGTAGACAGCACAATGTGTGTTCCAGTGTACACTGCTGAGCTGTTAATGTAGCAGTTAGCACAGCGTGTTATGTCGCTCGCACTTCACTGACCTTACTATTCCACAAGAAAACGCTCATTAAAAAGGTTAAATGCACAGTGTACTGCACAGAAATGGGAAAGGGGATCTTACCATGTCACCAAGTGCCACTTTTGAGGAAACTTTATGTTTCCTTGGGCTGAAATTCCCTCGGTAGTGCGCCGTGTGTTGTTAAGGCAGTAAGGGACTACTATTTGGCAGGAAGTCGCTGCAGTTCACAACGCGCATGCGCTAAAGCAACAGGCGCAATTTAAGTCACAAAACAGAACTAATGTTTCGAAATATTAAATAATACATTTAAGGTTAATTGGCTTAGATAGATTCTAAGAAATCCTACTTCCATCTGGAATTGTATCCCCTTGCATATTATTTCAAACGGATATTTTTTTTCCCTTAGTTGTAATTTTGATATTGATAAAATAGCAGTGAAACTGGCTGAATTTCAACGCCAGGCCATTATTTCATGGTCCATGATATACAAACACAATTTCTCACCTCATAGATATTATATATGGAATGTTAAGGACATCTTATATAAACATAAGTCTCTTTTTATTAGATATTGGTTTGATAATGACATTATATTGGTGGATCAATTATTTAAATGGCCTTCTTTTCACTTATGTTATTGGCTCACTACAATATCCCTGTAACACCAGGGGATTATGCAAATGTTTTTGGTGCAATTTCTCAGGCAGTATGCATGTTGTTTAGACAGCAGTCAAGATTTAATCTTCATCATTGGTCTTTGCGCTATATAGTAAATTCATAGGGAAAATTTTTCCTCTACATCTAAAAATAGATCCATAAGAGCTCTGTTTCAAAGAGATGTTTTGACAAGATCATATGTGTTCATATTGGAATCATTTTACAGATAATATTATTTGGAAAAAGGCTTGGCTCATACCTTATCAGTTTCTAATTACAAACAAAGTTAAGGAAGTATCATTTAAACTCATATATAGGATTTACCCAGCAAAATATTTTCGTCAAATTTAAAGATAATATTAATATAAGCTGTGCTTTTTGTGACAGCTGCATTGAAACTGTGATTCATTTATTTTGGCACTGGCCGTTAGTAAAGGATTTTTGTCAAAATGTATGTGATTTTATTGTCAAGCGTATTGATGCTCAATTCATTTTATTATGGAAACATGTATTGTTTGGTCTTCTAAAGAAACAAAAAGATAGTGATTTATATATTATAAATCTTTTTCTTTTATTGGCAAAATTTAATATTCACAAATGTAAATTTTCTTCTAAAAAGCCGTTTTATAGATTTCAGAAAGGAAATGAAACATTATACTGATTAAATCCGTTATTCCTTGAAACAAAAGGCAATCAAAACTGCTAAAATGGGTAACTTCCTTAACTTTTTTATGTAGATTGGTATTAAGCTCCCCCTAGTGTTTAAATGCTGAATTGTATTTTTAGTTATTTTGGTTAAAGATTAATGTGTTTGTTTAAAAAGTGGATTTAATCAAATAAAATCAGTGAAGATAGCATGCAGCCATATTGACAGTTTTGTCTCTGAACTTCCGTTCTAGCGGTTCTAAATAGATATCTGTAGTGTTGATGTCAAAGTAAAATTTGCTAGTGAAGTGAATTTACAGGTTATAGAGTTGTCAAAAGCAAAAAGTGTTCAGGGGATGTCATAGTAATAGGAAGCAGAGCGGGGAGATTTTATAACAAGAGTACTTCATTCATAAATACACAAGATCTTCAAGCTATGGATGTACTCATGTGCAACTGTGCTCATGAAACTCCAAGAGACAACACAAAGTCATTAAAAATATCTCTGTTCAACACCTCTGACCATGTTTTCACATCATTTTTTGAGCGTTAAACCGAACATTTTAGAGTGACAGAAAAAACACATCACAAGCATAGTAAAGGGGTGATTTAGACTCACACCATCAGCTCTTGGTGACAAAATACTTTCTGTGCTCCCACACATAATCAATTTTGATCGACTCAGTAGCTTCAATACAAACAGGAAGTTAGATGACAAAATTCGGAAGAGTGGAGTGCTGAAAAGGGGCGGGGCTGAATAAGGTGAATGCCAGTAATATCAAGTCCAATATCGTCAATACCGATTCCTCTGTTTTTTAGGACAAAATGAGTAATTTTAAATATTATTTTTAGTTATGGTTCAAGCCATTATTTTATTGTCCAGTTATGGGCATAAACAGAAAATTATTAGACTTCTGTTTTGTTTACCCTTACAAAAATCAACCATGGTTTTACTAGAGTATCCATAGTTTAACCATGGTATTTAGTTAAACCATAGATACCACAAAATTTACCATGGTTTCTACAATATTACTATAGTAAAACCAATATGGATACTACAGTATTACTTAGTAAAACCATGGTTAATTGTATCAAAACCATGGTTTCCATATTCCAATATAATTTATTAACAACGATTACAGGACATTATCAATAACTTTAATAACTTTAATTCTAACAACTTTTAATTGAAATAAAATTGTGGTAAACATCACACAAACCAGTTATAAAAATCACCTTTAGACTTGTCATTAGTTTCTCTGTTTTTCTGTTACTACCTTAGCTAAGCACCCCCAGGAAAATTATACATATACTGTATATATATATATATATATATATATATATATATATATATATATATATATATATATATATATATATATAGTGAGAGAGCCTTTGTTTGGAGACGGACATGCCTTTTGTGCGTCCTCCATAAAAAAAACAAAGAGCTGATCTGACAGTCTAAACTGGCGAGTGCGCTCCACATAAGTGTGCAATGCCCACACGGGGCATAATAAATGCACTAATTGCTCCTCATCCGAATTAAACGGTGGAGAAGAGAAAGCTTGTAGGTTCACTATCTGAGCCCTGAAGGGTGTGGAAAGCACCTTAGGCACATAGCCTTTTTTGGGTTTGATGGTGGCTTTTGAAAGCCCTCATGAACTGTCAGCTGACAGCACCTGTATATCAGCAACCCATTTTACTGAGGTCAGAGCCAACAGTAGTGCAGTCTTTCAAGAGAGCACACGCAACTCAATGGATTCCAATGGTCGAACGGGGGGCTCGTAAGCACCCTCAGCACCAGATTTAAGTCCCAACTCTCGTAAAATGTACCTCATCCATTCCCTTCCAGAGGGACTTTGTTCCCTTCTCACTCAAAGTGCTCGCTTGTAAAAGAGTGGCGTGCTGTCATAGCAACCATGTTACGTTCCATTCCGTCTGTCCTAGGAAGGCCTTCTCGTTTAAACAAGGCTTGTTTAAAGGAGGACACTCGGTATACTGCAGCATTCAAAGGACGCGTCCTACTTAGCATGCAGCCTTCCAAACAAGACACAGCCATTATGTTTGAGCGCCCTTATATAGAGCAAATGCGCGCCTAAATGGGCGGAACTCAAACATCATTGCCAATCACAAGATTGGCGTTATGATACAAGGGCTTCAACTAGGTCATGGATTTTGCCCATAGCGTTCAAATGCAATGTCGAGTGAACTGAATCTATAGGGAACACAGCCAATGTTATATTTTGGTAGAGAGAGAGAGAGAGAGAGAGAGAGAGAGAGAGAGATAAGGACAGGCTCTCTCTCTCTCTCTCTCTCTCTCTCTCTCTCTCTCTCTCTTGTTCCAAAACAAATACAAAAGCAAATTGTTTAATTACATCATGGTTATGCCAGTATTAGCCTCGCTAATATTATCTTAGCATAAAGAAAATGGAACCATCAGGGGTTAAGGTTAAATTGGCACTTTTGTGTGAGGAGCTCAACTTTCAAAAACTCATCGGATCTACATGAATCACACGACCTATTTTGGATTCAAAACTTTGGGGCATATGTTTCTGCTTTTGGCTAAGTATTTTATGCATAAGTGTAAAGTTAATAAGAGCAATTATTGTTTTAAAATTGTTACTATGGATATACAATTTTACATACATTAGATTTAATCTTTTTCTAATGAGAAATTTGTAATATTAATGTGTTCAAAGGGTAAACAAACAATCACTAAAAACAAACAAACAAAAACATTAGAAAGCATGGAAACATGTTCAGTTTACAAAAAGGTTCATATGCGTCGACAGTTAATGCATTACAGCATTAGGTAGGCCTATCATGAACTAACAATAAACAATATTTTTTTCCAGCATTTATTAATCCTGGTTAATGGTCATTTGAAAATGTACTATTAAAGTTTATGAAGTTCATAATGCATTAATGTTAATTACAACTTTTAATATCGAACATTTATTTGTATATGTGCTGTATTATTTATGTATTTTATTCCATATATAATAAAGTAATAAAACTGTGGTAACTTGATATTAGCCACCGCTGTTATCAATGAATAAATAAATACATTTGAGGATCTTGTATTGAAGTCTGCTTATTTAGTAGTAACAATGTAGTAACTATATTAATTGTAGATTTTTTTTTTTTTTTTCATTTTTATTAATTAATTATTAATTGAAAACATTTAGCTAAACATTCTGGTAAAAAAAAAAAAAATATTGGATTTGGTTACCTTGTTTTTTGTACTTCTGGTAAGATTTAAACAGCATACTATTATTGTTCATGAAATATTTTATGCTTGTTGAATGCTTTATGAAACATTTACCACCACCACCACCAAAAAAAAAAAAAAAAAGAAAATATATATGACAACAAAGGTAAGGAATAAGTACACTGAAACACACTAAAACACAGATTCATTTTTACATATTTATTTCCCATTCAGATCATTCTCCAATATTTCATAATTCTAAGAATTTAATACTCTGCTCATTAGAGGTAAAATATTTGACATGTAAATAAATATACATGGAAAAATATAAAACAATATATATGTAACTTCCAAAAATGGAAGAAAATAAACTATCTGTATTGCCATGTTTGTCATTATCTAAAGAACAATGTCAAGAACATTACTGGTCCAAAGATATTAAATATATTACAGTTAAAAGAGGGATGAGTTTCATGAGGCATCCAAATCCCTCTTCTTCATCAAGTCGATAGCACTCAATCGTCCCAATAATGCCTTACATGACAATTGGTTCTCATCTCAATTAAGTTACCACGTCTATTGCACAGCATTCCTTATCCCTGTCCAGCCCAGAACATGCAGACAGGAATGATAGACAAACATGGAAATGTATCACAATGTACATTACATAGCTGAACAGGCACAATTTGAAAAAAAAAAAAAATGACACCATTCTTTCAGGGCTACTACATGTAACTTCTGTACACGATGCGTGTGATTTCAATACAATCTAAGACATGCTGTGTTTGCAATGGACTGCCATCAACACAGATAACTGTGATAAAATAATAACAATCTGTTTGATAACCGTTATCTGTGGTATAAATCATACATCTATCTCACTAAATGTGCTAAAATAATTTAATGTACCTAGTTTACTACTAACATTGCTTATCAAAGGAACACAGTGTCTGGCATATCGTGTAAAAGTGCTGGCATTGAAGAAAACAAGGAAAGAAAGTACGCGCAAGACAAAACATACTTTTTCGGAGGAACACAGGAAGTCTTCTATTCGTTCAGACAAAAATCCAAGCAAACAGCTTTGTGGTTGGGGAAAGTAACATAATTTTCATTTTAATATGTAAATCTTGTGCCTACAGCTCTTCACATAGTTTGGGAAGTTTTAAACAGAAATTGAAGAGTTTAGTCAAGCCGTACTAAAACAATAATGCAGTTATTAAATTAAAATTTGTCATTAGGAAGAAGATGATAAACGTTTCTGTCAAAAGTTTTTTGATATTTAAGTCGGACAGCCTGTGTATCCTCTTGTAGTAGATGAGGTTAATGTATACTGCAATAATCCCCATTCAGACCATCCATATATTTTGTACTTTTCTTGATCCTTAACCTCCACTGTGCAATGATGCATTAAAATAGAATTAAAATAAAACATCATAAAAAGAACCGTTTATATGACATTTTGTCTAAACCTTTGAACAAATGTAAAAAGGTCACGGAAGGCGTTTCGCCCATCCGCAAAGTCTTTCATTTTGCCTGTTTTTCCACAGTCTTGTCACCATAATTTAATCTCTCAGGCACTTCTAAGCTCACTAGGAGCTCAGGTCCTCTGTGCATTCATGTCTTGGCACATATTGCATCTTTGCCGGACGTTGTTGCAGTAGTTTGAACGAGGCTCTAAACGTTCCACACTCCTCTAGACATCCACAGGTATCCGGATTGTGTCAAGGTTGTACATGTGATCTCAAAATTTAGAAGAGCTTATTGTCCCACCCTCTGGTCCTTCGTTTGGGTTGACTCTGCTTCCACTGTCTCGTTGGTTCTAGTGAAGCTGGAATGGACGTTCTTGAGAAGTGCATATTGGAAGTCCTTACTGGAAGGAGAGATCAGCCGGGGGACCGTAAGAAAAACCCGGGAATGCTCCGGCTGCCTCCCGTACACTGCTGGTTACGTGCAGGTTATCGGTATTGCAAAGGGAGGTAGACACAGGTAGGTGGGTGAACTCGGGATCAAAGTGCCGAAGGTCAGTGGGACCAGACTGAAGATTCAATAGAGACAACGTGTTATTTAGCAGATCAGAAATGTGAATTGCAGTCGTATTTGTAAGAGTACACAAATAGAGCAAGTATAGAGTTTACTTACCACTGTGGGAACAAAAGGAGGTGTAATCTTCTTGGCCATGAGGTCGTCCCAGTTGATGGGCGAGAAGAAGCTGTGATACTTCAGTTCCAGCTACATGGAAGCAAATGTTGATATAAGAATGGCCAATCTCAGGGCAAATAAACCATATGCATGTAGAATGGTAGCTTGGGTATGCGGCTTGACTTACAAAATCCTCTTTCGACCCCAGTCTTTTGGTTCGATCCTTGTGCAACAGACCCTCCAGCAGGTCACGGCCAGCATTGGACACGTTGGGCTTCAGAACTAGAGGCTTGTGTAGAATGTTGTTGTACATCTCGGCTGTGTTGCGACTGTAGAATGGAGGCTAGATGAAGGAAAGAATTTGATTAATTTACACTGTTTCAATCATTTATCTTCTACTGAGACCAGAAACACAAGACGCAGACTCAAACACTTTGCAAGCCCATTGCAAAAGCGCTTTCTTGATATAAATACTTCAAGTAACAAACCTCACTATTCAGTAACTACCTCACAAGGTCAGTGTTGGGTGTAATCTGATTAAAGTAATCAGTTACTGTAATCTAAATTTCGACTCATTCGTCCTTATGTTTCGGTCCTAAGGGTGATGTATTAATGTTTTGTGCAAAAGACTTCCAATTCTTCTCACCAGGCCATACAGCATCTCAAACAGTACTGATCCCAAGCACCACCAATCTACGGTACGATCATATGCTTGTTTCTGAAGAACCTCTGGTGCCAAGTACTGTGGAGAGAGAAAACATAAATCAAAACATCATTCAAAATAGGATTTTGTGTCTAAACTCTGTGCTATCTTGTGTTAGTAGTTTAAAAATTAACTTTAAGCCTCACCTCAGGAGTTCCACAGAATGTTGTGGTTGTTCCGCTGGGTTCAAGCCCCTCTTTGCATAGACCGAAATCTGTCAGCACAATGTGTCCCTGAGGGTCCAAGAGGATGTTCTCAGGCTTTAAGTCTCTGTGAAAACCAAGAAGAAAAGGTTAGACTCTGTGCTCATCATTTATACTTAACATAATTGAGGCAACAGTTCACGACTTCTCCTCTAGGGGTCTCCAAAAGCACTCACATACCTGTAAACGATGTTCAGGGAATGGAGATATCCGAGTGCACTAGCGATTTCAGCAGCATAAAACCTTGCTCTCGGCTCCAGAAATACCCTCTCTCGCTGGAGGTGGTAGAATAACTGCAAATATAAAAAAAAATGTAGAGAGTTCATTAGTTCAGAGCTCTATTTACATCTATTTTGAGATGAGGTGTGGCCTCATCTACGCAAGTGTATGAATGCATTGTTTACTCACCTCGCCTCCATTGATGTAGTCTAGTACAAAGTACAGTTTGTCTGTGGTTTGGAAAGAGAAGTGCAGACCCACCAGGAATGGATGTTTGATGTTCTTCATTAATACACTCCTTTCTGCCATGATATGCTTTTGCTGGAAAACATTTTAAGAGCGATTGTTATTATGATTGCTATTATGAATGGTGAAGTGCTTTCACTTTTGTGTAAACATGCATTAGGCCCTATACCTCTTTCTTTTTCAGAATTATTTTCTTCTGTAGCACCTTCACTGCATAGTATTGTTCGCTTTCCTTGTGGTGCGCAAGCAGAACCTGTAGATTAAGATACAGTTAGTGATCTCATTTTACATTTTGACTTCTTGACTGTATGCCATTAGACAACTGAACATCTTTGTGCCCACCTTTCCAAAGCTCCCCTTTCCGATGATCTTCAAGTAGTCAAAATCTGAGGGTTTGATCCTGTTCAGTAAATAAAAACATAATATTAGTAATGCAAAAAGCAAGTAGCCTGATTGAAATGCATTTACCCAGACAAAATATTTTGAATTTATAAAGTATGAATAAGAACATACTGAGTTTCTTCAGCCAAAGAGCTCCTGGGATTGGTCAAACACAGGTGATTCTCTTCCAGCTCCTCATTCTGGTTCTCGTCGATTTTTAAGAAGGAATCAACCTCAGTACTGAAGAAAAGAAGATTAAAGATGGGTTATAGATAGAAAACTTTGTTCAAGACTCAAAACTTTGAACATTAGACTTGACCACATTTTCCTGTTGGAATAAAAGCAGATAGTTGACATGAAATTTCAAGCGGTCTCAGTGTCTTCCTCGAGACTGAGCCATTAAATTATCCATGCCCCCTCTTTACAAAGCCACGCACTCCAAAAATACAACATTTTATTTTTATTTGCAGTTGTCAAAAACAGCAGCAGCAAAATACCGCCCTCAACTAACAACTGTTATGAACAACATGGCATAAAAATGCACTAAGCCTCAATAATTCACTGTAACTATAATACTGTGAGAACGTGCAGAATGATTGACAAGCAGAAAGCATCAGAGACCACGGCCTGTGAACAAATTTTTGTTTGCTGTTTACAGAGTCTAGTATTGTCACAGAGACAGGTGATATATCTTACAACACTTATTTTATTAATATCTTTCAGTGAGTAGGAAAATTTTTTGCATACCTTTTCATGATTGCTTACAGCACCTTTAAGCTAAATCTTTCCGTTCTTCTATAATTGTTATCCATGCAGCTTTTATGACCTTGTGTTTTTATTAAGACATTGTCTCACTCTGCAGGACCATTTAAAATGAAGTAGTCAAGGTGGAAAGGTGAAAACGATATACACTTTCCATAATACATGGGTTATATGTAAATTTTAACCTATATTTAACCTACATTTCAACTATAATATAACTATAACTGTCCATTACAATCAGCTTAGTAGTATTTTTTGTAATGCCACTGCTGACCGATAGATGGCAGTGTTGTTCAAGTTTGTGATGTGCAGTTTCAGGTTTGTTGGTTAATTCAAATTTTCAGAGCTTTTGACTTAACAAAGAAGGCAGCTGTTACCAATGTAAGAACACTAGATTATATGAATCTCCTAGATTTTATTTAAACCATTTGCCTCCCTAGAAACAGTCCTCCCTGGCCAATATGACTTGTAAACAATAGCAAAATTACGAGTCATATATTTGGTGACAACAATATTGGGCTATCTGAGGGATGAAGGCTTTGATTCGACCCATTAGACAACCATAAAATATTATAATATTTAAATATTAGAAATATTGTGGTGCATATGGAAGGTAGAGGTGATGCAGTGAGAAATTTTCCACTGGTCAGACCTGAATTTAATTAAATGCTTATCCTCGTCTAGGGGACATAAGGGATTTTCTCAAAGGTGCTTACTGCACCCAAGCGACCGGCTGAATACTGCTTTTCGTGGAGTACTATTCTGGTGCTGGCTTTGCCTTGCTGGGCACAGATTAACCTACACAATTAGCAGAATGTACAGCCAAAATCAGTTGATAGGATTACAACCTCTACCACGGTACAGTTACCCTACTTAAGATGTATATAAATAAACTGCTCAGGTAACAGTGCACTTGGTGAATGAATGCTGGTATTTTCCTGAACCACTGTTGCTAATGCATTCAAATGACAAAATGTGGCTTTCAGCATCATATATGATCATATTTATTTAGTATGCTTTCTATTCACATTTATTCTACATGCAACCACCTATGTTATTGTTTATTCCCATGCTCACATATTAATATGGGTTACTTACTGTTGACAAATAGGAGGATTGGAGACCAGTTTCTGGATGAAGTCGTTTAAGCCCATCTTTCTTTCTTTAATGAAAGCTGCAGTGAAAAAAAAAAAAAAAAAAAAGAAAGAAAGAAAAAGTAGCATTTACGTCAGAAGGAAATCCACAGCTGACGTCACAGTCACTTTTGCATTTGAACTGAAATGTCAACCATGTGTGATAAGAAACGCTTAAAAATCTCAAAGGTATCGGTGAATTAATCATTTGCACCACAAGTCAAAAATCATTATTATTATTATTATTATTATTATTTTTTTACAAATGTTAGGACCCATGTGAATGTGGGTTTTATGTTACGGACTTGAGTTCCTGTGTTACACAACACACCGCATCGTTCACTGTATACGACTGTAAATACTCGCTATTTATTTTGATTAGGAATTGACATTCATCAGCTATATTTCGACCTCATTTAATTAACAAATGTAGAAAAATCAATTTTGAAATGAAGAAAATAATATTCAGTAGAATAATAAATCATAATAAAGAAATAAGTGAAAAATCACTATACCATATGCAACCAGCAAAACAAGCAATAGCTAAAAATTACATGCAATTTTAAAAATTATGTTTACAAAATAAACATATGACGGGGTCATACCTTCGACCCTCAATACACAGACCCAAAAATATCTCTAAAGAATTTTTTTTCTCACTACAGCTGCTTCATTTCATTTCATTTTTTAATTATTTTTTTTACCTAATTTTTTGCAAAGCAGAAAAACTCAACTCTATTATAGACACCATAATAACTCAAATCTATTCGCGACGTACCGGTGAGAACTGACACGATCCCCCTCATCCTGCAGTATGTCAAGTCACATCCAGTTTGGGTAACTGCCATCACTATTATTCAATTACACTTATAAATCCAAAAGAGAAAAAGATTCCTTCAGAAGCCTTCTACCGCAGCAAACCGCTTGTTGATGTCACGCTGTCGGGTGCTCAGCGCTACTGTCTTCCACTGTCCGCGCAGGACTCGTGTTTTTATACGGAACACGTGGTTGTGTGGAGGCGAGGCTCTGACATCACTTGTGTAACCAAGGGGACTATCGTAAATGGACGTTTACGGGATCCCACAACTCTCTGATCGGCCGGTAGGGGGCGAGGCGACGGGCTGGGGAAGTGCTTCATTTAGCTGGAAACGAATTGGACGCTTTCTTTCGATCAATGGAAAATTACTTCACAGCTGCCCATAATCTCATCACAGTGCAACAGATTAACTCAATCCATATCAAACATGATAAAGAAGGTGAAGCAGTGGAAAATGCATGCAGTGAAAATTGGGCATGGTGGAAAATGCTCTGCTAATGAGATTGAAATATGCACAAAATGAATGCAAGACATGCCTGTGGTAAAATATTCACCCTATTTATGTTTGCTTGGTGTCTTGCGATACGATTTTATAGAGTTCCTACGGATTACATTACATTTAGGCATTTGACAGACCAGTGTCAGAAACTAGCCTTTCCACACTGTAAACCCTAATGTTGTCAATACTGGAAAAACACGTTTTCTTAATTAAACATTATTTGAAATGTCAAGTTTTGGGCTCAAAACTCAAATATCTATGCTCCTTGAACTTTATTATCTTAAAAATCCAGAGACTTAAATTTTTACGTGTTAATAACTCAGACGATTGAGTACAAAATTAGGCAATACACATAACACCGTGCACTTGAATTATTTAATTATGCTTCCTTGGTCAAAGGGAACTTATGGAGGCATTTAAATAGTTGTTATTAAGAATTCATAGACATTTTAGCTCTTTTGTAGCATCATTTATGTTTTTTTTTTTTTTTTTTTAATTTTTTTTTATTTATTTAATTTTTTTTTGGGATGTCACCATTCGAGTGATCTGCGTCCCCTTTGGTCAAGTTTGACCCTGTTAAAACTATCTCAGTTCTCCTTGTGCAACTGAAGTACATGTGTCTATGCATTTCTGTGGGGAAATAAGTTTATTTTATGATTCACCTAGAATCAGTTATAATCTTCTTTATTTGAGCTGTTATTGTATGATCTAAATGTATTAAATTAAATTAAAAATATTAAGTAGAATCAACAATGTTTAAATAGCAAATCTAAGTTTGGGCATCTAGTTACCTTAAATTAAATAGTTAAGTTCTATACAAACACCAAATTAAGTGAACTTAATTACTAATTACTAATTACCTAATTAGGTTTTGGAGACAGCATTATTCAATTCAATTGAGGGAACGGGCTTACTCAATCAGTTGAGTAAAGTCAACTTATTAAGGTTCTCAGTGCATTATGGGGTGATATTTGACCCCTGGAGGGGCATGTCAAGGGGCATTTTATGAGGGCATATTTTGTCTAACCAAATAAAAATATTGTTTTTCATCCTTTTTATGCCAAATACTTTTATTAAATCCATTAAAATAAATTCTCAATTTGAATCATTTTATTAATTTTTTTTACCTATAAACATAAATCAACCCATTTTATGGCATAATATGTATAACTGGACATAGAATTGAATATTAATAAGAAATATATCAAATGCCACAAGTGAAAACTGATACATTCATTTCAGGGGAATTTTTTCCCACCACATTTTACATATCAGACACATTGTGTCACTTTTGATGGCACCTTTGCCCTGAGGCCAGGTGTGGTACTAGGATGTGATCTGTAGGGTGAGCATGTATACACTGAATATATAGAATATACCTAATTACCTGGGCATGCCTGAGGCTTCATTTATTTTTGACCATGTGGTAGACGCTTTTCCCAAAGCAACTGTAGATAGGCCAGCATTATATCAGTATGTGCATTTCCTGGGAATTGAATCCTTTACCTTTGTGTTGCTAGCACCATGCTTTCCTAGTCAAGTTACAGGAACTTGCTCATGGTCATGAAAAACCAGGGGTATCAGTGAATTATCACATAGTGTGATTTCCAGATCATGAAAATTAATAACACCACAAAAGTTTCAATAGTTAATACAGGTTTTCCTAGATATGCTCATTTATAGATTCCGGGTATTATTGATCAACGGAAACATGAAAATGCTTCATGCTTTATGTTCAAGCCAAATCCACGCATTTGTTTTCAGGTCTAAAATAAATCATCGGTCATTGCTCATTTGTGAATTGCAATTTGTCAGTAAAATGATTTTTTTAAATCCTTATCCAATAATCATGAACATCTGGAAAATCATGGAAAAGTCATTAGTTAGAAGGTCTAGGAACCATGATGCATATTTTTAATCTGTTAAATCATGCATCACTCAGCTTGACTGCCTGTACTGCAGCTGCAAATGTGGTCCACTAACCCTGTAAGTTACCCTGTTATGACATAAGTGTCATAACACAGTGCCATCCTCACTGTTTCTTAGTAAAGCATTTTTGTCAGTCCTATATACATAGTATTCACATTTAGAACAAAAAGGAGACTTCATTGGTATCCATACTGCATTGTTCCTTGTGTGTACATTTTGCATTTTCACTTCCACTTCCACTTCTTGTGGAATGAAAACCTGCTTTATTCATAAAACCAGTCTGAAAAGAATGTCCTTGTCATCCTTGCATTTTAAACAAGGAGGTGGGGTACTTACTGAGAGCTTGTAACTTGTCATGACTAGTGAATTTAAAACCTGGTGGTGGGTTACTTTAGATAAGGTGTCTTGCCAAGTTTAATTTACTCAAGAGCTGGATCGGATGGCATGACATCACCTGACTTACATGCATCAGGTTGTATCTAACCAAACATGCCATTCTACAGTAAGCAGTTAAGAGGAACCAAGAGGGAAATTCTCAACAGGAGCTGTAGTTTTCAAATAACAGGGAAGTGACTTCTATGAAAGGCCATCTAGTAGATAATGTAACTCTAATGCAAATATTCATTCATATTCATTCATTTCAGCTCAGTGAAGGCCCGATGAGTATTAAACAGATGCAAGATTCTCTAAAATGTATTTTGTCCTGCATCAAGAAATGTGTGGTTTAGGATTTAGGTAATGCACCACATGTAAGAAAAAAATTGTGGTAACACTTTATATTAAGGTTGTGTTTTTTAACATTAGTTTACAACATCATTTAACAAGAACTAAGAATGAACAAAACTTTTCAAGCACTTATTAATCTTGGTTAATGTTAATTTAAAAATAAACTAATACATTTTAAAAATTAAAAGTTGTAGATGTAAATTAATGCAATATAAACTAACCTAAACTAACATTAAACGATTTAATTTTAAGAAATTAAAATTAAAATTTTACCAAGATTATAAATGCTGTATAAATATTTTTATCATTGTTAGTTCATGATACCTAATGTATTAACTAACGTTAACAAGTACAGCCTTATTGTAAAGTGTTAACGAATTCTTCATATAAACTACGGCTGTCGATTTAATATAAAAAATAACACATTAACACAATTCATTATGTCCCAGGACCGTAATAAAGAATATTCCTTCCATTTAAGCAATTCAATCATATAGTACCACCTGTTTTCTCCAGGGGGCAGTAAGTGAAACTCGCTGTACAGGCAATGCGCAGCTTATACAGAGAACAAACCACACTTACGAGAGCAGACAACACAAAATGAGAACACATTCTTGCATACAATCACAGCTGGAGCACAAATCTGAAAGCAGGGATCTCAATAATTTGTCATCATTTACTCACCCACATGCCATCCCAGATGTGTATGACTTACTTTCTTCTACAGAACGCAAATGAAGATATTTAGAAGAATATTTCATCTCTGTAGGTCCATACAATGCAAGTGAATGGTGACCAAAACTATGAAGCTCCAAAAGGACAAAAAGATAGCATAAAACTAATACATACAACTCCAGTGGTATAATCCATATCTTCAGAAGTGATATGATAGGTGTGGGTGAGAAACAGATCAATATTTAAGCTTTTGCTAGAAATTCTTCTCCCTACCCAGTAAGGGGTGTATGCATGAAGAATGTGAATCACCAAAACACAAGAAGAAGAATTTGGAAGTGAAAGTTAAAGTGGAGACTGACTGAGCAGGGAGGAGAATTTATAGTAAAAAAGGACTTAAATATTGATCTGTTTCTCACCCACACCTATCAAATCGCTTCTGAAGAAATTGATTTAACCACTGGAGTCGTATGGATTACTTTTATGATTCCTTTATGTGATTTTTGAAGCTTCAAAATTTTGGCACCCATTCACTTGCATTGTATGAACCTACAGAGCTGAAATGTTCTTCTAAAAATCTTTGTGTTCTGCTGAAGAAAGAAAGCCATACACATTTGGGATGGCATAAGGGTGAGTAAATGATGAGAGAATTTTCATTTTTGGATGAACTATCCCTTTAAACAAGCCCCTATAATAAACTTCAGACATATTGATAAATTCAGTTGCAAGATGGATTCCTGTGAACTGTAGGCCAGTGATAGGCTTATGTTCAATAATATAGAAATAAACAATATATTGCCTTCTAAAGCCACTTTTTGTATTGTGCTTTTTAAATGCTAAATTAATGTAATGAATTTTAATGATCTGTATTATTGTTTTTTTTATTATATATATATATATATATACAATAATTCAATATATAATGTTTAAATAATTATAAATAGTTATATTTTAATTATATATATATATATATATATATATATATATATATATATATATAATTAAAATATAACTATTTATAATTATTTAAACATTATATATTGAATTATTGTTATTTGAGGGGCTTTCTAAGCAAATATTTATGTACGTGATTAATTGCGATTAATCAGGAAACCATGTAATTAATTCAATTAAAACATGTTATCGATTGACAGCCCTAATATTAACATGAATTTATCAAAACAGGAGCTTCTTTTTTGCATATGCTAGTTTATTAATGTATTTTTATGTACACAATGGCCACTAAATATTCGGTTATTTAAGACAAACTTTAAAATGTATAATGGGAATGCATTGGATAACAAAATATCAAACCAAGATTGCACAAGTACACTTTTCAAGCAAAAAAAAGTTTGTTTGGTTTGAAATGATAAAAAATAGATATACTGTACAAACTTAGATAAAAAAGACTTAATCCTTTTTTACCCTTGACCAAGATAACATGACTAGATCTGGTGACTGGTTTGGCTTGTCTGTACTTGTCTATATTTATTTTCCCACTAGCCTGCCCTTGCTACAACAAAACCATGCTACTGTAACAATATCTCTTATGGCCAACTGGCAGGTGGCAAAGTCTTTCCGTTGCACTCCGAAAGTCCTGTGAATGACTCATGCTTTCATGGTTGTCGGAGGCCCAATTATTACTATTTATTTCCTGTTAATAGACTTGCCATGTTACTGTGGAGACACTGGTCCCTACTGTTTGAGGGAGGATGCAAGAGTCTCTGTATTCCAAAAGGGATAAATCAGCTTCGAAGGGCACTTTAAAGTGAGAACAATCATGATAACCATGCTGTAAGATTGCTTTTTGAATTTCAAAATAAAAATTAAATTTAAATTAAAAATCACTGAAAAGGTGAATTCCGAATAAACATTAGTTTTGACCCCCCTCCTAAGCATAGGGATGATCACTTCTGAATGGAACGCACCCAATGTGGGCATTTGCATAACAGGCGGTGTGTCAGTCGGTCAAATGCCGTCTGCCACTCTCGGGTGGGCAGGAAGTGAGTCATCTGAATTGGGAGGGGGAGGGGTGGTTATTCTCGACTTCTGCCAGCTCCTCTCACCGCTCTTGGCAGATTGGACCCCTGAGACCACCTGTACCTCCACACTGGCTCACCAAAATGAATTAAGAGCCAACCCCAAGCCCACACACTAACAGATTTTCCCTAGCAGCATTTAGTCTGGCCAGGTCCTATGGGTTTTGATGTTTGCTATATCAATTCTATGATTTTCTGAGTGATTTATGTATGAGCATTTCGCCCACTACTTCCGTTTCTCTCTCTCCCTCTTATCGTCATTCATATTCAATGCCTCTTTAAGTTGTTATGTATTGTCCTCCATAGTGTGTTCGTATTGTTAAGAGCTGTGTATTGTGTAAGACTGTGTATTGAATGTAGATGCCTGTGCTTGTGGGTGTTAAGTGGGCACTCAGCAACTGTCTCTAACTCCCTTAGCCGACCATATTCATTACTATTCAGTTAAGTGAATACTGTTCTAGGAAAGAAATTATATAGACAACAGGGTACATGAAAATAAAAGCAAAACGTAGCCTGGATGGAATTTTAGCCCAAGTGCCCACATCCCATGACCTTTGCATGTTCACTTATTAAAAAAATGTTCTGGGTTCAATTCAAATTAAACTATATCGACAGCATCTGTGGCATACTGTTGGTAACCACATTCAATAATTTTGAATCGTCCCTCAAATGCATTTACAGTAATACACTGGCAATAGAATTCTATGGGGCAAGACAATCTGAAGGGTTTAAAAGCAGAAATGTGCAACTTGTATTTTTGTTAAAGTGCTTACATTAATTATTTAATAGAAAATTGTGTCCTATTTGGGTTGTAAAGTTGTCTAAATCAAGGGCAGTTTCATGACGAAGATGTCACCATAACATCTTTTTGCCTGCATTATGAAAACTTCCTTGTTATTGCATTCTCACCTCGGATGTTCGGACGTTTCCGTCATAGGCTCGTCAATCTTCGTATTTATTGCGTACGTATAACCACATCATGTTTCATTTTACTTATACAGTATATACAGTACAATATACTGTACTGTATATGTAAATATATTTATATATATACAGTACTTTGCAAAATCTTAGGCACATAAGATGTTTCACAAAAACATTTGTTATTTTTGCAAATAGAATAGAACAGAAGAATAGGGAGCCCTGCAGCAGATAGCATGGCCCTCCACAGAGCCCACCACTGAACATCGAGTCACTCTGGGACTACACGAAGAGACAGAAGGATTTGAGACAGCTGAAATAGATAGAAGAACTGTGGGAAATTCTCCAAGAAGCTTGAAACATCCTATTTGCCAACAACCAAGAAAAACTGTCCAGGTGTACCTAGAAGAATTGGTGTTGTTTTAAAGGCAAAGGTGGTCACACCAAATGTTGATTTAGCTTTTTTATGTTTGATGGAATTTGTATGACATTCATTGATAAACGAAAACTATTTATGGCATAATTTTTTGAAGAAATACTCACTGTGCAACATTTTTCACAAGTGCCTGTGAAATATATATATATATATATATATATATATATATATATAGTTTATATAAATTTAGTTATAATATACTATCCTATCAATATTTTAGATTGTCTAACCCCACCCCTAAACTTAACCATTTATAAACCATATAAAACATGTTAGAGGCAGGTAAACCTAGTCACAATAATTTTATATAATATACATATTTATGGAACACCTAACCACACCCCTACGCCTAAACTATACAAAAATATAACCAACCTACAATATCAAAAATGTAACAATCAGAAATGAGTATAGTAATGATATAAATTTTTTAAATTACAACACTATATAATATAAATAAAAACACAATAAAAGTATTCCAAATGACTTTTTCTGGTATCCTTGTGCATATCATGTGAAAATTGCTGGATTTGCCGGTTTTACATAGTCATAACATGAGTTGAAAGATTGGATAAAACTTGGGACAGTCTAGTTTAGTAAATGATTTTATCACACTAGTCTAAGGTATGATGTTAAAGTCTTGTGGCCATCAAAAAGGTTTATTTTAATGCTTATTCCAGTGCAATGTCTTCCCCAATAAACTTCCAATGTTCCATTGTTAAACATGATTGCTGTTTGCATTTTACAAACTTACTAAGGATGCTATTTATAGAGCTTAACTTATTAAACATATTAAACCTGAAACATTCCTTTGAGTTCTTTAGCTAATTTGATAAGGCTTTCAGCTACCAATAATAGTCCATATAATAAGCAATAATAAGCACAGAAAATGGTAAAAATGTGTGCAGATTCTGTGTGGGACAATTATTAAGGCATAAAGTACCTGTGAGAATTGCAAATTTTGTCTGTTTGGAGTGAAAATGTCATTTGTGATGGCTCAGAAAATTGATATCTGCCATAAATCCATCCTAAGTGAATTGTTTACTTTTAAAGTGTCTTTCCACATTCAATAAGCAGATTTTGATAAGCCTAACCCTAGCCACAACAAGTCCTCATTTCGGGGGTTTCACGCCACAGTACTTCCCCGGGCGATTAGTGATGTCTCTCCACATGAATGAACAGCGTGGGTTAACTATTGCTGTTTCTCTTTCTGTGTGATAACTATCAAATGTCAGGGTTATACGAAACAAAGTTTTGAAAATTATTCATATTTTTTTTTTGGGGGGGGGTTTGTTTTTAACTAGACTAAAGTAAGGGAAAAGCAGTTTAAATTTAATTATAGGGTTAATACACTTTATAAATGTGAGAGTAGGTCCCCATTGCTTCTTCAGTTTATATGTTAAGGTCAACATGAAACAGCATTTGCACAATATTTTACTTCCGTAATGTGACATATTTCCTGGTGAAACATGATGTTCAACGAGAAGGAAATGTACTGTGGCACTTGATTTTATCCATCAGGAATTGATTTGGTAGTGAAAATTTGTCTCAAAACAGGTCGTAGGAGGAGAGGGTTTGAAAAACTCGAGAAGAGAAAAGGAAATCCATTTTAGAGTTGAGCAACTTTTGATGAAAGATTATGAAGACAAACATTCAAGCTATTCTTTGTAATAGCTTGCACGGAAGAATCCTTCACAACAAGAACAGGAATGTGTACTAACTTTGGTTTCATGTTGACTTTAAGGCTTATGTCGCATGTTTAATGTAAAAGTGAAAGATAGAGTTGTGCTCACTCAAGTGACACATGAAACAAACAGAGAGTGAGAGAGATCAAAGCCTAGACATCTGGATAAGACGAAAGTGGATTATGTCTGTTGTGATGGATGAATGAATGGACGGACTGTCAATGCTGATCTACTAAAGACAATATGTGACATGATAATGATTGCATCTGCAATGTCTGTTTCCTGTTTGCACAATAAAATATACTTATGCTACTGTATTTCCATTAAGGGAAGCCAAACAGATGTTTTTTGTTTTGTTTTTTAAGATAAATTAATTTATGTGTTAAAACCTGTGTTTCAGTCTGAAAGAAATGTGTTTCTGTAACCTAATATAATAAGGTTGATTCTGACTTGAATAAAACCAGTTCATTTTGATGTTGTCACCTGAAGCACATTATGTAGTTCAACATTTTTTGAGTGTAGGGTAGGGCCAGAAATGAATTAGCGCTTGGGGCAAAAATGCCACACAAAATTACAAAAATGCCCCGCATACTTAATATGTCTCCGTAGTGAATTTCTCTGTTACATTTGATGCATTTCATATCATTATATTGTTAGCTAGGTTTAGTGCCTCTGCTGAGTCTGTAGTGACCTGTAGCTGCCAAATATCCATATTCACTGTCTCAGGTGAACGTTGTTAAATGTGTAGCTAAAATAGTGTTTTTTGATGGGGGAAAAAATTCCCTGAAAAGACTCGCAGCAATTCCACAACTTGAAACCAAACTCGAAGTGCATCAAAATGTACCATGATGAACAGTATAGAGCTGACCCTACTGTATGATCTAATGAAGGGTCTGGGCATTTATTTAAAAAGTGTTCCAATTTAGGATATATATACTGTATATATATATATATATATATATATATATATATATATATATATATATATATATATATATATACACACACACACACACACACACACACACACACACACACACACGCACTACCGGTCAAAAGTTTTGAAACACGACTGAAATGTTTCTCATGATCTTAAAAACCTTTTGATCTGATGGCATATGCTTAAATGTTTGAAATTAGTTTTGTAGACAAAAATATAATTGTGCCACCATATTAATTTATTTCATTATAAAACTACAATTTTATTTAAAAAAAAGAAGTTTTTGAAATTGATGACTTGGACCAAATAATAAAGCAGCCACTAAGTGCCCAACATAGATGGGAACTCCTTCAATACTGTTTAAAAAGCATCCCAGGGTGATACCTCAAGAAGTTGGTTGAGAAAATGTCAAGAGTTCATGTCTGCAAATTCTAGGCAAAGGGTGACTACTTTGAAGATGCTAAAATATAACACAGTTTTGATTTATTTTGGATTTTGTTTAGTTACAACATCATTCCCATAGTTCCATTTATGTTATTCCATAGTTTTGATGACTTTACTATTATTCTAAAATGTGAAAAAAAAAAAAAAAAAAATTATAATAAAGAATGAGGAAGTGTTTCAAAACTTTGGACCGGTAGTGTAGATATATATATATATATAAATTATGCAATTATTTATTTGACACAAAGGGACAACATACTGTGTTTTATGTTATATGGTTAAATAACCAATAAATAAAAAAAAAAATCTTTTTATTAACCTTGGAATTGATTTACATGGACACTGAACTTTATTGGGGCATAAATAAAAAATCCCTCAATAAAGTCAAAAATAGCCCAAAAAATCAATATCAGGGTTAATAAAAGAGTTAATATGTAGCACTGTAGATTTGGCTGAATGTAAAAAGTTCTTACCTATGAATGATTTCTTCCCAGACTTCATGTTCATTTAATAGCGTAACTCTCAAAATGTGAATCCAAAGTTTAATCCTTTAGTGCGATATTGTAGAAGTCCTTTAAAAAGCTGGTTAGTACTCCGTTTCTTTAGGATTTCATCATTTCACATCTGTAGTGTGTGAAAATGTATGTGTGTGTAGATGTGTGTGTCTAAATGAGTCTCTCTCTCTTTTGCTGCAGTACCATTAGAATCACACTCATGCTTCTGTTTTAAAGATCAGCAAATATCAGCCTCATCACTCTTCTCTTCTCTTCTCTTCTCTTCTCTTCTCTTCTCTTCTCTTCTCTTCTCTTCTCTGCTTTTTCCTCATAGTTCAATGATAACTGAAACTGAAGACACCTACACTGCCCTCCCAGCTCCCTTGTTCCCTAGTCTCACAAACAAAACAAAGCGACAGGTGTCGAATAGCAGCTCGTCTCACGAGTGTCCTGTCCCGCCCTAGGGAAACCTGTTACCAGGTTACAGTAGTCACTGGGGCACTACCTGCACCGACTATAAGGTCGTTTAATTGTACCATCAGCTTCTTATGACTTCTCGAGTCCCTTGCTATGTACTGAGAGGATCTTGCATAAAAAGAATAAGAAAAAACAATGACTTGACAAGTTTCATTGTTTCCTGCTGTTAGGAATTGTGTATACAGGCAAATGTGCAGTTACACCTGGACAGCAGGGGTTGTGCATGTGGGATGGTGCAAGAGAAATTATAGAATTACAGCGAGTAGGGAATATGTTTCTCTTCAGTTTGTTACACATGCACAGATGGGATAGAGATCCAATGTCTTAAAAATAAAGGTTCCAGAAACTGTTTTACAGCCTGATGCAAAGGAGTAAATGTAGTAATGAACTTGAAAAACATGATGAAAATACATGTATAGATGAAAAACATCTATACAATGGTGCTTTAAAGCAGTGCTTCCCAACCCTTTTTGCCTATTGTACTCCACTAGCTCCATCAGTACCCCTTCATCAACACCAAACCAGAAATGTGTTCTTATTAACTGGAGATTACTTAGCAGCCTATTAATTGTAAAAACATTTTTAAAAATATTATAGATTTGTCATACATTTTATATGTTTATAAAATATTTAAAATATGTAAATATTTTAAAATATTTAAACTTACTTCTCTGTCTGCTCGTATGAATGTAACACATCATAAGAAAGTGTTTTACTGCTGTTCAAATGCACTTTGGATCGCATCATTTATATGTATAAATTTTTCCATCTGAAAGGACTAAATATGAAATGAAACAAATGACAATAAAACGCAAAGTAATCTCTTCAGTAATCAAAATACTTTTTGAATGTAACTGTATTCTAATTACCAATGATTTAAATTGTAACTGTAGTGGAATTCAGTTACTTATATTTTGTATTTTAAATACGTAATCCCGTTACATGTATTTCGTTACTCCCAACCCTGTGTGAATATATATATATATATATATATATATATATATATATATATATATATATATATATATAATTGTTTTTTATATTTGTATATATAAATAATAATTTTATATTTGTATCATTAATAATATATAAGATATTTTTATATTGCCTTATTGATAAATAAAATAAACATCTCTCCAAGTACCCCTAAGAACCTGTTTAACTACACCCCTGGTAGGGAATCACTTCTGTACAGAATCCAGAAACCAATATGCTGATGCTAAAAACCTGTAACAAGAACCAGTGAAAAATGTTTCTTTATAAGAAGAGGTGCCTTGCTGAACTTACAGTGCTCTAAAGTCCATTAAAGATTTTTTAAGGGTGCATATGGATATATTGTATTTTCAAAGACTTCATTCTTTCATGTCCTAAATGACAAAGTATGGAAGAATGTTTTGAACAGCATTCTTAATTCATTGGCGTCATGAAGAGTTTGGAATTTCATTCAGCCTAATTCAAATCACATGCAAATTCAACAAAGCTAAGTGCTGGAGTGCTTCAGTGAAAAAAAGCGAATTTCCTTATATAGTAAAAAGGTTACCTCTCCTTGTTAAAGCAACAAAATCATTCCCAGATAGAGATAATTTCTAAAGAGACAATCAGATTTGTATTACTTCACCTTCTGTCCAGTTCACAATCATCTCCCTGTAGAATAGTTTTATAATAATGGCCTTATGGGTGATACCGAGCATCCTCACTCAATAGTGTCTGTAACGTGGTCTTTAAATGGCTGGCTAAATCACACACAGGAAGTTTAATGAAGCCATTATATCCTCATTATTGCCTACCCCTTTCTATAGGGCACCTCAATATTTATGTCCTCCTATATTTTGCAGACCCATTCAGTTGGCCAAGAATCAAGTCAAGGACATGAGGGGCAATTTCAGCTGTAGCCATAGCTGTGTTCACATAATGTTCTAATTCAGCATTTATAGAGCGATTGTGAGCAATAGGGGTGTACAGTTCTTCGGCATACTGTATTTATTGACTTCCTCATGATCACTGTGGTTATTATGGCCATATCTATTTTAAAAATGCTGTGACAATGTATTCTAACTTTTAAAATGAGACCAGATGTGCAGAGCTACGGTTTGATCTGGTGTCAAACCAAGTGAGTTTTCCACCTTGCATTGACATTTTCACATCTTAAGGTCACAATGATTCTCAGCCACATTGTGCATAATCTGAGTGCTGCCCTTCTCTTTCAGCATGAGAACTGAAATGTGATGATACTTTTTATCAAGCAATATCATTAGTTTACTATGTTAGTAGCACTTCCTGTGTGTGTTTAAATTTATTTCTAGTGTGACGATTCAATGTGTGACTGGAATTTCTTTTCTGGTCACTTTCCAAGCTAGAAGTCAATTATCATTTTTAATGTTATATTTGATTAGTCTCCCACGACTTCGTGATTTTATGTAAACCTTAAATTAAATTTCACATATTAAAATATCATTTTCAATTTTGAGCTATGATAGTTATATGATAGTTGTACAAAAATATAAAACCTTTCCAATATCTTACAGTACTCAATATATTTCTCTTTTTTAGATGACCTGGAGTCTGAAATGGCTAGATTTCTTGTTCTTGCCCATGCAAAATTTCAACCTGGTCTCACAGAATGACGTTACTTTACCTACATTTTTGCAAAAAGATTTTTACGTGAATCGTTGTACAATGTATGTGGCAGTTTCCTGGTGAAATTTACACTAGAGGCGCAACAGCTACAATCTCTTGCATATCCTTTCACACAAGTCACAACATAAAATGACAAATTTTCAGTTCATAATATTTACTTTTCATCCTGTTCCTCACACAATTAAATCTTATGACATTAAACCACTTTTACTATAGCGCATGACTTTTTAACTACAATCGATACATTTTAACATTTGCATCATTTTACCAACTACATTTACAAGCTTATTCGATTGCGATTAAGTTGCGCATCGCACTCGCAGTGCAAAGGAGCATGCAAGTTAACGTGACGTGAGCCACAAGGGTCAAAAATACGTGGTTGCTTCAGCGATTGCGTTTTTCACCTCTTCTTCTTGGCTTGACTTCGCTTGCAAAGATTTAGGTAGGGGGATGTCAATGTCTATTGCACGCGTGCTGGTGACTGACAAGCCCAATACGTGACAGGCACATCCATCCACAGAAATTGCAGGGGAATGTCTGTGTTGTGGTGGGTGCTGCTGATGGTTCCCGTTTTTTTTTTTTTTTTGCCATCTTTTTTCCTCCAAGCTGGCCCGTCTGTTTTGTTCAAAAGTGGCAGTGGCCCGGTGAACTGTACGTTGCCAGCTTTCACGGTCAGCAGCTTGTGATGCCCATTGGCAGTGATCAATGCCACAGGTGGTGAGGGTCTTTTTCAAGGAGTCTTTATATCTCTTTTGAGCTGCCCCTCTATCACAGTGGCCTGTGGACAGCTCACCATACAGTGCGATCTTTGGCAGGCGATGATCCTCCATCCTGGAGACGTGCAATGCCCAGCGTAGCTGTATCTTCATGAGCATGGCCTCAACGCTGGTGATCCCTGCTTGTTTGAGGACTTCACTGTTGGTGACGAAGTCACTCCAGTGGATGTTTAGGATGGTGCGGAGGCAGCGCTGATGGAAGAGCTCAAGGAGGCGGAGGTGGTGGCTGTAGGTGACCCAGGATTCGGCACCATATAGGAGGGTGGTCAGTACAACAGCTCTGTAGACGCTGATCTTTGTAACTCTCTTGAGACTGGCATTGTACCACACTCATTTATAGAGTCTGCCGAAGGTACTGTTTGCCTTGGCCAGTCTGTTGTCTATTTCTTTGTCGATCTTGGTATCAGAGGAGATCACACAGCCCAGGTAGGTGAACTGGTGAATTACTTTCAGCTCTGTTTGGTCAATGAAGATGCTTGGTGGCCGGTACTCTTCCTTAGGTGCAGGCTGGTGAAGTACCTCAGTTCCCTATCTGTCACTCACTCGACGTTGTGTCGATGTAGTGACACTAGGGGTCACTCTTGGGAGCCCGAAACACCTCTGGTCTTTGAAAAAAGGCCAATGAAAATTGGTGAGTGGTATTTGCATACCACTCCCCCGATCATACGAGTATAAAAGGTGCTGGTATGCAACCACTCATTCAGATTTTCTCTTCAGTGCACTGAATTCAATTCAAACACAGTTCTCTTTACCGTTCACCTACAACTGCTCGATTTACGCCACATTTCAGTGGCTTCTCCCCCTCTGCACCCGTGGAGTGCAGAGAACACACCTGGGTGCTTCGGCAGAGCAAAAGAGTATATTATAAAGGAGTATATTTTCTTTCTAAAAGAGCGGCACACACGGAAACATCTTTTTAAAGATGTCTTTCCGTTTGTGTGTTATTCCTGGTTGCGGTCGTTATCTCTCCGTTTCTGATGGCCATGATCACTGTCTTACGTGTCTGGACGCTGCCCACGTGGAGACATCATTCGTGGATGGTTCTTGTCCTCATTGCGAGAACATGGCCATGGCAAGGTTGCGGTCGTGGCTTGCATTCGTAAGAGAGCAAGCCACCCCAGCGGCTCCCCGCCTCGGTCCTTCTACCTACGGGTATGAGGCCATGCCGGTTAGCACTGGGGGCGATTTGGGGACCTCAATGGGAGCACCTCCACCGGGTAAACCACGACGGACCTCCCATTCCCCAGCACACTCACTTGCCCCAGTCAGGCTCTCAGATGAGACCGCTGGCTCGTCTCACGGCGAGTTTGACCTCTTATTCGGAGCCCAAGAAGACTATGAGTTATTGAGCGCAGCATCAGATGCCTCGGCTGGGCTCCCTCCTTCGGGTGTGGTCGCCCAGTCTCATGCCGACGCAGAGATAACAGACATGCTTTCCCGGGCAGCTGCGAGCATTGGGCTAGAGTGGTACCCTCCACTCTCCCCTGAACCCTCGTGGCTCGATGATTGGTTCCTGGGCCCAGAGCACCGCTCACGGCCATGCCCCGCCCCTGTCCCTTTCTTCCTGGAAGTGCATGAGGAGCTGACAAGATCGTGGGGGGCACCTTTTACTGCCCAATCCCGATCTTTCAGCTCCCCCGCTCTCAATACCCTCGATGGTGGGGCGGCCAAGGGGTATTCGGTGATCCCCCAGGTGGATAAGCTGCTCGCGATGCACTTGTGCCTGCAGAGTGCCGCCACCTGGTGCAGGCGCCCGAAGCTCCCTTACAGGGCCTGTAGGTCATCCCTGATGGCCAAGGCCTACGGTGCCGCTGGACAAGCCGCCTCCACCCTGCATGCCATGGCTCTCCTGCAAGTTCACCAATCAAGGTGCTAAAAGAGCTGCATGAGGGTAGTTCTGACCCAGGATTAATGCAGGAACTGCGCTCGGCGACCGACCTTGCTCTCCGGGCGACGAAGGTCATGGTGCGGTGTCTCGGGCAGGCGATGTCCACCCTGGTGGTCCAGGAGCGCCACCTTTGGCTCAACCTGGTTGAGATGAGAGAGGCCAACAAGGCATGGTTCCTTGATGCCCCCATCTCCCAGGTTGGCCTATTCGGTGACACCGTCGAGGACTTTGCCCAGCAGTTCTTGGCGGTGAAGCAGCAGATGAAGGCCATTCAACACATCCTGCCCCAGCGCGGCTCAAGCCCTGCACCCCATCTGCTCGTCACCAAGGGCGTCCTCCTGCAGCAACAGCACCGGCTCCGCCGCAGCCCACCCCTGCAGCCCGGCCCAGGTGTGGAGCCCACCGCAGGAAGCAGACGCCACCCGTCTCACGGCCGGCTGCCAAGAACCCTAGAAAGGCTTCGAAGCACCCCTGAGACGGGCGACCCAGGGATGAGGAGATCCGCTTCTATGGAGCTGGTAGACAAACCACTCCATCCCCTGGTGGAGGGCTGGGAGGAGAATCTTCTGTTTCATTTTTCGCCGCATGCCCAAGAGGCTGCGGTACCCAAAACTTCAACAAAAGAGTGGTTTCCTTGTTCTCTGGGTCACATGTCAGGTGCGCACGGCTGTCGGCATGACCGCCATCCACTGTCCCATTTTGGCAGGTTTGGCACTCCAGTGGCGGACCACCTGCCCCTGCGGTGAAGGGCGATAGCGCCACTACCTTGCGTGCGGAGATCGCGACCCTTCTGAGCAAGGGCGCGATAGAGCCTGTCCCTCCAGCTGAGATGAAGAAAGGGTTTTACAGCCCTTCATCGTACCGAAGAAAGGCGGTGGGTTGCGGCCAATCTTGGACCTGTGAGTTCTGAACTGGACCTTGCACAGACTCCTGTCCAAGATGCTGATGCAAAAACGCATTTTAGCGAGCGTCCAGCATCAAGATTGGTTCGCGGCGGTAGACCTGAAGGATGCATACTTCCATGTCTTGGTTTTACCTTGACACAGACCCTTCCTGCGGTTTGCTTTCGAGGGCCGGGTGTACCAGTACAAGGTCCACCCCTTCGGCCTGTCCTTGTCCCCTCGTGTCTTCACGAAGGTTGCAGAGGCAGGCCTTGCCCCGCTAAGAGAAGTGGGCGTCCGCATACTCATCTACGTCGATGACTGGCTGATCCTAGCTCACTCTCGAGAGTTACTGTGCGTACACAGGGACCTGGTGTTCAGGCACCTCAGCCGTCTAGGGCTTCGGGTCAACTGGGAAAAGAGCAAGCTCTCCCCAGTACAGAGTATCTCTTTTCTCGGCTTGTAGTTGGAATCAGTTTCGATGACGGCACACCTCACGAACGAGCACGCACAGTCGGTGCTGAACTGTCTGAAGGTGTTCAGACAGAAGACAGCGGTTCCACTGAAACATTTTCAGAGGCTCCTGGGTCATATGGCATCCTCTGCGGTTTCCACACCGCTCGGGTTGATGCATATGAGGCCGCTTCAGCACTGGCTTCAGACTTGAGTCCTGAGATGGGCATGGTGCCACGGGACACATCGTGTGGTCGTCACGCCGATCTGTTGCCGTCTCTTCAGCCCTTGGAACGACCTAGCATTTCTATGGGCAGGGGTTCCCCTAAAGCAGGTCTCCAGGCATGCCGTGGTTACGACAGATGCCTCCAAGATGGGTTGGGGTGCTGTATGCAGCAGGCACACAGCCGCCGGCTCCTGGACTGGCCTGCGGCTGCTTTGGCACATCAACTACCTCGAGTTGAAGCACGTGTTGGTCCGGACAGACAACACGGCGACAGTAGAATACATCAACCGTCAAGGTGGTCTATGCTACCATTGCATGTCACAACTCACCCGCCGTCTCCTCCTCTGGAGTCAGCAGTGCCTCAAGTCGCTACGAGCCACTCACATCCTGGGCAACCTCAACACCGCAGCAGACGCGCTGTCATGACAGGTTGTGCTCAGGGGAGAGTGGAGACTCCACCCCCAGGTGGTCCAGCTGATTTGGAGTCAATTTTTGTCGAGCACAGGTAGACCTGTTTGCTTCCCGGGAATCCTCCCACTGGCCGCTTTGGTACGTCCTGACCGAGGCACCCCTCGGTATAGATGCGCTGGCACAGAGCTGGCCCCCTGAACTACGCAAATATGCGTTTCCCCCAGTGAGCCTACTTGCACAGACCCTGTGCAAGGTCAGGGAGGACGAGGAGCAGGTCGTCCTAATAGCACCCTACTGGCCCACCCAGATGTGGTTCTCCTACCTCACGCTCCTCGTGACAGCCCCCCCCCCCGGCGAATTCCCCTGAGGAAGGACCTTCTTTCTCATGGACGGGGCACCATCTGGCACCCGCGACCAGATCTCTGGAATCTCCACGTCTGGCCCTTGGACGGGATGTGGAAGACCTAAGTGGCCTACCACCCGCGGTGGTAGACACGATCACTATGAGGCACCTGTATGCTTTGAAGTGGCGTCTGTTCGCTAAGTGGTGTTCTTCCCAATGCGAAGACTCCCAGAGATGTGCAGTTAGATCGGTGCTTTCCTTCCTGCAGGAGAGGCTGGAGGGGCGGCTGTCCCCCTCCACCTTGAAGGTGTATGTAGCCGCTATAGTGGCACACCATGACACAGTGGATGGTAAGTCCTCAGGGAAGCACGACCTGATCATCAGATTCCTGAGAGGTGCTAGGAGGTTGAATCCCTCCAGACCGCATCTTATCCCCTCATGTGACCTCTCTGTAGTCCTTTGGGGTCTACGGGGAGCTCCCTTCGAGCCCCTGGAGTCAGCTGAGCTTAAGGCACTCTCTTTGAAGACTGCCCTCCTGACTTCACTCACTTCCATCAAGAGGGTAGGGGAACTGCAGGCGTTCTCTGTCAGCAAAACGTGCCTGGAGTTCAGTCTGGGCTACTCTCATGTGATCCTGAGACCCCGACCGGGCTATGTGCGAGCCTACTCTACTAGGAGTGTAGAGGCCTCCTGGGCCCTGACCAGTGGTGCCTCTTTGGCAGACATCTGCAGAGCAGCGGGCTGGGAAACACTCAACACCTTTGTGAGGTTCTATAATCTCTGAGTTGAGCCGGTTTCGTCCCGTGTGTTGTCAGGTCCGAACAGGTACGTTCCAGGACAGCTGGCCGGGTGTACCGCTTGTGTATAGTGCCTTTCCCCTCCTATGAGGTGAAGATGTACGCCTTTGACTTCCAGTCGTGTTCACAAGTTGTTATCCCTGGATGACTTTCCTCCATAGCCCTGTGGCAGACGAGTTTGCTGAGAAACTCGCTGCCGGCTCAATACATGTGCTAACTAAGCCCTATACTGGGGTAAGTGCTCCACATGTGCTGGTTCCACATAGGTGACCCCATGTGATATATCTTCCACTAAATCGTTTCCCTGTCGGTAAACTGCTTCTTCCTTGGGCAGAGGCCCCTCTTCCCCTGGTCACCATGCTTGTAGAAACTCCTCCCCCCCTCGGGTAGGACCTACCATGCGACCTCTCCACATGACATACTTCCGACAAGACTCAGTAAGACTATGTGACGTATTTCCACTCGAAATACCCCCCATACTCTGGGCGGGGTGTAGTCTCCGTGGTGTCTTCCCCTTGGGAGTGACACCCCACCCCCCCGGCATAGACATATATGACCCCCAGTCGGTTAACAAATTCCACTCTTTTTGGAGAGAAAAAAGAGGAAAGTGGCCACGGCTGGGCTAGCCTGTCCCTATTTGTTGGGCAGTCGACTTGTTCCCGAAGGACCGTTCGACGCTCATAAGAGCGTTGGGGAGATTATGTGACGGCCTGGTGCACTGGCTACGAGGCACACAGTGGTCTGCCCGTCTTGCACCGCCAGTCCATGTAACACAGTTCAGCTAGTTGTGGCGTTTTGTATAGGGACCCCTAGTGTCACTACATCGACACAATGTCGAGTGAGTGACAGATAGGGAAAGTCTTGGTTACTTTCGTAACCTCCATTCCCTGATGGAGGGAACAAGACATTGTGTCCCTCTTGCCACAATGCTGAACTACCCGCTGAAATGGCCGGGACCTTGTCTCAGCTCCTCATCACAAAACCTGAATGAGTGGTTGCATACCAGCTCCTTTTATACCCGTATGTCAAGGGGAGTGGCATGCAAATTCCACTCGCCAATTACCATTGGCCTTTTTTCAAAAAGCAGAGGTGTTCGGGGCTCCCAAGAGTGACCCCTAGTGTCACTACATTGAAACAACTTCTCGTTGCCTCCATCAGGGAATGGAGGTTATGAAAGTAACCAGGACGTTTTTTCATTGAAACCTGTTAAGGTGTAAAGAGTAGCATCTCTAGTTTCGTTTGATATGCCGCTTTAAAAAATTCATTAATTATTCAAGCGTCGGTGCACTGATAAACATGATTTTGGGATATTATTCCCTCAAAAGTAAAAAAAAAAAAAAAAAACACCAACAAAAAAACATGTTAATTATTTTGAATAACTTTCAACATTAACACATTTGTGGGTAAATTCGCTTCATTTTAATATCAGTTTTGTTATATTTTATTTTGTTATCACTGTACAATACGGTTCTATTCATTAACATTAGTAAATGCATTCTTATACAGGTGCATCTCAATAAATTAGAATGTCATGGAAAAGTTCATTTATTTCAGTAATTCAACTCAAATTGTGAAACTCGTGTATTAAATAAATTCAATGCACACAGACTGAAGTAGTTTAAGTCTCTGGTTCTTTTAATTGTGATGATTTTGGCTCACATTTAACAAAAACCCACCAATTCACTATCTCAAAAAATTAGAATACATCATAAGACCAATAAAAAAAACATTTTTACTGAATTGTTGGCCTTCTGGAAAGTATGTTCATTTACTGTATATGTACTCAATACTTGGTAGGGGCTCCTTCTGCTTTAATTACTGCCTCAATTCGGCGTGGCATGGAGGTGATCAGTTTGTGGCACTGCTGAGGTGGTATGGAAGCCCAGGTTTCTTTGACAGTGGCCTTCAGCTCATCTGCATTTGTTGGTCTCTTGTTTCTCATTTTCCTCTTGACAATACCCCATAGATTCTCTATGGGGTTCAGGTCTGGTGAGTTTGCTGGCCAGTCAAGCACACCAACACCATGGTCATTTAACCAACTTTTGGTGCTTTTGGCAGTGTGGGCAGGTGCCAAATCCTGCTGGAAAATGAAATCAGCATCTTTAAAAAGCTGGTCAGCAGAAGGAAGCATGAAGTGCTCCAAAATTTCTTGGTAAACGGGTGCAGTGACTTTGCTTTTCAAAAAACACAATGGACCAACACCAGCAGATGACATTGCACCCCAAATCATCACAGACTGTGGAAACTTAACACTGGACTTCAAGCAACTTGGGCTATGAGCTTCTCCACCCTTCCTCCAGGCTCTAGGACCTTGGTTTCCAAATGAAATACAAAACTTGCTCTCATCTGAAAAGAGGACTTTGGAACACTGGGCAACAGTCCAGTTCTTCTTCTCCTTAGCCCAGGTAAGACGCCTCTGACGTTGTCTGTGGTTCAGGAGTGGCTTAACAAGAGGAATACGACAACTGTAGCTAAATTCCTTGACATGTCTGTGTGTGGTGGCTCTTGATGCCTTGATCCCAGCCTCAGTCCATTCCTTGTGAAGTTCACCCAAATTCTTGAATCGATTTTGCTTGACAATCATAAGGCTGCGGTTCTCTTGGTTGGTTGTGCATCTTTTTCTTCCACACTTTTTCCTTCCACTCAACTTTCTGTTAACATGCTTGGATACAGCACTCTGTGAACAGCCAGCTTCTTTGGCAATGAATGTTTGTGGCTTACCCTCCTTGTGAAGTGTGTCAGTGATTGTCTTCTGGACAACTGTCAGATCAGCAGTCTTCCCCATGATTGTGTAGCCTAGTGAACCAAACTGAGAGACCATTTTGAAGGCTCAGGAAACCTTTGCAGGTGTTTTGAATTGATTAGCTGATTGGCATGTCACCATATTCTAATTTTTTGAGATAGTGAATTGGTGGGTTTTTGTTAAATGTGAGTCAAAGTCATCACAATTAAAAGAACCAAAGACTTAAACTACTTCAGTCTGTGTGCATTGAATTTATTTAATACACGAGTTTCACAATTTGAGTTGAATTACTGAAATAAATGAACTTTTCCACGACATTCTAATTTATTGAGATGCACCTGTATATTTACTATGTATTTTCACATTGAGAATCACTGGGTTCATCCAAAAGCTGAAATATGTTGCTTTGAGAGGCTTTATATGGAGTTAGGATGAAAATAAGGTGCATTTCAAATTGTTCTGAGACCAGTGCAGACAGACAGCACACTGGAGGTTAAGTGATTCACTAAATAGGGAGCAAGGGAGCACCCTATAGCTTTCTATGTAGCTATAATCAGACCAAAAGTTCAGTTTCAGGCTGCAGATGATGTTTGGACCACTCAACATGTTTGGCAGACATGGGACAATGATAATCAATACATAGATTCAGAATTTATAATGCTACATTTTATTTTAACATGGTTGGCCATTACTTTCAATCAGAATTAATTATGCAAATTTCTGATGTTATGTCTGTAACGTCTCAAAAACATGAATAACCAACACTCCTGGAAACATAAAAAACAATTTGATTAAAAAACAAAAAACAAATCTGATTTCTATAGCTTGGTATTATTTAATATTTCACAACTTAGTCCTGCTGTCCACATATGTGAACATACATTTTTAAGAAAACTGATTGCACTAGATTTTTTTGTTTTTGTTCTTTTTTTTTTTGCATGTTTATTTGGTGCTACTAGTTACCAATCAAAAAGGGAAATGGAAAACACACAGCAGTCACGCTCGGGTTTCAGGAGGTTATTACAAGGAAGTTAAGTGTAACAGAAGGACATCCTGTAACTGCCATCAGATAAAAAATCTCTCTTTTGCTTCCTAGTTTCTCTCAGTACACAGTTTATGATTCATACAGAATTGAAAGGAGTTGCTCTTGTTTGCACTTTGATAACATGGCAACTGAAGTGACGCTGTTGGGCTGATAAGGAACTCCAGCTGGCTTGTCATCACACACAATCATGACTGTTTGGCATTCCAAAGCACACAGCATTCCATTATTTGGTTCTTCCGGAAACCACTTGGCTTCACTGTCATAGTTTTAGCTGAAAATATGAATGAAACTGCAATCCAGCATGGTGTGCATTTCTAATTTGTTGCTAAATGCTTATATATATATATATATATATATATATATATATATATATATATATATATATATATATATATTAGTGGTTAGGTCTTTTACAGAAATGTAAAAGTGTGTTTTTTGACACTTACTTTAAGATCATGTATAAAAAGGCAAAACTACCAAAGACAACACATCAGTATTGCACCTACTTTGAAAAACAGCATGATCATTCAGTGTGATTATCAGTTATAATCATTCAGTGCTAGAAGAAGTGTATGAGGATTGCTCACTCATGCTTATTCATGACTTTCAAGTGTGAGAAGGAGAGAGAGAGATCTGTTCCAGGACCAAAGAAGACTGTATGAGCCTGCACACTGTCTAGGACACACTGTAAATAGCCTTTGACCGTGCTGAGTATAGACTGATTAATCAGTCTTATGGATAGGCTCTTGAATTAAGGTTCTCTGCTTAGCCCATACAACAGCCTAGAGCAGTTACCTGCAATTCACTCTATTTTAACTGGTCAGTTCAATTTCAGTTCAGTATATTTCGTGAAATGAATTTCCCAAAATAAGATCCATGTATACATTTATAGCTCTGTAATCACCCACTCTGACCCTGATCTCACCTGAGCTGAAGCCTGCAGGACTGTCATGTGCCAGATATAGCCTCTTACATTTTCCTGTCACAAAGATAGGCTGTTCCATTTGAGAATTATCTAAAGTAAGACAAAGTGTAAGATCTAACTTGTGATGTCCTTAGAGACCCACAGCTAAGCACTGAAGTTAATTAAACTATTGCTGCATGGTGTTTCCTGCACCGCTTTTTAGCAGCGACATTCCGCCTTGGACAGAATCTGTAACACCATGGCAAAAGAAGTAATATTATACCTGATTCTGCAGTCTGAAATGAATGTGCGGAGAGAAAAAGACTGTGTACAACATAATAATGCCAACTTCCCATTGAATTGTCTTTCCAGGTTTTACTAAAAAATAAGTAATTTATTAAAAAATATTTAAAAATAATATTGTTTTTGTATTTTTTTTTGTATTTTTTTTTTTTTTTTTTTAATCAACGTCAGGATTATAAAGTAGGTTCAAATTGATAAGAGTGTGTAATGGAAAGTGTATATTTTAGATGTAGTGATTGGTCACCATTTCATTTGGCTTTGACACATGTAAATCACATTTTTCCTATACTAGTTCAATTTAAATGCTCCTGCAGTGTGACAAATTAATTTTTAAAAGTATAATAAGCATAATTAATATGAGGCCCTAAAAGCTATACTTGCATAATAATTAAAAAAACATAGCAAAATACTGTTTAAAATTATTTTTACATGGAATACAACATGTCACATCACAGGACATGTTAACTTTTCTAAAGTATTTCATGCCATGTCAACTATAAAGCAAGACCAATGTAGTCACGAACAAATGACTCTTATTGAATGAGTCAGATCTTTTAATGAATCTCCCAAAAAGACTCACAAACACTGGTTTGAATCAGTCTGCCGAATCCTTCACAGAGTCAGAATCAAACTCATGGAATGAGTCAGAGTGGTTACTAAATTAACATTGACTCAATTACTGAATTGCTAGTCCTTACTTTCAGTCATGTCTGATTCAAAATGAAGCCCACCACTGCTGCTGCTGCAAAAAAAAAACCCCAAAACAATTCTGTATGAAACACTGACACAATGTACTGCAGTATAAACTGAAATTGTAATGATGTAGATCAAGATCCAGCAATTTGCATTTGGGGTTTGTCTACACGTGCTTAAAATGTCATGCGTTTTTCAGCTGTAAGACTTCTCTTGTAGTTCATTTCTAAGAAAGACCTGCCATTCATTCCAGATTAAGAATGAAAAAGGATTATAATAAATCCATGTGAGAGGTATGTGCGAGGATTGCTCTTCACGAAATGAGAGATGATAAGACTATAATTCTCTCTATCATCACTGAAAAAAGGGTACACAGCTCTATTAAAAACACTAAACCAGTACACTTGAAATCAACATAATACATTTATGTTTGAAATGAGAACATATTTATATTGCGTAAAGTCCAAGTGATATTTAACACATTCATCAAAATGTGATATGATCACATTGCTATGAAATGTTAAAATGGATTCAGACTTCTAACAGATGTGTTCACTCAACGTGATTTTTACTGCTTGCTCAATTAACTTATTTAAAATGAGCTAATGCAGCACAATTTTTTAGCATTTGGTCTCATCTTAATTTCATTGTGTACAATCCACCTAAATTACAGATTGGGGATCTTTAAACTTTTAGCAGTATAAAATATGCTACTGTGTTTGATGCTAGCTAGCAAAAAGCTGCAAGGTTCACTAGAGTTATATTAACGGTTTAAATTTAAGTAAGGTTTATTCAATTCATTTAGGTTTTTGCTACACAAAATAGTTGAGTTGAGCCTACATTTTAATTTTATATCAAAGAAAAATGTTTCATTGTGTGGAACTAATGTCCACAATTAGATTAAGTTAAACTAATTAATTATTTTTCAGTGATTGTATATGTTCGCTATATTTCTCACTTCTGTTCCACCTCTAATACCGACTGATTTTTTTGGTTATGCTTTGTAAGAAGCCAGTATATAATGCATTATGAAATATTCCTAATGCAGTAAGGTATTCAGAATGCCTTATAATACACAGTGGTTACTAAGGTGTTCTGAGTGGTTGTTATAGGGCATGGCTAGTTGGTTATGAGGGTACTATTCATGGTTGCTAAGTGAATCAAAGTGAAGTCAAAAGAGATATTCTAGTACCTAAATTTGCACTTAAGTAGTACTTAATCTCTATGACGCATTTCCCAAAAGCATCGTTATCTAAGTAGTACGTAAAAATGTTCGTAAATAAATGAGAGCTCTTAAGTCCATTAAGTGCAACTTCAATGTATCTTTCTGGCATCTTTCACAATTTATCAGAGACAAACGGACATTTAATTAATTGTATTATTATATTTTATAAGGTGTTCTGAGTGGTTGTTATAGGGCATGGCTAGTTGGTTATGAGGGTACTATTCATGGTTGCTAAGTGAATCAAAGTGAAGTCAAAAGAGATATTCTAGTACCTAAATTTGGCTCGGGTCCCTCCTTCAATCCAAGTGTATTGTTTTTTTTTGTTGTTTTTTTTACACGTTTTATCATCTGCCAGGTGAAAATACATACAGTATGTCTGATTGCTTTGAAAAATAATAACACACCTCTTCTCAAATACCTGCATGATTTGAAATATCATTCACGTCCATAGCAAAAATGGCAAAGAAAAAGTTAGCCTATACCAAACTTTAATACTTAGGGTTTGTTGAAATCCCAAAACTTAATTATGAGCAAATAGTAAAACTCAATAGAAAAGTCAGTACAATAAAATACAGCTGATTTTAAAGTGGATTATAAGGCGGTCACCAATTTTTATCTTCGGCAAGCTGATTTGCAAGACAATTTTTCTGTGAAGGTTTGATCTTTAAAAATTCTTGAAGGTGAATTCTGTGATCTTGAGATTATTAAATAAATGAGATGAGTGTGTGTTTGAAGAGGGATCACAGCTAAGCACTATGGCATTCAGCATTAACACTTTAATTTACTGTGCTTTGAAAGAAGGGCGCTAGGTTGAGTGCAGTACATCAATGTAAAGGAACAACTATTAAAAATAGCCAGTGTCTGCATGTTACTCATGCATCAGCAGTTCTCCGAAGTCCAATAAGTTCTCAGACTGGCCTGATTAATAAAACGTAATGCCCACATTATCATAACATCACTGTGTGCGGACAGTGTGCGCAGGGGCTGCTGTTTATCTCCAGTGAAATTTCCCAGACGTCTGATTATTGGCTGGGTTTCCCGAAGCACTAAGTAGAATGTTAGCAGCACTTAAGTAGTACTTAATCTCTATGACGCATTTCCCAAAAGCATCGTTATCTAAGTAGTACGTAAAAATGTTCGTAAATAAATGAGAGCTCTTAAGTCCATTAAGTGCAACTTCAATGTATCTTTCTGGCATCTTTCACAATTTATCAGAGACAAACGGACATTTAATTAATTGTATTATTATATTTTGAACATTGGAAAGCCATTGTACACTGTTTCAGAGGATAAAAAAGTGTTGGAAAAATCACATTGATATCAATAGGCAGTGTCCGCATTCTGTGAATGATAGGTCTAAATTTACATGACATATAAAACAGTATAATTTTATATTGGCCTTCTTTTATAATGGCTATAAAAAATGACATGATGACAGAATTAGGCCTATTAAGAATACATATGTATGTAAAGTGACCCTGCAGTTTAAAATTTAATCAATATTTTAAATATGGTTAACAAAGGAGATTAGAGTGAAAATGTGCACTGAGCGATTCACTCTCTTTCTCTCTTCATCCTCCTCCTCCTCCTTTTCTTCCTTCCTACAATAGCTGGTACAAAAAGTCCTTTATTCTGTTTACATGGCAGACACAAATTGCATGTTGCATAATGGCAGTAAGGCGACAAGTACGCAGTGCCTAGAACTCAAACCAGATGATTAATATTTAGATAGGTCTATGAGTAGTTCAATACAGATGCCCATCATTTTAATCCATTTCTGTGTGCATCTGTTCAGTTTCCAGCCAAAGAAACAACTTTAGGCTACGCTGAAAAAAAAATAAAAATGTTGGTTGAACTTAATTCAATTGTGGACATTGGTTCCACACAATGAAAATGTTGGCCTTACTCTAAACTGAATTGAACTGAGCTAACCTGACTTACATTTGATCTGTTTTACTAAATGTAAAAATATTGAAACTTACAGCTTGTTGCTAGCTAACAACAAACACATTAGCATATTATTCTGTGCTGTATAAGTATGATTCTGCTGAGAGTTTACAGATCCACAATCTGCCAATATACTGATGATCCCTCAGAATTTGTTTTATCAGAAAAGCAATATAGACTGATTTTTCAGTACTAGTAGTAATGTGCCCAACCTCGACCTAACCATTAGCTCCACTCTTCTCCACAGTGGTAACAAAATTAAACATGACAGAAACTCCTTTAAATCTCAACATAACAGAACATTAAATACTAACAAGTCTCTTCATTTTGCGTATAAATACATTAAAATAACACTTACACTGGCGGACAAAAGTATGGAATTATGAACAGATTTTGCTCTTATGGAAAGACATTGGTACTTTTATTCACCAAAATGGCGTTCAGCTGATGTATAGTCAGGACATTAATAACATGAAAAATTACTATTACAATTTAAACTACTTCAAAGAGTTCTCATCCAAAAATCCTCCACATGCAGCAATGACAGCTTTGCAGATCCTTGGCATTATAGCTGTCAGTTTGTCCAGATACTCAGGTGTCATTTCACCCCACACTTCCTGTAGCACTTGCCATAGATGTGGCTGTCTTGTCGGGCACTTCTCACGCACCTTACAGTCTAACTGATCCCACAAAAGCTCAATGGGGTTAAGATCCATAACAGTCTGTGTTTCTTTGCCCACTCTAACCTTTTCTTTTCGTTCTTCTGTTTCAAAAGTGGCTTTTTCTTTGTAATTCTTCCCATAAGGCCTGCACCCCTGAGTCTTCTCTTTACTGTTGTACATGAAACTGGTGTTGAGCAGGTAGAATTCAATGAAGCTGTCAGCTGAGGACATGTGAGGCGTCTATTTCTCAAACTAGAGACTCTGATGTACTTACCCTCTTGTTTAGTTGTACATCTGGTCTTCCACATCTCTTTCTGTCCTTGTTAGAGCCAGTTGTTCTTTGTCTTTGAAGACTGTGGTGTACACCTTTGTAAGAAATCTGATTGAAATCAAGCATTGTATAGCCTTCATTCCTCAAAGCAATGATTGACTGATGAGTTTCTAGAGAAATCTGTTTCTTTTTTGCCATTTTTGACCTAATTTTGGCCTTAAGACATGCCAGTCTATTGCATACTGTGGCAACTCAAAAACAAACACAAAGACAATGTTAAGCTTCATTGAATGAACCAAATAGCTTTCAGCTGTGTTTGATATAATGAAAAGTGCTTTTCTAGTACCAAATGAGCAATTTAACATGATTACTCAAGGATAAGGTGTTGGAGTGATGGCTGCTGGAAATGGGGCCTGTCTAGATTTGATCAAAAATTACTTGTTTCATATAGTGATGGTGCTGTTTTTTTTTTTTTTTTTTTTTACATCAGTAATGTCCTGACTATACTGTGATCAGCCACTTTGGTGAATTAAAGTACCAATTTCCTTCCGAAACAGCAAAATCTGTACATTATTCCAAACTTTTGGCTGCCAGTAATTTTAAAATATACTCTTCCAATGCAAAGCTGAACTGTCCTGCCTGATTTCAGTGATGCATTGATGCAACAAATATTTTTCACATAGTCCCAACACAGTTGGATTAAGTGAACATAGATGGATTGTACACAGTGAAATTAAGTTGAGGCCAAATGCTTCAGAATTGTGCTGCATTAGCTTATTTTAAATAAGTTTACTGAGCAAGCAGTAAAAATCATGTTGAGTGAACACCATCTGTTAGAAGTCTGAATCCATTTGAACATTTCATAGTAATCATATCACTTTTTGATGACTGTGTTGAATATCACTTACTCTTTACTCAATATATTCATGTTATCATCTCAAAAATAATTTTATTAAGTTGATTTCAAATGTACTGGTTTAGTATTTTCAATAGAGCTGCTTACCCTTTTTGCAGTGCACGTGAAAGTCCCTTATTATGATTTATATCGCGTGCTTTAACATTATATGCATTTCTTGCATCACTTTCATTAATCTATATTAAGTTGAGCATTAACACATCTAAATCCATGTCTTACCAAAGCCATCGTTAATTGTTTAATTAAATCCAGTAATGGTTGAAAACTTTCTGCGCCTTGACACGCACACATACAGTACAATGTCCATGTTTGGCAGTTTTTCATGCATTATTCATGTTGACAAGATAAACTTCTGGACATATTAGCTAAAGTTTAAGCACCTTTGTACCGGACAGCTCCAGTAATGGCGAGTTTACACTACACGATTTTAGCCCTGATTTTCCAGTCGCCGACAGTTAGTGGAGATCGTGACAAAAGCCCGAAATCAGAAGCAAATTGGTGCTCGCTCATGTGAGCAATGAATGCTATGTGTGAATTTTCAAAGACGTGATCTGATAGATGCGCCGATGCGTCGCAGATGCCCGAGAGATATTTAGCAGGTTAAATGTCTAGACCTGTCTGCGACACCAAGTCCTCAGGGTTGGGAGGGCTACTTTTGAAATGTATTCCACTACGGATTACAGAAAACATGCTGTAAAATGTCATTTGAAACGTATTCCGTTAGATTACTCAAGGTCAGTAACGTATTCTAAATACTTTGGATTACTTCTTCAGCACTGGTAGATTTTTTCACTTGTTTTGACTATAAAAACTCTGCCAGTACAGTAAGACAAAATACACATGTTAAAAATACATTCTATGAAAAACCTAAATATCTTATGCAGTGTTGTTTCTAAAAGAAGATAAATCAAATTGATCTTGTTTTAAGGATGTTTAAGATATCTTTACAGGAAAACAATACAAAAATGATTATCAAGAATAAGATTTTTGCCCTAATATCAAAGGTCTTACTAGAAAAAAAGAAATTATGATCTAACGTGAATTTTCTTGATAAAAAATATGATTGTGCCTGGTAACGTGCATATAAAATGGCTAGAAATAGCATTTTAGCTTAGCGTAAAGCTGACAATTTACACAAGGTTTATTTCTATTTCTTCTGCTCCAAACTTACTTCAAACTTACTTCTCTGTCTGCTCGTATGAATGTAACACATCATAAGGAAGTGTTTCACTGCTGTTCAAATGCACTTTGGATCACATCATTTATATGTATAAATGTTTTCAATCTGAAAGGACTAAATATTAAATGAAACAAATGACAATAAAATGCAAAGTAATCTCTTCGGTAATCAAAATACTTTTTGAATGTAACTGTATTCTAATTACCAATGATTTAAATTGTAACTGTAGTGGAATACTGTAGTGAATAAATTTGCATACACATAAGTTTTTCAATTATTTGATACAAAAACAAAGCACAAACATGTCCTTGTCGAGCCACAACACCAGCAGGCAGCTACCTGCATTCATTGCAAAATTATTTATTTACCTCCAACTCTCTCTGCAGAACAGACAATCCTTGTGCCTGTCTCCCCAACCATTCTCTCCTCCATATTCTATTGTTCTTTTTTGGGGATTTTTCACTGCAAATCAGTGCGCAAACAACTTGGATTGCAAGCTTCTTGCAGACCACCATTTTTAGAGGGAAGAACTCCAGTCTTGCAAGAGTCCTGTCCTGTCTCACATGTGATCTTACTTCATTTACTGTATCACGTTTTGTTGTGAAATGTAGTTTGGAGACCAGACAGAGTTGTCGGGGATTCTTCTTAGTGAAATGTTTTGTAATGTTTTGTTTTGTAATGTTTTGTAATGTGCTGATCCCTCAGGTAATGTGCAAACCACAGCAACTTCAAGATACCCCATTATAAACAGACAGTTGTGTAGTGTGAAAAGAACAGCTATCCGATGACTTCGTATAGTGTGTTGGCGGCAAAATGAAGCACAATGAGCGATCTGCGAGCTGGTTCGCGAAACAGGCGTTACTCCATCATAAAATCATGAGTTAACAAGTTTGGGAGCGTTCTCATTTACAATCACCAACCCCCGTGGACCCCCAACCCCCCCCCCCCCCCGCCCCCCCACCGGTCAACAACTTTGGGGGCATTTTGAAGGAGGTTTCACCCAGGGTGCCATACAAGCTAGAACCGCTACTGCAAGCAACATTAGTTAAGATGATCGTAAAAGCTTAAGTTACAATGTTATGAAGCCAGCCATTATTCGTAAAAATATTTACAAATCTGTTGTAAAACCCATGCGTATATAGCTCCAGGAAAATTCTTACAATTTTAATCTTTCTATTCATGTTGGTTTTATATATATTTGAAAAAACATTTATACCATTTTTAACAGAATTTTTGCACTTTGAAGACACATGGGTTCACAGCTTAATTGTCATTTTCAAAAAGGTTTTTCAAACATATTTTTCAAGATCATGAATTTCGGGATTTAATGTAAAGTCTATGCAGTAATGGGAAAGCCACTATGGGTCAGAGATGTTATACAATGGACCTTCAGCTGTTTTCACAAGTAGAGAATGGGATTAGTAAAAAGTTATTGGATTACAGAGCTGTACCATACTGATGTGAGTTTCAGCTGTGGGGTGGAGCATCAGGACACCACAGGACTCTGTGACATTTGCATGTAGCTGCTAAACCAGGTGGTATGGCCACAGGTCAGATTGCAGTCAGGTGACTGGCTTGATGTTGTCACAGAGTCATCAGACATGTTCATATTCAGTAGTTCTTCTGAGTGCATCCTTGGTTTATAATGCAATCCATTCATCAGCTAAAGTTTGTGATGTGTTTTTAACAAATCAAATCAAATCAAATCAAATTACTTTTATTGTCACACAACCATATACACAAGTGCAATAGTGTATGAAATTCTTGGGTGCAGTTCCGAGCAACATAGTAGTCGTGACAGTGATGAGACATATACCAATTACAATAAACATCAGATTTACAACACAATTAAAAATGTAATATACACATTATTACACACAACACAATATACAAATAATAACATACAATGTACAGTATACAATACACACAATATAGAATACACATTATACAATAAAAAAAAAGTATATATAGTATATATAGAATGTACAATAGGTAATTGTTAAGAGAGAATATAATATAATAATAATATAATTATGACAGTCCGGTGTGAGATATGACAGTAAGAGTAATAAAGTGCAGTGCTGATGTATTTTGATCGTGGGAGATCAAGAGTTCAAAGGTCTGATTGCTTGGGGGAAGAAGCTGTCATGAAGCCGGCTGGTGCGGGTCCTGATGCTGCGATACCGCCTGCCTGATGGTAGCAGTGAGAGCAGCCCATGGCTCGGGTGGCTGGAGTCTCTGATGATCCTCCAAGCTTTTTTCACACACCGCCTGGTATATATGTCCTGGAGGGAGGGAAGCTCACCTCCGATGATGTGTCTGGCAGTTCGCACCACCCTTTGTAGTGCTTTGTGGTTGTGGGCGGTGCTATTGCCGTACCAGGCGGAGATGCAGCCAGTCAGGATGCTCTCTACAGTGCAGGTATAGAACCGTGTGAGGATGTGGCGGTTCATTCCAAACTTCCTCAGCCATCTCAGGAAGAAGAGGCGCTGATGAGCCTTCTTCACAATGGCTTCAGTGTGGATGGACCATGTTAGTTCCACAGTGATTTGGACACCCAGGAACTTGAAGCTGCTAACTCTCTCCACTGGTGCTCCATTGATGGTGATGGGACTGTGTTCTCTATCTCTTCTCCTGAAGTCCACCACAAGCTCCTTTGTCTTACTGACGTTGAGGGAGAGGTTGTGCTCCTGACACCAGTGTGTCAGAGTGTGCACCTCCTCTCTGTAGGCTGTTTCATCATTGTCAGTGATCAGACCTACCACCGTCGTATCATCAGCAAACTTAATGATGGCATTGGAGCTGTGTGTTGCCACACAGTCATGTGTGTACAGGGAATACAGGAGTGGGCTGAGAACACAGCCCTGTGGGGCTCCAGTGTTGAGGGTCAGTGATGAGGAGATGTTGCTGCCTATTCTAACCACCTGGTGTCTGCTTGACAGGAAGTCCAGGATCCAGCTGCACAGCAAGCTGTTTAAGCCCAGAGCCTGGAGTTTCTCATCAAGCTTGGAGGGCACTATGGTGTTGAATGCTGAGCTGTAGTCTACAAGCAACATTCTCACATAAGTGTTCTTTCTCCAGGTGGGAGAGAACAGTGTGTATTGTAGATGCAATGGCATCATCAGTGGAGCGGTTGTTGCGGTAAGCAAACTGCAATGGGTCTAGTGAGGGAGGCAGCACAGAGCAGATGTAATCTCTGATTAGTCTCTCAAAGCATTTGCTGATGATGGGGGTCAGAGCAACAGGACGCCAGTCATTTAAGCAAGTTATTTTGGATTGCTTTGGTACAGGCACAATGGTGGACGTTTTAAAGCACGTGGGGACTACAGACAAAGAGAGGGAAAGGTTGAAAATGTCCGTAAAAACACCAGCCAGTTGGTTCGCGCATGCTCTGAAGACGCGGCCCGGAATGCTGTCTGGACCCGAGGCTTTGCAGATATTCACCCGTTGGAAGGATCGGGTTACATCCGTTACAGAGACAGAGTGTGAACTAACCTCTGTAGCTTTGGCCCCGAGCATAAAAAGTATTTAGCTCATCCGGGAGAGAGGCAGTGGTGTTCATGGCGGAGTTTTTAATTCCCTTTAAAGTCCGTGATGATGTTAATTCCCTGCCACATGCTTCTAGAGTTGGTAGTGTTAAACTGTCCTTCAATCTTGTTCCTGTACTGACGTTTTGCTGATCTGATCTACATTAGGCTTGTTTATGCTCCTCCGCGTTCCCGGAATTAAAAGCGGAGGTCCGTGCATCAAGTGCCGTGTGTACATCGCTTGTAATCCAAGGTTTCTGGTTCGGATAGATCTGTATTGTTCTGGTCGAAATGACGTCCTCTACGCACTTTCTGATGAAACACGTTACACTATCAGCGTAAAGCTCGATGTTGTCATCAGAGGCGGACCGGAACATCTCCCAGTCCGCGTGATCAAAACAGTCTTGTAGCGTAGAGTCTGACTGGTCCGACCAGCACTGGATCATTCTGAGGGTGGGTGCTTCCTGTTTCAGTTTCTGCCTGTAAGTGGGCAGAAGCAGAATGAAAGAGTGGTCTGATTTGCCAAATGGTGGGCGGGGGAGGAATTTGTAGCCGTCCTGGAAGGGAGAGTAGCAATGGTCCAAAACCCGGTCCCCTCGTGTGTTAAAACTAATGTGTTGGTGGTATTTTGGTGCGACTGATTTGAAACTGGCTTTATTAAAGTCCCCGGTCACAATGAACGTGGCCTCAGGGTGCGCGGTTTCCTGCTTGCTTATAATCCCATACAGTTCCTTGAGTGCCCGGTCTGTGTCGGCTTGTGGGGGGATGTATACAGCAGTGATAATGACTTTCTGCTCTCCAGATCAGGAGAGCAGAAAGACTTGACAGAATGTACGTTCCTCTGATCACACCAGGATTTGTTGATCATAAAACATACACAACCACCTCTGCTTTTACCTGAGAGGTCTTTCTCTCTGTCCGCTCGGTGCACGGAGAACCCCGCGGGTTCAATGGCTGAATCTGGAATCTCAGCAGACATCCAAGTTTCTGTTGGGCAGATAATGCAGGAGTCCCTCGTCTCTCGTTGGAAAGAGATCCGCGCTTTCAGCTAGCTTGTTATCCAGAGACTGAACATTTACCAGTAGAATACTGGGTAGTGGGGGCCGATTTGCACGCCGTCTTACTCTGATGAGAACGCCGGCTCTGTTTCCCCTTTTCCTCCTGCGTTTCCACAGCCGGGCAGCCCAGACAAAGGGCTCCGCTGGTGTGTTTGTAAACAGCAGGTCGGCATTGAGGAATTTGAAGTCCGGTTTACGGTGTGTAATTGCTGAACCAATGTCCAAAAGTGTTTGTCTGTCGTAGACAATAAAGCAGACAACATCCAATACAAAAAACATAAGAATTGTAAACTAAACAAACAAAACACTACAATGTTGTGTCGGAGCTCGCAACGCAGCAGCCATACTCGGCGCCATCTTGGAGAATCGGATGTGTGCTACAGTGAAACTAAGGCAAGGTATTTCATTTGGACATGAGTCAACCGATTTGTGTTGGACAGAATAAACTATTTTTCTTAGTCTGATGGTAGAAAATGGTTGCATAATCTGAAAGTATTCTCTCTTTTGTTACAATACTGACAGAGACGAATGAGTCAGGAAGTGTTTTCTGTGAAGACTCTCAACACATTTAACACCACTGTGATTTTGCCTCAGTAGCAAGCTGTCAGCTTTCTTAATGTCCTAGCATTTTGTGTGTGAGAGAGAGATTGATTAATGTCACAAACCAAGTTTGTTTCCTTTCCCCTCCACCCGCCCCCGCTTTTCTCTGTTCACATCATGTTATTTGGGTCCAGACTGCGGTCCGATTGCGTCAGCAACGTGAGTACAAGCGGTAACTGTTTACCACTGTAATTAGGTAACAACTATTAAAGTACCAAAAGTACCACCAAAACTTTACATGCACAAAACGACACTTGTGTTTTTCTGACGTGGATGCAGAATGTGTAATGATGTGATGAAAGTTAGCATTTGTCTGCCACAAGCCTGCGGATGCAGTGCAGGAGATGTGAAGCATGTGAGCTACTCTCTGAAGGGGATTTATTTGGAGACAAGCAGGAATGAGAAATGCATTATACCATAATAATTACGATCGGGACCCTACAAAGACAAATTATACGTCATCACAAGCGGGTCACTTCTTCGATTTGGTATGATTGCGTTCTTATCAGCAGCGAACCATACTGGAGTTCACATGAACCGTACCTCAGACCACCTTTTCAAGCAAACTCAGGTGCGGTTCGCAGGTGTGCACCCGAGTTCGGAAAACAGTGTACACATCATCCAAAGGAACCGAACTTTGACATCATTTGAACCAGGGTGTGCACCAAAAGTGTTAATGTGAAAGCAACCTCAAAATTGTGGCTTTACCCATTTAAATGTTTAAAACATGAAAATTAGGGTTCATCAATATGCACAAACTTTACACAGAAAATTTCACAACTTTAATTTTATTTCATTTTAGTGTGATTAACATCTGTGGTTAGTAATTGTCAGAAACTTTTGTAAAATGTTGTTTTTTAAAGAGTGAAATAAAAATGAACCATTTGAATATTTATAATATAACAATGATTGTATAAAATGTTTTAGACAAATTACGACTCTCATTGCTTTTATTACTGTCATTGGTGTAATTTCAACCACAATCAACCAGAGAGCGAGTATGCTTGATAAAATATGAGACATGTGATGTGTGAGGAAAACAAGGTCAAAATCACTGGTCCTAGTTTATATTAGGTGTTTTTAACTACTATGCACTCACATTAAAAAACATACAATACAATGTATTTATTGTGTAACTACATTCTCACAAGATTCACATTTGCTGCTACTGAAGTTGAGGTATGGGTAGGTTTAGGGGTAGGGTAAGTGTTTAGGGTAAGTGTTAGGGTAGGATTAGGTTTGAGAGTAGGGTTAGGGTTAAAGGGATAGTTCACCCAAAATGGAAAATTCTCTCATCATTTACTCACTCTCATGGCATCCCAGATGTGTATGACTTTCGCTATCAAAATGCGAAAGAATGTGAAAGTGAAAGTGGAGATTAATAGTAAAAAAGGACTTAAATATTGATATGTGTCTTACTCACACTTATCATATCATTTCTGAAGATATGGATTTAACCACTGGAGTCTTATGGACTACTTTTATGCTGACTTCATGTGATTTTTGGAGTTTAAAAGTTCTGGTCACCATTCACTTGCAATGTGAGGACCTATAGAGCTGAACTATATTTCTAAAAATCTTTGTTTGTGTTCTGCAGAAGAAAGAAAGTCATAAACATCTGGGATGGCATGAGGGTGAGTAAATGATGAAAAAAAAAAACATTTTTGGGTGAACTATCCCTTTAAGGTTAACAGTGTAACCACAGATGTAATTAAATGCTGGTGCTTTAAATGTAAGTACAATGCAACAACAAATACTGTACGTACGTAATAAGTACATTGTATCAAATTCTTAAGTACAGAGTAGTTAAATACACCTAATACTTAATTAGGTGGTAATTTCCACCACAAAATGAATGATGATTTGAGATGTGGTGGAAATGACATCCGGGTTCAAAAAATTAAGCTCAATCCACAGCATTTGTGGCATAATGATGATTACAACAGAAAATAGTTTTAACTCGTCCCTCCTTTTATATATATATATATATATATATATATATATATATATATATATATATATATATATATATATATATATATATAAACAACAACCTTGAAATATTTCTTTAAGGTGAAACAACAACAAAAATGACAGAATTCTCCTGTGATAAATGTATATCCACTGTTGTGACATTGTTAGTAGACAAACTAAATAAACGAGTGAGTTTGAAAGGTATCATCTTTTAAGGAAGTTGAATTTCTTAAAGTTCAAATGGGCGTCACCTTCACCAGCTTGCTTTCTTTGGCAACGACACAAATGCTCCATTGAGCAAAGAGCAGGACTTACTAAATCAAGCGTATCAGTGAGGCAGGTGACATTTAATGATTCCAATTACAGTTAGTGGCTCTATAGTCTGCCTCGATGCACTCTGGCCAAATGAGCCAATGCTTTTCCTTGGTGAGCAGCAGGTCAGTGAATTATGTCGAAAGAACATCCACACATCCCCAGCCTGTTTTGACTTTTTCCCTCCAGTGTTGCATAAATTCCTATCAAAGATGGTCTAAAGAAAGTAAAAGGTTTTGACTCACACAGGTGCTGTGTCACCAGGGTGGACTTTATTTTGGAGAGCGTATGCTGACCCTTTATCTACTGAATCCTTCAAAAACAATCATGAACATGTAGAATCTGACAGAGTGAGCCAGTGTGAACCAACATAATCCAATATGCTCACGTGGATTGTTGCGGGGATCTGGTTTGACAGGCTGGGGTCTTGCTTAGTCTGGTTCAAACCCAATGAAGCTAGTCATGTGTGCGATGTGAGCAAACAGAGCATGCTGTTAGTGCAGTCTGAAGACTGAATATAAAAAGACTGTGATGATTTTGTTGGTAAGACTATGAAATGAGGCAAATAAATTAGTTACATAGCTCTCATTGCAAGTCTGACTCTTTGTTGGAGATGAGCAACTGTTTACTTTAATGTAATCTATGACTCAATACAATGAAGCCTTTGGAAAACATGACAACCAATTATATATAACAAGAATTTTACATTCTAAAGAAAATGTGAGTAGTGCTTGCCCATACTAAAGTCACCGTCATGAGTGATGCTAGGGTGTTGTGTGTGGTTGCCAGGGTGCTGCTATATTAATACGCCATTCGGAGTGGTTGTTTCTATGTGGTTTCTAGGGTGTTCTGAGTAGTTGCTAGGTGGTTCATTACTGTCCCAAGTCAAAAGATCTTACCCCCAAATCTCTAAGATATTCTAGTTTTTGGCATGGGTAACTCCTACAATAATAATTAATAATAATATTAATTGTATTTATATATCACCTTTTAGCAATTAAGCACAAAGTGCTTCACAAAACATAAAATCAAAAACACACAGTAAAATACAAAATATTCACATAGAAATAAAAGCAACACACACAGTAAAACACATTCACATAGTAAGAAAAGCAAGTCTATGCAAATTATTTTTTTTTTATTTTTATTTTTATTTTATTTTTATAAAACAGTCACAGATTCAGCAGATCTAATACCACAGGGCAGGCTGTTCCATAATTGTGGGGCCTTCAAAATAGACTCCCAAAATTTTCACCACCTGCTAACTATTTGGGACTACCTGTCTAAGTGCTGACTCAATCTGACTTTTTTTTTAGAATCATGACTGATTAAAACAACCTCTGTTTTATCAGTAATTAACTGCAGAATATTACATACCATCCCATTTTTTATATCACCTATTCACGCTTAAAGAACATTTAAGTTAGTCAGATCATTGGGATACAACAACAAATACAACTGCATGTCATCTGCACAGCAATGAAAATTTCCTATTCGTCAAGCAGGAAACAAACCCATCTAAAGCCACCCCAGATATTCTCGCCCATCTTTTTAATGTTTCTATTGCAACTGAATGATCAACTGAATCAAACGTAAATGCATTTAAATAAAGCAACACTAAAATGGAGCACTCTACAGAATCCTCCACCAACAATAAATCATTGGTCACCCTAAGACGCAGAGATTCTGTACTGTGGTTTTCTCTAAAACCTGACTGAAATTTCTCAAAAATCTTGTTATCCTTCACCGAAAAACCACCCTTATTATGCTGCCCTGGTGCCAATGTCACACACCCCGCCCATTTCACAAGCAAGGCAGAAGCTCTATAAATGGAAATGTACTGTGGGCACAGTACAAATCTGTGTTCATTTTGAGGGCTAGCTAGTCTCCAGAGTCTGATACCTCAGCTTGAGTTTCCCTCTTGCTTGTGAAATGAGCGGGGTGTGTGACGTTAGCACTAGGGTGGTGTATTAAGGGTGGGTTTTAGGGCAACGCTGCGGGGCTGTTGGCCCAATTGTGGGAATGCAGATCCATTTTGGTCTTGAGGTCTGAGGCTATTGGCCCTTGCTGACCAGTTTATAGCCCTGGCTCGCACTGGCCCGATAGTGGAAAAGCTGCTAATGTAAGTCGAGGGAATTCCCCCCCCCCTTTTTATTGTGAAATTCATAAACTGTGTAAAAACACAATCCCAACAAACCGCATGTTTGTCGTTCAAATGGTGTTGGCAATTACATGCCATTTTAGGACGGGGCTTAAAATATTGTCTTGGACGATGAGGGAGCCTTGGGGTCAAAAAGGTCCAGAACCACTGCGTTGGGAAGTCCAAATCATCTTCGTGAAATGGTTCGTTTGGACGCTTGTAATGAACCAGTACAAATAAACAATTCATCGATTCACTTGAGCAAATGTGTAAATGTCATTGTGTGTTCTTTGAAGCTAAATATTTAGGTATTGTACTTGCAGCTGTTTATCACTATGTTTTTGACTCAGTTACATAAATAAAATAATGTTACATTAGTTGTTTTTAGTAAAAATGAATTATCTTCAATGTTCAATTTGAGATTTTATTTAGTAGCCTGAATTATTTAATGTCACCCTTATTGAGATCATCATTGTTTTTGTGCAACAAAAATTGGTCACTTGCTCAGTCAGTCCATTCTAATCCTAATTTTGCAGCACAACAATGAAAAAAAACAAAAACATTAACAAGCCCGGATCGGTACAGAACGGCACTGTTTAGCAAATGTAACCGTTCGGCCCAAAGGTGGAAATATATCCCTATATCCATATATCTAAGAATGAGCAATATTGGTGATGCTTCCTTTAGCAAGCACTAATGATTGGTGCTTGAATGATATAATGCCTCCATTGATGTTCAAACAAATACAGAATTACCCGCAGTATTGTATTGTCATTAAAACATTTAAGTGACCTTCGAGACAAAAATAGGGGGTTTTCTGGAACTTTCAGACAGAGAAAATAGAGAGCACCTCTGTATTATTCACGAAGGGAACACTGTATTCCAATACCTGAGCTGGTGTGGGGTACAGTATCTCCAGGGTTATAACTGTTTCTGCCCCTCCCTCTGGCTACTATTGTCTCTTCTCATTCTCACAAATAATTGCTGCGTTTGTGCCAGTGTTTTCAGAGTTCTTGTGAAATGTGCAATTGTAGTGTCCCAGAAGAGAAAGAATGCAAGCCTCACATACTGACATCACAAACATTCACACATACGTATAAACATCTCGTGACTTTGTCCCTGGGGCTTTAAAAGTAAGCACAAATGTTCAGACGGATAATCACATGCACATTACCTGAAATGGCCCTTTATGAAGACTAATTGCATTTAAGCCCCTGAATTTGACCTCACATTGCCAGAAGTGCTGTTGATGATTTAGCAGAGCAGTGCGTTACACAGTGGCAGGCTGCACTCATGTGCTTACAATCCCTTGTTATTCTGTTTCTCCTGAACACAGTCTCCAAATCTATGGTGAATCTCACAAAAACGGTCAAGAAATATACGAGTTATATAATATTTTTGTCTTGAATTAAAATAATTAATTTAGATATTAGCACATGAAGCAAATTTTTTAGGTTACATGTACATTAAAATCCATGTTAACCTGCAATTGTTACCTCAAGGATCTATTTCTACCTTACTGTAATCCTAATGCTCAAAATAATAACTACTTGTTTTGAGTAGGGAAAAATGTAAATAAATATACTGTATTATTGTTTGACTGAAATCTGTTTTGGATACTATTATTCTGATGCAATTGAAACATTGTAATGCAGCACTTTTTGTTCTACTGTCTCCTTAAGATGAATCGCTTATGATATTTTATTCCTTACCCTAACCCTAACCCTTTTGTAAGTCACTTCGGCATCTGCCAAATGAACAAATGTCAATGTAAATGTAAATCAAACAAATTTGTTAAAAATAAATGAACCTTTATGAGTATTTGGAACTTTCTCTTTCTTTCGAGTTCACAAAACTGACATCTTTGAAGTAACCTGAATTGTTATATTGTTTTGAGTTTAATGAACTTGTCTCTTTAGATGTAGAGGAACTTAAATTTAACTGAAACATGGCACTTTCCCAGCATGCTTTACATGGCACTTGTCAGAGAGAGTAAATGTTAAAATTAAATGTTATATAATGTGTCTTTGTGCAAGATGAATGTAAAGGGGGAGACTTGTTAGTGTGTAATGTTTTGATGTGTTCTTTAGAACATTCTTTGTTATTTTGGAGTTTCGGGGATTGCCATTACGGTGAATAGTAGACCTTGAGCTTATATTGAAGACAGGTACAATTTAAGAACATTCCATGTTGCGTTCCTCATTGAGCAATTGCTATTCAAATCATAGCATATAATGTTACCATTCAACATCCTAGCCTTCACTGCAATAGCTAGTTCTAGCTAGGTTTCCTATACTTTAAGTTTTCTTTTAAATTGAGATTACTTGTTCATTTTAAGTTCAGTCAAAGAGTTAAAGTGCCTTTAAAATTTATAAGCTAACTTACTCAACATTTCAAGTTATGAGCAATTCACATGCATCTCTAGTACAACATTAAAATCTGAAAGTTCTATTAACTAAAATTTCTGATTTTATTAACTTAAATTTGATGTAATTTATTTTTTGAGTTCTGCTAACTAATTAGGGTTTATAGCATTGATATAACCCATTAAAATTATTTTTGTTGATGCAACCAGGGTCAGAAATGAATGGGGGCTTGGGGCAAAAATGCCACTGATAGTGTCAAAAATGACAAGAAAATAAAAAATATAGTGGCAAAAACAACCCCATAATAAACAACTTATCGGATATATTTTCTAATATTTTATTCTAAGCCTAATACATTTTTGACTTAGAATATGATTTGATGCTTATAAAGGTAACAACTTCTGACTCCAGATATAACCTAATTTATCAGGTTGATTTAGCCAGATTAAGGCCAGCAAAGTCCTATCACCAACCTCCATGTGGTGCAGGGTTTGGACCCCTGACTAATGGTGAAGGCTCCCCGACGTCAGAAGGAGCAACAAGCCGGTTGGTGGTAATCTACATCACATCTCAATGCAAGCCGCTCACAACATGGAACGATCAGCTAGGGCGTCCCCCGGAGGCGACATGAATCGGCCTCACCCGAGCGATGCATAATGTCGACAAGGGCTACCCGCTCATGGATGAGGCGGGCTAAAGTAGCAAGTCCAATGATTACAATTGGGCTCCACCAACATCGGAACGATGATTGGCCAGAGTAGAAAATTAGCCGACGCATTGAAACACAGCCAAGTTGACATCGCCTGTGTGCAAGAGACAAAAAGGAAAGGGGCCAAGTCAAGGGCTATTGGAGAAGACTTCAAGTTGGTCTATTCCAGTACATTGACAAAGAGGAACGGCGTCACCGTGGCTGTTAGCCAGAACTACCGAGATTGCATCACGGCCGAGGAGCGGATATTGGATTGTCTCATTTCACTCAAGATCACAACAGAGAGTAATGTCCTGCATGTCCTGTCACACTACGCACCCCAGTCTGGCTGCACTGATCAAGAGAAAGATGATTTCTGGACCAGCCTCAATGCCCATCTTTAGACCACTGGTGACAAAGAGTTGCTCCTGATCGGCGGCGACCAGTGGCGGCAACCTAAACGGAGAAGTCGGAGAAATGGAGGAGCACTTAGAATGGTTACAGAACTCGAAAAGGCGAGCGAGTTCTTGAGTGCACTGAAGTAAATGACCTGGCAATCATTAACACCTTCTTCAAGAAGCAGCCATCACACCTGGTCGTGTACAGCAGTGGTGGCCACACCATCCAGATTGACTTCTGGCTCCTTCAGCAGCGGTACTTGAAGCTGGCCATCAACGCAAAAGTCATTCCATCAGACATTGTGGCTCCACAACACCGGATACTCGTGATCAACATGCATCTCCAAGTTCAGCTGCAGAAGAAGCAGCCAATGGCAGGGCAAGAATGGATTAAGTGGTGGAAACTGGCTGAACATTGAGCCAGCATGGTAGAAGCACACCAGTGGCTGTGTGGAAATCGATCACCGTGCACTTCACTGTCAGCGCCAGAGACATCCTCGGAAGAACGAAGCCCAATGTCTGCTTCATCGACAAGCAAGTTTGGTGGTGGAATGAAGATGTCAAATGCACCTTCAAGGAGAAGAAGGCCACCTTCAAGACATGGAAGAAATTGAGAAGAGATGAAGACTTGCAGCGCTATCACATCCTCAATCAGCAGCAAAGTGCGCGGTGGTTCAGGCTAGAGCTGCGTATCTCCAAGACTCAAATGACCAACTGGACACCCCTGAGGGGGATAATAAGATCTACAGGCTAGCCAGTGTGCGACACCGGGAGACACAGAACACTGGACATATCAAGCACATCAAGGACGAGAATGGTTGGCTCCTGAAGAACCCGTCCATCATCCTACAACGATGGAAAGACTACTTCGCCCATGTGCAATGAGGAGTACCCACATCTGCCAGTACCAAATGCAGCAGCTATCATGGGCCCTGTCCAGCCAATATTGGCAGCTGAAGTCATGGTTACCATCATAAAGATGAAGGCAGCAATGCAACCGGGCCAGATGACCTCCCAGCGAAAGTCTGGAAGCTCATGGGAATGCGAGGAGTGGAGATCCTTGCAACATTGTTTAATAAGATTGTGGATGCTGGCGAAGTCTCGCAAGCTTAGTCAACCAGCGTCACCATACCGATTTGAAAGAATAAAGGTGATGTCACCGACTGCTCCAATTATTGACCGATCCAGCTGTTGTGCCATACCATGAAGATCTTCGAGTGTGTACTAGACCGCTGACTCTGCGCAATTGCCGAATCAATGCATCGTCATAAGGGAATGTGGCACAAAAGATGCTGCACACTTGCTGACAGAGAAATAACGCGAGAAGAACTGTGCACCTCGCCTTCCTGGACCTGGAGAAAGCCTTTGACCGAGTCCCAAATGACCTGATCTGGCACTCCCTCCACTCACAAGGCGTATCTGAAGCCTATGTCTGATGGGTCCAGCTACTCTACCAAAGAGCAACAAGTGTGGTTCGAGCCACCGTTTGGACATTGCTGCCATTTGACATCAAGGTGGGCATCCATCAGTGATCGGCCCTTTCACCACTACTTTTCATATTATGCATGGATACGATAATGAGCGACATCCAAACTCTGCATCCGTGGACTCTACGTCGATGATGTTTCGCTGGCAGATGAAACTCGGCTGGAACTCGAAAAGAAGATGCGGATCTGGGACAAATGCCTGGCCAGTTTCAGACTTCACCTAAACATTGCAAAGACAGAATACCATGAGTGTGGAGACCAAGTGGACAGATCGATCACAGTTCACGGTCAAGACCTCAATAAAGTCACCACCTTCAAGTATCTCGGTTTGTGTCTCAGCAGCTGGCAAATCACTCCATGACAACCACCATCACGTCAATGCGGCCTGGATGAAGTGGCACCATGTCACTGGAGCCCTGTACACCTAAAGTCAAAGATCTACAAATCAGTCATCAGGCTAGTCACACTTTGTGACACAGCGCTCAACACCATGTAAATGTGGATGCTCAGGTGGACGCTAGGCCTAACGAGGTTGGACCGAGTCACAAACACTGACGTATGGAAGACACTCGGCGTGGCCTCAATCCAGGACCAGATACGAGAGGCCCGACTACGGTGGTATGGACATGTAGACAGAAGCCACGAGGCCTCTGTGTTGAAGACAGCGATGAGACTAGATGTGGCTGGCCAGCGACCAAGAGGTCAACCAAAGAAACAGTGGATGGATACTATCAGAGAAGATATGCGTGCCATCGAAATAAACTAGGATGATGCACAGGATTGGAAAAAGTTGCGAGCTGCATGCAAAATAACCCTGCACCATGGCAGGAACATTGTTAGCAAGAAGAATATTTAGCCAGATTTAATAACATTTTGGTTTGAATAAAACCAGTTAATGTAGATGCTACCACATTATGCACATTTTACCTGACAAAAAATTTTTACAGTAAAAGGAGTTGCTGCACCCCTAATAAACTAAAATCCTTTATTTCCTTCAGAACAGGTGTGATGACAAAGTGTCATGTAGACTTTTCCATTTGGAACCGACTTTATATTAGGTGTCATTAACTACTATGTACTTAAGTATTTACTATAATTTACTTATTATGTATATATGCGTTGTTGCATTGTACTTACATTTAAAGTACCTGCATTTATTTACATCTGTGGTGGTAACACTGTTAACCTTACCCCTAATCATAAACCTAAACCTAAACCTAACCTACCCAAACCCTTACCCTACTCTAAACCCTTACCTCTAACCCTGCCCCTAAACCTACCAGTAGCTCAACCTCAGTAGCAACAAATGTAAATCTTGTGAGAATTTTGCAGAACAACATGTTACACAAAAAGTATAACATGCAGTATGTATTTTTATGTTAGTACATAGTAGTTAAAGACACCTAATATAAAGTGGGACCTCAATTTGATTTTTATTTAGTTTCTTCAACTGACAACCTTTCACAGCTCACCATAAACAGTCTGTCCACATCTGTCCAGCTGTAACAGTAAGAGCACTCTAAAAACCCATCACATTATTATTCCGTTACCACTGACAGCAGCCCCAAAGGAAAGCTTATGTAAATTCTTAGGCCTGATTATCCCTTCCAGTAAACGGACTGAGATTTCATTTGAACAGACTGTCCATCCTGCTGTTTTTGCCGGGAGAAAACCACATGTTCCTAACTGTATTGCATTAAGTTATGGCATGATGTCATCTTATATGCGAGGGATTACAGCCATGCAGTCTTAAATATGAACATGAAATGTCTTTCAGTAATCATTAAAAAAACTACTGTCATTTATTTGATCTATGTGCCCTGATAATGTCTGCTGCCAATTCAATTTAAATGGGATATCTTTGAGTGAACTAGTCAAGGCAAAGTCATATGGAGCATTGGTGTTATAGAAATATGGTCTCTCTGAAGCTGCTACCAGACACACAAGGGAAAGTAATGTCCCATTTATTGCAACACTGAGCCGTCTATGGCTGTTTATTTTATGTTACTTTGTATTTTTTTCATAAAAACATCTCCCAATCTCCCAATAACACTGATGTACATTTTTGCTCTTACCTAACTAAACATGCGGCCATGAAACATTTTAGCCACTGTTATTTTGGTGTATTTGCCTCAAATGCCCTCAACTAAAGCTCAGTCGCCTTGGGGTCTGTGACAATGTTTCTTTTTCTCTCTTTCTGTTCTTCTGTCTTTGGCCATCCGCTCTCACTCTGGGGGCCTCAGGTTAAGCTCTTTTAAATTCAGTGGTTGCATAAGCTGGATGTGGGATTTCTGTCAGTTTGCTTTGGGCTTTTTATTTTTAATGGTGGACACAAGAACATCTGGTTCAGCTGGAACATTGTAAATTCTATCTGAAAAACCTGCTCAGTTAACTAATAGGCCAGGGGTACTCAGTTAAAGTTCCAAGAGGTCTCTACATTTCCTTCCCAGAAAAGGTCTGGATAATAATATGTAGCTTACATGGTATCAGTAGTTACATGGCTAGGAAATTATGTATCTTTTTTAAAATAGTTTTTATAACTTGCCACGTTGGCAGCAATAGTCCTTTGTAAAAAAAAAAATTATATATATATATATATTCCTAAACAGTCAAAATAGTCTCTTCAAAACTTGACAGGGTTGAGGACATTGGGGGCCCAGAGACAGCCATAGTGGGGTCTGAGAGATCTTTTCAGTCGAGGGCACTTGGATATGAGTATTAAAAGATAAGATCAACAGATCGTTTTGAAACTGAATGAAAGCAGTACAGTTTTGTGTTTAAATATTTATATATACTGTATGTATGGGACACAGGAGGCCTTTTGACAGATAAAAAACACTGTATGGGGGTTCAGGCCTGTCCCCTGAGAGAACATTTATAAAAATGTAAAAATCTGAATGGAAAATTTTTATATTTTCCTTAAAATGAGAACCTATTAACAACAAACAAACAAACAATTTACATAACAACAGTGAAGCATTAAAATACTGTTTGCTTAATAAGTATAAATAGGCTTTCCTTGCCATCCATGATGACATCTAATTTTCACAAAATTAGAACAAAAATCTGTTTGTTTATTATGAAAGGCTCATAACATGCTGATTAATAAAGCTAAATTTAGACAGGAAAAAAACTTTATAGTCTAAAGGTGCCACATTAACGTTTTTGATGTTAAAATAACCGCATCTGCAACTTGTACGTACAGTAAATTAGGGTTTATGCGGTGTCTCGTGTCTATAGTGGGGGAGAGGTGTGCGGAGCGGGATTAAAGCGCGTCCACCAACCCAGGTGTCAGATAAGTAGCACAAATATTTAGAGCCCGGTCCGGATTGAAATGTCTTTCGGTCCAGATCCGGATCGGAGTCCGCCTATTGAGTACCCCTGTAATAGGCCAAAACCCCCCTAATATCTTAAATCAATAAGCCATGAGAGACCGTGCATTACAGTGATTTTACCATCGCTTAGGAGTGTTCTTTGGCAAGATGTGAAACTGAGTGTCAAAACTCAATTTTCTGTTGTAAAGTCACTGTAAAGTCTCATAGCTTTTGTGAAACAATGGCAACAGCAATATGATCCAAGTCAGAAATGTTCAAAAGAAAGTTATATTTATTCATAGGGCTGTCAATCGATATACATTTTTAATCGAATGAATTACATGGAGTCCTGATTATTTAATCGAATTAATCGCATAAATAAATATTTGCAGAGAAAGCCCCTCAGATAACAATAATTAAAAATAATATATTCTGTGTATATATATATATATATATATATATATATATATTCAGATAATTAAAATGCATTACATTATTGTGGCAGAGGAGTTAAGCGTTAATAAGACAATACAAAAAGTGACTTTAGAATCCAATGTATTGTTTATTTGCATATTATTGAACATTGTCACTCATTGGCCTACAGTTCTCAGCGATCCACTTTGCAACTGAATTTGTCAATCAGTCAGAGATTTATTATGAGCTGAAGGCTTGTCTAAGACGCATCAATGTACACCTGCGTCAAATGGATGCTTTTGGAGCGTCTTGTTTGCGTTGCGTCATAAACATAACATTTTTAGGTTGCTAAGTCAAGTTAAACATAGTTTAATACTTAGAAAAACACGTCTTGAGATCCCTAAGTTCAGATCTGTGCACTATCAAGCTGTGTTTGTACACAAGAACGTGTTCTCATCTTGTGTTGTCTGCTCTTGGTAAGTGTGGTTTGTTCTCTGTATAAGCTGCGCGTTGCCTATACAGCTGAAGTTTTGCTTACTACCCCCTGGAGAAAACAGATGGTACTCCATGCTTGAATTGCTCAGGAATCTATCTTATTACGGTCCTGGGACATGATACATTTTTAACTCGTTATTTTTTTAGATAATTAATCGCACTGAATTAACGCGTTAAATTGACAGCCCTATTTATTAACAGTAATAATCAAAATAAATCATTTTTCCACCAAGAAAAATAGATAATTTGCCTACTTGTAGGGTGTTTATGGTTGCTTAGAAATGCTTAGAAACACTACCACACCTGGAGTCGCAAGTTCGAATCCAGGGCGTGCTGAGTGATTCCAGTCAGGCTTCCTAAGCAACCAATTGGACCGGTTGCTATGGTGGGTAGTGTCACGTTGGGTTAACCTCCTTATGGTCGCTGTAATGTGCTTCTCGGTGGGGCACGTGGTGAGTTGTGCGTGGATGCCTTGGAGAATAGCTTGAGCCTCCACACGCGCTAAGTCTCTGCGGTAATGTGCTCAACAAGCCACATGATAAGATGCGCGTCTCAGATGCGGAGGCAACTGAGATTCGTCCTCCGCCACCCGGATTGAGTCACTACACCACCACGAGGACTTAGAGCGCATTGGGAATTGGGCATGCCAAAACTGGGAAAAAAAAAAAAAGAAAAAAAAGAAATGTTTAGAAACATTGCATTGAAGGAACTGTTCACCCCACAATAATACATTTCATCATTTACTCACCCTTATGCCATCTTCAAACTTGACGTTCTTTCTTCTGTGGAACACAAACGAACATGTGAAAAGAGATATTATCTTTTATCCATACAATGCAAGTCAATGGGTTCTGACACTTTCAAGTTTCAAAAGGACATAAAGTCAGTGACAATATAAGATTATTTAGGCATAATTGCTAAGACAAGAATCTCTTTTATTATTACTCATACTTCATCCTTATATCATGCTTTAGGTTAGATCAAACCTAACCTAACCTTTAGTACTAAACTTGCATGTAACTTGTCCTGCATTATGGATGATAGGTCAAAACATGCAACGTGTTGAGGAGAGGTGTGTTATTACTTTTCTAATTGACAGACTTATGATCACTCTAGAACAACCCCCTAGAAAATACTCAGAACCTCTTAGCCATTCTTATAGCAATGGACTTGCAACCACCCACAACACCCTAGCACTGTGGTGGCACATTTACCTCACGTTTTCTTTAGAAAATATAAAAATAGTTTTATTTATTAATTTTGTTTTTATTATGAACTTTTGACCAAACAAGTTTAAAATTCAATCTAGCACATAAAAAAACCTATCATCCAAATCAGATAATTTTGTGAGTAATATTATCTGTCATAATCTGGATTGATTATTATTAGATTAGAGATTAAATTGTTTGGAAAGGTGTGTGGAATTTCTCACACACAAAGTATTCACAAAAATGTCTCACTAGCTGGGGCACAAAAATGGTGGTTTATTAGTGTCTGTTTGTTTTGTAACTATGCAAATACTTGCATTTGCAAGTCAAATACATTTTCCGTTTAAGATTGACATGAATTTGACCTGTATTTCTTTTTACAAGGAAGAAGGAAGGATTTAAAAATGAAACTTCACCTATTTTTAGTTTGTGGGTCATTATTAAAGGGTCGAATCGCTTTAAAGGATTACTTCACCCAAAAATTACAATTCTGTCATAATTTACTCAACCTAATGTTGTTCCAAACCTGCGACTTTCTTTCTTCTTTGGAACACAATGGATAGGGACTGAGGGTTTCAAACTTCCAAAAGGATGAAAAAGCACAAATATTTTGTAACTGTAATCTGTTACAGTTACATAAAAAGCCAACGTATTCAGATTAGTTACATTTGGTAAAAATTGGGATTACTAGCAGGATTAAAATTTGTAATTTATAACAAAAAAACAAAAAACAAAACAAAAGATCCTCCTGACATAAAATGATAAAGACTTTTAAAAACTTTGACTATTTAGTTGGAAAACATTTATCCATATAAATGATGTGATCCGAGAAGCGTTTGAACAGAAGTGAAACACTTTCTTATGATGTGTTACAGTTCGTTCTGTTGTTCGTTCGGTAGATATGACGTCATTGAGGAACTTTCGCTTGGGAGCTTAATAGAGAAGCTACATAATGTTTTTACAGCAAAATAAAAAAATATAAAAAAATAACAAAACAAAACAGTTAGAAATGCTTTTCAGATGAAACATAAATCCAATAAATACACGATTACTGTCGTTGTCAATGTTTTTTATGTTAGGGTATTTTTACAAGAAATTCTAACCAATGTCGCCTTTCATATCGTATAGAAAGCTACAAACAGGGTTGGGAGGGTTACTTTTGAAATGTATTCCACTACAGATTACAGAATACATGCTGTAAAATGTCATTTGTAACGTATTCCGTTAGATTACTCAAGGTCAGTAATGTATTCTAAATACTTTGGATTACTTCTTCAGCACTGGTAGATTTTTTCACTTGTTTTGACTATTGTACATTACTGACCTTGAGTAATCTAACGGAATACATTTCAAATTACATTTTTCAGCATGTACTCTGTAATCTGTAATGGAATACTTTTTAAAAGTAACCTTCCCAACCCTGTATATACTGTATATATATATATATATATATATTACCCTCCATTGTGAGAGCTTCAGATGGCTAAAAGGTGATAACGGTCAGTCAAGAACTCACTTTTTAAGTGATTCTCACAATTATTTTGATAACTATGCCTTTAAGATTATTCAAGTAGAATGAAAGAGCTCATGATGTAAGAAGACTCAACACACCAAGTTCTCATGTTAGAACTCATTAGGCCACTTCATTGTTTGGTTGATGTTATCAAATGACTGTCATCCTATTTTTGGGAATGGAAGATTTCTGATTGATTTCTGATTGATTAAAGTCGCCGTGAAGTGCCTTGACGAGTGCAGTTTGATTTGGTGTATTTCCTACTGAAACAGGAAGTGGGGGCAGGAAATGTCGAATGACATTTAAAAAAGTAGCCAATAGGCTTTAGTTTACAGCCACACACACATACCCCTTTTCACCATGCTGCTCATGCCAGAGCCGCTTACCGGGGAAACTTGAGAAGCGATCTTAATACCGACCAGCTTTTGCCGCAATGGCGCTTTTAGAGCGGCCAGTGGATTCACCAGCTGACATTCACGGTATGCTGCACACCACCAGTGAACATCCCCGTGAATGCCCGGCCAATAGAAACGGGCTATGAGATGACTTAGTGTATTCTCCTGTCCCAAGTGACCTGCCATCGGGTTATAATGAGCCGCCTGGAATTACATTTCCCGACTGCTCTTTGGTATCAACAAGTGGGTTGTATTTTCATTTGTCTGAGCATCCTGTGTCACTCTATACAACCGATCTTTTACAATTGTAAAATATGGATATGTGAGTGCGATAAGACTTGAGAACCAACCGATTATCTAACTGACAGCATTAATCCATAAACAGCCCACAAACGCACACAGTACATTATGGTCTTTGCTTACAACAAGGCTGGAGCCGCTGAACAAGTCCAGTGTAGATGAACGAGAAACAAGTGAGCAAAAGATAATCTATCAATGTTTTGGACACATAGACCCCGTTTCCACCATTTTAGTTCTAGAAAGCATTTGATTGGACAAGGTTTCTCAACATCTATGTGACGTCATAGGTGTTCCTGAGTCTTTTTAGCTGGAAGACAGAATTAATTTTGTCAACATTTAGAAGTACACTAGCATATAGATGACCTTAAAGCTAATAGATATGAACTTAAATCACCAAAACTTTAATTTTGATTTCACAAGGTCTTTAAATTTATGCATTTTGGCAGATGCTTTTATCTAAAGCAACTTTCAGGGTAAACCTTTCATGAGAATGTGTTCCCTGGGAATTAAACCCACAACCTTGATGTTGCTAGTGCCAAGTTTTGCCAATTGAGCTACAGTAACACAGTAGTTCTGGCTATCTCAATAATCCATAAATGGCGTGAGTCCAGCATATAAATAACTCTTCGGCCAAAGGGTGGCTTTAGACTGTGAATGGTACAGTGACTGAAAGTCGCTGATGTGAAACATCAGTGATTTTTGTCATGGCAAATTAGCTGATGTGTATTGATCATTGTTTGCCACTCTGTTACACTTCTCACTTGACATGATGCTCGTTTTCAGTGGCAATCAATAGGGAATAGTGTCCCTGTTTGCCCGCCCAGCCACACACACTTTCATTCACCCTGAATAGAGCTTTTATTTATAGTTCCTCAGATTGGGGTGATGCCGTGGCAACGGAGATGGCATCACAGCGTTCCAGCAGCACTGGCACATGGGACCATTCTCATGTGGGTGATGCAGCTATGAACCATCTGATCTCATTGCCATGGAAACAAACCACATGACCACGGATCATGGAAAATCACCCGGAATTGCCCAGAATCCCACAGAGAGGGAGAGAGAGAGAGAGAGAGAGAGAGAGAGAGAGAGAGAGAGAGAGAGAGAGAGAGAGAGAGAGAGAGCATGCTGTGTAACCTTTGCCTCTAATGTAAAGACTCACTCTCAAAGTCTTGGTTTTGATGCCATAAGATAAGACTTTATTAAAAATATAACAAAGCCGAGGTGGTCCATGGAGCATCTGAAATTACACTTCAGAATCATTCATTTTTATACAGTTTCTGCTCCCCTTAACTCTTTGAGGGATGGCCTCTTCATCCAATGAAATCGTCTTATGCCTCCCTAGTTTTATCTTTGCTGTCTCCCTTCCAGCTGGTCACCTTTGGACCCAACTTGCTGTTTCATCTTAATGCTAGCACTTAGTAGCACACATTATATCGTTTGCCTGTTTTGGTAATCTTGGCATTATCTGCACCAGTCCTGCTCATTAAATTATCCTTTCAATATCCACATGCCCACTACTCTTTAGGCCCTACAAAGTTTGATAGAAAGAGGCTGTAATTCTTTCTAGAAAAGCCAAGCTACTACAGGTGGTGTTCCTTATCTAAACCTCCTTACTCATTCGCTTGACACAGGCAACCCGTCTCCAAGGTTTCCTAAATTCTACATTACATCAGTTCATTTTCCCTTGACACAAAGACCTTACACAGAGAGAGACTGCTAGCTAAGCTGTTTTCTGCACTTTCAAACTGTATCTAAATAATCAGAGTAAATCAGAGTATTAAATTAATAAAAGAATGATTAAATATGTAACATACTGAATAACTCTGATAATGCAGCTTATCATAATACATTGATTGCACATTGTCATTTTTAGATCATTGCATATTGCATACATATTAATTCAATCATCAAAAACAGATTAACTGAATGATTAAATAAAAATATTCCAAAAGAGAGAGTGAGGGAGAGAGAGATTTAGAGTTAGAGAGGAACTAAAACTTACAGAGAGATGGGCCTAAACATATGTAGTCCCATTGGAAAGAACAATCTTTTCTGGGAGTCAATGGCAGCCCATAGAACCATACATAGGAAAGTTGTGAAATTTGGCAAAATCATTGCTGAGGATCTGATCATCTCTGCCCAACTTTGGGGTCTCCAACTCAAACCCTCTAGTGCCACCATTAGTTCAAAATTTGACCTTTTAACAGCTTATTACTTTTGACTATACATAAAAAAATTATAAATCTATTGATTCATCTGCTCATGAACTTTTCAACCAATCCAACCCTCTTATCCGAGCCCAAAACTTTGGCTACTATCTTAAAATGAGATGAAAATTTACTTTTTCGAACTCATCCAACAGCCTTTATCAAATCTTCCCCAAATTTGAATTAGATGTACACCTTGAGACACTGCTGGCCAACATTTATCAAAGGCTTTTCTATAAACTAAACGGTTTCTTATCAACAAAGTCAGATTTGAGGTTGCCAAATCAGAAGTGAGGCTGTATATCGGCAGTGCTTTGGTCTGTTAAAACGAAATTGGTATGTTTCATTAGCATAATGATCTAAGGTAACACACAGATCATTTCTTCACCAGTTTATTCTGAAGCACAAACAAATATGTTTATCTGTCTTTAAATCAAAGCCTTTTGTGGATTAAAAATCACATATGAAAAACTCACCATTTGATTAATTGTGTAGCCCTGAAGGATTGTGAAATTAGTCTACTGGTGCGCTCTTTATGAAACACAATGGCCAAATAAAAATCAGAATCAGAATCAGAATGAGATTTATTGCCAAGTGTTCTCACATACACAAGGAATAATATTATTTTAGTGATAGGAGAAACAAATGCACACAGAACATTACAGTGAGACACAGAATATAAAACAAGGTAATAGTATAAATAGACACACAAGTAATAGGACATATAACATAGAATGGCATATGTACATGTGCATGTGGTAATGTATGTGCAAGTTAGGGGTATGCACAGTTATTGAATTAATATGTGAATTTACATATGTACATGAGATATTTATTTACATTATTGCACTATGAGGGAATACTGAAGTCAGTTTAATTTTTCATGTGGAAAATAGCCTGAGGGTAAAAACTGTTCTTGTGCCTGGATGTCCTGGCGCTCAGTGCTCTGCAGCGCCGGTCAGACGGCAACAGTTCAAAGAGGGATTGGGCTGGATGTGTGGGGTCCAGAGTGATTCTACCTGCATCTTTCCTCACTCTGGAGACGTACAGGTCTTGGAGAGTGGGAAGGGGGGCAACAATAATCCTCTCAGCAGTCCTGACTGTCCGTTGTAGTTTCCTCCTCTCTGATTTGGTGGCTGAACCAAACCAGACAGTTATAGATGTACACAGGACAGACTCAGGGCTGGACTGCTGTGTCAGAAGCTTTGGTAGCAGGTTGAACTTCCTCTGCTGATGAAGGTCTACAACCTCTGCTGAGCCTTCGCCACAATGGAGTCTATGTGGGTGTCCCACTTCAGGTCCTGAGAGATGGTAGATCCCAGGAACCTGAATTACTCTACTGCTGCCACAGTGCTGTTCAGGATGGTGAGGGGTGCGGGGGGATTTCTCTTGAAGTCCACTATCATCTCCACTGTTTTGAGCATGTTCATCTCAAAGTTGTTGTGACCGCACCAGACAGCCAGCTGTCGTGGATGAGGCCGATGACAGTGGTGTTGTCTGCAAGCTTCAGGAGCTAGACAGAGGGGTAATTTGCAGTGCAGTCAGTTTTGTACAGGGAAAAGAGCAGGTATGCGATGCAGAATATTCAGCAGTTCATCCCTGGTGAAACTGATTGGGAAAGAGTGACAAAAAACATGACAAACAAATGAAAGTAACAAAAATGCTGGAGAGCTCCACACCAAAGCAGCCATCTGCGGCGCCATCATACTGAGAGCATTAAAATAAAAAGCACATTAAAATCATCACAATTATATTGTGAATACTCTATATATCGCCTAGCCCTACTGTAACATATCCAATGCTTGACATTTGCTTGGCCCCAATAATTGCTGCTTGCAGCTATATTTTAGGGCTGGGCGACCGGACAGTGTAATCGGATATCGACAATATCTGACAAATACCCAGATGCCGATTGCGATGATCAACAATATTGTGAAATGATAAACCATGGAGCTGGGAAGATGCTAAATATATGAAATAGTAGCTCAGCAGTTATCATGCACTTAAGATTTTAGATACTAATTGAATGATTAATCTGTTAATTACATTACATGTTAAAGAGGCCTTTTATGTACATTTTCAATGCTGACATATTCTCTGAACAGCATGAAACATTTTTCAGTTATAACCTTCTCTCTAGACTCAGACATGACTTGTCACATATGCTATAGCTTAGAAACTAGATAAAACAGCACATATATTACACATTTCATCATTAAGGAAATACAGCCTGTCGAGAAAAGACATTATTATGAAATGTCATTGAGGCGAAAATAATAAGAGTGATGAAACATCAGTCTTTACGAAAAACTTTTTATTCAAAAGTTATTAAAAACATATTGCTTTGTGACATCAGCTTTTATTAACCATCCACTCCATAAAAAAGTTGTTAATTTGCGGTACAAAGAATTAAAAGTTTTCTTTTAAAAATAACATTATTGCGGGTGTAGGCTCCATTAAACAACCTTTGATTTGCTCAGGAAAAGCTGCATAAAAAACAAAGATAAAGGTGATTAAATCATGGAACAATACAAAAACACGTTCACGTCCTAAAATTTAGTTCTATTTCATTTTCTTTAGGCAGCAACAACTGCATTAACGAAACGCATTACAAACACAAATTTGATGAGAACAAAGTACAGGCTAAGCACAGACTAAGTGGAGCAAACAAACAATAGTTAAATAAAACTATTAAAGGGAGTCTCATCTTTAGAGAAAGTACAGCTGAAAACAGAACTTTTTTACGACATCATTTAATGCAGGTTTCTAGAAAGGAAAACAAGCATATTCATCTTCTCTGAGGTTAAAGCATTGTGGAATGGAGTAACTATGTGACCAGATGAAAACCCGTTCTAAGGGACTGCATGTCACAGACACACACAAGAAATTTCAGGCTGAAAAAAACATAAGGGGAAAGTAAAAAATGTGATGCAAATTCCGCTTGGTGCAGGTTATCATTTTCTTTTTCTTTTCTTTTTTTAGATCTATTAATTCTATTAGGTTACTTATTGTGTCACGTAGATAATACGTCTGCATAACGGGCTCAGCAATGGGAGCATGGGGGTTGTTGGGCCTCATGTATTCATATAGAAGACAAAGGCAGGCCTAACACAGTTGTAAAACCTAACTCAGGCCCCCACATACCAAGTCATACATTTTACTGATAAAAATCGCACCAAAATCAAACAAAGGGAGTCCAAAACAGACTACAAATCCCATGAAGCCTTGCTCACTAAAGGATCGAACGCTCAACTCTATTGGATGAGGCACACGACAGAACGCACCTCAACCATGACATCATCAGGAGTAGAAATACCTCTGAAATGCTTCCGGGATTTGCTTCCAGCAACTTTGCTCGCCGTGTGTAGACGCAGCTCATCGCTGCTCTCAGGTGCAGCCTCGTGGCACAAGGAAGTAACGTATGACTTGAAACTGTGGCCATACAATCACCATCTCGCTGGACAAGTTGAGATTACTCTGTGTTCCACCGAACACTCTAACGGATCCGAAGGAGACCGCCGAGCAATCCGCATCTTCATCCGTTTGCCTGCAGAAGTGAAGAGATTAAAGATTTCTCTTCCATCTTCAATCAAGTCGATGTTGCTGATTTCTCCGCCAGCCCGCCGAGAATCAGCAGCCATACCGCCCGCCGACAGAACGAGGAAACGGCCTCCCGTCATCACCCGAGCCTCAAGGAACCGAGTCGGAGTTAAAGGATGGATGAACACACATTCTGCATCCTCATGCGATTCAAGTAAGAGGTTTACATCTGGGCAGAGATAGAATATTATAGTGTTATTCTTGTGTACCAAGGTTATTGCTTGTATGTCCGTTCATTATTAATACTCAGGGTATTAATTATCACAAATTTGATTTGCTGTATTGTGGTCCAACCACATTGGACTATTGTGCATTTCCACCATCGCAGGTGAGACCGGCAAACTGAGTTTATCCATTAAAGGATCGGGGATCGCGGGACGGTTACGAGCCATCCACCGCGTCTCTGAGTGATAAACTAACAGCTGCTTCCTCTCCCAAGATCGCGAAATCAGCTTTGGGGCCGTCACTTAATTCTCTCTCTCTCTCTCGTTCTAACCACACACGCACACACGCACGCACGCGATCCCTCACAAACATTCTCGGACACATTTTTGGCTAGTAGATAGCTTTGTGATAAAGCTCAGCTTTGTCCCTAAGCTATCATACAAGCGGATACACGCGGTAACTGGTAGACGCCATTGACTGGTTTCTATCCACCCACATTCACGGCCATATTCTCTAGCCGGAAGTTTCGCGTGATATACTCTCCACGAGAGTCACGTCCGCCATTTTGTGCATGTCCCTCCTTACGCACACACACACACACACACACACACTCGCTCTCTCACACACACACACCCTCATGTGTTATAGGATTATTTTGATTTCCATATCTAATCATATCACTGTTTAGTTTGTAGTTGTAAGTCGGAAGTTTATTGACTGCATTGTATTAATTATTAATTGATATTACTGCATAAATAAACTTTGTTATATTACAAAGAGAAGTGTTTTGGTTTGTTTTGCAAACACCTGTGTCATGCTGACGGGACATCAGTGCTCGGATTCAAGTCTTCATTCATTGTTTTTTTTTTTCCGAACATTGATATTCTTCGGATGTCGATTTTCCTAAGAGAACGATCTAATATTGAGAATGTTATACTATCTGGTTATTAGTCCCTGATTCCAGGGTGGTGCCCCGTCAATGTTAATCCTTATTAATATTCTGTTGATTTTTGATAATTGATAATTATCTTTGATGATTGTTGAATTTGAGTGATCAACAAGCTAGTGTTAATTTTAATTAATGTTTCATTGATGTTAACAATTAACGATTATCTTTGATAATTGTTGATTTAAAGGATTAGAAAAAGCTAACATTGATTCTCATCATTGTTCTATTGATTTTAATAATTAATAATTGTCTTTGATAATTATTAATTATTGCTAATAACCAAACCCGCTCCTAAACGTAGCGCACTACATTTACTGGAGCCCCATATGAGGTTTTAATGAGTTAGATTCAATTAATTAATTTAAATATTAATTAATAACTAAAGAAATAATTATCAATTATTTCTCATAGTAACACTGATCTAAACAACCAGTAAAGCCCTACAGGGTTGATGATGTAATTGATGTAATATTGCAATATTTTATTATTTAATAAAACGTGTATATATATTTTTCTTTCTATTTTTATTTCTTCAATCTAAAACAAATTTGATGTATAACTGAAATGTAACTGAGGTCTTGTTGAAGTCTCCAATCAATTAAAGAGCAACCACTGAGCAATACAAGTTTCCTCTGGGGTGAAAGAGAAATGGACAGAGCATATGTTTAAAAAGGCACAGCTGGGCATATGTGGTTGACCAGCTGGAGCTGAGTTATATAAAAGATGCCATGCTGCAAGAGATGTACCAGGAACACCACTCGGTTTTATTACAGTAAAAAGTGATGATTAAGCAATAACAACATTAGCTGGATATGTGTTTTCCTGTTGTTTCCTACATCCTGCGCAAATACTGTGTGGGCAGTATTGTGTCCCAGGAAAACACTCAAAATAGCCATGCAGCTATGCATCTGTTATTTCTGATACACATAGCACTTGCTAAATAACACTTATTTAAAGTAGATTTTTACATTTAAGAAAATATTAATGGTAGGCCAACTTGTCCTGGCCATCATGATGCTACGTCTAAGGGGTTAAGTGGTTCTAACGGTGGAATTATGCACCAAAGTATAATACATACTGTAACACTTTACATTAATGTTCCCTTTGTTAAGGTTTATAAAGGGGTGCATTAATCACTAATAAATAATTTACAAATGCATTCTAAATTATTTATATACAGTTGTAACAACATGAATAAAAAGGGCGATGGTAACACTTTACAATAAGGTTCCATTCGTTAACACTAGTTAATGCATTAGGTATCACGAACAAACAATTAACAATATGTTTGCTACATCATTTATTTATCTGTGTTAATGTTAGTTCATAAAAATACTATTGTACATTGTTTGTTCATGTTCGTTCATAGTGCATTTACTAATGTTAACAAAAACAAATTTTGATTTTAAAAATGTATTACTATATGTTGAAATTAATATTAACTAAGATTAATAAATGCTTAATAAGTATTTTTCATTGTTAGTTCATGTTAACTAATGTTAACAAATGGAACCTTATTGTAAAAAGTTACCCTTATTCATACATATATTAATTAAAAAACACAATAAGCCCTATTTTATGATTTATAGCACAATGCAGCAACAATAGATTATTATAGTGAGATTGCTACAGTGTTCTTTGTGTTTATATTTATTACTGTTTTGACTCAGTTGTGTTGTCACTGTTCTTGTCATGTTGATGTCAAAAGAATGGTGCTAGTATGAGTGGTGCCCCAATTTACCTAGTCCTAGTTATCAAAAGTCCTCTGCAAAAACAGGTCTTTATTCTCATTCACAGCATGTTATATAATAAAGCCTGATGGCATACTGAATTTGTATGTGGTTTCTAATGTTGGCAACTAATTAATAAATACTTTGAAGATGTCCACTTAACATTAAGGTACATTTTCATATGTTACTAATGTTGAATAAGTTTAATTAATCATTTATAACATGTGAGGTAAAATAGATCCCTTTACAAAAAAATCAAGAGTACTAGCAAACTAGCTGCAAATGTACCACAAATTCGCCACTTATCATTTTCACATGCAAATGAGCTTGTGATTCGCCACATATGTTTGCCAGAAGTTTGCAGCTCTTCGCCGCTGGTGGTGAACCTGCAACAAACCTTTGGCAACAATGGACAATTTGCGGCAGGTTTGCGGAAAATTTGCTGTGAACTCTTGATTTTTGTAAGAGTCTCTATTTGGCAGGTATTGCATGAAAGTCACCCTTTTTATGCAGGTTGTAATAACCACGTATCAATTATTTATAATGCATTTGTAAATTAACTATTAGCCTTCAATGAACTCCTTTATAGTCCCTTAACAAAGGGAACATTCATGTAAAGTGTTACTGTTCAATACTTATGATTAGATAGATACAGTATTTGTTCAAAATCCTTACCCTAAATATGAGCAATCCCCCCGACCCCCCATTATTTCTACCATGATCAATGGAAACATGGGTAAATGCTTCACGCTGCAACACCTCCCCCCCAATGTTCAAGCCAAATCTATGCCCTTGTGAGCAATAGTGATGCTTAACTTGGCAAGCACCATTTATGACATAAGGCGTGCTTTTGTAAAAGTAATACTGGTATTAGAGTTTACACCTAATCTTCACAAATCTTAATGTGGTCATCAGCCCTGAAGAGAGGCTGTGATAAAGCTGTTCAATCATGAGCTTAAGTAACTTATTCCTCCTAATCTTGTTCTAGGTTTAGTCTCTAAGCTTGCATATGTTATATCACCAAAGCCTTTTATTCAGCAAACTGAAGATTTTTTTTTTTTTCTGTGCCATTTATCCTGGACATTTTTCAGTTTAGATGGAACAGCCAGATTAGTGTATGACATGTTTTCCCTCTAATTCATGTTTTCTTCCTCACCAAAGACTTTGTCTTATCCATCAGTAGTTTGGATTAATGTTGCCTCATAAACAAAAATGATGTCTTCATTTGGCCACCCATTTGAACAATGTGTTTGTGATTGGAACATGATGACATCACCTTTTTCATAATCATCACCATCATATCAGATTATTAAACAAGCGCTGAGTGAAAGCAAATGTTGTGATATCTTTGCCAGCAACTGTATTATTATTAACTGTATTATTATTGGTATGCTCATAAATAGTGTTAGGGATTTAAACAAACCCCTAAACCTAAGCGACATGTTAAGGAGAGATATGCTAATACATTTCTTAGCATTTAGACTTTTAATTTCCTCTTGGCAGATGATATAACAGGCGAAACATCCCATAGACTTACATTGTAGGAGGGACCCAAGCCCTATCTAGTTGGGGTGTGGGTTCTTTTGACTTGAGCCAATAAGTCAAAAGAAGAACTCATGAGTTCTTCATTAGAGCTTAGCTGTGCATGGAAAAGCAGACAGCACGCCTGGAACAATTTGTCCTAACTGCTCAATCCATTTGTAGTGTTCATGCCAGGCAATTCCCTCACATTAACAGCACAAATACAGTACAGGTTCACATTACAACGACAGACAGATTTATAGGACACGCTGTCAAATATCATGGCTCACACAAAAAGTTACTGAGTGAGTTCACATGCATTTTATCCACAATTGTCAACACTTCTTGAAGTGATAGTTCACACAAAAATGTAAATTTTGTGCAAAAATCATTTACTCAGCCTCATGTTGTTCCAAACCTGTATTATACTGGGGGAATAAATGTTAACCTAAATATTTGTTCATGTGGTAACGTAAATTAACTGGTTTTATTCAAGCCAGTAATATTTAACATCACTGAATCAACCTGAATACATTATTTTACACCAACAAAACAAATTTTAAGTGTTAGATCAGTTAGAAATAGATCTTTAAACAATTGCAGATTAGCACTTTTTACAATGTAGTTTCTTTCTTCAGTGGAATATGCAGTATAAGGGGTATGATTGAAGAATATTTGCATGGCTCTTTTCCTAGCCTGATCTCATAAAAAATAACATGACCATGGCAACATGTTTGCAAAACGAAATTACATGCTTCATTATCTAGCGATACAGAATGTTATGGTAAAGGAAAGATTAGAATTGTTTCTGATGATAAAATTTAGCATGTCCATGAATACTGTTTTTGATGAACTTGTTTTCTTTCCAAGCAAACAAAGTCATGGTTTACAATAAGTCCACAACAATCGCTGTGACAAGCTACTTTGCACTAAACGAATGAAGATGAAGAATATATATATATATATATATATATATATTATCTATTTAATTTTCTTTACTTTTTCTTTATTTACATTTACTACATACTGGCTCTTGCAGATAAGTTCTTAAGAAGTAAGTTCTGATTCTCCCCCTACAAGCCACAGGGGCAGAGGTGCAAGAGGACCAAGAGGGAGACGACAGACAAGAGGTAGAGGAAATGCAAGAGGCAGAGGATGGACCAGAGGAAGAGGCAGAGCAAGAGGAAGGCAAGAAATGATGCTGCCAGACCAAGAAAGTTTGGAGAGACTGTATGGGGAAAGGAGACCACAAACACTGGTTAGTAAGATATATTATTATTACTTTCAATTTCAACATTGTCTTAAAGGTATGTTGTCAGCTTACTAACACTGACATATATTTATTTTTTTCTCTTTGGAAATGATTGATGGTATGTCAGAAAATCAGGTGAGAGGTCTGTTAATGCAAGTAGTGGACAGGATGCCCAGGGTGGTGTATGATGTCCTCGACATGCAACCAGCAACAGGTGCTCTTGGACATATGGTAGCTGGACCTGACTGGTGTTCCTGCACTCACTGCCGTGAGATGCCAACCGATGTAGAAAGGAAATGTTGTAGCATGGCACAAGAAAACTGTGCAGTTCAGCTACCACATATGGGCTTATACATCCTAGACCCTGGTGTCTTGCGACTTGCAAGACAATACAGGAATGATGTGTTCGCACTGGCAGACATCCAAGAGCCGGGAGAAAAAAACAAACAGTTTAGGCATGCTGCCTATAGACAGTTTGTTTTGTGGCAGCATGGTGCACTTGGCTAAGGATATCATATATTAATTCCGAGCTGCTGTGATTGGAAGATAAGAGACACCTTTCCTGACCCATTCAGACATTACACGGGCTAAGTGAATGTAATTCATAATATTTAACATTACTGTTTAATGTGTGTATCTGGTTCAAAACTGTTCTGTGCCCATATTGCATTTTTATGGGCAGAAATATTTATTTGCTGTTACACCTTTGAATCATATTTATAATGATAACAATAAATTCCATAATAATATATATATATATATATATATATATATATATATATATATATATATATATATATAAAAGGGGGGTTTGTTGTTAGGGAAGTACACAATTACTGTGAATGGGGTCGTCGGGTCTCATTGTTCTTTTATGAGGAATTCCTTTTGATTGGAGTCTCTTTTTAACCATGGTGGCCTGCAGCTCAGGGATGTATTCATATGTTTTCGGAGTTCTGACAGCATGTATTGTCCATCGACGTGAGGATTTCTTATAAACCCTTCTGTAGCTGTTAAGACCATGCAAGAAAGAATGCATTTAATAGTGAATATCAGTTGTTCCATTTAGAGTGTAATAACAACAACTAAAGATAATAATATGCATACATTTTCTGATTGTCTTTGTTCTCCTTTACTGGATGGTCCAGATGATAATTGTAGTCCAGTGCTGCAAGGAGGGTTCTTGCCTTGTACACGGGAGGAGTTTCCTGCATACATAAATATTTGGTTTTTGAAAGTCTCCAGCTCAGCAGTTGATCTGCAAGACATAAATGTATGGTGTAAAATAACATTTGTAGTGGAGAGCAGGCAATAAACATTTCAAAGCACCTTTGAAACCACTCCAAGGAAAAAGGGTCACTACTGGGTGACCAGCCTTATGTGGGCTCATATTAACAAATGCCAGTTGCCATCAGATTAGACTGTTAGGATGACCACCAGTTTTTATGGGGGGAGAGATGGACACCAGTACCAGGCACCGTTTGGGTCTTCTCCCTTGCACACTGGCTAGATACTTATCAAGAGCAATAATTTACACTGAGCATGGCAACAAGAACAAATAGCCAAATAATGGAATGTAATATATTTTTTTCCTGAAAGTAAGGTACTTGTGCACATCCTTTAGCCAACGCTTGTTGAGAACAATGTCCGTCAAGTCTTGATGAGGTTTTGATCCCTTCTCCAGCCATGACTCTGCCCAGTCTGTAGTCAGGCAGTCATGCTCACATCTACCAAAGATCCACTCATGCTCATCAACAACGTGATGTAACACACTGCTCCAAAGTTTCTGAAGGGAATATTTAAGCACTATAAAACACCTTTTCCATAAACTTCCAACATGTTATGAAGATGAATACTAAATTACTTACTATGAATTTTTCATATGTGTCTGCTTTTCGACAACACCACCAGAAGTGATTCACTATGTCCTTCATCCAGTGGAGAAGAAGTGATTGTCCTGACTGTTGTCCAGCCTAAAAATAAAAGGTCATAATGTTATACCACAATATTACATTTTGTCAACATATGTTCTATATTACATACATTGCATACTGATGAATGCAATGACACTCTTACAGCATGAATTATTTCCCCCAGATTTTTAGCTCCATGCCACATATCAAGGGAGTGTTTGACACCACTATCCTTGTATTTGCCTCTTTCTGGGTCTGCAAAATAGATGAATACATCTTCAGTACAGAAGCATTCAAAAAATTTTTTTATAAAGAACATGAACTTACTCATAAGAGCAGCAATCTGTACATGGGCATCAGTGCAGACTTACTTGACTTTTATTTCTGAGAGCAGCAGATCCATGGTTGTCATGAATGCATGCTTCTCCATTACAACAGAGTTCCTCATGGTCTCTCTCTTGTCCACATTGACCACACTGATTATCACTTTTGACTCATTGTCCATGGCGGTATATGTGCAGTACTTGGCACAATGTCCAGGACTGTCCATCCTTCCATCAGCTGTATAATATTAAAATATAAGTTAGAGGAAGCTTTTAATCAGCACTTCAGCTCAGCTCAAACACAAGCACATAACATCCATAATATACAAAAAGATCAAAAAGGCAAATATAACTTGAAGCAGAAATGGACATAATCTTTTATTACCTATAACTACAATATCCTTGTCTTTTACGCTTTCCTTGAACCTGGCTCTACTGTCATTCCAAAAATCCACAAAGGTGTCAACACAGTATGTGTTTTGGATTTTGAAAAAAGTGTCATGATTAACAAAACCCATATTCATAAATCTGAACAGGAGTGAAGTCATTTGGTAGTTGTTACCAGAGAGTAAAATATTGACAGCCATCATGAAATCACCAGCCAACTGGACCTGGCAGTCTCAGTCTACAATGAGGCATGCTTATTGTAGGCTGGGACGTCCAGGTCCAGTCTGTGTGACCCTTGGAACAAACCTTTAAAGAAATGTGACAATAAAACCTTTGATAATTTTCTAAAAAGTGGATAATACTACAATAGTACTATGTTGGCATAATTTACCCATCTGATGCCTACTCCTGTTCCTTTTCAATAAATCTTAGTCTCAAAGGGCGGCAATGCATGGCAATTGTTCTTTGATGCACTTTCTTAATGGAAGCACCAGGGAAGTGGTGAGCTGTCTAAGGCTTTTTTCATAGGCTATAAATGACAGTTGACCAATTATGTCCTCCTCACACATGACTGTGAGACAATCTGGTAGTTCTGGACCTTCTTCTCCTGAAGATGAGTCATCCTCCATCTGAACATGATCAAGTGCTGTCTCATCAAACCCCATGACATCTAGTTCTTCAAAATGTAATTTTGGAAGTAGACCAGCTGTCCTGAAAATATACAACACAGATAAACAGATTGTTATTGAATGTAAAGTAGCTCAACATGATGATTGCTGTATAAAATGAAAGTGATTTCACACATGTACAGCAACATATTTAGTAAGGAAATTTGGTAATATAAATGTACACGATATGGATTAAAGTGCCTGCGTACCTTCACCAATAATATGTAGGACATTTATGTGTGTTAGAAATTAAATGTAAGGGACCACCATTATAAGAAGGATAAATGACAAATGATCAAATCATAAATCTGAATAAAATTCTCCACCATTAATATGTAATATGACGGGCTCGTTGTATCCGCTCACAATTTATATGTAAGGAATTCACTTTAATAAGGGTATTGGAGTAATATTATTCTCATGGCTTATTGAAAATAATATCACAAATATGTTTAGATATGGTTCAAGCTTCAGAGCGCAGATCTTTTAAAAAATCAAGTGACGAGATTATTTATCAAAATATACCACAGTCAAATTATATTTGAATACAAACAAGACTATATTGCTAATCTAAACACATAGACAAACATGACAAACAGATTGGTGAGTAAATTGTAACAGAAGGTGCATGAAATGATCTGTACAGAGAAATTTGACTTTATGGAGTCTATAGACAATGCCCTGAGAGCCACCGATACTTCATTTTGGTTTACCTTGATTGGCAATCAGGTTACTCAATTTGTATTAAAGAGAGACCAGCACTTTCAGCGAAAGTTGGAGATGTACTTGCATTTCCTTGTGTTGCTTTGGTTCTTTGGCTCTTTGTAGCAAGTTCTGGTTGTTCCGTCGATGTTCTGGACCTCTGTTAAGATAGTGGACGTCGGATAGTCGGATAGACGTCGGATAATCTGTCTGTTGCGTCAATGAATGGGTGATGGAATGACCAGGTGTGGCTTTGAAGCAAGTCCTCCAGCAATGGAGGCTCACGACTTCCCTTCACGTGTGTGAGTCATGCAGAGAAGAGAAAACTTCCTCAGAACTTTGTGTTCCGAGCCATCCTGGACTCTACATTGTGTGGATCCTGGGCATAGAAGGGCTAAGAGCCCAGAGGGAAGAGCGTGAAGAGAGGAGAAGTGTGTACAAGTAAGAAGAAGAAAAAGAGCAAATTCTTCCTTGGTGGGGAGGCTTTGTACTATTGTGGTTGGCCGCACCCCAAAGGTGTCTTGAGCCTATCAGAAGTATCTTTTGCGGGGACACATGATCATTTATGTCCCTCCTTCTGAAGGTGATTAATGAGTCTTTGTTCTTAAAGTTTGCCAGTTTTCCCGCTCAAAAGTGAACATACTTTTATCCTGACTTTTATATAATGAAATCGGTGTAAGAGACATCTGTTAACATCAAAATTCTCTACATAAACAGGCAATCATTTACATATGAAACATGACATACTTTCTTTTTATGGTTACTTCACTACACATTAATATTTGAATATACATTATTATACATTGTATAATTGAGCATCATGTATGCACAAGGTCAGAATAATGTATTCTATGATTCTAACCACAGTTAGGCATCATGTGATGCATCTTAGCATATTAAAATTAGGCTATGTGCATTCAGAAGTGTAGAATGATGATGCAATGTCATTTGTGTGTGTGTGTTATTGCTCATAATATATGTATATGCATTGTAAAAACCCAAGAAAAGTTAGTTTTGTGATTATGTCAAAGTTCCTTGATTAAGATGAGATGTCCTGCTAAAAAAGTGTTCAAAGGGATCCTTCCAAAACAGTTTTCAAGCATTCTTTTGTCTTGTACACAGATTTAGCATGTGACACAGAAAATGTCTCATTCTCCCCTACTGGCCCAATTCAGGTGTAGCAAACTATTTATATCGAAGGACCAAAAGGAGAGTGTCTTAGATTCCATGGCATGGGGGGTTTCTTCGGAAAAGTAATCTTCAAGTCGTGTTTTCGGGTATGTGCTATCTGGACAAGTCTCCTTTGTTCGTTTTATTGGCCAGATATGGGTCATCTTCAGACTCCACTCCTTGGCACCAGCAGAGCAGGGTCTTTAATTTGTGTCTTAGTTAATAACTTTGAAGGAAAATATCAGTTTACATCCTGGATTCAAGTCACTGTTAATTCTTCTGCCCATAAGATCCTACATTAGACATTATACCTTATTTAAAAAGTAGGAATTAAATCTCCATCATCTGAACTGTCTGAGTCCGTGCCGTGCCTTATTACATGATCATCCCAATCAACCCTTCAACACTGACATTAGAGAATATGTTTGTAAGAGCATTTCAACATGCATTATATGAATAATGTAAATTGTATTAAGTAAATTTGAGAGTACATATGTTACTTACTGTTACGCAGATCATTAATTTAATCTTCATTTATTTCTTCTGTGATACTCATCTTTTCCATGCTAAAACAAACAAATGTTGTGACAAAGAAATGCGCACATATATAAGAATATTGAATATAGACCCATAAATGTATTAAGTAAAAAAAAGAATGGCACCTCTCAGTGAAATCTTCACTTTCTCCTGACTGAGATTTGCAACTCGTGCACTCCTGGAACATACAAGAAAGCTTGCTCTCTGTGAACATGTATAGTAATTGAACGAAAAGTTATTACTACATCGAGTCAGTCATTAACAATAAACACATGCACTAACACAAAACAAATAAATGTAAGTAAACAGTTCATTTCTGTAGTATACTGAATATAATTTACATACTGATCAAATCCTCCACCAATGCTGGATACCGGGGGAACAACAAGCATTGCATGCTCTTTCATAGGGGTGGAGGTAGATAGGACCCCCTTACTATAGCTGTCATAACAAAGACCAGAAAATTACATATTGCTTTCCGGTTGCATTTGTAAACACTGCTAAAAACTGTCCATTACGTTGACTACACACATTAGTAAAGGTTAAAGGGAAACTTGTATGACTTTTATGTAAGTTACACTGATACTAACTGAGTTGTAGAGAGTGGTCTAAACAATTAATAATTCCTTACCTGTCCAACAAAAAAGAAGCAACATCAGCATCAGTACTCAGGTTTTTCTCCGTCATCAAATCTTTCAACATTGTGTTTGCCGTACCGATGTTTACTCTCGTTTTTGTCTTTGTCTTTCTGTCTTCTGGCTTCAGACCTTTTTTGCTTCTTTGGCAGTACAGCTACTGATTCTCCCATTGTCTCCGCTGGTAAAGCATGATAATAAGTATGTTCCATTGTCTAATTATCGCTCTTTGTATCACCAAACAACACTGCGCTACATAAGTATAGCCAAGTGTATCTACAGAGGCGCCAGCCAATGAGTGTGAAGATTCTCTTCTTCGAAGTTTAGTGAAACACCACGGGTCACGTCATTTCAACATGGCGAAATACATTGAGGGGGGTGACCCGCACCATGTATAATTAAAACACTTTTTATAGAAAACTATTATAAGTACAGTCTTCATCTCATGTGAGTGTACACCATTCAGATCAGTCTTTACAAAAAACACAATTCATTCGTTAATGTGTAACACTTTTTAAATTAGCTCAAAATTACTGAATGCACCTTTTAAGGTGAATGTTAGATGGAGGTTTTAATGAGAAAAACATACCTCCCTAAACTAAAACTTTAACCTAAACCAAACCAATAGTGTCCTAAAAGCAAATGAGAGGTAAATAAAACAGACAACCCTGCCCTAAACCAACACCTAAACCTAACAGATAGTGTCATAAAAGCAAATGTGACAAGAAAAGCAAATTTTCTGAGGCAACCACTTCATTTTGTGTTGCTCCTTTGACACTTTCATCTCACATGTCAGCTTGCGCCCTTGGAGGGGCTCGAGCCTTGTTCTTTCAAGTCCAGAGTCCAACACTCTATCAGATGAGCTACTGCACAAGCTAATCATATTGGATATAAGTGTGTAAATGTAGTTGGGTCTGTAATACAAGTGTTAAAATCTATCGTTTTTCAAATTATGCATTAAAGGTGTTTTGATATCGTAACATAGCAGTGTGTGAATAACAGAGCGTAAATAAAGTGTTAAGTGGTAATCAGCCATTGTGCTCGTGATTTTTGTGAAAGTGAATAAAATGCACAGTTGTAGTTGCACCTCTATTGTTTTATTTCACCAGGAAACTGCAGCAAAATGTAGAAGGTGAACTCAGTTTGCAAAAATATTGCTATAGTAACGTTCATTCTATGAGACTAACACCATAAATGTAGCACATTCAACTTCCAAGTCATATTAAATGTCTTTGTGTGAGAATCCAACCAAAATTTAAGTCAATATACACTGAAAATATTGTAGTTATTCTCAAGGCTTTTCACATTTGAGCATGAAAATCCATTGCACTGGATTTGACGTCAGTGATGCCAAATGCCATTGGATGGCAAATGTCTCTTAACTGATAGTGACACACTAAGTTTGAATATGCAGAAATGTAAATGATATTTGAGAGCTACAGTGGAGGGGAAGATTTTCAGTGAATCAATTTTGGTCTGTCCCTCATACAAAGCTATCATATTGTCGCTGTCCGATGAGAAACGCAAATCTCCACATTTGGCAATTTTGACTTACCATAGACGGAATGCGCCGAATGACCTCTCCCTACTGTTTGAATTGTGCACTGAAATGACCAATGAAAAGATGTTTAATGAGGCTGTCTGTTTAACAAGTATCTTGTAAGATTGTTTATGAGAAAGAGTTTTTCCATGCTCTTGAAAAATTCGTTTTTTGGAGATACGCGTTTTTCATCAGACAGCGACGATATGACTTCACACATAACTCATATGGAATGCTTTTATGAGGCTTTCTTGTCCTTTTTGGAGCTTGAGAGCCCTTGGCCACTTCATGCTTGTGTGTAGAAAGAGAAGCATTAACATTCTTCAAGATACCTCCATTTGTGTTCCCCAGAAAAAAGAAAGTCATCCTGGTTTGGAATGATGTCAGGGTGAGTGTTGTAAATGTTGACAGAATTTTAGGGAAACTTTTTTGTTCATTGTTCATTGCTGAAGGGCACAATGGAGAGAAACTGTGATCAAAGGAACTCTACATGGTGACCCCTGCAACTAACCTATGTGATATAGGTTAGTCAAGACCAGAATGAGGTGAATGGAAGCATACATAATCCCTCACAGAGGAGACAGAAAGAAGCACATCCCCCCCCCCCCACACACACACACACACACAAACACAAACACACACATATACACTTGTTTTAAAGGGATAGTTCACCTAAAATTGAAAATTCTCTCATCATTTACTCACCCTCATGCCATACCAGATGGGTATGACTTACTTTCTTCTGCTGAACAAAAACAGAGATTTTTAGAAGAATATCTCAGCTCTGTTGGCCCATACAATGCAAGTGAATGGTGACCAAAACTTGAAGCTCCAAAAATCACATATAGTCAGCATGAATTCATAAGACAAAAGAAGAAGAATGTAAAAGTGAAAGTGGAGATTCATGGTAAAAAAAGGACTCAAATATTGATCCGTTTCTCACCCACACCTATCACATAGCTTCTGAAGATATGGATTTAAGCACTGGAGTATGGATTACTTTTATCTGCCCTTTATGTGATTTTTGGAGATTCAAAATTCTGGTCATCATCCTCTACGTAATCCTCCAGGCCGAACTGCTGGGTTCATTATTGTGTCAAGTATTCTGTAACGTTGCTGGCACTGGCAATGATGAAGACAATGATGAAGGAGTGAAGAGAACCCAAGTGCAGTTTATTTACAAAAGTGAAACCAAAACCCTAACTATAAAGGTGAAACATGAACTTGACTAGACTTAAAACTTGACATAAACATAACCTGGCTTGCCTTGGCTACAAAGTTACATTCAATACTTGACAAAGGACAATGCAAACATGAGGGCTTAAATACAAGACACGGGAGAACATAAACCAATGAACAAAGAGAACTCATAACAAGTTAATTAAACAATAAACCAATGAAAACATGACACATGAACATGGAGGGAAAACATGAAATCACATGACAAGGGATCACATGACATGAAACAGGAACTAAACTTTTCAAAATAAAAGACATGAATCAACAAATTACACATGACAGTAAGCCTGTGGGCTGGATTTGAAGACTCTGAAGTTCTGACCCTTTTACTGTTTTCTGCCAGTGTGCCATTGCTGTTCTAAATGCTGTATGATTTCAAAACATTACATCACTCTCAGTTGCATGGGTGTCTGTTGAAAGCCTGTTCTGCATGGTTACAGGATCTAAAGGCTTGTAGTGTTGGGATAAAATGTGAAAGATTTGGTTAAAAAAAAAAAAAAGAGTAGTTGACATTAAATAATTTCAGAAGGTTGACATGTCATGTGGCATGACATGATATACTCAATCAAAAACTATTTTGAACTGTATTCTGTTCATTATTTTATAATTAATATCCATTCAGATCATTCAGATGATCTCTTAATAAAAAATTACATGGCTTATCGCAATACCATTTAAAATGAACTAGTGTAGGCAAAAAGTTGACTAAAAATTGTAAAAAACTTTTTTTTAAACATAGACCTAAAATATACACTTTCCCTTACATATTCATTTCAATCATATTCCCTTACATATTATCCCAATAGTGTTACCCCAAAATTGTGATGTTGATTAAAAAACAGCCCAAGAATATGTTATGCATCAACTATGTTGCAAGAAAATAAGTAAATAAAGAAATAAAGAAATAAATCCATAGTAGGCTATGAGTTGGAAATTACTAGAACAATTCAGTGTTTCTGTAAGCTCAACTGAGCGCAACAGTGTGTTTCTGGAAGTTAAAATCCCATAATGTTTTTCCTTAGGGGAATTTTTTTTTTTTTTTTTTTTTTTTTTTTATGAACAATTATAAACCTTTATAGACAGACCTACCATGAGCTCTGATGTTGTTAATCAATGTTATATGTTTCTGTTTAAGCCATCAGTCCGCATTATTTCAATTTTTTTTTTTTTTTATAATAGCAGAACTTGTGCTTAAAAAAACTACACCACCCATGATCCTGAGGAGAAAGATCCACCAATCAGAAAGTCATGGCAAACAAACCACAGCAAAAGAGCACAGCAGTGATCATTAACTCACACTGTGAATGATACATTTGTATATATCAGAATATTTTGCAATAAAAATAAAATATATTGTTTCTATAATTATAATCAACAACTTCAATAATTTTATATGTTTTCATCAATTCAATTACATCATTTGCAATGACTCATGTAATTGTAGTTCATTTTCTCATAAAAGATGTCCCAAGTAGCAAAATTATTTGGCCCAGATCTGGCTGCATTACGCCTGCGAGTTTGGCCCACATACTGTGTGGGATTATGGTCCAAAATTGGCCCAAAAGCCACTTAAGGAATGTAAGCCGCATCCACTCAGAAAGAGGCCAAAATTCAGCCACACTTATTCTGTTCCTCCAGCATGCAGCCATAATTGGACCACAACTGTGCCAGAATCCCCAGACATCACCAAGAAAACAGCCAAACAATTTGCCTCTGCCGCACCAGAACTCGGCCATAACTTATCCTGTACATCCCCAGAAAGCGTTAAGTAAACAGTCTTCACATTCATCTTTTTGTTCGATTTTCCTGTGTATCGGAAGTTGTGTTGCAGTTTGGCAATCTGATTGGATTGGAGTTTTCTTATTGGAGTGCTGTGCAGTTTTACATGCTTATGTATTAAATGGTCAGTGAATGGACTGTGGGCAGCTTGTGGCAGTGTAAATTAAGGCTAAGACAATACAAGGACCAACAAGAAAGGAACATGATTCACTTCCCAAAATTACAGTCACTATCAGTAAAAATCCTAGAAATAAAATAATAAAAATACAGTGTGTGTATGTATGGTTTTGAAGTTTAGGAGACAGAGAGACAGAGAGAGGACTATGGAAAGGAGATGGGTGAAATGGTATGGCCCAGATCTTGAGTAGGATGTTGGTGATGTTCTGAAAGAAGCTGACACTGAACACAACTGTTCCACCTCCACAACACAGACCCCGTCTATCTGTCCCTCCACTCATCCACCTCTCATCTGTTTATCACACTCTGAATCATCTGTCACATCACTCCTCCACACACAGACTCAGATCTCTCACTCTCTCTGTGCTGCTAAAATATTTTACTAGTGTGTCAATGACCATCTCTTTAATAACTTTAATCTACACTTGTAAAGTTGGACAGGTGTTAAAGGCATTATTATCTGTAGGGTGAACAGGATGTGTATTCATCGGACAGGGGAGATGGGGGTTTTGGAATGGGGTTGGAGAGGATGGGTTGAAATTAGGGCTGTCAATCAATTACATTTTAATCGAATTAATTCCATAATATGCAGATTTATTTATTGAATTAATCACAATTAGTAGCACACATTAATATTTGCTGATAAAGCCCCTCAAATAACAATAATTCAATATATAATGATATAACAATTATAAATAGTAATATTTTAAAAATTATAAATAATATATATATGTATTTTCTAAAATAATGATACAGATAATTAAAATGCATTATTTACATTAATGCATAGACAATACAAAAAGTGGCTTTAGAAGGCAATATATTGTTTATTTTCATATTATTGGCCTACAGTCCGATATTTATTATAAAGGCTTGTCTAAGGACGCGCCAGTGTACACCTGCGTCAGACAGATGCTTTTGGAGCATCTCACTTTGGTTGAGTCACGTCATAAACATAACATTTTTAGGTAACTGTGTCAAGTTTAATGAAGTTTAAAACTTAGAAAAACACGTCTTAAGATGCCTTCGGATTTGCGCTCCAGCTGTGTTTGTATGTAAGAATGTGTTCTCATCTTGTTCTGTCTGCTCTCGGTAAGTGTGGTTTGATCTCTGCATAAGCTGCGCATTGCCTATACAGAGAGTTTCGCTTACTGCCCCCTGGAGAAAACAGGTGGTACTCCATGCTTGAATTGGAAGGGATCTTCATTATTACGGTCCAGGTAATCGAGGACATGATTAATTGCGATACATTTTTTTAACACGCTTAATTTTTTATATAATTAATCGCACTGAATTAACGTGTTAAATTCACAGCTCTAGTTGAAATGTAAAAGTTTTGTTACATCAACCAAAATAGATTATAACATTTCTATAAACGGTTACAAAGACAAAGAAAAAATCTTAACATAAAATAAAATGAGATAAAAAAGTAAATATGGTCAATTTTGATTTCTTGTTGAAGATATTTACAGAGATTTAGTGAACCCCTTTTCATGTTACCTCAATTTTTGAAGCATTCAGGAGTAAAATGCTGTGACGAGGAGGAGGGTGTGGCTGGGCTGTTAGGGTGCCAGGGGAGGAGCGGCTGTCGTCCGCCAGAGGGTGGAGGAGTGGCTGAGGACCAGGCGACGGCGTGTCCAGGGACCGGTGACCAAGATTTTCTCTATATATCTCCTCTTCCCCTCTTTCAAAGTGTAAACATTAACACCAGGTTAGTTTGAGGAAAAGGATTTTGGGAGGTAAAAAGCCAAAAACTCACCATTTATGTGTTTGCTATGCTAGTTTCATGTGGTGTTCACATCTAGCTGCAGACTAGTGGTTTTAGGGGAGTGGTTGAGACATGCTTTGCTCCTGATGATGTCAGCCAAATTGGAAAATCATTTCAGAGGTGGAGCAAGTTCTTACGCTTTAAAAGACCTCAAGATGGGACTCGGGTCATCCGTGATGCTACCACACCAAACTAACTTGGTAAAAAAAACTTTTTTTTTTTTTTTTTTTGGAATAACATGCACCAATGAATCTTGCACAAGAAGACCAAGAACATGAATTTAGAAAGTAAATTGGGTCAATTTTCATATCGACTTTAAAGAAACTGAGTATAGTGTCTGTTTGAAGAATTGCTTGAATAGCCTCTGAAATGTGTTCCACTAGGAGTTGAAATTTACTCACAGAGTCACAGTTTATAAGGTGCTTCAGCAGACTCCTATCTCATCTAGCCATCTACATAAATTTCTCTCTGCTCAGCACTTCTAATAACAGCAGAGAGATGAGGACACCTCACAGGCTGCCAGAATATCCTGTGGTTTGTGTTATATAACACTGGAGGTCCATGTCAGTAATCAAATCATCATCTGAAGACCCATAACAGATGCATCTACCTGTTTACTTGTCACAGAGCTGTCCACATGACTGTGCTGCTACTACAGTAATGCCACTGTGAGACTTGAGCTTGTTAACATGTTTGAATGGTGTAATTTTGGCCCCATTTCTTTCTTTTAGGCAAAATGACAACCACAGTCACCATTCAGTTTTATTGTATGAATTAGGCTTTTATTTTGCCTAACATTTTTTATGTGTGTTCCACATAAGATAGAAAGTCATATAACAACATGAGGGGTGAGTAAATGATGATAGAGTTTTCATTTTTGATTGATAAATTCCTCTAAGCTCTTTTGACAACATCAACAGTAATGCATTTTCAATGGGTAAATAAATGGTAAAGGCATTCTTGAGGGTTTGAAAGTAGAAATGTGACAGTTTTGATTTTGTTAAAGCACAAATATAAATTCCTCTGTACTAAAAATATGTGCTATTTGAGTTGTAAAGTTGTCTAAATTGTAAATTGTAAACTTAACTCTTGCTGTTGGATTTCGCTCAATGTAAGCTGTCCCTTTCTGGTATCCATGCACATATCATGCAAAAGTTACCACATTTACTGATTTACATGGTCATGACAGGAGTTAAAAGACTGGTAAAGGTTGGTAAGTAAGGGATAATATACAGTCAGCCTGTCGTTATCACAAAATAAACCGGACAGACTGATCAGACTACAATGAGAAGAGGAGATGCATGGAGTCATGTGACAAAACAACATGGTGCCGACCACAGCGGAATTTGTCTTTGGGAAAAACACAGACAAAACTACATCTGATTAGAAACCTAATTAAGTTTTTACATTGAAACCTGTTTAAAGTCAAAAGATTAGAGTCTCTAGTTTCGTCCGATCATTCGCCATCTATCATATTACAAGACTGCTTTTCAAGTAAATAAATAAATGGTCATGAAACATTGATTTGAGTTGAAATTACTTTATTAGCTTACTTGCAGAGTTTGCAAAGTGAAACGAGAAGTAGGAAAGAAGACTGGCAATACGCGGATGACAGGTTTTATATCACTTAATCCCAGATGTTTGTTTATTATTCAGAATTATCAGGCTGCTAGATGGCATGATTGACCAATCAGAATCGAGTATTCCAGAGAGCCTTTGACCCATAGACTCATTGCATTGCAGTAAGTGTCTGAGGGTTCAGTCAAAATTATTTTATGTGGTAACAGTATGCCACAGATGCTGTTGATAGAGCATAACTTGTATTGAATCCGAAACTCTTCTTTAAAATATTTATCTTATCGTGTTATGGACAAACTATACATTCCACACCTTCAACTTTTGAGCATATTTGCTTAGTGTCAATGACAAAATAAAATGTTGTTTTTCTTTCTTTGAAAAGTCTTGTTAAAAATGTTAAAACAAACTTGTTAAAAATGTGTTGAAGTTGATACAGTTGGTTAAATAAAGTGAATGATTAGCATTCAGATGTGTCGTTCAAACAAGTTATGACCTTTGTTTATGTTCTTCTTGTATTTGATTTTCTTTCTGTATGTTTACCATCTAACCCCAATTACGGTATGTTCCTGCCCTCTCATTCTGGAATATCCATGTTTTTTTTTGTTTTTTTTTTTGCAGAGCTGAATCCTTTTTGTTCGGATTCCTACTCTTTTGCCTCCACCCAAGGATTCCTCAAATAAAGGAACAATACAGAGTTTCTCCTGACCCTGGCTGCTCATGTGAAGGCAGGAGGAGGAATTTTCCTTATCTATTTTTATTGATTGGAACCTACTGAATTGGACAACACTGTAACAAGTCAGAGGCAGACACCGAGTGAAGATCCATGTGCAGAATTTAATGCAATCATAGTTAAACAGGCAGAGGTCAAAACCAGGTAAGCAATCCAAACAAAGCAACAAATCAAAGTCGGTAAACAAAGGGGTAATCCAAGGAACAGGCAATAATCAAACACAGGCAGGCAGTAGATAAAGATAACGCTCAGAAATGCAAGACAATGGGTGAATTGACAAGACTTCGCAATGAAGTGAAGTTTGAGCAGGGATTATATACACAGAGAGTTTGATGAATGAATGGCAATCAGGTGTGAGAGTCAATGGTGGGAAGAAGGGGGTTCTGGGAAATGTAGCCTGGTTATGGGTTAATACTCAGGGGAAGGAGATCTTGTGTTAACAGACTGGGAAAATGTGACAAACACTCATTACAGACAAATTGTGATTTCTCAACATAAACATTGACAGAAAAGTCAACATGTAATCCAAATTGACCATTTTTACTTTCGTAAATAAGTGATTAAATTCCATATTAGTGATGTGACTAATTTTTTTATGTTTACAAAGTCGATCATATGTTTATTCCCCCCAAAAAGTGTGGACGCACTTTTTTGTTTGTGCATTTTGACCAACTCGACATAGCAACATTGGTTCAATCAATTGCATGAGTTTGGGGTGGAGACTATCTGTTTGGCTTGACCAATGGAAGACAGGTGCAAAGTTCGGGAAACCTTGGATGAGTTCCACTCAAAAGTGATCATCCCTATGCCCTACTCACTCCAAAGGACAGAATTCTCGATGTGGGCACTCTGAAGGGAGCATAGTAATACTGTGAGTGTTCCCTTCATTAACAGACTTGCGGTAGGGCCCTTCGTGAAAAATTCACATGAATGGGGTCCCCTTCCTGCTGTGCTCTTCAAGGGCCCAAAAATGCAGTCTGGAAAAGCCCCCTGTGTCTTTTTTTTTATTTATTTATTCTATTTGGTGACTCTAGTCTCGCAAAAATGGGTTTTAAGTAAAATGGGTTGCGAATGCTGTTTCATGTTGACTTTAGAATAAATGCATTTTGGTTTGATATAATCCAATGACATTCAATTATATTAAGTATGGCTTAAGTTTCCAAATACTTTTGGGGCCGCCGTGCTGTTGATGCATCACTGTTTTCTCCTTGCTGACATTGTGTGTGTCTGTACATAAAAAGGGCAAAGGTAATGTTGCTTTAATGCTTTAAAAGGTGGGTTAAATCAGTTTAACTCACAATACCATTTTCATGCCCTGTGTTAAGATAAAAATACTGAAAGGATGTTTATTATACCACTTATTTTTACTGCACACATTCCACTCTGCAAGATATCGTCATGATCATTCAAACATCTTTAAAATAGCCCATTGACGTTCGGCTGACGTAACAGACAAATTTCACTATCTCTTCCCAGCTGCTGTTAATGCCAGGGCTTCAGACAATAAAAGACGAAATGTGTAAAGGGAGTGTTTGTTTTGATGCTTCAGGCTACATTTGACAGAACAAAAGCTCATCTTGCAAACTCTGTGTTACATAAAGACTACATTATTGTTGATTCTCTTTGAAATAAGAATATTAAATGCAAGAGAGAAAAAAGGCAGCTTAAAGGAATAGTTTACCCAAAAATGAAAATTTGCTGATAATTTTCTCACACTCAGGTTTCTTTCGCATCATTGTTTACATTGTTTTTTTAATTATTATTTGGAAATTATTTTTATTTTTTATTTTATATTGTTTTGAAATTGTTTTGGACTGTTTTGGTTTGTGAACGGCACAAGTTTCTCTTGCAAACAATGACGCGCTTCCTGACTCCTCCTCCACGTGATGCGTGACCTTACCAACGAGCTTACGCCATCTCTCTCATAAGCACGTCACAGAGATGTACGTAAGTGAACATTTGTAGTTAAAAAGTATATAAGTATTGTTTTGTTTCTCAAAATAATCAATCGTTTGCATTCAGCAGAACTTTATTTGTTAACTGGAGTTTGATTATTTTGATGCACCCTAAATATGCATTTTGGACCGTCAAAAATTGAGGACATTCACATGCATTGTTTAGAGGAGGAGGCCTGAAATGAAATCCTAAAAGTCTTAAATTCTGTTTTGATGAAGAAAGAAAGTCAGATACATCTTGGATGGTCTGAGGGAGTAAATTATATAAAAAAATAAAAATAAAAATAAAATTTTTTGGGTGAACTATTCCTTTAAATTTCAGAACACATAATGCAATTTCAAAATACAGAAACATATTTGACTCCAGTGTACAGTAGGTGGGGATGTATACAGTCCCATTGAAAATGTTTGGAAAAATAGCTGAGATACCAGGATCCAAATACAGTGGTAAGAAAAAGTATGTGAACCATTTGGAATTACCTGCTTTTATGTATAATTTTTTCTTAAAATCTGGTTTGATCTTCATCTAAGTAACAATAATGAACAAACACAATCTGTTTTAACTAATAATACACAAATTATTGTGTTGTTCTTGTACATATTTAATACATCATTCAAAAATTCACAGTGTAGGTTGGAATAAGTATGTGAGCCCCTAGGCTAATGAAGTCTACAAAAGCTAATTACATAATATAGAGTTTACAAACCTGGCATCCAATTAATGAAACGAGATTAGACATGTGGGTTAGAGCTACTTTGACCTATAAAAATCACTCAAGCATTTTGAGTTTGCTATTCACAAAAAGCATCTGCTCACATGGACCATGCCTTGCAAAAAACAGATCTCAGAAGACCTACGATCAAGAATTGCTGCTTTGCATCAAGCTGGAAAGGGTTACAAAGTTATCTCGAAGAGCTTAGATATTCATCTGTCCACAGTTAGAAAAATCTTCTATAAATAGAGATGATTTAGTTTTGTGGCTACTCTCCCAAGAAGTGGCTGTCCAGCCAAGATGACTCAAAGGGCACACCGCAGAATGCTCAATGAAGTAAAAAGAACCCTAATGTGACAGCTACAGAATTTAAGGTATCATTGGAACTGGTTAACATCTCTGTTCATGCATCTACTATACAGAAAACATTAAACAGGCATGGTGTCCATAGCAGAACACCACAAAGGAAACCCCTGCTTCCCAACAAAAACATTGCTGCATGCCTGAAGTTTGCCAAATACCGCCTTGACACACCACAACACTACTGGGAAAATGTTTTGTGGACTGATGAAACCAAGGTTGAATTGTTTGGGAAGAACACGCAACACTAAGTGGGTCACCCCATACTAATATGAAAACATCATCCCAACAGTGAAGTATGGTGGAGGGAGCATCATGATTTGGGGCTGCTTTGCTGCTTCAGGGCCTGGACTGTTTGCCATCGTCGAGAGAGAACTGAATTCCCAAGGTTATCAAGATATCCTACAGGATAATATCAGGGTGGCTGTGCGCCAGGTGAAGCTCAGTAGAAGTTGGGTGATGCAGAAGGACAATGACCCTAAACATCGAACTAAATCCACTACAGAATGGCTTCAAAAAAATAAAATCCACTTTTTTAAATGGCCTTGTCAGAGCCCAGACCAAAACCCAATAGAGATGCTCTGGAATGACCTCAAGAGAGCTGTTCACTCCAGGCATCCTAAGAATATAGCTGAGCTGAAGCAGTTCTGTAAGGAAGAATGGTCCAAAATTCCTATAAACTTTGTGCAGGTCTAATCCGCAGGTACTGGAAATGCTTGGTTGAGGTTATTGCTGCCACAGGAGGATCGACCAGTTATTAAATCCAAGGGTTCACTTACTTTTTACACAGCACTGTGAATGTTTAGTGGGATGTGTTCAATAAAGACATGGAATATTATAATTGTTTGTGTGTTATTAGCTTAATCACATTGTGTTTTGTCTATACTTGTGAATTTGATGAAGATGAGATCACATTTTCTGAACAATTTATGCAGTAAACTAGCTAATTCCAAAGGGTTCACATACTTTTATTACCACTATAGTTTAAAAATGGTTGCCATAATTTGTAAAAAAAAAAAAAAAAAAAAAGAAAGAAAAAAATATATATATACATATATACAGGGTTGGGGAGTAACGAAATACAGGTGCATCTCAATAAATTAGAATGTCATGGAAAAGTTCATTTATTTCAGTAATTCAACTCAAATTGTGAAACTCGTGTATTAAATAAATTCAATGCACACAGACTGAAGTAGTTTAAGTCTCTGGTTCTTTTAATTGTGATGATTTTGGCTCACATTTAACAAAAACCCACCAATTCACTATCTCAAAAAATTAGAATACATCATAAGACCAATAAAAAAAAACATTTTTAGTGAATTGTTGGCCTTCTGGAAAGTATGTTCATTTACTGTATATGTATTCAATACTTGGTAGGGGCTCCTTTTGCTTTAATTACTGCCTCAATTCGGCGTGGCATGGAGGTGATCAGTTTGTGGCACTGCTGAGGTGGTATGGAAGCCCAGGTTTCTTTGACAGTGGCTTTCAGCTCATCTGCATTTTTTGGTCTCTTTTTTCTCATTTTCCTCTTGACAATACCCCATAGATTCTCTATGGGGTTCAGGTCTGGTGAGTTTGCTGGCCAGTCAAGCACACCAACACCATGGTCATTTAACCAACTTTTGGTGCTTTTGGCAGTGTGGGCAGGTGCCAAATCCTGCTGGAAAATTAAATCAGCATCTTTAAAAAGCTGGTCAGCAGAAGGAAGCATGAAGTGCTCCAAAATTTCTTGGTAAACGGGTGCAGTGACTTTGGTTTTCAAAAAACATAATGGACCAACACCAGCAGATGACATTGCACCCCAAATCATCACAGACTGTGGAAACTTAACACTGGACTTCAAGCAACTTGGGCTATGAGCTTCTCCACCCTTCCTCCAGACTCTAGGACCTTGGTTTCCAAATGAAATACAAAACTTGCTCTCATCTGAAAAGAGGACTTTGGAACACTGGGCAACAGTCCAGTTCTTCTTCTCCTTAGCCCAGGTAAGACGCCTCTGACGTTGTCTGTGGTTCAGGAGTGGCTTAACAACAGGAATACGACAACTGTAGCTAAATTCCTTGACATGTCTGTGTCTTGATGCCTTGACCCCAGCCTCAGTCCATTCCTTGTGAAGTTCACCCAAATTCTTGAATCGATTTTGCTTGACAATCATAAGGCTGCGGTTCTCTCGGTTGGTTGTGCATCTTTTTCTTCCACACTTTTTCCTTCCACTCAACTTTCTGTTAACATGCTTGGATACAGCACTCTGTGAACAGCCAGCTTCTTTGGCAATGAATGTTTGTGGCTTACCCTCCTTGTGAAGTGTGTCAATGATTGTCTTCTGGACAACTGTCAGATCAGCAGTCTTCTCCATGATTGTGTAGCCTAGTGAACCAAACTGAGAGACCATTTTGAAGGCTCAGGAAAACTTTGCAGGTGTTTTGAGTTGATTAGCTGATTGGCATGTCACCATATTCTAATTTTTTGAGATAGTGAATTGGTGGGTTTTTGTTAAATGTGAGCCAAAATCATCACAATTAAAAGAACCAAAGACTTAAACTACTTCAGTCTGTGTGCACTGAATTTATTTAATACACGAGTTTCACAATTTGAGTTGAATTACTGAAATAAATGAACTTTTCCACAACATTCTAATTTATTGAGATGCACCTGTATATGTAACGGGAATACGTATTTAAAATACAAAATATAAGTAACTGTCTTCCACTACAGTTACAGTTTAAATCATTGGTAATTAGAATAGTTACATTCAAAAAGTATTTTGATTACCGAAGAGATTACTTTGCATTTTATTGTCATTTGTTTCATTTAATATTTAGTCCTTTCAGATTGAAAACATTTATACATATAAATGATGCGATCCAAAGTGCATTTGAACAGCGGTGAAACACTTTTTTATGATGTGCTACATTCATACGAGCAGACAGGGAAGTAAGTTTGAAGTAAGTTTGGAGCAGAAGAAATAGAAATAAACCTTGTGTAAATTGTCAGCTTTAAGCTAAGCTAAAATGCTATTTCTAGCCATTTTACATGCACGTTACCAGGCACGATCATATTTTTTTTTATCAAGAAAATTCACGTTAGATCATAATTTATTTTTTCTAGTAAGACCTTTGATATTAGGGCAAAAATCTTATTCTTGATAATAATTTTTGTATTGTTTTCCTGTAAAGATATCTTAAAATCCTTAAAACAAGATCAATTTGATTTATCTTCTTTTAGAAACAACACTGCATTAGATATTTAGGTTTTTCAGAGAATGTATTTTTAACATGTGTATTTTGTCTTACTGTACTGGCAGAGTTTTTATAGTCAAAACAAGTGAAAAAATCTACCAGTGCTGAAGAAGTAATCCAAAGTATTTAGAATACGTTACTGACCTTGTGTAATCTAATGGAATACGTTACAAATGACATTTTACAGCATGTTTTCTGTAATCCGTAGTGGAATACATTTCAAAAGTAACCCTCCCAACCCTGTATATATATATATATACTGGCAGCCTAAACTTGGAATAATGTACAGATTTTGCTCTTATGGAAAGACATTGGTACTTTTATTCACCAAAGTGGCATTCAGCTGATCACAATGTATAGTCAGGACATTAGTAATATGAAAAAAAAATAAAAAATAAAATTAAAATGTCAATTTTTTTTCAGAACTTCTTAAACTACTTCAAAGAGTTCCACATGCAGCAATGACAGCTTTGCAGATCCTTGGCATTCTAGCTGTCAGTTTGTCCAGATACTCAGGTGACATTTCACCACACGCTTCCTGTAGCACTTGCCCTAGATGTGGCTGTCTTGTCGAGCACTTCTCACGGACCTTACAGTCTAGCTGATCCCACAAAAGCTCAATGGGGTTAAGAGCCATAACACTCTTTTCCAATTATCTGTTGTCCAATGTCTGTGTTTCTTTGCCCACTCTGACCTTTTCTTTTCGTTCTTCTGTTTCAAAAGTGGCTTATTCTTTGCAATTCTTCCCATAAGGCCTGCACCCCTGAGTCTTCTCTTTACTGTTGTACATGAAACTGGTGTTGAGCGGGTAGAATTCAATGAAGCTGTCAGCTGAGGACATGTGAGGCATCTATTTCTCAAACTAGAGACTCTGATGTACTTATCCTCTTGTTTAGTTGTACATCTGGCCTTCCACATCTCTTTCTGTCCTTGTTAGGGCCAGTTGTCCTTTGTCTTTGAAGACTGTAGTGTACACCTTTGTATGAAATCTTCAGTTTGTTTGTCAAGTTCAAGCATTGTATAGCCTTCATTCCTCAAAACACTGATTGACTGACAAGTTTTTAGAGAAATCTGTTTCTTTTTTGCCATTTTTGATCTAATATTGACCTTAAGACATGCCAGTCTATTGCATACTGTGACAACTCAAAAACAAACACAAAGACAATGTTAAGCTTCATTGAATGAACCAAATAGCTTTCAGCTGTGTTTGATATAATGGCAAGTGATTTTCTAGTACCAAATTAGCAATTTAACATTATTACTCAAGGATAAGGTATTGGAGTGATGGCTGCTGGAAATGGGGCCTGTCTAGATTTGATCAAAAATGACTTTTTTCAAATAGTGATGGTGCTGTTTTTTTTACATCAGTAATGTCCTGACTATACTTTGTGATCAGTTGAATGCCACTTTGGTGAATTAAAGTACCAATTTCCTTCCGAAAGAGCAAAATCTGTACATTATTTCAAACTTTTGGCTGCCAGTGTGTGTGTGTGTGTGTGTGTGTGTGTGTGTGTGTGTGTGTGTGTGTGTGTATATATATATATATATATATATATATATATATATATATATATATATATATATGTATATATATATATATGTATGTATATATAATAACAGAACACAGAACAGTTCTTATTAGTAGTCCACTGCAGAAGGATGTTTTCCATTGCAGCAAATGTGACAGAATTTAAATTTTGGGTGAACTATCTCTTTAACAGCTCAAAGATACAAGCTCTCAAGTGCCTATGAAATACCTTGCTGAATGTGGTTTAACATTTGTTTTGACTCCTGCAGTGCAAAGCACAGTAAAACCCTCCTCAATGTTGCTGAAACCTAAACTGCTCTCCACGCTGAGCCAAATCAGAAACAAGCTCACTCATTGCAAGAACAGAGCGACGCCCCCCTGTTTTCAGCAGTCTCACGTGACAAAGGGAAAAATGGTTTGATCATGTTCACAAGCATGTTGAACAAAGTATTTGTCTAGCAACACGCTTCTCAGATAAAACACAGCTGATCTGGCTAGTCTGGCCTCTGTCTGAAAATCTCTTGAAGGGTGTGTGTCTGTCTTTGAAGTGTCGCAGTCAGCAAGAGTCTCTCTTACTCTCTCTGGCTTTGATGTACTGAGTTATATTTAGAAATATATAGATAACTCAGCTTTTAGTCTTCTTGAGATTTGCTCAGTAATTCTTGCCCCAGTCATGATGGAGCTTGTAAGCTTGTCATTTTACTGGGAGTGATTCTCAAGGCCAAACTTGATGTTCTTGTTAGGTGTTTTTTTATTACAAAGTCTAAATCCTTGCAAGAATTACTGGGATTCAACAACAAATATAGATGTATGTCATCTGCATAGCAATTTAAATGTATGGTGTATTTTCAAATTACAAAACCAAGCAGTAACATATATAGATAAAACAAAATTGGCCTTTACAGGGATCCTTGCGGAACACCACAATATTGTTGAAGACAATGTATATCAGTGATTTATAATAAAATTCTATATGTCTTATTAGTCATTAATAAACCCCTTTGTGAACTCTTAAGAATGGGAACATTAATGCAAAATGTTAGCTTTACTTTTAAAGTCAACATAAACTTCATGTTACACATGTGACATATTTCTGAATGAAAAGGGATAAAATGAAGTGAGGCTTCATTTTATCCACTGGGACTAGATTGGAAAGTGAAATGTGGGTGTTACATACCAGAATAGTGCCAGACCTGTGAAACAGTTAAGCAGCCTTGGTGACATCAACCATGTAGGATAGTTGTTTCAGAGGCAGGTCAAGTTATTACATTTTGATAAAAGATTGTGCTGACAATGTTTATATATATATATATATATAATATCATTTTACTCCTTTTGTCCATTGTATACCACTCATGCAATGTTAAGCTGGTCACACAAATGATGGCATGTCTGTAATTCCCCAATATTCTTGAGAAAGGAGGGACATGTACAATCGTATTCGTAAATTGAGCCCAGTAACACCTTGGTAACAGTGACCAAAAAGGTGTCAAGTTGACGGATGGATAAAAGCCTGTCCTATATCTATGGATTTCACTTCTTGCAAACACTATCGCTTTCACATGCGTAATTTTAGAACTTGCACTGATACACTTCATATGATCACCCTTAAGATCACTGTTAGAAACTGCTTGATATTGAAATTGCATTTTACATTCATGTTCCACTTACATTCAAGTTTCCCTTTTTATGCATGTTGTTATAACTGCATATAAATTATTTATAATGCCTTTGTAAATGGCTTATTGATCATTAATTAATAATTATCTTTTATAAATGCTTAACAAAAGGAAGATTAATGTTAACTGTTATCTGAAAGTGCATGAATTTGAGGATTTTATATTGTACATTTTAGATTATATATTGTTTAGATTTTATATACATGTGTTTATATAAAATTGATATGAAATGTATTTGTTTTTTTATACATTTCATGAAAAAATATTTTTTATAAAAATATATTTACATATTTAGTTTAATGCATTCTTATATCTTCTGCTATACTAGTACTGTATTACCTGTTTGTTTTACCTCTCATTCTGCATTATAACACAGTAAATTTGTTTATGTAACTTGTTCCTGATTTCTGAGTGACTGAGTGAATCACAATCATCCTAATGTTTATGAAGCAGTGTTATATTTTAAAGAATTTGTTAAGGGTTATCTCAATAACCTATGATTTTGAAGTAATGTACAGGTAGATTTAGATTGTATGTCTATACTGTATGTCCATGTGACGAGAAGGAGGTCCTCGCCGCTGCCATGCGCCAGGGGAGCAGCCACAGCTGTCTGCCTGGGGATGGAGGGGTCGCTGCAAGCCACTGAGAGCCGGAAGAACCGATGTTGTCTGCCGAAGAAGGGGAGGAGCGGTTCCATCCGCCAGGGGCAGGTGGACTCGCTGCCTTCCACTGGGAGAGGAGAGAGCTGGTATCTGCCAGAGGGCGGAGGAGTGGTTGAGGACCGGGCGATAGCGCATCCGTGAGCCAACGAGCAAGTTCTTCTCTTTCTCTCTCCTCTCTCTCTCTCTCTCTGTGTCTCTGCTCACCCTTTCCCTCTCCCCACGTCTCCGCTCATCTCTCCCCCAGGTTCACAGGAGGCGGAGTGGACCACTGGCTGACAGAACGGCCGGAAGGGCAGCGTCTCCCCTCCAGAGATGGTGGGGGAGGGGCAGTTGGTCAGACCGGCGGCTTCCCGGCCTGAATAGGGCAGGGGAGGATTGTGACGAGGAGGAGGTCGTGGCTTGGCCTTGACGATGCACGGCCGGCGATGAATCAGCTGATCAGCGGGAGAGCGAGATAAAGGGGATTCGGAGGCGCCAGTTCAAGAGAGAGAGAGACGCATGCGGCCACACTGCATGTGTGTCTGTTCGTTTATGTTTTATGTTGTTTTAAGTTCATTTATATCATTAAATTTTACGTTGACTGTTCAGCCGGTTCCCGCCTCCTCCTTGCCCATCCTTATACTGTTACAGTCCAGTTTAATGCAATTAGATGATATTGTGTTCAGGGGTCCAGTGTACACTTACCATATAAATCATATTATACATATGACATTAAGGACATATCCTAACACCAATAACCTTATTCCATGCACACATACATGAGAAAATCCTGTTACCCGCATTTTACAAGCATCACATTTCTTGTCCTCATGGTCATGGGAGATTCTTCTCAGCGCATTCCTTGCGTTATTAACTGCACCGACTGTAGTCACATGAGTTTTCTTTCACTCATATTCATAAGAAGAGGCCTTACATAATCATACTGAATAGTATAAAACCCATGAGTGTACTTCAGTTGATGGGATTGGAGTTTTTTAGGCATGTGGAACCCTAATCCCATTCATGTGCCAAAGAAATGTTTGAAGCTGAGAAGTCAGTCCTATAAGAACCCTTATATTGCATTGTTATTCACTATAACAGTAATCATTTTAGTAGTAATCATTTTGAAACACATTCAGTTGTAATGAGTGTCCCATATACTGTCCTACATTGCACATGGTACTGCACAATGTTGAGTTAAGTAATAAAAAAGGAAATATGGGCATGACGTGTTTAACTACTGAAGACATGTTGCATGGCTCTTTTGTGTGTGTGAATTTTTTTTTTTTACGGCATTAATACATTTCCTTAAAAAATAAATATATATTTATTTATATATATACACACACACACACACACACACACACACACACACACACACACTACCGGTCAAAAGTTTTGAAACACTTACTCATTCTTTATTATAATTTTTTTTTTTCACATTTTAGAATAATAGTAAAGTCATCAAAACTATGGAATAACATAAATGGAACTATGGGAATGATGTTGTAACTAAACAAAATCCAAAATAAATCAAAACTGTGTTATATTTTAGCATCTTCAAAGTAATCACCCTTTGCCTAGAATTTGCAGACATGTACTCTTGACATTTTCTCAACCAACTTCTTGAGGTATCACCCTGGGATGCTTTTTAAACAGTACTGAAGGAGTTCCCATCTATATGCTGGGCACTTATTGGCTGCTTTTTTTTATTTATTTATTTATTTATTTTATTATTAAATTGTAGTTTTATAATGAAATTAATTAATATGTTGGTACAACTATATTTTTGTCTACAAAACAAATTTCAAACATTTAAGCATATGCCTTCAGATCAAAAGATTTTTAAGATCATGAGAAACATTTCAGTCACAGATAATGATTGTTGTTTGGTCTCTTGTACCTTATTGCCTAATTTTAGTGTAAAAATTAAAACGGAAACCAACATCTTCACAATATCTTTATATTTAGTGTCTCACATAAACATTTCTAAATAATGATGCAGTCACTTAATTCTAAAACTGCATTTAATTATATTTATGCATTTTTATCCTTAAATTGATTAATTTAAAGATTTTCAAAGAAAGGCAGATTTTATCAACCCACTGATACTGAGCATTTATTTTCTAGTATTTTCCAACATTTTAAAAGCAAACAAAGCTTTTGTAGATGAGATGGATTGTTTTCATTCTCAAGGGTTAGCTTTAATAATAATAATAATAATAATAATTTTTATTTCTATAGTGCCTTTGTAAAACCCAAGGTCACTTTACAAATCAAACAACAACACAAATATATCACAATAAATAGCAGTAATACAACAATAATAATAAAAAAAAATAATACAAATAAAAAATAAAACTCATGGGCCAAAGCAGAGGAGTAACACAGAGAGAAAAGATATGTTCTTAGCAGTTTCTTGAAAGAAAGCAAGGAAGAGGTTTCATGGATGTTCTGTGGAAGAGAGTTCCAAAGTCTAGGAGCAGCTACACTAAAGGACCTGGAACCCATATGGAACCCTTTATATGTGTCTGTGATTTGAACCTTTAATAATCTAATAACATTTAATAACATGTAGTGTACAGCTTTATGTTACAGGGGGGCATACTTTGGCATTTGCTCTCTCTCTCTCTCTCTCTCTCTGTGTGTGTGCGTGCGTGCGTGCGTGTGTGTGTGTGTGTGTGTGTGTGTACAGGTTTTACTATCCTTGTGGGGACCAAATGTCCCCACAAGGATAGTAAAACCTGAGATCACCTACGTTGTGAGGACCAGCCAGTGCAAAATGGTTTCTGTGAGGGTTAGGTTTAGGGGCAGAGTTAGGGTTAGGGGATAGAATCTATAGTTTGTACAGTATAAAAACCATTATTTCTATGGAGGGTCCTCATAAGGATAGCTAAACCAACATGTGTGTGTGTGTGTTTGTGTGTGTGTGTGTGATATTGAAACCAGACTACAGTAGGTGTGTTTGTGAGCTTGAGTGTTGACAGCAGGCAGTGACTGTATTCCTCCACTGCAGCAGGAGATTTTCCACCAGACCTCAGAGTGGTCTCATGCACACACCCATACATGCACATTTGTGGTCACATGCTTCCAAACACACACACACACGCACACACACACACACACACACACACACACACACACACACACACACACACGTTGGGTTTTCATGTTTTATGAGGACTCTCCACAGACATAATGGTTTTTATACTGTACAAACTTTATATTCTATCCCCTAACACTAACTCTACCCCTAAACCTAACCCTCACAGAAAACTTTACCTTTTTACATTTTCAAAAAACATAATTTAGTATGATATATAAGCTGTTTTCCTAATGGGGACTGACTGATTGTCCCCACCGTGTCAAAAATTTCAGGTTTTACTATCCTTGTGGGGACATTTTGATAAATTACACCTGTGGTTACCAGTGTTGGGTGTAATCTGATTACAAAGTAATTAATTACTGTAATCTAATGACTTTTTAGTCAAAAAAAAAAAATTAAAAAAAAGTGAAACAGTGCATTGTGTGGCTCTATATCCTTTTAAACTTCCATCTGGATGGTCAAACAGATGGGTGAACTGGCTGCAGAATTACAAATTCTCTGTAAATGGGATTACACCAGTTTATTCCTTTCTATTCAGAACCCATCAGATAAATCTTAACACGAAACCCTTATTCAGAAAAACAGAAACTGAAATCTCAAAACTCCAAATATTAACATGCTTAAAAACATATGAATAAGATCTACAACACATACTGGGTTAAGATTTGCATTTATGCAGTGTGAATACACTTTCACACTTCTCTAAGCACCTTTGAAAGGATGAATGGCATGACAGAAGGATATGAATTAACTGCAGGAAAGAGATCATCTGGTGGATCCTGTTCCTGAATGAGTCTGCTGTCATGAACAGACCGCTTCAGGTGATGGGCTCAATGAAATATGGTTGGGAAAATCATGTCCCAGAACACAGCTCGCCCCCCAATACAGACAACCAACATCTGGACATCACGTGACAACACAAAAAGAAGATTAAATCTCTGACACAGATTAGGAAGTGTTTTCAAAAGGAATTGATACAGTACAAAAAAACGAGCTTAATTCTGGAAAGCTAAAAACGTCCAGTCTATTATATTATCAAGGAACATTCCTTGTAAACAAAATATTCTGTTGTTGAATAATATTTCAGGTTTGCATCTATTTTTAAAGAAGTTAAAAGTATGGGGGCCTGGGTAGCTCAGCGAGTATAGACGCTGACTACCACCTTTGGAGTCGCGAGTTCGAATCCAAGGCGTGCTGAGTGACTCCAGCCAGGTCTCCTAAGCAACCAAATTGGAGGGAGGGACGGAGGGTAGAGTCACATGGGGTAACCTCCTCGTGGTCACTTTGGTTCGTGGTTCTTGCTCTCGGTGGGGCACGTGGTGAGTTGTGCGTGGATGCCGCAGAGAATAGCGTGAGTCTCCACACGCACTACATCTCCGCAGTAACGCGCTCAACAAGCCACGTGATAAGATGCACGGATTGATGGTCTCAGACGCAGAGGCAACTGGGATTCATCCTCTACCACCCAGATTGACGCAAGTCACTACGCCACCACGGGACTTAGAGCACATTGGGAATTAGGCATTCTATATTGGGGAGAAAATCACAAACAAAACATAAAAGTTAAAAGTTTAGAGAAGTTAAAAGTTTAAAGAAGATGGGGCGGATAATGTACAGTATAATTGTGTATGTTGGCTAAAATAAAATAAAAAAACGTTAAAAAAGTTAATCACAAAAAAATAAAGCACTAAATTCTATACAAAAAGGCAAAAGAGAAGCAGCAATAATAAATAAATAAATAATTTTTGTATACGTCAATTACCTAAAGTGCAATCTGGTCTCATAGTAAAAACTCACTATAACAAAATTTTTACAAAATGAGTTTCACGTGCCTCGTTCTATGTATCGTTTCAGTTCCCTATCTGTCACTCACTCGACGTTGTGTCGATGTAGTGACACTAGGGGTCACTCTTGGGAGCCCGAGACACCTCTGGTCTTTGATAAAAGGCCAATGAAAACTGGCGAGTGGTATTTGCATGCCACTCCCCCGGACATACGGATATAAAAGGAGCTGGTGTGCAACCACTCATTCAGATTTTCTCTTCGGAGCTGAACGGTTGATGTTTACTGAGCTGACTGTTCATTCAACTCTGCTGGATCTGACAGCAAATTTCAGCGGCTTCTCCCTCCTCTGCACTGGTGCACTTGAGAGAATGCCCCTGGGCGGTGGGGCAGAAAAAAGAGAGTATATTTTCCTAAAAGAGTATATTTCTCTAAAAGAGCGGCACACACGGAACGTCTTTTTAAAGATGCATCTTTTTAAAGATGCCTTTCTGTTTGTGTGTTATTCCTGGTTGCGGTCGTTACCTCTCAACTTCAGACGGTCACAATCACTGTCTTTCGTGTCCGGGCGTGACCCACGCGGAGACAGCATTCGTGGATGGTTCATGTACTCACTGCGAGAACATGACCATGGCAACGTTGAGGTCGTGGCTTGCTTTCGTAAGAAAGCAAGCCACCCCAGTGGCTCCCCGCCTCGGTCCTTCTACCTATGGGTATGAGGCCAGCGTGGCTAGCACTGGGGGCGATTTGGGGACCCCAATGGGACCGCCTCCGCCGGGTATCCCCCCGCGGACCTCCCATTCCCCAGCATGCTCGTCTGCCCTGACCAGGCTTCCGGATGAGTCCGCCGGCTCGTCTCACGGCGAGATCGACCTCTTGTTCGGAGCCCGCAAAGCTGATGAGCTCTCGAGCGCAGCATCGGAGAGCGGGCTTGTCCAGTCGGACGCAGAAGCCTCAGCTGGGCTCCCCCCTTCGGAGACGATTGCCCAGTCACAGGCTGATGCAGAAATGACAGACATGCTTTCCCAGGCGGCCGCGAGCGTGGGGCTAGAGTGGAACCCTCTGCTCTCCCCCGAACCCTCGCGGTTCGATGATTGGTTCCTGGGCTCGCGGCGCCGCTCAAAGCAGCCACGCCCCACTCCAGTAACTTTCTTCCCGGAGGAGCTGACAAAATCATGGGAGGCACCTTTTACTGCCTGTTCCCAATTTCTCAGCTCCCACGCCCTCACTACCCTCGATGGCAGGGCGGCCAGGGTCTATACGGCAATTCCCCCGGTGGATAAGGCGCTTGCGGTGCATCTATGCCCGCAGATTGTCACCACCTGGCGCGGACGCCCAAAGCTCCTGTCCAAGGCCTGTAGGTTCACGTTGTCCCTGATGGCCAAAGGCTACAGTGCTGCTGGATAAGCCGCCTCTGCCCTGCACGCTATGGCTCTCCTGCAGGTCCACCAAGCCAAGGCGCTAAAAGAACTGCACAAGGGTAGTTCTGCCCCAGATCTGATGCAGGAATTGCGCTCGGCGGGCGATGTCCACATTAGTGGTCCAGGAGCACCACCTTTGGCTCAACCTGGTCGAGATGGGAGAGGCAGACAAGACACAGTTCCTTGCTGCCTCTATCTCCCATGCTGGCCTATTCGGTGACACCATTGAGGACTTTGCCCAGCAGTTCTCAATGGTGAAGCAGCAGAAGGAGGCTATCCAGCATATCCTGCCCCGGCGTGGCTCAAGATCCCGCACCCCGCCTTCTTGTCACCAAGGGCGTCCCACTGTGGTGACTGCACCGGCTCCGCTGCAGCCCGCCCCTTCGGCCCGGCCCCGGCGTGGAGCCCACCGCAGGAAGCAGACACCACCCCTCTCACAGCCAGCTGCCAAGAACCCACAAAAGGCTTCAAAGCGCCCCTGAGCCAGTGTCAATGAAACCCACTGCCTTGGAGCTGGTAAGAAGGCCACTCCATTCCCCGGTGGAGAATCTTTTGTTGCCTTTTCATTTGATTTCGCCGCCCAAGTGGCTGCGGTACCCAACAGTTCAGCAAAAGAGCGGTTTCCTCGTTCCCTGGGTCACATACCCAGTGTGCACGGAAATCATCACGACCACCGTCCACCTTTTTATCCTTGCAGGATTGGTCTCCCCGCCCCTGTGCGCCCATCTGTGGCACAGATCCGCCCCCGATGTGAAAGCCTCCACGGGTTGCAAAGACAGGCCTCTTCCTCCCCATCCCAGGCTGTTCCGGGGGTGGTCACAAGGAGCCAGGTAAGTGCTTTGATGTCCCAAGACTCAGCACGGCCACGACATGGTGTGGCACCTCGAGCTCCGCCCCGCCGCGAGGCCCCACCTGCCGGTACGTCCGACGAAATTGTCCCTTTGGTCCCCCTCGCACAGAGCTTGGAAGCGTGACTTGTGCTTTCCAATCCGTCGCGATGGCTGATCCGGACTTTCCGACTCGGCTATGCGATTCAGTTCGCCAGGCGTCCACCCAGGTTCAGCGGTATCCACTTCACCTTGGTGAAGGACGAAAACGCTGCTACCTTGTGGATGGAGATTGCCACCCTCCTATGGAAGGGTGCGATAGAACCTGTCCCTCCGGCCGAGATGAAGAAGGGGTTTTACAGCCCTTACTTCATCGTACCAAAAAAGGCGGTGGGTTGCAGCCAATCTTGGACCTGCGAGTACTGAACCGGGCTTTACATAGAATCCCGTTCAAGATACTGACACAAAAACGCATTCTGGTGAGCATCCGGCATCAAGATTGGTTCGTGGCGGTAGACCTGAAGGACGCGTACTTTATTCTACCTCGACACAGACCCTTCCTGCGGTTTGCATTCGAGGGTCAGGCGTATCAGCTCAAGGTCCTCCCTTTCGGTCTGTCCTTGTCCCCTCGCATCTTCACAAAGGTCGCAGAGGCAGCTCTTGCCCCGTTAAGGGAGGTGGGCATTCGCATTCTCAACTATCTCGATGACTGGCTAATCCTAGCTCACTCTCGGGACATGTTGTGTGCACACAGGGACTTGGTGCTCTTGCACCTCAGCCGATTAGGGCTTCGGGTCAACTGGGAAAAGAGCAAGCTCTCCCCGGTTCAGAGCATCTCTTTCTCGGTTTGGAGATGGACTCAGTCTCGTTGACAGCGCGCCTCATGAATGAGCACACACAGTCGGTGCTGGCCTGTTTGAAGCCGTTCAAACAGAAAACAGCGGTTCCACTGAAACTCTTTCAGAGGCTCCTGGGGCATATGGCATCCTCAGCGGTGGCCACCCCGCTCGGGTTGATGCATATGAGACCGCTTCAGCACTGGCTTCCCGACTCGAGTCCCGAGATGGGCATGGTGCCACGGGACACATCATGTGGTCATCATGCCGGTCTGTCACCGCCTCTTCAGCCCTTGGACCGACCTCACGTTTCTACGGGCAGGCGTTCCCCTAGAGCAGATCTCCAGGCACATCATGGTCACGACAGATGCCTCCAAGATGGGCTGGGGCGCCGTTTGCAATGGGCACGCAGCCGCCGCCTTGTGGACGGAACCGCGGCTGCATTGGCATATCAACTGCCTCGAGTTGCTGGGAATTCTGCTCACCCTGCGGAGGTTCCGGCTGTTGATCCAGGGCAAGCACGTGTTAGTTCGGACAGACAACACAGCAACAGTAGCATATGTCAACCGCCAAGGCGGTCTGCGCTCTCGTTGCATGTCACAACTTGCCCGCCGTCTCCTCCTCTGGAGTCAGCAGCACCTCAAGTCTCTGTGATACACTCACATTCCAGGCGAGCTCAACACTGCAGCGTATGCACTGTCATGGCAGGTTACCCTCAGCGGACAGTGGAGACTCCACCCTCAGGTGGTCCAGCTAATCTGGAGTCAATTCGGACAGGCACAGGTAGACCTGTTCGCCTCCCAAGAATCCTCCCACTGTCCGCTCTGGTACGCCCTGACCGAGGCACCTCTCGGTATAGACGTGCTGGCACACAGCTGGCCCCCTGGCCTGTGCAAATATGCATTTTCCCCAGTGAGCCTACTTGCACAGACTCTATGCAAGGTCAGGGAGGACAAGGAGCAGGTTGTCCTGGTAGCACCCTACTGGCCCACCCAGACATGGTTCTCGGACTTCATGCTCCTCGCGACCAGACCTCTGGAATCTCCATGTCTGGCCCCTGGATGGGATGCGGAAGACCAAAGTGGTGGTAGACACGATCACTCAGGCTAGGGCCCTCTCTATGAGGCGCCTGTATGCCTTTAAGTGGCATCTGTTCACTAAGTGGTGCTCTTCCCAATGGGAAGACCCCAGAGATGCGCAGTCGGATCGGTGCATTCCATTCTGCCTGAGAGGCTGGAAGGGCGGCTGTCCCCTTCCACCTTGAAGGTGTACGTAGCCGCTATAGCAGCACACCATGACACAGTGGACAGTAAGTCCTTAGGGCAGCACGACCTGACCATCAGGTTCCTGAGAGGTGCCAGGAGGCTGAACCCCTCCAGACCACGCCTCGTTCCCTCATGGGACCTCTCTGTAGTTCTTCAGGGTCTACAGTGAGCCCCCTTTGAGCCTTTGCAGTCAGCTGAGCTTAAGGCACTCTCCATGAAGACTGCCCTCCTGACTGCGTTCACCTCCGTCAAGAGGGTAGGAGACCTGCAAGCATTCTCTGTCAGCAAAACGTGCCTGGAGTTCGGTCCGAGCTACTCTCATGTGATCTTGTGACCCTGACCGGGCTATGTGCCCAAGGTTCCCACGTTCCCTTTTAGGGACCAGGTGGTGAACCTGCGAGCGCTGCCCCAGGAGGAGGCAGACCCAGCCCTGTCATTGCTGTGTCCGGTGTACGCTTTACGCATCTATTTGGATCGCACGCAGAGCTTTAGGATCTCTGAGCAGCTCTGTGTCTGCTTTGGTGCACAGCAGAAAGGAAGCACTGTCTCCAAGCAGAGGATCACCCACTGGCTCATTGACACCATAGCTATGGCATATCACACCCAGGACGTGCCGCCCCCAGTAGGGCTACGAGCCCATTCTACCAGGGGTGTAGCGGCCTCCTGGGCCCTGGCCAGGGGTGCCTCTCTAACAGACATTTGCAGAGCAGCGGGCTGGGCAACACCCAACAACTTTGCGAGGTTCTACAACCTCCGGGTGGAACCGGTTTCGTCCTGGGTAGTGGCACGCAATACAAGCGGATAAGCCCGGGATAGCCAGCCGGGTGTATCGCTTGCACATAGCGCCTTTCACCTCCTCTGAGATGAAGACATGCGCCATTAACTCCCAGTAGTGTTCACAAACTATGTTCGCTGGTTGACTTCCTCCGAGCCCTGTGGCAGTCGAGTTTTCGGAGAGACTCGCTGCCAGACCAGTACACATGCTAACTAAAAGCCCTGTTCTGGGGTAGGTGCTCCGCATGTGGCGGTTCCCTGTAGGTAACCCCATGCGATGTATATCTTCCGCTAATTCGTTTCCCTGTTGGCAAACTGCGTCTTCCTTGGGCAGAGGCCCCTCTGCCACAGTCTCAATGTTTGTAGTAACTCTTCCCTCGTTTGGTAGGACCTACCATAAGACTTCTCCACATGACATACTTCCGACATAGTTCGGCATGACCATGTGACATATTTTCCACTTGAATATCCCCCCTCTCTCTGGGCGAGGTGTGTTCTCCGCAGTGTCCTCCCCTTGGGAGGGACACCCCTGACAAGATCTGGTCGACCCAGTCGGATATTCCCCCTTTTTTTTAGGGAGTGGCTAGCCTGTCTCTATCTTTTGGGTAGTCGACTTGTCCCCAAAGGGCCGTTCGACACTCATAACTATGTTGGGGGAGGTTACGTGTCGGCCTGGTGCGCTGGCTAGGAGGCACACAGTTGTCTGCCTGTCACACACCGCCAGTTCACGTAACACAGTTCAGCCAGTTGCGGCATTTTGTATAGGGACCCCTAGTGTCACTACATCGACACAACGTCGAGTGAGTGACAGATAGGGAACATCATGGTTACTTGCGTAACCTCCGTTCCCTGATGGAGGGAATGAGACGCTGTGTCCCTCCTGCCACAATGCTGAACTACCCACTGAAATGGCCGGACCTTGTCTCGGCTCCTCAGCATAAAACCTGAATGAGTGGTTGCACGCCAGCTCCTTTTATACCCATATGTCCGGGGGAGTGGCATGCAAATACCACTCGCCAATTTTCATTGGCCTTTTATCAAAGACCAGAGGTGTCTCGGGCTCCCAAGAGTGACCCCTAGTGTCACTACATTGACACAACGTCTCGTTCCCTCCATCAGGGAACGGAGGTTACGCAAGTAACCATGACGTTTTCTGGTGAAATAAATAAAACCACAATCAGTTGTATTAATTTTCCCACAAATCAGAGGTTCCCCAGTAGATTAACACTTTACAAACAGTTATTTTTTGCTCTGTTTCCCACACAATGCTATCTTATTACATCAAATCACCTTTACGCCCTTGGAAGTGGCTGCTTCAGCTATTGTGTTTTTTTATATATACTTTTTTATATATTTTTATCTTTTATTTTTATTGAATAATGTGTATCTATATAGTGCGTATTGTATACTGTACAGTGTATGTTATTATTTGTATACTGTTGAGTGTAATTATGTGTATAACAGATGTTTAAATTGTGTTGTGTTAATTTGATGTTATTGTAAATTGGTATATGTCTCATCACTGTCACGACTGCTATGTTGATCGGAACTGCACCCAAGAATTTCACACACCATTGCACTTGTGTATATGGCTGTGTGACAATAAAGTGATTTGATTTGATTTGATTTATATCACATTTACTTTTATGACACTTACGGTGAGGTTTAGGTGTCGGGTTTAGGTGTCGGGTTTAGGGTAAAGAGGTCAGTTTTCTTCACCTCACATTTGCTTTCATAACACTATTAGTTAGGTAGTTAGGATAGGGATGTTGGTTTTGTTCATTTTAAAATAGAAGAAAAGATCATCTCACATTGGCTTTTTAGGACACTATTGTTTAGGTTTCGGTTAAAGTTTTAGTTTATGGAGGTAGGTTTCATTTATTTAAAACTCCATAGAGCACTAACTCATCAAAAACCTCATCTTTTTGGGTGAACATTAAACTTGCTTTAAGCACCCCATAGTGGACATTTCACTTAGAAACTGCAGTGAAACATGTAATCAACCAAGTACTTTCAATTTGCAAAACTTTTGCCACAGTCATGTAATTTTCATGAGATCAAGCTGCTAAAGTAATATTGCAGATTTTGCTATTATGACCCTCACTGTTTGTGTTTACCCTGCTAAAATAGATATTAATTGGGGGCCCCTTTTGCGTACGTGCATTATTAGAACAGGCCTGTTGATGAGTTTTCATTCTCATCCAAACTCAATACTAACTAGATAGTAAAGTTTGAAGACAAACTTTATGCTGGCTTGACAAAGCCTTGTCTGAAAGTTTAAAATAGTTTGAAGAGTTGGAACTTTGAAGGTTTTAAACTCAGACAGAAACCAGAAGTCTCTACAATGTTCTGGTTCAGAGATATGTGATTTGTTACATGGTAGCTAGGGTAACCACATCTGGTTGCTAGGCAGTTACAAGGTGATACTCAAAAGGCTCCTTGCTACAATGAGTAAAATGAACAAAACCAGAAGTCTCTACAATGTTCTGGTGCAGAGATATGTGATTTGTTACTTGGTTGCTATGCAGTTACCAGGGTGATACTTATCAAGGCTCCTTTCCATCCTGAGTGAAACAAGTCAACCCAGAAGTCTCTATGATGTTCTTGTGCAGATATATTTGATTTGTTACATGATTGCTAGGGTAACACCATCTGGTTGCTAAGCAGTTACCAGGGTGATACTTATCAAGGCTCCTTGCCATCCTGAGTGAAATAAGTCAACCCGTAAGTCTCTATGATGTTCTGGTGCAGAGATATCTGATTTGTTACTTGGTTGCTAGGGTAACCCCATCTGGTTGCTAGGCAGTTTCCAGGGTGATACTAGTCAAGGCTCCTTGCCATCCTGAGTGAAATAAGTCAACCCGGAAGTGTCTACGATGTTCTGGTGGCAGAGATATGTGATTTTTTACTTGGTTACTAAGGTAACCCCATCTGGTTGCTAAGCAGTTACCAGGGTGATACTTATCAAGCCTCCATTCCATCCTGAGTGAAATAAGTCAACCCGGAAGTCTCTACGATAGTCTGGTGCAGGGATATGTGATTTGTTACTTGGTTGCTAGGGTAACCCCATCTGGTTGCTAGGCAGTTACCAGGGTGATACGTATAAAGCCTCCTTTCCATCCTGAGTGAAATAAGTCAACCCGGGAGTTTCTACGATGTTCTAGTGCAGAGATATGTGATTTGTTACTTTGTTGCTAGGGTAACCCCATCTGGTTACTGAGCAGTTACCAGGATGATACTTATCAAGGCTCCTTGCCATCCTGAGTGAAATAACTCAACAAGGAAATCTCTACGATGTTCTGGTGCAGAGATATCTGATTTGTTACTTGGTTGCTAGGGTAACCCCATCTGGTTGCTAGACAGTTTCCAGGGTGATACTAGTCAAGGCTCCTTGCCATCCTGAGTGAAATAAGTCAACCCGGAATTCTCTATGATGTTCTGGTGCAGAGATATGTGATTTGTTACTTGGTTGCTAGGGTAACCCCATCTGGTTGCTAGGAAGTTCCCAAGGTGATACGTATAAAGCCTCCTTTCCATCCTGAGTGAAATAAGTCAACCCGGGAGTTTCTACGATGTTCTAGTGCAGAGATATGTGATTTGTTACTTTGTTGCTAGGGTAACCCCATCTGGTTACTGAGCAGTTACCAGGATGATACTTATCTAGGGTAAGCCCATGTGGTTGCTAGGCATTTGCCAGTGTGTTACCAAGACGTCTGCTTGCTGTTCTGAGTCATATAAGCCAAAAATGAAGTCTCTACAACATTCTGATCCTGAGATACCCATTTAAGCGATTTTAAATGGAAGTCAGTGGGGTTTGGTTGCTAGGGTGCTCTAAATGGTTGCTAGGGCGTGACTAAGTAGTTTCCATGATGATACTTGAAGACTGATTGCTCACCCAATTCAAACAAGCCAACTCTCATGTCTGTAGGACATTCTGATCTGAAGATATCCATCTAAGCCATTTTGAATAGCAGTCAATGGGTTTTGGTTGCTAGGGTGCACTAAATGGTTGCTAGGTTGTATGCAGTTGCTAGGGTGCTAAAGTGATGGAGTGAAAGAAAGAATAAAAAGAGTGAAGTGATGGAAAGATAGAAAAGAGAGTGATAGATAGAAAGTATGAGTGGTAGAGTGATAGTAAGTAGATTGAATCCTCTAAAGGAGTTATTACAGGGAAAAGTTTTCACACCTTGAATGGGAGTCAATTTAAAATCAGTCCTGTTCGGAAGTCTGATACGGGAATACCGAAAGTCCGATCAGTTAGAAAAGAGGTAGCAACCCGAGTCAGACCAGTCTGAAAGTCTGTGGCATGTTTGGTGTTTGTAGCTTGAAAGCTCTAGGAGGAGATACTGTTTAAATTTTGGCTCAGAATAATAATAATAATAATAATAATAATAATAATAATAAGCTTAGATAGTAGATCAGTATGTTGGCTTTATCAAGCCAACATAATAAAAGCTTCATCACCCGTAGATGGGTCTTTAGACAGCTGGTGTTGTGAATGCTCCTCACTGCTTGTTTTCAATGGCATATGTTGTTTCCAAAGTTCATTCTTGAACCGACAGGTCAGCCTTTTCCTCTGGTGGTTCAAAGCTGTTGATGTGGGAACCTGTCAATCGGAGCGTTCTTGTTCAGTCCTGTTGAAACCTGAAATCAGTGCTTTGATGAGGAATGAAGAAATGACCTGGGATAGAGACAGTAGTTTTAATAGTTTCACAATACTCTAGATTCTCACTGAGTAATCTCATGTAATCTCAAGATTACAAATTTTATTCAATATTTATTTTTATATATATTCATTTAGCATACATTTTTATCCAAAGCGACTCTAAAATAAGAAAAAACATGTTCAGGTGCCCCTGAAAGCCAGCAATAGAGCTTAGAAATTGATGCAGGTGGACACAGGTCGCCAGTGAAGTGAGCAGACTGATTTGGAATATGGAAACAGTAGGTTGACTTTTCTTGAGCTAAACTCGTCTATGCTTACTTTATGGTTTCCTCATGGGACAAGATTCTAGGTCTCGCACGCGGCAGATGCAACGTGCTTCCGGTCGCACCACAGGAGAAGGCAAAGATGCTTGAAACAATGCAAAAATGTCTGATGGGAGATGGTGCTTGTCAGAAACTCGGCATAATGGGTCCGATGTCAGGGTACTGAAACATTCAGAAGCAACATTCTGACTTTTTATGTTTCATGTTGAAGTGAGCATCTGTAGAGGCTTAATTGCACAAGCTGGAAGGACTGTCATCAGAGCATTGCAGTAGTCCAGTCCTGAGATGACAAAAGCCTGGAGCTACAGTATGTGGTGTATACAGACAGGTAAGATCTGATTTTCCTCATTTTGTTAAGTGCAAATCTGCATGACCAGGTGGTCATTGAGATATGGGCAATGAAGTTTAGATGATCATCTAACAGTACCAGCAGCTTCTTGGCTCTCCTGGTGGAAATTAATGTTAATTAGCCCTGCTGTACAATTATGTTATTAAGAGATATTTCTTCACAAATGAGCTAAAGGTGGCATTCCTTCATCCAGGCCAAGATCTCTAAAACAAAGCTGAGATACAAGTTAAGAAGGTGTGGGTCTTTGCGAGTGGGCCAATCACTGAACCTTGTGTCACCCCAGTGGTCAGCTGATGTGACATAGACACATCTCTACTTCAGGAGACCTTGAAAGATCTGAGGGTTAGGAAAGACTAAACCCAGTGAAATGCAGATGCTGAGATAGTCAGTTCAGAGAAGGTGGACAGGAGGATCTGGTGGTCTCTCATATATTATATATGTTTTTTAAAAGGAAAACCAGATTTTACATGCTCCTTTCAATAAAAGAATTTGATGTAGGTTGTTATGAAAATGAGCTATAACTTTCACAACCAGGGTTGGGAGGGTTACTTTTGAAATATATTCCACTACAGATTACAGAATACATGCTATAAAATGTCGTTTGTAACGTATTCCTTTAGATTATTCAAGGTCAGTAACGTATTCAAAAACATGAGGAATATTGATCTTGAGAAACAGATCAATATTTATGTCCTTTTTTACTAAAAATCTCCATGTGGCAGCGGGGGCATGGTCAAGCATCTCTCCAGAGAGAGAGAAAGCAGTAAGGGCGCTTACACCTGAGCTAAATTATGTCTAACACCTGTCTCTTATTTCAGTGAGCACGAGGAGAGCGGCATAAAAGAGCCACACCGCCAGTAGACAAGAGAGAGAGCCTGGGTCCCCAGAGTTATTACTGTGAAGCTGTTTGATTATTGTGACACTAAAGAGATCATATTGTAAAGCTGAGAGTTTATTATTGTGAAGTTGAAGAGATTATTATTGTGAAGCCGAGAATTTATTATTGTGAACCTGAGATCAGTGTAGTCATTAAAAAGCCTTACCTGTGAGTAGAGCAACCTGCCTCCCGTGTCCTCCTTAACGACTGTCCACTACACTCCACTTTCACTTTCACATTTTTCTTCTTTTGTTTTTTGCGTTTCACATTCGTCATGCATATTGCCACCTACTGGGCAGGGAGGAGAATTTATATTACAAAAGACTTAAATATTGATCTGTTTCTCACCCACACCTATTATATTACTTCTGATAAAATGGATTAAACCACTGGAGTCTTATGGTTTAATTTGATGCTTCCTTATGTGCTTTTTGGACCTTCAAAATTCTTGCATTGTATAGACCTACAGAGCTGAAATATTCTTCTAAAAATCGTGTTTTTGTTCAGCAGAAGAAGGAAAGTCATACACATCTGGGATGGCATGAGGGTGAGTAAATGATAAGATAATTTTCATTTTTGGATAAACTATCCCTTTAAGGGGATAGTTGATTTAAGTAACACGAAAGCAGTTGGAAGGGACTAATGAGCTATGAATATTATTCAATATAAAGCCAAAGAGCTTAAAATGATTGAGTCAGCAGAAACCGAATGATTTACAATACTTTGCTTATACTGTGACCTCTAGATCCTCAATGTCTAAAAAGATGCACAATGGCTCTTTTCCTCCCACTGCATTATAATTACTATTTACATGATGTTGGTTTCTAGAATAAACAATACATTTTGTGTACTGTAACTCGTCCCACACCGTTTGTACTGTGGAAATGAATAATACCTCAAATCATGTGGCTTGTTAAGGAGAGGTGTGGTATTACTTTTCTGAGCAATCAGATTTAGGATTGTGATTACAAAAATAGGCCCGATATCCCATAAACATACATTGAAGGATGGACTGTGGAACATGGTGGCGACTTTTGCATTGGCAAGCACCAAACATTTGTTTATTATTTTTGCTATTCCATTGCCGCTAAAATGTCACAGAAATTACACACTTTTATAATAAAACTATAATCTGTAGCTTTTAGAGGACAGAAAACATGTGATTTGCTTATTTAGTTTGTTTATGACTTTCTGAAAGCATTTTAATAGTATTCAATGTTTCTCTGTCTATTCAGAGCCCTGTGTTAAGCTATGAGTTTCATGCAGCTTTCATTTTCCGTCTAACGGGCATGTTAAGTATTCCGACATCTCCTCTGTGGCTGTCTGGCTGTATCTGTTCAGTACAGCCTGTATCAGGCCTTAACGGAGTCCCCTGCTAGTCTGTCTCCTAACATCTGCATCACAAATAGTCAGGGTTGGGGAGTAACAGAATACATGTAACAGGATTACGTATTTAAAATACAAAATATAAGTAACTGTATTCCACTACAGTTACAATTTAAATCATTGGTAATTAGAATACAGTTACATTCAAAAAGTATTTTGATTACTGAAGAGATTACTTTGCATTTTATTGTCATTAGTTTCATTTAATATTTAGTTCTTTCAGATGGAAAACATTTATACATATAAATGATGCGATCCAAAGTGCATTTGAACAGCGGTGAAACACTTTCTTATGATGTGTTACATTCATATGAGCAGACAGAGAAATAAGTTCGAAGTCTGGAGCAGAAGAAATAGAAATAATCCTTGTGTAAATTGTCAGCATTATGCTAAGCTGAAATGCTATTTCTAGCCATTTTACATGCACATGTTACCAGGCACAATCATATTTTTTTATCAAGAAAATTCACGTTGGATCATAATTTCTTTTTTTCTAGTAAGACCTTTGATATTAGGGCAAAAATCATATTCTTGATAATAATTTCTGTATTGTTTTCCTGTAAAAATATCTACAAATCTTTAAAACAAGATCAATTTGATGTAACTTGTTTTAGAAACAACACTGCATAATATATTTAGGTTTTTTGGAGAATGTATTTTTAACATGTGTATTTTGTCTTACTGTACTGGAAGTGAAAAAGTCTCCCAGTGCTGAAGAAGTAATCTAAAGTATTTAGAATACATTACTGACCTTGAGTAATCTAATGGAATACGTTACAAATTACATTTTACAGCATGTATTCTGTATTCTGTAGTGGAATACATTTCAAATGTAACCCACCCAATCCTGCAAATAGTGTACGTCAGATGCTGCTATCATTTAACATTGCAATCAAAGCACTTGCTACTAGCGTTGTGCAGCGAAGCCATTATCTGTATCTGTACCTGTTGCAATGGCAAAATTATCTGTATCTGTATTCGGATATAACCGGATGTAACTCAATTCTATTTATTGTTTCCATATAGCAAATATGCCTTGTATGATTCATAAAAATATATCTTCATGTATTATTAGAGGCCAAGCCTCAAAGAGCATAGTTTTCCGTATTATTATTATTCTTCTGGCTGGGAGTCTATGGCAGCCCATAGAACCATATGAAGGAAAATGATCAAATTTGGCACATTAATAGGGGTGGTCATGAATAGCCCTCTTAGCAAATTTGGGCACTCTAGGACATATTCTATAGCGCCACCACCATGTCAACAATTCACTTTTCTTTTGGGTTTATCTTTTGAACCGTTTGTCTTAGAGACATAATTATTTTTTGCCTGATTACTCTCCTCCTGATGATTCCCTTACATTAAAACTCTGCCCATTACAGTGGCCGCCATCTTGGATTATGATGTTTACAGTTTAAACCTTTCACATCCTTTAAACTTGGTCTGATTTTCCCAAACAATGGCTCAAAATAATCTCCAGACCGAGCCGCACAGATATGACAACATTTCATTTTGCTTGCCCGGGTGGCTGCGAACATCGGGCTGAAGTGGAACCCTCCACCCTGCCCTGAGCATTCACGGCTGGATGATTGGTTTCTGGGCTCCGGTGCTTTTCTTCCCGGAAGTGCACGAGGAGCTAATGAAGTCGTGGAAGGCATCTTTTACTGCCCATACACACTTCGCGGGCTCGTCCACTCTGACTACCCTCAATGGTGGAGCAGCTAAGGGATATGTCGAGCTCCCCCAGGTAGAGCGAACCGTAGCGGTGCATTTATGCCCGCAGGGCGCAGCCACCTGGCACGACCAACCAAGGTTCCCTTCCAAGGCCTGTAAATTCTCTTCCTCTTTAATGACGAAGGCTTACAAGGCCACGGGTCAGACCGCTTCCACCCTGCATGCCATGGCAATCCTGCAGGTCCACCAAGACAAGGAGCTAAAAGATCTGCATGAGGGTAGGACCGACCCAGGGCTGATGCAGGAACTGTGCACTGCGACCGACCTCGCCTTACGTACGACGAAGGTCACGGCACGTGCCCTGGGCCGGATGATGTCCACTCTTGTGGTCCAAGAGTGGCACATGTGGCTCAACCTTGCGGAGATGTGTGACGCCAAGAAAGTCCGCTTTCTTGATGCGCCCATCTCCCAAGGATTTCGCCCATCAGTTCTCGATGGTGAGGAAGCAGACCGAGGCAATTAAACACATCCTGCCACAGCGCGACCCAGCTGCCTTCAGGCCACCGAGGTCCCGCACCCCGTCTGCTTCTTGCCAGAGCCATTCCCCTGCGGTGCCGGCCCCAGCTCTTGTACCATTGGAGCCCGCACGCCAGCCTCAGAGAAAAAGATCATCCCACGGGAAGTCGGCTCCACCTGCCCGTCAGCCAGCCCCAAAGAACCCCAGATGGGCTTCGAGTTGGTCCTGACATGGCCCACCCAGGGATGAGGTGACTACTCCTGACTGGTCTGGCCCAGGGCATCTCTCCAGCCCCATCATCGCCCCTGGGCCAGCGCGTGGTGAGTATAACATCGCCGAGTGCCCTCTGGGCCTCGGCACCCACATGGTCATTAAAAGAGCAGTTTTCTCATTCCCTGGGCCAGCGCACTCGCAATGACCAGGCGCTGGAAGTCTTTCTGGTCAATCAGGCGAATGCGAGTACTTCCCCTTCCCTCGTTCTCCGTCGAGAGTCAGCCAGCGAACAGGTAAGTGTGCTGGTCTCTGGGGCTGCTTGCCCCCCTGGGCCGTCTTCCAGGTGGGGCGCCTGCTCTGCCTTGCCGCGAACCACCCTGCCCGGGCATGGTAAGTCCAGTCGTCCCCCTGGTGCTGCTGTCACAGAGACTGGAGGCCTGGTTAGAGCTCTCCAGCCCCTCATGGTGGCTCATCAGGATGATTCGCCTGAAGACCTTCAGGCAGAAGGTAGCAGCGCCAGTGAAATAATTTCAGAGGCTCCTGGGGCATATGGCATCCTTGGCGGCAGGGGTCCATCATGCCACAGTGCTGTCAGACTTTCAGCCCTTGATCGGACCTGCCGTTTCTACGGGCAGGTGTTCCCCTAGAGCAGGTCTCAAGGCGCGTCGTGGTCACAACGGACACCTCGAACTCGGGCTGGGGTGCCGTGTGCAACGGGCTGCAGTGTCGGGGCTCTGGACGGGGCCCCAACTCCAATGGCACATCAACTGCTTAGAGTTGCTGGCAGTATTGCTGGCCCTGAGGAGGCTCTGGCCATTGATTCAGGGCAAGCATGTGTTGGTCCAAACCGACAACACAGCGAACGTAGCATACATAAACTGCCAAGATGGCGTACGCTCGCATCGCATGTCGCAACTCGCCTGCTGCTTCCTCCTTTGGAGTCAGCAGACCTTGAAGTCTCTGCGGCCCACTCACCTTCTGGGCCCTCAACCGTGCAGCGGACGCGCACTTACGGCATGTAATGCTCCGTGGGGAGTGGAGACTCCACCCCCACATAGTCCAGCTGATTTGGGAGAGATTCGGGGAGGCACAGGTAGACCCGTTCGCCTCCCAAGACTCCTCTCACTGCCCCTTGTGGTACTCCCTGTCCGAGGCCCCCCTCGGCATGGATGCCTTGGTGCACAGCTGGCCTCAGAGGCTACACAAGTATGCGTTTCCTCCTGTGAGCCTCATTGCACAGACTCTGTACAATAGTCAGGGAGGACGAGTAGCAATTCCTGTTCGTTGCGCCGTACTGGTCCAACCGGACTTGGTTTTCGGATCTGATGCTCCTGACATTAGCACCTCCCTGGCACATTCCCCTGACTGCAGGACCTTCTCACTCAGGGACAGGGCACACTCCAGCACCTGAAGCCGGACCTCTGGAATCTCCACGTCTGGCTCCAGGACGGGATGCAGAAGACCTAGCAGGTCTTCCACCAGCGGTGGTAGACACAATCACTCAGGCCAGGGCCCCCTCTACGAGGCGGCTATATGCCTTGAAGTGGCATCTTTTCGCTAACTGGTGTTCTTCCCATGGGGAAGACCCACAGAGATGCGCCATCGGGTCTGTGCTGTCTCTCCTTCAGGAAGGGCTGGAGAGACGGCTGTCTCCATCTACCCTGAAAGTGTACGTAGCTGCTATAGCAGCTCACCATGATACACTGGATGGGAGACCCTCACGACAGCGTGACCTGATCAACAGGTTCTTCAAAGGCGCGAAGAGGTTGAATCCTCCTAGGCCACGCCTGATCCCCTCTTGGGATCTCTCTGTGGTCCTACCTGCCCTACAGAGAGCCCCCTTTGAGCCCCTGGAGCAGGCTGAGCTCAGCTATCAATCCCTGAAGACGGCCCTCCTAGTGGCGCTCACTTCCATCAAGAGGGTGGGGGATCTGCAGGCGCACATTTTGTCCACAAGAGTTCCCCGTTACGGTGAACTCCAGATGCCTCTTTAATTCTTTAGCACTGTTCAGGTGACGAACTCGGCAGAGGAGCGACGCCACCAGGCCCAGTACTCGTGGTATTCCCCTTTTCAAGTGAGCCCGTGTGCTCAGGTTCAGTGCTCCATGCGTGGTGATTCCCCCTTGGTTATCCCGTATGATGAGTTTCCACTGGTCGGTTCCCCTTAGATGAACCCTGTGTTTCCCCTCGTCAGAGCTTTCTCTGCCTCGGCCACTGTGCTGCGTACCTCTCTATAGATAGGGTCCTCCTGTGGTATCATTCCATATGTGAACTTCCTCACTGATAAGTCCATGTGAGGTATTCTCCACATGCTAACTCCCTTCGGCAGGATGTGGTCTCCGTAGTGCTCTCCTTCCTGAAGAGGGAAGATCACTTCCCAGCGCTATTCTAGAAAAGTGCTCGGCAGGACAATCAATTAAGACACTGCCTGTAGCCTCCTTGGGTAAGTGCCTCCACTCCCCTTAATGGGACTAGGGAGATGCCTTACCTAACTTGCTGGAAGGTCACGACGTGGTTGAGCGCTCACTGCGAGGCACGCAGCAGCTTGCCCATGTCCACTCTTTCGTACCTCGTGACACGGTTCAGCGCCTGCATTTCCTATTGGAACCCCTAGTGTCACTTCATCGACACAATGTCAAGTGAGTGACAGACAGGGAATGTCTTGGTTACTGATGTAGCCTATGTTTCCTGATGGAGGGAATGAGACATTGTGTCCCTTCTGCTGCAGCACTGAACCGGCCGCTGACTCTCTATCGGCTCCTCAGCATAAATCTGAATGAGTGATGCATGCCATCTCCTTTTATACCCGTATGTCCGGGGCGGAGAGTGGCATGCAAATTCTACTTGGCAATTTTCATTGGCCTTTTCTATTTTAAGCAAAGGTGATTGGGGCTCTCAAGATCGAACCCCTAGTCTCACTACATCGACACAACGTCTCGTTCCCTCCATCAGGGAACAGAGGTTACATCAGTAACCAAGACGTTATTGAACACTCTAAACTAATCATCAGAAAATAGTAACATTAAACATAAATTGCAGGATATTAAGGTTATCCCGTTCAGTTCAATATTTGGTATTGACCGTAACAGAAGGAACTGAGCCACCTCATTCAGTCTTTATTAACCAGTTGGCTGCTGATTGCCTGCCCATCTTGTCCTTCTGCTGGAAATATTCTTGAAACCAAAACTTTAGCTCACCTTGAGCCGCAGTTTGTCAATAAAGTTTAATTACACCACTGTTAGTGGCATCCCTTAGTTGTCGGCCACATACCCATGAGCAGGCCGGGCATTAAGACTCAGTGGAGGCTAAGCATGCATACGAATTTGACGATAACTTTAGCTGTTGTCCGGCCAAATGCCAGCCGCCAGTATGTGTGTGGCGTCACTTGTCCTTACAGGTCAGGTTCTTCAGAATGAAGTCTTTAGCTTGCACAGAGTCCTTGAAGCTTACCTCCCATCTGTCTTGTGTAGTAATCCTCAAGACTGCGGGGTACCTCAGGCTGTAGCGAACACCCTCACAGTTACAAAGTAAGCTCCTCACCTCATTGAAAGCCGCTCGCTGCTTGCTCACTGTCTGGGTGAAATCAGGGAGAATCCGGATCCGGTCACCGTAGGCTGTAGTGGCAGACTTCATTCCTATGGCTTTCTTCAAAATCAAAAAAGTAGTGACATCTCACCACAAAGGCGCGCAGTGGTTCATTGTCATTAGTTGGTCTGTTGCGAAGGGTACGGTGAGCTCGGTCCAATAGTGGAGTCTTCTCGAGGTTCAGGGCATCTTTCAGAAGGCTGGCCACAAACTCAGTTATCCGTTTGCCATGTTCACGCCCCTCTTTTACTCTTGTAATGTGAATATTCTCTCAGTGCGGTGAACTCCTTTTTCATAGCGATAAGCTCCTTCTCAAGGGTAGTAATGGAGTCTGAGTGGCCCCCCATCGCAGACTCCAATCCAGTCACCCACTCCTCTATTGCTTCCACTCTGGTATTAGCATGATCCACAGCATTACGTACCTCGGACCGGAGCTGGTCAACTTGACTGCAGAGTTCAACTGATTGGGCAGCCACTTTTTCCTCAATTTTTGCAAGCAGGTCTTCAAGTGAATTAATTGCCTGAAGAACCATGTTTTGGTCATTCGCTGAGGCTGTGTCCTTCTTAGATGTTGCTTGGAGTTTGGAGCTAGCGTTAGCATTATGGCTAGCAGCAGATTCTGCTTTACGGCGGTTACTCCGGCTTTTATTCATTTTGTTTCGGAGGTGGCTCAGATTACGTTCAAACCAACAGGATTCCAACTATTAAGTATTTAAAAAGCCCAAAGAGGTAGCTTCAACACCCTAATACTCGAAATAAGAGCTATATAAACAAAATTTGAAGTTCCTCGTGGGGAGCTCAACAACTCTTCGTCTTTACATGGTGCTGCTCCAACCGGAAGTCTATGGCATTGTTGAAATGTGTTAACTGAGTGGCCCAGTGGTTAAAGCATTGAGTTATTGCTCAAAAGGTGAGTTAGAGTCCAGCAAAATTTATCTGTTTGATATTCTTTTTAACCGAAGGAATTTGAAAGGGAACTGAATCAAACCCTGCTCCTGACAAGTTGTTAACTGTTTAGAAGATGCAATGAACATTGTATCCAGACTATTCTTTCCACCTTTATGGCTGCTTGCAGCTATATTTATTATTATTATTATGATTACTATTGTAATTATTATTTTTTCCTCTTTTTTTGCATGCCGAATAATGTGTTGTTCACTCTGAAGTGCACATAGTCCGTATAGGCTATTAATTTCATTTAATCACAGCGTTTTGCAGTTTAATAATGACATATGTCTATATCATGATTTTGATGTTATTTTGATTAATTGTGCAGCCCTGATGGATCTTGAAATTAGTCTAATGATGCACTCTTTATAAAATCTAGTGGACAAATAAAAAGCACATTAAAATCATTGCAATTATCACAATATCACAGCCCTGCAATCCGTGCTTGTTTTTTGCAGGTGATTTGCATTCGCTTTGTTTTGGAACGAAATCACTTCACCCCTCCCTAACCTTGCACACTTTCTGTTCCTGCCTGAGGAGCAAGTGAGAATCTTAGTAAGATACAGATGCATGTTTTCGTATCTCACTTGAAATGTTTTAAACGTGAACATAGAACATTTCAAAAAGTAGAAAATGTGTCTGATATGGTTGTAACAGGTAGTGGATGGGCAAGGAGGAGGCGGAAACCGGCTGAGCAGTCAACAAAACTTTTAATGACAAACTCAACTTAAAACAAAATAAGAAAAACTTGCCCTGGACATGCTGTCTGGTCCTCAACCACTCCTTCACCCTGTGGCAGACAACAGCCGCTCCACCTTGAGCAAATGGCAGTGAGTCCTCTGACCCCTGGTGGACAGAACGGGTCCTCCCCTTCCTGGCGGATGGCAGTGGTTCCTTCAACTCCCGGCGGCCGGCAGCAACTCCTCCGTTCCCCGGCTGCGGCTCCTCCCCTGGTGGATGGCAGTGGCAAGGACTCCATGACAGTGCATCCCTCCTCCTTGCCAGGTTTCAGCACCAATTTAACGGGTAGTGGATGGGAAAGGAGGAGGTGGGAACCGGCTGAGCAATCTACAAAACATTTAATGACAAACTCAACTTAAAACAACATAAAACATAAGACACACACAGCCGCTGTGTGCATCTCTCTCTCTCTCTCAAACTGGCGTATCTGGCTCCTCTTTATCTCGCTCTCCCGCTGATCAGCTGACTCGGCACCGGCTCTGCACCCTCACAGCCCGGCCACACCATCCTCCTTGTCACTATGGTATCTTAATGTTACTCTTGATAAGTTCAGATTTCTGAGACATGTACAATAAATGGAGACTGCAATAAGGCCATGTGATTTAAATTTAAGATCACACTATGTGCATTTTTATTCATAAAGTTTACACTTTAGTCATAATAAGTTGACTCGTCATTGCTTTGCAAATTTAGATATGTTTATTTAAAATATTGCTTTATCCTTGTCCTTGTTTGATAATCAGATTAACTAATAATTTTTCTATTATTTGGCAGAATCATTTTGCAGTCATTATTTGTGCCTTTCTGAATAAGGTTTTTGGCTTCAGGCACATCTCTACTTGCTACAATTGGGTGATTCTTCAACTATAGGCATGTTTGGCCCTATGGACTTTACCTTAATAAAATAAAATCTCTTTAAACACACCTTGCACAATCTCTCCCATTTATTTAATTTGTCAACTAACAATGTCCAACACTTTTTTTATAGTATCTGTGGAGGAAATGTGATGGAACTTATATTACATTTTTTTTAAAATAATTGTCTATACTCCTTTGTCTTATTTCATAGCTAGCATTTTATATACCCGAAATACGTACAACTAACTAATATTTTCAGACATTTTGCAAAATTTTATTATAAATGATGCCCAGTAAAAATATTCTGCTCACAAGTAATATGGGCCTTGATATTTTTTGGATCTCGCTTGATTTCATCTCATATTTCATATCAAGTATGCTCATCACTGACACCTTTGTCTCCTTGGTAGCTAACATTACCTTATTAGATTATGGTGGAAATGATGCCATAACTGAGGGACCATTGTAATTGTGAACTGCCAAAATTCAAAGAACACATCACATGCCCCACCAGAGACAGAATATACTGGATCACTGCTACACCACTGTAAAGGATGCATATCGCTCCATCCCATGTGCAGCTTTAGGACTCTCTGGTCACTGTCTAGTTCATCTTTTTCCTGACCTACAAGCAGAAACTAAAATCAGCTAAGCCTGTAGTAAGGACTGTAAAGAGATGGACCAATGAAGCAGAGCTGGAACTACAAGCCTGCTTTGACTACACTGATTGGAGTGTTTTTAAGGCTGCAGCCACAGACCTGGACGAGCTCACTGATACTGTGATATTATATATCAGTTTCTGTGAGTATGTGTGCATCCCTACTAGGACATTTTTATCATTCAATAATGATAAACTATGGTTTACAGGAAAACACAGGCAGCTTATGCCAAAAGGATGCTTATAGAAGTGAGGATAAAATATTGTACAACCAGGCCAGGAACACACTGACTAAGGAAATCAGAGTGGCTAAACGAAGCTACTCTGAAAAGCTGAAAAACCAGTTTTCAGCTAATGATCCTGCATCTGTGAGGAAAGCCCTGAAAAGCATCACCAAGTACAAGACACCTCCCCCACGTTCTGTGGAAAGTCAACTAATGGCTGATGAACTGAATGTGTTTTACTGCAGGTTTGAAAAGCCCATTTCACATCCCTCCTCTTCACTTCACACACACACACACACACACACACCAACACCTCCTGGAACCCCCCCTCCTCCCCCCTCCTGCTACTCAATCTGCACTTATGATCTGTGAGGAGGATGTGTGACTGGTCTTTCAGAAACAAAAGACTTGGAAATATTCAGGCCCAGACGGTGTTTCACCTGCCTGTCTGAAAGTCTGTGCTGATCAGCTGGCCTCCATCTTCACACAGATCTTCAATAGATTACTGGAGCAGTGTGAAGGTCTCTGCTGCTTCAAACACACCACCATCATTCTGGTCCCCAAAAAAACCAAAATCACAGGACTTAGTGACTACAAAACTGTTGCTCTCATGTCTGTGGTCATGAAGTCATTTGAGAGACTGGTTCTGGCCTACCTGAAGGACATCACTGGACACCTGCTGGACCCCATTCAGTTTGCTTACCAAGCAAACAGGTCTGTGGATAATGCTGTCAATATGGGACTGCATGATATCCTGCAACAACTCGACAGACCTGGGATTTATGCAAGGATCCTACTTGCGGACTTCAGTTCAGCCTACCATCATGCCTGATCTTCTCTCAACCAAACTGACCCAGCTCTCCATGCCAACCCCAATCTGTCGATGGATCACCAGCTTTCTGACAGATAGGCAGTAGCTAGTGAGACTGCGGAAACTCACATCCGGGACCCTCACTATTAGCACTGGTGCTCCTCAGGGATGCGTTTTCTCTCTGTATTTATACTTTCGCTCGTCCTCCAAGGAGAGACTTCAGAAGACATGATGACATTTCCGGTAAAGGAACATATTAAGCAATGATGCTCCCAAAGTTTTATGATGCATTCTGGGCATTTTTAGGAAGCAGACATTCAGTGCATGCACCGGAATGATTTTGCCCTAGAAAGACAGCCTAAGAAATGGTCAGTGCCCTGACTATTGAACTAGCGAGCTGATTGAGACCATCCCATAAACAAAGCATCTAAAAAAACTTATTAACATGACGTTAATCAAAGGCATAGTACAGTACAGTAGCGTATAGTATAGTATAGTATAGTATAGTGTAAAACCGTATTCAAGTATTCAGTATGGTGCAATATAAAATGCATGTGAATGTAAAAAAAATTAAATACATGTTTATACACGCTACTTATACAAACCCATGTGTTTAATATGCAAAATCACTACTGTTATATTTTATTTTTCATATTTATAAGACTACTTGTACAAACCCATACCTCTTTGCACATTCCTGTATATCAGTGTTTCTTAAACCAGTGATTATCAAACTTTTTTAAGGTGGCGGACCATTTCAACACTAAAACAAAAATTGCAGACCGCCAAACACCCCAGATCTCATTCGATGTCTTTTTCACCAATTTTGTCTTGAACCACCGATCCATTATTTGACAGCTTTGCTATCATGTGTGACCAATTTATTGTAAAGAACCAATTCAAATGTGTGATTTATTTGTGAATCGGATATCTTTAGTTCTGGTTCAAAACTAAAAACTAGGGAAGCTACCACTTCACTACTGAGAGCTTGGCTATTTGTAATGAAGCTACTGCCTATCACTGCTGGTAGATGCCATAACTACACCATTGTGTGGGAAAAAAGTGACATTCCAAGAGAAATAGAAAGAATTTAAATATTTAAGTGATCTCATTTTTTTCTATTTTTCAGTTGCAATCTGGTATGGCACCCCATTATCTCACCATACTTGTCACATCAATGAAAGATTTCTTTAAGAAATCTTTGGGTTCCTCAGAGCAAAAATAGGTGAAGAATAACCTGGAAGAAGCCTTTTTCTGTCTTAATATGATTCAAAATGAGAATTCAGGTCTGACTGAGAGAGCAAGGTAGAAAAACCTGTAATAAAAACTGCAAAACCACTTCCCTTTGTTAAGGGTTTATAAAGGGGTTCATTAATGCCTAATAAGTCATTTACAGATGCATTATAAATTATTTATTTTCAGTCATGGTGTAATGAACTCAGGCTTGGTGGTGGGTTTGAATTCATTTGCAGAAGTTTAATAAATCCAAATCAACAGGCAAAGGGATGGTCAAAAAAACAGGCAAAGTTCGAGGATCAAAATAGACAGTTCAAATGGGCAAACAAGACAAAAACAGTAATCCAATAAACGTGAAGTCCAATAAACAGGCAAAAGGACATAACATGAAGCAGTCACCATTATAATGGAGAAAACGCTCAGTAAGGCAGGTAAGACTGGCAATACTTCGCAATGTGTTGTTGGAAAGCATGGCTCTTTATAGATAGCAAACAGGAAATGACTGTAGAAGAAAATGGAGTGTGATCAGTATTCGGGTGAGGGCTCCCTTTTTGTGTTATATGATGTTATAATTTTGTTATAACCACTTATCAATGATTTAAAATGCATTTGTAAATGAATTATTAGCCATTAATGAACCCCTTTATAATCCCTTAACAAAGGGAACATTAATGTAAAGTGTTAACAAAAACTTTGTAAAAAACTTGGTAATTCTTTTTGCAATTCTGTTTTGTGCTGCTAGTGACATGGAAATTACACACTTCAATGACCCTCATGGCATGCAGAGCTAATATTTAGCCTATAATATATTAATAAATGACCAATCACTGTCCACTTTGAATAATCTATCACTGCCCATTGTCCTCCTCCACATCATGTCTCACCCTCCCTGGACTGTCAGTTCACCTGGACAGACATGCTGTGTCACGGTAAATTGTGTCATGTTATAATTCCATTATACAGGGATCGGACCTCTACAAATAACATGGATTAATCCAGTCAGCTGACTTACAGAGAGGGGAGGAGGCTGGAGAGAAGGCAATCAGCCTGAGAAAGATACAGATGGATGAATGGAGCAATGTGCTGAGGATGATGGGAGTGGAAAAATGTTAGGTGGAAAAAGACTAAAGAAAGGAAGGATTAGGGCAGTCACACTGTCACACTTCAGCAGAACATCCAGTAGCCAGTGGCAGTACATAAGACTTGAGTCATCAGGCCACTTGCAGGAGGAGTGAAGTAGATGCATTACTGCGTGACTAACCGGCCAAGGAGATGACACTGCAAATATAACTCCTCCATGATGCCATTTATTCCACCCAGTAATCACCTTTGCTATATAATGTTAACACAGGCAAAGCAAAAATTGTTCATGCATGAATTGCACAGTACCGATCAACAAAGTCCAGAGGAATATGTATTACTTAGTTGTTACTCTTTCACTGCTCTGGAGACTTATTGGAGTTAAACTTGAGTACAGTTGCACCAAAAAGCTTTTGGACTCATAAGCCAGACTTACAAATGTTAATTTCACTTCATTCGGAAACAAAGTATCAGATTTTAAATGATAAAACAATAGATTTTTTTGTCCAAAATAAAGTCAAAAGGCATTTGG